>NW_023601104.1:39994926-41361643 GCF_014898055.3 Talpa occidentalis
ATATAGAAAAGAGAAGTCGTTGGGATTATGAGTATATATATATATATATATATATATATAGGTAATTATGAGCCAAAAAATAATATGTTTAGTATTATGAACATAATAACTGTGCTTCCACTTTGGCCAATGATATATTCCTGAAAAGTTTTATGAAAATCAATTGTCTGTCTAATCAGATAGAACTAACAATAGGGGGATATTTTCAAGAATTTCCAAAATGTGTATTTTTGTGAAAAAATTCTCCCTGTTGATCTATTTTGCAAGTCTGCTTTCCCCCATTTGCTGTGTATAAATCTGGCCCCACTACTCCCTGCTGCCCAGTGGGAAGAACTCCTTTCATTCCTTTAGTTCCGGCTGCCCTGCTTGTTCAGACCAAGACACTGAGCTGGGTTATACTGGTGGTTTTGAGGACAGGTTGTTTCCATGCTGACAGCAGAGGAAGGAGGTTTAATTTGGGGTGTTGTGGTTAGGGTCTGCAAGAGGAGACAAATTTGTGGGGCAGGGAGGAGGGGAGGGTAAATTTCCAGAAGGTAAGTTTTTTTGAGAAAGGATGAAGTTTGCATAAGGATGAGAATCCTTTATGAGAGAGAATAGTATGTGGCCATCCTAGCAAAAATAAGGAAAATAAAAAACTGTGGTTACATTCTTGGCACTACCTTCCCTTCTTCACCTGGAAACTTTATGTGTCATTTAGTTTTAGGTCTGTTACTATTTTCAGCTATTGAAAGTTAGGGTATTCATAGAAAGGGGAGGAGAAGATTTAGAATTTGAAAACCTCAAAAACAATTTTAATATCCTGGCTAGATGATGAAAATATTAGTAAATTTCCCAAGTTTTAGATGAGTTTGATGTTGCCATAATCATCTTGTAAAAGGTTGCATTTTAAATGATAAAAGCTCCTAAAAATAGCAAGTGATTAACACTCCTATAAAAAGCATCTGAGGGGGCCTCCCCTTGTGGCGCAGTGGTTGAGCGCTGGGCTGCGAAGCTGCCCGCACCCTCTGCAGCGCGGGTTAGATCCCCGGCCGCTGGCCAGGGTCCCTCATGGTGCACAGACCTCTCATGCCTCCCGCTGCTCCCCTCAGCAGTATATTTCGTCGGTCTGCCTGTTCTGTTCCCCGCTCAGGCGCTGGTGAATTCTCTCACCCTCCTGCACTTTTGACTGTACCCAGTGCTTGTATAAATAAATCTTTAAAAAAAAAAAATTGCATCTAATGGCTTCCCTGGTGGCCCAGGTGATTGAGCGCTGCAGCCTCTGCAGCATGGGTTAGATCTGGCCAGCCGACTAGAATCCCACATGGTGCCGCAGACCTCTCCTGTCCCACCTGCTGCTCCCCTCAGCAGTGTTTTTCATCAGTCTGCCTGTTCTGCCCCACTCTGTCTCTGGTGAATCCTCTCACCCTCCCGTGAATCAGGCCTGTACCCCAGCACTTGTATAAATAAAAAATAAATCTTAAAAAAAAAAAATCTGAAAATAAGGGCCCCTTGACACTAGAGAATAAACAATACATGTTTAAAAGCAATTATACTAGAAGTCTAGAGACAGGATCTGAGGATGGAGTGAGAGTGACTTTGATAAGAAAAGAGGGGGTGAGGGGGAAGAGGTGGTTAGAGGCCCATATCAAGAACTTTCAGGGTCTGTGGGATCACAGGATGGAATCTTTTTGTGCCTTTCACCATCCTCCTCATCCTAATCAGTCCACGTTGGCCTGAGCACACATCTTGCAGGCCCTTTCCATATGGGATACCCAGGGTAGCACAGACCTTATCCAGCTACCGGAAATTATTATTTTTTTAAGGTTTATTTATTTATTTATTTATTTATTTATACAAGCACTGGGTACAGTCAGAAGCGCAGGAGGGTGAGAGAATTCACCAGAGCCAGAGCGGGGAGCAGAGCAGGCAGAAGGACCAAAGTACACTGCTGAGGGGAGCAGCGGGCAGCAGGAGAGGTCTGCGCACCATGTGGGACCCGCCTCCAGTGGCCGGGGAGCACCCGGGGATCGAACCAGCGCTGCAGAGGCTGCGGGCAGCTTTGCAACCCAGCGCTCAACTGCTGCGCCACCGGGGAGGCCCTGGAAATTTTGTTTTGATCTCTACAATGAACTTTAGAATCTAGGTCACTATAGGGCAATTACAAAATCCTGAAGATGAATGCAAACTTGTCCAGTATTTTGTTGGATATTGTAAGTCCAAAGGAATTCCATTTATGTATGTTTGGTGCAAGTTGCAGCCCAATATACATCTCAGGAATAGATTCTCCTTCAATACATCATCACAGTTAGATAACCTGGTAGAACTAGGGCAGAGTAGGGGAAATGGATAGAGTTTGGGCTGAGCTAGACACATTTTGGCTACTCTCTGAAGAGTAGATTCTACTAAGGCCTCCCTGGTGGCTTAGGGATTAAGTCTCTGCACTATCACTGCCAAGTCCTGAGTTAGATTCCTGCCAATGGAGCTAACCCACATGGCACAGCAGACATCTCCTGTCTTGCTTGCTGCTCCCCTCAGCAGTGTAGTTCAGTAAATCTGCCTGTTCTGCTCCCCACTATGTTTCTGGTAAATCCTCTCATCCTCCTTTCACACCTTTGGCCTACACCCCAGTTCTTCTATGCAAAAATAATAAAAAACAACAACAAATTTTGAAGACTAAAAATACATTTAAAAGTATATTCTACCAAAGGTTTAAAACAAATGAGCTTTTTTTTTTAAAAAAGATTTATTTTATTTATTTATGCATACAAGGACAAGGGTGTAGGGCAGATGTACAGGGGCTTTGAGGATTCACCAGAGACAGAGTGGGGATCAGAACAGGCAGATCTACTGAAATATACTGCTAAAGGGAGCAGTGGGCAAGACAGGAGAGGTCTGCTGCACCATATGTGGGTTAGCTCCCTGGCTGGAGATTGGAACTGATCTTGGAACTGATGCCACAGTGACTGGCAATAGCTTGAGCACAGAGACTTTAACCCCTCTGCCACCAGGAAGGCCCCAAATGAGCTTTCTTAGGGAAATTACTTAGTGTTCTCTTCACTGCAGAAAAGACAAGGTTAAGTCTAGTCTTTCTGTGTTTATACAATTACCAGAGTCTCCTCCACGATCTATGACTTCATCACCACACAATTCTTTATCACCATCCTAGAAAAGAGAGAGAAATGAAAAAAAAAAAAAACAAAAAAACAACAGTGTTAGGATTCTTTGAGTCTTTTTCTCAATACAAGAAGAAATTCCCTAAGTTGGAAGAAGACGCTTAGTTCTAGCAGTTTGAAAAGAGCAGCAGATAAAAAGGCTGAACAATAGGATAACATAAGATAGATCTTAAAGTTCCAAAATTAGCTTGTGCCTTATTCTGAGTAGAGCTGGTTCAGGATCATTATTCTATCCTCTTGACTCACACGTCCAGAGCTCCAAAATCACGGAGAAGCCTGGCTGTCCTCGAGGGGAAGGGCCCCAAGAAAAGGCAGCTGTCCTGCAGAGATTCGACCTAACCTACTATAAAGCCTTCCTTATGTGTTTTGGGAAGGTTCTGGAGTTCTTTCAGGACTTCTTGCCTGGCAAATAAGTATTCAGAATTTCTGAGAGCACCTGCCTGCCAGAGGTGTGTGACAGGTGTGACTGAGCTCTCTTTCCAGTTGTATTTTATGTTGGTTTTTATTAGCTATTGTCTCTGTAGCTCTAACTAAAGAAAAACACTCAAGAGAATTGAAGGAAAATTCTAACCTCAGGGACATAATTGAACAGTAGAGTGTTTCCCTAATGAGGTTGTCCCTTTCTAAATCCTCATTATTTTGTTTTGAGAGAGAGCAGGAAATGTTTCTAGATCTCTGGAAAGGGGGCTCTGGGGAATGACCTCACCAGTCTAGTTTGGGCTGACCTCCCGTTTCTGAGGGTGTTCTGAGTTCTCAACCACCCTCTCGCCAAATACCCACTAAGGCTCCTCTGTTATCCCTTTGATTCCAGGTCAAAGGTCATCTGATCAGTGAAGACTCTTATGACTCTCCCCTTTCTGCTCTGACCTTATATTTCTAGATAGCGCTAACACTGACATGAACGTATTGGCTTATCTTGTTCTGCTTGTCTCCATTCTCATGTCGTCTCCACAAGACATGGGGATTTGCTCACCTGGGAATCTCCAACATAAGCTCACTTCCTGGCATGCGGTAGACTCTCAATGAATATTTTGAAGGAATGCATCAGAGAAACTGCCACACCTATTAGCTGCTGTGGGCAGAAAAACCAAAAAGTGGTGCTTTCAAGTAACAACTTGAGAGTTACCAGGAGTTAATGTGGTAAGAAATTGTCAGTGTATGTGCAGGTCTAGGCTGCTTCTGCTGGGGCAAGTAGCCGTGGGTATTCACTCATTTATAAAGGTTACTGTTAATATGAGTAATAATGGGGACCTGGCTGGAAATGGAGGAATTTGGAGTGGGATATAAGGTTCAGGAGAGTCCATTGAAAGTGATGGGTTAGGACAAAGCTGGAAGATATCCAGGATTCCTTTTAATTCTATATTACTAAATAAGAAAATATTTTGTTTGTGTGTATAAAGTGCAATGTTATATCATGCTGAATGAGGTTAAGAGTTGAAGAGTTGGAAAGGAAGCACCACAAGAACAGAAAACTGCCTCACTAAATGCTGGGGGCTGGAGGGGGGGGGTAGAAGTGATTACCATAGTCCTTAAACAGCTGTAGAGGTGAAAAATCCTTAGGAGCCCCCTGCTGTAGCAAGTATCAGGAGGCACAGACCAGAGGTGGGGTCATGGAGGTTGAGGTCCTTGTAGAGATTTGCTAGTCCTTAGAAATCAACTTAGTCGCACTCTAGAAGTAATTAGGGTAACAAAAGTTAACTCCACAAAGGAATGAGCCCCTCTATAGAGAAAAAGACTTTATCAGGACAGTATCTGCTCTGGTGAGGGGCAGCAGCCTCCTGTCTGCCTGTGACCTGTGACCCTGCTGGTGCTTCTCTTCACTGACCTTCTCCATTTGCGAAGCGGCAGAGGCAGCTTCTTCCCCAGGCTGCTTGCTTGTGACTATGCAGGCCTCTTTTTGCAAAGCTGTCCCTTTTGGGGGCAGCCCTTTCTGTCTGCCAGTGTTTGTGCAAACATTCTTTGTCCTTCTCTTTTATAATAAATCTGCCCTCTTGGAGGTAACTAATGCCTCTGTCTCCTGGAGAAACTCACCTGGGAAACTTGCCAGTGCTGCTGAAATGGGAGCTCTGGTGAAATTTTTCTCAGAGTATATCCAAGGGCCCTGCTCTCCAAACCCAACATCTCCCAAACAGGCTTCAAAGCCGCAAGATTGAAGTGGTATCTTTTTTTATTTTTTAAAAACATGCCTTTTCTCTCTCTCTTTTTTTTTTTAAAGATTTATTTATTTATACAGGAACCCAGGTATAGGCCAGAGGTGTGGGAGGGTGAGAGAATTCACTGAGACAGAGCAGGGAGCAGAACAGGCAGATGGACCAAAAACACTGCTGAGGGGAGCAGCAGGTGAGACAGGAGAGGTCTGCCGTTCCATGTGGGTACCTCCCTAGCTGGCAGGGACTCAAACCCGTGGTGCTGAGGCTGTAGACAGCTTCATAGTGCTGCACTCAACCACTGAGCCACCCGGGAGGCCCAGAAGTGGAATCTTTAAAACCAAATGTAGGGTAAAGAAAATGTCAGGCTTTTCTGCCCTCCCGCCAGCAGGATAGATGGTGGATCCTTGCGGTCCTGAATGTATTCCTGATGGCGGGCACCTGGAGCAGGGTGTGGGCATAGGTAGATGGGATTCACCTGGGCTAAGACTGTGCTTTTAAGGGAGGTGTCACGGGGACGCCAGCAGAAGCAAGAGAAGTAGCAGAAGCCGAGAACGAAAGGGAAGCTGAGAGAGAAGCAAGAGAAGCAGAAGCTGAGAGAAGGCCGGGGAGCCCAGAGTGAAGACCTGCTGGGGGCTGGGAGGCCTGCCAGCCTCCTGGTCCCCCAGTACCCCTGTCTGCTGTGTACCAGGTAAATCCCAATAAAAGATCTGCAAAACCACTGAGGACTCTGACTTCTCCTTTACCCGGTCTGCATGGGATCAGAAAACCTGCACTGTGCCCGGTCCTACCTCTGCACCAAGTAACAGTCTGCTGTGGGAATACTTGAAATAATAAATCCAAGGGGTTCATTATGGCTATACATTTCATTGGCAAACATATGTGTTAGGGGACCATTAGCTTGGTGTAGGGCAAGGAAAAATGTCAGGCTTTTCTGCCCTCCCGCCATCAGGACAGATGATGGATCCTTGCGGTCCCGAGCGCATGCCTGATGGCGGGCACCTGGAGTAGGGTGTGGGCATAGGTAAATGGGATTCACCTGGGCTGAGACGGTGCTTTTAAGGGCAGTGTCACGGGGACGCCAGGAGAAGCTAAAAGAGAAGCCGAGAGAAGGCCGGGGAGCCCAGAGTGAAGACCTGCTGGGGGCTGGGAGGCCTGCCAGCCTCCCGGCCCCCCAGCACCCCTGCCTGCCGTGTACCTGGTAATCCCAATAAAAAGCCTGCAAAAACCACTGAGGATTCTGACTACTCCTTTACCTGATCTGCTGGATATTAGAAAACCTGCACAGTGTCCAGTCCTGCCCTTACAATTGGCGTAAGTTGGCAAGATGATCCATGAGACGTGTATGGAGCCCTCCAAAGACCTGGAGGGACTAAAGAGTAACAGACTGTGTTTGCCTGTGATGACGCTGGAGGCGCCATGGCGGCACAGAAGGTGGACACCGTCCAGGAGCTGCGGCACGAGACCTCAGCTGGAGGAGGCGCCCGAGAGGACCAGTCAACGACACCTGAGGCAGCAGAATCGTCGGGAAGAGAGGGTCATGATTCGGAGCTTGCCAGTGCTGATGCAGGGAGAGGCCAACAGACTTGGCCTAATGGACTTGGACTGATGAACTTGGACTGACAATCCTGCCAGAAGGTGGAGGACCTTGGCAGGTTATGTTTTTTTGAGAACTTGGGGGTGGCCAGTGGGCCTTGATGGCCAAAAGCAGCCTGTGCATGCCTAGCAGCCAGGCAGAGGATAAAAGCCAACTGAGAAGGCAAAAGCTGGTGCTGATGCTAAGTTTGAGAAGCCCTAAGCGGCTGTTAAGCAGCCTGGGTATGCTGAAGACCAGTGAGTCCCTTAAAATCACCTGTGGGTGATGCCCTGCTTGTTGTCGAGTGAGGGTGAGGAGCTGAGGAACCTTTCCTTGGGGGACGGGTGGGGAACGTGGCTTGGGGTGGAGCCCAAGCCACATGTAGAGTTTGGATCCCCGACCCATGTGCTTGTGCAGTGGGTTGGCCTGAGTGCAGGGGTCTGCGAGTCGCACTGGTGGCTATGAAAGCCGAATGTTGGAGCGACTGCAGACAGACACCCTGAGCGTTGGTAATTACCCCCAACAGTATAGAATTGCCAATCCCAGAGTGAGTGCATCCTGGGGGTGGGTGGATGCTGTGTGTGGCTTGTAGCCGAGACTACAGCCAGAGGCCAGGAAGCCTGACGGCTCCTGGTGTGTTATAGTAGATGCCGTGAGTGGTTCCCCTCCCTTGTATGAGCAGTGCCTTTGGCAGAAGATTTGGTGGCTTATCTGCTGGTAGCAATAATTGTCTTTTGCCACTAGGTTGGGGCCCTGCCTGGACTTATTTGTGTTCTGTTGTATTTTGTTATATTGTGATGTATTTGCTTTTGTGGGCCATGGCTGCATTGTTGATGTTTCCTAAGAAAATTGTATATATGAAGACTATATGGCAGAAAACCCTGAGGGGGTGGACTGTAGGGCAAGGAAAATGTCAGGCTTTTCTGCCCTCCCGCCATCAGGACAGATGATGGATCCTTGCGGTCCTGAATGCATGCCTGATGGCGGGCACCTGGAGTAGGGTGTGGGCACAGGTAGATGGGATTCCCCTGGGCTGAGACGGTACTTTTAAGGGCAGGGTCAGGATGCCAAGAGAAGCTAAAAGAGAAGCCAAGAGAAGGCCGGGGAGCCCAGAGTGAAGACCTGCTGGGGGCTGGGATGCATGCCAGCCTCCCGGCCCCCCAGCACCCCTGCCTGCCATGTACCTGGTAATCCCAATAAAAAGCCTGCAAAAACCACTGAGGACTCTGACTCCTCCTTTACCTGATCTGCTGGATATTAGAAAACCTGCACAGTGTCCAGTCCTGCCCTTACACTTGGGAAAACTGTGTCAAAGAAAGACAATTTCCATTTGTGATAATTGGGAAAGAGTTTAAAATACAGATTCTCCCCTCCCTTCATTCTTTCTTAGTCTTACTCCCTTCCTACTTTCTCCTTTTCCATTTATTTCAAGTTCTCACTTTTTTACATGAAAATCTATAAGTCAAACAAAACATGAGAGAAGGTTAATTTGCTCAGTATTTCCATTAATCCCAACCTTCAGAAGTCCCTAAAGTTAACGGCCTCCTTTGTTCTCGCAGTTCTTCCACCAATTCGTGCACATGTACAGAAAGATATATTTCTTCAGATCTTGTAAAAATTATTTGCTTGTCTGTTGGAAGATAATGTAAATGGTAGAAAAGTTCCCATCTCTTCTGTATTACACCCTGTAGGGGCAGGAACAGGACACAGCGCAGGTTTTCTGATCCCATGCAGGCCGGGTGAAGGAGGAGTCAGAGTCCTTAGTGGGTTCTTTGCAGGTCTTTTATTGGGGTTCACCAGGCATATGGCAGGCAGGGGTGCTGGTTGGGGGGCTGGGAGGCTGGCAGGCCTCCCAGCCCCCAGCAAGTCTGTACTCTATCTGGGTTCTCTGGCGTTCTCTGCTTCTGCTTCGGGCTTCTGCTGCTGCTGGCGTCCCCGTGACGCCACCCTTAAAAGCACAGTCTTAGCTCAGCTGAATCCCATCTACCTATGCCCACACCCTATTCCAGGTGCCCGCCATCAGGCATGCATTCAGGACAAGGATCCATCATCTATCCTGATGGCGGAAGGGCAGAAAAGCCTGATATTTTCTTTACCCTACACACCCTCCCTACTGCCACACAAAAAATGTGTTTAACCCACCCACCATTAACTCTTTTTCCATTTTCTCCTGCCTTGAGATGGAGACAATCTTAGAATGGTCCTATTGACCACCTCTGCCTCCTGTTATTCTTCCCATTGGTCTTTGCAGTGGGGCCACCAGGCAGGACAAACAGGAGCAGGCTGGGAGGCAGGCAGTTAGTAGAGCCCCCCAGGCATCTTTACACTCCCTCTTTGGGCTCTCGTGGTCTTCCTTTTCTGTGGTCACTTCACTCATCCTCCTCAAAGCTATTCTGTAGTTTTCTCCATCTCTGAGTGATGCTGTCTTTACGTCTCAGCCCCTAGGCTCAGGTGTGCCCGCTCACGCATGCCCATACCCATACTCCAGGTGTCCACAATTAGGCATGTGTACCCTGCACCCTGCTCACACATGCCTTCTCAAGATCAAGGCCACAGGTGATAGCCACAGATCCTGTGGTGTAAAAACTTGATTCACTCATTTACCCTGCCGTCCTCTTTGTTCCTACACACAATAGTTTAAGGGATTCCTCTTGGTTCCTGCAGAAGCTTAAAGTCATCCCTTCAAGAAAGGGGCTTCACCCCTTGTGTTTCTTCTGGGTTCTGCATTGAGATTGAGTTTCCTCCCTCACCCACATGGAGGAACTTGACCTCCTGCTGGCTCCAGTGGCTGGAGAACCTGGGATACAGGGCCTGGGTCACAGTGTCCTGATCATGTGTGGGGATTGTTTTTCTGTGTGTTTCCCTGACAACTGGTTGTAAGTCTAAGTTAATAGTAAGTACTGCAGGGGATTTTCAAAATTTTAATGCAGGTCAATGATTTCAAATTTGATTTTTTTATATTCCAAAAGGCAGGTTTATTATAAAAGGGAAGGAAAGGTAAAGAATACTTGCACAGACACAAGTGGGCAGAAAGAGCTGCCCCTGAGGGACAGTGTAGGGTAAGGGATGATCAGGCTTTTGAGCTATTGGCCTCTGTGGCTATCACCTGTGACCTTGAATGCAGGAGGTACTTGGGAGCATGGGCTTGGGGTATGTATGCTTGATGGTGCACACCTGGAATATGGTGTGGGCATGTGTAAGTGGGCCCACCTGAACCGAGAGACTGAGGGTATAAGGGCAGCAGCATACACTGTCCTTGGCCAGTTTTAGTGGCCCCATTTGCCACGTATAGAAACACTATATATGCAAAGAGTTAAGAAATTCTCTAAATAGAATTAAATTTAGATCAGTAAATCATTAGTTTTTTATTATATGTACGTCACATGCAAGTAGGAACTAAAAGGTAATGACAATGATGCAGGTAGTCCCTGAGCCCATAGTTATTTATTTTTACTTGTCCCCCTTACATGTGCTGTTACTCTCTTCAGAGCAGACTTCATATCCTGGTTCCTCAGTGTATAGATGATGGGGTTCAGTAATGGAGTGACAGCAATGTAAAACAGGGTCACTGCTCCATCAAGGGGACTTTTGGACCCAGTCCGAATGTAGGTGAAAATGCAGGGCACATAGTAGAATGTGACCACAGTTAGGTGGGAGCTACAGGTGGAGAAGGCTCGGCGCCGCCCCTCAGCAGTGCGAATCTTCAGGATGGCATAGACTATGTTGCCATAGGACAGCAGAGTTAACGAGAAGCAGCTGATAGGCCCTAACACAACGGCCACAGAGATCACAATTTCATTAATAGTTGTGTCAGCACAGGCTAGTACCAACACTGCAGGGATGTCACAAAAAAAATAATCTATTTCATTGGGCCCACAGTAGGGCAGGCGGAAGGTTAGGGTGGCCTCGATAGCCCCATGGATGGAGCCAGCCACCCACGTTCCAGCCGCAAGGGTGGCACATAACCTCCTACTCATGAGCACAGGGTAGCGCAGGGGCTGGCATATTGCCAGGTACCTGTCGTAGGCCATCACGGTGTAGAGGAAACATTGGGTGCTGCCAAAGAAGTGTGCGAAATACAGTTGAGCCACACAGCCAGCGAATGGAATTGCCTTGCTGGCAGGAGTAAAATGCAATATAAATCGAGGGACAATGACAGAGGTGAATGTCATGTCCAGCAATGAGAGCACGCCCAGAAGAATGTACATGGGGCGGGCATGGAGCTTTGGGTCAATCCACACGGTGACCAGAATGAGCAGGTTCCCCAGCTGAGTCAGGATGTAGATGATCAAGAAGACCAGGAAGAGCAGGATCCTCAGGTTTGGGGGGTGAGATAAGCCCAGGAGAATGAACTCTGTCACTGTTGTGTGCTGAGATGTGTTTCTGGTCTTCCCCATGTCTGTCCTCTGCTAAGAAGAATGATGAATTCAGACAAGGGAAATACAACACAGGAGATGGTAAGAGAAGTCTTTTGTGTCATGATTATTGCCTAAGACTATTTAGATAGACAGAATACTGTTATTTGTTTTGGTTTACTTTCTATTCAATAGGAGAAAATGCCTAGAACTGGTCAGTTTTTTTTTTTTTTTTTAAAGATTTATTTATTTATTTATACAAGCACTGGGTACAGTCAGAGGCACGGGAGGGTGAGAGAACTCACCAGAGCCAGAGCGGAGAGTAGAACAGGCAGAGTGACGAAGTACACTGCTGAGGGGAGCAGCGGGTGGCAGGAGAGGTCTGCGCGCCATGTGTGACCCTCACCTGGTGGCCGGGGATCCAACCGGAGCTGCAGAGGCTGCGGGCAGCTTTGCAACCCAGCACTCAACCGCTGTGCCACCGGGGAGGCCCGAGAGTGGTTAGTTCTTGATTGATGGAAATTCTCATTATCTTTTGGGAGATATGAGAAGCACAATTTGGCAAATCGAGGAACAGAGGAACATGTGACTGATGGGGGTGACCTGTAATGCCATCCAAAGGGCATTCACTGAAGAGAGGCTAAGGTGAAGGCAGAGCAGTGGGGAGTGTGTACCCCACACACTTCCCCTGCCTTCCCGTCATCACCATGCCTCCTCTTTGCTCTGTACTGAAACCCCCACTTCTCATCGTAGACACACAACACTCATCACCTGCCCCTCTTTTGCTGCTCCGTCCCACACCTTGTAATTCCTTCTTAATGTTCAGATGCTCAGGCTCCTGGACCCCTCACAGCAGTGTGCCCCAGTTTGAGACCCATGCACATGCTGCCTTCTCTGCTCCTTTCACTGGGCAAGGCCCCTTTTCCTTCGGAAGTGAATTTGTAGGTGCTCAGCTTCAAGGAGGCTTTTCTGATCCTCGAGGATATGCTTGCTCTTTGCAAAACTTGCATCACAGCATTGCCAGTTGTGATTTCTTACTGGTCTCCCCCACTAGTCAGCTCATCTGGCATGGTAGAAATGATGAATAATTACTATTGGAGTGACTGAAGGGCTGATCAAGTGATGTTCCCCATTGCACTGACCAGGCACAATGTTTATTTCTCTGCCTGATCTTGTCTGTCTGAGCCTTGTGCCCACCTGGCTGACCAGGGCCCATCTCATTCTTATGCAGAACGGGTTTAAAATGATTTCATGCTTTTCATTGTTCCTGGATATCATTTAGATATATTGGTTGATTTAGCGGTCCAATTGGTTTCAGATTGCAATGTATGTAGGGGTTACATAGGAATTTCTATTGTTCATTAAAAAACATTGATTAAAGTTTAATCATTATTGCTGTCTACCATGCAGAAACTCTCTCTAAAGACCTTAAAAGAATTTGAAGTTCCTGCTCATGATAAGACTGAGAGAAGAAATGTGTTTCTCTCCTTTTTCTTGAATGGGCTGTTGATGAAGATTTTTCTCTGCACACTAGGGTGTTCAGTGCAGTCATCTGTCATTAACCATACATAAAGTATCCTCATACTTTAAATTATTTTCAGAAAGCAATTAAAATGGCAACAGATTAATTGTAATTAGCAATGAGCAATGAGTATTAATGAATATAAACATTTAATTTCCCAGAAAATTTCTAAGAATATTTCCCAAAGGGAAATTTTTGGTTATTTCTTAATTCAGATATTGAGAAGTATATAGTAAGAACTTAACTCATACATTTACATTTATGATATATCAATAGTAATAAGGAAACTTATTGGGACTTCAAGGTGGGAGTGTTAAGCATGCTTTTGTACACAAAGAATGAAGATATATTGCACTTTACTGCATAAGTTTCATGAGGACATCTTGACTTACTTGAAAATGTGTGAGAAGACACTGGGTCTAGAATACAAGTGAAGAGAGAAACTGAGTCTAGGATATAAGAGAAGAGAGAAACTGTTGGGATAATGGTTGTATGTAAAATTTTCATTATGAGTCAAAGGAATTTTTCCAGTATAAACATAATAGTTGTGCTTCCACTTTGGCCAATGATATATTCCTGAAATGTCTTATGAAAATTGATTGTTTATCAAATCAGATAGAACTGTACCAGAGTGGGATTATTTTCAAGAATTTCCATAATATGTAAATTTGTAAAGTGAAAAAAATTCTCCCTTATTTTTTTTTTTAAATCCTCTAATGCTTTTAATAGTTTCACTTTCCTCATGTTCATTCTAGTTTAAGAGTTTAATCAACATCTTTCAAATACTTATGATTTTACTCCGTGGAGCCTTAATTTGAGGCATGTAGAGTCCCTTCTTCCCCTCCCTCCCTCCTTTTCAGTTATTTAATAAATATTTTTCGAGAGCATATTATGGGCCAGGCCCTGGGTGCATGTGTTGGGAACAGTGAATAGAAACACAGTAATGGTCCCTGCTCTGATGACCTTACAGCCTAGTGGGAGAGATGGATTTTCACCATAAATCACACATAAATGTCTCCACATAACCTCCACGAGTGCTCTGCTTTTCCATGAGGAACTGACCCAACGATGGAGGTAAGCAGCCTTCCTTGAAGAGCCAAATTGAAAGATTCTAGGCAATGAGAAAAGGAGTGAGCCCTCCAAGCAGAGAGAAGTCAATATGCGTAGTCTTGCGGGGAGGGGATGCAGGCATTTGTAGGGAATGCAAGGAGAAAATTCTCCCTTATTAATCTGTTTTGCAAGTCTGCTTTCCTCCATTTGCTGTGTATAAATCTGGCCCCACTACTCCCTGCTGCCCAGTGGGAAGAACTCCTTTCATTTCTTTAGTTCCGGCTGCTCCGCTTGCTCAGACCAAGACACTGAGCTGGGTTATAGCTGGTGGTTTTGAGGACAGGTTGTTTCCAAGCTGATAACACAGGAGTGTGGTTTAACTTGGGGTGTGGTGTTTAGGTTTTGCAAGAGGAGAACAAATGTGTGGGGCAGGGAAGAGGGAAAGGTAGATTTCCAGAAGGTGAATTTTGTGAGAAGCGAGGGGTAAGATTGCATAAGGACAAGAACCCTTGATGAGAGAGAGCAGTCTGTGCCATCCTAGCAAAAACAAGGAAAATAAAAAACAAGTGGTTACACTCCTGCCACCACCTTCCCTTCCTTGCCTAGAAACTTTATGTGTCATTTAGCTTTAGGTTGCCTTCTTTTTTCAGCTGTTGAAAGTTAGGGTATTCATAAAAAGGGGAGGAGAAGACTTAAAGAATTTGAAAACCTCAAAAACAATTTTAATATCCTGGCTAGATGATGAAAACATTAGTAAATTTCCCATGTTTTAGATGTGTTTGATATTGCTATACCCATCTTGTAAAGTGGGACTTCAAATCATAAAAGCTCATAAGACTAACAAATGGTTAATACTCCATATAAAAAGCATTTGAAGGCCTCCCTGGTGGCACAGGGGTTAAAGTCTCAGCGCTATCAATCTATTGCCAGCCACTGTGGCACGAGTTCCTGAGTTTGATATCCAACCAGGGAGCTGACCCATATGGTGCAGCAGACCTCTCCTGTCCCACCCACTGCTCCCCTCAGCAGTGTATTTCAGTTAGTCTGCCTTTTCTGTTCCCCACTCTGTCTCTGGTGAATCCTTTCACTCTCCCATACCTCTGGCCTTCACCCCAGATCTTGTATGCATAAATAAATAAAAATAAATCCTTGAAAAAAATGAAAAGCATTTGCAAATAAGGACCTGGTGACACTAGAGAATAAACAATACATGTTTGGAAGCAGTTATCCTAGAAGTCTAGGGACAAGCTCTGAGGATGGAGTGAGAGTGACATTGAGAAGATGAAGGGACAGCGTAGAGAGGAGGTGCTCAATAGCCTCTTGTAGAGAACTTTCATGATCTGTGGGATCATGGGATGGACAGCTTCCTGGGCCCTTCACTCCCTGTACTATCCTAAACAGGCCACTTTGGCCTGAGCACATCCCTTTTAGGGCCTTTCCACATGGAAAGGCCCAGAGGAGGGCAGGCCTTATCCAGCTACTAGAAATTATGTTTTGATTTCCACAAAAAACTTGGGGATCTAGGTCACTAGGGGGCATTACAAAATCCTGAAGACGAATTTAAACTGGTCTGGTATTGTATTGGATATTGTAGGTCCAAACGAATTCCACTCACCATCAGTGCAAGACCCAGCTCAATCAGTTTCAGGACTAAAGAATCACCTTCCTTTACATCACTCACCATTAGGGATCCCGGTAGATTTAGGACAGTGTAGGGGAAATGGATAGAGTTTGAACCAGACTTTTATCTATTCCCTTAAGAATAGATCTACCAAAGGTTTAAAACAAATGAGCTTTCTTAAGGAAATTACTTAGTGTTCTCTTCATTGCAGAAAGGACAAGGTTAAGTCTAGTCTTTTTGTGTTTGCACAATTACCAGAGTCTCCTCCATGATCTATGACTTCATCACCACACAACTCTTTATCACCATCCTAGAAAAGAGAGAGAAATGAAAAAAAAAAATAGTATTAGGATTCTTTGAGTCTTTTTCTCAATACAAGAAGAAATTCCCTAAAGTTGGAAGAAGACGCTTAGTTCTAGCACTTTGAAAAGAGTTGCAGATAAAAAGGCTGAACAGTAGGATGACATAAGATAGATCTTAAAGTTCCAAAATTAGTTTGTGCCTTATTCTGAGTAGAGCTGGTTCAGGATCATTATTCTGTCCTCTTGACTCACATGTCCAGAGCTCCAAAATCACAGAGAAGCCTGGCTGTCCTCGAGGGGAAGGGCCCCAAGAAAAGGCAGCTGTCCTGCAGAGATTCGGCCTAACCCACTATAAAGCCTTCCGTATGTGTTTTGGGAAGGTTCTGGAGTTCTTTCAGGACTTCTTGCCTGGCAAATAAGTATTCAGAATTTCTGAGAGCACCTGCCTGCCAGAGGTGTGTGACAGGTGTGACTGAGCTCTCTTTCCAGTCGTATTTTACGTTGGTTTTTATTAGCTATTGTCTCTGTAGCTCTAACTAAAGAAAAACACTCAAGAGAATTGAAGGAAAATTCTAACCTCAGGGACATAATTGAACAGTAGTGTTTCCCTAATGAGGTTGTCCCTTTCTAAATCCTCATTATTTTGTTTTGAGAGAGAGCAGGAAATGTTTCTAGATCTCTGGAAAGGGGGCTCTGGGGAATGACCTCACCAGTCTAGTTTGGGCTGACCTCCCGTTTCTGAGGGTGTTCTGAGTTCTCGACCACCCCCTCGCCAAATACCCACTAAGGCTCCTCTGTTATCTCTTTGATTCCTGTTCAGAGGTCATCTGATCAGTGAGGACTCTTATGACTCTCCCCTTTCTGCTCTGACCTTATATTTCTAGATAGCACTAACACTGACATGAACGTATTGGCTTATCTTGTTCTGCTTGTCTCCATTCTCATGTCGTCTCCACAAGACATGGGGATTTGCTCACCTGGGAATCTCCAACATAAGCACACTTCCTGGCATGTGGTAGACTTTCAATGAATATTTTGAAGGAATGCATCAGAGAAACTGTCACACCTTTTAGCTGCTGTGGGCAGAAAAACCAAAAAGTGGTGCTTTCAAGTAACAACTTGAGAGTTACCAGGAATTAATGTGGTAAGAAATTGTCAGTGTATGTGCAGGTCTAGGCTGCTTCTGCTGGGGCAAGTAGCCGTGGGTATTCACTCATTTATAAAGGTTACTGTTAATATGAGTAATAATGGGGACCTGGCTGGAAATGCATGAATTTTGGAGTGGGATATAAGGTTCAGGAGAGTCCATTGAAAGGATGTGTTAGGACAAAGCTGGATGATATCCAGGATTCCTTTTAATTTTGTATTACTAAATAAGAAAATGTGTGTGTGTGTGTAAAGTACAATTGTTATATCATGCTACAAGATGGTAGTAGTACCTTATTAATATCAAGTACCAGTCTGCAGTAGGAATAATTTGTAATAATAAATCCAAGGTGTTCATGATGGCCACACATTTCGTTGGCAAAGGTACTGTGTGTGAGGGGAACTTAGCTTAGGAAATCTAAAATAAGACAAATTACATAAGACAATTCCAAAATAAGACAATTTCCATTTGTGATAATAGGAAAAGTGTTTGAAATACAGATCCCTTCCTTCTTTGATTCTTTCTTAGTTTTACTATTTTCTTCTTTTCCATTTATTTCTTCAAATTTTTGCTTCCTTACCTAAGAAAATCTACTTGTCAAACAAAACACGGATGTATGAAAAGGTTAACTTGCTCAGTCTCTCCATTAATCCTAACCTTCAGAAGTCACTAAAGTTATTGGCTCCTTTGTTTTAGTAGTTCTTCTGCTAATTCATGCACATGGACAGAGAGATCGATTTCTTTCCTTTTTTTTTGAAAAGATTTATTTATCTATGCATATAAGAACTGAGGTGTAGGCCAGAGGTGCAGGGGGTGAGAGGAGTCACCAGAGAAAAGAGTGGGGAGTAGAACAGGTACTGAAATACACTGCTGAGGGGAGCAGCAGTTGAGCCAGGAGAGGTCTGCTGTGCCATGTGTGTTGCTCCCTGGCCGGCTGGGGATCGAGCTTGCGCTACAGTGGCTGCTGATAGCTTCATAGGTTGCGTCTTAACACCTCGTGCCACCAGGGAGGCCCTAGAAGATAGTTTAAATAGAAAATCTCCCACCTCCTCTGTCCATCCCCTCTCCCCTCCCCCCCATTATGTGTTTAACCCACCCACCATTTTCTCCTACCTTGAAAAAGAGACAATCTTAATATTGTCCTATTGACATCCTCTGCCTTTGCTCCTGTTATTTTTCCCATTGGTTCTCTTTGTTCTTTACACACAATGCTCTTGTCAATGTCCATGGACTTTCTGGGACTAAGTCTTTTAGGTTCATCAGTAGAATATGTTCATGTTAAGACTCTAGTTTTAGGGATTCATTGTGGCTCCTGCAGAAGCTTGAAGTCATCCCTTTAAGGAAGAGGCTCCTTCCCTTGTGTTTCTTCTGGGTTCTACACTGAGATTGAGTTTCCTCTCACACCCACATGGAGGAACTTGACCTCCTGCTGGCTCTATTGGCTGGAGAACCTGGGACGCAGGGCCTGGGTCACGGTGTCCTGAGCATGTGTGGAGATTGTTGCTTCTGTGTGTTTCTTGACATCCGGAGGTACGTCTCAGGTAATGGTATACACTGCAGATGACTTTCAAAATAATTTTCTGCCGGTAAATAATTTCAAATTCTGATGTTTGTGATGAAAGAGTTTTTCATGGCAGGAATTTAGAAAAACTAAATAAGGGACCAGGAAAAAGACTAATTACAATAAAGAAAAAATCAAAATCAACAAGCAACTATAAACTAGAGACACATTATGGCGGGTGGGAAGGGTAGGAAGCAGTAGGATCAAAACAAAGATGAGGGGCCTCTCTGGTGGTGCAAGGGGTTAAGCACAGCACTATGAAGCAATCCGTAGCCTCTGCAGCATGAGTTTGATCCCCGAACAGCCAGGGAGCAACCCACATGGCACAGTAGACCTGTCCTGACTCGCCCGCTGCTCCCCTCAGCAGTGTACTTCAGTCAATCTGCCTGTTCTGTTCCCCACTCTGTCTCTGGTGAATCCCTTCATCCCCTTCATCTCTGGCCTGTACCCCAGCTCTTGTATACATAACTAAATAAAAGTCTTTAAAAAAAAAAAACCAAGATGAAAATGCATACATTGTGCAAAAATGAAAAATGATGTACAAATATATAAAACTAAAAAAAAAAAGTCTTTCAGGACACAAATTTTCCTTATGTGGTTCCAGTTTTCCAGTTAGTACTGCTGCTGTTACGGGAACCAGGCGCCTCTGCGGTGGGAGCAGCAGGAGCAGTGGTGTTCTTTCATCCTGCTGCTCCACCACTAGTCTGTTGTGGCAGTTGCTCCTCAGAGCTCAATAACTGCCATTTTGTAATGGACCAATCAGGTGTGAACTGTGAGCTGATTGGTGCTAAATGGTCCAATCAGACTTGTCGGTGAAAGCGCACATAAGCCAGGGTCAGAGGGAGCTGAAGGGCCCCCCAAGAGAAGAAGAGAGCTCCTTCTAAGAGAAAAAGAGAGCCCCCTCTAAGAGAAGAAGAGGCGCTCCAGAAGAGAAGTGGAGGCCCCAAATAAAGGGAGATGATGCCAGCCCCCAAGAAAAAAGAAGGCTCCGTTCTAGCCTCTGGAGAAAAAGGAATAGAAGCATGCAGCAGCTGACCTCCGAGGAGGGAAGAGAAGCCGAAGGACTCTGTCACAGACTGGGCCTCGGGCCTGTCTCTGACACTGAGAGGAGCACCAAAGGCCCTGGGCCTGGTGTCTCGAAGAGCTGTTTGTGGTTGGTATAACCCATCCACTTACAAAGAGCTGTTAACACGGGGTGCCTCTGACACCACCTCTGAGGGACCATTAGTGGCCATCACTACTGGCCAGTGTGTCCCGCTCCCCTGGTGACTAGTGGCGACCATCACTGATGCTATCTGGGTCAGGCAGCCGCCACTTGTGGATACAGTGAGCTCTTTGTTTCCACTGTTTGTAAAATAAACCCTATGGTTGTTGTTCCTGGAGTCTAAGGTCTCTTGCAATTGTGAGCACAGGTGAGAACCCACAGTGGTGTGTCCTCGTATCTGGCACTGTCCTTTGGGAGGCTCTAGCCCAGAGGCCCCTACTGCATGGCTGTTGTACTGCAATAGCCCTTGGCTTTGGTTCTTGGCCTTTTGGCCTTTTGGTGCTTTTTCATGGCTCTCTTGTCTCAGAGTCTGGGCAGGTGGGTGGCTGTTACATCCTTCCATCTGGCCTTCTGCCTTGTAGCCTCTTTTGTGGCCCTCTCTGCCCGTTTCACTGCTGCTTTGCTATTTCTGCCACCAATGATTTATTCCAGGATCTCCTCATCAATGGTAGTTCTTTCTCATGACCACATAGAAATAAATGATCCTTTTTAGTAATGCTGTGACTTCCAGGAGTCTGTGCTGGTAACGTCGTGTGTCTTCTCATAGGTACTGCGGGACACGGAGCTCAGCAGCCCAGTGAGTTGACAGCTGTGGAGGGAGACTTTGTCCAGGTGAACTTCTTGTTCCAGACATCCGGGTTCAATGGGCTCTCCTGGTACCAGCAACAGGATGGTGGAGCTCCTGTATTTCTGTCCTACAATGTTTTGGGCAGTCCGGAGAGGAGAGGTCGTTTTTCCTCATTTCTTAGTAAGTCTGCTGCATACAGTTCCCTCCTCCTACAGGAGCTCCAGATCAAAGATTCTGCCTCTTAACCTATGTGCTGTGACAGACACAGTGACTGTGAGGCTTCTTCAGCTGCATCAGAATTCAAAGAGGCACTGTGGCAATGAGAAGTTGTTTATTTCCCGAGTGTGTTCCTGCTGTGATTTAACACTGAGGACTTTGGATCAAAAAACCTGGATTTGAATTGGCCCCTTTCGAGCTGGGTGGTCTTCAGCACCTAAAAAAGTCATTTTTCTTTCTTTGATTCTCTTTTCTCATGTGTTAAATGAGAATGGTAATAGTACCCATTTAAGGGAACTGTCGTGAGATCTATGTGTCTATGAATCTATGTATGTAGGCATGTAGTATGCATCTGTCTCTGTCTGTCTACTTACTTAAAAATTCTCTTTGGTGAGGTAGAACTTCATTTCATTCCAGTATATAAAATGAGATTTTGAGATGGAATATGGGTGGACATAATCACGTTGGAAAGCAATATGTCATTACAAATCAAGACCATTGAAATGTTTATATTCTTTTACTTGAAAATTCAATTTTTTGGCTTGCATTAGAGATGAGATCAGGGGGCTTTGGACTTTGGGTGTGTGGAGTGTTTATGTGGCAACAGTATTCCATAGAGCAAAACATTGATATGTTCAACAATCTAAAGTAAGTTATGATCAGTGAGAACTTTTAAAGCTGTTGTAGTTTCTATGAGTGCCTAACAAATTACTACAATGCCTATATATTTGCTCATATTCTGTTGGTCAGAAGTCTGGAAGATTCTATTGGTGCTATTTCCCCATTTTCAAAGTCTTAGTGTGTATAGGTTTTCTTCTCTGTCTCTTTACCACTCTCTCTGTATGTATATGCAAACACACAGAGATATATACATATATGCATAGTTTTAAAATTATATGAAATATAAAATTTGTTTATATATGAAATTTATATATATATTAATTTTATTTCTCTTACCAGCAAATTGCAAGTCCAAGAAAGAGGTAGTGCTGGTTTGGTCAATGTCTTAGATTAGGGGCCTCAAAAGCAGACACCAAGGCATGTATTTGAGTGTTAGTACTTATTTGAGAGGTAATTAAAAGAAAAATCAGTAGGAGAGTGGGGCAGTGAGACAGAGAGGGAAGAAAACCAGTGAGGTATAGATTTTCAAGAAGTTACTCCTGTGGATAACTCAGCTAGAGACCTTTGTTAGTAGGACACAGGTTTAGAGTTATTCTGCTGTGAGTGGAAGAGAGGAAATTTATATTTATTCACAATATTAGCTATCTGTTGTTACATAACAGTTTACCTCAAACATAGTGCCTAAACAGTTACTGTCCAACAAATATTTATTACAGTTTCAGTGGGTTGGGAGTCAGGAGCAGTTTTGCTGTGTAGTGTTGGATTAGAGTCTTTCTTGAAGTGTTAGTCAAGATGAAATCATCTGAGGATTGATTAGAAATCTCATATGCACTTCTAAGCTTGTTCGCTTACATAGCTATGGTGTGAAGTCTCAGTTCCTGATCACATTCACCTCTTCATATGTGTTTTTATGACATGGTAGTAGCTTTCCTTAGATTCATTAGGGGAGATTGAGAGGCCCAGGGAGAGAGAAAGGAAGGCCATGTTTTATTTTATGATCTAGTCATTTTAAGACATACTGCTGGTCACCTAGACCCACCCTGATATGGTGTGGAAAGGGACTACATGGAAGTGGGCACCAGAAATCCCTGAGATTATGGAATATTTGAGATGGTAGAGATCCTGGAGACATCTTGTGAGTTGGCCGCCACATTTATCAAATCATGCCCATCACTGCTTGAGAGGTTTTCACCATTAATTCTCTAGCACTCAAGGTTACTAATCACAATAGCAAAGGAAGCTCAGCTTTTCCAGAAAGATCCCTCAGGCAGAAGTGCATGTGCTGACAGTTGGAAGTTGGGCCAATGTGGTAAGATATGAAAAATGGCCTGGTTTATGTGGGAGAAATGGACAGCTTCAGTTCATACCTTGCATTCATGCCCAACATTCCATTCACTGTGTCCTGTTATTGAATCCCCAAGGCATTGACTAACCTAAAGGTGTTGTAAAACCCAACACAGGAGATTTAGGACGTGTATGGTCCCTGTTGCTTCAGTTTGTTCCAAGACCATAATTTTTATCCATCATCTCCCTTTTGGATCACCCATTGGAGATTCCACTGCACTTTCATTAAACATTCCTGTTGTTTTGGGTTTCTTGCTCAGTGGCTAGAAACCTAAAGCCTCTAAGTCTTTAGCTACCATGCCCTTGTTATGCCTTGGTTAATATATTTGCTTGTAATCACCAGGAATGGAAACCCCAATATATGCTTCAGTGAATCCTCTGCTTCCTTTCATAATTTTCTCTGCAACTCTATCTCTTATGATCATATAGTAGCAACTATCATTTACGATCATATGGTATTTATTCATGATAATTGTCAATTATCTCTGCCATTATAGTTTTGTCAAATTTGGGAAAATTTCAGCTATTAGTTCTTTGAATGTTTTTTTCCCCCAGTCCTTTCTTCTCTTCCTCTTACTCACCTCCTCTTGTCAGAAATGACGTTTAAGGAGTTGAACTTGGGGAGTACGGGCACAATTAAGGGAATCTATGGAAGATGGAAGGGGGAGTAAACATAAGCAAAATGGCAAAAGTCGTGGTGGGGAAAAAGAGCCAGTACAGGATTTCTTTTTTTTTTTTTTTTAAAAGATTTATTTATTTGTGCATACAAGAGCTGGGGCATAGGCCAGAGGTGCAGGAAGTGAGAAGATTTACCAGAGAGAGAGTGGGGAGCAGAGCAGGCAGACTGACTGATTGAAAATACACTGTTGAGGGGAGCAGCAGGCGAGACAGGAGAGGTCTCCTGCACCATGTGGGTCACTTCCCTGGCCAGCCCGGAGGCCGGGGATCGAACACATGCTGCAGAGGTTGCAGGTAGCTTCACAGTGCTGTGCTTAACCCCTTGCGCCACTAGGGAGGCCCTAGTACAAATCTTCATTGCCATCATGAAGAACAGTACTCCAATCTCTCAGGTCATTCCTAAGCTAGAGCTTTGGCAGTTACTTTGAGGCACTTCTTGAAACCAATGTCTGGGCTCAAATCAGATATATCAGAAATAGCAACTGCAGCAGTAAGTGATTTCCCTGGTCAGTGATGCTCTGTTTACTGGAAGGGGTAATATATTTGTTGGCTTCTTTAAGCATCTTTTAAACCAACACTAAGTGTACATATTCATGGTTGTCTGGAGGAAACATAACTTAAAATAACATCATTTTTTTTTCTGTTTTTTTTTTTTTTTTAAATAGAGGCATGTTTTATTTATTTGTTTATTTGTTTGTTTGTTTTGTTTATACATGCACTGGGTACAGTCAGAAGCGCGGGAGGGTGAGAGAATTCACCAGAGCCAGAGCGGGGAGCAGAGCAAGCAGAAGGACCGAAGTACACAGCTGAGGGGAGCAGCGAGCGGCAGGAGAGGTCTGCGCTCCATGTGGGACCCTCCTCTGGTGGCCGGGGAGCAGCCCGGGATCGAACTGGCGCTGCAGAGGCTGCGGGCAGCTTCGCAACCCAGAGCTCAACCGCTGTGCCACCGGGGAGGCCCAAAAATAACATCATTTATTTATTTTTATTGAGATAACATAGGTTTACAACACTGTATATGATTTAAAGGTGTAGGATTACACCCTTCAGGTGTATGTTACATACCACACACACCAGCCAGGCACTGAAAGTCCTCTGCCATAGTCTACTGTGTCCCCTCCCCATTTTGCTTTTCCCACTATTGCTCCCCTTCTACTGGCTTCAATTCTACAGTTGGATTTCTAGGGTTTGTTTTTGGTTTGTTTTTTTCTGACCCTTTGTCTTATTTCTCTGTACTCCGCATATAACTGACACCATCTGGTACTTGTCTAGGTAAGATAACTGGTGCAAGCTGAAATTTGAGATAGTAACTACTGTTTCCACTTTAGGTTTCAATGTGAAAAATATGCACAAGGAGGAATACATCAGCATCACTGTGTGGGAGGCAAGTGATTAGGACAAGATTTGGCCTCTAGGATTACAGCTTCCAGAACACACTCTCAATGTTTGAAGAAGTCCTGTGAAAAGCTCTTGATGAAGCTGGCAGAAATTGGATTCAGTGATACTGTTCTTTATTAGTGTTTGTCAACAAAAGTATCTTCCCAATGCTGTGAATGCTGTTGAAAATAAGATATGCTGAGACTGCATTTTGTCACAGAAACCGGTTCCTCCAGGTCAGCTACATTGCCAGTGGCTGGGCTCTATTGCAGACCCCGCTACATGTCCAATCAGCTGGAAAACCACAAGTGAACCAGGAAAAGCTGTCTTCCTCCTCACTTCACTTTCCTTCTCTTTTTTTTTATGATTTTTAAAAAAGATTTATTTATTTTTATTTATACAAGAACTGGGGTACAGGCCAGATGCACGGGAGGGTGAGAGGATTCACCAGAGACAGAGTGGGGAACAGAACAGGCAGACTGACGAAATACATTGCCGAGGGGAGCAGCAGGCGAGACAGGAGAGGTCTGCTGTGCCGTATGGGACCCTCCCGACCGGCCAGTATCAAACTGGTGCTGCAGAGGCTACAGACAACTTCACAGCGCTGAACCAACCGCCTGTGCCACTGGGGAGGCCCCACTTTCGTTCTTTCATCTGCTACTTCATTCTCATGTAGTGATCTCCTACTCTGTGATACCAAGTATTAGGAACAATTTTCATATTTTGTTTGGTTACAGTATGTATTGTACCTTTTTAGAAATGTGGCATGTAATGCCTGCAAACAAGCATAAATACCTCTTTAATGGAAAGATTTTTTTGTTAGTGTTGTATTTTCTGGTACTCTATGCAAATTACTCAACTTAAAAAAATTTTAAGTAACTATAGTCACAGATCAGCGTTGGAAAGGGATTTTATGCACGTGGGGGATACTGAGGCTTCCAGAAGTTACATTTTGGAAAATCTGGTTACTCCTCCTGTCAGCTTGTGAGATGGGTGTGAAGAGTTGTTTTTTTTTTTTTTTTAAGATTTATTTTATTTATTTATGCATACAAGAGCTTTGGTGCACGCCAGAGGTGTGGGGAGTGACGGGACCTACCAGAGACAGAGTGGAGAGCAGGACAGGTGGACTGACTGAAATATATTGCTGAGGGGAGCAACAGGTGAGACAAGAGAGGTTTGCTTCGCCATGTGGGTTAGCTCTCTGGCCAGAGATCGAACCCCTGCCAACAGTGGCTGCCAACAACTTGACAGTCTGACAGCCTTTCAGCCTGGCAACACGGAGACTTAACCCCATGCTCCACCAAGGAGGCCCTTGGAGAGCTGTTTTGGTGTTCGGTTTTCAATTTGGACACAGTGTATTATATAAAATTAAATTTGAGGCATAATTTACAAATGATAAAATGTAATTTTTAATTGTATATAGTCCGATGTGTTATGGCAAGCAAAAATACCTGGTTAACTACTATTACAATAAAAATATAGAACAATCCACTCTAAAAGTTTCCCTATGTCCCTCTTTCAATTAGTGTCCATCCTTATATCTTCAAGTCCCAGTGTTAGCCCTTGGAAACCACTGATATATTGTCTTATAAATCTGTCTATGCTACAATTTCATAGAAATGGCATGTACAATATGTACCTGTTCATATTTGGCTTCTTTCAGCATAATGTTTTGTCAGTCATCTATTTTGTTGTGTACACTGGTAGTTTTATAATTTGTACAGGTTTCTCTCACTATCTGAAAGTAGAGCTTTCTTTTGAAACCATTTCTAAACCGAAATGGTGTAACGTGAAGAAACAATTACTGTTAACTTATATGGAAACAATTTTGAACATTCCCCCCTGAAATAACCTACCAAATCATAGCAAATAACACATAAAATCTAGAATAGCACTTAATATATAGTAAGAGCAGGACTGATATGAACAATACACAGCCTGTATAATGTAGTTCCTCTAGAAAGAAGGACAATGCAAACTGTCTCTATGATAGCTGCTGTGAAACAGGTGCTGAATATGAGTTTTGTTGCCCGCCTTTCATTGTAAAAGAGAAAATCCTCTTCAGATTTCTTTCCTTTAGCAAAAATGGGCACTAATATAGGTCTTTTATGAAAACTGGTGTATATGTGTATTTATAAAAGTTTGAGTTTGCAACTCAAACTTTAAAAAGTGGAGGATACTTGTATTGCATTGTATGCACAATGCCACAGTTGTTGATCTGGTCTACGTTGACTTGCTTCTGGTTTTTAACCATTTTGAATAAGCCACAAAGATCATTTGTGTTCATATCTTGTGTGAGCATATATTCTCATTTCTCTTGGACAAAGTTCTTGGAGCAGAACTGTTTGGATATATGTAAGTATGTGTTGAATTTATGAGACATGGCTGACTATCTTTTATAGTGAGAGTACTGTTTAATATTCCCATGAGTAATCTTTATATAATTTACTGTTGTTAGATGAAGTATTTTGCGTATATCTATTAGGCCAAACTGGTTGTTAGTGTTTTTTTTTTGCTTTTTTTTTTTAATATGCTTAACTATTTTATTTATTTATTTATACAAGCACTGGGTACAGTCAGAAGCACGGGAGGGTGAGAGAGAATTCACCAGAGCCAGAGCGGGGAGCAGAGCAGGCAGAGTGAAGAAGTACACTGCTGAGGGGAGCAGTGGGCAGCAGAAGAGGTCTGCGCGCCATGCGGGACCCTCTCCTGGTGGCCGGGGAGCAGCCGGGGATCGAACCGGCGCCGCGAAGGCTTCGGGCAGCTTCGCAACCCAGAGCTCAACCGCTGCTCCACCGGGGAGGCCCTGGTTGTTAGTTTTTAAGCTACTATAACCTTCCTGATTTTCTGTTTAACTATCTACCAATTGCTAAGAGCTAGGTGGTAAAAGTAACAACAATAACTGTTGATTTGTTTTTTCTCCTGTAGTTCTATCAGTTCTTGCTTCAACTACTTTCTTTTGGGAAATTTTGTTTCTCTTGGGAAGAAAGAGGAAGGTAGGCCTTAGCATCTTGCTGAGGTTGCCAGGAGCACTCACTGCCACCTGGAGATTCACAAGCTGAGTGGAGGTCAGGGGGGCCTTGAACTTGGCTCTGGTGCTGGGGTGATCCATGTACGCTGAAGCAGTTCAAGCAACTGGGGTGAGGACCTCGTGAATCAACAGTTAGTCCAGCAGTTTGTAGCTGTGAAGGAGACCTGCTTGCCCATGATGAAAGCCTGACTTTACCTGGTTCTTTGTCCAGGTGCTGCCTTCACATACTTGCTGCCTGCCTCTTTATTGGTGCACATGAGACTGACATACTTGCAATAGAGGTCTTCTACCCTGTCATCCATTACTCCACCCACGGCTGCCTCCTGCTGTTTTTTCTGAGACAGCCAGAGGGAGTGGCCCAGATGTTACAGGATGGCATTGGATTAGCCCAGGTGAGGTTTCCCTCCTGGAACTTGGGGAGTTGACAGTATAGACAAGATTAAGCCTATTGGTCACCACCTCCTCCTTTCAGCTCTGGCCTGGTCAACCAGCAGCAAGAGCTCAGCCTCACACTTCCCTGGAACAGTGAAACAGACCACGGTACAAAGTGGCATGGTTGTGGGGAAGAGCTTGACTTTGACTCCCTGGCGTATATGTGTATTTATGATAAATTCTCTGATGAACTGACCACATCTTCAGTTCTTCGTTCTTAGCAATATTCTTGTTCTGAAATCTAGTTTTTGATATTAACTAAACAAATCAACTTTAAAAATATTTAATTATTTGGGGCCTTTTAAAGCAGGGGCTTACATTCTCACACCTGTGAGAGTGGCTCACGTAAAAGAAAAAAAAAAATCAACAAACAAACCTAGAAACAAGTGTTGGCTTAGGTACAAAGGAAAAGGAAGCTTTGTATACTGTTGGTGGGAATATAGGCTGGTTAAACCCCTACGGAAAATAACACGGTGGTTCCTCAAAATATTAGAAATGGATATACCATATGCTGTCCAAAGAGTTTATCACTAATTCAAATGGATATATGCACTACTGTGTTCATTGCAGCACTGTTGATAAGAACCAAGGTGTGTAACCAACCCAGGTGCCCAATGAGAGATCAGTGGATAAAGATGATGTGGTATATATCTGTGATGGAATACCACTCAGCTATAAAAAGATGAAATTTTTCTATTTGCAACATCATGGATGGAACTGGAGGGGATTATGCTAAGTGAAATAAGTCAGAAAGACAAATGCTAGATGATTTCACTCATTTGATGAACATTAAAAAACAAAGGAACAGCCAAAACTAAGCCAAAACTAACCCTAGAAATATGATGGCAGAATTGAGGCTACTGGAAAGGGAGCGTGGGCGTGAAGAGCAAAGTGGGGAAGAGCATAGGCCCAAGGGACTGTGGTGAACTGTGGGTGCTTTGGTGGTGGGTATGGTGTGGTAACATACACCTGAAGGAGTGTAAACCGATTCCCCTATGTTACATACAGTGTTGCAAATGAATATTACCTTTATTAAAAAAAATTACAGGAAAAAAATTGCAAATAAATCCTAAATATGTAAATTAAAAAAACAGGGGCTTGTAGTTTGTTGGTAATGATTCAGATACTAATTCTTATGTGTATGTAGGTTTTCCCCATGCTACCAAGCAATTATTGGAAATTGTGTGTCCTGCATTCAACTCAATTCTGTCATTATTTACCCAAAGATAGCATCAGATTCTACACGTGAAAGGCTCAGTCCCACAAGACTGCCCTCCAATTCCAATGCCAATAGCAAATGCAGGTGGTTACCTGTACTTCTGATTGGCTATAAATCATGATTCCCATGAACTCCTTGGGCTTGATTTGTTTGCTAGATGACTCACAGGACTCAGGAAACCAGCTTACATACTAGATTTCAGACTTATTATAAAAGGTTATATAACTCAGAGACAATGACATGGAAGAGATGCACAGGCCATGACTTGGGGGAAGGGTATAGAGCTTCCATACCCTCTGTGAGTGTGCCATGCTCCCCAGAATCCCACCTTTTCACCAACTTGGAAATTCCCTGAACCCCATCCTTTGGGTTTTTATGGCACCTTCATTACATAGGCACAATTAATTGAATCATTGTCAATTGTCAATTGATTCAAACTTCAATCCTTATCCTTTTCCTACCCCCTCAGAGATTAGGTATAGGATTGAAATTTCCAGCCCTCTAATCACAGGATTGACTCTTCTGACAACTAGGCCTCATCTTCAGATGGGACCCAACAGTTACCCCATTTTGCATAACAAATGACACTTTTGATTGTTCTCATCACCAAGAAATTCCAAGGATTTTAGGAGCTAAATACAGAAAAGGGACTGAAGGTCAAATATATTTCTTTTTTTTTTTTTTTAAAGATTTATTTATTTATTTATTTTATTATTTATTTTTTTTAAAATAATAAATTTTATTTTTATATTCCCCCATACAATTGCAAACGCCCCATTCTGACCCCAATTCTTCCCCTCCCGCCCCCCACCCCCCAAAAAGTGTCTCTGGTTCATAGTTTTTTGTTGATTTTGATTTTCACTTTCTTATATTCATTTTCCTGGTCCCTTATTTAAGTTTTCTAGATTCCTGCTATGAGTGAGACCATCCGGTATTTTTCTTTTTCTTTTTGACTTATTTCGCTGAGCATGATCCCTTCCAGCGCCATCCATGTTGCTGCAAATTGCATGTGTTTATCTTTTTTGAATGCTGAGTAATATTCCATGGTATATATGTACCACATCTTCTTGATCCAGTCATCTATTTTTGGGCATTTGGGTTGTTTCCAAAGCTTAGCTATTGTAAACAGTGCTGCTATAAACAGGGGTGCAGGTGTTCTTTGGAATTGATGTTTCTGTGTCCTTTGGGTAAATACCTAGGAGTGGAATTGCTGGATCATATGGAAGCTCTATGTTTAGTAGGTCCAGATTATTTATTTGTTTGTTTGTTTATACATACAAACACTGGGTACAGTCAGAAGCGCGGGAGGGTGAGAGAATTCACCAGAGCCAGAGCAGGGAGCAGAGCAGGCAGAAGGACCGAAGTACACTGCTGAGGGGAGCAGCGGGCAGCAGGAGACGTCTGCGAGCCATGTGGGACCCTCCTCAGGTGGCCGGGGAGCAGCCGGGGATTGAACCGGCGCTGCAGAGGCTGTGGGCAGCTTCGCAACCCAGTGCTCAACTGCTGCGCCACCGGGGAGGCCCAAATATATTTCTTATAAATCACAGTATCACAATTTACTTAAAAAATTATAAACCTCTATTACTAATTGAAAATGAGGTTCTTAAAAAATTTTTTTTTTTTTAAATGTTTATTGAAGACTGAATGATCAGGGATAAATAGCAACGATAATCTTGTTTTTTTTTAAAAGATTTATTTATTTATTTATTTATACAAGCACTGGGTACAGTCAGAAGCGCGGGAGGGTGAGAGAATTCACCAGAGCCAGAGCGGGGAGCAGAGCAGGCAGAAGGACCGAAGTACACTGCTGAGGGGAGCAGCGGGCGGCAGGAGAGGTCTGCGCGCCATGTGGGACCCTCCTCCGGTGGCCGGGGAGCAGCCGGGGATGGAACCGGCGCCACAGAGGCTGCGGGCAGCTTCGCAACCCAGCGCTCAACCGCTGCGCCACCAGGGGAAGCCCAGGTTCTTAAAAATTTTAACCTTACCAGATATCATTGCCTATATAGTATAGGGATCTTCCAAACTTCCATTTTCTCCTTCCAACTTCTTATTATTTTCATGTGTTTTACTCCTGCATGCTATAAATTCCACAAAACTTATCATTTTTGCTTTAAGTAGTCAAAACTGTTTTAAGGAGATTAGAAAGCTAACTGCTTATAAAACATTGATATCATTGCCTTATTTAAAGAGGTTACCTCACACAGACTATCTGTAAAGGGCAGATTATATGTATTTTTAGCTTTGAACTTTTACACAAACAGTAGAAAGGACAAGTGAGGAGGTGCTGATCAGCTATTCTGGAAACTAAGTCATTTACAGATTGCATAGCAGACATTTTGGGAGTTTTGGAACTGGTACTGATTTATTTGGTGTGCAAGGGTAAGATTTGCCTTGTCAATGGACTTTGAGTCCCGAGAGTGTTGCAGTGGTGAATACAGTGGCTAAACAAATAATGTCATGCTAATTGCCAAAGGTTTGGAACTCTTCCATGTTTGGAGGCTGCTGGCTTTATTGTCCACTTACTAAATTGCCAAATGAATGAGACTAATAGCAGGAGATTTCCTGAAAGGGAAAGCTTTAAGTAATGCCCCTGAGTATTCATTGATGGCAAGTTCAATTATAGCCATGCAATGATCGCCTCAAAATCCTATGTCAGGTAGATAAAAATCCCAAAGCTTTCAAGCCTGATAGCCACTCTGAACAGAATTTTGTGTTCTTTCTGTTACGGAGTTTAAGAGGAGAACTGCATCACTAGTGGAGGTGTAGGCGTAAATGGTAAGTGTTTGATGTCAGTGGAAAATCTAGTTCTAGTTGTCTGTAAACAAATATTACTTATTATACACTGAAGAATATGGCTTTGGACTTTTAAAAGAGAGCTGGAGTTTAACAGAGCTACGGATTGATTTTGATGACCCTGAATTTTCTCATGCTCTTTTCGCCTCACCTTTATAAAATGATAACAATTATTGTTATTTTTTAAGGTGGATATTGAGGGAAGCAAGGAGATAATAAGATCTTCAAGGGAAGTTTATCTTCTGAGAGTAATAAATGAACACTGGTCTTCCTTTTTACCTAAACTTCTGTAGTCCTGGGCCTCCCCGGTGGTGTAGCAGTTGAGCGCTGGGTTGCAAGGCTGCCCGAGGCCACTGCAGTGCCGGTTCGAATCCCCAGTTGCTCCCCGGCCACGGGAGGAGGGTCCCACATGGCTCGCAGACCTCTCCTGCCGCCCGCTGCTCCCCTCAGCAGTGTACTTTGGTCCTTCTGTCTGCTCTGCTCCCCACTCTGGCTCTGGTGAATTCTCTCACCCTCCCGCGCTTCTGACTGTACCCAGTGCTTGTATAAATAAATAAATAAATCTTTTAAAAGAAAAAACAACAAAAAACTTCTGTAGTCCTAAGCTACATCCCCATTTTTAAGACCATTGTGAGAAAGGTAATTGTATTAGGATCCTCCAGAGAAACATAACCAACAGGATCTCTGTTTCTCTACTGATCTTTGTATCTACTATCTCAATCAATTTATATGGGGGGAGAGACAGAGTGGGGAGAGAGAGAAAGATAAATTTTAAGGAATTGGCACATGAGATTGTGGAATTTGGCAAATCTGAATTCTGCACATCAGGTCAGCAGAATGAAAATTCTGACAGAAGTCTGTCTTGCAGATTTCAGCCCTGAGGACAATCTGAGGCAGAATCACTTCTGGAGATCACTCTCATTTAAGACCTTCCACTCATTGTATGAGATCTACCCACATTAAGGAGAGTAATCTGCTTAACTAAAAGTCTACAAGTTTAAATGTTAGTGCATTTAAAAGAACAACATCAATACTGGTATTTGATCATGCCACTGGGTGCCATGGTCTAGCCAAATTTACACATAAAATTAACCACCACACCAATTTAAAGGATATAATTATTACTTTCCAGATAATGAAAATAAAGTCAAGTGACTTGCTCCAGTGGACACAGTAGTATGAGAGATGAGTTGGTAAAGGACTATAAAGAAACAGTATTCAAATTTTAGATATATTAACCCACAAGATAGGTCTTCACTCAATAATATTTATTAGTTCAGCAGGACAACAATAGAACCTAACACTAATTTGACAGAACTTTTGCATTTTCTGTTCCCCAACTTTATTGACAAAAATTGCGTTTTCTTAATATATGCAATGTGATGATTTGATATATGTATACATTGTGAAATAATTACCACAATCAGCCACTGTTATATTTTCTTGCTACAAAATTTTAAACTTCCATTCAGTAATTAATTACATCTCATAAAGGGTGCTATTTATTTATATTAACTAGAAGTAAGAACTTTTCTTCTATAATCAATATTTGTTGAATGAATGAATGGACTTTGAGTAGCAGATTTTGGAAACTGTTCAAATACACTTCTAACGGCTACTGATTAAAGTGGAAATGGAAAGTAGTCTTAGTTCTACCTCACTTGGCCAGAAGAAGGCAAAAGTAGTGAAAAGAACAAATGCAAAATTTCAAAGAAAGAAAAGGATTAAAAAATCCCAGGGACCAACTTGAAAATGGTGAAACTATTAAATAAAAACCAGTTGCTAATATCTTATTTTTTAAAAATATTTTGCTTTCTGTTTCCTTTCATAAGGAATTATGAATAAAGTGGATGAAAGAATGTAACATTAGCTAAATTACTCCTGCATAATTAGAGAAAATTGGTAAGTTTTACAACCTGTTTAACTTGCATGACCTTGCTTTTTTGGGGTGTGCACTTACATACATGGTGCTGAGCAAAACCCTGTCTCAATTGTTTGTTTGGTATGTTGCATAAGTGTGTGTTTAGAAGTTTAATAGAAAGTCTTTTAAGTTATGAAAATTATTTTAACCTTTCTTCTGCTGGAGGGCTCAGTGTACTTTTTCAATGTGTTGCTTTCTATGAAGGTAATGCCGCTTGCCCCTCTAACACACACATTACAAATATACACATTATTCAGGGGGCCTCAAAATGCCTAGGGTTGTGGTTTGTCACTTTTTAGATTTTGCCACAGTACTTCTTCCTTCTTTGCAGTTTTTGGAAAAGTCGTAGGTACTATCACTTCTCTCTTCCTTCTGTATTAGAATCCCTAGCACTGTGCCTATCTAGACACACATAAATGTTTATAGAATGAGTGTTGAAGATATATTGTGAGGTCCAATACCAGCAACGTGATAGTAACAATTAACTGGGTTATCAGATTTTGAGTGTTCTTCTCATTCCACTTACCATTATGTAGTTATGTTGCTTTCCTAGTATTTGTACACATATGTAATATGTAAAAATATATTCAAGATGGGTGTTGAGTCATAGGTGTAGGGTGAGAACTGGGCAGCAAAATTTATATGCACCTGCCCCTTGCCAGGTGGTTCTCATGCAGCTACACAGTGAACTACTGCTTTAAGTCAATATCTATAACTCTAACTCTTTCTTATGAATGGCTGCATAATAGTCTAAATTGTGGCTGGATTAAATTTTTTTATCCATTCCTCTATTGATAAGCACTCAGTTTATTTTCAGTAAAAATAAAAAAAAAGTGTTTTGTTAAAAAAAAGTGTCAGTAAACACATATCCTTACTTACAGGTCCCTTTGTTTCTATGAATACAGTCCTAGAAAGTGTGCTTCCTGGCTTTGAGATACGGCATTTTAAATTTTGATAGGTAGTGCCAGTTAAAAAAGTCTTAATACCTACTTCCAGTAGCAGTCTAGAGAGTGCTCAGCTCCTTATACCTTTGCCAATCTAATGAGAAACACAAAGTATTTTTCTTTTTCACCTACTACTGAAGTTGAGTGTCTTGTTATTCAAGCTTATTGATCATTTGCATTTCTTTTTTGGTGATTTGATCCATTCTTATTCGTGCCATTTGTTTATTCTAGTGAAATATTTTTTTAATACTTTTTTTTTTTATAGAGGCATGTTTATTTATTTGTTTGTTTGTTTGTTTTGTTTATACATGCACTGGGTACAGTCAGAAGTGCGGGAGGGTGAGAGAATTCACCAGAGCCAGAGCAGGGAGCAGAGCAGGCAGAAGGACCGAAGTACACTGCTGAGGGGAGCAGCGGGCTGCAGGAGAGGTCTGCGCGCCATGTGGGACCCTCCTCAGGTGGCCGGGGAGCAGCCGGGGATTGAATCGGAGCCGCAGAGGCCGCGGGCAGCTTCGCAACCCAGCGCTCAACCGCTGCGCCACCGGGGAGGCCCTCCAGTGAAATATTAAGCAATCTTTGAATAATAGGGATATTATCCTTTCTTGGTCATGAGTATTATAATACTGTCCTCTAGTCTGCTATTTGTATTTGGATAGATAGGATAGGATAGCATTACATATATTTTAAAGTGTTGAGATTATGTATAAACAAATTTTATCTCATTTTTTATGCATTATAATATTTCAATATTTTTTCATATTGGTAATCCTTGGTGATTATCATTCCTAAAGTTTACATAAAATTATATTCAAATTTATTATATTTATTCAAGCTTCTAGAAATGTCCTATGGCTGTTATAGTAAATAATACTGTAATTAATATTTTCTTGCATTTAGGTTTTTTTTGTAGTTTGGATACTTAGGAGTTTCCTACAAGTGAAATAATTAGACCAAGAATATAATTCTTTTCGTGGTTTGTGGTAATTATTTCTTAAATTCTGTTTATAGTTTTTGATCAATTAGAAAATTAGGGGCAATATAATTGTAGTTTTTGCACAGTAATATCTACTACAGTTCAAATCATATTACAGAATTTCAAAAATTAAATTTCTTAAGTAACTTAGACTTGGACTCTTTTTCAGGTTACCTACAAAGTTAGGTTTAGTTCAAACAGAAATATTTTCTGCATACCTGTTATGTGTAAGAAGCATGCTAAGTGCTGCAAGGGATGTAATAGGTGCTTATAATGCTTCTTAAGAAGCATTTCAACCTAATGGAGAGCAAAAGAGAAAAAAGAAAAGTTTTATTTTACTTTCCTCTATAGTTAAGTATGATGAAAAAAAAATTAAGTACCACATAAGGGAAGAGATACTGCATCGGGAAAGTCTTCTTAAAGTTACTGCTTTCGGAGATAATCTTGAAGAATGAATAGCAATTTAGTAGTCAGTAATGTGAGGAGAGTATTATTGACTAGAGGGTATGTTTTTTGAGCAGAGGAAACAGAACAAAGATTTTGGAAAGTTTGTCAGTGGAGACAACATGATGAAACATAGGAAAACAGGACACTGCACCGGAAAAATAAAAGTGCAGCAGACTCTTGCAGGTTTTTTTTTTTTTAAAGATTTATTTATTTTTATACAAGAGCTGGGGTACAGGTCAGAGGTGTGGGAGGGTGAGAGGATTCACCAGAGACAGAGCCGGGAGCAGAACAGGCAGACGGACCAAAGGCACCGCTGAGGGGAGTAGTGGGCGCAACAGAAGAGGTCTGCTGCGCCATGTGGGAATCTCCCCGGCCGGCCAGGAATCGAACCGGCACTGCAGAGGCTGCACTGCAGGGCTGCGGACAGCTTCACAGTGTGGCACTCAACTCGCTGCGCCACTGGTGAGGCCCTCTTGCAGGTTTTGAAGGTACATTTAACTGGAAAGGAGGAGTGACATACTAAATGATTTTATCAGGGAGTTGTATTTTGGAATATTAATCTGATATTATCAATGGATTAGACTGAAATGAAAAAAAAGTCTAACTAATGGCTAAGGATTTTGGAAATCTGACTCTGTTATTGCTCACTTATCTCATCTGCGAGACTGGAATAATAATGCCTATGCACAGTGCAGTTGTGATGTATATAAAGTACCCATGAAGTAGCCAGCATGACTCCTGGTACATAGTGGGTATATTGTAACAAGTCTTTAGAATTGGTTTTATACTCTATGTACCCTCATAATAAAAAAGCAATCCAGGTAGGATTGCAGCCTATTCAATTAATTCTAGTCCTATAATATTAAAACTAAATTAGCTTTGGGCCTCCCTGGTTGCGCAGCGGTTGAGCGCTGGGTTGCGAAGCTGCCTGCAACCTCTGCAGTGCCGGTTCGATCCCCGGCTGCTCCCTGGCCACCGGAGGAGCGTCCCACATGGCGCGCAGACCTCTCCTGCCGCCCGCTGCTCCCCTCAGCAGTGTACTTTGGTCCTTCTGCCTGCTTTGCTCCCCGCTCTGGCTCTGGTGAATTCTCTCACCCTCCCGCGCTTGTGACTGTACCCAGTGCTTGTATAAATAAATAAATAAATAAATCTTTAAAAAAAAAAAAACTAAATTAGCTTTTATTTTTTTCCTCCAAAGGTCCTTTGGGAAGCTCATTGGATGGATGCTCTAAACCAAACAAGAGTGACTGAATTTGTCTTCTTGGGACTCACTGATAACTGGGTGCTTGAGCTGATATTTTTCATGACATTCTCAGTCACATATTCGCTAATCATTTTGGGGAACATTCTCATCATGATTACCATAGCTTTTTCTCCACGTCTCCATACCCCCATGTATTTCTTCCTGAGCAATCTGTCCTTTATTGATGTCTGCCACTCATCTGTCACTGTGCCCAAGATGCTGGAGGGTTTTCTTTTAGAGAGAAAGACCATTTCCTTTGATAACTGCATTGCGCAGCTCTTCTTCCTTCATCTGTTTGCTTGTTCTGAGATCTTCCTGCTGACCATTATGGCCTATGATCGCTATGTGGCTATCTGCACTCCCTTACACTACTCCACTGTGATGAATATGAAGGTCTGCATCCAGCTTGTCTTTGCTCTCTGGTTGGGGGGTACTGTTCACTCTCTGGTGCAAACCTTCTTGACCATTCGTCTACCTTACTGTGGCCCCAACATTATTGATAGCTACTTCTGTGATGTGCCTTCTGTCATCAAGCTGGCCTGCGCAGATACATATCTCACGGGAATGCTGATTGTTTCCAACAGTGGAACCATCTCCCTTGTCTGTTTCCTGGCTTTGGTCACCTCCTACACAGTCATCCTGGTTTCTCTGAGAAAACAATCAGCTGAAGGACGCCGGAAAGCCCTGTCTACCTGCTCAGCCCACTTCATGGTGGTTGCCCTCTTCTTTGGACCATGCATCTTCCTCTATACGCGGCCAGACTCCAACTTGTCCAGCGACAAGGTGGTATCTGTCTTCTACACTGCGGTCGCCCCTTTGCTGAATCCCCTCATTTATACCTTGAGGAATGAGGAGGTGAAAAATGCCATGAAGCATCTTAGACAGAGGCAAGTTGCTTTCATGAAATTACATACATGATAGAATGGGATTGCAGACATAATTATGGCCATATTCTTAAAGAGAGAGCAAAAACAAAGAATCAAAATCATTAGACAACAATGTATGGAGCAGGGCAGACTTTTGCATTAAGGACGGTGATTTATTATTACACTTATTACATGAAAGGGATAAAAATGTGGGAAAGTTTAAAGAAGGCTTTCGGTTTCACCAGTAAAATAACAAATTTAGGGCACAGACTCATTCTCAGAAGAGGTATAATTGTGAAAGAATGTACTTTCTTGAATTTTACTGTTCTGTGGGTTATTGCCTCTGAGAAGCTGTACGTCACATCTGCATTTATTTATTAGAATGATCTTGCTTTCCAGTGTATTTTCAAGTTATTTATTTGAAGATGGGGATGTATAAAGAATTTACTTTTTTGTTTAGCTTAAAAATTATTTTTTCAGCTTAAAAATTACTTATTTTGACATTAGAATTTTTTTCATACATGCACATGTTCCACTTACCCTCCACCAAATCACCCATGCCCATACTCCCTCTGTCCCCTTCCTCCACCCTTCCTCACTGCCCCCATTCCCTCTAGTAACCATTATACTCTTCACTAAGTTCAAGATTTATTGCTACTGTATTTTGCCTATGTATGTTTTTGTTATTTATATCCCACAGATGAGTGAAACCATCCCATATTTGTCTTTCATTTTTTTGACTTATTTCACGTAACATAATCACCTCAAGTTCCATCCATTAGTCCCAAATGCCACTATTTCATCTTTTTCACAGCTGTGTAGTATTCCATTGAGTATATATTCCACAATTTCTTTATCCATTCATCTATTGAAGGGCATTTGGGTTGGCTTCATGACTTGGTAATTGTGGGCAATGCTGTTATGTACACAGGCATAGATAACCTTTTTGGATTAGAGATTTCATATTATTTGGATAAATACATAATTGTGGTATTGCCAGATTATATAGAATTTTCATAAGACATCTCCATACCATTTCCCACAGGGACTTCACCAATTTGTGTTCCCATCAACAGTGGATAAGGTTCCTTTGATAAGTGTTCCTTTTTCTCCACATTTTTGCAATACTTGTTGATTCCATTCTTTTTTATATGAACCATTCTCACACTTAAAACATTTTATTTTGTGTCAACTGGGGATCACTTCTGGAGCATCATTCCTCAAAATGTTTATAAGCACGTCTTTATTTTTTTAAATTTGTTTTTTATTTTTTAAGAATTATTTATACAAGAGCCGAGGCACAGCCAGAGGCGTGGGAGGGTGAGAAAATTCACCAGAGATAGAGTGGGAACAGGCAGATGGATTGAAAACACTGTTGAAGGGAGCAGCAGGTGAGACAGGAGAGGTCTGCCACGTCATGTGGGTATCTCCCTGGCCGGCCAGGACTCGAACCCGTGCTGCAGAGGCTGCGGACAGCTTCACAGTGCTGTGCTCAAATGCTGTGCACCGGGGAGGCCCTATAAGCACTTCTTTAAATGCTGAATAGAGGAACAATTTTTTCTTTTCTTGAACATGTGTCCTGAAGGTACCACTTTCATTAAACATCTTTTTTTTTTTTTAAACCTACCATTTTTTTTTTTTTTTTTATAGAGGCATGCTTTATTTATTTGTTTGCTGGTTTCTTTGTTTGTTTTGTTTATACATGCACTGGGTACAGTCAGAAGCGCGGGAGGGTGAGAGAATTCACCAGAGCCAGAGCAGGGAGCAGAGCAGGCAGAAGGGCCGAGGTACACTGCTGAGGGGAGCAGCGGGCGGCAGGAGAGGTCTGCGCGCCATGTGGGACCCTCCTCCAGTGGCCGGGGAGCAGCCGGGGATCGAACCGGCGCCGCAGAGGCCGCGCGCAGCTTCGCAACCCAGCGCTCAACCGCTGCGCCACCGGGGAGGCCCTCATTAAACATCTTAAGTACATGCGTTTTCAAACACTTCCCTAGATGTGAATAACTTATTTTAAAATAAACTTCACTACATTAAAGTTTTACTGAATAAAATATATTCATTTTAATGGTAAAGTGTGAAAAATTTAGGAAAAGGTATATATTCATCAATGTAAGCACCTCCCCAATCAAGATATAGAACATTTCCATCACCCACAAATTTCTTGAGCTTTTTCTCAACCCATCATTTCTACCTCCATCCAAGTATCCAATGGTCCACTTTTTCTACTATAAATTAGATTTCTCTCTCTCTCTCTCTTTTTTTTTTTTTTTAAGATTTATTTTTTTGTTCATACCAGAACCAGGGTACAGACCAGATGTGCGGGAGGGTGAGAGGACTCACCAGAGACAGAGCGGGGAACAGAACAGGCAGACTGATGAAAAAAACTGCTGAGGAGAGCAGTGGGTGATACAGGAGAGGTCTGCCACACCATGCAGGGCCCTCGCGGCTGGCTGGGATCGAACCTGCGCTGTAGAGGCTGCGGACAGCTTCACAGCGCTGCGCTCAACCGCCTGCACCACCAGAAAGCATATTTCAGTGGATCTGCCCGTTCTGTTCCCCACTCTGTCTCTGGTGAATCCTCTCACCCTCCACACCTCTGGCCTATACCCCAGTTCTTGCATGCATAAATAAATAAATCTTTAAAAAAAATAAAAGGGGGTCTCCCCTGGTGGCACAGGCGGTTGAGTGCGGTGCTGTGAAGGCTGTTCGCAGCCTCTGCAGAGCTGGTTTGATCCCAGCCAGGCGGCAGGCTGGCGAGGGTCCCACATGGCACAGTAGATTTCTACCGTATCCCCTCCTGCTCCCCTCAGCAGTGTATTTTGTCGGTCTGCCTGTTCTGTTACCTGCTCTGCCTCTGGTGAATCCTCTCACCCTCCGCCCCACCTCTGGCCTGTGCCTGGGTTCTTGTACTACAAACAAACAAACAAATAAATAAATCCTAAAAAAAAAATAAGGAAATAGAAAAATAAAAGCAGTCTCTGGTCACCAGCTGGAGAAGAACTGAAGCTCTCAGTCCAATAACCCTTGAGGAATTGTAATCTGTCAAAAACCACTTGAGTTTGAAGGCAGATTCTTTCCCATTTGAGTCTTCAGTGAACTTTGGCTTTGCCAACGACTTGATTGAGCCTTGAGAGATACCCAAATCAGAGGACCCATCTGAGCAATGCTGAGATTCCTGATTGACTACAGAACCTTTGAGATAATAAATATATATTGTTTTAAGTTGCTAAGTTTGTGGTAATTTAAGTGACTGGTAATTCATACATTTAATATTCTATTAGCTTTCTATATTGATCTGATTATCTCAATTACAGCTAAATGTTCATTTTTTAAGGGGATGATGCAAATGTCTTATTGTTTCATAACGCCCCAGATTTTGTTTTTGCACAAAATTTGATCAGTAACTATAAAATTAAATTTTAGTTTAGCTTTTACTTCTTGATGGCGGGAATATTGAGCCCCTACCTCACCCCCCAATTCATCTATTCTTACTCTTGATTTAGGCCATATTGACAAAAGGGAATGTTATCTAAAGATTTTAATCACTGGAAATTTCTAGATCTAGGAGCCCAGATAATTCTTAGAATTTTGTAAGGGGTTTATCACTTCTATTTCCTATTATTATATATTTTTAAATCAAAATGGCATTGGCTTACAACACTGTATATTTTAGGAATATGGCTTCCCAATTCTTCAAATCTATGTTACCACACCATGCTGACTGTAGGGTAAGGAAAAATGTCAGGCTTTTCTGCCCTCCCGCCATCAGGAGAGATGATGGATCCTTGCGGTCCTGAATGCATGCCTGATGGCGGCCACCTGGAATAGGGTGTGGGCATCGGTAGATGGGATTCACCTGGGCTAAGACTGGGCTTTTAAGGTTGGCATCACGGGGACGCCAGCAGAAGCCAAGAAGCCAAGAACGAACAGAAGCCGAAAGAGAAGCCGAGAGAGAAGCAAAGAAGCAGAAGCAGAGATCACTGGAGAGCCCAGATAGAGTGAGGTTTGCTGGGGGCTGGGAGGCCTGCCAGCCTCCTGACCCCCCAGTACCCCTGCCTGCTGTGTACCGGGTAAATCCCAATAAAAGACCTGCAAAAGCCACTGAGGACTCTGACTCCTCCTTTACCCGGTCTGCTGGATCAGAAAACCTGCACTGTGGCCATTCCTGACCTTACACTGACCAACAACATAGTAACAACTCTCCACCACAGTCCACTCACTGGACCCTCTCCACTCTTTGCTCCCAGCTCTCTTTCCCTCGGGTAACTTCAGTTCTACAGAATGAATCCAAGGGTTTGTTTTGGTTTGAACTTTTCTATTCCTTTGCTTCTTTCTTTTTTTTAATTTTTTTTTTTATAGAGGCATGCTTTATTTATTTGTTTGCTGGTTTGTTTGTTTGTTTTGTTTATACATGCACTGGGTACAGTCAGAAGCGCGGGAGGGTGAGAGAATTCACCAGAGCCAGAGCGGGGAGCAGAGCAGGCAGAAGGACCAAGGTACACTGCTGAGGGGAGCAGCGGGCGGCAGGAGAGGTCTGCGCGCCATGTGGGACCCTCCTCCGGTGGCCGGGGAGCAGCCGGGGATCGAACCGGCGCCACAGAGGCCGCGGGCAGCTTCGCAACCCAGCACTCAACCGCTGCGCCACCGGGGAGGCCCTCCTTTGCTTCTTTCCATTCCATATATGAGTGCATTTCCTATGAAATTTTAAGTGGAGAGCAAATAAAAACTAAACAAAAACATCAGACACTATTAAAGATGGAATTCAAATCTGCAGGTGGTGGACAGATGGACTAACTCATTCATTTACTCATTCAAAATTGTAAATTCAGCTCCATTTATAAGAAAGATTTTTCTAGTATAAGGAAAAGAAAATATGAGTTAGTCCCAGGTCTTAAAGTTGTAGGCATACAAATTAACTGAAGTACAAGACAGTACGTGATACAGTACGTGATATAGTGAGAAAGGTACAGATATATTTCTGAGAGGGTCCACTAGTGGGATAAATTCCTTCGTGGTGGGGAAAGCAGAGAAGAATTCAGGGAGAAGTTGACTTTAAGAGTGAATTAAAATCTGGGTAAAAATTGGTTATAAAATATTAGAGAGACAAAAGGACTCAGAGCAAAGGTGTGGAGATGCAAAAGCAATAGGGTATGGATTAATTAGACCTGAAGAAGAGGAGGAGTAAGAAGTATCATAAGGTATGTATGCCTGGGAGGGAGGGTGAAAATTGTGGACATTTTTAAAAGACTGCATTGGAAATTTAGACTGTATTTATAGGTAATAAGGGTACATTCTCTATCTCCCTGTGACAGTGGAAAAATCCTTTTTGAAATTCTTCTTTTGAAACATTCATGGTCCTATGTTACATGAATGTAATAAAATTTGACGCTTATAATCTTGTGCCTTAAGTGCTAGGGACCACAGGATGTGAGAGAATAAGTAACTGAGAGTACCTGTGATATCCTGAGTGTATAATATCACCAGTGACCCAGCAGTTTCCAGGTTTTAGCCATTATTTTCTTTTCCTGAGTATGGCTAACTAGAACCCCATGCTACTCTCACCACCCATGTTTTCTAACATTGATTTCTTTTTTTCACACAACATACTGTGGTCCAGAACATTTTCTCAAATATAGTATGCATAAAAATCACCTGGGGAGTCTTTTAAAATGCATACTTTGATTGAGTAGTTCTGGTTGGGATCTGAGGTTCTACATTTCTAACAGCTTCCAAGTGATGTTGATTGATGCTGCTGGTGCCGAGACCACAATTTGAGTATAAGCTATACAGAAAATAACTGTATAGCCTTCCCCTATCCTCCCCTACTTAAAGCTTGCACATAATGCTTTTGAGATTTCCAGATGATTTCTTTAGTCTTAAGTAAAAAATGGAACAGATGGGATTAAAAATGCACTATATATTCCACCTCAACTTTATTTAACTGTGATTTGTGGCAATTTACAGTATCAAAACAAGAAATAGTAATGTTAAATAAAAGAGAAATCAGAACTTACATGAACTGAAACAATAGATGAATCAGAAGATATTGCAATTAAGTTTTTGCAATTAAAAATTAAAATTGGTCTGAGCTTTTGGATCAAGACAAGTGAAAAGAAAAGGCTACAGATGTTTTTTTTTTTTAATTTATTTATTTATACAAGCACTGGGTACAGTCAGAAGTGCAGGAGGGTGAGAGAATTCATCAGAGCCAGAGCGGGGAGCAGAGCAGGCAGAAGGACCGAAGCACACTGCTGAGGGGAGCAGCGGGCGGCAGGAGAGGTCTGTGCACCATGCGGGACCCTCCTCCCGTGGCCAGGGAGCAGCCGGGGATCGAACTGGCGCTGCAGAGGCTGCGGGCAGCTTCGCAACCCAGAGCTCAACCGCTGCGCCACCGGGGAGGCCCTGGGAGGTCTTTAGAAACTGAAAAAGTGAAGGAAACAGATTCTTTCCTATAGCTTTCAAAAACGAATGCAGCCAAATTCACAGTTAAAACTACCTTCTGGGGATCTACTGTATAGCATTGTGACTATAGTTAATGATATTCTACTGTATACTTGGAATTTGCAGAGAGTTGATCTTAAGTGTCCTACCCCACCCCTACACAAATGTGACTATGTGAGGAGATGGATGTGTTAGTAAGCTTGATGGTGGTATACATTATGTATACATTTCATTTCACAATGTATACATAAATCATCACAATATGTATTTTAAATATATATAATTTTTGCCAATTATATCTTAATAGAACTTGAAATTAAAAAAAGGGTTATGGTGGTGGGAGGTGACAGGGACTATATCTGAGGGGAGAAATCAAATAATGTTCAAAAATTAATGACAATGTAAGAAAATAAATAAATTTAATAAAAGAAAATGAAATCAATGAACCTTAGCCTCAAAAAAAAAAAAAAAAAAAAAGGGACCAGAAAATGACGCCTTGATGTAACTAGCCCAGTGAGATTCATGTTGAATTTCTAACCAACAGAACTGTAAGATAGTAAATTTATGTTGTTTTAGCTTATAAATTTGTGGTAAGTTGTTATAGAAGCAATAGAACGTTAATGCAGATTTGTCTATGTCATGTTTATTTTTTTTTGCCTAATAAAGGAAATATATGCGCCTTTTTGGGAAAAACTACAACACTCTCCTGACAAATCTTGGCTAGAGATGTATACATGCTCCTATATAGGAATAAAAACATTGTAAATATAACAGACCTTCTTAAATTGATTTATCAATTTAATTTAATGTGCTTATCATAAAAACTCCACAGAATTTTTTGGGATAAAAATTTCCAACAATATTCTAAAGTTAATTTGAATAGGTAAAATAGTTAAGAAGGCACTTGGGTTTGTATATCAGAACTGTTGATCTCCTGAATGAATTAGTGTCACGCAATGAGTTGAAGTAGATTGGTTATTGTGGCATGAGTAGGTCCATATAAGGAATAACTCTTTAACAAAGTCCTTAGGTAAAGAGGATGATGACTTAGTGTGACCAAAGGGAGTAGGATTTCTATATCCTATAGATGGTCAGAGTGCTGCTATATAAAATAATCATAATATTAATTTTAATGGAACTCATGGAATGAAAGAGTACATTTAATACTAAAAATATATCTGATTTTTATTATTCTGAAAGGAACTGAGCATTGATTTGGGACCTTTGGGTCACTATTCTAATAAGTTCTGGTAACCGGTAGAAACAATGCTTATAAGTTCTCCAGAGAACTGGATGCCCAATTGGACACACACACATACAATACAGAGTGAGTGACTCACTAACTCTGATCAAAAGGTAACAAATGGTTGAAATGACAGAGAATACTCAAAAAGATAAAGAATCAGAAGCAACTTATTAAATAAATCTGGAGGTGCTCATGAAAATATGTAAACATTATCAGTTGCAAGTTGACAATGTTGCATGTCAGTCCTCTACAATTTTCATATAAAACCCAAGTCAAAACCAGAATTTTCTATATCTATGATGAAATAAGTCATAAATCCACTACTATGCACAATTAAAAAAACGTGGAAAAATGATCTATGCTACTACATTCTGGTCTTCTATATACAACAGATTTTTATAACCATTAGTATTTTTTATGCAGAAACAGATTCCTAAAGCCCCATTTATTTATGTGTGTAGAATGTGGTTGTAGCCTGAGGAATTCAATTATTGCATACAAATTTGCTGAACAAATTTCTCTATGGAGCACAAGTTTCTATAATGACAGTGTTCCCTGTCTCCCTTTAAAGTAAGTCAACTGCAGAACCAAGAGTTAAGATATTTTCATTTTATTCTTTCCTCTTGAATTTATTTAGTGAATAGCTAAACATATTTTATTTTATCCCTGAGTCCACAAAACATTTTCTGTGAAATTGAGAATAAAATTATCTTACCTCTCCAGAAAGTTGAGAGGATTCATGCAATTGAAAATGGGGAGTAGCAGAAATTTTGCTTGCAAATATGGGAAGCAAACAAACCTGACACTGCTGTTCCATTGTGGTTTTACCATCTACCATTTTAGACTTTTCACAAGCATTGCTTTGTCTGTCACACTGCCTGAGTCTTCTGGTTGGGGGATTTCTGCACGAGGCTCTACTTGGGCTCTTGAACAGGCAATTATTCCTTATTACCTGCCATTGTCTATAGTAAAGGCATTTACTTCATACAAATTCTACACTTCTTAAATTCAGTTCAGTTATTTTATCAACCAGTCCCATAGTTTATACTACGCAGAAAGCTATCTTTGGGAAGGAGACTATTCATTATTAGATGTGCTTGTTGGCATTAACTTGTGCTGCCCAGAAACTCTACAGGATGCCTCCCTAACCATATCTCTGTTTAACTGAAATGACTTGAATTTCCTTCCTAATGCAATTCTAAGCAAAAATAGAACAAAAATGTAACAGCTGGGCCTTATGGCTCACAAGTTTATTTGTTCAATTTTTTAATTAAAAAAATTTTGCCCTTGGGTTTGTTGTTGCACCCTCACCTGAGAAAGCCTGGCACCATGGAAACACTCCTCTCTTGCTGATGGAGTCAGAGTCAACTGCTGACTTCTAATATACTATGCTTTCTACTTATAGGCATGTGGAACCCTGTTGCCAGGAACATCCTCTTCATATCCCCTATTATCCTAGTTCACTCAGCACACCCTACCAGCACTGACCACAGGACTACATGTGTGTCACCAAGCTAGAGTCAAGGTTTTATTCAACTTGGTATTTTCTCCCAGAATTAGTGCACTATTGAATGACTATTGTGTTTGGTAATACATTTTTAGTTGAATGAATCATCTCCATAATAACTAGGATAAATTTCACTAAAACATAAGTTATATCATACCAATTCTGTGCTACACCATCTCCTGGTGGCTCCCCCTTTCTACTGAAATAGAGTCTAAACTGGAGAGAACATCTCTCCGTTATCATTTCTCACCATTCTCCGCTTCACAGTCTCAGCTGAAACCACCATATGGTTTACAACTGCCATTTCTTCTGCCCAGAATGTTCATTACCTCTCTTTCTTTTCATCTTTTACATCTAACTGATATGTTATTTTCTCAGGGAGAAGCTCCTTGACTAGTTAATCTAGAGATGGTCTCATCTCGAACTGTCTAAGAGCATTCTGCTGTGTCCTTTTACAGCATTTGTCACCGTTTGTAGTTAAAATTTATTTCTTTATATATTTGTTTCCTATTTTCCCCTAAACTCTAAGTGGCATAAAAGCACTTTCAGTATTAAGTGCTTATGTATGCTTTATTTATCACTATAAACCTGGTACTTAGCCTATAATAGGTGCTCAGTAAATGTTAAGTGAAGGAATAAAAACACACTCCCATTTTATAGATTTTTCCTGGACACTTTAGGATCACAATAACTTCAAAGTCTTGACTCTTCTTTTAAGTCAGGAAGTCATATGTAAGCTCCCTTTGTCTATCTTAATTGGTGCTTGCTAAGCTATTTAGGCAAGCATCTGAGGGAGTGATATAGGCAAATGCTGCCCAGAAATGTGAAGGTTTGTTTCAATCTTACATATTGCCCTAAGAAAAATTCAGGGAGAGGCAGCATTGTAAAATGATGAGTAAAATAACATTGTAAAATAACATGAGTTTGTGTTGATGCCCTTAGGTTAAAATCCTGCCTTTATGTTTTTCAGATGGGTAACCTTGGGCATGCTACTTGCTATCCTCTAATTTTTTATATGCATTAAAGAAGTATAATAATACACTGCAAGGTCGTTGTGAGAAATAGGTAAACGCAAACTGCCTAGAACAAGTTCTAACATATGGAAGACATGATATTAAAAATCACAGTGCAATGATGATCAGATATTGGGCCAGAAGATAATTTTATAAGTCATATAGTATGATAAATATGGAATGTATCTTATTCTTTGCAAGACATTTCTCTGATTTGGAGCACCAAACACCTTAAGGTTTAGAAATTTTCAGTGTTTTCCTTTTCTCTCCTCCCTCCCCATTAACTTGTTCAGTGCATTCTTCATGTCTTCATTCCTAAGGGTATAGATGATAGGGTTCAGTAGGGGGGTGACAGCGGTGAAAAATACAGACACTATCTTGTCCTCTGGGAGGCTGGTGGATGGGCGGGAATAGATAAAGATGCAGTGCCCCAGGAAGAGCGTGACCACGGTGAGGTGGGCTGCACAGGTGGACAGGGCCTTCCGCTTCCCCTCAGAGATCCGCTGCCTCAGACTCACCAGGATGACTGCATAGGACACCACAAGGACCACAAAGCAGACCACAGAGATCAGTCCACTGTTGGAGACGATGAGAATCTCAATGATGTGGGTATCAGTGCAGGCCAATTTGATGACCTGAGGTACATCACAGAAGAAGTTGTCGATCTCGTCAGGACCACAGTAGGGCAGCCTGATGGTGAGGGAAGTCAGTGATATGGAGTGGATGGTGCCTCCTGCCCAGATGGCCACAGTTAGCAGCACACACACTTTCCAGCTTATTATTGTCATGTACTGCAGGGGCTTGCAAATGGCCACGTACCGATCATAGGCCATGATAGTGAGGAGAAAGATCTCTGTGCAGGCAAAGAGGTGCAGGAAGAACATCTGAGTCACACAGGCATTAAAGGAGATGAGCTTATCTTCGAACCAGGTGTCTATCAGCATCTTGGGGATAGTGACAGTGGTGTGGCACACATCAATAAAGGACAGATTGCAGAGGAAGAAATACATAGGGGTATGCAATTGGTGGTCATAGATAATCGTTATGACAATGAGGATGTTGCCCATCAGTGTCAGGATGTAAAAAACGAGGAACATGGTGAACACTGCTATCTGTACGTTCTGATTTACAGATAAACCTCTAAGACGAAAATAGGTCACTATAGTAGTTTGATTGAATAGGATAGCTTCTTCCATTCTCCTTGTTGGACACTTCTGTCAATAATTAGAAAAACAAAGCAAAACAATATCTATACCAGTCATCTAATCACTTAATTCCTTGTGTTTATGACTTTTCTTTCATTCTAGAATTTATGGTCAAATATTTTATTTAAAAATTCCCATTTGCCTCTTAAATCATGCTGGATGCATAATAGACATGAAACACATACACATGGAAGAACAAAATAGAGAAGCTTGTTTCACTATGAGATATAAAACAGCCACAAACAGGAAGAGATCAAACAAGTTTTTTTCTCCATTATTGTAGAGAGACATAGGTTTTTATAGGATTAAGACATAGGATAAGAAATTAATAGTCTCCTTACCTCCAATACATATTTTGTTCAAGGTCACAAAAAACTGTTCTGGGTCTTGAACAGTTTTCTTTATTGTCCTGTTGACTGCATTTTCACTAACTCAGACTCTTGCTCCCCTGTTGGCTCTGTGATGTTGCCCTGAGATTAAAATAATTTTGGTGATCTAGTTTTCTGAAAGTAGCATCTGTCAGATAACTGTCAGATAACTGGCAATAGGGTTGTGATTTTTTTTTAAAATAATTCTTTCAAAGAGTCTGCACAAAATACCTGAAACCTTGGAAAATCTGGAGAGATAAAAGGGAGTCTTGCTTTTCCTCTAACCCTCAGGGCAGACTTATTCACTCATTTTTTTTTAAGATTTACTTATTTATGCATACAAGAACTGGGGGGTAGGCCAGAGTTGTGGAGGGTAAGAGAATTCACCAGAGGCAGAGTGGGGAGCAGAACAGGCAGACTGACTGAAATACACTGCTGAGGGGAGCAGCAGGCAAGGCAGGAGAGGTCTGCATCAGGTGAGCTAGCTCCCTGGTTGGGGATCGAACTCGTGCTGCAGTGGCTGACAATAGCTTGATAGGGCAGTGTCTTTAACCCTGCACCACCAGGGGTGTCCCCCAGATTTATTCATTCTTAAGCTGGAGATCAAAGTCCAGGCCTAAGAGCATCAGTGTCTAACTCAGCTCTTTTAAAAGTGCAATTCTAAGGTTGGTTTCACTTATAGGAGGAATATAGGGGAACCAGATAAGGGGTCAGAAAATAAAATAATAATAAATAGATAAAATTAAGAGGTAACTATAAATCAGAGACATTCTGCAGAGGAGGGGGAGGGAGAAGGATCACAACTGGTGAGGGAAGAGCACAAGGGACTATGGTGACGGTGCACAGGTGAATTGGTGGTGGGAATTTTACAGGGACTACGCCTGAGAGGAGAAATCAAACATTGTACTAAAATGAACAATGATGTAAAATAAATATAAATAAATAAATTTTTTAAAAAGTGCAATTCCATTTTCTGAACCACAAGTAAAATAAAAGTAGCTATTTTATTTTCTTTCAAATTAGCCTACCTTTAACCCAGGTGTAGCTATTTTTTTAAACAAGAAATGTATATATTATATAGAATTGCAATTTCTTAACCCTTAAAGGGACCTAAGATAAATATTTTCTGTAACTCATCTCACTGGGCTTCTGCAGTAAATGGATCTTTTTGTTATCTATATCAAAGAAAAGACTAATGGTCATGTCATATCAGGGAACTACCAAAGTAAATCTGTGACAAAGAAGGCATTTTTGGAGCAGGAGAAATTTTTCTGTTAACATTTAAATCATACACATGGTGTACACTGCTTGGTTTAATAATTAAGAATACAATAACTACAATAACTCACTTACCTACTCATTTTTTTTCCATTTTACAAATAGAGAAAATGAGGCAGAAAGAGGCACAGCAACCGGCCCAAGTTTACAGAGAATTAGAGTAATATTTAGGTCTATTATTTATTTATGCATAGAAGAACTGGGGTACAGGTCAGAGTTGCAGGGGGTAAGAGGACTCACCAGAGAGAGAGAAGGGAACAGAACAGGCAGACTGACTGAAACACACTGCTAAGGGGAGCAACGGGCAAGACAGGAGAGGTCTGCCATGCCATGTGGGTAGCTCCCTGGCTGGCTGGGATTGAACTCCTGCTGCAGTGGCTGTCCATGGCTTGATAGGACTGTGTTTAACCCCTGTGCCATGAGGGAGGCCCTCAGGTGTCCTGATTTTTGATGCAGTCTTTTCCAACTTTCTCACTACCCTGATTTGAATTTTTGTGGTGGTTGGCATAATTGGGGCATTAAGTAGACTGTGTCTCCGTGACCTCCCTCTTCCTTCCTACATGTCCTGGGCTGCTGGAATGGGCATATGTGGGAGAGTCTCTTCTCTGACTGGCTCCCTTCAAGCTGCTGCCCTGCTGCCCAGCCTCCCAGGGGCAGACCACCCGCGCCAGCTGGCTCTCTTGGCTCCGTGGTCTCTGTCAGCTTATGTGAGCTTCTTCCCTAGTGTATAGAACACTAGCGGTGTTCTATACCGTCCCTCCACGTTAGGCTCTGTGTGGGACAAATGAATCAATTCAACATTACTTAGGACAAAAGAACAGAGAAAGCCTTTCTCTTCTGCTCCTAGCTCTTCCTTTCTTTTCAGTCATTTCCTACACCTCATTACACTGGGCTTCTGCAGACAATGGACAGTTTCAAGATGACCTCTGATGAGGAAAAAAGGACCTCTGACATACCAGGGATCTAGCAATTAAATCTGTGGCAAAAAAGGTATTCTGGGAGCAGAAGTCATTTTTGTTAACATTTAAATTAAACTCATGGTTTCAAATGGTTGGATTAATATTTACAGTCATATCTTATTTTACAAAAGATTTATTTATTTATGCATACAAGAGCTGGGGTACAGGCCAGAGGTGTGGGAGGATTAGAGGATTCACCAGAGACAGAGTGGGGAGCAGAACAGGCAGATCCACTGAAATACACTGATGAGGCAAGCAGCGGGCGAGACAGGAGAGGTGTGCTGTGCCATGTGGCTCATCTCCCTGGCCTGGGATAGAACTCGTGCTGCAGTGGCTGCAGATAGCTTCATAGTGCAGTGTCTTAACCTCTTGTGCCACCACGGAAGCCCCCTCTAGTCACATCTTAAACGATAAATTTTACTGCTTACACGTTTTTCTAAGAGCGTTCTCTTAAAGCTATTGCTCTAGAAAACCATTTTAAATGTCAAATGATTTACATCTATTATCTTTATAACTTATTAAATTCAAAAATGGTGGTTGCAAAATTGAAGCACTGACCAAGAATGGGACCAGGGGTTTATTTGAAATTCAATGTGGAAAATTTCACCTGGACACCTAGGAGAGATCTGAAATGAAGCCTCTGTTTTCTCATTACAAGATAAGGATAGACATTTTAAACTAATTTTCTCAATCATCTTTTTTTTTCTATTTCTGTGAGCCACAGGAAAAATTGCTTTGAAAGAGGTAGATGTATGCAACAGGTGTTAGTTTATGCCAAGAATATGGTGCATGAAAAGAAAACCTAGTGTCTATTGCATACATTTCAGAAAAAATGCCAGAAAACCATTAAGGGCAGAACCAGAATAAAATAAAAATCTACAAAACTCACCCTGGTTTGTTTCTGATGCTTTCAGCACATCCAAAGGTAACCAAATTGTCAGTCTTGCAGATTCAATATCAAGAATATTCTTTTCCAGAAGAAACAACAATTTATTTGAATCTGGTCAAGTCAAATAACATTTTCCATAAAACTTCAGAGTCGTTGAAGTTCCCTTGGGTCTTGCTTTTGGTAATAAGTCATAACAGATATACTTGGTGTATTTTTACCAGCACTTCAGGACTTCTGCAAAAATCACGCTCTGTTACCTATATTATTATTATTTTCAATACATAGGGAGAGCATTGTGCATGCACTAAGATTTTCTAGAATTGGTTTCCAGTCATCTGAGAGTGTGGTGCAGGAATGGTCAGGCTGTACTGATGAGAAAAATGAATTAAAAACTGCTACCAACCATTGCTGCCGGCCATTTTATAGGATGCTGCTAACACACAAGTCGACCTAATTATTCAGAACCACTGGGAGAAGCATCCTGTTTCCTTTGCAGCACATTCTCTAGGCATAAGTTCTGTAGTGCTGGTTTCAGATGGATTCACCCACTTAGAGAACTGAAGGGGAATCTGTAGAGAAAGAAACCAACTGGGATTGGCAGCAGCAGCAGCACTGGCATTGTTCCACCCCAGTTATATAGGCTTTATGTCCTTGGCAACTTCTCAGTGATGACATCAGCTTGCCAGAGTCACTGGTTAGAAAAAGTTTATTCTCTGGGGACTAAAGTTACAGACTTTGCAGTTTTGACTGAGGGAATTTAATGAGAAAGCAGGACTTCACCAGCTAAATTTTTTGGAGGTGTTTCTATGTGATTAAATGAACTGTCTAGCGAGTGCTTGCTGTAGGCTATGTACTAGGTGAGAGGATTTCATGTTTTCTTGTTTCTTTCATATCATATGAAATCATGGTGTTGAGGAAGGGCAATGGAGACAAGATTTTAGTAAGCTCTCTGCCAGAGTGGTTAGGGCTTGGACATGAGATCAGATTGCCTATGTGTTAATTCCAACATCCTAGATGGAATTTTGGGCAAGTTATTGGACCTCTCTGGCTGCAGTTTCCTTATGTGGTAAAATTTTTTTAGAACCCTAGAAATTTTTGTAAAGCTTGTGGCACTTAGTCAATGTGTTGCCTAAATTGATATAATTGTGTAATATGCAAATCAAACAAACAAAAAGCTACCTCCAACCACTAGTCTATTTTAGGGTCATCATTTATTCATTATTTTGTATTGACAGTGAAAATTTACAATCTTGTGCTCTAACCTCCCCACCCCCCTTTTTTAAATTTATTTTTTTATTTCCCATACAACTGCAACCCCCTGATTTTGACCCCAATCCCTCCTTTCCCCGTCCCACCCCCAAAGTGTGTCTCTGGTTCATAGTTGTTTGTTGACCCACCCCCCTTTTTCTGTTTAGCTATATGAACCTGGTGTTTTAAATTGGTGAAAGAATAATCCAAAAGTGAAGGAGGCAGATTATTCTTTGTGTTTGAATTTCAAAATTGATCGTTTTGTGCGATAGTTGGAATATACAAAATAAAGAATATGGAGTTAGCAGAAAACCTTATAGCCAGCTTTCCTTGCAACATTATAGATAAGAGAAGATGGATGGTAAGAGAAGTGTGAGAAGAAGCTTGAGAAGCTACCAAAAGTTCTTACTCCTGAAGATTTAAGACTCAAGCTCCGTTTCTCTAGGGTTTTTTTTTTTGTTGTTGTTGTTGGATTCATTATCATTGACAGAGGTCAGACTTAACAGCATTGAAAAACCCAGGGCTTCAACTTGCAGATTTACTTGGTCAGTGTGAGTTTTAAATCACCACTTTGGCATTCAGGGTACAAATTAGGAAGACCATATGAATTCTCTGTACTTCGGAACTTAGATATTTTATCATGGGTATAATATGTTATGGATGATGTAGAAAGTGATGTTTGTTTGGTTATAGAGTAATTACTATCACTCTTGTCATTGGTAAAATGCAATGTTGAGAAATGAATCTCTGACCTTCTTCTATGAAGTTTCTGTACTCTCCCCCTTCCTCTTGGCAGCCTGTCTCACTGACCCAGTGCTCCCTCCGACTGTGCACAACCGGCCACTTAGGAGTCCCTGGAAATATTTTATGGTCCAAAATTATATGTTCCTATTTCTGCCACAGAATGAACAAAACAATTGTTTGTAACTACCTAGCGCTTTAGAGTTTGCAAAACTTTTTTCATCTCATTATTTTATTTGTTCCTCACCACACCCTTGTGGGGTAGGGAGTATTTAAGAAAACTGGACTTGTGTTAAGTGATTTTCACGGAGTTTACAAGTCAGGCAAGCACCTGAACCAGGGCTGAATCAGGTCTTGTGCTGCTGACTCGGGACTCAGGCTATCACTGCCCTGGGAGGCTGCACTCTTAGACCAGCAGCAGCTTCAAGGCATGACTGATTGGCTGACCTCACCCCCTGTGGGAGAGGCACGCTTAAAAGAGTTGCTTATTAGATCAGATAGGATTTTTTTGCTCTTGGTTTAGTGGAGACATAACTTTTTGGTACTTGCTAATCTGACTGACTCTTTCTTTCTTCCCATTATATTCTCTCCATTCCAAAAGATCACAAAGTGATAGAATCCTCACTTTTGAAATTTTTGACTCCCTGCTAAAAGGGTGTGCCCGATATCATACTCAATGCAATATGAGATAAAAGGTCCATAAATACAATGTTTCTTCTGAATAATATGCAATGTAGTAAATTAAAATGACTTTCATTTAGGAATTTAAGGAAACCTCTTGCAAAAATCCTGGGGTGATGCTCATAGATGCACCGTGAACAGAGTGTGATGGAACTTGCTGTTCTGACCTTTATGCCTCCACATTCGGAGGGAGGGAGCCAACAGAGCCTGCATGCACCTAGTGAGACTGCTGCTGCTGTTCCTCCCAGCAAACTATGTAGGTAACAGACCCCCCCCAAGAAAAAGCTGCAATTGGATCTCATCCCCTTCTGACCTCTCTCTTAAAAGAGGCCAACCAGTGTGATCTCATTAAGCACTACCTGCTGTTCATCTCAGCCTTCAATTTTGAGTCTTCAGTTCACAGCTAAGGACTCTCATCATCTTAAAGCTTGGTATTTTGTCCAAGTCAAGCTCCCACCCTCTCCTACCCTGAACACTCTTCATTATGTTGTTTGGCATTTTGCAAGTAGAATCCTCAATCTCATTTCTGCACATTACCTTTACATTCCTGCTCTGTGTATCCGTCTCCTACACTTAAGAGAGATCTTAAGTGGTGCAGGCTCTTCCCTTTCTAGGCCTCAAATTTTGATGTGTGTCCTGTGATTTCTTTTTGACAATTGCTGATTCATATAATTTTTCTTTCCTCTTTTGGAAAAACCCCTATCCTTTGAAGAACCCTATCAGATGATTCCAACTACAGCCCTTGTATCTGTGATTGTCTTCTTGGATACTTCCCCTTCTTCCTCAAATAATTTGGCATTTTTCACCACCCACAAACATGTCCATATAGTAATCTTGTCTCATCTCCAGTGACCTTGTCTTCCACCTGACCTCAGCCAATCCATGGTCAGGATGTCTTTTCCAGAGGACTATACCCCTAGATTTCATATTATGCAGTGAGTGTTTTACAAATAAATTGAATCTGTTGGGGATAAAGCTGGAGCCTTCACAAGGTATTTAGTCTTATGAACCTATATAGGGTAAAAGCTACATATGAGGGATTTTTCAGATGAATGGAGTAGACTTTTGTTAGCTCATAAGGAGATAAACTGTGTGTCCCAGAGAAGGTAAATCTCATCGTCATCAAGACTAACAGAAGGCCAAGTATTTTTGAGTCATGCTAATTTTAGTTTTAGAATATCATTACTTTTCTCTCTTTTTCCTCAAGTTTGTATATTTTAAAGATAGTGGAATTTTATTTTATTTATTTATTTTTTAAAGATTTATTTTATTTATGCATGTGGTCTAGAGGTGTGGGGAGTGAGAGGATTCACCAGAGACACAGCAAGGAGCAGAACAGGCAGATCTACTGAGATACACTGCTGAGGCCAGCAGCAGGCAAGGCAGGAGAGGTCTGCTGGCCAGGGATTGAACTCATGCTGCAGAGGCTGCGGATTGCTTCATAGTGCTGTGCTTAACTCCTTGTGCCACCAGGGAGGAAGGGCAATGAATTTAGCCATCAAAATGGATTTGATTTCTGGCTTATATTTTATTTTTTTTAAAAAAAACAGATTTATTTATTTATTTATACAAGCACTGGGTACAGACAGAAGCATGGAAGGGTGAGAGAATTCACCAGAGCCAGAGCAGGGAACAGAAAAGGCAGACCGAGGAAATACACTGCTGAGGAGAGCAGTGGGCGTGACAGGAGAGGTCTGTCGCGCCTTGTGGGATTCTCTCTGGCGGCTGGGGATCGAACTGGCGCTGCAACCAAGCGCTCAACAGCTGCGCCATCCGGGAGGCCCTCTGGCTTATATTTTAAAAATAAATTTAAAGCTAAGACAGCCTAACCTTCTTTACAATTCTCAATTTCTTAAAAAGGTGTGAACTCTTAATAAATAATATTGAGTCAGGATTAGGCAAGGATTGCTAGATCTGTGCAAGGAATGGATAGTTAGTTCCCTAACAGAAACAGAAACAGCATACAGCACACCACACCAGGCCATATTATTTTATAATTAAAAAGGGTGAAGTGTTGATTCATGTCACAACATGGATAAATCTTGTAAATATCATGCTAAGCGAAAACAGGCTAAATTTTGTATGTATGATCTTACTTGTGTGAAATTGTCTGGTGTTGCGTGTTGAATTGTTTTCTCCCAAAATTCATACCTTAAAGTCACATCTTCCAGTACCTTAGACTGTGGCCAAATTTGGAAAGAGAGTATTTAACAAAGCAACTAAAAGTTAAATGAGGCCAGTGGAGCGGCCCTACTCCAATACGACTGGTGTCCCTACACTAAGGGGAGAGAAGATTTGGACACAGGGATATACAGAGGAAGGTTCATGTGGAGATATAGACAGAAAACTGCCATCTACAAAAGAAACCAACTCTGCTGACACCTTGAGCTCACTCTTCTACCTCTAAGGCTATGAGATAATAAACTGCTGTTGTTTAGTATACTTAGTCTGTGGTACTTTGTTATGACAGGCCTAGCAAAGGAACACAGCCGAAGTAGACAAGGGTTGGAAACATGGGGTAGATTAATGGCTGTAGGAACTGGTGGGATGGGAGAATGAGAGTGATTGCTAATGACAGGACTTCTTTTTGGGATGATGAAAATGCTTTTCAATTAGACAGGTAGTGATGATGGTCACACTATTCTGTGAATATGCCCAAAACTAGCAAATGGTGTACTTTATAGGGGTGACTTGCATGGTATGTGAATTATATTTCAATAAAACTATTATCAAAAATTCCAAATGAATTCAAGACTGTAAGAAATTAAACTGTGAAGGTACTGGAGTATAACATGGGAGAATTGTTTGGTAATCCTGGTATGGTATAGCCTTTCTGGCAATGGCATGTAGTTCAGAAGCTATGCAAGAAAATTGATATATTCAGATGCATGTAAATAAAATAAGTTCTGCATAGCAAAGAACAACCATAAGCAAAGTGTGAAAAACAAATTACAAACTGTGAAAATATTTGTCACTCAAATCATAAGACAGAGTTTTCAATTACTTTACATGTTTTATATATATATATATATATATATATATATATATATATATATATATATATATATATAGTGTGTGTGTGTGTGTGTGTGTGACTATATCATTCAAACCACAACTCATTTGAAAGTGCAAATTGGTGTTAACTCTTAACTATTCTGTTGGGATAGTAGGAATTATTTAGGACTTTTGCTGACACATTGCAGACAAAAAATGGGTAAAAGATGAACAAATGATGATGATGATGGTAATGTGAGAGCAACCACTTATATGTGGTTGACATAGGTTCTTGACATTTTATGCATACTATTTTAAAAATCTTTATAATTGTCCTATGAGGAAACTGTGGTACAAATGAAGAAATGGAGGTAATAAAGTTTAAGTAGTTCATAAAGAGAAATAAAAATAGTTCTTAAGTATATGAAAAGATACCTTATCAGAAATGGAAACTTGAAATCTATCAGATTTCTAAAGATCTAAAAATTGGATAATATTGTTGTGGATGTGGAAAAGCAGATTCTCTTCTACAATGCTGGTAAAAATAAAGTTTTTTGTTGAATTGAAGGAGGAATTTGGCAATACCTGTCAAAATTATAATGTCTATATTCATCAAACCAGCTATCACATTTCTAAGAATTTGTTCTTTAGTTACGTGAATATGCATTGGAAATCATGCTTGTACAAGATTATTTAATGTAAAATTTTTGCGCTGGCAAAGAATTGAAAATGACTGAAGTACACTTTGATAAAATACTAACTCAATAAATTATGAAATAGGCACAAAAATAGAACAAATGAATGAAAAAAAACCTTTATGTGCTGATAGGAAGACTAGAAATTGGTCTCCTGTGAAGCAAGAGAGGGTGACTCTATACCCTTTTATCCTTTAATTTTACACACTGGATTTTCATTTAATCTCCTTTTCTACCCCTAGTTCTTATATGTAGGTGATGTTAAAAAATAAAATTCACAAATGGAGAGATCTAATTGACTTTATTAAGTTATTCATGAATCAGACTGCATCTCATCTAGATACTGCCAGGGGTTACACAAATTGGAGGGTTATTTATAGACAGAAAAGGGGTGGGTTAAGGCTATTAACCCCCTCCCCTCCAAAAAAAAGATATTGTTTGTAAAACCATCTTCCCTCAGGGGCAGGCAGGCAACTCTATATTGACTGGTTTAGAGTTAAAACTTTAGGAGAAACTGAAACTGAAATGAGTAGGTATTAAGCCTGGTAAACAACACAGAACTCCATTTTGGGTCTGTTTTTTCAGTTTTTTAACAATGAGAATGGATTTGGTATACCTTTAAAAGAAACAAAAGGAGAAAATCCCAGGTGATACGTAAAGAAAATAAGTCCTGAATAATGGGGATTGATTTTTTAAAAAATGAGATAGAATTTTATTTTTTCTCGTAAAGTAAATCTAGGTGGCAGGTGTTCCAGGAGTGGTAGTGATTATTGAAATCAGGGAATTACCCAAACTTCAAAGTTTCTGATTGTCCATCCTAAACTCTGGGTCCTATCTCTGTGGCCAATGATGGTTCCTAGAGTTCCAGCCATCACACTGTTATAGGACAGGGAGAGGGGCAGCCCAAACCCCGCAAACCTGCCTATTCTACATGGGTTCTGCCATCCGCCGCATCAACACAAAACATAGGAGACTTTAATGGGAAGGAACTTTAATTAAACTAGGAAACAATACAGGTAAGGCAAAGAGTCTAGTTTCTAAATGAAGCACCCAAAGTTACCCATCCCCTCGTGGGTAAAAGTCCATCCATATGAGATCGGCCCAGAACAAGGCCCCAAAGTCTACCACAAGTCTAAAACATCTTCCAGTGGGGACCCACAGAAAAGGGTCACAAACAACTGGACAAGCCCGGAAGGAAAAGAGCAAAATCAACATCCAGATAAAAGCTGCCATGGTCACCTCCCCACGGGTCTCACCCACATCTGTGTCACCCAGTCCACGACCAAAAGACAAGCGCAGTTTCTTCACGTGTCTCTAGGCTCCATGCACCTCCTCCAGGTCTTCTGGCTCCATCCTGCTCCTTCCTTCCTCAGTCTCTTCTTCAGCTTCTCCTCTTCCTGCTCAGCTCCACCCTCCCCTGGGTGGGGCAGGGAACCTGGAACTTCCCCCTTTCCTGGGGACCACCCTGTTACAACACCCCCACTGATGTTGATTTAAAAAACTTCATGTTCAATGTTATGTTTGATGAGAGCACCCACAGGTCCCTCGTAAAACTGCACAACCAAGTGCCAGGGAACCTGAGATAAACTGAATCAGAAGATAAGCCGACAATAGTAAATAACTCCAGCAGACACCCCTCCAGCAGAAGAGACCCCCGTCGCCCACTCAAGTGCACTAAAAATTTCTAGCAGTCGCCTAACCCTATAAACCTGCTCTCCCCATTTCCTGGCACAACTCTCAGCCTGCAGGGGGCCATCCCTCACAGACTTTCAATAAAGCCCTAGTCAGTCTACACTCTTGACCTCCTTTCTTTTCTAACAATGTTACATATAATGGAAGAGGTTATATTCTTGTATTACTTTTCTTCCTAATTTAGTTTATGCACGTTCAAATCTTAATGAGTATTTTATTGAAATACTAGGGTATTTCAATAATTGTTTCCTAATAGGGTGGTCCCCAAGAAAGGGGGAGGTTCCAGGTTCCCTGTCCCACCCAAAAGGCTGGTGGAGCTGAGCAGGGAGAGAAGAAGCTTCAGAGGAGACTGAGGAAGGAAGGAAGCAGGATGGAGCCAGAAGGAGACCTGGAGGAGGTGCATGGAACCGAGAGACGTGAAGAAACTGCGCTTGCCTTTTGGTCGTGGACTGGGTGACACAGATGTGGGTGAGAGACCTGTGGAGAGGTGACAATGGCGGTTTTTGTCTTGATTTTGATTTTGCTCTTTTCCTTCTGTTAGGGGGAAAGGATGTCCTATGCTAATCCCATACAGGCTTTGTGGACTCCACCCCACTCCAGACCAAAGCCATCAAGACATTGGGAAAGACAAATCCCGTCACCACCAAAGGGAAGGTGGCTGGGACCTGAGAGTGGCGTTAAGCAGCCGGGGTTGGTATGAAAACCAGACACGTGGGCCTTGGGCTCTCTCGCTCTGTCGCTTGCCTCCTGGCTTCACGGCTCCTGGCTTGCAGCCAGCTCTCAAAGTGCCATTTGGGATTCCTGATCGGTGGATTGGGTAGGATGCATTTAAAACTTTGTCTCCTACTTTTCTCCCAGAGCTGTACATTTCCTCATTTCCCCTTCCCTTGTCAATAAACCTTTTATTAACCTTTCGCGTGTGCCTGCAGTAGAACATTGATAAGTCCTTCTAAGCGCGCGGGTGAGGACCCACGGTCAGGCACCCCGTTTTGTATCGGGGCTGCCCTATAACACTTCCACACTTGTCTGGTTGTTTCTGATCCTTTTCTGTGGGTCCCCACTGGAAGATGCTTTAGACTTGTGACAGGCTTTGGGGCCTTGCTCTGGGCCAATCCTGTTTGGGTGGACTTTTACACACAAAAGGATGGGTAACTTTGGGTGCTTGATTTAGAAACTATATTCTTTGCCTTTCGTGTATTGTTTCCTAATTGCATTAAAGTTTCTTCCCATTAAAGTCTCATATGTTTTGTGTTGACGCAGTGGATGGCAGAACCTATTTAGAGCAGGCAGGTTTGCGGGGTCTGGGGTGCCCCTCTCCCTGCCCTGTAACAGATTTTGCGCCCACTGTGATTTAGGACAGAGCCATCCATGGTTAGTCAGCCCCATGGGGAAATTGGGCTTCTCTATGGCACTGGCTACCATAAGTGCAAATGTGATTTTTGGTTTCCCTAGTGTGTTTGTTTCATATGTAGATTTGCTGTTGAAAAACTGGCTTGGGCTTTGTGAAGATCTGTGTGCCAGTGTGTAATTTGTTTGTAGTGACTTGCTAAGACATTTGATTGTGTGCAAATTGTTCTGTGCAACAGTTTTACTCAAAAGATTAGGTAGTAGGTTGGACCATGTGGCCAGATCAAAGATGGTGTCTGAGGCCACTTGGCAGGTCAGAGATTCTTGTTGCTAGGACTTTGGACCTTTTTTCTTTTTGTGATCTCTGCTGTCTCATCAGCATTTCTAAAGGCAATAATTAGATTCCTCAGTGATAAGTTGCTTTGTCTTTGACTACTTCCTGACCTCTGCCTGAGAGGTTTTGCAAGCCAACTGTGGAACAGTGGTGTTTAAATTAGCAAATGTATGCCTGGGTGTTAACAAAAGTTAACTGGTAATTGCTGGTAGCCTTGATGGATTCTTGGAGATAACTTGAATTTTGCAAAGTCTGGATCAGAAAAATTAACAAGATTTTGTCTGAGTCTGAAAGGATTTGCTGCTGTGAATTTTGTCTACACAATTTGTTTTGGGCAAGTTTGCCATTTGAATTCTGAATTTAATTGCTGGTGTAAGACAAGATTCTAAGTTTCTGCTTCCTACTGAGGAAGGTCTGTTGGCTTTCCTGTGGAAATCACTCTTTATGGTGCATCATGTAACTGTACCAGGTTTTCATACCTGTGTTGTTGTTGTCCCTCCCTAGTGTGGGGGAGGTGTAATCTGTGCTTAGATGTTGAATCTGCTCATTCAGCTTCTGTCCCAGAGTGGCTAAAAAAAGTAAGGAGATGACTCTTTTTAATTGAATGTTAATTACTGATATTTTGATTTTGCTTTTTCAGGTTGTGTTCCAGGAAACCCAAGTATTGCCTGCTTGGTGGCTAACAAGAGATGACTCCTTTTGCTTAAAAGTTAACTGTTATTTTGCTCTTTCAGCTGCTGTACAGGATATCCCAGGGTTGGCTTCCAATAAAAAGGCTTGAACACTGAAAACCCTAAAGTGATAAACAAGGTCATGTAACTCTTGTAATTAATAAAGCTTTTTCTTCCTTTTTCCAAAGTGTTAGGTTTGTAGGATTGTTGTAGAGCAACCCCGATACAAAACGGGGTGCCTGACTGTGGGTCCTCACCCGCGTGCTTAAAAGGACTTATCAATGCTCTACTGCAGGCACACGTGAAAGGTTAATAAAAGGTTTATTTACAAGGGAAGGGGAAATGAGGAAATGTACAGCTCTGGGAGAAAAGTGGGAGACAAAGTTTTAAATGAGTCCTACCCGATCCGCCGATTAGGAATCCCAAAATGGCGCTCTCAGAGTTGGCCGCCAGCCAGGAGCCGTGAAGCCAGGAGGCGAGCGATCGCGAGCCAGAGAGCGAGCAAGGCCCACGTGTTTGGTTTTTATATCCAACCTGGCTGCCCAACTCCACCCTCAGGTCCCAGCCACCCTCCCCTTGGTGGTGATGGGATTTGTCTTTCCCAATGTCCTGATGGCTTTAGTCTGGAGTGGGGGTGGAGTCCACAAAGCCTGTATGAGATTATCTCAGGACATCCTTTCCCCCTAACAGGATGACAACTGGAAACTGATTTCTGCCAGCAACACTCCACATTTTTTTGGACTGCAACATTTTTTTCTGAACCGGCTGTCCCTCTCCCTGCACTGTAACAGATTGGGTTTGCTTGATATTTTATAGACTAAAAGATGTATAAGATATAACATCATTTCAGGTATCCTGAAAAAGGCAGAAGATCGTATTATTTTGTGAGTTATAGGATCTTATTGCCCTATCTAGAGTTAAGAAGCCAAAGCAAAATATTTATTCATCAATATGGTAGAAATTTATGTGAGAATTTATTCATATATGCTTCACAAGTTCAAGGCCACAAAGAAAGCATGACCTCTTCTTTACATGGCTCTCTGCTCCAGGTCTTCTCCTTCCTCCATCTCTCTCTACTTCTCCTTCCTCTCTGTCCTTTCCCCAGGCTTTCCTAGTTTCTCCTTGCTGCTCAGCTCCACACTTTCTTGGAAAGTGCAGGGCACCTGGAACCTCCCCTTTCTATCAATGTCACACTGTGACACTTTTACCCCTCTTCAGTTCTTGACTGGGGACCCCACAATAAAAGATAGTGTTAGGGGGAAAGGATGTCCTGAGATAATCTCATACAGGCTTTGTGGACTCCACCCCCACTCCAGACTAAAGCCATCAGGACATTGGGAAAGACAAATCCATCACCACCAAGGGGAGGGTGGCTGGGACCTGAGGGTGGAGTTGGGCAGCCAGGTTGGATATAAAAACCAAACACTTGGGCCTTGCTGGCTCTCTGGCTCACGATCGCTCGCCTCCTGGCTTCACCGCTCCTGGCTGGCGGCCAGCTCTCAGAGCGCCATTTTGGGATTCCTGATCGGCGGATAGGGTAGGACTCATTTAAAACTTTGTCTCCCACTTTTCTCCCAGAGCTGTACATTTCCTCATTTCCCTTTCCCTTGTAAATAAACCTTTTATTAACCTTTCACATGTGCCTGCAGTAGAGCATTGATAAGTCCTTTTAAGCACGCGGGTGAGGACCCACAGTCAGGCACCCCGTTTTGTATCGGGGTTGCTCTACAACAGTTGGTTAAGGGGAAAAGCAAACACAAGTTTAATAAATTATACCAACTGTTAAGGATAGAAAAAAACCAAGCCCCAAATGGAGTCATTCCTACCACATCCTACCCAGACTTAATCTAATGGCAGTTTCAGCCTCTCTCAAAAGTATAACCTTAAACCAACGAATCTGGAGTTTCTAGGTTAGCTCTAGGGAGCTAATCTGCACGATAAGACTCTCCCTGTGTTCCCTTGAAATAATCTTTCTTTCCTTGGCTAGCTGATAACCTTGCCCCATCCTCTTTATCTCTATAAATACCCTCCATTTTATGCAAGCCCTTGTAGCACCTTTCTACTTGCTAGATGTGATACTGCCCAATTTATAAATCATTTAATAAAAGCAATTGATCTCTTTAGTTTTGTGAATTTTTTTATACATGGAAACCTAAAAATTCCCTGAAATGGCCTAAGCTAAAACCTTAAGCTCAAAAGATGGTGTGCGTGTGTGTGTGTGTGTGTGTGTGTGTGTGTGTGTCTGGCTGGTGAGGAAGGGGAAGGAAGGCGAGTTATGGGAGGTTACCGGGAAAGGCACAGTGAATAAGAGCATGGTTCTGTAGTTTTAAATCCTGCCTTCTCCATTAAGTGTTTCTATATTTTTGGTCTTTTCCCTCTTCCTGGTACTATAAAAAGAGACATCCTTACCAATGGAGATTTTATTTTGTACATGTAAATATCTCTCACAAAAGGGTAAGATGTGCTTTTTTTTTTTTTTTTTTTTTTTTAAAGTTTTTCCTATGTCTGCTTTGGGATTCAGAATAGTCCCTCCCTCTCCCTCAGCCTGCCTCCCCTCTCCCCTGCAATTATGACACTTGCAGATTGTTTTGATTTGAAGGAAACTAGGACCAAGCAACCTAGGAAGCTTTTTTTTTATTACCTTTCCCTTAACCGTTTAAAGTTATTTAGATGGAGGCCCAGTTCCAGGAATTTGGTATTGGGCTGGGGAGGAAAGGAAGGGCACCACACCTAGTATAGGAACCTGCATGTACACACCCAGCACAGGCTGCAGCTGCAACTACATGACAAATGACCTATTTAAACTGAGATTTTTGCTGTGATCTGAGATTCCTGCCTCCATGATGCCTGAATGAGCACCAGACATGGATACCCTCAGAAATTAACCAGGATCAGCAGGCCACGATGAACCAGGGTCAAGATAATTGGGAAACTGGTAACAAATTCTGGGTGCTGAACAGGATGAATACTAAGAACATCAACTGAGAAGGGCTCTTTTGATGAGCTGTTTGCTTGTGACTAATAGTCTTTGTTTAACTCAATATAAAAAGGCCAGCTTGGGCATCCCTGGTGGTGCAAGGGGTTAAGGCTCAGCATTATGAAGCTATCGACAGCCACTGCAGCATGAGTTCAATCCCTGACCAAGGAGCTGACCCACATGGTGCAGCAGACCTCTCCTGTCTAGACTGCTGCTTCCTTCAGAGGTGTATTTCGGTGGATCTACCTGTTCTGCTCTCCACTCTGTCTCTGGTGAATCCTCATCCCCTACACCTATGGCCTACAGCCCGGTTTTTGTATGTATAAATAAACAAACATAAATCTTTAAAAAAAAAAAAAGGCCAGCTCAAGATGAGAAGTCAGAATGGTTCTCCGGGTGTTATGCCCACCATTCTTTCAGATCACTGGTCAGCTTTCTGAATAATAAAAGCTCTTACAGGTTCAATTCCTGTCTCTGCTCTTTGGTTTTTGGTATTGACAGGGAGTAGCAAGAACCTGGCTTATTCTAGAATCACAATGAGCTATTACCAGGGTTTACTGCAAAGAACATAATCTAAGTGTGATAGTATGGGATGGGGGGACCAGCAGGGTCAGCTTATTCAAAGTTTTCTCCGTGCCCTTTCCATATTCCAGTGAATCACTTCCTTTCCCTTTGAGGTCCCAGATTGACACCCTTTTCTTTTTATTCGGGGATGGCATATATAACTCATTTTGTCCAAATATCTTTGAACAGGTACAAGGCAAACCTGGGGAGGAGGGCCAGGCTAGTGTTTGACCTGGTTTGTAGTCCTCACCCTCCAACTTAAGAACACAGGACAAAATCCAAAGGTAGATTTACACAGGGAGTGAGATAAGGAAGAGCCAAGAGAGAGGAGAAGAAAATTCATTGGCGGCATGTGTCAGGATGCCATCTCATCAATGGAGAAAGTAGGAACTAAGCAAATTGGGTTGGCTGAGCAGAGATGGGGTGCAAATACACGCTGGAAAAAAAGAGGGGCCTTCCTGGTGGAATAGGGGCTAAAGACAGCGCTATCAAGCTACTGCCAGCCTCTGCAGCGTAAGTTCGATCTCTGGCCAGGGAGCAACACACATGGCACAGCAGACCTCTCCTGTCTCTCCCCCAGCTCCCCTCAGCAGTGTATTTCAGTAGATCTGCCTGTTCCACTCTCCACTCTGGTGAATCCTCTCACCCCCTGCACCTCTGGCTTACTCCCCAGTTATTGTATGCATAAATAAATAAATCTTAAAAAAAAAAAGCTGGAAAAAAAAGAGAGTGGCTTCTTGGTGTTTAATCTTTTTTAAGGTTAATCTGGTGGCTCCACTCTGCCCCTAGTTCCCAGCAGTCCTCTATTCATGGTGTCAGCGTGTGGAGTCTAGAAAGCTCCACCTTTTATCTTTGAGTTGGCTTTGAGTGTCACCCACTGGCTTGGAGTTTCCTCCTCCCTCTTCCTCCTAGGGGACTTCTCATATTTATGCAGGTCCCTGTAAGTACAAGATTAAATTTGTTTTACTCCTGTTAATATGTCTTATGTCAATTATTTTCCTGCTGAAAGAACCTAGAAGGGTAGAGGAAAAAATGTCCTCCCTGACATTGCTGTTTCTTAAAGCTAACTAGCTCAAAATAGTTTTTTTTAAGACCAATTTTGGAATGGCAAACTTTGCTCCCCTACTATTCAATATATTTATACTATTTCTTCCACACACAGGTGTATTTTCTCTAGCTCTCTTCCTTGAAAAAACACGCACACTCTCTCACACTCCCTCTTTCCCTCTCTTTCACACATATTCACAAACATGACATCACACCACATATCTAATATTACTATAACAATGCACCAGATTGAAGTTGGCTTTTTTCCCTGTAAAATACTACGGAATGATGAGGAAGAAAAAGGAGTGTATTAGAATTATTAGTATATTAGAATCTTTCAACTTCTAAAACCATCTTCTGATTTTAAGTTGTAACTTGCCTCCCCAAGATGTCCACAATAGACTGTAGGGGAACAAAAATCTGCTACCCCCAAATATGTCTCTGGCAAAATAATTATTTCATAGGAGGGGCTCTGAAAGTTGGGTGGAGGATGTCTTTTTGTAAGGGAAATTTCCATGTAAAAAGGAAAAAATCTGTTTTTTGAAAATAATATCTTTAACTCATCAATGCAGAAAGTAGGAACTAAATCTGTCCTAACTATCTTGCCTTTGTTGACTCTGTCCTTTCTGGTAACCTCATACAATTGTCATTTCCCTTGCTCCCCACAATGTCCATTTTCTTAACTGAAGGTGTTTAAGATGGTGACTGAAGCCACATGGGTAAGTGACTCAGTCTTACTGGGTCTCTCCATGTATACAGCAGGTACACATGCTATTTTTTTTTTTTTGCTTTTTCCCCTTATATTAATATATCTGTTGCTTGCTTGATTATTTGCAAGTTTAGAAGAACCCAGAAGGGTGTGCCTCTACAAGACTTTCCCAAGAGGAGTCACTTTGGCATATGGATTTTGAAGACTCAAAGGAAAATTTTACCATTCCCTTAATTACCTAAAAGAATGAAAATTGGGAGTATTATCCAGAATTAAGGTTCTTATCAGAAATAACCTTTCTGTCAGAGAAGACTACCTTTATGGCAGGACAAATATCTAATTACAGAACATCTGTTGTCTGTCATGACAACTTTCTTCTCTTTGTATGAGTACCTCTCCATTCTTCTTGATGCCTCCAGGCCCTACCCCATTCCTTAGCTCAGGATCTATGCTTTCATTTCTTCCATTTACTTTAGAATCTATATTCACGTAGATTCTTCATACATATGGAATTAAATTTGTTCTTTCTCCTACTAATCTGTCTGATGCTGATTTGATTACTTAACTAGCCTGAGAAGAACTCAGAAGGGAAGGGGAATTTTCCTTTCTGTCTCTACATTTTAAAAAAAGGACTTCAGAAACAATGCAAATATGCTTAGACATATATCTGTTTTCTTCTCCATCCCCCGCCTGTCCCCCCCAGCCCTCCAAGCAGTGGGGATAATTTTGATGACATAGAACCATGACCAATTTCAAAACTACAGATTCACTTCTTAGACCTTTGTCCTAGCTCTAAAGGAGCTGGTACTATTTGGAATTTTTCTTACCTACTAAAGTATAGAGTGAACAATAGTCTGGGGGAGGGATCATTTTCTTTGCTTTCTAGTATAAATAAAAAAATTCTGTGTCTCCGTGGAATCTTCGAGTCTAGGCTTCCTGTGATGAAAGGGTCTGCCTCCTTCTAGAATGAGGCAAATGAGAGCCAGATTTGGGAGGAAACAATGTGACAGGGCTGCCCTCCTTGGGGGTGTAATCTTTAAATGAGTTCAGTTGTTAGACATTCAGTTTCTTATTAGTGTAGCAGTTACTCTATTTAGAAAGGTATAATTGTACATAAAAATGCAAATAAAGTGGGGAATGTTAACAGATAAGCAATGATAATCATGTTAGATGTTTTTTTAAAAAAAGATTTATTTATGCATAGAAGAACTGGGGTACAGGCCAGAGGTGTGGGGTGTGGTGGTGAGAGGATTCACCAGAGACAGAGTGGGGAACAGAACTGGCAGATTGAAATACACTACTGAGGGGAGCAGCTGGTGAGTCAGGAGAGGGCTGCTGCACCATGTGGGTAGCTCCCTGGCCAGGGATCAAACTTGTGCTGCAGAGGCTGTGGATAGCTTCATAGGTTGCATCTTAACCTCTTGTGCCACCAGGAAGGCCCCATGTTAGATGTTTTTTTGATCCTAGTCCAGAAGGTAGCAAAACTAATTCCTGATTAATAGAGACTACAAATGACTCCAGAGGAGACAGCTCACTGGAAATGATATCTGCTAATGAGTACATGAATATGATATATATTATTTATCATATGTCAATATATTATATACGGTGACAATATCTACATGCTTGAAAACATTTGTGAAGGACTTATTTGTGGAAATCATGGAAACAGAAGCAAATTAAAGTAAAATCGGTCCTTTCTTCACCCACTGAAACCCATCATACTCCATACTAAGATTGTCAAACTGGTTTGAAAACAAGATCATTAGCAAAAACCAAAAATCAATCTCTTTAGTTTTATTCCTTAGACTCTGACAAACATGAATAGGACTTGTGGACATGCATATTCATTCTAATATAAAAATTTTATTTATAGATAACAATTATAATGATGCTTATAGAAGAAAAAATGATAGTTTCTGGAGAGTTCCAAACCGGTTTTGGTTTTTCCAATAGCAGCTAAACTGTACAATGGAGACCTGTTAGGTAGAGTCTCTCTATGGTCATAAGCAAGAGAAGGAAACCACTATCACTACTGTTGTTCATCATAGTCCTTCAGGAGTAGGTGGGCAGATGTGTCCATAACTTGGCTACTATAAATAGTGCTACAATGAATACAGGAGGGCATATATTCCTTTGAATTAGTGATTTTGTATTCTTTGGGTAGACATCTAGGAGTACCATTTCTGGATCATATAGTATATTTATTTTTAATATTTTGAGAAGCCTTCATGCTGTTTTCCATAGGAGCTGGACCAATCTATGTTTCCACTAACAGTGTATGAGAGTTCCTTTTTCTTCACACTCTCCTCAGCATTTGTTGTTTTAGGTTTTTTTTGTTTGTTTGGTGGTTTTTTTTGATGGACCATTCTCACAGGTGTCAGGTGGTATCTCACTGTGGTTTTCACTTGCATTTCCCTGATTACAAGTGATGTTGAACATTTTTTCATGTACCTGTTGGCTATCTGTGTATTATCTTTGGAGACATACTTATTTAGCTCGTCTGCATTTTTCTTGATTGGGTTCTTTGTTTCCTTTTTATTGAGTTGGTCTAAGTTCTTTGTAGATCTTGGATATTAGCCCCTTGTCAGATATATGAGTGCAAATATTTCCTTTTTTTAAAAAAAAGATTTATTTATTTATGCATGCTAAAACTGGAGTACAGGCCAGAGGTGTTGGGGTGTGTGTGAGAGAGGATTCACCAGAGACAGTGAGGAACAAAACAGGCAGACAGGCTGAAATACACTGTTGAGGGTAGCAGCGGGCGCAACAGGAGAGGTCTGCTATGCAATGTGGATAGCTCCCTGGCCAGCCAGGAATTGAACATGTGCTGCAGAGGTTGCAGCCAGCTTCACAGTGTTGGCCTTCCCTTGTGCCACAAGGAAGGCCCAGTGCAAATATTTCCTCCCATTCAGTAGGGTGTCTTTTTGTTTTAATGGTCATTTCTTTAACTATACAGAAATTTTTAGGTTGATGTGGTCCTATTCATATATTTTTGTTTCTGTTTTCTTTGTCTGAACATATTTAAGGTATACTTGATGAACACTGTATATACCCATGAATGAGGATATGCCATGGTGTGTTTTTCTAATTTATATAGATGTGATGGTCAAAAAACAAAGGTAGAATGTGTATAATTAACTGAAAAATGTAAGGAACATCAACAACAAGAAGGTCAGAAATAAATGCTGCTATATCTAAGACTCTAGTGTGGTTAAATAGGAGAGAAGAGGTCAATGAATTATAAAATTTGTTTTTGAGAACAAAAAAGGCAGATTTACTGAAATACACTGCTAAGAGAAGCAGTGGGTGAGACAGGATATAGGATATAGAAGTGTGCCTGAATTACACTAATTTTAACAAATTATTTTGGAGTCATTGAATAGAGATTTGGAGTGAAGGTAGTAATTGGATCTCCTCTCATTTGATTTAGCATGGGAAAATAAACAGAGAAGTGACATTAAAATAATACAATATTATTAAATAGATTTAACATGATTTTTTTAAAGGTTTTTCTTTTCTTTTTTAAAAAGATTTATTTTATTTATTTATGCATACAAGAGCTTGGGTGTAGGTGCTGGGGGGTGAGAGGATTCACCAGAGACAGAGTAGGGAGCAGAACAGGCAAATCTACTGACATACACTGCTAAGGGGAGCAATGGGTGAGACAAGAGAGGTCTGCTGCACCATGTGGGGCAGCTCCCTGGCTGGGGATCGAACTTGTGCTGCAGTGGCTTTCAATACCTTCATAGTGCTGAGACTTAATCCCTTGCACCACCAGGGAGATCCAGATTTAACATGAGCTTTTTTTTGGAAGGTAAATTTGTCAGTGCCATGGAGGATAGACTAGAAATAGGGATGGCTGGGATATGGAAGTCAAAACAAGGAGACTCTGGTAGCATTAGGAGTGTGAGTTACTACGAACAATGGCAGTGAGGATGGAGAGGAAAAGGAAAAAGGAGAAAGAGGCCAAAATTTCACAGAACTAGTAAGGCATCATACTTTCCTAAGTACAATTCGTTTAAAACAATCTCTTATTTTTTCTCACATTTGTCTTCACATGGTAGACATTCTTACAATTTTCCTTGGAAGAACACTAAACGAGGAGATTAGAATTCTAGTTGTAAATCTGGTCCAATCACAATTTTTCTATGTGGCCCAAGGCAAGTCGTGTAACCCGGAACATTAGCTTTCTCATCTGTAAAATGAATTAGCTGCAGCAGGCGGACTCTATGACTTTTTCCAGTTGCAATTTTCTTCGATGATAAAAATTTATTATCTTGAACTTGATTCCAATAAACCTAAGACAACAGACCAATTCAGCTGGAAGAGAAAAAAATAAATGAATTCTGTGGACTAACTACCCACACAGGGCCTGCATGAAGTAGTTAAATATAATCTAGATTAAAAATCGTCTTTGCACATTGTGTTTTCTCTTAATGACAAGGCAGCTGTGCACAAAGGAATAAGATTATAGGGTACTAATTTGTTCTTGCTCTGCTGGGTCCAAAGGCACTCAAGAGGTTCAGTGTTTGTAATCTGAACATTCACAAAGTTCAGGGAAGGAAGAAGGCAGAGTTTGGTTACTTTTGACAAATTACAGGTCTATAGGGACCTCCTATTAAGATGACCCAGAGGAAAATTCAACTTTTAATTAATCTCCTGTGTTCCTCTGGCCCATGCCACCATCACAGGTAGGACCAGAGGATGCCCCTAGCGATTCATTATAACTCTTGTCATCACTGATTACCCTCTGGTCTCCAGATGCTTCTCTGAAGTAAGACACTAGTGGTTAACAAAGACAGTCATGTTCCCCAATGGATCTTATTAAAACTGTTGTGGCTACATGGTGATTAACTTATGCAGATGAGTTAATGTGGCCAATGAACCAAGCTATTTGTTCAGAACATATCCAGGAGGCAGAGAATCACAGTCTAGTCACATTCAGGAGAACACTGTTTAGCACTTAAGAGTGAATTCTGGGAGAGAAATGAAAATAGAACTCTGAGAATTGTTGCTTTGATTTCAGAAGCACTAACCATGAAATGGCAGATGATTAGAAGATCTTTGTGTAATTCGTACATGTTGCGTTAGAATAGATTACTGGAACAAAAGGAAAAAGTCCTTGCCATTGGGGAGGCCTGGTCAGGCCAAAAGGCTATATTGGCGCTACTACAGCACACGCACTACCTCTCCCATTTGCATCTATTCACAGTCAACAAGCATCACCAACTCCCTTATTGTGCCCCTTGCTCTGACTCAGCGGCAGATCAATTTTACTCCACTGAGTAGGCTAGACTGGAGGGGTGAGTGAGCTAGCTTACAATTTCAAGTCTAGGTGAATGGTGGAAATAATTATAGAAATTGAAAGTCAGGAAGGGAGGCAGATTTCAGATGATTTTAGATTTTGGTTTGCTTAATATAATGTGTCTTGTGTAAAGAGAATTGAATTTTTTTCTGTAAAGAGGTCACAAGTTTCCTTTGTGGTCCTAGAGTTAATATGACACTTTTATGTGAATCACAACTAACTGTCACATGGTTGCAATTTATTGATCTTTGTGAGATTTCCTTAAATGCTTGAACCAGTAAGTTTTATGTGCATATTTGAGCACTGTTTTGATATTTAGTCAGGGAGTTTACAACTCTGCCTTAGCCTTCACTTCTTGCTTTCACAGACCTTCAAGGTCAGCCCACTGTGAAAGATTAGGGCCCTCTGAGGTCTTCAAATGGCCCTTGGCACACTTTTACACTTCTCTATGCTTGTACATAGATTCACAAGAATATGTTTGAGTGTTTCAGGGTCCTCTGTGGACACCTCATTGCTTAGTTTTCACTTTAACTGCTTTTGTCAGCTTCTTTTTTGCCTTACTATTATTATGTCCTCAGTCAATGGCACGTTAAATAACTGGTGCTGATTACTTATAGCAAATGTCCCTGAGGAGAAGGTTGTTTGCAATAAGCAAGCTCTGAATCAGGTCAAGTAAATGCAAGCTCTATCAATGGAGCTATCCAGGGATGCGCCAGACAGGTCAAATAATGACAGTTCTCTGAGAAGTTTCTAGAAGGCTCCAAACCAGTTTTGGTTTTTCTAATAGCAACTAAACTCTGCAATGGAGACCTGTTAGGTGGATTCTTCTATGGTCATATGCAAGAGGGGGATAACTGCTATCACTATGGTGGTTCATCATAGTCCTCTAGGAACGGATATGCGTTTGTGTCCTTTTGTGTGCATTGTGGCGACCATGTCTAGCAAGGGAGCAGTGGAAGAGCTTTGGGTATTTAGTACTAGTGTCCTTGTTGCTGGTTGAGCGAATTTTAGTGTGGGCATGAGTAGTGACGACATTTGGTTGATTAGGGGATTCATTCCCTGTGGGGTGTTTGAACATTATTTCTGGCTGTATAGCATACAATCTTCATTACCAACCTTTTCTGGAGAGTCTGTGAGATACTTTATATCTCATATAGACATATAGACAGAGTGGATTTTATTGAATTGCATCTGAAAATCTGATTGAAAGGGGTATCTTGAGAAAGCCTATTGCTTGATAAAAGTAAGATAGTAAAGGCAATGTGGTAGTGTTGCAGAAAGAAACAATAAGGTCAATATAAAAATATAAATTCAAGTTAATAGGTAACTATATACACATAGTTATCTAAGCTCTATGTATATAAAAAATGGTACCACAGATATAGGGGGGAAATTAATACAGTGTGGGGAAAACTATCTTTTACTCTATGGAGAAAAATACAATTGCATCTCTTCTTATACCATATATATGCAGATATTTATGAAAATTTCAGATGAACTAAAATTAATTGTAAAAGAATAACCCATGAAGATAATAAAATACAATGTGGAAAGATATATTTGTAGTCTTAAGGAAGGGAATGACCTTAAATCAAGATCCCCAAAACTTAAGTCATAAGGTAAAATGTGATAATTTTGACTCCATTAGAATTAAGAATTTTCATTTATAAGAGGACATCATACACAAATTTATTAGGGGTATATTAGAAAGTATTTGTGGTACTGAATATATCTAGAAATCTATATATGAGGTACTCCTGCAATTTACTAGGAAAAAACTGAAGACCTAATTCAGAAATGGGCAAATAATTTGGATGGGTAATACTAAAAAGGAAAATGCAAATGCTCAATTTTATTAATAATCAGAGTGATAGGAATTAAAATGAGATTCCACACTCAGCTTACTGGTAAAATTTGGGCAGTTTAATAATTTTTATAATACCAAGTGTAGAGGATTTGGAAAGCCTGGAGTGCTTTTTCATTGCTGGTGAAAGTGTAAATGAATATTGTTACTTTGAATGATTAATTATTGAAGTTGAATATGTGTATATACTATGATGATTGGACAACCCTTGCTGGATACATATCCCAAAGAAATTTTTACATAGGGAACATATAGAAATATGTTCATTTCTGTGTTGGCAGGAGCTAGAGGCAGACTATGAATTCTTCACTACAGGATTGTATAAGTAAATGTGGAGGAAGCACATGGTAAAATAATGTGCAGTAGTTAGGAAGTACATAACCAGTAATAGAAAAAAGAGTATAAAATTACCTATAGTTATATACCACTTGGCTTCAGAAAAATATTGCTTCAAAACTTAATCAGCTTATTTGTATAATTGTATTCTCCTTTTGTTTCCTTTTATGTTTCAGTTGTCAGAAATTTGGAGCTCAATAGCTAGGTTAGTTCTTCCACTAAATGAATATGTGCCCATTTGTCTTTGATTTTTTTCCCTTCTAATTTTATAATCATTTTGGATTTCTGTATTTGGAAGATTTTGAATGGGTCATAGTTGTCAATGAAAGGCTTTGTTGAGCCCAAACAAATATTAAGGACTCTTCCAGCAAAATGAGAGAAAAGATTAGAGAAATAAGTAATTTCTTCTGATGTGGGAGAGAGTGTGAAATAAGAAGGAAAGCAGATGATTCAAGTAACCATCTTAGGATGGGGAAGAAAAATATTTCACTCCATGGAATTATCTGTTCCAGTACCCACTCACCCAAATGAAGAACATCTTTTGATAACCAGAAACCTTTCCTAGGAGGCAGTTGTTTCCTCTATAGCCTGATATCCCTATGGAAACTGAATAAGGATGAGAATTTTCTACAAAAGCAAAGGATATGAAGACTGTTTTAGAGGCCGCCTGGGTTTCCAGCAGTTCTTAGGTGGTCCACTAGGTGGTGGGGGAGCACACAAAAACCAGCATATGAGCTTTGCCCACAAATCTTTTTATCTTTCTTTTCAAATAAATTTATCCCAAAATTTATATAAAACAATAAAAAGCTATAGGGAGAATAAGTCCTGCTTAACAACAGGGGAGACAGTCTCAGACTACACAGTGATAGCAGGTACCGTACAAAAGATTTCATCTCCAAATGCAGCCTTAGGGTCTACCTTGACCCACTTGTCTTTTGGTTACAGAAAATTATAAATGAGATTTTCTTTCTGTTCCTGTTCTAGAGACCATCCTGGATGCAAAGAATCAGCTTTGATGGTTATTTTTACAGTATAATTTTTACTCCTGAAAAAAGCCCATCTCTCATTTATTAGTTACTAAGATTTCATGATCATACTTTTTAGTATGTTAACATGTGATTATATCACATGTGATAAGTTCAGCATATCTTTTGTGTGGATACATCACTGTGATTTGAAGGTTGAAGCAGGCTTTCCTATCAATTATGTGACCCCTTTTCTAGAGCGATAAAATTTGCACAGCTCTGGTGACTTTTGAAAGGATATATTCCCTTTTAAGATGACCTTCTCGGAACAAGCATCTTTGAAGTCACTACTAAGCAGTCTCCCAACTGTAGTCACCATCTGAAGTTTGCAGATTCTGGCTGTGATGTCGCTGACACAAAGAAGAAAATGCAAAATAGGTGGCTTTAAATCAGCTGCCTTGGGAGGAACACTCTTGCAGCAGAGACCTGAGACTGGTTGTGCATGGGCATGGCTTTGCAGAACACTCTGGAAGCAGTGTGGCTGGGGCTCCTCCTCAGCTTTCTCTGGAAAGGTGAGTTGACTCCTTCACCAACTGATCTTTCCAAAGTATATGCCATTGTTTCAAAATTTGGGCCAATATTTTGGGAAAAAAAATAAAGGTCAGATTTATTGATACTCACTTTCCTAAGAGGTGAATTAGCAAGCTAAATAGCAACTTAAAACTCACAACCTGAGAACAGCATTTTATAGTGCTAATTGTGTATTAAAATAAAAATAAGGATTTACTACAATGAATTGAACTTCTGCACTTTGAGTCAGTGTTTTAAATTTCAGATAGTCGGATCTTTAAAAGCAAATGCACCTATTAAATAGTGAACTCTAAATATTTAAACAAATGTGTATAGAAAAGATAGGGGGTTCATACAGGTCATGGGTTCTTTAAATATTGGGACTAAGCTCTTACATGATCTAAAATAAATGACGTATATTTACTTTCCTTATATTGATGAGATAAACAGCTTATGTCATCAGTATATTAATAATAACATTGATAATCATTTTGTCTATTAAATATTTTCCAAGCATTCTATCAGTGTTTTGATGTTATTTTATTAAAATCTTGCAAGAATGTCAAAAAAATTGCAAAACCTTCATTTGTTTGTGGTTCATTTATTCATTTATTTATAAGTCTCAATCTTCTCTGTTACCTGCAGCTACAGAGAGCAAAGACCAAGTACTTCAGACTTCCACTGTCTTATCTTCAGAGGGAGCTGTGGCGGAAATCTCCTGCAATCACTCTATATCCAATGCTTACAACTTCTTCTGGTACATTCACCTCCCAGAATCCGCTCCAAGACTCCTTATTAAGGGCACGAGGACTGTTCAGCAGGGACGCTACAACATGTCTTATGAGCGGTTCTCCTCGACACTGTTCATCGCCCAGGTGCAGGTGGCAGATGTTGCCACTTACTACTGTGCCCTGGAGGACACAGAGGCAGGGAACCCACGAGGAGCTGAACAGAAATGGGCAGAGATCACAACCTCTGCAGGAGGTGGAAAAGAGATGAGCAAGAACTGCTTTCTCCCCCTAATGTAGTGTCCCCAAGATTTTCCTCCTGGAACAGCTATCAGAAAACCTTGACCTCCAGACATATTCTATATTAGCAAAAGTACATAGGAAAATATGCTTTTTGGGGGTGATTCAATAATGGTCTTTCAAATAGTCTTCTTGGTAATTGAAATGTTTTTGATTCATTTCTTTTGAGATTTAATTAGATTAATTTCTTTGCCTGTACACAATAACTGCTGATGAATTTGTGGTAGGAATGAAAGGCGTGTCAGCTTTGTTATTTATTTTTTTTCTTGCTCTCTGTGCTTATATTTTAATTATTTTCTGCTAGCGTCAATCTCTTTGCTGGAATATTTTCAAGGCATTTCTGTTTTGTAAGGGGTAGTTTAATGAACACAGGAAAACATAATAGGAAGCAGAAAGACAAGGAATGAGTGAGTGAGTGAGTGAGTGGCCGCTACCAACATCCCTGAGTTTGAAACACAATCCTTCTCTCAGGATACCTTGCTATGACCTAAATATAGATCCAGTGAGGATGCCGGTGACAATCAATATTAAAATAGTAGTAAAACTCAATCTCCTTTTTAATTTTAATTCTCTAGGGTAGGCCAGTTCTCAGAAATCTGTATTCTCTGTGAAGGTCTTTATTGGTTCTGCTGCTCAGTCAAGTTTGACCTGGGGCTCCGATGCTCTGATCCCAGATCTTGAGACTTGAACCTCTGTTCTCTACCATTTTCCACTTAGATTTATATAAAAGCTAGCAGTTATTTAAAAGCCAGGAACTGATCCCCACAGTGGCAGTACACAGCAGGCCCTCAGCAGGTGTTTACACATGGGATAAAGAGTGAAGGGCAGAGTGCTGACTGCAAAAGAAAGAACATTCTGGTAATAACTGTCACAAAGCTTTCCCAGGATGTCTTAAACAATTTGAATCTGAATGCAATTTTTTTTTAAATCAAAATGACTTTTTGAGAAATCCAAAATCCAGTTAAAAATTTTCATACTTTTCACCATACACAAAAATTAGTTCAAAATGTATTAAATCTTGAATATAAAATCTGGAAACACCAAGTATAAACAGACTCAGCAAAGCTCTTTGATGTCTGCCTTACTGATGTCATGGGGATGCACATCCATCAGTTGGGAAGATGATCCAAATATCTCTAACAGATACAAATATAAATTGGTATGTGTTTGTACTACTTCTTAGGTATAGTCTATTTTGATGACTGCCTGTTTAAAAGTGTATTAACTTTATCTTTTGAACCAAATGAAATATCTGAGAAGAGGAGCCATGAGAACTTATTCTTTTTTTTTTTTAAGATTTATTTTATTTATTTATGCATACAAGAACTAGGGTGTAGGCCAGAGGTGTGTTTGGGGGCGGTGAGAGGATTCACCAGAGACAGATTGGGGAAAAGAACAGGTGGATTGACTGAAATACACTGCTGAGGGGAGCAGTAGGTGAGACAGGAGAGGTCTGCTGTACCATGTAGGTTAGTGCTGCACCTCCCCCTGCAGTGACCTTTAGGGTTAACCGTCCCTAGGTCCGGCTGGGCAACCAGCGCACAGGGGGAGAACAGCATAACACCCTGAAGCAGAGGAAGTGCAGCGGAAATTCCCTGAAAAGGCAGAAGCAGGAACCACTACAAGACAAACTTTAATCCCTTATTTGTCTTTCTAAACTTCCTTCTTTCTTCTATAATGGTCATTGTTTGTTATGTAGATCACCTCCCTGATGGTGATAGACTGAGCCCATGAGCAAGCTAATTTCTTTGATATTCATTCCTGTGCTTTTGGAAAACATATATAGACTGGTCACAAACTTAAAGAAAATTACACTCAGATTTTCACTCTTGAAGTGTGTCTGTTTGTCATTTCTTTCACCGACGCCCTGACCACCCTGCACGCTTCTCTCAACCCTGAGGTGGCCTCATCGTCTACTGCTGTGCTGGTTCGTGGCAGGTTAGCTCCCTGCCCAGTGATTGAACTCATGCCACAGTGGCTGGTGATAGCTTAATAGCACTGAGATTTAATCCCTGTACCACCAGGGAGGCCTGAGAACTTTTCTTTAAGAGTCCTGCATGGTACCATGTGTACTGCAGTTACTCAATAAATGGTAAGTAAATGTGTGGCCCTCTCAATGCTTTGCAAGCAAGGAAAAAAGACAGAAAAATTTTGGTTATACTAGGGAGTCTTTTCCAGTTCACTGAGGAGTACGTGTGTGGTATATTGAAAATTTTATTTTTGACATTGGCGGATTTAAATTTTTTTGTATTTATTTTCTACATCATTGTTTATTTTTGTATAATATTTGATTTCTCCCCTTTGGTGTAGTCCCCATGGTTCTCCCACCACGACAGCCCCTGAGATCCATCACCACAGACCCTTGTATTCTTCCTCACCTGTTTTGACCCCTCTCCCGCCCCCTCCCCTGCTATATGTACATTCGTGTTTTGATTCTATTGTGTAAACTGTGAACAACTAGTCTTCCTACCAGATTTTTCCAGCTCATATGCAGAACACTAAAGGCATTATTACCCAAAGGGGAAGTGGAAAGAGAATGAAATAAAAGAAGAGGAAAATGTGATGGGTGGGAGAGGAACTGCAAAGAAGAGGGCATCAATGACAGCTTAGCCTGAGAGATGAAACACTGTGAAGCTCTTCATACCCTGGTGACAAGGGGAGAGGGGCCTCCTTTTACACGACACTAAAGTCCTCTTTGTTTTCAAGTCCTGAGAGTTTATATGCATGTAAATATTGCCATTTTTTAAAAGTAATACGCGGTTTATTTTATTTATTTATTTTAAAGATTTATTTATTTATTTATACAAGCACTGGGCACAGTCAGAAGCGCGGGAGGGTGAGAGAATTCACCAGAGCCAGAGCAGGGAGCAGAGCAGGCAGAAGGACCGAAGTACACTGCTGAGGGGAGCAGCGGGCGGCAGGAGAGGTCTGCGCGCCATGTGGGACCCTCCTCCGGTGGTGGCCGGGGAGCAGCCAGGGATCGAACTGGCGCTGCAGAGGCTGCGGGCAGCTTCGCAACCCAGCACTCAACCGCTGTGCCACCGGGGAGACCCTATTGCCATTTATTTTTACGTCCCATAAAAAAAGGCAAAATACAGAATTCCTACATGAGAAAGCTGTTGTAGTGATCTTGAGAATGTACGTAGACAGGTAAGCCCTGACACTTACATATTGGGCTAAAGCAGGTGGCACAGAGCTGACCAAGTCTCCGGTGAGTCTGCCCAGGCGATGCTGGTTGTATTGGCATTGATGGCAAAGTTTCCTTGGGACAGTCTCTAGGCTCACCCAGGCTCTTCAGCTGTCTGAGGACCTCACAGGGGTACTTGCATCTGCCATTGATGTCATTCAAGGCACAGCTCATTCTCAGGATAGGGCTTGTCCTGCCCTGCTCTTGGGGATCCTGGCTTCTCTGACCTCACCTGCTTCAGAAATCTCTAGACCATGTGGATACCATGATAAATTGTCCATAGAAATGTTAATAGTTTGAGGCTCAGAGAACTTCCAGGTTGGCGACTGTGTGGGGGTGCCCTGAGAGGTCAGCTGGAGGAGCGGCCATGGAAGCTTCATGCTCTTTCTCCACATCTTCCCTGGCACATCTCTTCATCTGTGCCTTTGTTGTGTCTTGTAATAAACTGGTAAACAGAAAGTAAACTGACTTTCCGAGTTCTGTGAACCACTCTAGCAAATTAATCAAAACTGATGAGGGAGTTGTGGGAACCCCTGATTTGTAGCTGACAGGGTGGAAACACTAAGAGCCTGGACTGTGACTGGCATAAGAATAGGGCAGGAACATTCTTGTGGGATGAACCCTTGCCCTGTGGTACCGACTCCACCTCCAGGTAGACTGTCAGCACTGAGTTAAACCGGAGGACACCCAGCTGGTGTGGCAGGATTGCCTGATGTGGGAAAAATCCTATACATCTGGTGTCAGAAGTGTTCAGAGTATGGTGGTAGTGAGAGAATAAAGAGATTTTTTCTTCACTGTATTCTGAGTCTGGCTCAAACCCCACACTGCCGTTGCTGAGGGGGTCTTTTCTTTCTCTGCTGCTACGAAGATTCCCAAGGTTTTCGATTGTGTATTCCTCAGTCAAATGTGTTACTCTTCCAACATGTGCATAATTTTTTTTTAAAGATTTATTTATTTATGCATACAACATCTGGGGTATAGGCCAGAGATGTGGGGGGTGAGAGGATTCACCAGTGACAGAGTGGGGAACAGAACAGGTAGACTGACTGAAATACACTGCTGAGGGGAGCAGAGAGCGAGACAGGAGAGGTCTGCTGCGCCATGTGTGTTGCTCCCTGGCCTGCTGGGGATCCAATGCATGCTCCAGAGGCTGTGGATTACTTCATAGTAATATAATACTTCATACTTAACCCCTTGCACCACCAGGTAGCCCCAACCAACATGTGCATATTTATATGTGTGTAGTTTATGATCATTCCTCTTTCTGTTCGTTATAGAAAATGTGAACACCCCAGGTCTGTCTCTGTGAGGAGTCCTGGAAGCCCTGGCAGCCCTGGCAGGTATCTCCACAGCAAAGTCGTAGTGCTGCAGGTGGGCACTAGGGGGCATTGCTGTTTGGGTACAAAGAGGAGCAATCTATTGCTCCTCACAGAGCAGTGGGGAGCCTGCACCAAGAACTTGCTCAACAGAGAGGATTCAGGTGCCAGAAAGCACCAGGTTGCCTGAAGAAGGGCCATTTCTAAAAACACTGCTGTCACAGGGATGGTCCAGCTTTGAGAGCCCAGCCTCTGGGTGAGGCCTTATCTCCAGTGCAGTGGACTGTAAAGGAGCCTCCCTGCAGCACACCGGAGCCATGGCCTCTGCATGTATCTCCACACTTGGGATTCTCTTCACACTGAGTGAGTAACATTCCTTCCATTTTCCGCTTGTATTGTCCGCTTACATTCTTTTCAGTAGCTTCACTGACACACTGTGGGTTTATTTACAGATGGACTGAGAGCGCAATCTGTGACTCAGCCAGAAGATCAGGTCACTGTGACCGAAGGGGACTCTCTGACTGTGAAATGCACCTATTCAATTTCAGGGATATATTCCTTATATCTCTATTGGTATGTCCAATATCCAAGCCAAGGCCCCAAGTTCCTTCTGAAATACATCGGCAGGGACAACCTGGTTAATGGCAGTAATGGCTTTGCGGCTGAATTTAACAAGAACCAGACCTCTTTCCACCTGAAGAAACACCCTGTCACTGGGAGCGACTCTGCCGTGTACTTCTGTGCTGGGGAAGACACAGTGGGAGGCACTGCAGGGGGAGCAGAACACAAACCCCAGGGCAGTAAAAACCATTTCCCTGAGGACTTTTAAGTCCCTCCACAAGGGGATGATGTGGCTCCAGGATGATGTCACTCATTACAACTAAATTACAATTGAAAGCCACAAAATTTGTTCATTTAACAAATGTTGAATCCTTATGTGCTAGATAATGTGCTAAGTCCTGGTCATAACTGTGGAAAAAAAAAAACTATCCTTTGTATGTGCCAGGTGTCCCCAATGTTCATGAACTCATTTAGTTCCTAGCTATTATCATCAGCTTCACTCTACAGATGAAGAACTAAGGCACCAAGAACTTAAGCAGCTCACTCAGGTCACAAAACTATTAAATAGCAAGTTGAGATGCAGGCAGTCTCTCTCGGGCATGGGCCTCATCCTCCTCTTGGTGCAGCCCACTGGCTCCTGGAGGTGTGAGGCTGAGATTTCAGCCACGGAGTACCCTAACTTCCAAAATGGTCCTTGACACAGAAGAAAGGGTTGGTCAGAGGAATGAACAGTAAACTAATGACTCAAAAGTAAATGCTAAGATAGAGGATTACACAAAATGCTATGTGAGATGAGAAAGTAGAGTGGTGTAGCTGTGAAGGAGAGAGAGAGAGAAAGAGAGGTTGCATAAAGGAAGGAGAATTGAGGTATGTTCCTTGTATCCTGAGAATTTCAAGGGCTTTTATCATAAATGGGTGTTGTACTTTGTTGAATGCTTTCTCAACATCTATGGATATTATTATATGGTTTTTATGTTTCCTTTTGTTGGTGTGTTGGGTAACATTGATTGATTTTCGGCTGTTGAGCCATCCTTGTGTCCCTGGAATAAATCCTACTTGGTCGTGGTGAATTATCTTATGGATGCATTGTTGGATTCTGTTGGCAAGGATTTTGTTGAGGATTTTTGTATCAGTGTTCATTAGGGAGATTGGCCTGTAATTTTCTTTTTTTATGCTGTCTTTGTTGGGTTTTGGTATTAGTGTAATGCTGACTTCGTAGAACGTATCTGGTAGTATTCCTTCTTTTTCAATTTTTTGAAAAGGCAGGAGAATTGAAAGGAAGGGAGGGGGCCTCCACGGTGGCGCAGTGGTTGAGCGCTGGGTTGTGAAGCTTCCCTGCAGCCTATGAGGCGCCGGTTCAATCCCAAGCTGCTCCCCGGCCACCTTAGGAGGGTCCCGCATGGTGTGCAGACCTCTCCTGCCGCCCGCTGCTCCCCTCAGCAGTGTCCTTCGGTCCTTCTGCCTGCTCTGCTCCCTGCTCTGGCTCTGGTGGATTCTCTCACCCTCCCACGCTTCTGACTGTACCCAGTGCTTGTATGTATAAACAAACAAACAAACAAATAAATAAATCTTTAAAAAAAAAAAAGAAAGGAAGGGAGGATTTGAACAGTTAAGTCAGCTCCTACACTCACATCTCATGTGTGCCCTTGAGAGGCACTGCTGCTCCTCTGTCACTCTCCCTGCCCAAAAGAAACTTTTTTTTTTGGTCAAAGACACACAATGCTCAAGCGTATTTCCTGCTCAGAAAGATTCTCCAAGGTCAGACTAACCAGCAGCTGTTTTCTTTTCTTTTCTGTTTTTGTTTTTTTTTTAAGATTTGTTTATTTATGCATAAAAGAGCTGGGGTACAAGTCAGAGGTGTGGAGGTGAAAGGATTCACACAGAGACAGAGTGGGGAACAGGATGGGCAGACTGACTGAAATACACTGCTGAGGGGAGCAGCAGGAGAGACAGGAGAGATCTGCTGCGCCATGTGGGCTGCTCTCTGGCTGCAGTGGCTGCGGATTGCTTCTTAGATTCCGTCTTAACCCTTGCGCCACCATGGAGGCCCCCCTCAGCTGTTTTCAACATGTGGTGGTGACAGGAGGTCATGGAGGGAAATGGGAATCTATATGCTCTCATTTTCTGAGGTGGCTGGGGGGGGGGCCACCTGTGTTCCTTAGAAGTTCTGTTTTGATATTTGGTCCTGGTAGTTGGTCTGGTTTACTTAGAAGAAGAAAGTGAGCCCAACATTCTTTTTTCCTATGCTTCTTGGAAAAACTATTCCCTACAATTGGGTAACTTTTAGGTAAAACTAGAAATCTAATAGCATTTCTTTTAATAATATTCATTTTTTTAAATTAACCTTTATCTCACTTCAAGAACTCTGGAAAGAGACTAAATTAAGAATTAGGAAGTATAGGCTTTCTTTTCTGATTGTTCTAGGTGTCTTGTGACCCTGTATAAACCATTTGTACTCTATGTGCCTTGTTTCCTAATTAATATGATGGAGGTAATTGGAACAATTTTAGTAAAGATTGTTGTGTATGTAAGAATGTGTCTTAGACTGAAAAAAAAAGGGGTGTTAAGAGTGACTTAACAATCAGATAATGAGGTCACTGCTATAGGCTGCATGTGTGTGTCTCCTCATTCATATGTTGAAACCTAATTCCCGATGTGTTATTAGGGGGTAGATCCTTGGGGCAGTGATTAGGTCATGAGTGGGGGAGCCCTCATGAATGGGATTAATACCCTTTAAAAGGGACTCCAAAGTGCCCAACGCCTCTTCCTCCATTGAGGATAAGCAGAAAGATGGGAGACTCACCTGATGCTGTGTCTGCTGGCACCTTGATCTTGGACTTACCAGTCTCCAGAATTGTGAGAAATAAAAGCCCTGAACTGCCTCTATGTGAACTAAGAAGAAAATAAACTATCCTTAACTTAGGCCTTTGTCATTTCATTTAGACCTTTGTTCTAATCCCTTCCTCTACATTGGAAAATCTGCTTTTAGGAAAAGACCAGTATGAACTTATTACACCATGCTTACGCTGCATTGAAGCAAGAACACTTTTTTTATTTGTGGGTTCATTTTTTTGGTCCCTAAAATATAATTTTAAGCATTTTAAAGAAGGCAGGGGTAGAAAATATATTTTGGGACACAACAGTTGCCCAGGTTTCCCTGAGATCACTAGTTGTAGATGGACACCCGCGCCATCCATGTGAGAACTCCCCCTGCCTGGATGCTAGGGGACACCTTTCCCGAGGGAAACTGCGCTCCTTACGACCATCTTGTGCTCCAGTCAGCCCTCCCTCCTCGACTCTTTGACTGTATAGTAAGTTTCACCGGGTTCTCTGTAAGAATCCAAAGCCCCTCAAGTGAATAGGTGCAGTTTAGCTATTCTTCATCTTCTCCCCTTCCCAAGGCAAAATGAAGCACATTTGCTCCTTTTTTAATTTGCTGTATCAAACAATGGCTCCACCATCCATCAGGTGCTACCACTCTAGATCCCAGGTCTGTCCAGATACAGTTTCTGTCGCCTCTTTCCACTCTCCTCAGGCTTTCCTGGGTTCATCCCACCTTTTCCCTTACATTTCAGTGTGGGTGCCATGCCTACTGGGAACTCTTCTTGGCATTCCACAAGCGAAGCCGGCCACACACCTGACTTACACCCAGATAACCGCTTAGAAATCTCCTGCTTCTGGGCCTCCCTGGTGGCGCAAGGGGTTAAGATGCAACCTTATGAAGCTGTCCACAGCCACTGCAGCACGAGTTCAATCCCCAGCCAGGGAGATACCCACAAGGTGCAGCAGACCTCTTCTGTCTCATACGCTGCTCCTCTCAGCAGTGTATTTCAGTCAGTCTGCCTGTTCTGTTCCCCACTCTGTCTCTGGTGAATCCTCTCACCCCCCATACCTCTGGCCGTACCCTAGTTCTTGTATGCATAAATAAATAAATCTTAAAAAAAAAAATCTCCTGCTTCTGTACTCCCTGCTTGCTTCAAAGTGCAAAATGTACCCCTGCTTAGAAAATAAATACTCTGTTACCTAATTGCTCAGGGCTCAGACTTTGGAGAAAGATCTCCTTTGGGCCTGCCTGCATAAATATCTTCCCTCCTCCTCTCTAGTGCTGCCTGGTTCCCTAACGGAGTTCTGCCATAACACTTTCTCACTAGACTACTGGGTCTTTCTTGCCATTGAATGTCCAATGTCTAGCTCAGTGTCAGACCCAAATAAGGACTCCACAAATATTGTTTTAGAAAACGGCTAATTAACTAGTCTTAAAATACTCTTACTCCTTAATCCAGGATATGCCCTTGGTTGAAACCAGTCTAAAGAAATGATAGGAAGTTTAGTGATTTATGTACTAAGGTATTTATCAGGATATTTCTCTAAAAGCCAAATATCTCATGCTAGGAAAAATTGGTAAATAAATTATTGTATATATTTATCATGGAATATTTTGAGGCCATTAAAATTGAAATTTGATGTGCATGTTTGATAGGTAAAAATATTTGGGAACATTAAGTTTAAAAAAAAACCCCTAGGCGTGTGTGTGTGTGTGTGTGTGTGTGTGTGTGTGTTTGTATACATGCACATGCAATCTTGTTAAAAATATTCATTTGTAGACAAATGGTTGAAAAGAAATATACCCAAATATTATCAAAGGTATTTTTGGGATATGACATTACACATGATTTTTATTTTTATAATTTTCCAAATTCTGTATTTAGAATTCATTATTTTAGCAATAAGAAAAAACCCCACTTTAAACAATTTTAAATATTCTTCTGGTAGATGGCTCTTGCAATAGGACAGGATTTTCTTAACTTCAGGGGCTTTCTAAAACTTACTTTAATAATTGTTTGATTTTTTTTACTACAATGTGCATAACATTAATGCATGTAATACACTACTGTGTTTATCCAGATTTTTTTTTAAAGATTTATTTATTTATTTATACAAGCACTGGGTACAGTCAGAAGCGCGGGAGGGTGAGAGAATTCACCAGAGCCAGAGTCAGGAGCAGAGCAGGCAGAAGGACCAAAGTACACTGCTGAGGGGAGCAGCGGGCGGCAGGAGAGGTCTGGGCGCCATGTGGGACCCTCCCCAGCAGCCTGGGATCAAACCGGCGCTGCAGAGGCTGCGGGCAGGTTCACAGCCCAGCGCTCAACTGCTGTGCCACCAGGGGAGGCCCTATCCAGATCTTTTTGAACTCAAAAAATGATTTTTTATAGCATAGAGAGATCTCAAAAATTAAAAATAGAAATTTTATAATTTTTTTTAACAATCCAGTTATCCTACTCTTGAGTGTTTGCCAAAAATACAAAGACACTGGTTTGGAGATATGTATGCACTCCAATGTTTACTGTAGTAGAATTTACAATAAGAGCTGGAAACAACCTAAGTGCCTGATGACAGATAATTGGATAAAGAGGATATTGTATATATACACAATGAAAAAGATAAGCCATTTGCAACAACATAAATGGACATTGAGGGAATTATGCTTAGTGAAATAAGTAAGACAGAGATAGACAAACACTATGATTTCCTCAGGTGTAATAGATAGAGAAAAACAAATGGATGAATCAAATAAACAAACAAAAAGCCTTTGAACTATAAGGTCAGTTAGTGGTTACCAGCGGGATGGAGGACAGGAGATGGGTAAATCAGGTAAAGGGTGTGGTGCTAGAGGAATATGAAGTAACTCAGGTTCTTTTTCATCTCCTGCAGGTTCAGCAGACTCAGCAGGTAGTCTGTATAGTGGCGCAACCAGGCACAGGGCAGGCAGGGGGTTGGGGGACTGAGAAGCTGACAGTGACCAAATTCCCCAGCCTCCAGCAAATCTTTACACCTTCTCTCTGGTATACTCTCATGGTCACGGTCTTCTGGAACCTCTCCTCCTCCTGTAACCATCCTTCTGTCCCTGGCCTCCAGGCTCAGGTGTGCACACTCACGCACGCCCACACCGATGCTCCAGGTGTCCACAGTCAGACACACATTCCCTGTGCCCATGCTCCCAAGCGCCTTCTGCATTAACATGATCAAGGCCTCCGGTGATGGCCACAGGGGTTAATGGCATAATTCCATTTACCCTACAGCCCACAACCTTGAATGTATATTGAATGTACTCTGAATGCTCGAAAATGCATCCTTATGTGACTATGAGCACATAACTGGCCCTGTGCAGGCTTTGTCCTTGAACAGTATAAAAAGAGTGGACAAAGGACCCCTGGAGCTGCTGCTGCTGCCGCCTACCTGCCTGTGTGGCAGACAGAGGCTCCCCGCTGCCGCCGCCTGTATAACCTGCCGCCTGCTTAGCATTTAAGGCATGTCCGAGTTCAGAGTGAACATTGGGGGGGTTATAGAACCAAGGGATTTTATTGATGAACCTAACGTAATATATCCACATGCTGAGTTTTAATGGTGCACATCTGACACTATAGTCAGATTCCTTTCATTTTGTAGCTTAAAATCTTTTAGAAGAGTTGAGCTAAGCAGAATCAAATATGAAGGGCCCTTAGTTCTCCCTTCCTCCCTCATTGCCAACTGTGGTTCTTCTCTCTCCCTCTCTCCTCCAACCTCCCCAATTTATTCTCCAACTTTCTCCAATTGCATTCCCCTGAACCTTGAGAACTAATTGTGTTACATCTCTATTAAAGTCTCTGTGCCCCTCCCAGGTTGATAACACCAGGACATGCATCTGCTGGTTTTCCATTATGGGTTGTGAACCTTGAAGGAACATTCCTGCCTAAGACCATCAACAATGTAACTCTTGATTTTATACTGCCCTACCTTCCTTACCTGGGAGTGCAAAGCCCCTCACTTCCTTCATGTCCACACCTCCTCACACTCCTCCATGCTGTATAATCACAGCAGCCCCACCATTTGGGGAGCTGGCTTATCTTAGGGTATTAGTATTGTCGATTCCCTGGTGACTACCTCATATAATAAACTCCTTTGTGAAAAGACTGTGGTTCAGATTTTGACTCTCTGGGTTGCAAATGAGAGGCTTGGGTTGGTTGTTTATAAAACTTTTATGTTATAATCCAATGTTACTTCAATAATAAATTTAAAAAATATTTTTAAATGACAATATTAACATTTACGAAATTGAAATAAATTATAGCAAAGAAAAAATACTTTTCAAAGAAGTACATATGTAATATATAATTATTAGCATCATGTTTAATTTGCTATAGTGTTATATAAAGTATTACAAACTGGGTGAATTAACAAAATTATTGTCTCATAGTTCTGGAGGCTCAGCGTCTGAGATTGAGGTGTCAGCAGTGGTTTTCACTGTGAGGGAGGATCTGTTGCAGGCTGCTCTCCACAGTTTGTAGACAGGTATCTTTTCCTGTGTGTCATCACATTGTTTCCCTATTATTTGTGTCTGTCTCTGTCAGAATTTCCCTTCTTTTACAAGACACCATTCATACTGGATGAGAGTCCAACCAAATGACCTAATTTCAACTTTATTAGAACTATCCCTAAATAAGGTCAAATCCTGAGGTCCTAGGAACTAGGATTCTAGCATCTACCTGTATTTTTTTTTGAGGGGGTGAACACAATTCAACCCACAACACACCACTTTCATTCCAAACGCTAAGACATGGGAAAAATTCTAGTGTTTCTCTCTCCAGTTGCTTGTTATCCTGTAATACTCTCCTAGGGGAGATGATAAATGCCAAAACAGAAACGTCAAGTTGCGCTTGTTGGCTTGAAAAGATAAGATCATTTTGATCTTATGATGTGTCCTACGTTAAACATAGTTTGTATTTGTACAGAACACTGCAGTTTAGAAAGAATATTCTCATACTCCTTTAACTGATTCCTATAATCTTTTGTAGAGATGAAGAAACCGCCTCTTACAGGCTAAGTAATTTGCACAAAATTGCACAACCAGCAAGTGGAAAGAATTGCCTACATGTCTGACTTGCTCAGTGTTTCTACCATTGTACAAACTGTGACCAAGTTGAACTAACTGCTACTGCATTTAACAGAGAGATAGGATGTTCTGTAAGTTGCATGAATCTGAGACTTAACTTCTGAGAAATTTCTTCTGTCCAAGTATAATTACCACAAGGGGTCGCTGTTGCAATGAGTTAAATCTAAGCTTAATCCTTTCATGCTTTGTTTTTGTAAAAGGTGTCTCAACATCTTTAGCTGTCATAACTACTTCATTTTTCTTCCATTTGATAGTGAGTGCAAACTAGATATTTATTCCATACTTTGTATATCTATTCTGTGATATATCTATTTGTAATATCTATTTTGTAATATCTATTTGTAATATCTATTGTAATATCTATTGTAATATCTATTCTGTCAGTATGTAATTAGAAGTCATCAGAATTTATAGATGTTTTGCATGAAAAGTGGAAAAATTGCTCACTGACAATACATTGGGCCATTTTGGACCTAGAAGAGGTACCCACCAGATAGTTCCTAGAGACTTCTTGTTCCCATGTTATATAAGCAAAACCCTCAAACAACACACTTCTATCTTTTCCACTTTAATGGGACTAACTTGTTTTAATCCCTGCAGTTGGCTGGTTCAATTAACATTATAGTGTCTTTTGGATTTGGCTCTTTTCCTCAGTGACTGTTTTCCAAAGCTTTTTGTCACTGCCATTGAGTTTATATTGGAAGTTTCTTAAAGAATGAGTAAATGGTTTTTTTTTTCTTTTTAAATCACATATATATTTTTGTACAACTGCTTTATGCTGGCCAAGGTGTTTTGCAATTGACTCAAATGAGAGGAAGGGAATGGGAAGGAACTACAAGTTACTATTGATTATATGCCATAGGCTGACTCTGAAGGAAATATTATTGTCCCTGTTTTACAGATGAAGAAACTGAGACCCAAAGGATTGCTCAAGGGTACAAGATGGCAGAGCAGTTTCTACAACTAGGGTCTAAGTCTGTCGGTCTCGGAACCTTTGCCTTCTTCACCTCTCTTCCTCCCTGGTGAGGTGAATGGCTACACCTCAAATGTCTCCCTTGAGCTGGTCGGTCGGTACAGGTGAGGGGTCTGCTCCCCTGTTTATTAAGTGAGATCTAAGAAGCAGATTTTAGATGTGCACTTAGTGAAATGGTAAAAGGACCCCAGATGTCAGGGATGAAAGGTGCATTTCATGCTGCCTCTTTGGCTGTTTTGTGGAATAAGATTGCGATTCCCTATTTCTTCTGGCTATCTGGGACTAATGGGGGATTGTTTTCAGAACTCTGTGTCAGACTGATTGCAATAGATGACCACCTTCTGCGACCGTAAGAAAGCCTGGGGAACAGAAGTGTAATGGCATCTACCTTCCCATGTATCAGCTTTACTCATGCCCAGTATGTCAGGGGCTAGACCTTAGTAAAGATTTAAACTGTGGATAAAGTTGTTACCTCTAGTTTCCTTCTGAGTGTTCAGTTAACTTGCAGAGGAAGCTCTTTCTGTGGAGCTGCAGTCCTGCTATTGGCTGCCTCTGGGTACAGCTGGGGGAGAGGGGGCGGGGCGGGCTGCTGATGTGGGCTCCACAGGTCTTGCTTCTTCCCTGGTTTGTGTTCCAGTACAGGCTGAGATTCAGCAACAGGGCCGAGACCTGGGTTCTGGTTTGCACCTTGAATATGAGACTGGTGACAAGACTGACTGTGCTTCTGGCATTGGGTGAGATATTTTGAAGTTAGAGGAATTGGGATCTGCGCCTGGATGGTCACTTTAACCTTGCTTTCTACCATAGATAGCTCCTATCCAAGATGTCGAGGGATGGCTCTGGGGTGCTGTTTTTCTCCAGGTCGTTCCTAGGCATTTGTGTGAGGGTTGTCTCTGGCAATAGAGATCTTCTGGGTTACTGAGGCCCATCCGTGGAAGGGAGAAATTAGCCCTGTTGTCCCTGTACATCTGTTCCTAGGATTCCTTGGAATAATTATATGTGTTTTTTGTTCTGAAACGCAAATGAGCAGTAAATCATATATGCCTGTGGATGGTGAGGGAATAGGATGTGGGTGGATTTATTGTGAGAGAAAACCTGGAGAGTGCTGAATTGGACCTTCAATTCACCTTGGCTTCAGGAGAGGAGTGAGTATTGTGTTTTTATTCCCACAGCAACTTTGAGCCTTTCTAAGACCACTCAGCCCATCTCCATTGACTCCTATGAAGGACAAGCAGTGAACATAACTTGTAACCACACTGGCATTGCTACAAATGAGTATATCTACTGGTACCGGCAGCCCCCCAACCAGGGGCCACGATTTATTGTTCAAGGATATAAGACCGATGTGGTGGTGGATAAAGTGGCATCTCTGTTTATTCCTGAGGACAGGAAGACCAGCACCCTGAGACTGCCTCCGACCACACTGAGTGACTCGGCTGTGTACTACTGCATTGTGGGTGACACAGTGACACAGACAGGGCTGCACCTGTGCAGGATCCCCCCAGGCTGGGGGCACAGCCAGGGGGAGCCCAAGGGATGCTTTTGAAATGTTCATTTTATTCTTTTATTTTCACAAGGTTAAGAGCAAATCCCTGTATCCTGTTATTATTTTAAGACATTTTGATCTTACTTTTAAATAAATATTCTACTTACATGGTCTAACATTCAAAAAGCATAAAAAAGGCATATAGTGCAGTATCTTCTCACAGCCCATGAGCTGCTCAATTATTCAAAATGAGACAATCTAAGGTGTTTATACTATTGTTGCTTTGCTCACTGGTGTTCCTCAGTTTCTGTGTACACACACAAACACATTATACACACTTATGCACGCACTACCCTCAGTCAGTATGGACAACATGCTTTTCAACTTCTGAAAAAAATTTAGCCTAAGTGTGAGATTATTAATCATCACACAAATTTGAACATTCCTTTGGTCATTTTCAAGCACCTATAAAGGATCTTTTCCACGTCTTTTGAGTTTAGGTCTCTCACTCTGTTGCTCCTCTAACTCTCGTCTTTTGCCCCACTGCCCTGCTGTGGATGGTGTGGCAAGGAGAATGGAGATGGTGGTAGAGGAGGAGGAGCCAGGGGAGTTTTTTCCTGATTGATGTTATAGACCAATTTTGCAATATCTGAAGCAGAGACACAGAGACTCTGGGTGATTATCATTTTTCCGAGTTGGGTTCTCTGGGGCCCCCAAGGGAGTCAGGAATCATAGCAAAACTCCTGAGACTCTCGCCAGTTCTCCTGTGACTTCATCAGGACTGTGAGAATAATATTGTTAATTTTTTTTTTTTTTGGTTGGAGGGCTTGGGGGCTGACTTTGGCAACAAGGAAAGCAATATTTGATGATATTTTCTGCTGAGACTGATAGGGTTGGATCATGAAATGGGAGACAATTTTCATCTAGCTCATTTGAGGGCTAGGAAGGGGATTGGTGTTATGGAAAAAGAAATAACTGTAGAGCAGTAGAGGCCATAAGCTCATCTCCTTTACTTGGTATCTTTCTAAACAGAGATAAAGAGCCTGATGAAGGGGGCAGAGCCCCAGGTCACGGAATGTTCAGGACATAGCCAGTTCTTCCCTCAACTGCGCTTAGGAAAAATCACCATTTCTATACTTTACATGGTATAGACAATGTCCTAGGGTTTCTGATTTCCTCACTCTCAAATGAAGAAAGCAAGGAGAGGATATTCATAGCATCTGAACAAAGACAAGGCATACAGCTCCCTGCTCCTCACAAATCTGAAGCCTGGAGAATCAGGTGCCAACATCTGTGTGGCAGATTCACAGTGACCCCCCAAATCCCTGCAGCCTCTACTCATCCTAGTGGAGTAAGGGTCTCATCGCACTCCTGACATGAGAGTTGAAAGAATAGAATAGAGAGAAATTTTAGTGATATTTCTATCTACTTATGAAAATGAGTATCTGTTTCAGAGAAGATGTGTATGATTATCCATGATAGATAGATTAATCTATATGTAATTGATCCATCAAAGGGAATTATAGTTGGAACATTGTCCTGGATAAATCTTCAAGATGTTTTCTAACCCCAGTGGAATTTTATCCCACCCTTGTCCTGTTTCTTAGAGGAAAAGAGGCCTGTCCTGGAGGTGGGGAAGCCACGAGTGTGGTCCAGATTCTTTTGAAGAATTAAGGAAACAACAGAGTTAGGGCTAATTTTAAGTTCTAGTTTTATAATCAAGAATCTGTGTTGAGCACTTTGGAAGGAAAGCTGCTGAGGGATAGTAGAAAGGGCACCAGGATGAGGGGCAGCAAGTTGTAATTCTTGCTGGACTTCATCTTTGCTACATGCCCTGGCTAGCAAAACAGAAAGGACAACAAAGAACTTTTGAGCCAGGCATTCCTTGGTTTGAATTTGCCATCTATAACTAGACAGCTTGATGTAAGTCAAATACTTATGGTGTCTGAACTTCAGCAGCTCCTTTATGAAATGGGTATCATGTATGATCTTGCAGGGTTACTATAAGGTTTAAATGGCATCATACCAAGGCTCCTGCACTTAGTCAGCACTTGTCAGACAAATGCTATCAGTGTCCTGCATTATCATTTCTGTATAACGAAGCTATTAAACCAGATCTGCACACCCTACAAAACTAAAGGATGACATACCATATTGTGTGTAGAGGCTCTTTATAAACTGAAGAAGACCGAGGGGTGGAGGAAATGCTTTTTGGGGATATAAAACTGTAAAACTCTTGGTTTTGTTATCTCTGACCAAAAAAAAAAAAAAAAATCAATGAATTGATCAGTTGTTTCTCTGCAGAAAGATCACATGACCTTTTTTTTTTTTTTTTTTTTGCCAAATGATTTCCAGGCTGAGGTGCTCAGTATTCAAACTGATAATTGATGGCCCATAGAATGATTGGTGACTCTGGATTCTCAGGGATGGTAACTCTGCCTCCAGGCTGAAGAGAGTCCATAAGGATGAATGGCTACAAAATGTTCAGAAATCAGACCAGGAGGAGTTTTGATCTGGGTTTCCAGCAGTCTACAGTTTATCAAAGCACAGCTTCCAGTTCTTACTGAGTGACTGGATGGCCATCATAGTGATCAGAAGCAGAAATTATCAAGTACTTAGTAGAGAGGGACTCTGACTTGGAGCTTAACACTGCATTATGCTGAGAACCTCACAGGCACACACCCTGCCTTATTCAGATGCATTCCCCAAATCACATGTGCACACACATGTATGCATGCATATATGTATGTGTGTGACTTTAAAAATACAGACTATGTGGTTGATATTTCCATGTGGTCTCTGCCCATGGTGTCTCCAGCATTATACTTATATTTCTTACATGGTGGTTCCTAAGAACACAAAAGCTGAACAGCTTTCTTGAGCCGAAGGTCAGGACTGTAGAGTATTCAGGACTCTTCCTGATTCCTGTCAGTTATGTGAATCACAGGGCCAGACCAGATTCTTGGGGAAGGAACTGTACAGGCTCTAAATATCAGGAAGAGTCATTGAGAGTTACCAATATAATGGAGTACTACAATAGTCATTGTAGAAAATCCAGAAAACAATGATAAATAAAATGAAGAAAAGAATAAAAATGCCCCTATAGCTTAACATCCTCAGATAAACATATTTTACAATATGGATGGACCTTGAAGGCACTATGCTAAGTGAAATAAGTCAGACAGAGAAAGACAAGTAGTGCATCTTTTTATATGTCTAAGGAATCTAAAAAAGTAGAACTCAAAGCAATAGAGTCTATAATGTTGGTTGCCAGGAGCTGGTTTTTAATGGGAAGATGTTGGTCAAAGGATATAAACATCCAGCTGTAAAATAAATAAGACCTGGGCATACAATGCACAGGAGGATACTATAATTACAATACTGTATTAAATCTGTTTATAAAAGTTATCTCCCCCAAAATAGTAATTGTTCAAGGGGATGGAGGTATCAAATAACCTTATTGTGTAATTATTTTGCAGTATATATGTGAATCAAAACATCAAGTTTTACATATGTTATATGTCAATATTCAGTAAGTCTAGAAAAAAACAAACAAAAATAGCAAGTAAAATGCTAGGTAGGATGAGACTTATAAAATACGTGAACACTGGACTGTTTTAATCATTGAAATTGATTGAGAGGCTATGTGATTTCCCCAGATATCAAACAAGGGAGTGAGAAGAAAATTGGACAGGCAGTGAGGAAGAAAATGAATTTATGTCCTGCTTTGTTGCCATTGAGTCTGGCTTGTATTTTTTTTTTTTTTAAGATTTATTTATCTATACAAGAAACGGGGTACAGGTCAGATGAGCCGGAGAGTGAGAGGATTCACCAGAGCCAGAGCAGGGAGCAGAAAAGGCAGACCGAGGAAATACACTGCTGAGGGGAGCAGCGGGCGAGACAGAAGAGGTCTGCTCCCCATGTGGGACCCTCTCCGGCTGGCTGGGATGGAACCGGTGCTGCAGAGGTTGCGCAGCTTCGCAGCCCAGCGCTCAACCGCCTGCACCACCAGGGGAGTCGCGAGTCTAACTTGTTCTAGAAGCCAACTTATAAATTATTCTAGAAATTATTATTCTAGCAAAAGAAGTATACTGTTTCTGATCAAAGATGGTAGACTGACCACCTGAGCTTTTCACTTGCACCCTCTCTTCCCCGCGCCAAGATTACAGCTTGGACGGTGCCGCATTAGAACAGGCATCCAGCCCGGCTTGCTTCCCTACCCAAACCAAGCGAGGCTCCCTCTCACTGTTGCTGTATCTCCTCACTCTGCTAACAGAGGTGGTCTGGGTGCTCCTTTCCCTCAGATCTTTCTAGGCAAGACTCAGATGCCCCAAACTCTGGGGCACAGAGATTAGATTTCCCCCAAGAGCTCTCCTCTGCAGTGCAGCAAGCATTCAACTGAGAAAAGTGTCTCTGTCTCACCTTCTAGCAAGTTCTTCCTGACTTCCTAAGGAGTTCTGACGCTAGTCCCACTTATCTTGAAAGAGGGGACATTTCCTTTCCCAGGAGAAAGAAAGAGTAAATGTCACAGAACCCTGCCTATGAATAATTTTTAAAGAATTCTCTTTTTCTTTTTGTATTCGTTGACTTTTCTCAGAGGCTGGAGGCAGTTGAAGGGCATAGAATTTTAGGACATACTTATCACTCTTGTCCTTTTGAATATACCTAACTTCTCAATTTAGATTTTATAGAAACCTATTCCCACATTCCTCAGCCTTAAGTGAAATGATAAAAACCAGAATAACTCTCCACTGTCTGCCCATCTACCATTCCCACAGTGGAAGCAGATGTTACAGTTCATTTGTATTATATTTGTTGCCTATATTACTATGTACTTTTGCTTTTAAAATAAGAATCACATACCATCAGGTTGTGAGTCAAGGTGTCTATTCTCCAGCAGAAGGAGGGGCTGTCGCTTTGCCTTTTTCAATATAAATATTTTCACGTAAATTAACATAAATATGTTTCACATAAATTGACATATGTTGTAATTTATGCAATTAAAACATATTGTTAATCTATGCAATTAAGAAAAAACATGCCATATATTATGACTGAGACAGTTTGTTATCTGTTCATCCCACACAAGGCAATGTGGAATGAACGTTTTCTACTCTATAAAACCAATAAATATCAGAAAGAGAAATGTTGCTATCATGGCTAATTGGTTTTTCTTTCCCTAAATTCCCTAAGTTGCTTAAGATAATCTCACATTTATATAACCATTTTCTTATACATTTGCCTTCTGCAGTCTTGAATTACATTTTAGAAAAAAATGTACTTTTATTAATTTCTAGTTTTTCATGTTCTGTTAATCGCTTATCTAACATGAAGAACCTACCTCCTTCTTTTTCATTTTTTAAGCTTTGTTGGCTCTCAGGTGTTGATTACATATTCTGTTACAGTGGTCTTATTTTTTTTGAATTGAGGATTTGTGAGATGTTCTAGGGGAAATAACTGACATTCCTCTCTTTCTTTCCTTTAGCAACACATATGGGTGCTTTGGTTTTTGTGTTTTACATGTCATGATGTTCAATTTGGACCTATTAGCAGCTCCATAACCAAAACTGAGTCTGAGTCAATCCACTCAAGTCCCCTGTCTTAAGATTGCTCTGACCCAGTTTAATGTAATCTGTTACAGGCAATGACTCAGAAGACTACAGTACTCGTCCATGCAATTTTTTTGTGAAGTCTCTTAATTCTCTTCTTATGTATCTTCAGAGTTGGGATAACAATGTGGACCACAGAGGACCCCACGCTCATGTATTAGAGGAGAAAGAAAATTTCAAAACAAACATAAAACCTATTGTGTCTCTGAAATCACATGAACATCAAAAATTGTGGCTCTGGGTAAGGGGGATTATCATTACACACAGTTTCAATGGAAAAGGAAAAATGTTCCTGAGTTTCCGAACATTTTTCAGCCTATTCCTAATGGAGTCCCTCCTAACGACGCCAAATTCCAAGAGATTTGGCCAGACTCACTAGAAGAACTACTTCTCCGTTTCACCTCCAGAGGGCGATGTTGCCCAAACTAGTAATAGAAATGTAGGCGAAGAATTGCACCATTCCCTAGCTCCTCCTTCACCGAGGTGTACAGGGACGGGGGTTATTTGCAGAGGGTGACATATGAGAAGAATTTGGAAATCAGAAAACATCCAAATTTGTCCATGAAGTGATTTTTCAGAATATCTCTGGGAAGATTCTAGAGCACCACTCACACCCATTCTTCCTTGTTCCAAAGGCGGTGCTTCCTAAGTCATATTCCTTCCAGCACTGGGAAGATCTTCAAAAATGATCCCACGGCTTCTTCACTGCTCAACCATGAGCCTGTTCCCACTGCTTATGATACCTTTTGCCCTGAGTGAGTAAAATTCTATCCCCCCCTCTTGTTCCTTAGAAGTAGGGCATTGCAACAGGGCTCTAAAAAGAAACACTGTCTCCTAAGTGAGCCTGTCCTGGTCTCCCTGACCCTTCATTGATGTTGCAGGAGGATCGGGAGCCCAGTCGGTGACCCAGCCGGACGCCCACGTCCCTGTCTCTGAAGGGTCCTCGCTGCAGCTGAGGGGCAGCTATTCGTATGGTGGGGCTCCTTTTCTCTTCCGGTAAGTCCAGTACCCCAGCCAAGGCCTCCAGCTTCTCCTCAAGGACGTATTGGGACACCCTGGTTAAAGGCATCAGCGGTTTTGAGGCTGAATTTAAGAAGGAAAAAACCTCTTTCCACTTGAAGAAACACTCCGCCCACTGGAGCTACTCAGCCCAGTACTTTTGTGCTCTGAGTGACAGTGCCTGGGACTGCAGGGGGAGCTGAGCACAAACTTTTGGTAAATGTGAGACTTTCAGTTACTCAAGGGATCAACCTGGGGGCATTTTTAGTAAGATCCCACGTTCTATAAAGACAGGTGGGGTAGGGCCTCCCCAGTGGCGCAGCTGTTGAGCGCTGGGCTGTGGGGCTGTCCGCACCCTCTGCAGCGCCGGTTCGATCCCCGACCTCCGGGTGAGGGTCCAACATGGCGCGCAGACCTCTCCTGCCGCCCGCTGCTCCCCTCAACAGTGTGTTTCGTCAGTCTGCCTGCTCTGCTCCCCTCTCTGGCTCTGGTGAATTCGCTCACCCTCCCGCACTTTGACTGTACCCAGTGCTTGTATAAATCAATCAATCAATCAATCAATCAATCAATCAATCTTAGGGGGAAAAAAAAGACAGGTGGGGTAGAGGGGACTAAATTGCTCGTGCAGGTCTTGACTTAATCTTTAAAAAGTCAGGAAAGAACAATTCATGAGGAGAGCACAGTATCTCCACAGACTGGAGCTTGGTCAGAGAATCACTTCAAGTGGGACGAAGGCAGGCCAGTTTTTGGGTGGTTACTGTCACGAGAGCAGTGACCAGCCAGGAGCACAGCGGCAGTCTACGCTGATGGTTTTAGTTCATCAGGGGGCGCTCTAGGTTTCACTTCATGTGACTTAGCAAAACTGAGGGGACATGAAGGTTAGCAGAAGTTAAAGGAAGAGGGGCATTCCTGGTAGCGCAAGGGGTTAAGGCGCAACCTATGCAGCTGTCCGCATCCTCTGCAGCATGAGTTCGACCCCAGCCAGGGAGATACCCACATGGCGCAGCAGGCCTCTTCTGACTCGCCCTCACTGCTCCCCTCAGCAGTGTGTTTCAGTCTGCCTGCCTGTTCCCCACTCTGTCTCTGGTGAATCTTTTCACACACACCCCCATCTCTGGTCTGTACCCCAGTTCTTCTATGCGTAAATAAACACATCTTAAAAAAAAAGAAGTTAAAGGAAGAAACTGAAGAGCATGTGGTCAGCTAAATTCATTAAGAATAGAGGGAGAACATTTATTGAATGTTCCTGTCATTTACTCTGTTCTTTTATTTTAACATAATCTCAAAAAAAAGTTCAGCTCATCATAAAGTCATCGCTGGATCAGGCTGAGGAGAGGCTGGGTCATGATAATATGAGAGATGATTACTGGATTGGAAATAAGAGTAGGGAATCTGTTAGAGTCAAATGAGGTCTGAGTCTCCAGTAAAAACATTTGAATTATTTACTCTGATTAAAAAAAAATTATAGCTAAAATTTTCTAAGATGAACCTCTACTGATTTAAAGATTACTCTAATACTTTTGATGAAATTTCTCCTCCTTTATTTCCTCTAAGGAAAAAGAGAATGAATTAAAGAACAAAAGAAGAGAGGAGAAAAAGGGGACGGTTTAAGAAAAGACTTGGTGGGGAAGGAAAGGAAAAATGTTTGGTTTGAACTGTTTTGTGTGAACTCATGTTCACAGAGCAGAATTGGCCAGACGATTGTCTGCAGGCTGTAAGGCGAGAAGAATTGGGAGAAGAGAGGCGGTGGAAATGAGATCAAGGTGGACACCCTGTACATAGTGTCCTTTCTTTTTCCACCAATTACATTCTTATTGTAGACATAGACTATGTTTACATGTAAATGTAAATATATTTTCTAGATTTACAAAACTACTGTAATTTTTTTTTAAAAGATATATTTATTTATTTATACAAGCACTGGGTACAGTCAGAAGAGCGGGAGGGTGAGAGAATTCACCAGAGCCAGAGCAGGGAGCAGAGCAGGCAGAAGGACTGAAGTACACTGCTGAGGGGAGCAGCGAGCGGCAGGAGAGGTCTGCGCGCCATGGGGGACCCTCCTCCGGAGGCTGGGGAGCAGCCGGGAATCGAACCGGTGCTGCAGAGGCTGCGGGCAGCCTCGCAATCCAGTGTTCAACCGCTGCGCCACCGGGGAGGTCCAAAACTACTGTAATTTTTTTTTTTTTTATAGAGGCATGTTTTATTTATTTGTTTGTTTGTTTGTTTGTTCGTTTGTTTATACATGCACTGGGTAGAGTCAGAAGTGCGGGAGGGTGAGAGAATTCACCAGAGCCAGAGCGGGGAGCAGAGCAGGCAGAAGGACCGAAGTACACTGCTGAGGGGAGCAGCGGGCGGCAGGAGAGGTCTGCGCGCCATGTGGGACCCTCCTCCCGTGGCCGGGGAGCAGCCGGGGATTGAACCGGCGCCACAGAGGCTGCGGGCAGCTTCGCAACCCAGCGCTCAACCGCTGCGCCACCAGGGAGGCCCCACTACTGTAATTTTTATATTTACTTTTCTAACAAAGGAGAGTAACAAAAAGATGTGTACCATGAAATAATATTCCTTTGCTGATATCCTGCAAAATCTCTTAGAAAGCAGTCTCACTGAAACTGTGATTCTTCCAGATGCTGTGGTTCAGATGAGGCCCTTATTTCCTTTCCAGTTGTCCTCTTACTGTTCTTATCATCCATCCAAACTTCCGACATTTCCTATCTAAAACAGTTTCTTAAAAAGACGGATATCCTCTTTAGAGAAGATTTCTTCCTGTGTTTTTCTAATTTCAGTTTTGATATCTTTCATAACCCAAAAGTCATGTAGAATAGAATTTAACGTAGGCCACTTTTCTAGACTGTCCTTTTCTTGCTAATATCTTATAACCTATTATATTGAGATTAGATATTATGGCTTGTTTTTTATTGTAATTGGTGTAATTATAATAAAATTTTTATTGTAGCTGATGTAATGTATTAACTTCTTAGATTAATTTATGGTTGTGATTGGAACATCCTTTGGATTGTTCTTTGAAATATTCTACAATAAATGTGAATTCTCTTGTGAGATACCATGTTAAGTAACTTCATTAGTAATAAAACTTTTAAATTATGTCATTTTCTTCTGAAGTGGCTGGAGAAGAAAAAAGAGACAGAATAAACCAAGTCATTAAACAAAAAAATAAATAATGAATATTGATTATCTCCTGTTAATTCTACTCTGCCCCTAGCAGTCGGGTTCCCCAATCCCCAACGTATCCACACACCTGACAGACATAGACTCAGCCTGGGCTGGCTTCTCATTGGTGGTGTTTCCTGTTAGGAATGGAAATGACAGAGCCTGGGTGTGATGTGATTGGTGCTTAGTGACTGTGGAGGAACATATTGACTACTAAGAACAACATTTTCCTGCACTCACGCTTGACAGCCTTCAGAGTAGGGGTGAACGCAGCCCAGCAACAGGGCAGGAATCATGAGATACCGGGATGCTCTGCTGGGGCTTCTGTGGGTCCAGGTTTGCTGTGAGTTGAGGCCGTCCCAGATGGGGTATGGGGAGAGCACCACAGCTGACAGGGAAGGGCAGGGATACTGACACGGAGCTCCTAGAGGGTCCTCCAGGCTCATGGGTGTTTCTTGGGATATTTTACAAGCTCAGAGTCTGCATCAGTGACTGCCCTTGAGATCAAGACTGCCCTGTTCTTTTCTTTCCACTCAGGGGTGAGAGGGATGCAGGTGGAGCAGAGTCCTGCATCCCTGAGTCTCCCGGAGGGAAACAGCTACACTCTGACGTGCAACTTTTCTATCACTGTGAGAAACGTGCAGTGGTTCCGACAGAACCCCGGGGGCGGCCTGGTCACCCTGTTGTACATAGCTTCAGAGACTCCGAAGCAGGAGGGAAGGTTAACCACCACACTGAACTTTAAGAAGAACAGCACCCTGCACATCGAGGGCTTCCAGCTGGAGGACTCAGCCACCTACCTGTGTGCGGTGGAGGCACAGTGCTCCCGGGCTATCTGCAGCCTGTACCCAAACTGCAGCTGCGCCCCAGCCCCCACCTGTGCCACGGGGAGACTTGCACAGCAACATTTGTGCAGTCTGATGCAATTTATCAGTATTTTAAGTCTATGAATACAAATCTATTGTGCTAACATGGAACTCTCAGAGCTTCTAAAAACAATGGCAAGATCTGTGTGGATGTTTAAGAGCGAAAGTGTCCAAGGCAGGGTCAAAGTTAGAACTTCAGTGAGCAGATACTAAATAGGTGAGAAAGCTGCAAACATTCATGTGTGGCTAGAACAGTTTACCTGTCAATATGAATACGTAGCTGAGCTTTTAAGGAAGATACAAATGAACACTGTCATACTTGGCCATGCTTGTATTCATAACTTTTAATGACTTGAGATCCTGAATAACAAATATAATAGCAAAGTAGCTCATGTTTAGATAGCACTTACATGCAATGAGCTCTGTACAAACCTCTTCATTATCATTTATTTTTTATTTTTTTTTAATAGAGGCATGCTTTATTTATTTATTTATTTATTTATTTTTGTTTTGTTTGTTTGTTTATACATGCACTGGGTACAGTCAGAAGCGCGGGAGGGTGAGAGAATTCACCAGAGCCAGAGCGGGGAGCAGAGCAGGCAGAAGGACCGAAGTACACTGCTGAGGGGAGCAGCGGGCGGCAGGAGAGGTCTGCGCGCCATGTGGGACCCTCCTCCGGTGGCCGGGGAGCAGCTGGGGATCGAACCGGTGCCACAGAGGCCGCGGGCAGCTTTGCAACCCAGCGCTCAACCGCTGCGCCACCGGGGAGGCCCTTCATTATCATTTAATCTTCATAGCACCTTATGATGCTGATGCTGTATGGTGCTCACTTTTTTTTTTTTTTTAACAAGAAAGAGCAGTTTAATAATTTAGATGTCAAATGACTTTAAAGACCAAGTTACTGAATGGCATAGCTGGTACTGGAATCAATACTCGGTGTCTGACTTCAGAATCCATATTCTTTTTCTCCCTAAGGTCAAAGCATCCATTTTATTTTATTTTATGGATGTAATACTGGTTTACAACCCTGTGTAGGTTTCAGGTGTATACTTTCTCACCTTGGCAACTGTATATATCACACCATGGCCGCTGGCAAAAGTCCACTCACCTTCTACCACCAACCAGTGAGCCCCCACTTCTAGTCCATCCCCCTACTTCCTATCTGGTAACCACCTTTCTGTTGTCAGAATTTAACATACTGGTTTCTTTATTCCTTTGTTTTGTTTCTCTTTATTCCACAAATGAACAAAATCATATGATACTTGTCTTTCTCCTTCTGACTTATTTTGCTTAGCCTAACCCCTTCAAGGTTCATTCATGCTGTTGAAAATGGAAAGATTTGGGCCTCCCTGGTGGTGAAGGGGTTAAAGTCTCAGCGCTATCAAGCTATTTGCCAGCCACTGGGGCTTGAGTTCCATCCCCAGCTAGGGAGCTAACCCACATGGTGCAGCAGACTTCTCCTGTCTTGCCCGCTGCTCTCCTCAGCAGTGTATTTCAGTAGATTGGCCTGATCTGCTCCCCACTCTGTCTCTGGTGAACCCATTCTTGTATGTGTACACCCCAGTTCTTGTATCCATAAATAAATAAAAATAAATCTTAAAAAAGAGAAAGATTTCGCTTTTTTTAATAGTCAAGTAGTATTCCACTATATACCATATATATACCATATCTTCTTTATCCAATTATTCACTGATGGACACTTAGGTAGTTTCCATATCTTGGCTATTATGATTTGTACTGCAGTGAACATAGGGGTGCACATATCTTTTCAAATTAGTGTTTTCATATTCTTCAGAAAAATATCCAGGGTTGAATTGTTAGACACTATGGTACTTCTATTTTTAAGTTTTTGATGATCTTCCATACTGTTTCCCATAGGAACTGGGCTGGTCTGCAAAGATTCTTTTTCTCCACATTCTTGTCAATACTTGTATTTCTTTATTTTTTCAATAATAACCATTTTTACAGGTATGAGGTGATAGTTCCAGTTTTCCCCTTATTAATTCCTATAGTCTTACTACCTCCTCAAAAATGCATAAGTCACATTATCTGTAGTGGTAATATGCAAGATATTTTAATAAAAGCAAGTAATTAAAGAAACAAATTTTGACAAGTTGTAACTAGTAACTTCTAAGGAAGATCTAGTTGGCGGTCCCCTAAGAATTGGAACTCTCCCATGGTCCTCAGTTCTACAGAACCACACCTACCACCTCTAGCAGGTCTCAGTGATCTTCTGCAGAGATCGGAAGACAAATGAGTCCATAATTCCATCCCAGACTCAGGCCCAATGAGGCTACTGGGGATCTGCTTTCTCTTCTCTAAGAGAGAATTAGCTAAACTGATATCACTTAGCATTCATTCAGACATGCAATCACTCAACAAATTTTGTAGTATGATATGAAATATGCTGGTGCAGTGGTGGAAGACAGTTTCTTCTACAGTATCGTCAAGATTCCTGAACATGTGGAAAGTTTACATACTGTGAAGAGATAGGACAAGGAAACAATTCAACAAATGGCTTCAAATTATAAGCGATATTATGAAAATAAAACAGGGTGATGTGAATGAACCCGCAGCAGGGCCCAGAGGGAGTGTGTGAAGATGGTGTCCTTGGGCTTGGTTGGTCTGTGAGAGACTGCAATAACCACTAAGTTTATGTTAAATTAAGCACCAGACCCTCAGGCTACAGCTTTTAACATGCAAATAGACCGTTCTGGGAAAGGGGATGGACTTCAGCATGCTTCCTGGGTTCTGGGGGACAGCCAGGGCATACTTGTGAGCCACTGAGAACTGTTTCTTTGTTACTATGGTTTTATGGGTCTTGTGGACACAAGCCCCATAGGTACTTTGGGGAGGTGGGTATTTTGGAGAGCTGGTTATTTTGGGGAGTTGTCCCTCAGGTGTTGGGATACTAGACGTTGGTTCCAAACCCTTCGCTGTTCAGGGAGAAGCTGGGAACTGTTAAGTCCCCTCTTGATATTATGTTGTTATGCTGGGGATGGGGTTTATGGTGAAATTGTCTCTTCCTTTCCTACTGTTACAGGGCAGCCCCGATATAAAACGGGTTGCCTGGCTTTGGGTCCTCACCCACGCGCTTAAAAGGAACTTATTAATACTCCACTGCAGACACACACAAAAGGTTAATAAAAGGTTTATTTACAAGGGAAGGGGAAATAAGGAAATGTACAACTCAGGGAGAAAATAGGGAAATAAGTTTTTAATGTGTCCTACCCGATCCGCCAACCTGGAAACCCAATGGCACTCAGAGCTGGCTGAGAGCCCTGTGCTGGCTGAGAGCCTCGAGCTGGCGGAAAGCCAAAAAGGGAACCTGCCAAGGCCCATGTGTCTGGTTTTATACCAAACCTGGCTGCTTAATGTGCCCATGAATGACGAACACAGTCTCCAAGAAATCAAGGACAGCTGATGCAAACACAAAAGGGAGTTTAATACAGACTCGAGTCTGGACTCACGACACACAACAACGCAGCAGTGGATGGTGAGAGCCCCAAACTGGGGAAAAGGGAAGGTATTTATATGGTTACAAGCAGGCTTAAATTTTGAAACAAGCTGGCAATTACTCATTGGCTACTAAAAAGCATCTTTTGCCTTGCTTGTGCGACTCAAAGTTCAAATTGATTGGCCAAGGACAACGCAGTCTCCATATTTGGTTGCCTTCCTTTCATTGGCCGCCAGGGTGGTCCAAGGCTGTCATCATTGGGTGTCCATAATGAGGCGAGGATGAGGCATAATTAAAAAATGTTGCATCATTTCCAGGAAAACGAAACTTATAACTGCAAAAACTCTAAAATGGCGGTTATACACACAAAAATGGTGAAACAATGGTCAAGCGCGTAACAATTCAGTTCCACACTTAACTCCACCGTCAGGTTCCAGCAACCTTCCCTTTGGTGGTGATGGGATTTGTCTTTCCCAATGTCTTGATGGCTTTGGTCTGGAGTGGGGGTGGAGTCCACAAAGCCTGCATGGAATTAGCTCAGGACATTCTTTGCCCCTAACACTACCAGTTTTGATGTGGGCATTTTTTCTCGTTTGTCCAAAGTGCAACAGTCACTCAACTGATTTTTGGATTTCTTTGAGAGCATTGTCCCGTATGTAGCTATAGATTTGGGTGTGTCCATGTAAGAAGGTGCACTCTCGACCCTCTTCTGTTGCCATTTTGAACTGGCATCTCTAGTCTATGGCAGTTTTTGATAGTATGGCAAAATTTTAATGTAAAAAATCTTTGTCTGAGTAGTTACTATAGTTATTGTAAATGTGAAGAACAGTTTACTTCAAGGGTATCTTACTCAGATCAGCATTTTCACTTCAGGCAGAAGGACAAATACTGACCTAAAAGTGTCAAGAAAAGTGCAATAAAAATGCAACCAAGAAATTTTATGATAAAGGATCTGGAAATTATAGTCTATGAAGAATGAAAACTTTAAAATGAAATATTTTAATAAATCCATTAAAGAGATATACATCTATACAGTTTGTAATGCATACATATCTTTCATATTAGCATTACAATCTTCACAATCATAGACTATATAAGATAATCACAGCATCTATAAGGTATGTTAAGTAGATAAGGGGTTGGACTAATTTTCATACTGTCATGAGATCTATTAAGTCAAATCACAGGGAGAGGAGTTTGACTTCTGACAATGAGGCCAACTAGGATTTCCTGGGCCAAGAGTAAACTTTTCTTGGTCCATTTCCTACATGAGCTGTACCACTAGCAGGCATTGGTTCTAGCTTTACCTGATTTATTTCTTGCAGGAGTGTATCAAAAAGATCCAAGAAATTTAAGTAGATGAGAAAGGGTTTAGAGAGAGATTTAAAAGGAATGAAAGAGTTCATTAAAAGAAGGTATCCAAATAATGAAATACAAACAATAAAATCTGGGAAAATATTTTTGCATTTGGAATCTGTTTTGGCGGTAGCCAAACCAACAGGAGGAGAAAGTTTACTGTAGATGATTTTTCAGTAACCATATTGGATCTCAGAGCGATCACTGTGACATCAGGACATAAAACACACCTGGTAGAGATGCATATTTGCTGATATTACCTCAGTCGGTAGCTGCTATTCCCTGAGAGTTTCTACTCTTCTATTGATACTCTACAGTGAGTCAGCCACACATCCATAATCTCATGATCTGATCTTCCAGAAGAAAAGATTTCAGATGCATATCAGATTTCTCATCACAGTTTGCAGGCTGAACTCCTCCCTATGTTTGGAGTAATATCAATTCATGGAAGTCCTTCCCATCCCTCTTTTCTCTTACTTTACAACTTAGTCACTTTTACCAAAAAAGCTTTCATATTTTAACCCTTTACACTGTCTTCTGAGGAATGACAGGGTCAGTGTCAAGGCCAGGTTTGGTGTAACTGAGCTTTCCAGGCTGGTAGCAGAAAGAGCTCTCCTGGCCGGGGATTGCAGGTCTCAATTGGGAGAACAATGAAGACAATTCTTGGACCTCTGTACCTGTTCTTATGGCTGCAGTTGGACGGTGAGTTGAGAGCTTTGGAACCAGGGTGTTCTAGTAAATACTGAGTAGAAGTCAGAGAACAGCTGCCTTTTCCAAATTGCCTGATATTACTGTAACAAAATCAACAAAGAAGGGCGAATTTTAGAGAATGATGGCTTGATGGGCTTATCTAACTTTTCAGATGCATGTGCATCTGACACATTAATTTAATTATTTCTCTTTTACTCCAGTCTTTGTGCTTAAGTATTACCTTTATGAAAGAGTTTTCAGTGAGAGTTTCTGTGAGTTGGCTGCTTAATTCTCTGGCCCATTAAAAATTTGGAGAATGATGAGGAGGAAAAGTTTTACTACTCAATGGCTTAGCAGAGTCAGTCAGAGCATTAACCTGATTTTAAGCAGATGAAGTCTAATGCTAAAAAATGTGGAAAACATCTAACTTATTTATCTATTTATTTATATTTTACATCATTCTTCATTTTTGTACAGTGTATTCTTTTCCTCTTAGGTGTAGATGATGTAAAATTCCCAACACCAATTCACCAGTGCACCATCACAATAGTTCCTTGTGCTCTTCCCTACCCAGTTTTGAGCACCCCCCCACTGCAGGATGTCTCTGATTTATGGTTGCCTATTACTTTAAAAAAATTTATTATTGTTATGATTTTTTTCCTGATCCCTTACTTGGTTCCCCTGTATTCCTCCTATAAGAGAAACCATCCAATATTTTTCTTTTTCCTTCTGACTTATTTCACTGAGCATAATCCCTTCCAGCTCTATTCATATTGCTGTGAATGACATAATTTTTTTTAATAATAAATTTTATTTTTATATTCCCCATACAATTGCAACACCCTCAATCTGACCCCAATCCCTCCCCTCCCACCACCCACCCCCTAAAAAGTGTCTCTGGTTCATAGTTTTTTGTTGATTTTGATTTTCACTTTCTTATAGTTATTCATTTTCCTGGTCCCTTATTTAAGTTCTCTAGATTCCTGCTATGAGTGAGGCCATCCGGTATTTTTCTTTTTCTTTCTGGCTTATTTCGCTGAGCATGATCCCTTCCAGCGCCATCCATGTTGCTGCAAATTGCATGTGTTTATCTTTTTTGAATGCTGAGTAATATTCCATGGTATATATGTACCACATCTTCTTGATCCAGTTGTCTATTTTTGGGCATTTGGGCTGTTTCCAAAGCTTAGCTATTGTAAATAGTGCTGCTATAAACATAGGGGTGCAGGTGCTCTTTGGAATTGATGTTTCTGTGTCCTTTGGGTAAATACCTAGGAGTGGAATTGCTGGATCATATGGAAGCTCCATGTTTAGTAGGTCCAGAAATCTCCACACAGCTCTCCATAGTGGTTGGACCAGTTTGCACTCCCACCAACAGTGCAGAAGAGTTCCTTTTTCTCCACACCCTCGCCAACATTTGTTGTTGCTAGTTTTTTTAATATGTGCCATTCTCACTGGTGTAAGATGCTATCTCATGGTAGTTTTGATTTGCATTTCCCTGATTGCAAGTGATGTTGAACATTTTTTCATATGCCTGTTGGCCATTTGCATTTCCTCTTCAGAGAAGTTTCTTTTTAGCTCTTCTGCCCATTTTTTGACTGGATTATTTTCTTTGTTGTTGCTGAGTCTCATCAGCTCTTTGCAGATTTTTGTGATCAGTCCTTTATCATTAGTGTTGTGTGCAAAAATGTTCTCCCAGTTGGTGGGGTTTCTCTTTGTTTTTGTTATTGTCTCTTTTGCTGTGCAGAAGCTCTTTAATTTGATGTAGTCCCAGCTGTTTATCTTTGCCTTCACTATCACTGCTTTGGGTGATGTGTCTGTAAAGATGTCTTTGATGTGCAAATCACGTAGTGTTTCGCCTATATTTCCTTCTATATATTTTATGGTTTCCGGTCTTATGTCTAGTTCTCTAATCCATTTTGAGTTGATTTTTGTGTATGGTGTGAGGTAGTGGTCAAGCTTCATTCTTTTGCATGTAGCGACCCAGTTTTCCCAGCACCATTTATTGAACAAACTTTCTTTGCTCCAATGCATAGTCTTTGCTCCTTTGTCAAAGATTAGTTGACCATAAATCTGTGGGTTTATTTCTGGATTTTCTATTCGATGCCATTGGTCTGTATGTCTGTTCTTGTTCCAATACCATGCAGTTTTGATGATAATGGCTTTGTAGTATAGTTTGAAGTCTGGGAGTGTGATGCCTCCATTCCCTTCTTTTTTTTTCAGGAGAGCTTTGGCTATTCGGGTTTTTTGTGGTTCTGTATGAATTTCATCAATAATTGTTCTATTTCTTTGAAGAATGACATTGAAATTTTGATTGGAATAGCATTGAATCTGTATATTGCTTTTGGTAGGATAGCCATTTTAATAATGTTTATTCTTCCAATCCATGAGCAGGGGATGTCTTTCCATTTCTTTGTGTCTTCTTGTATTTCTTTTAACAGTGTTTTATAGTTTTCTTTGTATAGGTCCTTTACCTCTTTTGTTAGATTTATTTCCAAATATTTGATTTTTTTTGTTTCGATAATAAAAGGGATGGTTTTTTTGATTTCTTTTTCTTCAGATTTATTGTTTGTGTATAGGAAGGCTACTGACTTTTGCGTGTTGATTTTGTATCCTGCCACTTTACTGAACTGATTGATGAGTTGAATTAGTTTTTCTGTGGAGTTTTTGGGGTTCTCTATGTATATTATCATATCATCTGCAAATAGTGATAGTTTGACTTCTTCTTTTCCTATTTGGATTCCTTGTATGTCTTTCTCTTGTCTTATTGCTCTGGCTAGGACTTCCAGTATTATATTGAAAAGCAGTGGTGAGAGTGGACATCCTTGTCTTGTTCCAGATCTTAATGGAATTGCTTTCAGCTTTTCACCATTGAGAATGATACTGGCTGTTGGCTTGTCATAGATGGCCTTTATGATGTTGAGGTATGTTCCTTGTATCCCAAGAATTTCAAGGGCTTTTATCATGAATGGGTGTTGCACTTTGTCGAAAGCTTTCTCAGCATCTATTGATATTATCATATGGTTTTTATATTTCTTTTTGTTGATGTGTTGGATAACGTTGATTGATTTTCGGATGTTAAACCATCCTTGTGTCCCTGGAATGAATCCTACTTGGTCGTGGTGAATTATCTTATGGATACATTGTTGGATTCTGATAGCTAAAATTTTATTGAGGATTTTTGCATCAGTGTTCATTAGGGAGATTGGCCTGTAGTTTTCCTTTTTTGTGTTGTCCTTGTTCGGTTTTGGTATTAGTGTAATGTTGGCTTCATAGAACGTGTTTGGTCTTGTCCCTTCCTTCTCAATTTTTTGGAAGAGTTTGTGAAGGATAGGCACTAATTCGTCTCTGAATGTTTGGTAGAATTCATTTGTAAATCCATCAGGTCCTGGGCTTTTGTTTTTGGGGAGGTTTTTGATTACCATTTCAATTTTGCTAGTTGTAATTGGTCTGTTTAGGTGTTCTATTTCTTCTTTATCTAGCTTTGGGTGATTGTAGAGTTGTAGGAATTTGTCCATCTCTTCTAGATTGTTGAACTTGTTTCCATATAACTGTTCATAGTAGTTACTGATTATTCTTTTGATTTCTGCTGTTTCCGTTGTGATTTCTCCTCTTTCATTGATGATCCTGTTTATTTGTGCTTTCTCCCTTTTTTCCTTTGTGAGCCTGGTTAGGGGTTTGTCTATTTTATTGATTTTTTCAAAGAACCAGCTCTTGGTTTCATTGATCTTTTGGATTTTTTTTTAGTTTCAATTTCATTTATTTCTGCTTTGGTTTTTATTATTTCTTTTCTTCTACTGGTTTTGGGGTTTTTTTTGTTGTCCTTTTTCTAGATCTTTGAGCTTCGAGATTAGGTTGTTTCTTTGAGTTCTTTCTTGTTTCTTGATGTGAGCTTCTATTGCTATATATTTTCCTCTTATTACTGCTTTTGCTGCATCCCATACATTTAGGAAATTGGTGTCCTCCTTGTCATTCAATTCAAAGAATTTTTTAATTTCTTCTTTGATCTCCTCATTAGTCCAGTGGTCTTCCAGTAGTGTGGTTTTTAATCTCTATGAGGTAGGACAGTTCCTTGCCTTCTTTTTATGGTTTATTTCTAGTTTGATGCCTTCATGGTCAGAAAAGATGGTTGGTATGATTTCAATCTTGGTGTATATGTTGATATTTGTCTTGTGCCCCAGTATGTGATTGATCCTGGAGAATGATCCATGTGCGCTTGAGAAAAATGTGTACTCTGTTTTTTTGGGGGTTTAGTGTTCTATAGATGTCTGTTAAGCCCAAATGCGCTAGGTCCTTATTTAGAGCTTTAGTTTCTTTACTTATTTTTTGTCTTGTTGATCTATCCATTGTTGATAGTGGTGTGTTGAAGTCTCCCACTACATATGTGTTCTCTCTGATGTCTGTTTTCAGAGAGGATAACAGTTGTCTGATATATTTTGGTGCTCCTTCGTTTGGTGAGTATATGTTAATGAGTGTTATTTCTTCTTGAAGTATTGTCACCTTGATCATAATGTAGTGACCATTGGGATCTCTTTTTATTTTTTTGAGTTTGAAGTCTGTTTTATCTGATATAAGTATAGCTGTTCCTGCTTTCTTTTTTGGTCCATTTGCTTGTAGGATTGTTTTCCATCCTTTAACTTTAAGCCTATTTTTATCTTTTGTAGCTAAATGTGTTTCCTGGAGACAGCAAAAGGTTGGGTTTTGTTTCTTAATCCAGGCTGTAACTCTGTGTCTTTTTATTGAAGAGTTTAGTCCATTTACATTTAGAGTTAATATTGATATGTTAGCATCTGTATTTGCCATTGTGTTTGTCTTTCCTTTGATTTTATTTATTTATTCTTTTAATAACTTTTTTTTTTGGCCTTTTTTCGTTGTTATTCGTCCCTCTGAGGTTCTGGCTTTAGGATTCCTTGTAGTATTTTTTGGAGTGGGGGTTTAGTCGTAATGAAATTCCAGAGTTTCTGTTTGTCCGGGTCCTCCTTGCCCGTAGTGTTTCTTCGGAGAAGTCTGATGTCAGCCTGATTGGTTTTCCTTTGAATGTTATCTGTTTATTCCCTCTTGTTAGCTTCATTATTTTTTCCTTGTCCTGGATTCTTGGGAGCTTTACTATTATGTGTCTTGCTGTATTTTTCCTTTCGTCATGGAAGTTTGGTGTTCTTCTTTCTTCTTGTATATCAATTTTCAGCTCCTTCTTCACATTTGGGAAATTCTCTTCAATTATCTCCTGGAATATTTTCTCTGTTCCTACATCTCTCTCCTCTCCTTCTGGAATTCCTATAACTCTTATATTTCCTCTCCTCATGGAGTCAGATAGTTCCCGAAGTCTTTCTTTGTTCTTTTTCCTTTGTACTTCTATTTCCTTTTCTGTTTTGGTTCTTTTTATTTCTGTGTCTTCAAGAGTACTTATTCGTTTTCCATTTCATCTATTCTGCTTTCATTGCTTTTCCCAGAGTTCTTTAGTTCCTCGATTAATTCTTTGATCTCCTGTGTTTCTTTTGCTTCCCTCTTCAGGGACTCAATTTCATTCTTCTGACCATTGTTTTCCCTCTTTAGGGACTCAATTTCCTTCTTCTGATCATTGTTTTCCTTTATGAGTTCTGTCATTTTTTTAATCACGGCAATTTTAAATTCTCTTTCTGGAAGGCTCAGAAGTTTTTCCAAGTTACTGTCGTTGCAATCTGGGGGGTGGTTTTCTTTTTGTGGTGTGCTTTTTTCCGGAGGAGTTGTTTGGTTGTGTGTGGTTCTTCTACTCCCTACTGTCTGTTTTCTAATTTGTCATATGCATTGGGACACTGTGTTGCTGGGACTGGCCGGCATCTTGGGTGAGCTTCTCTGCTCCACTCTGGCTCCTCCAGGAGCCATCTGTCAGTTTCAAGCAGTCTTTACTGAAGAAAGGTCCATGTTCTAAAATGCCAATGTGGGGACACACACCCCTGTGTGCTTGGTCTGCCCCAGCAGTGGGTTCCCGCTCCCCCTCTGGGTTTGGACTGCAGGCCAGAAGGGGCCTGGCATGGGCGAGCTTCTCCGCTCACCTCTGGCTCCTGAGGGAGCCTTCTGCATGCATTCTTTCCTGAAGAAATATCCCTCTTCTAAAATGGCGATGCGGGACGCACTCCCTGCACGTCCGGTCTCAGGCACACTCTTCTGCACGCCCGGTCTGCCCCGGCTGTGGGTGCCCGCTCCCCCTGTGGGCTCAGACTGCTGGTCTGAAGGGGCCTGGGGTGGGCTAACTTCCCAGCTGGCCACGGGTTCCTCTAGGAGCCTTCTGCAGTTTTCAAGAAAGGTCCCTGTTCTATGGGGTGTTAGTGACTTTTTTTTCTGGTCGCTAGGTGGCGCCAGAGATCTCTCCTAGTCCGTGGGGGGCTGTTTTTCTTCACCCCGTGGGACAGGGAACAGAGTGGGAATGGTAGGGAAAACCTCAACAGCTTTGGGGTGCTGTGTCTGCCTTGTGCCCCACTGACATGGAGGACCCACGCTCCGAATTTCGTGCCCCGGGTCTCAGTTCCAAAGCCCTCAGGTCCAGGACGCGGGCTGTAGCCCAGTTCAGATGCTGCAGGAATGGCGCCTTTTGCACCCGCTCCTGTGCCTGGGCACCTGGTTCCTGCTCACTCAGTGAGGGACTTTCACCTCAGTGAGGGCCTCCGCGCGTCTCCCCGCAAGCCTAGGTTTCCGCGCAAGCTTACTGGCCGGCCAGGGGCTGTGTGCGGGTCTCCAGAGTCTCTTTGTTCTCTAATGGCGCCCGGAGCTGTTTGCTCACCGCCGCGGCGAATCCTGCAGGGTTCTCCACAGCTCCAGTTCACGGGGTGTGGTGGCTGCAATAGTTCCTTTCCACTCACAGTCCCGCCTGATGCGTATTACGTTCTTGTTGGTCATTTTAGTTTGTTTTTTTTCCTCCTCTCTGTCGGTCGGAGAGTGCCGACTTTGTGGGTGGGGGAGGGGAGCAGGGTTCTGCGCTTTCCTCCCTTCTAGTCCTCTTTTTTGGCAACTTTCTTTCTTCTTCGGGTAGTTTGCTGGAGTCGTCTGTTTATCTTCCGTGTCCCAGTTCTCGCTGGGACCTGCCGCTTTTCCTCCCTATTAACTTTTTTTAATGGGAGATCTTACTAGCAGCGTCTCCTTGCCGCCATGTTGATCCGCCCTCTCTTGACATATTTTTTTTTTATTGCTGAATAGTATTCCACTGTGTATATATACCACATCTTCTTGATCCAATCATCTATTTTTTGGCATTTGGGTTATAAACACTTTAAAAAATTTATTTAAAATGGCTCAATAGTGTGCTGATGAGATGGAATTCTGAACCCTTCATTTTCACTATACTTGCTTTCTGCTAATCCATATCATTTCTGACTGGAGACACATTTGGAAATTTATTTCAACTGTTTTGTGTGCCAGAGTCTCCCACAGACACAGGAAGGAGAAAGGAGCATTTGGACTGCTGATATATCACTTGGGATCTGAACACAAGGTGGCAGAGTATGCCTGCTGATGCAAAATAGATGAAGGTTTCCTTCTGGTTGACTCTGTAAGCGTAGGCTTAAGACAGAAGCAGATGCCTGTGCAGACAGTTCAAGAAACCACTGTGCTTTGGAGGAAAGAAAGAGATAGGCTGGTAGCAGAAAGAGCTCTCCTGGCTGGGGATTGCAGGTCTCAACTGGGAGAACAATGAAGACAATTCTTGGACCTCTGTACCTGTTCTTATGGCTGCAGTTGGACGGTGAGTTGAGAGCTTTGGAAACAGGGTGTTCTAGTAAATACTAAGTAGAAGTCAGAGAACAGCTGCCTTTTCCAAATTGCCTGATATTACTGTAACAAAATCAACAAAGAAGGGAGAATTTTAGAAAATGATGGCTTGATGGCCTTATCTAACTTTTCTTTTTGTGCAGTGATGAGCAGAGGAGAAGAGGTGAAGCAGCATCCATCTTTCCTGAGTGTCCAGGAAGGAGAGAACTTTGTTATTAACTGCACTTACACAGACAGTGCCTCCAACTACTTCTTATGGTATAAACAAGAGCCTGGAAAAGGTCTACAGGTGCTTATACATATGTATTCGAATGAGGACAAGAAACAACATGAAAGACTCACTGCCCTCATGAACAAGAAGAAACAATTCTTCTCCCTGAACATCACAGCTGCTCATCTTGGGGACTCAGCCACCTACTTCTGTGCAGCAAGAGCACATTGTTTCCCAGGCACCTGCAGCCTGTACCCAAACCTGAGACTGAGGCTGAAGTCCCACTCTTTTCTGTTGTGACAGATCTGAACATCAGGGGTTTTGGTGTATTCCATTTTAAATATATAGATACTTGAAACATCCTTAAAAAAGGGTCACTTTCAAAATGATCCAGTAAGTATTAGAATATTTCAAATGGACACATGAAAGGAGTTAGTGATTTCTAAGTTAGATATCAAGGCTTGTGGGCTGACTTATGGATCTCATTCAGAGATCTCTTTACCAAGAATATTTTGGTCTCAGTGTCAGTGTCTTCTTTCTTGATGGAAATACTTAATTTTTAACAATGCTTTTATTAACTTTTCTGTTATAAAAATATGTGTTGTAATTTATGGAAAAAACCCAGAAAACTATAAAATATATTGTTAAAATGCACCTTATTATCCCGATAAATCATGTCTAACTTCATTGAAGTGTTGTTTCAAATAGGAGCACACAGACAGGTATTTGACTTACTTTTACTTCATATTTTATCCTAGCTTGAGCATTTTATATTAGTCAAATCTTATAAAACCTCTTTTTACTGATTTCTTGAGTGGTTTTATGCCATTATTTCATTTCTTCTGTAATCATACTTTTATGTTTGTAGTGAATGGCAATATGTTTTCTGAACTCAGATGTTACCTTTAAATCAATAATTTTTAGGGCCTCTCTGGTGGTGCAAGGAGTTAAGTACAGCACTATGAAGCTCTCCGCAGCCTCTGCAGCACTAGTTCCATCTCTGGCTGGCCAGGGAGCAACCCACGTGGTGCAGCGGACCTCTCCTGTCTAGCCCACTGCTCCCCTCAGCAGTGTATTTCAGTCAATCTGCCTGTTCTGTTCCCCGCTTTGTCTCTGGTTAATCCTCTCACTCCCCTCACATCTGGCCTGTACCCCAGTTCTTGTATGCATAAATAAATAAACCTTTAAAAATAAATAATTTTTAAAGCGTGATCATCAGTAATAACAACAGCAATATTAATAACTAGTATCTGAAGTGAAAAAACAAGGAATGGACTACAATAAGAAAGAAATTGAAAAAAAATAAAATAAGAGTTCTAAGTTAAAGGGGAAGAACAATTTTTTTCTCCAATTGGGTCACATCAGTTGCTTAGGTCAGAGCTTCTCAGACTTTTTCCCGAAGTATCCTCCTCACACAGCGAGTTCTTCCCTGAAGTCTGGGTGATGAAGGCACAGTTGTTTAGAGTAGTCTGGTATAAGTGCAAATAGTCTCATGCTTGCTGTAGGCGATCTTATTGTTCTGCTCAGTAATCCCATGTTAAAATTAATGCAACATCATCTTTTAACTATACTAGCTGGGCTATTCGCTAATTTTTTAGTAATAATACTGCTCCTGGATGATATATCACCTTTATCACATTTTTTTGTCTTGAGAGCCAGAGTTCTGTAATTTGAGAAGCACACAGTTGAGTGGGAAAAAAAAAGTGTAAAATCAGCAGACAAACAATAAATATGGGTTGAAGAAATAAATGCAGTACCTCACATGAAGAAGTAAATTACAGAGGGATTAAAGTAATTAAATCACAAAGTTATTAGTGAAAAATATAAATGCATGTTAGTCAACTGAATGTGGAAAGGCTTTCCTAACTTAAAAACAATAGAAGAAATAGGGGTCTCCCTGGTGGGGTTAAAGTCTCAGTTATCAAGCTATCACCAGCCACTGTGGCATGAGTTCAATCCCCAGCCAGGGAGCTGATCCACATGGCGCAGCAGACCTCTCCTGTCTCGCCTGCTGCTCCCCTCAGCAGTGTATTTCAGTAGATTTGCCTATTTTGCTCCCCACTCTGTCTCTGGTGAATGCTCTTACCCCCTGCATCTCTGGCCTACACCCCAGTTCTTATATGCATAAAAAATAGAATATAATCAAGATTTGATTATATAAATATTAAGAGCTAATTTATACTATGGAAATTAGACCAAAATTACATTCAAACCACAGTTTACCCTTGATTTGCTGTTAATTTGACATCAGATTAATAAATTTTCTGAATAATTTTTATTTCATAAAAAGAAAAATAATAATCTCCAAGTAGGTAGAAATAAGAAGATGTGATGAAGCGATTCACACAGGATAAAACAACATTATTCACAAACAGATGGTAATGCTTAGACCTACTGGCACTCATAAAAATGCAAAATAATTAAAAAGCTCATTAGAGAATTGTAGGAATAATGTAATAGTGATTTTTAAAAAGCATATGCAAAGGATGCAGTAAAATAGACTTACTCTAGTGGGAGAGTAAATTTAGAAGTCATTTTAGAAAGTAATTAAAAAACATGACATAGAGGGCCTCGCCGGTGGCGCAGCAGTTGAGCACTGGGTTGCGAAGCTGCCCGCAGCCTCTGCAGCGCCGGTTCGATCCCCGGCTGCTCCCCGGCCTCAGGAGGAGGGTCCCACATGACGCGCAGACCTCTCCTGCCGCCCGCTGCTCCCCTCAGCAGGGTACTTTGGTCCTTCTGCTTGCTCTGCTCCCCGCTCTGGCTCTGATTAATTCTCTCACCCTCCTGCGCTTCTGACTGTACCCAGTGCTTGTATAAATAAATGAATAATAAATAAATTAATAAATCTTTAAAAAAATGACATAGTAATCTAAAAACATTAATTTTTTATTGTAATTTTCTCTAGAGAATCTATGTTCAGGAAAACCCTCAATGCATATGGAGATAATTATCTACAAAGACATTTGGAAAGTTATTTATAGTGCCCAAAATGGAAAACTAAAATATCAGATCTTAAAGGGAAAGGCTTAATGGCCATTACGGAATATTATGTAGCAAATAAATGATATTTGTAAGGAGAAACTATGATTAATAAAAATCAGTAATTGAAAAGAATTAAGATATGAACTAGTGTGATTGCTACTTAATTAAAATATGAACAGTGCCAAGGCTGGAAAGTAATAGACTAAGGTGCTGATAATACAGATCCTTGTTTGTAGCGATTTTTCCTTTTCATTCTATTTTTTTACATTTTCTAAAATGTGAATTTTATTTGACTTAGCTTCTCTAATCTATTGTTTCTTGTACATTCTCTAAAATTCCTGTCAGTAGTAGTCAAAGCAACTGGAGAGGAAATTTTACTACAAATTGTTACTGAATAATCACAGACCAGCCAGTGGCCCTGGTTCAGTCCCCTGAGCCTCTAAGAAGGTGACAAGGACCTCCTGAATGTTTGTGCAGCCTCCATTGTGTTCCTTTCCTTATATTTATAACTCATGTTTATTGAACTCTTACTATCTCTGATGCACTGTAGAGAACAATTAATAAACATTAGTCCATCTGTTCCTCTTGAGAACCTCCTGTGGGTACTTCCACCACATTATAGACAAGGAAATTGCTACTTGGAGACACTGGGTGGCTTGTTCAAGCTCACACAGAATGATGAAGTAAGAGAGCAGAGTTTCAAAGTCAGATGGGTTTGAAACTAGGACACAATCTCTTATCTGTGTCTGTCAATTTACTTCTCCAAAATATGCTTGTGGACAATCAGATTAATGTGTAGAATTCCATTTTTATAACATTGATTGCTTGCTCAAAACCCTCACTGATTTTTTGTTGGCCAATAAATAGCCTACAAACTAATTCAGACTTTCAAAATCTGCTTCCTAGACCCAAGCCCTTCTTCCAATATCATTTCTCATGACACTGCAGCCCCTTCTTTCTTTCAGGTATAATCAGTCCAGTTCTTTGTCAATCTATCGATCCATGTATTGTTTAGGGCACAAAATGACTTAAATGAATTTGAGGAAGTGGCTACAATACAGCCATTTCAGCACTAGCAAAGAAGAAAAGAAAGAAATTCTGATGTACACAATCAAACAAGTATTCTAAAAACAAGTTACAGGTCCTCTCACAGGGCATTTTGCATCGGTTGGGAATCGTCACTATTTGAGTTCTTGCTGGATTTAAGCTGAATATTTACATGCACTAACCCAGCAGGATTAAGAGAAAGGCCCCTTGAGGTCAAAGGAATAATTTTCCTACTTTCGGGGAGGCGGATGGGGTGAAGAGAGGAGATTACCTGTCTGGATCTGAGAACGTTCCCAGCATCCTGCCGGTGCCTTCTCCTGGGCTGTGCATTCCCGAGAGCCATGACACCTGACTACTGCTGTGGGAACACAGAGTAGTTGGGTGATGGAATGAAGACCTTGGGAAACTTAATCATTTGTGTTATATCAAACCTTAATACTGGCAAATTCCATTTTCATGTACTGAGACTCAACAGTATTCCTCTAGACTTGCTACTTAATGTGAGATCTGAGAACCAACATCATCAACACCACTAAGCTTGTTAGAAATATAGGCTATCCAGCTCCACTCCAGATCTACTGAAATATAATCTGCATTTTAGAAAACTCCTGGGTGATTTGAATTAAATTATAAGGTTTCTCAACATTGAATTCGAGAATCCTTGTTGAACATATTCCAATATTGATAACTCGTTCTGAACACAAGATGGCAGTGTTTCCTATGCGCTCCGAGCCTCTGTCGGCTTTGAAACATTCCCCTTTAAATTGGCTGAGCAGGATTGTCACTGATTGGCTCGGTAAGAGGCTGTGCCTTCCTCCTGGGGATAGAGGCAAAACCCCATGGACACCCCTCAAACGGAAGAGAATGGCTTTTTGACTGAGGAAACGGAGTCACATTTCAGGCCAAGTGGAGGAGTAGAATGGAACCGTTCCTGGGAGTTGTTGTGATTTTGTGTCTTCCAGTGGGCTGTGAGTTGGAGGCAACTCAGGATGGAGGGGCTTTGGGATCCATTTTGCTTCATCTTTGCTTCTATCTGTGGTTGTGGGAAAAAATAATATTCCAGAGTATTATTGTAGCAACCAACCTCCTGTTTCTGGCTTTGTGTTTCTGTCTAGGGGTGAGCAGCCAAAAGATGGAACAGAATCCTCCGTCCCTGAGCATCCAGGAGGGTGAAAAGGCTGTTCTGACCTGTAACTATACAAATTATTCTCCAGAATACTTACACTGGTACCGACAAGATCCGGTACGAGGCCTCGTCTTCTTGGTACTAATACCTGAAAATAAGGGTGAGAAGCAGGCAGGAAGACTGAGGTTCACCTTTAACACCACCATCAAAAGGAGCACCTTGCAGATCCCAGCCTCCCAGCTTGAAGACTCAGCCACCTACTTCTGTGCTGTAGACGCACAGCAGGGCCCTGCCACCAGCTTCCTGCACACAAACCCTCACAGCCCATGGAGCTACAGGCTGTCTCCCTTAACCTCAGCTCCTGGAAAAATAAAGTGGGGGCCATCTGAAAGGAACAAAGGGGTGTAACGGCCCTGGATTATGGGAGGTATCCATCTCACAGCCTCAGTGCTGCTGTGACTGACTGCATGTCTCTGAGCCACTTGTGAAATTTGCAGGGCTCTTTCCTTATATGAAAATGATGGGCTAAATACATGCTCTCTTAGGTTTGTTTCAGCTCTAAAATTCAAGCAGAGTCTACTTTTTCAGAAGAATGCTTGAGGGCAAGGAAAGAGGACTTGTAGTTTTTAAAGAAAGACAGTTAATTTTGCAGTGACTGTGACTGCCTGTGACTACGTCAGAACAGCCCGAGAAACATATAGGTTAATCATACTCCTCTTAAACATAAATAAAAAATACATTCCCCTGGATAAAAAATAGTCCAAACATTTTGGAGACCCTTGTAAACTGAACTACAATTGAGATTGATGATGATGATATGGATACAGAATTGACCTGCATTCTTTGTTACTACTCATCTAGTGAATGAATCACCGTATTATATATGTCATGAACATCACAAAGATAGGTTTAGAGCCTTTGTTTACTGTGTGTGTGGTATCAGTGAGCATGTCTTTTAATTATTTTTTACATTTTACATTTTATTTATTTATTTTTTCATTTTACGTTTTAAAAGGACAGATTTATTAGGGAAAGGAGAAGGAAAAAGAGGGACACCTGCATTGTCACGGGGCAGGGGGGGGGAGGGGCCGGGGGCAGAAGAGCTGCTGTTCCTGTTTTGCAGCTTTTTAAAAGAAGGACCTTCACCTTATGCTAGTGATGAGTTCTGAATTGAGGGTCTCTCTCTGTCTCTGTCTCTGTCTCTCTCTCACTGCCATTTTTCTCAATCTCTACCATTCATATCTTGTCTCCTTTCTTGATTAATTTTCAGCAAAAGGACCAAACCAGACCCCAGATTCAGTTACTAATGATGGCAGGAGCAGTGGGCTTTGGCTGACTTTTTTGCCTCAATGTCAGTGTCCCGGCATGCTCTGGGTCACATGGAGTCATTGCCACAAGGGTGCGATCACTGTGCTGTTCGCATGTGAGTGTAGGGGAGAGGACCGAAAGAACTTATTTGGGAGCATAGAGAAGAAAATTATGAAATTAGAAAAAATTGAATCTGAGTAGACTAGAGTACACATTAGCAGTCAACCAGTCCACATCTCCTTATTCTAACATAACCTAATAGAAGAAGCCAGGACTAAGAAAATATGGGCTCAGAGTCTTTGGCACCTGGGATTTGTCAGAGAGAAGAGGAGACCTAGAGTAGAGATTATTAACTGCAGTTGGCTTCATTTTTTTTTTTTGTTCAAGAGAATATTAAATCACTTACTGATTGCACATGATAATAGATGATATGCCAGCCTCACTCCCATCTGTAATTTTACCTGGTATCATAATTCAATTTAGAAATATTGCCTGGGGTGTGCCAACAATCATTAATAACCAAATAAACTTCACGGCTCTTTTCATGGTGAACTCCAAGTCACAACACAGTAACTGTCAGTTTGACTATTCCAAGATTTCGGAAAACAATGACTTCTCCACTGAAGCAAGTTATAAATAAATTTCAAATGTAACCTGGTGTCATCCTAAGGAATTCTAACTTCTCACCTAGTTCACCAAATTTCCCAAGACTGCTTCAGAGTAGACCAACTTTGCACAGTGCATTAAAAGACAAAAAGACACATTTATTCAGAGTCATGATCAGACTATTACATTTAGCAATCAACATCATCGGTACAAAAACAACAACAACACAACACTACATTAAAATGCTTTGTTGGAAAGCTTTACACTTTCCATTGAACAGAAACTAAAATAACCTGTTAAACAATTAGTCACAAATACAGTCCTCAAGTTTTTGCCCCCACACACGAGTATTGTCTAATACTTGTCCTTGAAGCAGCTGGGCCCTGCCACCCCAGGGTTTGGCTGAGTTCACCAATCTGTTGTTACCTGCAGTTTCCCTGCCACTTCTCTGGCTCACTCTCCTGAGCTTTGCTTCCTGGCAGGTAATTAAAACCGTCTGCTGCTGCCACTGCAACTGCTGTTGCTCAAACCACTGTAGCCACATTGGTTTTGTGGTTTGGCAAGTGTTGGGTTAGTCTGCCTCCAAAGTTTCCTGCTTTCATGGATCTAATGTTTGAAGACTTATTGTTATAATTGCCAAAAATCATTGTAGCTTCCACCACCTTCAAAACTGCTTCCTTCATTATCACCAAATCAATTACAGCCATTCCCACCACCCATATGACCATCACGACGGCTGCCACCAAAGCCACCTCTACCATGGAAGTTTCCCCTATGATGAAAGTTGTCATTCCCCCAACATCACTTCCACAACCCAAATTTCCAGAATCACTTCTACTTCTTTGGTGGATGAAGTGCTCGCTATCTCTTGCTTAGAAGGGTTTTCTTACTTCATAGCTGTGGCCATTCATAGTGGCATTTCTGAATGACAATTATGTCTACAGAATCATAGACATCAAAGGTTACAAAAGCAAAGACTGTCATCTTGCCACCATTGCATCGAGTAGTCATCATTTCAATTAGTTCAAATTTCCCGTACTGCTCAAAACAATGTCTTAGGTGATGTTCTTCAGTGTTTTCTTTAACGCTGCCAGCAAAAATCTTATTCACAGTTAAGTGGGCACTGAGTATTTGAGAATCTTGACACAACCCTCTCTGTTTCCACATCTCTTCTATCCACCTTGTGTGGCCTTGCTTTCATGGCTGCATTTATCTCCTTCACTGTGGCATAAGTGACCAACCCAAAGCATCTAGAGGATTGGTGTTTGGATCTCTCATTACTGCACAGTCTGTGCGCATTTCCCATTGCTCAAAATGACTTCTCAGGTGCTCATCAGTTGTTTCAAAGCTTAAACCTCTGACTTAAACATGATGGCAATGGAAGGGGAGACTTTTATAATGCTTACTCAGCGTCCATGGACGGAAAGCCAGGGTTGGACTTCTTGCAGGTTCATAAACTCCTTGAAAATGAATATAGATGTATCAGTAAGGTTTATGTATTGTTTGGAAGAAATTTTTATCATATTTTTAAAAAGTGTCAATGAGCCACAAAAGATCCAGACAGTTTGAATAATTGTAAGCGTCAAGTCAGGAGAGGGGGTTGAGGAAGAATGGCGTTGATCACCATCTCAGGACAGAGGTGGGAAGGTGCTGAGAAATGATTGAAGGTAAAACAATTATTCAGAATTGAGTAAATTGTTTTGTTCTGCGAGGAACTAACATGTTTTCCCCTTTGTAATAAATGGGAAGTATAAATTCCAATTTATAATTTACAGATGGTATAAATTACTAATTGAGAAGATGGGCTTGGGGGCTCAACACAAAACTGTTCTCACTCTACCTGACTAGCTATGTAACCGGGCAAGTGTTTTGAGCTCTCTGAGTATTGTTCTCCTATTCTGCAAAATGCTAGCAATTACAAGTAAGTAATAGGATTAAATAAATTATTTAATTAATAAATTAAATTTAAATGAAACCCCTATAGTAGCAGGCACAGTTTACCAGGTATTCAACAGAAATTTGATTCTGTGGCTGGTTTTCTCATTTCCTCCATGAAGACCAGGCTTAAATTTTCTGCCCTGGGCATTATACTTATTCTTTCATATTTCTAGCTAACTAATATTTTTATCAATGACCTTAAAACCTAACGTATTGTTGTGTACCTGCTAGGTGCCAGGTACTGCTGGAGATAGCAAAGTGACTATACAGTGAGCAAATCAGACACAGCAGTGACTAAATCAGAGAAAATTTCTACCCTCATAGACCTTATGTTCTATTGGGGAGGACAGATAATATATCTAACAAGTGGTAAATAATACATTATGTAATATGTTAGAAGCTAGTAGGTGCTATGGAAAAAGTGAGGGCCTGTAATTTTTTTTTCAGGTTGTTGAATTATTAAAGTGACTTTTATTTATTTTTTTCTTTTTAAAAATATTTTATTTTATATAATTCTTACATCATTTTTCATCTTTGTACAATGTATGCATTTTCATTTTGGTTATATTCCCCATACAATTGCACCCCCCACCCCTTATTTTGACTCTAGTTCGTCCTCTCCCCTGCCCTTCCCTAATCCTCACCCCCCTCCCCCCCCGCCCCTGCCTGTAGTGTGTCTCTGGTTTATAGTTGCTTGTTGATTTTGATTATTACTTTGCATTGATTAGTCTTTTTCCTGGTCTCTTATTTAGGTTTTCTAAATTCCTGCTATGAGTGAGACCATCTGGTATTTTTCTTTTTCTTTCTGACTTATTTTGCTGAGCATGATCCCTTCTAGCTCCATCCATGTTGCTGCAAACTGCATGTGTTTATCTTTTTTGATTGCTGAGTAATATTCCATTGTGTATATGCACCACATCTTCTTGATCCAGTCATCTATTTTTGGGCATTTGGGTTGTTTCCATAGCTTAGCTATTGTAACTAGTGCTGCTATAAACATAGGCGTGCAGGTGGAGGGCCTGTAATTTTTAAAGAGGATATTTTGGATCATTGGAGTGACTGCAGTATAGCAGGGTATTGTCAGGTCATACCAAAGCCCTAATGTGAAATAATTGTGTAATATCAATTGATGGACAAATAATATGACAGTGCACCATACAGACAAAGGTTTTGTAGTAGCAAGAATAGAAAAGTTGATAGAAATTTGAATAATTATATGTTCTATCATAGTAAAGGCAGACAAAACTCAAAAGAAATGAATCTCTAACACAGTCACATTTTAATAGCTTTATCATATGACTCCTCTTTGATAATAACCACCTCAATGGTTTATTACCAGAAAGGGAGCCATATGGATGTCATGAAGCTTTTGCGTTCAATTTTACCTAAAAAAATTTTTTTGGTATTACATTTTGGAGCTGAGTCATTATATGGAATAGGCCATATTGACAGAGACTCAAAAATTAATTTATCGTTAAAATGTAGAAATATGGCAAAATTTGTGACAAATAATGACCTATTATGCTCAAAATGAAAATGTGTAAATTGAATATAAAATTTGATTATAAATTTTGCACTGTAAGTACCCAACTTTGATGACATCATTTCAATGTGCAGAGAAAACCACATGAGGGAGTTCCTTTCCTCTGAGAGGGTTTATTCTCACATCCCCATAGTGGGTTGATATCATTGCCCTCCTCCTCTGCATCTTATTTTCTCTCTTCAGTTGTTGAGTTGCTGCAGGCTTGGAATGTGCTGTTTCCAAAGGAGCAAGGTCTCTCAGAAATATCCACCTGGAATCCAGAATTGAGAGTAGGTCAGCTGCCTATCAGCTTTGATGTTACTCAGGGGTACAAAACCCACTGGCTTTCCCACGACAGTCATGTTCCCCACTTTTTGCTCATTGCCTGTGGTGATTTTGATACTAATTCTCAGTATCATTTCATCTTAAAATTATTTTCTATTCCTAGGTCTGGGTGATGATATCTATGTCTGTCTTTGTATTTATATATTCCTAAGTAACAAAATCTAATTATTGTAGGAAGGGCCAGTGGAGACTCAGTGACCCAGACAGCAAGCCCCATCACCCTTCCTGAGGGGCCATCTCTGACCCTGAAATGCACCTACCAGACCACTTACTCAGCTCCTTTCCTTTTCTGGTATGTCTAGTATCTCATTAAAACTCCTCAGCTCCTCCTGAAGAGCTTGACAGAAAACCAGGGAGCAGAGCGTCATTTCCAAGCCACTCATATTCAGAATGACAGAAACTTCCACCTGCAGAAACCCTCGGTGCAAGAGTCTGACTCGGCTGTGTACTTCTGTGCTGTAGAGACACAATAAGGGAGGCTGTGGTGGGAGCTGAGCACAAACCCAGAGGGCACAGCTGGGGCTGAGGGGGAGCATCCCAGGGAGGGAGAGACATGATTTCTCTCTAGTTACTGTATGGAACTGTGGCTAATCAGAGGAGGAAATTTTTTCCTCCTCTGATGCCTCCAAGCTCAGGAACCCAGGTGTTACTCTGCTCTAGGAATGGAGAGAGAGGAGTAAATATGAGTAAAAACTTGAGGTCTGATTTCCAGAAATCTTTGTTTTTCTTTAGGGTGCCACTTGTTTCCACTATTAAAAAATTCTATGATTAAAAAATGTCCCTTGGTACAATGAGATATCATCTCATACCTGTGAAAAGAGCTATCAGGAAGACCAGAAACAAGTGCTGGTGAAGATATAGGAGAAGAGGAACACTGTAACTGTTAATGGGAATGTAAACTATTCCAGCCCCCTGTGGAAAAGAGTATGGAGGTGTCTAAAACTATTAAAAATGGATCTTCTAGGGCCTCCCTGGTGGTGCAAGGGGTTAAGGGCAGCACTGTGAAGCTATCTGCAGCTTCTGCCATCCCCGGCCAGGGAGCAACCCACATGGTGCAGTAGACCTCTCCTGACTTGCCTGCTGCTCCCTCAGCAGTGTATTTCAGTCAGTCTGCCTGTTCTGTTCCCCACTCTGTCTCTGGTGAATCCTCTCACCCTCTGCACTTCTGGTCTGTACCCTAGTTCTTGTATTCATAAATAAATAAATCTTTAAAAATAAAACACATCTTCTATATGATCCAGCAATTTCACTCTTAGGTATCTACCCAAAGAACACAAAAACAGAATTCAAAAAGAAACCTGCACTCCTGTGTTCATTGCAGAACTATTTATAATAGCCAAGTTATGGAAACAATCTAAGTGCCCAAGGACACAGGAGTGGATCAGAAAAATGTGATACACACACACACACACACACACACATACACACATTATGTACGTAGATACTGGTATACTACTCAAATATAAGAAAAAAAAAGAACTTTTGCCAAACACAAATGCTAGTGAGCGTGGTAACAGGGAAATCATTCATATCCCACAGAACTATAACACGGATTGAGATGTAAAAGGTAGAAATTAGATCAGATGGGAAAAGAAGAAAATATTTTGGATGATAAGACAGAGAGAGGAGAAATGGAGGAGAAATAGGAGAGACAAAAAAAGAAATGGACATGAGCGAATATATGTAAGCCAATAGGCTGAAAACTGAGCGATTCCCTGTGTTAGGGTGAGGCAAGGCCTGGCAGATGGGTGAGGACTACAGCATGGTGTTTCTCCCTCAGCAGGCAATCGATAGCTATTTGCTGATTGGATTAACATTATAAATTATTTTGTGATCAAGCTCTCTGTAAGCCAAGAACTAGGCTGGGAGTGAGGAAAGGGCTGGCTAGAGTCAGGTCATATTAAATGCTGAGAGACAGAGGGCCATTAAGCTGATGAAGATGGAAATACTTATTTTGCTTCTGCCTGCCCACACATACTGCTGGAGTTTCTTCTTAATAACTGCAAACACCTTAAACAAAGTATTCTTCTCCTCCACTCTAAAATTAGGTCATAAAATGAGTGGTTAGGTTAACTCCAGCTTTCTCAGGAAAATAAAAGAACTCAATAAAGTAAATGAACCTATTAATTGAAGGACTTGTTCCAAATGCAGAAAATTAAAAATATGTATCAAAGACTCAGAGTTATGCACCCTTCTGTAAAGACAGCAGGAGCTAACTTTTCTCATAGTTGATAATGTCAACATGGTCATTTAGAGTAAGTCATAAGCTCCTCAGTCCCCAGTATATTGGCTTTATGTTTTCATTGAGGCCAATTTTTTACTTATTAATTCATTCAACAGATTCATGGAGCACAAACACTGAGCCATCGGAAGCTAAATTTGAACCAATCTTGGAATAAGCTTTTATTAATATTCATCATTTATACTTTCATTGAAGTGTGAACTTATAAACTGCTTTATATATAGTTTGTTATTTAATCTTTACTACAATCTTGGGAATAAACCAGGTCAGGCATTATTAATCTGTTTATTAGAAGCCATTAGATATTATCAAATTGCCAAGTCTTATTCTCTTGACTCCTACTCTACTGCTCTGGGAGCTACCAGTGCTGTCTTGTAATTATAAACGATACCTCCTGTGGTTCTGGGCATTGCTCTGAGCTTTAAAAACAACTTATCATGGCAACCCTCTTAGCACTGTATCTTCAGCACCAAGAAAAGAATCTTGCAGCCCTCATTGCAGAGTTTGGCAATTCTGGGGGCAGGGGTGGTGGTTCAATTCTGGATGCATATTTCATACATTTCTGCAGGAAGGGGAGCTTTCCAGTCTACTTGGCTGGGACCCAAGAACCAGAGATTCTTTCTTAACTGGTCTGGAGAGGGAACTGGAACTGATGTTTTTTAAACATCACCCAGATGATTCTAATGTGCAGCCAGGGTTGGGGACTACTGAGGCACTCAGGCTGTAAGTGCCAGAGAATGCTGCTTCATCTGTGCCCAAAAGTAATTTGAGTCCCTGATCTGGGTAGGGGCTCTTGATGACAACATCTGGACATGTTACAGAAAAATGTGAAAAGTGGCTAATTCCTCTTCAGCTAGTAAAATGGGAATGAGAACTAACAGTTATTGATCATTCACTAGGTGCCAGGCACTAGGCACGCATTTTTTGTTATGAAATCTTCACTCAGTTTGATGAGATAAAAATAAATGGCTCTGCACTGAGGTTCTGAGGAGTTCTGAAGATTGGCCAACGTCATACCCTTCGTGATTGTTAGAGACTGGACTAGAACCTCGGTCTTCTTTGCTCCAGAGCCTATGGCTTGTGCATCACACCTCTGAGCTCTCCGGCAGCAGGCCCTTTCATCTTGTGCCTGACACACGAGAGCGTCCACTCTCTTAGTCTCCTTTCAACATAGAACTTTGGCCAAAAAAAGCAAGCCCTTCAAATTTTTTTTATAATGCTGTTTTAATTAATACGCTTTATAGCCTATTTTAACAATTTCTAGTGTGATAATACTCTCCTCATTACATTTTAATCAGAAATATCTAGTCTAGTCTTTTTCATTTGATGAATTTTTTTCATATATATTTGAGAAATACCTTGTCTAGTTGTGGTAAAAAACCTTCATGGGATTTTTACAGGGATCATGTTAAACATAAATTAATTTATGATAGAAGTACGATTGTAGGATTGTCTTTTTATCCAAAAGCGTGACTGGTTTCTCAATTCTTCTGTGATCTTCAGGAGAGTTAGAAATATCCAGAATACTTGAAGAACTACTATGATCCAACGGTAATAATAAAAATGTGCAAAAGACTTGAGTTTATAAAAGAAGATGCAGGAATAGCCAATAAACACACCAAAGTTTGCTTAATATCTTTAGTCATGAAAGAAATGCATATGAAGACACTCTTATCCAACTGTGTTATCTAGAGAGCATTTCACCCACTGCTGTGTGCTGCTCACCTTTTTTCTCGCTCTCTTCAGCAATGGTAAGATGGATACATTTTCCATCCTACCATGGAAGAGAAATCCATGGTTTGTTGTTTTTGCCAATAACAAAAATATTGGAGAGGTGGGTGACAAAATAGTTGCCACTGGCAGCTTTAATTTGGGTAACATCAAAAGAATCAGGGTGTCTCTCTTGTTGGTTATTACACCTGAATTCTTTCCATGTTAGCACCGCGGTCACAATTGACATGTTACCAGTGTCAAACTTAATGAAATCTGCAATATCGCCAGTCTCTAAATCAGTCTGATAGGGGGATTAGGAGAGCAGATGGTATGAGCACCAAGGGTTACCAGATGAAAATTCCTTTGGTGCCCTCAAAGACCTTTCCCACTATGCACATCTTGTATTCAGACTCGTCGGGTGCAATGCTACCCTTGGCATCATAGTTCAGACAGAAATTCTCTACAGTCTTGTCAATGCTGATGATGCTCATAAAACTATCAGGGCTGGTTCTGTCAGTGTGACCCTTATCATTGGTGATGCAGACTTGGTGATGCAGGTCTTCACATCCTCTCCTGTTAGAGCACACCTCAGTCTGTTCCTTAGGAAATTGGTGGGAAGGAAATTGGTGTCTTGAAGAAGATGGAAAAGGCAAAAAAGAGTTCACCCCTAGAGTTTTCAGTTCAAGCTCTAAGAGAATTTTGTGTGATTTATTCATTTATTTGTGTAATATATAAATTTGTCATAATTTATTACAGCAGCAATAGAAAATGAATACAGTTGTCAGAGGTTTAAATTTGCAGCCTTTTATTGAGAAGATATGAATAAAGCTTTGATGCTGCTTTCGACTTTTTCATTCTCAAGCCTCCCACCCCCAACTTCATGCCAGATTGAGGAGTTACTTGTGATGATTTCCATTACTGTCATCTAATTGTTTATCATTTTGTTTTTACTGTGGTTTTCACTTCTCTGGTTTACTCTCCATCCCTTTGAATTTTTATTCTTTCATCAGTTGTGATTTTGGAGAGAGAAGCACTGAGTAGATATGGTTGTCTGATATTTGGAAACATGATTTACTGATGTTTAAAGTCTCAGACAGATAACTTATCATATGTGAAAGGCAATCTGCAGACAAAAACAAGCAAGAAAATGAGGACCCTGAAAACAGATTGGATTTCATGCTGCTAGAAACATTCACAAACCTGAGAAAGGGCTTTCTGGTTTTAGAAAAAGGGCCCCATTGGCGTGATGAAAAGCATCTTGTTTCTCTATTCTTCCTGTTCCTGAAATTGATCTCCCATTGTGAAGAATACTAGCCCCAGGGGTCTGCAAGCTGAAGTGGGGAGAAAAAACTTCTCTTGAAATTACACCTTGCTGTTTGGGCACAATCTAGTCTACCTTCATTTTACAAGACCCAACTTTCACCCATGTGAGACTGCTGGCTGCCTATCTCTTTTAAATTTCATTGTCAGACTGTTTCCATATCTTATTTTCCTCTCAAAGTTTTAGCTCTGATTTGCTGGTGGCACTTCTAGGATTTCAGGGATAATGCCAATTTCCTTTTCTTCTGTCTTTAATTCCATCAAAAATTATTTATGTATATTTTGCAATGTTTCCAGTCTGCTCTGTCACTTCTAGATAGCCAAGTCTGTCAGTATTCCCTTGAAGATACGCTACCCAGAATCAGGTGTAATATTCTTGTCATGTTCTAAGCAGATGGCAGTGGAATTTTGCTTTTTTTATCCGAATGTTATATTGTTAATATAAAGCCACTAAATCTTCATAATTATGCTTGAATTATTACATAATTCCAGTAAACAAAGATATTATTATTTTATTTTCATAGGTAGGGCTCCTGTTCCTGGCTATCGTTTTGTACATCTTATTTTTTAATTTCTCCAGTTGAATTGGGTATCTCCACATCCTTTTTTTTTTTTTTAAAGATTTATTTTATTTATACAAGAACCGAGGTACAGGCCAGATGTGCGGGAGGGTGAGAGGATTCACCAGATAAAGAGTGGGGAACAGAACAGGCAGAATGATTGAAATACACTGCTGAGGGGAGCAGCGGGCTAGACAGGAGAGGTCCACTGTGCCATGTGGGTTGCTTCATGGCCAGCGGCGATCAAACCAGCAGTGCAGAGGCTGCGGACAGCTTCACAATGCTGCTTTCAACCACCTGCACCACCAGGGAGGCCCTCCACATCCTCTTACACCCTCCTTTTAATCTGATGTTTTCTGCCAATAAGGCCATGCCCAGCTAAGCCTTGGGAAGCTGACTGATCATCTCTGTGTACAAAATGGATCCACAATTTCTCTGAATTACTCCTCTGTTTTGAAGGTCCCATTTTTTCACTGAGGTGAGGACCAGTATTAACTAATAAATATAAAGGAAGAAAGAAACATGTTTCTTTCTTTTGGTAAGTCTCAGTAGAAGGAAAACACAGATTAATTTCCTCTGAGTTGTCTGGAGCCTTGGTCCTGCGTGACCTCTAGAGGGTGATCTTGATTGGCACCTTCCCCTCACTCCTTCCTCCAAGTAGCTTCCTGAAGCACCCTCCTGAGTTCTTTGAATTCAGAGACAGGTGAGAGAAACAAAGGTAAGAAGACAAGCAATTGCCTCAGCAATTTTTGTACTTTAACCTAAACAACGGGCTTGTCTACTTCTGACAGCTGAGTTCCACAGCCATTTTTCTGTCTGCTCAGGGGAGACCCAGAGAGAAGCCCGGGACATTTCCACTGCTCAGCCATGCTGCTGTTGCTCACCCCAGTGCTGGGGATGCTTTTAGAACTGAGTAAATAATATTTGATTTTGTCCCTGTTTCTACAGAAGTAACTGTTTCCTTATTCATTTTAATAAAAATACATCTTAGAGTCAAGTCTGTGCTGCTTTCTTTGATATAACATTCATTTTGCAGAGACTGCAGAGCCCAGTCGGTGACCCAGCTGGTCTCCCATGTCTCTCTCTCTGAAGGATCCTTACTGGAGCTGAAGTGCAACTATTCATATGTTGGGAATCCTTATCTCTTCTGGTATGTCCAGTATCCCAATCAAGGACTCCAGCTTCTTCTCAGTTACTTTTCAATGGGCACTTCCATTAAAGGCATCAAAGATTTTGAGGCTGAATTTAAGAAGGGTGAATCTTCATTTAACCTGAGGAAATGCTTTACTCATTGGAGAGATTCAGCTGACTATTTCTGCATCTAGAATGGCACAGTGCTGGGGACCATAGAGGGAGCTGAGCACAAACTCTGTGAGATGCTAGAGAGGATTTTGAACTCTGACACCGTGAAAGCCACCTTGTTCTTATTAAATGTATGGAGATGTCCAAGGATTTGATGAGCCAGAGTGGACACCTTCTGTGAAACCTGTGCTGGGAACTCTAAGAGAAATTTTACCCTTGCTGTGAAATGCTTCAGCAATTCAGTAGACATGTCTCTGCTAATCCTAGAAGCTAAGACTGAGCTCATTCTTTTCTCTTTTGAGGCAAATCCATATTATCTGAAAATAATTTGTTGAACTGTATTGGTCAATAACATTGATAGATGGACTTACGCACAGAGCATACTTGAGGCAAAATTTCCATTAAAAGTTTAATGTCAGAACATTTGCCTGATGTACATAGGCTCATCAGGTTATCTGAGTTCATTAAAACCCTAAGGCAGAATACAGTGATGCTGGATAACTTTATAGGAATTCAGTATTCTTACTTAATGTACTTCTTCAATACTGTGTTATGTAATTTTCACTTTCAATCAATATGCATGTACTATAGGATTTCCTTTTTTCTTTGAAAAGTTTTTTATTAAATTATTTCTTATAATTGATGTCTTAGATGTCAAGTAATATGATATTTCATGTAATAGGAATTCCTCATTTGGAGGCAATTCACTTATTCATTTACTGATGCACTTAAGAAATATTTGTTGACTACACACTGTCCAACAAGAACGTAGCTGTGGCAATAAAGTGGTAAAAAAAGAAAACCCTCATAAGTCCAAAATCATTCCAAATCATAATGACATTTCTCTGATTTTTATCCTAAAACTTGTTTATATAATATTTCAGTGGACCACAAAAAGGCAAAAAAAAAAAAAAAAAAAAAAGGCTAAATAAGAAAGCGTAAAGCTGATTTCTTCTCAGAAATGTCATGGTATGAAGCACCCACGTTGGCCAGTGTGCTAGGAAAAGATAAGCTTAGGGGAAATACCAATCATGGGGCTTCCTTGGTGGTGCAAGGGGTTAAGCACAGCACTGTGAAGCGATCAGCAGCTTCTGCAGCATGAGTTCGATACTTGGACAGCCAGAGAGTGTCTGCAGACCTCTCCTGTCTCACCAGCTGTTCCTCTCAGCAGTGTATTTCACTAGATTCACCTGTTCTGCTTCCCATTCTGTCTCTGGTGAATCCTTTCACCCCTGCACTTTTGGCCTACTCCCCAGTTCTTCTATACAAAAATAAATAAAATTAAAAAATATAATTTTCTTAAATAAAAAGAATTTTTATTTATCATTTATTTACAAAACTATTCAGATCTTGGGAGTATGACTTCATACCCTGGTATGTATATATGTCTTACCATACTGACAAGGGCCAGGAAGGGGGCGCTTGGGTGAGGTACTATGCAAGGTATAGTAAAAAATCTGCACACACACATTGTCTATGGCCTGTCTGCAATGAGTTCATTTCTAGTCCAAGGACACACCTGGAGGAGTGCAGGGAACTAGTACCATCTGAAGACCAGATTCAGCACACCCGGATGTGCTAGAGGCCAGGCATCCAGGAGGGCGATTAGGAGCTCCTGGTGCTGGAGTCACCAGCTCCTGGCAGTGGTGAAGGCCTGCTATAGCTGAACTGTCGTTTTCAACTCACTATAACTCGCCAGCTGGAAATGAAATGTTAAGGTGGTTTCTTCAGGGTGTTAACCCCCCCACCCCCGGCTCTTCCCCACCCCATCTTCCAGATTGCTGGCTGTCTGATTAAATCACACTTAAGGATTCATTTCCTGTTTGTACTTTATTGGTGTTTGGTAGTGACAGGTGGCCTGAGCTCCACTTTTCTGGTTGCAATTCCTACCTCTAGAGTTCCCTTGCCATTCCCAGCACCCGACTGACCACCCACCCCCCTTTTCTCCCACTCCCTTTCCTTTGGTAACCACTATCTTTTTCAAGAGTCTAAGTTAATTTTTGTTGGGAACAGTTTATTCTTTTTTTTTAAGATTTATTTTATTTTATGTATACAAGAGCTGGGGTACAGGTGTGGGGGGTGAGAGGACTCACCAGAGACAGAGTGGGGAACAGAACAGGCAGACTGACCAAAGCACACTGTTGAGGGGAGTAGCAGGCGAGTCAGGAGAGGTCTGCTGCGCCATGTGGGTTGCTCCCTGGCTGGCCAGGAATCGAACTCGTGCTGCCGTGGCTGTGGATAGCTTCATAGGTTGCGACTTAACCCCTTGTACTACCAGGGAGGCCCGGGAACAGTTTATTCTTAAAGGAAGAAATATAAGAGAGGACGGAGGAGGAGAGAGTCTGACATATGACCACTCATAGGAAGGAGAAGACAGAATATTTCTTAGAGTTTTTTGGGGGGTGTGTGTAAGGAAATTACGTGTTGGGCATAGTATACTGTGTTCTCTGTGAATATTAAGCCAAATGTCATATTCTCTGCAATAAGAATAGTGCTCATTGTTGTACATACTCTTCAAATTTTTGTGAATAAATGAGTAGGAAATACATTACTGCTACAGAAAAAGATCATTTTTTCCCACTGAACAAATTTATTCAACAAAGAATTATTTGTGTCAAAAACCCCGAATAGCCAAAGCTCTCCTGAAAAAAAAAGAAGGGAATGGAGGCACCACACTCCCAGACTTCAAACTATTCTACAAAGCCATAATCATCAAAACTGCATGGTATTGGAACAAGAACAGACATACAGACCAATGGAATCGAATAGAAAATCCAGAAATACACCCACAGATTTATGGTCAACTAATCTTTGACAAAGGAGCAAAGACTATGCATTGGAGCAAAGAAAGTTTGTTCAATAAGTGGTGCTGGGAAAACTGGGTCACTATATGCAAAAGTATGAAGCTTGACCACTACCTCACACCATACACAAAAATCAACTCAAAATGGATTAAAGAACAAGACATAAGACCTGAAACCATAAAATACATAGAAGGAAATATAGGCGAAACACTACGTGATTTGCACATCAAAGACATCTTTACAGACACATCACCCAAAGCAGTGATAGTGAAGGCAAAGATAAACAGCTGGGACTACATCAAATTAAAGAGCTTCTGCACAGCAAAAGAGACAATAACAAAAACAAAGAGAAATCCCACCAACTGGGAGAACATTTTTGCACACAACACTGATGATAAAGGACTGATCACAAAAATCTGCAAAGAGCTGATGAGACTCAACAACAACAAAGAAAATAATCCAGTCAAAAAATGGGCAGAAGAGCTAAAAAGAAACTTCTCTGAAGAGGAAATGCAAATGGCCAACAGGCATATGAAAAAATGTTCAACATCACTTGTAATCAGGGAAATGCAAATCAAAACTACCATGAGATACCATCTTACACCAGTGAGAATGGCACATATTAAAAAAACTAGCAACAACAAATGTTGGCGAGGGTGTGGAGAAAAAGGAACTCTCCTGCACTGTTGGTGGGAGTGCAAACTGGTCCAACCACTGTGGAAAGCTGTGTGGAGATTTCTGGACCTACTAAACTTAGAGCTTCCATATGATCCAGCAATTCCACTCCTAGGTATTTACCCAAAGGACACAGAAACATCCATTCCAAAGAACACCTGCACCCCTATGTTTATAGCAGCACTATTTACAATAGCTAAGCTTTGGAAACAGCCCAAATGCCCAAAAATAGATGACTGGATCAGAAGATGTGGTACATATACACCATGGAATATTACTCAGCATTCAAAAAAGATAAACACATGCAATTTGCAGCAACATGGATGGCACTGGAAGGGATCATGCTCAGCGAAATAAGCCAGAAAGAAAAAGAAAAATACCGGATGGTCTCACTCATAGCAGGAATCTAGAAAACTTAAATAAGGGACCAGGAAAATGAATAACTATAAGAAAGTGAAAATCAAAATCAACAAAAAACTATGAAACAGAGACACTTTTGGGGGCATGGGGGGCGGGAGGGGAGGGATTGGGATCAGAATGGGGGGGTTGCAATTGTATGGGGAATATAAAAATAAAATTTATTATTAAAAAAAAGAATTATTTGTGTCAAGATCATAATCTTGTGTCACACAGTACAAAGATCAGATAGAATTTGCTGTTCTAAAAGAGCCTGTAGTCCAATAGAGGGTTTCATGTTACCATCACATACATCATAACATAAAATTCTCTCAAAATTTTTATATATTAATGCTCCCATTGTGTGTATAAGGAAGCCGAGGCACAAAGTATTTAGGTCACTTGCTCATGATCACCTACATTGTTAGCAGAGCCAAGGCTCAAGTACACATCCTCATGTCTTAAGTGTTAATCTAGGGTATGTATATGGATGTATATATACATTACATTGCTAGTAGTAAGGAGCAGACCAAACAGAAGTTAATCAGAAGTTTTGAACAATTGTAGATCTGACTCTAAGATGCTCTTGTTGGTTTTTCTCTTTGCATTCATAGCACAACTCTTTGAGTAAATATAAATGCATATGGTAGAGTCTGGTCTGGTCTCTGGTGAGCGGGGTAGAGAATGTCAGTTCCTTTCTTGTAGCAGAAAAAGATACAGGATAGAGAAGCTAGAAGCAGCACTTGGAGGTACACTTGGTAAAGGAAGTATGGAAAGGCATCTGAGAGTCTTCTAGGTGTTTTCTGGCATCATATTTGCTGTGAGAATCATATCTTTGAAAAAAAAAAAAAAGATAGTAGAGGGCCTCCCTGGTGGCACAGGGTTTAAGCGCGGCGCTGTGAAGCTGTCCACAGCCACTGCAGCACGAGTTCGATCCCGGCTAGTCAGGGAGCTACCCACATGGTGCATCAGACCTCTGCTGTCTCACTCTGCTGCTCCCCTCAGCAGTGTATTTCAGTCGATCTGCCTGTTCTGTTCAACGCTCTTTCTCTGGTGAATCCTCTTACCTTCCACACCTCTGACTTGTACCCCAGTTCTTGTATGCATAAATAAATAAATCTTAAAAAAAATAAAAAGATAGTAGAGGACAATGCATGAATGCCACATGAATGCATGCACCCCCCCTCACACCCCACATACAGCTTCCTTTCAGCCAAAGAGCTTCAAAATCCCTCCCTGGAAGGAGAACAACTGGCAACTCCAGTCAAAGTGTGGTGGTACAAGGTCATGATTGGGATCATGTGATACCAGTGAAAATCCAGTGAAAATACCAGTCTGGAAAAGGGGACGCCTGCCCTTGGCTATTGTACCCAAGTACACCTTGATAGGGTTGTGTGCAGTGGGCTCTCACTTCATCCTGTGCCATCGCATTTGTACTGTAGATTTGCCACATGACATTTCTAAAGCACTCTTGGATTAATAAGCCATCATAGAGTTGGGAAGAAACAAACATACTGTGTGGAAGTTATGATCTATCTCAGAAAATATCAGTGACATGGGTCTCCCCGGTGGCGCAGCGGTTGAGTGCTGGGTTGTGAAGCTGCCCGCAGCCTCTGCAGTGCCGGTTCGATCCCCGGCTGCTCCCCCGCCACTGGAGGAGGGTCCCGCATGGCGCGCAGACCTCTCCAGCCGCCTGCTGCTCCCCTCAGCCATGTACTTCGGTCCTTCTGCCTGCTCTGCTCCCCGCTCTGGCTCTGGTGAATTCCCTTACCCTCCCGCACTTCTGACTGTACCCACTGCTTGTATAAATAAATAAAAATAAATAAATAAATCTTAAAAATATATATAATTAAAAAAAAGAAAATATCAGTGACATGTTAATTAGGTCTTCATGGGCTCTGGGGATCTTGGGTCTGCAGCTGACCTCCAGAGGGCAATGCTGCACCAGCTAGAGATTCTGTGGATGGCCATCATCTGCTCAGCCCCTCCTCCTGCAGCTGGTGGAGTGCTTTGCAGGCGAGACAGGTGACAAGAATCAGACATCTGAAAGCTCCATGCTCATCTCAGTGGCCTTTGTATTATTATCCAAGCTAGGCTTGTGTTAAGGCTAACTTTCCCCCAGCCCTGGTTGCCAAGGGAGTACAGCCACTTTCCTGCTTGCTCAGGGAAAGATTTCCAGAAGAATCCATAGCTTTTCACTGCTCAGCCATGTTCCTGTTTGTCATCTCAGTACTGGAGATAATTTCCCTGAGTGAGTAAAATTTCATAATGGTCTACAGTTCTACAGGCTCTGACTGGAAATATTTCTTATAGCAAAATATATGTTGCTTTCACTGATGAAATGTTGATTTTGTAGGAGATGCCAAGGCCCAGTCAGTGACCCAGCTGAATGCTCATCTCTCGGTCTCTGAAGGAAACTCAGTGGAGCTGAAGTGCAACTATTCATATGGTGCAACTCCTAATCGCTACTGGTTCGTCCAATACCCCAACCAAGGCCTCCAGCTTCTCGTGAAGTCCTTATCACTGGAGCCCCTGGTAAAAGGCATTAAAGATTTTGAAGCTGAATTTAGGAAAAATGACTCTTCTTTTAACCTGAAAAAGTCCTCAGCCCACTGGAGCGACTCGGCCCGGTACTTCTGTGCTGTGAGTGACACAGTGACTGAGGCTGCAGGGGGAGCTGAGCACAAACCACCCATCGTGGAGTTTTTGACTCAAGATCTCCTCCTCTGGTACTTTAAAACATCTCTTGCTTTTTGACTGTGAAATGAAGCCAAGAACTGAGCAGATCCGTACAATTCCAGTACTGACAAAATTTACTTCAGAGCATTTTGCTCATTGCAGAAACTGTGTCATGATAAATAGTATTTTAGAATGCTGTAACAACGGCATTTCAAAAGAGACAGTGTTTTCCCTCCCCTCCCCTGCCCTGCCCTCCCCTCCCCTCCCCTGCCCTGCCCTCCCCTCCCCTCCCTTTCCCTCCCCTTCCCTCCCCTCCCCTGCCCTGCCCTCCCCTGCCCTCCCCTCCCCTCTTCCCTTCGGCAGACTCCAGGAGAATAAACCTTGCCTGGCAACCAGCAAAGCAATGGGTAGCCCAGTTCTACAACTGTAAGGAACTGAATTCTATCCACAGCAAGAATAAGTGGAAGCATATTCTCCCCCAGTGTCTGACCCAGTTTGATTTCAGTTTTGTAATTCTCTGAGCAGAGAATCCAGTCATAACATGCCTTGCTTTAGGTGTATGGAACTGTGAACTAATAAATGAGTGGGTTTTTTTTTTTTGAAATGTTATTTTATTCTGAGAAAATATGTCAATGAATCTTTTTTTTACCCCCTATTTTCTAATTGGACTGCTTGGGTTTTACCGTTCTCCCCTCTCTCATCCCTAAAATCCTTTGACCCTTTCTTCTGCCTTCTACCTTAATTTCAAAAACCTCACTTCATTTATTAGTAGAGTCTGTTAAGTTTTGCATTTTACTTTGTCCAGTCAACTGCATGTGAGTGTCTGATAATTGTCTTCGTTATTCTGACTTGCTTCCATTTTACTGCAAATGGCAGCACTTTCTCTTTTCTTACCCCTTACCGCTTATAGGTACTCTTCTTTCTCTCTGTGCTTTTGATATTCTCTCCTTGTCATTGGCTGTCAACTTTTTTCTTTTCTTTTCTTTTTTTATAGTAAATTTTATTTTTATATTCCCCATACAATTGCAACCCCCTTATTTTGACCCCAATCTCTCCCCTCCCTGCCCCCCACCCCCCATAGAGTGTCTCTGGTTCATAGTTGTTTGTTGATTTTGATTTTCACTTTCTTATAGTTATTCATTTTCCTGGTCCCTTATTTAAGTTTTCTAGATTCCTGCTATGAGTGAGACCATCCAGTATTTTTCTTTTTCTTTCTGGCTTATTTCGCTGAGCATGATCCCTTCCACCTCCATCCATGTTGCTGCAAATTGCATGTGTTTATCTTTTTTGAATGCTGAGTAGTATTCCATGGTGTATATGTACCACATCTTCTTGATCCAGTCATCTATTTTTGGGCATTTGGGTTGTTTCCAAAGCTTAGCTATTGTAAACAGTGCTGCTATAAACATAGGGGTGCAGGTGCCCTTTGGAATTGATGTTTCAGGGTCCTTTGGGTAAATACCTAGGAGTGGAGTTGCTGGATCATATGGAAGCTCTGTGTTTAGTAGGTCAAGAAATCTCCACACAGCTCTCCATAGTGGTTGGACCAGTTTGCACTCCCACCAACAGTGCAGGAGAGTTCCTTTTTCGCCACACCCTCACCAACATTTGTTGTTGCTAGTTTTTTTAATATGTGCCATTCTCACTGGTGTGAGATGGTATCTCATTGTAGTTTTGATTTGCATTTCCCTGATGACAAGTGATGTTGAACATTTTTTCATATGCCTGTTGGCCATTTGCATTTCCTCTTCAGAGAAGTTTCTTTTTAGCTCTTCTGCCCATTTTTTGACTGGATTATTTTCTTTGTTGTTATTGAGTCTCGTCAGCTCTTTGTAAATTTTCGTGATCAGTCCTTTATCATTAGTGTTGTGTGCAAAAATGTTCTCCCAGTCAGTGGGGTTTCGCTTTGTTTTTGTTATTGTTTCTTTTGCTGTGCAGAAGCTCTATAATTTGATGTAGTCCCAGCTGTTTATCTTTGCCTTCACTATCACTGCTTTGGGTGATGTGTCTGTAAAGATGTCTTTGATGTGCGTATCACGTAGTGTTTTGCCTATATTTTATGGTTTCAGGTCTTATGTCCAGTTTTTTAATCCATTTTGAGTTGGGTTTTTTTTTTTTTTGCTTTACTTTTGCTTCCTTTTATTTTATGTTGAACTTATTCCCTTGCCATAAGTTTTTGTTTCTTCAGTTTCTTCTATGATATCTTTTTCTTCTGTGCCACCTCCTCTTCTGGTTTAGGAACAATCTGCTCTTTTTCAGTAAGGATCATCTCAATGTGACAGGGGGAGCTCATGTATGGGTTAATCTGACCATGAGCTCTGTAAGTTCTGCTACACATCTTAGGGGCTTTGTTCACCTGGATGTGCTCAATGACAAGAGAATCTACATCTAAACCCTTAAGTTCGGCATTACTCTCTGCATTTTTAAGCATGTGCAGTAAAAATTCAGTACTCTTTTTGGGCCACTGACCTTGCGTCCAACCCCACTGTTTGGCCTGGGCACACCTGCCAATGCCACCGTTGTAATGACGGACTGGCACGCACTGCTTCTGTAGAGTGACATCCTTCAGATACTTGGTGGCTTTTTGGATATGCATACCCTTGATGGTCTGGTCAGTTTCATGAGTGATCTTAAAATGAACACGGAGATTTGAACCTCTTGATTTTGCATGACTTGTAGGGTTTTCTGGGTCAAGTGAGTAGTGAACCATTTTCAGAGATTACTAAGGCCGCATACGGGAAGAGCTTGAGTTAGTTTTTGTGCATGGTATTAGGTAGTAGCCAAGCTTCATTCTTTTGCATGTAGTGACTCAGTTTTCCCAGCACCATTTATTGAACAAACTTTCTTTGCTCCAATGCATATTCTTTGCTCCTTTGTCAAAGATTAGTTGACCATAAATCTGTGGGTTTATTTCTGGATTTTCTATTTGATTCCATTGGTCTGTGTGTCTGTTCTTGTTCCAATACCATGCAGTTTTGATGGTTATGGTTTTGTAGTATAGTTTGAAGACTGGGCGTGTGATGCCTCCATTCCCTTCTTTTTTTTTCAGGAAAGCTTTGGTTATTTGGGGTTTTTGGTGATTCTGTATGAATTTCATCAATAATTGTTCTGTTTCTCTGAAGAATGACATTGAAATTTTTATTGGAATAGTATTGAATCTATATATTGCTTTTGATAGGATGGCCTTTTTAATCATGTTTATTCTTCTAATCCATGAGCAGGGGATGTCTTTCCATTTCTTTGTGTCTTCTTCTATTTCTTTTAATAGTGTTTTATAGTTTTCTTTACATAGGTCCTTTACCTCTTTTGACTCACCCTTACACTTTTCTTACATAAAGTGTTTTAAGGAAAAAATCCCCTTATGGCATCATATATTGGATATAGTGCCCCTCACCCCCCCCCAATGTTTGCACCCACACTTTGGTGAGATTACCTTGCTGTCACACAGGACTCTGTGGGTGGGGTTTCCTGTTAAGGGGATATGAGAGCTCAGATGTGATTGGTGCTCAGTGATTCTATAGAACATGTTGACTGTAATTTGCCTGCACCGAAGTCTTGGCACTATCCAGAGCAGGGGTGAAGGCACCAAGAGCAGGGGAACTCCAGCTAGAAGACAGGGATCATGAGACACTGGGGTGCTCTGCTGGGGCTTCTGTGGGTCCAGATTGGCTGTGAGTTGGGGCCGACACAGATAGGGTATGGAGAGAGCTCCCCAGCTGATAGTGGTGGGGGGAAGGGTTGCTGATATGGATCCCCTAGGGGGTCCTCCATTCCCATGGGTGTTTCTTGGGATCTTTGACAAGCTTAGAATCTGCATCAGTGATTCCCCTTGAGATCATATGTGTCTGTTCTCTCTCCACGCAGGGGTGAGAGGGATGCAGGTGGAGCAAAGTCCTGGATCCCTGAGTCTCCTGGAGGGAAACAGCTCCACTATGAGATGCAACTTTTCTACCACCATGAACTATGCGCAGTGGTTCCGACAGAACCAGGGGGGCGGCCTGGTCACCCTGTTTTACATAGTTCCAGGGACTCCGAAGCAGGAGGGAAGGTTAACTGCCACACTGAACTTTAAGGAGCAGTACAGCACCCTGCACATCAAGGGCGCCCAGCTGGAGGACTCAGCCACCTACCTGTGTGCGGGGGAGGCACAGTGCTCTGGGGTGATGTGCAGCCTGTACCCAAACTGCAGCTGGGCCTCAGCCCCACCCCTTCCTGGGAGTGGGGGCATGTCTATGTTTCTGCAGGCTCCAAAAGAGAGGACAGTAAACTTTGTGGATAAATTATTACAAAATAAAGTTGTGTATTTGAACTTTGCAATAAGCTTTTCGGAGAGATTGCAATTCTCCAAAGTTTAGAAACTGTGGTTTTCGAAATAGCTGCAATAATTGGAAAGCAAATATCTATAGGTGTAGAAATAAAAACTAAAGATATTAGATTAAATGAAAACGACATGTCATGTGGTCTTGAACTAATTTAACAAACCAATCATTAACCTACCATGGCTTGGAATTTGAACAGTCAAGCTCATGTTGGAAGGAGAGAGATAAAAAGTAGAACACAATCAGATTGTTTGAGAAGGTGTTTTTTGCTTTGCATATGAGTAAGTTCATCTGCCTCCTTGAGGTTCTGCATGTTGCTGTATTTTTTTCTTATAAGAAATACATATGTTATATAAGAAATACATGTTATAGATATAAATATAAGAACTAATTCTCTAGAAAGGAACATGCTGCTTTCCCATAGGATAAAATTCTCAAATCTTTCATTAGGAAAATTTTTCTATTCTTATAGCAATGCTTTAGGTCAGCATTTACCCTTTCAAATTATTGTATCTGAGGTTAGGGGCAACCTCAGATCCAGTAGCTTGTATGTGGATGTGAATGCAAAAGGTCATGGGCTGAATGAATTTAAAGGAAGAGCCTAAGCTAGCAGGCATTTGGAATATTGAGTGTTCTTTTCCTACTCTGATCTTTGCTTACATGTATTTTTTGAAAGAATTTTTCTCCATAGCAGACAAATGAGGCTAGTTGATGAGACTGAATAGGAAGACATTATCTTTGTTAAAGAGTGAATCCTTTTATACAGGAACTGCTATGTTAAGTTCTCATGAATATGCACAAGGGTCCAATTTTTGCATATCTTTGTCATCACTTGCTTTTTTCATTTTTGGTGGGTTTTTCTTTTTCTTTTGGGTAATAGGCATCCCAAAGGGTTGGAGGTGATATCTCATTCAGTGTTTGGTTTGCATTTCCCTGATGATTAGTGATGTTTAGCTGTTATTCAGATTTCTTAACCCCACTCAAAGACTGACATGGGCCTGATCATAAAGTCAAGACTTAGATGTCCAGGAAACAAACATCCCATTAAGACTCTGTCCACCAGGGGGTGCAGTTTATCAACACACGCATTTCCTGCGTGAAGAACCTGGCTTGATCCTCTCACTGTGACTTCAACATTCCTTCTTGTTAAGAATCAAGAACCTTTAGGTGACACTCTAGAGATGAACTCTTCTCCAGGCTTAGTGACTGTGGTGCTCTTACTGCTTGGTAAGTAAAATGCCTGCTAATTTTTTTTTCTTCTGTCAACAAAATCTTGGATCATAATTTTATCCAAGAGCCTTATGTCCAAGATGACACAAGTCTCTTTTATTTTCCCAGGACAAACACATGGAGACTCTGTGACCCAGCAGGAAGGCCAAGTGACACTCTCAGCAGGGAACTCCCTGACTGTGAATTGCACTTACTCAACCATACTCAACCCCACTCTCTTCTGGTATGTCCAGTATCCTGGCGAAGGTCTGCAGCTCCTACTAAAAGCCAAGACAGCCAACAAGAAGGGAACAAACAAAGGTTTTGAAGCCACTTACCAGAAAGACCCCAATTCCTTCCACTTGGAGAAAGCCTCAGTGCAAGAGTCAGACTCGGCTGTGTACTACTGTGCCCTGGATGACACAGTGATGGAAACTGCAGGGGTAGCTGAGCACAAACTGAGCAGCAAAAGGGGCCTGACTGCTGAGTGTCTCTGATCCACTATGGTTCCAGCACAGTCTATGATCTTTTGTCTCCTAGTCTGTGGTTAATTCACAAATCATACAAAAGTCCAGAGCATAAGAACAAGAAGTAAGCATTCCCCCCATCCAACTCTTCATTAATGAAATTACCAACAGAACCAGACCAAACAGAGTTCCTCACACATGGTCAAGGTAATTTGAAGGGAAAACTGCACAGATAATGAGGTAGTCTCTTGCTCATTCTTGCAAAGTCCTGCCCCCACATCTTGCTTCATGGTACATATTGATATGTATTTACATACTTTTAGAGAGGTAAAGTGTAGCAGAGAAGGAGGGTTCTACCTAATGTCTTTCTGAAAGATTATGGCAGGAGTGTTGATAGGTGGGATGATTCCCTAAGGTTCTGGTTCTTAATTAAGAAAGAACAAAATCTTGTATGAACAATGAAAAAATGTCATTTTTCCTTGCTTCTTTCTTTGGTCAATCAGATGATAAACAAGGTGAAGGGGAGGAACAAAAAGCATAAGAGAGGAATGGATTCTTGTCTAAATCATGAACAGTGGTCTTTGCTTATTCCTCAACAGTTACATAGATCAGATGGCTTTCTAACAATAAGGACTCAAGTGAGAGAGTTTTCAGTGACCACGACAATATTTGTTAACTTTGTTTTTTGGGCAGTGGTCATCCTGACAGGTGTGACATTTCCCTGGTGGTTAATAATATTGAGCTTTATTCATATACTCATTTTTTTGGTATATCTTCTTTGGACAATTGTCTATTCTGGTTCCTCATCTTTTTTTTCAATTGATAAATTGTTTTTTTTGTTTTGTTTTGTTTTTGTATTGTAGTAATTCCTTACAAGTTTACTTTTATGTTAACCCCCTTCCTGTATGTTCTTTGCCATTTGTTCTTCTATAGGTTGACTTGTTGATTGCTTCCTTGGTTGTGCAGAGGTTTTGTAGATTGATGTAGTCCCAGCATGTTAATTTTGTTTGTTTCCTATGTGTATGGTGTTATATCCACAATCATTGCCAAATCAATGTCACAAAAGTTTTCTTTTCAAAAAACAACTCTTAGCTTATTGATTTTTTCATTGTTTTAATATTTCTGCTCTATTTTTTTCATCTTTCTAGGTTTTAGGCTTAATTTTTATGATGTGAGTTTCCTACCCTCTCTTACTGTGTTTTTACAATAATTAGAAAGGTACTTTTATAAACAGTTGATGAAAGAATCCAAATTGTAAAAGAATGGAGGTTGGGAGGGCCACTGTAAAATATGAAAGTTGCTATTAACATTCAGCTTTTTTTATTCAATGCCACATGAAGATATGGAATTTTATTAACTCTGGCTTCATTCTTTTCTGTAATTCTTAATTTGCTCTTGCTGTTTCATCATTTCTTTTCTATTCACTTTTTTGACTTGAATATTATTTTTTAACCTCTGTTTTTAAAATTTTTATCCTTGATGTCACTTTTATGGGAGTTAATTAGTTCACTAACTTGGTGTTCTCTTGGACTTCTCTTAGTGGTCATTTAGCAGAACTGGCATTTCTTTGGGACCTTTCCAGTGTGGGTGTGGTGGGTTTAGAGGGCAAATGAAGGGGCAATGGGCATTGCAGCAGGAAGATTACCCTCCTAGGTGCTTAGCTTCCTGGGTTGTTTCTTCCTGGGTTTGTTTCTTATGCAGTATATAACAAGACCTGTAATCGTACTTTAACCAATACATTTCTAGATGTTTTGATGATTAATATATTTGGACTCAAGTCTAATACTCTGTTGTTGCCCCATGTGCTCTTGTTGGGTTTTTCCCCCCTTTTGTGGTCTGTGTTCTGTTTCATTGATAAAATTTTCCTTTTTGTCTCTGCTGAAATAGAAAATGTAGTAAATTTCTGACCTAAAGACAACTATCTTTAAATTACATGTGGGTGTCTCCATATAGGTGTATATGTATATATGCATCTACATGTATGTATGCACACAGATGCATACACACATACAAGTATAAGTACTTATACCTAGACCTCCAACGTTCTATAACATTTTTTCCGCATGCATATACCATTACTTCTCCTTGGGTGTACTTTTCTCTCACTACTTTACTTTCTCTATAATTAAGTCAGAAGCTAGTTGAAGCAAACAATACATCAGTTAGGTATCAGGACAGCAATTTCACAGAGTTTATTAGATGAGCTGATGAACTACAGCTCTAATGAACTTTAATAAAATGATTAAATAAGTCCATCCAACACAATAAGCAGAACAGGAACTCACAACATTCTTCCTCAGGGTCTTTGTCCCTGACCTGCCCTCTGCCTGGAGTGTTTCTTACTTACCATCCGTATGGCTCATACATCCACTTCTTCCTACTCTCTGTTCCTAGAAACATGTGATCCTGCTCATAAAAAAGAATGCTTAAAAAGGTTTATAGCAGTGTTACTTTTCATAGATAAAAGAATAAACATCGTAAGTGTTCACTAAGAGAGGAAGGTATATTTTCCCTCAAATGACATTTTAAAAATAGAAATTGGTTCTTTTAAACTTCAAGTGAAGCGAATTAGGTAATTTCTTTTTCAATCATCTGCATATCCTTCATCAGGAAACATGGGCTTTTGAGGTTGAGGTTGCGTGGCTGCTGAGCTGGTGCATCTGAACTAGTGTTTGTTGGTAGTTTCGGGCCACCAGGGGGCACTCTAGACCTTATAAGACAGAAGCTTCCTGATGGTCCCAGATGTTGAACAGTTAAGAAACCAGAACTTGGAAATAATTTTAGTAGCACTAATATCCTACCTTTTCATCTCGCTCCTTGGGATAGGAAGGAATAAGAATAATGAGGACAGTAGAAGAAGGGATAAAAAAAAAGAAACACATATAGAAGGAGGAAAGGGAAAAGATTACAGTTTCATAGCAATGTGGGCCCTGAGCAGATCAGCTGGTCAGGACAGAGAAGAGAAGAGGTGGAAGTTAGAGTGGAAATATCTAATTTCACTAATACTTGTTGGAATCATTTTCTACGCAGAAGGTAACTACATGTCCTGGATTTCTAGAAATCTCTTCATTTTAAAATATATATTTTCTTCTTCAGTAACAATGCGATATATCAGGGAATCTCCCCATTAGAATTTTCATATAACTGAATCCTTAAATTCTTGGCCAAAATAGCTATTTGGGAAACAAGTTAACTCCTCCCACGCAATACTTCAAGGCTTCATTATTTTTCAGTGCAAAAGTTAACTGGGTTGAGACAATGATTTTTTTCAGGAAAAAATTATGACACTACTAACACCTAACTAACATGAAACCATACACTTTTCTTCCATAACGTGTTTTAAGAAAGAAAAAAAAAACCCTTATAGTAACATACATTGGGAACAGTGCCCCTCACCATCCTGCACTGTTTGCTCCCACAGTTGGGTGAGATTACCTTGCAATCTCATGGGGATGCTGTGGGTGGGGTTTCCTGTTAAGGGGATGACAGAGCTCAGATGTGATTGGTGCTCAGTGATTCTGGTGGAACATGTTGGCTGTAATTGCCAGAAACCAAGACTTGACAGCGTGGTACAGAGCAGGAGAGTGAGGGCACTAAGAGCAGGGGTGAAGGTACCCCAGAAACAAGATAAGGATCATGAGATACTGGGGTGCTCTGCTGGGACTTCTGTGGGCCTGGATTGGCTGTGAGTTGGGGCCTTCCCAGATGGGGTATGGGGAGACCTCCCCAGCTGACGGTGGGGGAGGAGAGGGATACTGACATGGAGCTCCTAGAGGGTCTTCCATATTCTTGGGTATTTCTTGGGATATTTTATAAGCTCAGAGCCTGCATCAGTGAATGCCTGTTGGGATCATATCTGTCTGTTTTCTCCACGCAGGGGTGAGAGGGATGCAGGTGGAGCAGAGTCCTCCATCCCTGAGTGTCCAGGAGGGAAACAGCTCCACTCTGAGCTGCAACTATTCTACCACCATGAGAAGTGTGCAGTGGTTCCGACAGATTCCTGGGGGCAGCCTGGTCACCCTGTTTTACATAGCTTCAGGGACTCGGAAGCAGGAGGGAAGGTTAAGCATGTCTTTGGACACTAAGGAACGGCACAGCACCCTGCACATCGAGGGCTCACAGCTGGAGGACTCAGCCACCTACTTGTGTGCGGTGGAGGCACATTGCTCCGGGGTGATCTGCAGCCTGTACCCAAACTGCAGCTGGGCCCCAGCCCCACCCTTTCCTGGGAGGGCATGTATGTTGCCTGACTGTAGCTTTTGCACAGCAAGTTTGGGGCAATGTGTGTTCTTCAGGGCTCCAAACATGAGGACATTAAACCTTGTGGATAAATTATTACAAAAAATTTGTATACATGAACTTTGCAATGAAAGTTTTCAGAATGATTACAGTTTTCTGAAGTTTAGAAACTCTGGTTTTAGGAATAGCTGAAAATTGGACAGCAAATATCTGTTTAGAAAAAGAAATGAAAGATAATTGCTTAAATAGAAAAAATTTCAGGTAAACTTTGAACTAATTTAAAACAAAGTAACACAGAGATAATTTAGGATTAATTTTCCTTATAACTAAAGACAGTGATGGAATTTATAAATAGGCAATCTGACTAATCTGTAGATCGTGAAGTCACATTTTATTCGACATGCATCCTACACAAGTTACAGAAAATGTAAGAAGCACTGAAATGTCAATGTACAAATTTACATTTAAAATGAAATTTATGACTTACATGAAACTGGTATGAAGAGTTAAATCATTTGTAGAAAAATTGTTCTACCATAGACAGCTCTAGCTAGATTTACTAATATTTTATCTCAAGTTAATTTAGTGGATAGTTATGCAATATTGCCTTAGCATATAAAATACCTTAAGAACTTTAGTGTTGAGGAATCAACCAAAATACCCTTCCTAAAATTAAAAGTTACCAAAAATTCTGTTTGCACACTTGCATTTACCAACAGTAACTAAGTTTCCTTTCAATTATATTTGTTGAAATAAAGTTACTTAAAGAATAGAATTTGATATTCTAATGAATTAATTTCCAGAAAAGCAATCCAGGGAAATCTTATTATTATCAAGATAGCCCACTAATAAGAATATCACCAGTTATATAAAATGATGATCCCCAAATACTTTTTTGCAATTTGTAAACTTACATCGTTATTTATGTTATCATTATATCTTTGTATAAGTAAGAAAATATTTTTTTAAGAGGCATGTATATTTATTTATTTATTTGTTTGTTTGTTTGTTTGTTTATTTATACACGCACTGGGTACAGTCCGAAGCGTGGGAGGGTGAGAGAATTCACCAGAGCCAGAGCGGGGAGCAGAGCAGGCAGAAGGACCGAAGTATACTGCTGAGAGGAGCAGCGGGCGGCAGGAGAGGTCTGCGCGCCATGTGGGACCCTCCTCCAGTGGCCAGGGAGCAGCTGGGGATCGAACCGGTGCCGCAGAGGCCGTGGGCAGCTTCGCAATCCAGCGCTCAACTGCTGCTCCACCGGGGATGTCCAGTAAGAAAATATTTTTAAAGAGCGATTTATATTTTATTGCCAGTTCATCATGCACTGGCTTCTGGAGGTGTGAGCCATGGTGGTGGTGCTGTCCCTAAGGCTCACATGTAGTTGTAGAACTTTCCTAGAAATAGTAAAAATATTCATTTATCTGGTACACATCTCTTGGGGCAAGATATAAATATAAATATTGAGCATCATACATTCATTGTTATAAAAATGATCCTGGAACCCAGAGGCTAAGGGGAGTATTGTCCTCATGCAGCTGGCAGTCCGGGAAGGTACTAGAAAAGGCTTTTCCAGCTCAAGACTTTTGGATGATGAGTCGCAGTATTCCATGACATAATCATGAGGCAGTGACTTTTGCTCAGGGCTGGCTCTCATAAACCTCTTTGCATTTGGTGCAAATATGAGGTGCACTGATTTACTGAGTTTGTGCTGCTGATGCCCCAGAGCAAAGTCCGGGCTTTCCTGGGGCAGCAGGTTAGCAAGGGTCATGTCAGTTTCTCTGTTTGTGGAGTCTCAACCTGCCTTTGGACAAACCAACCTCAGTTTGAAAACAGTGCAATTCACTATATGAGCTAGTGAATTGATTAAGTTCAGAAGCAAAACAAAAAAATTAACCAAAATATGTGTGAAATCTTGGGTTATCAGATCAATTTGTTCAATAATTATCTATGAGCATGTTTCATAGGAGAGGAAATACTTTGTATCTTCTTTGGTTTGTGGCTGGGTCTTGGAATTAAACTCTCATAAGAGATTAACTGGACAAAAACATAGACATTTTATTACATTTTTACATCAATGCTTGTATCGTATAATGATATGTTCTCAAGTTTCATCCATTTTATAGGAATTTCTTGCCTTTAAAAGTTTGGATAGTATTCAACTGTATGTAGTACCAGCCCTGTGAATTCATTTATTTGTTTATAGACATTTGAGTTGCTTCCATCTTTTTTTTTTTTTTTGCAATTTTGATTAGGAATGTTGTGAACATGGGAATACACATTTCTTGGTATTTGAGTGCATACCCACATTACTTTAATTTGGAGGGTTTATACCTACACTGGATCTGGTGGTTCATCTGGCAATTCTGTTTTTAATTTTGAAGAACGACGTTCTGTTTTATACTGTGGCTGCCATTTTAAATTCTCATGAACAGTGCAAAGGGTTCAATTTTGCATATCTTTGTCATCACTTGGTTTCTTTCATTTTTGGAGGGTTTCCCTTTCTTTCTTTTTTTGGACAGTATATACCCTATCCTAATGGGTGTGAGATGATCTCTCATTGAAGGTTTAATTTGCATTTCCTGAGAATTAGTGATGTTTAGCTGTTATTCAGATTCCTAAGCCCCACCCAAAGACTGGTATGTGCCTGATTAATAAAGTCAAGACCTGGGAGGGGTCCAGGAAGCACACAGACCTTTTCAGACTCTGTCCACCAGGGGGTGCAGCTTCTCAACACACGCACATACTTCCTGAGAGAAATGCAGGCTGGCTTGATCATTTCACTGTGACTTCAGCATTTCTTCTTGTTGAGAATCAAGAACCTTTAGGTGACTCTCTAGAGATGAACTCTTCTCCAGGCTTAGTGGCTGCGGTCCTCTTAGTGCTTGGTAAGTTAATGCCTGTTCAAATTTGGATTTTTTCCCCTGTGTTATGTCAGCAAAATCTTGAACTGTTATGTAAGCAAATTCTTGAACCATAATTTTATCCAAGAGCTTTATGTCCAAGATGACACAAGTCTCTTTTATTTTTCCAGGACAAACACATGGAGACTCTGTGACCCAGCAGGAAGGCCAAGTGACACTCTCAGCAGGGAACTCCCTGAATGTGAGCTGTACTTTTTCAGCCTCAGGATCTCTCACTCTTTTCTGGTATGTCCAGTATCCCGGAGAAGGTCTGCAGCTCCTGCTGAGAGCCCTGACAGTCAATAAGAAGGAGAAAAAAGAAGGTTTTGAAGCCACTTACCGGAAAGACCCCAAATCCTTCCACTTGGAGAAAACCTCAGTGCAAGAGTCAGACTCGGCTGTGTACTACTGTGCCCTGGGTGACACAGTGACAGAAACTGCAGGGGAAGCTGAGCGCAAACTGAGCAGCAGAAGGGGCCTGACTGCTGAGTGCCTCTGAGTATTTGATTCACTGTGGTTTTAGCACAGTCTGTGAGCATTTGTCCCCCAGTCTGGTTAATTCACAAATCATACAAAGTCCAGAGCATAAGGACAAGAAGTAAGCATTCCCATACCCCACTCTTCATTTCATAATAAAATTGCCACAGAACCAAACCAAACAGAATTCCTCACATATCATGAAGGTAATAAAAAAGAATGCCCCAAAAGGTTTATTGCAGTGTTATCTTTCATAGATAAAAGAAAAAACATCTTAAATGTTCACTAATAAAGGAAGATATGTTTTCCCTCATATGACATTTTAAAAATAGTAATTGGTTCTTTTAAACTTAGAGTTAAGCGAATTAGGTAATTTCTTTTTCAATTGTCTGCATATCCTTCTTCAGGAAACATGGAGTAAATGGGGCTGAGGTTGTGTGGCTGCTGGGCTGGTGCATCTGAACTAGTCTTTGTTGATGATTTCAGCACACCAGGGGGCACTGTAGACCTTATAAGACAAAGGCCTCCTGATGGTCCCAGATGTTGAACCCTTAAGACCCAGACAGCATTGAGTGCGTGTAGCTAAGGCTGAAGAGGGGGAAACAGTGGTGTCTGTGACGTTCACCTCAAGTTTTCAATTTCGCCACTCTGTATACATAACGCTTCAGCCCATGCTGGATAAATTTGTGATGACACTGATCCTCTGGGTGAGCTAGGGGAACAGGAACATCATAGGGCACGTGAGCCTGGAAGGTCATCAGAACACCGCTCCATTAGCTGTTTTCAATTTTAAAAAAAGTTATGACTAGAATACCCCAAATTCAAGAACTTGGAAATAATTCTAGTACAACTAATATCTACTATCCTACCTTTTTATCTATTTCCACTGGGACAGAAAGGAATAAGAATAACAATAGTAGACAAAGGGGTGAACAAAAAAGAAAAAAGGAAAGAAACACAAATAGAAGAAGGAAGGGAAAGGATTATAGCTTGACAGCAGTGAGTGCCCTGAGCAGAGTCAGCCTGAGGGTCAGGACTGTAGCGGAGGAGAGGAGAGGAGGAAATTAGTGTAGTTATAGCTTCATTTTCCCAATGTTTGTGGGAATCATTTTATATGCAGAGTGTAACTACATGTCCTGGATTTCTAGAACTCTCCTGATTTTAGAAAATTTATTTTCTTGTTTAATATGCAATGCAACATCTCAGAGAATCTCCCTCTGTCAGAATTATCTTATAACTGAAACCTAATATTCCAGACCAATGTAGCAATTCGGGAAGCGGGGTCACTCTGCCCAGGCTGTGTAGGGTAAGGTAAAATAGTGTCAGGCTTTTCTGCCCTCCTGCCATTAGTTTGAATGATGGATCCCTGGGATCCTGAATGCATGCCTGATGGTGGGCACCTGGTGTGGGGTGTGGGCGTATGTAAGTGGGTACACTTGGACTGAGACTGGGCTTTTAGGGGCAGCATCATGGGGATACCAGGATAGCAAAAGAAAGCACCAGCAGAGAAGCAGAGGCCACGAGAGAACGCCGGAGAGCCCAGAAAGAGTGAAGATTCGCTGGGGCAGGGAGGCCTGCCAGCCTCCCTGGGCCACCCCACCCACCCCCGCATCCCTGCCTGCCATGTACCTTGTAAATCCCAATAAAAGACTGTAAAAGCCACCGAGGGCTCCAGGACTCCTCTAACATCTGCATCGGGTCACAGAGATCCTGCTCTGAGCCTTCTTAGCACTACACTCTGATTCCAGGCTTCATTATTCTTCAACGTAAAAGTTACCCAGTTGAGACAGTGGCTGTTTTCAGAAGTATGATCCTAGGGGGGAGGGAAGGGGAGAGGCAGGACTAGGGTCAGAATAAGCGGGGGTGTAACTGTATGGGAAATATAACCAAAATGATAATGCATACATTGTGCAAAAATGAAAAATGATGTAAGAATTATATAATATAAAATAGTAATTAAAAAAGAAGCATGATCCTCTCTTCCTCACACACTAACCCATACACTTTTCTTACATAATGTGTTTTAAGAAAAAAAGTGCTTATAATCACATACATTGGGAATAATGCCCCACACCCCCCTGCACTGTTTGCTCCCACACCTTGGAGAGATTAACTTGCAGTCTCAAGAGACGCTGTGGGTGGGTTTCCTGTAAGGGGATGAAGGAGCTCAGATGCGATTGGTGCTCAGTGACGCTGGTGGAACGTGTTGACTGTAACTGCCAGAACCCAAGACTTGACAGCCTCCAGAGCAGGGGTGAAGGCACCCCAGCTACAAGAGAGGGATCATGAGACACTGGGATGCGCTCTTGGGGTTTCTGTGGGTCCAGGTTTGCTGTGAGTTGGGGCCTTCCCAGATGGGGTATGGGAGACCTCCCCAGCTGACAGTGGGGTGGGAAGGGGTTGCTGACTTGGAGCTCCTAGAGGGCCCTCCATGCTCTTGGGTGTTTCTTGGGAACTTTTACAAGTCTAAAATCTGCATTGTCACTGCCCATTGGGATCATAGTGTCTGTTCTCTCTCCACGCAGGGGTGAGAGGGATGCAGGTGGAGCAGAGTCCTGCATCCCTGAGTCTCCCGGAGGGAAATAGCTACACTCTGAGATGCAAGTTTACTGGTGCTGTGGAAAGAGCGCAGTGGTTCCAACAGAACCCCGGGGGCGTCCTGGTCACCCTGTTGTACATAGCTTCAGAGACTCCGAAGCAGGAGGGAAGGTTAACCACCACACTGAACTTTAAGGAGAAGAACAGCACCCTGCACATCGAGAGTGCCCAGCTGGAGGACTCAGCCACCTACCTGTGTGCGGGGGAGGCACAGTGCTCTGGGGTGATGTGCAGCCTGTACCCAAACTGCAGCTGGGCCCCAGCCCACCCCTTCCTGGGAGTGGGGGCCTGTCTGTGTCTCTTCAAGGCTCCAAAGAAACGGACAGTAAACCTTGTTGATAAATTATTATAAATAATGTACACATGAACTCTGAAATAAAACTTCAGATTTATAATTCTCCAAAGGTTATAAACTCTGCATTTAGAAATAGCTGCAAATTCGAATGCAAATATTTGTAGGTTTAGAAATAGAAATGAAAGATAATAACTTAAGTAGAAATCAACATTTCATGTGATCTTTGAACTAATTTAAAGCAAAATATTAATGCAGAGATAATTTAAAGTTAATTTTCTTTGGATGTAAAAACATTTATAAAATGTATAATAGGCAGTCTGACTAATATATAGATCATGAAACCATATTTTATTCGTTGTACACCATACACAAGTTAGATAAATGTCAGAAGAAGCACTGAAATGTCAATGTACAAATTTACATTTAAAAATATTTATGGGGCCAAATTTAAATTAAAATTAAATTATGGGGCCTGGTGACCCAGCAGTTGAACACTGGGCTGCGAAGCTGCCTGCAGCCTTTGCAATGCCGGTTCCATCCCCGGCAAGGCGAGGCTCCCAAATGGCGCGCAGACCTCTTCTGCCGCCCGCTGCTCCCCTCCGTTCGCCTGTTCTGCTCCTCACTCTGGCTCTGGTGAATTCTCTCACCCTCCTGCACTTCTGACTGTACCCAGTGCTTGTATAAAGAAATACATTTTTTAAAAAAATAAATAAATAAAATTAAATTATGACTTACATGAAACCGGTAGGAAGAATTAAATCATTTGTAGAAAAATTGTTCTAGCAGAGACAGCTCTAGCTAGATTACTAATACTTTTTTTTTTTTTCAATTTGTAACTTTTTATTTTAAGGATTTTTTTTAAAGGTATACATGGTTTATTCTTTTCATTTTTTTATAATAAATTTTATTTTTATATTCCCCATATAATTGCAACCCCCCCATTCTGACCCCAATCCCTCCCCTCACGCCCCCCACCCCCCAAAAAGTGTCTCTGGTTCATAGTTTTTTGTTGATTTTGATTTTCACTTTCTTATAGTTATTCATTTTCCTGGTCCCTTATTTAAGTTTTCTAGATTCCTGCTATGAGTGAGACCATCCGGTATTTTTATTTTTCTTTTTGGCTTATTTCACTGAGCATGATCCCTTCCAGTGCCATCCATGTTGCTGCAAATTGCATGTGTTTATATTTTTTGAATGCTGAGTAATATTCCATGGTGTATATGTACCACATCTTCTTGATCCAGTCATCTATTTTTGGGCATTTGGGTTGTTTCCAAAGCTTAGCTATTGTAAACAGTGCTGCTATAAACATAGGGGTGCAGGTGCTTTTTGGAATGGATGTTTCTGTGTCCTTTGGGTAAATACCTAGGAGTGGAATTGCTGGATCATATGGAAGCTCTATGTTTAGTAGGTCTAGAAATCTCCACACAGCTCTGCATAGTGGTTGGACAAGTTTGCACTCCCACCAACAGTGCAGGAGAGTTCCTTTTTCTCCACAACCTCGCCAACATTTGTTGTTGCTAGTTTTTTAAATATGTGCCATTCTCACTGGTGTAAGATGGTATCTCATGGTAGTTTTGATTTGCATTTCCCTGATTACAAGTGATGTTGAACATTTTTTCATATACCTGTTGGCCATTTGCATTTCCTCTTCAGAGAAGGTTCTTTTTAGCTCTTCTGCCCATTTTTTGACTGGGTAATTTTCTTTGTTGTTGTTGAGTCTCATCAGCTCTTTGCAGATTTTTGTGATCAGTCCTTTATCATTAGTGTTGGGTGCAAAAATGTTCTCCCAGTCAGTGGGGTTTCTCTTTGTTTTTGTTATTGTCTCTTTTGCTGTGCAGAAGCTCTTTAATTTGATGTAGTCCCAGCTGTTTATGTTTGCTTTCACTATCACTGCTTTGGGTGATGTATCTGTAAAGATGTCTTTGATGTGCAAATCACGCAGTGTTTTGCCTATATTTTCTTCTATATATTTTATGGTTTCAGGTCTTATGTCTAGTTCTCTAATCCATTTTGAGTTGTGTATGGTGTGAGGTAGTGGTCAAGCTTCATTCTTTTGCATGTAGCAACCCAGTTTTCCCAGCACCATTTATTGAACAAACTTTCTTTGCTCCAATGCATAGTCTTTGCTCCTTTGTCAAAGATTAGTTGACCATAAATCTGTGGGTTTATTTCTGGATTTTCTATTCGATTCCATTGGTCTGTGTGTCTGTTCTTGTTCCAATACCATGCAGTTTTGATGATTATGGCTTTGTAGTATTGTTTGAAGTCTGGGAGTGTGATGCCTCCATTCCCTTCTTTCTTTTTCAGGAGAGCTTTGGCAATTCGGGTTTTTTTGTGATTCCACATGAATTTCATCAATAATTGTTCTATTTCTTTGAAGAATGACATTGAAATTTTTATTGGAATAGTATTGAGTCTGTATATTGCTTTTGGAAGGATGGCCATTTTAATAATGTTTATTCTTCCAATCCATGAGCAGGGGATGTCTTTCCATTTCTTTGTGTCTTCTTCTATTTCTTTTAACAGTGTTTTATAGTTTTCTTTGTATAGGTCCTTTACCTCTTTTGTTAGATTTATTCCCATATATTTGATTTTTTTTTGTTTCAATAATAAAAGGGATGGTTTTTTGATTTCTTCTTCTTCAGATTTATTGTTTGTGTATAGGAAGGCTACTGACTTTTGCGTGTTGATTTTGTATCCTGCCACTTTACTGAACTGATTGATGAGTTGAATTAGTTTTTCTGTGGAGTTTTTGGGGTTCTCTATGTATATTATCATATCATCTGCAAATAGTGATAGTTTGACTTCTTCTTTTCCTATTTGGATTCCTTGGATGTCTTTCTCTTGTCTTATTGCTCTGGCTAGGACTTCCAGTATTATATTGAAAAGCAGTGGTGAGAGTGGACATCCTTGTCTTGTTCCAGATCTTAATGGAATTGCTTTCAGCTTTTCACCATTGAGAATGATACTGGCTGTTGGCTTGTCATAGATGGCCTTTATGATGTTGAGGTATGTTCCTTGTATCCCAAGAATTTCAAGGGCTTTTATCATGAATGGGTGTTGCACTTTGTCGAAAGCTTTCTCAGCATCTATTGATATTATCATATGGTTTTTATATTTCTTTTTGTTGATGTGTTGGATAACGTTGATTGATTTTCGGATGTTAAACCATCCTTGTGTCCCTGGAATGAATCCTACTTGGTCGTGGTGAATTATCTTATGGATAAATTGTTGGATTCTGATAGCTAAAATTTTGTTGAGGATTTTTGCATCAGTGTTCATTAGGGAGATTGGCCTGTAGTTTTCCTTTTTTGTGTTGTCCTTGTTCGGTTTTGGTATTAGTGTAATGTTGGCTTCATAGAACGTGTTTGGTATTGTCTCTTCCTTCTCAATTTTTTGGAAGAGTTTGTGAAGGATAGGCACCAATTCATCTCCGAATGTTTGGTAGAATTTGTTTGTAAATCCATCAGGTCCTGGGCTTTTGTTTTGGGGGAGGTTTTTGATTACCATTTCAATTTCGCTGCTTGTAATTGGTCTGTTTAGGTGTTCTATTTCTTCTTTATCTAGCTTTGGGTGATTATAGAGTTGTAGGAATTTGTCCATCTCCTCTAGATTGTTGAACTTGTTTCCATACAACTCTTAATAGTAGTTACTGATTATTCTTTTTATTTCTGCTGTGTCCGTTGTGTTTTCTCCTCTTTCATTTCTGATCCTGTTTATTTGTGCTTTCTCCCTTTTTTCCTTTGTGAGCCTGGCTAGGGGTTTGTCTATTTTATTGATTTTTTCGAAGAACCAGCTCTTGGTTTCATTAATCTTTTGGATTGTTTTTTTAGTTTCAATTTCATTTATTTCTGCTTTGGTTTTTATTATTTCTTTCCTTCTACTGGTTTTGGGGTTTTTTTGTTGTTCTTTTTCTAGATCTTTGAGCTTCGAGATTAGGTTGTTTCTTTGAGTTCTTTCTTGTTTCTTGATGTGAGCTTCTATTGCTATATATTTTCCTCTTATTACTGCTTTTGCTGCGTCCCATACATTTAGGATACTGGTGTCCTCCTTGTCATTCAATTGAAAGAATTTTTTAATTTCCTCTTTGATCTCCTCATTAGTCCAGTGGTCTTCCAGTAGTGTGGTTTTTAGTCTTCATGAGGTAGGAAAGTTCCTTGCCTTCTTTTTATGGTTTATTTCTAGCTTGATGCCTTCATGGTCAGAAAAGATGGTTGGTATGATTTCAATCTTGGTGTATCTGTTGATGTTTGTCTTGTGCCCCAGTATGTGATCGATCCTGGAGAATGTTCCGTGTGCGCTTGAGAAAAATGTGTACTCCGTTTTTTGGGGGTTTAGTGTTCTATAGATGTCTGTTAAGCCCAAATGCTCTAGGTCCTTATTTAGAGCTTTAGTTTCTTTACTTATTTTTTGTCTTGTTGATCTATCCATTGTTGATAGTGGTGTGTTGAAGTCTCCCACTACATATGTGTTTTCTCTGATGTCTGTTTATCAGAGTTGACAACAGTTGTCTGATATATTTTGGTGCTCCTTCGTTTGGTGAGTATATGTTAATTAGTGTTATTTCTTCTTGAAGTATTGTCCCTTTGATCATAATGTAGTGACCGTTGGGATCCCTTTTTATTTTTTTGAGGTTGAAATCTGTTTTATCTGATATAAGTATAGCTGTTCCTGCTTTCTTTTTTGGTCCATTTGCTTGTAGGATTGTTTTCCATCCTTTAACTTTGAGTCTATTTTTATCTTTTGTAGCTAAATGTGTTTCCTGGAGACAGCAAAAGGTTGGGTTTTGTTTCTTAATCCAGGCTGCAACTCTGTGTCTTTTTATTGAAGAGTTTAGTCCATTTACATTTAGGGTTAATATTGATATGTTAGCATCTGTATTTGCCATTGTGTTTGTCTTTCCTTTGATTTTATTTATTCTTTTAATATCTTTTTTTTTCCTTGCCTTCTTTCGTTGTTATTCGTCCCTCTGAGGTTCTGGCTTTAGGATTCCTTGTAGTATTTTTTGGAGTGGGGGTTTATTGGTAATGAAGTTCCATAGTTTCTGTTTGTCTGGGAAGGTCCTTATTCTTTCTTCATAGAGGAAGGAAAGCTTTGCAGGATAGAGTATTCTTGGTTGACATCTGTTTTCTTGGAGTCTGTTGACTATGTCCTTCCACTCTCTCCTTGTCCGTAGTGTTTCTTCAGAGAAGTCTGATGTCAGCCTGATTGGTTTTCCTTTGAATGTTATTTGTTTCTTCCCTCTTGTCAGCTTCATTATTTTTTCCTTGTCCTGGATTCTTGGGAGCTTCACTATTATGTGTCTTGCTGTATTTTTCCTTTCGTCATGGAAGTTTGGTGTTCTTCTTGCTTCTTGTATATCAATTTTCAGCTCCTTCTTCACATTTGGGAAGTTCTCTTCAATTATCTCTTGGAATATTTTCTCTGTTCCTATATCTCTCTCCTCTCCTTCTGGTATTCCTATAACTCTTATATTTCCTTTCCTCATGGTGTCCGATAGTTCCCGAAGTCTTTCTTCATTCTTTTTCCTTCGTACTTCTCTTTCCTTTTCTGTTTTGGTTCTTTTTATTTCTGTGTCTTCAAGAGAACTTATTCGTTCTTCCATTTCATCTATTCTGCTTTCATTGCTTTTCCCAGAATTCTTTAGTTCTTCTATTAATTCTTTGATCTCCTGCATTTCTTTTACGTCCCTCTTTAGGGACTCAATTTCATTCTTCTGATCGTTGATTATTTTTCCCTTATCATTGTATTCCTTTATGAGTTCTGTCATTTTTTTAATCATAGCAATTTTAAATTCTCTTTCTGGAAGGCTCAGAAGTTCTTCCAAGTTACTGTCGTTGCAATCTGGGGGCTGGTTTTCTTTTTGTGGTGTGCTTCTTCCCTGAGGAGTTGCTATGTTGCGTGTGGTTCTTCTACACCCTACTGTCTGTTTTCTAATTTGCCGTATGCGTTGGGACACTGTGTTACTGGGACTGGCTGGCATCTTGGGTGAGCTTCTCTGCTCCCCTCTGGCTCTTCCGGGAGCCATCTGTCAGTTTCAAGCAGTCTTTACTGAAGAAAGGTCCCTGTTCTAAAATGCCGATGTGGGGGCACACTCCCCTGTGCTCCTGGTCTGCCCCGGCGGTGGGTTCCCTCTCCCCCTCTGGGCTTGGACTGCAGGCCAGAGGTGTTCTGGTGTGGGCGAACTTCCCCGGCTCACCTCTGGCTCCTGAGGGAGACTTCTGCAGGCAGTCTTTACTGAAGAAATGTCCCTGTTCTAAAATGGCGATGCGGGACACACTCCCTGCGTGTCCAGTCTCAGGCACACTCTTCTGCGTGCCTGGTCTGCCCCGGCTTTGGGTACTCGCGCCCCCTGTGGGCTCAGACTACTGGTCGGCAGGGGCCCGGCGTGGGCTAACTTCCCAGCTGGCCACTGGCTCCTCCAGGAGCCTCTGCTGGTTTCAAGTCGCTAGGTGGCGCCAGAGATCTCTCCTAGAGCCCTTGGGGAGCTGTTTTTTTTTTTTTTTCCACCCCGTGGGACAGGAAACAGAGCGGGAATGGTAGGGTAAACCTCAATGGCTTTGGGGTGCTGTGTCTGCCTTGTGCCCCACTGTCGTGGAGAACCCACGCCCCGAATTTTGTGCCCCGGATCTCAGTTCCAAAGCCCTCAGGTCCAGAACGCGGGCTGTAGCCCAGTTCAGTGTCCACAGAATGGCGTCTTTTGCACCGCTCCCGTGACTGGGTGCCTGGTTCCTGGATACTCAGTGAAGGACTTTCACCTCAGTGAGGGCCTCCGCGTGTCTCCCCGCAAGCCTAGGTCGCAGGCGCGGGGACCTGGGCAGCCGCGATCCCAATCCGCGTTTGCTTTTCCAGCGTACCGCTTTTCCGCACAAGCTTACCGGGTGGCCCGGGGCTGTGTGCTGGTCCTGGCCTCCTCCTGGGGGGCGGGGTCTCTGTTTAATGGCGCCTGGAGCTCACCTCCGCGGCGAATCCTGCAGGGCTCTCCACAGCTCCTGTTCACGGGGTGTGGTGGCTGCAATAGTTCCTTTCCACTCACAGTCCCGCTTGCTGCGTAGTTTGTTCTTGTTGGTCGTTTTAGTTTGTTGTTTTCCTCCTCTCTGCGGGTCGGAGAGTGCCGACTCTGTGGGTGGGGGAGGGGAGCAGGGTTCTTCGATTTCCTCCCTTCTAGTCCTCTTTTATGGCCACTTTCTTCTTGGGGCAGTTTGCTGGAGTCTTCCGTTTATCTTCCGTGTCCCAGTTCTCACTGGGACCTGCCGCTTTTCCTCTCTATTAACTTTTTTTAATGGGAGATCTTACTCGCCGCCATGTTGCTCCGCCCTCCAGATTACTAATACTTTCCGCCCTCCAGATTACTAATACATGCTCTCCTCGCCGCCATGTTGCTCCGCCCTCCAGATTACTAATACTTTAACTCAAGTTAATTTAGTGGATAGTTATGCAATATTGCCATAGCATAGAAAATACCTTAAGAACCCTAGTGTTGAGGAAACAACAAAAACACCCTTCTTAAAATTAAAAGTTACCCAAAATTCTGTTTGCAATCTTGCATTTACCAATAGTAACTGAGTTTCCTTTCAATTATATTTGTTGAAATAAAGTTACTAAACATTAAATTGGATATTCTGATAAATTAACTTGCTGAAAAGCAATCCAGGGAAATATTATTATTGTCAAGATAGCTCTCTAACAAAAATATCACCAGTTATTACATAAACTTATGAACAAATTTTTTTTTTGCAATCTGTAAACTTGCATTGTTATTTATTATCATTATAAATTCTGTTTTTGTCTTAGTGAGAAAATATTTTTAAAGAGCAATTTATATTTTATTGCCAGTTCATTATCACTGGCTGGAGGAGTAAGCCATGGTGCCGGTGCTGTCTTCAACATTCAGATGCAGTTGTAGGAATTTCCTAGAAATAGTAAAAAATATTTATTTCCCTGGTACACATGTCTTGGAGGCAAGGTATAAATATAAATATGAATATGAATATAGAGCATCAGGAATACATTGGTATAAAAATGATCCTGGAACCCAGAGACTAAGGGGAGCATTGTCCTCATGCAGCTGGCAGTCTGGGAAGGTACTAGAAAAGACCTTTCCAGCTGAAGACCTTTGGATGATGAGTCAGCAGTACTCCTGAAACAATCATGAGGCAGTGACTTTTGCTCAGGGCGGGCTCTACCTATGCTGCAGTTAGTACATGCAACACTGTGCGGAACTGAGTGTATTCCAAGAACAACATTTTATTTACAATGATACAATACCTTGAAAGGGCAAATGCTGACCTAAAGCATAGCTCTAAGAAGAGAAAAATTTGGCTAATGAAAGATTTGAGAATTTTATCCCATGGAGGCTGGTTGAGAGGACAATCTCTAGAATAGAGAAGTTTTAGATAAATATAAAGAAAAGTATTGAATATTTAAACACTAGGTATATGTTGGTTTGTGATTCTTCATCACCCTTGTCTTTAAGGATATAAAATGTGAATGAGGGGTTACATTTATTCCCCATAACTCCAAAGAACCAGTGAGTACAAATCACAGGAAAGCAGATTCCACTCCTGGAAATGTGGGAGTCTTGTTTTCCAGGGATCACATCTCATGATCAGTTCTTTGCAATTAGTTACTTGTGCTATTTATGGCAGACACAGGCAATATGTAGACTGTCCTAATTTTATTTTCATACAACGAAATCAGAAAATACCAATATGCTAATGGAGACAAGAAAGGATTTTGGCAGAGGGAAAGGATTTTGGGAATTTGTGGGACTGAGGAGTGTTACCAATGCCTTGGGGAGAGCACACTACACAGGAATTTGGCAGAAAAGCGATAGCGTATGGGTTTGGACCAGCAATGGCCAGCCAGCAGGATCCAGGCCAGGAGAGGAAATTTTACTAAGGATGAGAGTCAGTCATATCTTATGGGACATGTTGTCCCTTTGATATCAGAAAAGCAACTGTGAAATGAAGTCACGTAGGATTAAATTTTCTACATGAGTCTACTCTTTCTACTCTTCTAAGAAAATTTCTTTCAGTATTTTGTAGAATATAAGACATACAGTATTGAAGTAGATTACTTAAAGCATAGAAGACATCTCATTTGCAAATCCAAACTCTATGGGCCCAACTCGTTCCTAGTTGAAATATTAATAACCCACTGATTTATACCTTGCCCTTTATCATTGAGATATGATTCTTTACCTCTTATTTCAAATCATCTTTTTCCACATTTGCTATTGACTCTTCTCTGAAAACAGCAAGGTCATGGGCAGACCCAATTTAAAGGCACAGAGTCTAAACTAATAGGCATTTGAAATATTGAATGTTCTTCACTCTTGTTCTGAATTCAGCTTACATGTATTTTTTTTTAAAGTTTTTATCTATAGCTGACCAATTAGGTTAATTAGACCGAATAGGAAGACATTATGTATTCTTTCTTTAAGAGTGAATCCTGGTGCCCTCCTGATTTAAACATGTAAACCAAGTCCTTGGTTGAATAAATACCAACAGCATTTACTGTGCATTCGGTCTCTGATCCTTGACCTAATTTATGTGACCTTTGCTGTCTGTGTGTGCTTGAGCCCCTCATAGGCACTGGTGAGGGCACATCCAGCCAGACTCCAGCGGCTGAGGACGTGACCACTAGGTGGCAGTGCCCCTCTGCTGAGGTGGGCACTGGCAGGACTCATTTCATGGGTTCTGAAAGCACAGACTCTCAGGGGAGGCAGAAGCCTTTCTGTAATTGGCGTAGATCATGTGAGGAAACCTCTATGGTTCCTAGTAAGAGACAGGACTGCCTGATACTAGAAGTAGCTGTTGACTGGAGGTTGCAGCGCGTGGTTGCTCCTGGTGGGAGTAACAATGAAGACATCCAGTCACGCTTTGGTCGTGTTCCTGTGGCTGCGATGGAGTGTGAGAGGAGGGATTTGGGGAAACAAGTATATTAAAAAGATAGTCGTTAGCAAACAAGAATGCAGATGGCTTAATGGCTTCATTTCGGTCGACTTTAGCTTCTACTGAGAAGAGAAATAAGTTCTGGGGCGTTATAACCTGACAAACTCCCTTTCTTTGACTTTCTTTCTCCTTAGGGCTTAGCCACGGGGAAAAAATGGAGCTGCCTCCCACCCTGAGCGTCCAGGAGGGAAACAGAACTGTTATCAACTTACTTATTCAGACAGTACCTCCTATTACTTCCTTTGGTATTAGCAAGAACCTGGAAAAGGTCTCCAGTTCATTATAGACATTCGTTCAAATAAGGGTGATAATCATGGACCTAGACACACTGTCTTTTTGAATACAAGAGGCAAACTTCTTTCCCTGCACATCCCAGTCACACAGCCTGGAGACTGCGCTGTGTACTTCTGCGCCGCGAGTGCAAGTGCTGCCCTGGCACCTGCAGCCTGTACTGAAACCTGCAACTGGCAGCCCCTCCCCTTGAGCACAGCCCTTCCCTCAAGCACAGACTTTGTCATACTGTCTGCAGTGGGAAAAATGTATTAGACGTTAAAGCATATGATAAGGTTAGGCTCAAAATGATCCAGAAGCATTAGAATATTTTGTTCACTGATATTTGTTTAATGGATTTCTTTTTAAAAATATTTATTTACTCATGCATACAAGATCTGGGGTAAAGACCAGAGGTGTGGGGGTGAGAGGATTCACCAGAGACAGAGTGGGGAACAGAACAGGCAGAATAACTGAAATACAGTGCTGAGGGGAGCAGTGGGTGACTCAGGAGAGGTCTGCTGCGCCATGTGGGTTGCTTCCTGGCTGTGCAGGGATCGAAATCATGCTGCAGAGTCTGTGGACAGCTTCATGGTGCTGCCTCTTAACCACTTGCGCCATAGGGAGGCCCCTGTCTAATGGATTTCTGTAGTGATGTGGTGATGCTTTGTTTTGACATTCAGACTTTAAAGATAATTTACATTTGGTCTTAAGACTCAGCTCATATCAACAAACCCTTGGTAACACTATCACATCGTTGAACTCTTAACTTTTGTCTTTATAGCATTGCATATTGTTCATGATTACAAAATATTACATAGTAAATATGAATGTATTTACAATATGAACTTGAAAATGTAAATCAGCACCCAAATGATTTGTGGTGTATTTTGGTCTCATCTTCGAGTTTGACTAATGAAACATCACTTCCCCAATTTCTTTACAAAAAGTTAATTCTTTTAGTACTATAGATGAATGAATAGAAAGAATTTGCATAACAAATGAATTCCTTATTTGTTGCACACAGTTTTCAATTTCATAGTCCTCTGTGGATGGATATAGGAGCATTTACTGGACCAGGTGGTAGCCATCAACCGAGAGTTACCGTGAACTTGTTTGTTCTTGGAGGGACCATCATTCGGTTAAATACACTGCTGAGGGGATCAGCGGGCAAGTCAGGAGAGGTCTGCTGCGCCATGTGGGTTGCTCCCTGGCCGGCCCGGGTTTGAACTCGTGCTGCAGAGGCTGCAGATGGCTTCATAGTGTGGTGCTTAACCCCTTGTGCTACCAGGGAGGCCCGGATAGTTGTCTTAATCACATATTTATATATGATTTTTCCAATAAGGCAGCACTCACCATTTCCAGAGATTAGAATTTGATTGCACATAAAAGGATCTTGTTTATATCAGTTGGCAATCCTGGTGTTTTCATCTCCAAGTTGAGAAAATAACAAATGACAAATAAAAATTTCCCTGCTCTCAAGAACTCCGTTGTTCTGCATTATTTTTGGCCACACTTTCCGCCATCCCTAATTCCTTATAATCCTTGATTTGTTTCTTTATGTTTCTGTATTTTTAAGAATATCATATATAATTTTTTGTCTGTGCTGTTTTCAAATTAAGGTTGGATCATCCAAAGGCAGGTTGAGACTCCGCACACAGAGAACCTGACACGACCACCGCTAACCTGCTGCCCCAGGAGAACCCTGACCCTGCTCTGGGGCAGCAGCAGCAGCACAAACCCAGTAAACCCCCCTCGCCTGGCGGGATCCCCTCACAGTGCAGAGCCCGACACTGAGGAAGAACACGCTCTTTCCTGTCTGGTGCCAGAACTGAAACGTGCTGTTCTCTGGCCTTCTGAATATAGCCTTGGTGTCCCTGTGGCTAGGGAGGGGGGCCCAGTGTGGGAAAGTACCCCCTCTGTGACCTGAGGATCTGGGGTGCAGGTGTGTGTGGTGGGTGCCCGGGAAAAGAGTAGCACGCTGTCCACATTACTTATTCCTAGTCCCTGACTCTATCTTTTTCATTCCAAGATGCAGAATTGCCCAGATGGTGACTCAACCCAACAGGCAATGTTAGTGCAGAAGGAGACCACGGCTTGAACTCACCTATGCCACCAGTTCTGTGAGTTCTGTGAGTCATAGTTTACTTTGGTACGAGCTGTCTAGACGTCGGGACATGATTTTCCTTATTCTCTAGGATTCTTATAACCAGCAAAATGCAACAAAAGGTGCCAGAAGACAAGAAGACCTGCAAATCCATCAGTCCTGTTATCTCAGAGTCACAGCAGGCAGACTCTGCAGTGTATTTCTGTGCACTGAGTGAACCCAGGTGAGAGGCATTTTGGGGGAGGTTTACCCAACCCCTGGGCTCTGCTAGGTGCCTCCACCTTCTGTGGAACCACTGTGCCGGACTCTCATCACTGACAGGACCTACCTAGGGCTGTTGTAGCACAGGTATAAGTATAAGGTGAGTTGGAAAACACTCACTTTGAGAAAATCGTTCTCAGGTTTAGAGACTGTCCAGCATTGTTGGTCATCAACAATGCCTTTATATCATTATATAAATCAATATATTGATTGTGCACATAAGAATTTTGATCAAGGATTCAAGAATGAGGACAGTCACATACCCTCTTTGCATTTGGTGACTGTATGAGCTAGTGAATTGATTAAGTTCAGAAGCAAAGCCAGAAATATTAACCAAAATATGTGTGAAATCTTGGGTTATCAGATCAATTTGTTCAATAATTATTTATGAGCATGTTTTATTGAGGGGAAATACTCTATCTTCTTTGGATCTGGGGCTGGGTCTAGAAATAAACTCTCATAAGAGATTAACAGGAAAAAAACAGACATTTTATTACATTTTTACATCAAGTCTTGTATCATATAATGATATGTTCTCAAGTTTCATCCATTTTATAGGAATTTCTTGCTTTTAAAAGTCTGGATAGTATTCAACTGTATGTAGTACCAGCCCTGTGAATTCATTTAATGTCATCAATGATGACATTGATCCTCTGGCTGAGCTACCGGAACAGGAACATCACTAGGCATGTAAGCCTGTAAGGTCATCAGAACACCGCTCCATAGCTGTTATCAATTTAAAAAAGTTATGACTAGAATACCCCAAATTCAAAAACTTGAAAATAATTCTAGTACAACTAATATCTACTATCCTACCTTTTCATCTATTTCCACTGGGACAGAAAGGAAGAAGAGTAACAACAGTAGACGAAGGGGTGAACAAAAAAGAAAAAAGGAAAGAAACACAAATAGAAGAAGGAAAGGGAAAGGATTATAGCTTGACAGCAGTGAGTGCCCTGAGTAGAGTCAGCCCGTGGGTCAGGACTGTAGCGGAGGAGAGGAGAGGGGGAAATTAGTGTAGATATAGCTTCACTTTTCCCAATGTTTGAGGGAATCATTTTATATGCAGAGCGTAACTACATGTCCTGGATTTCTAGAACTCTCCTGATTTTAGAAAATTTATTTTCTTGTTTAATACGCAATGCAACATCTCAGAGTATCTCCCTCTGTCAGAATTATCTTATAACTGAGCCCTAATATTCCAGGCCAATGTAGCAACTCGGGAAGCGGGGTCACTCTGCCCAGGCTGTGTAGGGTAAGGTAAAATAGTGTCAGGCTTTTCTGCCCTCCTGCCATTAGTATGGATGATGGATCCCTGAGATCCTGAATGCATGCCTGATGGTGGGCACCTGGTGTGGGGTGTGGGCGTATGTAAGTGGGTACACCTGGACTGAGACTGGGCTTTTAGGGGCGGCATCATGGGGACACCAGGATAGCAAAAGAAAGCACCAGCAGAGAAACAGAGGCCACGAGAGAATGCCGGAGAGCCCAGAAAGAGTGAAGATTCGCTGGGGACCGTGAGGCCTGCCAGCCTCCCTGGGCCACCCCACCCACCCCCGCATCCCTGCCTGCCATGTACCTTGTAAATCCCAATAAAAGACTGTAAAAGCCACCGAGGGCTCCAGGACTCTAACATCTGCATCGGGTCACAGAGATCCTGCTCTGTGCCTTTTTAGCACTACACTCTGATTCCAGGCTTCATTATTTTTCAACGTAAAAGTTACCCAGTTGAGACAGTGGCTGTTTTCAGAAGTATGTTCCTAGGGGGGAGGAAAGGGGAGAGGAAGGACTAGGGTCAGAATAAGGGGGGGTTGCAATTGTATGGGAAATATAACAAAAATGATAATGCATATATTGTGCAAAAATAAAAAATGATGAAAGAATTATATAGAATAAAATATTAATTAAAAAAGAAGTATGATCCTCTCTTCCTCACACACTAACCGTTATACTTTTCTTACATAACGTGTTTTAAGAAAAAAAATGCTTATAATCACATACATTGGGAACAGTGCCCCACACCCCCCTGCACTGTTTGCTCCCACACCTTGGAGAGATTACCTTGCAGTCTCAAGAGACGCTGTGGGTGGGGTTTCCTGTAAGGGGATGAAGGAGCTCAGATGTGATTGGTGCTCAGTGATGCTGGTGGAAAGTGTTGTCTGTAACTGCCAGAACCCAAGACTTGACAGCTTCCAGAGCAGGGGTGAAGGCACCCCAGCTACAAGAGAGGGATCATGAGACACTGGGATGCGCTCTTGGGGTTTCTGTGGGTCCAGGTTTGCTGTGAGTTGGGGCCTTCCCAGATGGGGTATGGAAGACCTCCCCAGCTGAGAGTGGGGTGTGAAGGGGTTGCTGACTTGGAGCTCCTAGGGGGCCCTTCATGCTCTTGGGTGTTTCTTGGGAACTTTTACAAGTCTAAAATCTGCATTGTCACTGCCCATTGGGATCATATGTGTCTGTTCTTCTCTCTCCACGCAGGGGTGAGAGGGATGCAGGTGGAGCAGAATCCTGCATCCCTGAGTCTCCTGGAGGGAAACAGCTACACTCTGACATGCAAGTTTACTGATGCTGTGCAAAGAGTGCAGTGGTTCCGACAGAACCCCGGGGGCGGCCTGGTCACCCTGTTTTACATAGCTTCAGAGACTCCGAAGCAGGAGGGAAGGTTAACCACCACACTGAGCTTCCAGAAGCGGCACAGCACCCTGCACATCGAGGGCGCCCAGCTGGAGGACTCAGACACCTACCTGTGTGCGGGGGAGGCACAGTGCTCTGGGGTGATGTGCAGCCTGTACCCAAACTGCAGCAGGGCCCCAGCCCCTCCCCTTCCTGGGAGTGGGGGCATGTCTGTGTCTCTGCAAGGCTCCAAAGAAAAGGGCAGTAAACATTGTTGATAAATTATTTTAAATAATGTACACATGAACTCTGAAATAAAACTTCAGATTATAGTTCAACAAAGGTTAGAAACCCTCGATTTAGAAATAGCTGGAAATTGGAAAGCAAATATCTGTGGGTTTAGAAATAGAAATGAAAGTTAATAACTTAAATAGAAATCAACATTTCATGTGAACTTTGAACTAATTTAAAACAAAATATTAATGCAGAGATAATTTTAAGTTAATTTTCCTTGTGAGTAAAAACAGTGATGAAATATATAATAGGCAGTCTGACTAATATATAGATCATGAAGCCGTATATTATTCGTCATACACTCTATACAAGTTACATAAATGTCAGAACAAGCACTGAAATGTCAATGTACAAATTTACATTTAAAATTATTTATGGGGCCAAATTTAAATTAAAATTAAATTATGGGACCTGGTGGCGCAGCAGTTGAGCACTGGGCTGCGAAGCTGCCTGCAGCCTCTGTAGCACCGGTTCGATCCCCGGCAGGGCGAGGGTCCCACATGGCGCGCAGACCTCTCCTGCCACCCGCTGCTCCCCTCAGTCTACCTGTTCTGCTCCTCACTCTGGCTCTGGTGAATTCTCTCACCCTCCTGCGCTTCTGACTGTACCCAGTGCTTGCATAAATAAATAAATCTTTAAAAAAAATAAATAAATAAAAATAAATTATGACTTACATGAAACTCATATGAAGAGTTAAATCATTTGTAGAAAAATTGTTCTACCATAGACAGCTCTAGCTAGATTTACTAATATTTTATCTCAAGTTAATTAAGTGGATAGTTATGCAATATTGCCATAGCATATAAAATACCTTAAGAACCCTAGCGTTGAGGAATCAACCGAAATACCCTTCTTAAAATTAAAAGTTACCAAAAATTCTGTTTGCAAGCTTGCATTTACCAATAGTAACTGAGTTTCCTTTCAATTATATTTGCTGAAATAAAGTTACTAAACATTAAATTTGATATTCTGATAAATTAACTTGCTGGAAAGCAATCCAGGGAAATCTTATTATTGTCAAGATAGCTCTCTAACAAAAATATCACCAGTTATTACATAAACTTATGAACAAATTTTTTTTTTTGCAATCTGTAAACTTGCATTGTTATTTATTATCATTATAAATGCTATTTTTGTCTAGTGAGAAAATATTTTTAAAGAGCAATTTATATTTTATTGCCAGTTCATTATCACTGGCTGGAGGAGTAAGCCATGGTGCCGGTGCTGTCTTCAACATTCAGATGTAGTTGTAGGAATTTCCTAGAAATAGTAAAAAGTATTTATTTCCCTGGTACACATGTCTTAGAGTCAAGGTATAAATATAAATATGAATAGAATATAGAACATCAGGAATACATTGGTATAAAAATGATCCTGGAACCCAGAGACTAAGGGGAGCGTTGTCCTCATGTAGCTGGCAGTCTGGGAAGGTACTAGAAAAGACCTTTCCAGGTCAAGACCTTTGGATGATGAGTCAGCAGTATTCCTGAAACAATCATGAGGCAGTGACTTTTGCTCAGGGCGGGCTCTACCTATGCTGCAGTTAGTACATGCAACACTGTGCGGAACTGAGTGTATTCCAAGAACAACATTTTATTTACAATGATACAATAACTTGAAAGGGCAAATGCTGACCTAAAGCATAGCTCTAAGAAGAGAAAAATTTGGCTAATGAAAGATTTGAGAATTTTATCCCATGGAGGCTGGTTGAGAGGACAATCTCTAGAATAGAGAAGTTTTAGATAAATATAGAGAAACATATTTAATATTTTAACACCAGGTATAGGTTGGTTTGTGATTCTTCATCACCGTTAAGTCTTTAAGGATATAAAATGTGAGTGAGGGGTTACATTTATTCCCCATTACTCCAAAGAACCAGTGAGTACAAATCACAGGAAAGCAGATTCCATTCTGGAAATGTGGGAGTCTTGTTTTCCAGGGATCACATCTCATGATCAGTTCTTTGCAATTAGTTACTTGTGCTATTTATGGCAGACACAGGCAATATTTAGTTGTCCTAATTTTATTTCATACAAGGAAATCAGAAAATACCAATACGCTAATGGAGACAAGAAAGGGATTTTGGCAGAGGGAAAGGATTTTGGGAATTTGTGGAACTGAGGAGTGGTACCAATGTCTCGGGGAGAGCACACTACACAGGAATTTGGCAGAAAAGCTATAGCATATGGGTTTGGACCAGCAATGGCCAGCCAGCAGGATCCAGGCCAGGAGAGGAAATTTCACTAAGGATGAGAGTCAGTCGTATCTTTAGGGACATGTTGTCCCTTTGATATCAGAAAAGCAACTGTGAAATGAAGTCTTGTAGGATTACATTTTCTACATGAGTCTACTCTTTCTACTCTTCTAAGAAAATTTCTTTCAATATTTTGTAGAATATAAGACATACAGTATTGAAGTAGATTACTTAAAGCATAGAAGACATCTCATTTGCAAATCCAAACTCTATGGGTCCAACTCTTTCCTAGTTGAAATATTAATAACCCACTGAGTTATCCCTTGCCCTTTATCATTGAGATATGATTCTTTACCTCTTATTACAAATCATCTTTTTCCACATCTTGCTATTGACACTTCTCTGAAAACAGCAAGGTCATGGGCAGACCCAATTTAAAGGCACAGAGTCTAAACTAATAGGCATTTGAAATATTGAATGTTCTTCACTCTTGTTTTGAATTCAGCTTACATGTATTTTTTTTAAAGTTTTTATCTATAGCTGACAAATTAGGTTAATTAGACCGAATAGGAAGACATTATCTCTTCTTTCTTTAAGAGTGAATCCTGGTGCCCTCCTGATTTAAACATGTAAACCAAGCCCTTGGTTGAATAAATACCAACAGCATTTACTGTGCATTCGGTCTCTGATCCTTGACCTAATTTATGTGACCTTTGCTGTCTGTGTGTGCTTGAGCCCCTCATAGACACTGGTGAGGGCACATCCAGCCAGACTCCAGAGGCTGAGGACGTGACCACTAGGTGGCAGTGCCCCTCTGCTGAGGTGGGCACTGGCAGGACTCATTTCATGGGTTCTGAAAGCACAGACTCTCAGGGGAGGCAGAACCTTTCTGTAATTGGCGTAGATCATGTGAGGAAACCTCTATGGTTCCTAGTAAGAGACAGGACTGCCTGATACTAGAAGTAGCTGTTGACTGGAGGTTGCAGTGCGTGGTTGCTCCTGGTGGGAGTAACAATGAAGACATCCAGTCACGCTTTGGTCGTGTTCCTGTGGCTGTGGATGGACTGTGAGAGGAGGGATTTGGGGAAACAAGTATAATAAAAAGAAAGTCTTTAGCAAACAAGAAGGCCAATGGCTTAATGGCTTCATTTAGGTCGACTTTAGCTTCTACTGAGAAGAGAAATAAGTTCTGGGGAGTTATAACTTGACAAACTCCCTTTCTTTGACTTTCTTTCTCCTTAGGGCTCAGCCAGGGGGAGAAAATGGAACAGCCTCCCTCCCTGAGCGTCCAGGAGGGAAACAGAACTGTTATCAACTTACTTATTCTGACAGTACCTCCTATTACTTCCTTTGGTATAAGCAAGAACCTGGAAAAGGTCTCCAATTCATTATAGACATTAGTTCAAGTAAGGGTGATAATCATGGACCTAGACACACTGTTTTTTTGAATAGAAGAGTCAAACTTCTTTCCCTGCACAACCCAGTCACACAGCCTGGAGACTTTGCTGTGCACTTACTTCTGCGCAGCGACTGCAAGTGCTACCCCGGCACATACAACCTGTAGTGAAAGCTGCACCTGGCAGCCCCTCCCCTTGAGCACAGGCCTTCCCTCAAGCACAGTCTTTGTCATACTGTCTGCAGTGGGAAAAATGTATTAGATGTTAAAGCATATGATAAGGTTAGGCTCAAAATGATCCAGAAGCATTAGAATATTTTGTTCACTGATATTTGTTTAATGGATTTCTTTTTAAAAAATATTTATTTATTCATGCATACAAGATCTGGGGTAAAGGCCAGAGGTGTGTGGGGGGGGGGGGTGAGAGGATTCACCAGAGACAGAGTGGGGAACAGAACAGGCAGAATGACTGAAATACAGTGCTGAGGGGAGCAGCGGGCGACTCAGGAGAGGTCTGCTGTGCCATGTGGGTTGCTTCCTGGCTGTCCAGGGATCGAACTCATGCTGCAGAGGCTGTGGACAGCTTCATGGTGCTGCCTCTTAACCACTTGCGCCATATGGAGGCCCCTGTCTAATGGATTTCTGTAGTGATATGGTGATGCTTTGTTTTGATGTTCAGACTTTAAAGATAATTTACATTTGGTCTTAAGACTCAGCTCATATCAACAAATCCTTGGTAACACTATCACATCGTTGAACTCTTAACTTTTGTCTTTATAGCATTGCATATTGTTCATGATTACAAAATATTACATAGTAAATATGAATATATTTACAATATGAACTTGAAAAAGTAAATCAGCACCCAAATAATTTGTGGTGTATACTGGTCTCATCTTCATGTTTGACTAATGAAACATCACTTCCCCAATTTCTTTATAAAAAGTTAATTCTTTTAGTACTATAGATGAATGAATAGAAAGAATTTGCGTAACAAATGAATTCCTTATTTGTTGCACACAGTTTTCAACTTCATATTCCTCTGTGGATGGATATAGGAGCATTTACTGGACCAGGTGGTAGCCATCAACCGAGAGTTACCGTGAACTTGTTTGTTCTTGGAGGGACCGTCATTCGGTTAAATACACTGCTGAGGGGAGCAGCGGGCAAGTCAGGAGAGGTCTGCTGCGCCATGTGGGTTGCTCCCTGGCCGGCCCGTGTTTGAACTCCTGCTGCAGAGGCTGCAGATTGCTTCATAGTGTGGTGCTTAACCCCTTGCGCTACCAGGGAGGCCCGGATAGTTGTCTTAATCACATATATATATATACGATTTTTCCAATAAGGCAACACTCACCATTTCCAGAGATTAGAATTTGATTGCACATAAAAGTATCTTGTTTATGTCAGTTGGCAATCCTGGTGTTTTCATCTCCAAGTTGAGAAAATAACAAATAACAAATAACAAATAACAATTTCCCTGCTCTCAAGAACTCCCTTGTTCTGTGTCATTTTTGGCCACACTTTCCGCCATCCCTAATTCCTTATAATCCTTGATTTGTTTCTTTATGTTTCTGTATTTTTAAGAATATCATATATAATTTTTTGTCTGTGCTGTTTTCAAATTAAGATTGGATCATCCAAAGGCAGGTTGAGACTCCGCACACAGAGAACCTGACATGACCCCCACTAACCTGCTGCCCCAGGAGAACCCTGACCCTGCTCTGGGGCAGCAGCAGCAGCACAAACCCAGTAAACCCCCCTCGCCTGGCAGGATCCCCTCACAGTGCAGAGCCCGACACTGAGGAAGAACATGCTCCTTCCTGTCTGGTGCCAGAACTGAAACGTGCTGTTCTCTGGCCTTGAAGGATATAGCCTTGGTGTCCCTGTGGCTAGGGAGGGGGGCCCAGTGTGGGAAAGTACCCCCTCTGTGACCTGAGGATCTGGGGTGCAGGTGTGTGTGGTGGGTACCCGGGGAAAGAGTAGCATGCTGTCCACATTACTTATTCCTAGTCCCTGACTCTATCTTTTTCATTCCAAGATGCAGAATTGCCCAGATGGTGACTCAACCCAACAGGCAATGTTAGTGCAGAAGGAGACCAAGGCTTGAACTCACCTATGCCACCAGTTCTGTGAGTTCTGTGAGTCATAGTTTACTTTGGTACGAGCTGTCTAGACATCGGGACATGAGTTTCCTTATTCTCCAGGATTCTTAAAACCAGCAAAATGCAACAAAAGTTGCCAGAAGACCAGAAGACCTGCAAATCCATCAGTCCTGTTATCTCAGAGTCACAGCAGGCAGACTCTGCAGTGTATTTCTGTGCACTGAGTGAACCCAGGTGAGAGGCATTTTGGGGGAGGTTTACCCAACCCCTGGGCTCTGCTAGGTGCCTCCACTTTCTGTGGGAACCACTGTGCTGGACTCTCATCACTGACAGGACCTACCTAGGGCTGTTGTAGCACAGGTATAAGTATAAGGTGAGTTGGAAAACACTCACTTTGAGAAAATCGTTCTCAGGTTTAGAGACTGGCCAGAATTGTTGGTCATCAACAATGCCTTTATATCATTATATAAATCATTATATTGATTGTGCACATAAGAATTTTGATCAAGGATTCAAGAATGAGGACAGTCACATACCCTCTTTGCATTTGGTGACTGTATGAGCTAGTGAATTGATTAAGTTCAGAAGCAAAGCCAGAAAAATTAACCAAAATATGTGTGAAATCTTGGGTTATCAGATCAATTTGTTCAATAATTATTTATGAGCATGTTTTGTAGGAGGGGAAATACTCTATCTTCTTTGGATCTGGGGCTGGGTCTAGAATTAAACTCTCATAAGATATTAACAGGAAAAAAACAGACATTTTATTACATTTTTACATCAAGTCTTGTATCGTATAATGATATGTTCTCAAGTTTCATCCATTTTATAGGAATTTCTTGCTTTTAAAAGTCTGGATAGTATTCAACTGTATGTAGTACCAGCCCTGTGAATTCATTTATTTGTTTATAGACATTTGAGTTGCTTCCATCTTTTTTTTTGGTTTTTTTTTTTGCAATTTTGATTAGTAATATTGTGAACATGTGAATACACATTTCTTGGTATTTGAGTGCATACCCACATTACTTTAATTTGGAGGGTTTATACCTACACTGGATCTGGTGGTTCATCTGGCAATTCTGTTTTTAATTTTGAAGAACGACCGTTCTGTTTTATACAGTGGCTGCCTTTTTAAATTCTCATGAACAGTGGAAAGGGTTTTATTTTGCATACCTTTGTCATCACTTCGTTTCTTTCATTTTTGGAGGGTTTTCCTTTCTTTCTTTTTTTGGACAGTATATACCCTATCCTAATGGGTTTGAGATGATCTCTCATTCAGGGTTTAATTTGCATTTCCTGAGAATTAGTGATGTTTAGCTGTTATTCAGATTCCTAAGCCCCACCCAAAGACTGGTATGTGCCTGATTAATAAAGTCAAGACTTGGGAGGGGTCCAGGAAACACACAGACCTTTTCAGACTCTGTTCACCAGGGGGTGCAGCTTCTCAACACAGGCACATACTTTCTGAGAGAAATGCAGGCTGGCTTGATCATTTCACTGTGACTTCTGCATTTCTTCTTGTTGAGAATCAAGAACCTTTAGGTGACTCTGTAGAGATGAACTCTTCTCCAGGCTTAGTGGCTGCGGTCCTCTTAGTGCTTGGTAAGTTAATGCCTGTTCAAATTTGGAATTTTTCCCCTGTGTTATGTCAGCAAAATCTTGAACTGTTATGTAAGTAAATTATTGAACCATAATTTTATCTAAAAGCTTTATGTCCTAGATGACACAAGTCTCTTTTTTTTTTCCAGGACAAACACATGGAGACTCTGTGACCCAGCAGGAAGGCCAAGTGACAGTCTCAGCAGGGGACTCCCTGAATGTGAGCTGTACTTTTTCAGCCTCAGGATCTCTCACTCTTTTCTGGTATGTCCAATATCCCGGAGAAGGTCTACAGCTCCTGCTGAGAGCCCTGACAAGCAATAAGAAGGAGAAAAAAGAAGGTTTTGAAGCCACTTACCGGAAAGACTCCAATTCCTTCCACTTGGAGAAAACCTCAGTGCAAGAGTCAGACTCGGCTGTGTACTACTGTGCCCTGGGTGACACAGTGACAGAAACTGCAGGGGGTGCTGAGCGCAAACTGAGCAGCAGCAGGGGCCTGGCTGCTGAGTGCCTCTGAGTATTTCATTCACTGTGGTTTTAGCACAGTCTATGAACATTTGTCTCCCAGTCTGGTTAATTCACAAATCATACAAAAGTCCAGAGCATAGGGACAAGAAGTAAGCATTCCCATACCCCACTCTTCATTTCATAATAAAATTGCCACAGAACCAAACCAAATAGAATTCCACAGAACCAAACCATATAGAATTCCTCACATATCTTCAAGGTAATAAAAAGAATGCCCCAAAATGTTTATTGCAGTGTTATCTTTCATAGATAAAAGAATAAACATCTTAAATGTTCACTAATAATGAAGGTATGTTTTCCCTCATATGACATTTTAAAAATAGAAATTGGTTCTTTTAAACTTCGGGTGAAGCAAATAAGGTAATGTCTTTTTCAATCATCTGCATATCCTTCCTCAGGAAACATGGAGTGAACCGGGCTGAGGTTGTGTGGCTGCTGGGCTGGTGCATCTGAACTAGTCTTTATTGATGATTTCAGCCCACCAGGGGGCACTGTAGACCTTATAAGACAAAGGCCTCCTGATGGTCCCAGATGTTGAACCCTTAAGACTCAGACAACGTTGAGTACGTGTAGCCAAGGCTGAAGAGGGGGAAACAGTGGTGTCTGTGAAGTTCACCTCAAGTTTTCAATTTTGCCACTCTGTATACATAACACTTCAGTCCATGCTGGATAAATTTGCGATGACACTGATCCTCTGGCTGAGCTACGAGAAAAGGAACATCATAGGGCACGTGAGCCTGGAGGGTCATCAGAACACCGCTCCTTTAGCTGTTTTCAATTTTAAAAAAAGTTATGACTAGAATACCCCAAATTCAAAAACTTGAAAATAATTCTAGTACAACTAATATCTACTATCCTACCTTTTCATCTATTTCCATTGGGACAGAAAGGTATAAGAATAACAACAGTAGACGAAGGGGTGAACAAAAAGAAAAAAGGAAAGAAACACAAATAGAAGAAGGAAAGAGAAAGGATTATAGCTTGACAGCAGTGAGTGCCCTGAGCAGAGTCAGCCCGTGGGTCAGGACTGTAGCGGAGGAGAGGAGAGGGGGAAATTAGTGTAGATATAGCTTCACTTTTTCCAATTTTTGTGGGAATCATTTTATACGCAGAGCGTAACTACATGTCCTGGATTTCTAGAACTCTCCTGATTTTAGAAAATATATTTTCTTGTTTAATACGCAATGCAACATCTCAGAGAATCTCCCTCTGTCAGAATTTTCTTATAACTGAACCCTAATATTCCAGGCCAATGTAGCAATTCGGGAAGTGGGGTCACTGTCCTCTGGCTCTGTGTAGGGTAAGGTAAAATAGTGTCAGGCTTTTCTGCCCTCCTGTGCTGCAGGAGGCCTTGTAGCCCCAGCCAGATAAACTACTGGCAAGCAGGGAAGCTCAAAGGGCCTCACACCGTGGGGCTGAAGATCTAACATCCCTTCACTTTTTGTTCTTGGTCATAAAAGGAGAAAAATTTCCCAAAAAGTACATTAGGCGCTACATTATATGCATCAATATACAGTAAATAAACGGCTTGGAAAATTATCTCTTAAAAACTAATTATTAAACAGTTTGGCCCACTTGACAATGGGCGACAGGTTATTGAACATGCCTGACAAACATTACAATACAACTATTATTCTAAGTCCTTCTTTTGCCTTCCCTTGAAGTTTATTGGGAAAGTTCTTAAATGAAGCTATTTGTGTTAAGGAGTTTCTAGGTAAAGGAAGTTCTGATAGCTGAGTAGCAGCCAGCCCCTGGTGTGAAGGCCATGAGAATAAGAAAAGTTCTTTCTTTGCTTTGGCTTTAGCTGATGGGGATGTTCCGTTGGCTATCAATTGTATTAGGCTATTGTTTAGCTAAAACAATGAATTTTAGTGTAAGACTTAGTTTTTTATTAACCTTGAAGGTTGCCTTCTTGCTGAGAGCACAGAAAAAGAGTTGCACTAATTGTTTCTGCTTTGTTTCTATGCTCTTGATAATATAATCTCAATGCTTGCAAAAAATGTATAAATAAAGAACCTGCTGAGCCTTTCAGCAGAAGATACTAACACCTCACCAAGTGTCGGTGTCTCCTCATTCCCTTCCCCTCAGTCCCTAAGTTTCAGATCATTCGTATTCGCCGAGGCCTTCTCATCCTTTCAGGAACCCCTGACAGACATTTTGCGGGAGGCTGGTCCCCGGCACTCCTGCCATTAGTATGGATGATGGATCCCTGAGATCCTGAATGCATGCCTGATGGTGGGCACCTGGTGTGGGGTGTGGGCATATGTAAGTGGGTACACCTGGACTGATACTGGGCTTTTAGGGGCGGCATCATGGGGACACCAGGATAGCAAAAGAAAGCACCAGCAGAGAAGCAGAGGCCTGGAGAGAATGCCGGAGAGCCCAGAAAGAGTGAAGATTCGCTGGGGCAGGGAGGCCTGCCAGCCTCCCTGGGCCACCCCACCCACCCCCGCATCCCTGCCTGCCATGTACCTTGTAAATCCCAATAAAAGACAGTAAAAGCCACTGAGGGCTCCAGGACTCCTCTAACATCTGCATCGGGTCACAGAGATCCTGCTCTGAGCCTTCTTAGCACTACACTCTGATTCCAGGCTTCATTATTTTTCAACGTAAAAGTTACCCAGTTGAGACAGTGGCTGTTTTCAGAAGTATGATCCTAGAGGGGAGGGAAGGGGAGAGGAAGGACTAGGGTCAGAATAAGGGGGGGGGGTACAATTGTATGGGAGATATAACCAAAATGATAATGCATACATTGTGCAAAAATGAAAAATGATGTAAGAATTATATAATATAAAATAGTAATTAAAAAAGAAGTATGATCCTCTCTTCCTCACACACTAACCCATACACTTTTCTTACATAATGTGTTTTAAGAAAAAAAGTGCTTATAATCACATACATTGGGAATAATGCCCCACACCCCCCTGCACTGTTTGCTCCCACACCTTGGAGAGATTACCTTGCAGTCTCAAGAGACGCTGTGGGTGGGTTTCCTGTTAAAGGGGATGAAGGAGCTCAGATGCGATTGGTGCTCAGTGATGCTGGTGGAACGTGTTGACTGTAACTGCCAGAACCCAAGACTTGACAGCCTCCAGAGCAGGGGTGAAGGCACCCCAGCTACAAGAGAGGGATCATGAAACACTGGGATGCGCTCTTGGGGTTTCTGTGGGTCCAGGTTTGCTGTGAGTTGGGGCCTTCCCAGATGGGGTATGGGAGACCTCCCAAGCTGACAGCGGGGTGTGGAGGGGTTGCTGACTTGGAGCTCCTAGAGGACCCTCCATGCTCCATGTTTCTTGGGAACTTTTACAAGTCTAAAATCTGCATTGTCACTGCCCATTGGGATCATATGTGTCTGTTCTTCTCTCTCCACGCAGGGGTGAGAGGGATGCAGGTGGAGCAGAGTCCTCCATCCCTGAGTCTCCCGGAGGGAAACAGTTACACTCTGACGTGCAAGTTTACTGGTGCTGTGGATAGAGTGCAGTGGTTCCGACAGAACCTCGGGGGCAGTCTGGTCACCCTGTTTTACATAGCTTCAGAGACTCCGAAGCAGGAGGGAAGGTTAAGCACCACAATGAGCTTTAAGGAGAAGAACAGCACCCTGCACATCGAGGGTGCCCAGCTGGAGGACTCAGCCACCTACCTGTGTGCGGGGGAGACACAGTGCTCTGGGGTGATGTGCAGCCTGTACCTAAACTGCAGTTGGGCCCCAGCCCCTCCCCTTCCTGGGAGTGGGGGCATGTCTGTGTCTCTTCAAGGCTCCAAAGAAAAGGACAGTAAACCTTGTTGATAAATTATTATAAATAATGTACACATGAACTCTGAAATAAAACTTCAGATTTATAATTCTCCAAAGGTTATAAACTCTGGATTTAGAAATAGCTGCAAATTGGAATGCAAATATTTGTAGGTTTAGAAATAGAAATGAAGGATAATAACTTAAGCAGAAATCAACATTTCATGCCATCTTTGAACTAATTTAAAACAAAATATTAATGCAGAGATAATTTAAAGTTAATTTTCTTTGGATGTAAAAACATTTATAAAATGTATAATAGGCAGTCTGACTAATATATAGATCATGAAGCCATATTTTATTCGTCATACACCATACACAAGTTAGATCAATGTCAGAAGAAGCACTGAAATGTCAATGTTCAAATTTACATTTAAAATTATTTATGGGGCCAAACTAAATTAAAATTAAATTATGGGGCCTGGTGACCCAGCAGTTGAGCACTGGACTGCGAAGCTGCCTGCAGCTTCTGCAGGCATGGTTCGATTCCCGGCAAGGTGAGGCTCCCACATGGCGCGCAGACCTCTCCTGCCGCCCGCTGCTCCCCTCAGTAGGCCTGTTCTGCTCCTCACTCTGGCTCTGGTGAATTCTCTCACCCTCCTGCACTTCTGACTGTACCCAGTGCTTGTATAAATAAATAAATCTTTAAAAAAAATAAATAAATAAAATTAAATTATGACTTACATGAAACTGGTAGGAAGAGTTAAATCATTTGTAGAAAAATTGTTCTAGCAGAGACAGCTCTAGCTAGATTACTAATACTTTATCTCAAGTTAATTTAGTGGATAGTTATGCAATATTGCCATAGCATATAAAATACCTTAAGAACCCTAGTCTTGAGGAATCAACCGAAATACCCTTCTTAAAATTAAAAGTTACCCAAAATTCTGTTTGCAATCTTGCATTTACCAACAGTAACTGAGTTTCCTTTCAATTATATTTGTTGAAATAAAGTTACTAAACTTTAAATTTGATATTCTGATAAAAAACTTGCTGAAAAGCAATCAAGGGAAATATTATTGTCAAGATAGATCTCTAACAAAAATATCACCAGTTATTACATAAACTTATGAACAATTTTTTTTTGCAATCTGTAAACTTGCATTGTTATTTATTATCATTATATTCTATTTTTGTCTTAGTGAGAAAATATTTTTAAAGAGCAATTTGTATTTTATTGCCAGTTCATCATCACTGGCTGGAGGAGTAAGACATGGTGCCGGTGCTGTCTTCAACATTCAGATGTAATTGTAGGAATTTCCTAGAAATAGTAAAAAATATTTATTTCCCTGGTACACATGTCTTGGAGGCAAGGTATAAATATAAATATGAATATGAATATAGAGCATCAGGAATACACTGGTATAAAAATGATCCTGGAACCCAGAGACTAAGGGGAGCATTGTCCTCATGCAGCTGGTAGTCTGGGAAGGTACTAGAAAAGACCTTTCCAGCTGAAGACCTTTGGATGATGAGTCAGCAGTACTCCTGAAACAATCATGAGGCAGTGACTTTTGCTCAGGGCGGGTTCTACCTATGCTGCAGTTAGTACATGCAACACTGTGCGGAACTGAGTGTATTCCAAGAACAACATTTTATTTACAATGATACAATAACTTGAAAGGGCAAATGCTGACCTAAAGCATAGCTCTAAGAAGAGAAAAATTTGGCTAATGAAAGATTTGAGAATTTTATCCCATGGAGGCTGGTTGAGAGGACAATCTCTAGAATAGAGAAGTTTTAGATAAATATAAAGAAACGTATTGAATATTTAAACACCAGGTATATGTTGGTTTGTGATTCTTCATCACCCTTGTCTTTAAGGATATAAAATGTGAATGAGGGGTTACATTTATTCCCCATAACTCCATAGGACCAGTGAGTACAAATCACAGGAAAGCAGATTCCACTTCTGGAAATGTGGGAGTCTTGTTTTCCAGGGATCACATCTCATGATCAGTTCTTTGCAATTAGTTACTTGTGCTATTTATGGCAGACACAGGCAATATGTAGACTGTCCTAATTTTATTTTCATACAACGAAATCAGAAAATACCAATATGCTAATGGAGACAAGAAAGGATTTTGGCAGAGGGAAAGGATTTGGGAATTTGTGGGACTGAGGAGTGTTACCAATGCCTTGGGGAGAGCACACTACATGGGAATTTGGCAGAAAAGCGATAGCATATGGGTTTGGACCAGCAATGGCCAGCCAGCAGGATCCAGGCCAGGAGAGGAAATTTCACTAAGGATGAGAGTCAGTCGTATCTTTAGGGACATGTTGTCCCTTTGATATCAGAAAAGCAACTGTGAAATGAAGTCACGTAGGATTACATTTTCTACATGAGTCTACTCTTTCTACTCTTCTAAGAAAATTTCTTTCAGTATTTTGTAGAATATAAGACATACATTATTGAAGTAGATTACTTAAAGCACAGAAAACATCTCATTTGCAAATCCAAACTCTATGGGTCCAACTCTTTCCTAGTTGAAATATTAATAACCCACTGATTTATACCTTGCCCTTTATCATTGAGATATGATTCTTTACCTCTTATTTCAAATCATCTTTTTCTACATTTGCTATTGACTCTTCTCTGAAAACAGCAAGGTGATGGGCAGACCCAATTTAAAGGCACAGAGTCTATACTAATAGGCATTTGAAATATTGAATGTTCTTCACTCTTGTTCTGAATTCAGCTTACATATATATTTTTTTAAAGTTTTTATCTATAGCTGACCAATTAGGTTAATTAGACCGAATAGGAAGACATTATCTCTTCTTTCTTTAAGAGTGAATCCTGGTGCCCTCCTGATTTAAACATGTAAACCAAGTCCTTGGTTGAATAAATACCAACAGCATTTACTGTGCATTTGGTCTCTGATCCTTGACCTAATTTATGTGACCTTTGCTGTCTGTGTGTGCTTGAGCCCTCATAGGCACTGGTGAGGGCGCATCCAGCCAGACTCCAGCGGCTGAGGACGTGGCCACTAGGTGGCAGTGCCCCTCTGCTGAGGTGGGCACTGGCAGGACTCATTTCATGGGTTCTGAAAGCACAGACTCTCAGGGGAGGCAGAACCTTTCTGTAATTGGCGTAGATCATGTGAGGAAACCTCTACGGTTCTTAGGAAGAGACAGGACTGCCTGATACTAGAAGTAGCTGTTGACTGGAGGTTGCAGCGCGTGGTTGCTCCTGGTGGGAGTAACAATGAAGACATCCAGTCACGCTTTGGTCGTGTTCCTGTGGCTGCGGATGGACTGTGAGTGGAGGGATTTGGGGAAACAAGTGTAGTAAAAAGATAGTCTTTAGCAAACAAGAAGGCCAATGGCTTAATGGCTTCATTTAGGTCGACTTTAGCTTCTACTGAGAAGAGAAATAAGTTCTGGGGCGTTATAACCTGACAAACTCCCTTTCTTTGACTTTCTTTCTCCTTAGGGCTCAGCCAGGGGGAGAAAGTGGAGCAGCCTCCCACCCTGAGCGTCCAGGAGGGAAACAGAACTGTTATCAACTGTACTTATTCAGACAGTACCTCCTATTACTTCCTTTGGTATAAGCAAGAACCTGGCAAAGGTCTCCAGTTCATTATAGACATTCGTTCAAATAAGGGTGATAATCATGGACCTAGACACACTGTCTTTTTGAATACAGCAGTCAAACTTCTTTCCCTGCACATCTCTGTCACCCAGCCTGGAGACTCCGCCATGTACTTCTGCGCAGCGAGTGCACAGTGCTGTCCCGGCACCTGCAGCCTGTACTGAAACCTGCAACTGGCAGCCCCTCCCCTTGAGCACAGCCATCCCTCAAGCACAGCCTTTGTCATACTGTCTGCAGCGGGAAAAATGTATTAGACGTTAAAGCATATGATAAGGTTAGGCTCAAAATGATGCAGAAGCATTAGAATATTTTGTTCACTGATATTTGTTTAATGGATTTCTTTTTAAAAAATATTTATTTATTCATGCATACAAGATCTGGGGTAAAGGCCAGAGGTGTGTGGGGGGGGGTGTGAGAGGATTCACCAGAGACAGAGTGGGGAACAGAACAGGCAGAATGACTGAAATACAGTGCTGAGGGGAGCAGCGGGCGACTCAGGAGAGGTCTGCTGTGCCATGTGGGTTGCTTCCTGGCTGTCCAGGGATCGAACTCATGCTGCAGAGGCTGTGGACAGCTTCATGGTGCTGCCTCTTAACCACTTGCGCCTTAGGGAGGCCCCTGTCTAATGGATTTCTGTAGTGATATAGTGATGCTTTGTTTTGATGTTCAGACTTTAAAGATAATTTACATTTGGTCTTAAGACTCAGCTCATATCAACAAATCCTTGGTAACACTATCACATGGTTGAGCTCTTAACTTTTGTCTTTATAGCATTGCATATTGTTCATGATTACAAAATATTACATAGTAAATATGAATATATTTAGAATATGAACGTGAAAAAGTAAATCAGCACCCAAATAATTTGTGGTGTATATTGGTCTCATCTTCAAGTTTGACTAATGAAACATCACTTCCCCAATTTCTTTACAAAAAGTTAATTCTTTTAGTACTGAAGATGAATGAATAGAAAGAATTTGTGTAAGAAATGAATTCCTTATTTGTTGCACACAGTTTTCAACTTCATATTCCTCTGTGGATGGATATAGGAGCATTTACTGGACCAGGTGGTAGCCATCAACCGAGAGTTACCGTTAACTTGTTTGTTCTTGGAGGGACCGTCATTCGGTTAAATACACTGCTGAGGGGAGCAGCGGGCAAGTCAGGAGAGGTCTGCTGCACCATGTGGGTTGCTCCCTGGCCAGCCGGGGATTGAACTGGTGCTGCAGAGGCTGCAGATTGCTTCATAGTGTGGTGCTTAACACCTTGAGCTACCAGGGAGGCCCGGATAGTTGTCTTAATCACATATTTATATATGATTTTTCCAATAAGGCAACACTCACCATTTCCAGAGATTAGAATTTGATTTCACATAAATCATGTATGATTTCATACGTCAGTTGAGAAAATAACAATTGACAAATAACAATTTCCCTGTTCCCAAGAACTCCCTTGTTCTGTGTCATTTTTGGCCACACTTTCCGCCATCCCTAATTCCTTATAATCCTTGATTTGTTTCTTTATGTTTCTGTATTTTTAAGAATGTCATATATAATTTTTTGCCTGTACTGTGTTCAAATTAATATTGGATCATCCAAAGGCAGGTTGAGACTCCGCACACAGAGAACCTGACATGACCCCCGCTAACATGCTGCCCCAGGAGATCCCTGACCCTGCTCTGGGGCAACAGCAGCAGCACAAACCCAGTAAACCCCCCTCGCCTGGCAGGATCCCCTCACAGTGCAGAGCCTGACACTGAGGAAGAACACGCTCCTTCCTGTCTGGTGCCAGAACTGAAACGTGCTGTTCTCTGGCCTTCTGGATATAGCCTTGGTGTCCCTGTGGCTAGGGAGGGGGGCCCAGTGTGGGAAAGAGCCCCCTCTGTGACCTGAGGATCTGGGGTGCAGGTGTGTGTGGTGGGTACCCGGAAAAGAGTAGCACGCTGTCCACATTATTTATTCCTTGTCCCTGACTCTATCTTTTTCATTCCAAGATGCAGAATTGCCCAGATGGTGACTCAAACCCAACAGGCAATGTTAGTGCAGAAGGAGACCACAGCTTGAACTCACCTATGCCACCAGTTCTGTGAGTTCTGTGAGTCATAGTTTACTTTGGTACAAGCTGTCTAGACGTCAGGACATGCGTTTCCTTATTCTCCAGGATTCTTAAAACCAGCAAAATGCAACAGAAGGTGCCAGAAGACAAGAAGACCTGCAAATCCATCAGTCCTGTTATGTCAGAGTCACAGCAGGCAGACTCTGCAGTGTTTTTCTGTGCACTGAGTGAACCCAGGTGAGAGGCATTTTGGGGGAGGTTTACCCAACCCCTGGGCTCTGCTTGGTGCCTTCACCTTCTGTGGGAACCACTGTACTAGACTCTCATCACTGACAGGACCTACCTAGGGCTGTTGTAGCACAGGTATAAGTATAAGGTGAGTTGGAAAACACTCACTTTGAGAAAATCGTTCTCAGGTTTAGAGACTGTCCAGCATTGTCGGTCATCAACAATGCCTTTTTATCTAAATCATTATATTGATTGTGCACGTAAGAATTTTGATCAAGGATTCAAGAATGAGGACAGTCATATAAACCTCTTTGCATTTGGTGACTGTATGAGCTAGTGAATTGATTAAGTAAGTTCAGAAGCAAAACCAAAAAAAATTAACCAAAATATGTGTGAAATCTTGGGTTACCAGATCAGTTTGTTCAATAATTACTTATGAGCATGTTTTGTAGGAGAGGAAATACTCTGTATCTTCTTTGGTTCAGGGGCTGGGTCTTAGAATTAAACTCTCATAAGAGATTAACAGGAGAAAAACATAGATATTTTATTACATTTTTACATCAATGCTTGTATCATATAATGACATGTTCTCAAGTTTCATCCATTTTATAGGAATTTCTTGCTTTTAAAAGTCTGGAAAGTATTCAACTAAATGTAGTACAACCCCTGTGAATTCATTTATTTATTTATAGCCATTTTAGTTGCTTCCATCTTTTTTTTTTTTTTGCAATTTTTTAGTAATGTTGTGAATATGTGAATTCACATTTCTTGGTATTTGAGTACATACCCACATTACTTTAATTTGGAGGGTTTATACCTACACTGGATCTGGTGGTTCATCTGGCAATTCTGTTTTTAATTTTGAAGAACGACCGTTCTGTTTTATACAGTGGCTGCCATTTTAAATTCTCATGAACAGTGCAAAGGGTTCAATTTTGCATATCTTTGTCATCACTTGGTTTCTTTCATTTTTGGGGGGGTTTTCTTTTCTTTTTTTGGACAGTATATACCTATCCTAATGGGTGTGAGATGATTTCTCATTCAGGGTTTAATTTGCGTTTCCTGAGAATTAGTGATGTTTAGCTGTTATTCAGATTCCTAAGCCCCACCCAAAGACTGGTATGTGCCTGATTAATAAAGTCAGGACTTGGGAGGGGTCCAGGAAACACACAGACCTTTTCAGACTCTGTCCACCAGGGGGTGCAGCTTCTCAACACACGCACATACTTCCTGAGAGAAATGCAGGCTGGCTTGATCATTTCACTGTGACTTCAGCATTTCTTCTTGTTGAGAATCAAGAACCTTTAGGTGACTCTCTAGAGATGAACTCTTCTCCAGGCTTAGTGGCTGCGGTCCTCTTAGTGCTTGGTAAGTTAATGCCTGTTCAAATTTGGATTTTTTCCCATGTGTTATGTCAGCAAAATCTTGAACTGTTAGGTAAGTAAATTCTTGAACCATAATTTTATCCAAAAGCTTTATGTCCCAGATGACACAAGTCTCTTTTATTTTTCCAGGACAAACACATGGAGACTCTGTGACCCAGCAGGAAGGCCAAGTGACACTCTCAGCAGGGGACTCCCTGAATGTGAGCTGTACTTATTCAGTCAGGATATGCCATTCTTTGCTGGTATGTCCAACATCCTGGAGAAGGTCTACGGCTCCTGCTGAGAGCCCAGACAGTCGATAAGAGGGAGAATAAAGAAGGTTTTGAAGCCACTTACCGGAAAGATCCCAATTCCTTCCACTTGGAGAAAACCTCAGTACAAGAGTCAGACTCGGCTGTGTACTACTGTGCCCTGGGTGACACAGTGACAGAAACTGCAGGGGGAGCTGAGCGCAAACTGAGCTGCAGAAGGGGCCTGGCTGCTGAGTGCCTCTGAGTATTTGATTCACTGTGGTTTTAGCACAGTCTGTGATCTTTTGTCCCCCAGTCTGGTTAATTCACAAATCATACAAAAGTCCAGAGCATAAGGACAAGAAGTAAGCATTCCCATACCCCGCTCTTCATTTCATAATAAAATTGCCACAGAACCAAACCAAACAGAATTCCTCACATATCATCAAGCTAATAAAAAAGAATGCCCCAAAAGGTTTATTGCAGTGTTATCTTTCATAGATAAAAGAAAAAACATCTTAAATGTTCACTAATAAAGGAAGATATGTTTTCCCTCATATGACATTTTAAAAATAGTAATTGGTTCTTTTAAACTTAGAGTTAAGCGAATTAGGTAATTTCTTTTTCAATCGTCTGCATATCCTTCTTCAGGAAACATGGAATGAATGAGACTCAGGTTTTGTGGCTGCTGGGCTGGTGCATCTGAACTAGTCTTTGTTATGATTTCAGCCCACCGGGGGGCACTGTAGACCTTATAAGACAAAGGCCTCCTGATGGTCCCAGATGTTGAACCCTTAAGACCCAGACAGCATTGAGTGCCTGTAGCCAAGGCTGAAGATGGGGAGCAGTGGTGTCTGTGAAGTTCACCTCAAGTTTTCAGTTTTGCCACTCTGTATACGCTTCATAACGCTGGAGCCCATGCTGGATAAATTCTCATTGACACTGATCCTCTGGCTGAGCTAGTGGAACAGGAACATCACTGGGCACGTGAGCCTGGAAGGTCATCAGAACACCTCTCCATTAGCTGTTTTCAATTAAAAAAAACAGTTATGACTAGAATACCCCAAATCCAAGAACTTGAAAATAATTCTAGTACAACTAATATCTACTATCCTACCTTTTCATCTATTTCCACTGGGACAGAAAGGAATAACAACAGTAGATGAAGGGACAAAAAAAAAAAAAAAAAAAAGAAAAAGAAAAAAGGAAAGAAACACAAATAGAAGAAGGAAGGGAAAGGGTTATAGCTTGACAGCAGTGAGTGCCCTGAGCAGAGTCAGCCTGTGGGTCAGGACTGTAGCGGAGGAGAGGAGAGGGGGAAATTAGTGTAGATATAGCTTCACATTTTCTATGTTTGTGGGAATCATTTTATACACAGAGTGTAACTACATGTCCTGGATTTCTAGAACTCTCCTGATTTTAGAAAATATATTTTCTTGTTTAATACGCAATGCAACATCTCAGAGAATCTCCCTCTGTCAGAATTATCTTATAACTGAGCCCTAATATTCTAGGCCAATGTAGCAATTTTGGAAATGGAGACACTCTCCCCAGGCGCTGCTTCAGGCTTCATTATTTTTCCATGTAAAAGTTACCCAGCTGAGGCACTGGTTGTTTTCAGAAGTATGGTCCTCTCTTCCCCATACTCTAACCCTTACATTTTTCTTACATAAAGTCTTTAAAGGAAAAAAAATGCTTATAATCACATACATTGGGAATAGTACCCCTCACTCCCCTGCACTGTTTTCTTGCACACCTTGGAGAGATTACCTTGTGGGCTCAAAGGACGCTGTGGGTGGGGTTTCCTGTTAGGGGATGAAGGAGCTCAGATGTGATTGGTGCTCAGTGATGCTGGTGGAACGTGTTGACTGTAACTTCCAGAACCCAAGACTTGACATCCTCCAGAGTGGGAGTGAAGGCACCCCAGCTACAAGAGAGGGATCATGAGACACTGGGATGCGTTCTTGGGGTTTCTGTGGGTCCAGGTTTGCTGTGAGTTGGGGGCCTTCCCAGATGGGGTCTGGGGAGATCTGCCAGCTGACAGAGGGGCGGGGAGGGGTTGTTGACACCGAGCTCCTAGAGGCTTCTCCATGCTCTTGGGTGTTTCTTGGGATCTTATACAAGCTTAGAATCTGCATAGTCATTGCCTGTTGGGTCATATGTATCTGTTCTTCTCCATGCAGGGGTGAGAGGGATGCAAGTGGAGCAGAGTCCTCCATCCTTGAGTCTCCCGGAGGGAAACAGCTCCACGTTTAGATGCAACTTTTCTAGCTCTGTGCAAGGAGTGCAGTGGTTCCGACAGAACCCCGGGGGCGGCCTGGTCACCCTGTTTTACACAGCTTCAGGGACTCCGAAGAAGGAGGGAAGGTTAACCACCACACTGAACTTTAAGGAGTACAGCACCCTGCACATCGAGGGCTTCCAGCTGGAGGACTCAGCCACCTACCTGTGTGCGGTGCAGGCACAGTGCTCCGGGGTGATGTGCAGCCTGTACCCAAACTGCAGCTGGGCCCCAGCCCACCCCTTCTTGGGAGTGGGGGCAAGTCTGTGTCTCTGCAAGGCTCCAAAGAAAAGGACAGTAAATCTTGTGGATAAATTATTATAAATTATATACACATGAACTTTGAAATAAAACGTGAGATCATAATTCTCCAAAGGTTAGAAACTCTGGTTTTAGAAATAGCTGCAAATTGGAATGCAAATATCTGTAGGTTTAGAAATAGAAAAGAAAGATAATAGCTTAAGTAGAAATCAACATTTCATGTGAACTATGAACTAATTTAAAACAAAATATTAATGCAGAGATAATTTAAAGTTAATTTTCCTTGTATGTAAAAACAGTGATGAAATATATAATAGGCAGTCTGATTAATATATAGATCATGAAGCCATATTTTATTCATCATACACCATACACAAGTTACATAAATGTCCAGAAGAAGCACTGAAATGTCAATGTACAAATTTACATTTAAAATGAAATTCTGACTACATGAAACTGGTATGAAGAGTTAAATCATTTGTAGAAAAATTGTTTTACCAGAGACAGCTCTAGCTAGATTTACTAATACTTTATCTCAAGTTAATTTAGTGGCTGTTATGCAATATTGTCATAGCATATAAAATACTCTTAAGAACTCTAGTGTTGGGGACATCAACTGAAATACCCTTCTTTAAATTAAAAATTACCAAAAATTCTGTTTGTAATCTTGCATTTACCAACAGTAACTAATTTCCTTTCAATTATATTAGTTGAAATAACGTTACTAAACATTAAATTTGATATTCTGATAAATTAACTTGCCAAAAAACAATCTAGAGAAATCTTATTATTGTCAATATAGCCTTCTAACAATAATATCACCAGTTATTACATAAAATTATGATCACCAGATTTTTTTTGCACTCTGTAAACTTGCATTGTTATTTGTTATCATTATAAATCCTATTTTTGTATTAGTGAGAAAATATTTTTATTTTTATTTATTTATTTATTTATTTTTTTATAGAGGCATGTTTTATTTATTTATTTATTTGTTTGTTTGTTTGGTTTTTTGTTTATACATGCACTGGGTACAGTCAGAAGCGCAGGAAGGTGAGAGAATTCACCAGAGCCAGAGCGGGGAGCAGAACAGGCAGAAGGACCGAAGTACACTGCCGAGGGGAGCAGCGGGCGGCAGGAGAGGTCTGCGCACCATGCGGGACCCTCCTCCAGTGGCCGGGGAGCAGCCGGGGATCGAACCGGCACCGCAGAGGCCGCGGGCAGCTTCGCAACCCAGCGCTCAACCGCTGCGCCACCGGGGAGGCCCGAGAAAATATTTTTAAAGAGATATTTATATTTTATTGCCAGTTCATCACTCACTGGCTTCTGGAGGAGTGATCCATGGTGCTTGGACTGTCCTCAACACCCACATGTAGTTGTAGGAATTCTCTAGAAATAGTAAAAATATTCATTTCCCTGGTACACATCTCTTGGAGGCAACATGTAAATATGAATATTGAGCATCAGGAATACATTGTTATAAAAATGATCCTGAGATCCAGAGACTAAAAGGAACATTGTACTCATACAGCTGGCAGCCTGGAAAGGTACTAGAAAAGGCCTTTCCAACTCAAGACCCTTGGATGATGAATCGCAGTATTCCATGACATAATCATGAGGCAGTGATTTTTGCTCAGGGCTGACTCTACCTGTGCTGCAGTTAGTACTCGGAACACTGTGCTGAGCTGAGTGTTCTCCAACTATAACATTTTATTTACAATGATACAATAACTTGAAAGGGCAAATGCTGACCTAAAGCATAGCTCTAAGAAGAGAAGAATTTGGCTGATGAAAGATTTGAGAATTTTATCCCTTGGAGGATTGTTGAGAGGTCAATCTCTAGAATAGAGAAGTTTTTTTTTTTTTAAAAAAAGATTTATTTATTTATTTATACAGGCACTCGGTACAGTCAGAAGCAAGGGAAGGTGAGAGAATTCACCAGAGGCAAAGCAGGGAACAGAACAGGCAGACTGATGAAATACACTGCTGAGGGGAGCAGCGGGCACGGCAGTAGAGGTCTGCATGCCATGTGGGACCCTCGCAGGTGGCTGGGGATCGAACCGGTGCTGCAGAGGCTGCGGGCAGCTTCACAGCCCAGGCCTCAACTGCTGCGCCACCAGGGGCGGCCCTAGAATAGAGAAGTTTTAGATAAATATAAAGAAACACATTTAATATTTAAACACCAGTGTGTATATTGGTTTGTGATTCTTCATCACCCTTAAATCTTTAAGGATATAAAATGTGAGTGAGGGGTTACATTTATTCCCCATAACTCCAAAGGACCAGTGAGTACAAATCACAGGAAAGCAGATTCCACTTCTGGAAATGTGGGAGTCTTGTTTTTTAGGGATCATATCTCATGAACAGTTCTTTGGGATCAGTTACAGATTTGTGCTATTTATGGCAGACACAGGCAATATTTAGACTGGCCAAGTTTTATTTTCATACAAGGAAATCAGAAAATACTAGTAATATGTTAGAGTAGACAAGAAAGAGTTTTTGGCAGAGGGAAATGATTCTGGAAATTCATGGTACCGAGAAGTGTTACCAATGTCTTGGGGAAGGCACACTATACAGGAGTTTGGGCAAGCAATGGCCAAGCAAGCAGGAGTCCAGGCCAGGAGAGGAAATTTCACTAATGACATTAGCCAGTCATTTATAAAAGGACATGATCATTTTGATTGCAGAAACACACCTGTAAAATAAAGTTATGTAGGGTTACATTTTCTACCTCTGAGTCTGAGAATTTCTACCCTTCTGAAGAAAATTTCTACTTTATTTCAGTATTTTGTAGAATATAAGACATATAATAATGGAATTGATTCCTTAAAGCATGTCAGGTAACTCAATGCAAATCAATCAATTCTATGGGTTAAACCCTTTCCTAGTTGAAATATTAATAACTCATTAAGTTATCCCTTGTCCCTATGATTGAGATATGATTCTTTACCTCTTACTATAAATCATCTTTACTGGAGGAAGATTCCGCACATTGACAGTTGGTATTGATGATTCTCTGAAAATTGCAAGGTCATGGAAACCACCGATTTAAACGAATAGAATCTAAGCTAATAGTCACTTGAAATACTGAGTCTCTGCACTCGTACTTTGACCTTTGGCTTGCGTGTAGTTTTTGAAAGTTTTTATCCATAGCAGAAAATGAAGGTAGTTGATTGGACTGAAGGGGAAAACATTATCTTTTCTTTCTGTAAGAGTGAATCCTGATGCTTTCCTGATTTAAACATGTAAACCAAGCCCAGCATTGAATGAAAACCCACCTCATCCACCTCTTTCCAACTTCCACACAATGACTCAGTAGTGCACAGAGACATAAACCTTGACTAGCACAGTCTTACTGTGCATTTGGTCTCTGATCCTTGACCTGTTTTATGTGACCTTTGCTGTCTTTACTGCTTGAGCCCCACATAGGCACGGGTGAGGGCACATCTAGCCAGACTCCAGCGGCTGAGGACGTGGCCACTAGGTGGCAGTGCCCCTCTGCTGAGGTGGGCACTGGCAGGACTCATTTCATGGGTTCTGAAAGCACAGACTCTCAGGGGAGGCAGAAGCCTTTCTGTAATTGGCGTAGATCATGTGAGGAAACCTCTACGGTTCCTAGGAAGAGACAGGACTGCCTGATACTAGAAGTAGCTGTTGACTGGAGGTTGCAGCGCGTGGTTGCTCCTGGCGGGAGTAACAATGAAGACATCCAGTCACGCTTTGGTCGTGTTCCTGTGGCTGCGGATGGTCTGTGAGTGGAGGGATTTGGGGAAACAAGTATAGTAAAAAGATAGTCTTTTGCAAACTAAGAAGGTCAATGGCTTAATGGCTTAATTTAGGCCTAATTTGTTGCTACTGAAAAGAAAAATGAATCCTGGGGCGTTATGACCTGACAAACCTCTTTTCTTTGACTTTCTTTCTCCTTAGGGCTCAGCCAGGGGGAGAAAGTGGTGCAGCCTCCCACCCTGAGCGTCCAGGAGGGAAACAGCGCTGTTATCAACTGTACTTATTCTGACAGTAATTCAGATTACTTCCCTTGGTATAAGCAACTACCTGGAAAAGGTCCTCAGTTCATTATACACATTCGTTCAAGTAGGAATGTTAGTGAAGAACCTAGACACACTCTCTCATTGAACAAAACCGCTAAACATCTTTCCCTGCGCATCCCAATCACCCAGCCTGGAGACTCTGCCGTGTACTTCTGCGCAGCGAGTGCACAGTGTTGTCCCTGCTCCTGCAGCCTGTACTGAAACCTGCACCTGACAGCCCCTCCCCTCGGGCACAGCCCTTCCTTCAAGTTCAGGCTTTGTCGTATTTTCTGCAGCAGGAACTAGGGTATTAGATGTTAAAGCATTTAATAAGGTTAAGCTCAAAATGATCCAGAACGGTTAGAATATTTTGTTCACTGACTTTTCTTTAATGGATTCTTGTAGGGATTTAGTGATACTTTGTTTTGAGATTCAGGTTTTAAAGATAACTTTACATTTGGTCTTAAGGTTCAGTTCATATAACAAATCCTTAGTAACACTATCACATGGTTGAGCTTTTAACTTTTGTCTTTATAACATTGCATATTGTTCATGATTACAAAATATTACATAATAAATGTAAATATATTTACAATATAAAAGTGAAAAAGTAGATGTGCACCTACATAGGTTTTGGTTAATATTGGTTTACTGTTTTTATAATTTGTAGTATAATTAGGATTCAGTTTTTTCACGGAATACTTATTAAATCTTGAATCGACCATTTCCAGTTTCATTCTTTCCTTTGACACCAGGTTTTAATGGCTCTCTGTGAGATTCTTGTCAGTTGCAATTATATTTTAATTTTCTCACTATCTATATATTTGTGGTAAAATTTATGTGCTTTATCCACTCTCTTGTTGAGGAAATGTGACTTGTATTTTCTTGTAGAACCCTTTATGGTATATACTGCTAGTATGTTTGAGGAAAATTATGACAGGATGTGATTGAAGAATGTGTGCTTCAGCTTCAATACACAAGTTTATTCTTTTAGTTTCAAAAAGTGTTTGTTCACTTTTATTCTCAAGAATTTAGAAGATTATTGTGGTTTTTAAAAAAGATTTATTTATTTATGCATACAAGAGCTGGGGAACAGGCCAGAGATATGGGGGACAGGGTGAAAGGATTCACCAGAGACAGAATGGGAAACAGAACAGGCAGAATGACTGAAGTACACTGCTGAGGGGAGCAGTGGGCGAGACAGGAGAGGTCTGCTTCTCCATGTGGTTTCTCACCGGCCGGCCAGGAGTCGAACTTGTGCTGCAAAGGCTGCGGATTGCTTCATAGTGTGGTGCTTAACCCCTTGTGCCACCACGGAGGCCCAATTGGTGTGTTTTTAATCTTGATACAAAGCACAAGTTTTTAAGTTGATGATCAGTAGATGTTTGTTTAGAAAAAGTTAGTTAAAGATTTATTCTATATATTCAAAAATTTCAATTAAGCTTTGTGATTAAATTTATGAGTTGATAAATGAACAATAAATTCTTGAGTTCTTATAATTGATTATTGAAAAACATAGTATTTCTTGCCATTTACCTATGTCTTTCTCAATAAAACATCCTTGTTTTCAGAAAACTATATTCCCAGACATTGGATTTTTTTTGGTTACATTTATAATCGAAATTATTCTCTTCTGTAAATGGGAAAAAATTTATATACATTTTATCATCTACCTTAATTAGTGGGCTAAGAAGTTTAATGGTTTCGTGCTTTAGGATTGCTTGCTACAAATTTCCAGTCTCATGTTCATGTTTAACTAATTAAACATTACTTCCCAATTTTCTTTAAAAAAGTTAATTCTTGGGCCTCCCCGGTGGCGCAGCAGTTGAGCACTGGGTTGCGAAGCTGCCTGCAGCCTCTGCAGCGCCGGTTCAATCCCTGGCTGCTCCCAGGCCACCGGAGGAGGGTCCCACATGGCGCGCAGACCTCTCCTGCCGCCCGCTGCTCCCCTCAGCAGTGTACTTTGGTCCTTCTGCCTGCTCTGCTCCCCGCTCTGGCTCTGGTGAATTCTCTCACCCTCTCGCGCTTCTGACTATACTCAGTGCTTGTATAAATAAATAAATAAATCTGTGAAAAAAAAAAAAGTTAATTCTTTTAGTATTGTAGATAAATGAATAGAAATAATTTGCATAATGAATGAGTTCCTTAATTGTTCCATGCACTTTTTAATCTCATATTCTTCCTACAGATGGATATAGTGAGCAGTCACTGGACCAGGTGGTATCCATCACCCGAGAGTTACTGTTAACTGGTTTGTTGTTGGAGAGGAAGTTATATGGTTAAATGAGACTTAAAACAGCTGAAGAAGAAAAGCCAGTGTGTGGCCCAGCAGCCCAACGGGCTCTGGTTACTCCCCTCAGTTAGCAACTCACTCTGACCAGTGGAAGCAAGGGGTCATCTCTGGAGCCTTCCTACCGAAAGATCATGGAGTAAGAGAGGAGCATGGTTCTATCTTACTTAACTGGCTTTTTTTTAAGTCAAGAAGAGAGGGTGCAATGGCTACAGACGTACCTGCTCTGTCATGTGTAGGTGAGAGCTTATCCAGGGACGAGAACGTGCACGGGAGGTTGCAGTCAAATGCTTTGTTCCCTCAGATCCTGTACATACAAACTTTGAACCCTCACCCTGGTTGTATCTATTTCTACACCCTCACAATTTACCACACACGAGGAGTTAGAGTAACAGAAGTTTTGTTCTGTCATGGTTCTGGGGGTCTGAAATTGATATTATTTTCACTGGGCTGAAATCAGGGTGTCAGCAGGGCTGGCCTGAGGAGGGAGCTCTAGGGAGAGCCCTTTCCTTGCTCCTCCTGCTCTGGCGGCTGCTGCCATTTCTTGGCCGGTGGTTGCAACACTCCCAGTCTCCACGTGGCTTTCTTGTTTTCTCACCAAATCTCCCACTGCCTCCCTCTAAAAGTATGTTTGTGACTGCATGAGGATTAATTTTCCATCTCAGCATGTTGTCTTAATCATATATTTTTTTGATTTTCCAAATAAGGCAATATTCGCAATTTCCAGGGATTGGAATGTGATTTTATGGAAAAAAAAAAAAGTCATTTGTTTATGTTGGTTGGCAATGTTGGTGCTTTTATTTAACCAAGATGGGAAGATAATAAATGCATTTGGTGGCGTCCAGTCAAAAAATAGAAACCACAACAAGCATTTTATTTTTCAGTGCTATTAATGTTTGTTACAAAATCATATAGAATGATTCTATTTGTGCAGTTCTATCTGTGAATTTTGAATATTAACATATTATATACTCTAATGTGTATTATATATTTAAAATATGTGGTAGATCAGATAACCTTCATACATGAACATAAGAAATTCCCTGCTCCCAAGAACTCCCTTGTTCTGTCATTTTTAGCCACACTTTCTCCCACTCCTAAGTCCTTAAAACACTTGATTTGTTCTTTTATATTTTTGTCTTTTTAAGAATATGACATATATATTTTTACATGTACTATTTCAAATTATGGTTGTTTCATCCAAGGCAGTCTGGGCTGGGAGAGACTCTGCACACGGAGAACCTGATACGACCCCTGCTAACCTGCTGCCCCAGGAGAGCCCTGACCCTGCTCTGGGGCAGCAGCAGCAGCACAAACCCAGTAAACCCCCCTCCCCTGGCGGGCTCCCCTCACAGTGCAGAGCCTGACACTGAGGAAGCACACGCTCCTTCCTGTCTGGTGGGAGACCTGAAATGTGCTGCTCTCCAGACTTCTGGATATGGCCTTGGCGTCCCTGTGGTAGGTAGGGGTGGCTTAGCATGGGAATGTGACTCCTCTGTGACAGGAGCCCTGGGGTGCAGGTGTGTCTGGTGGGTACCCTGGGAAGGAGGAGTAGCAAGATGTCCCACATTACTTACTCCTAAATCCCTGACTCTGTCTTTTTCCCTCGAAGATGCAGAATTGCCCAGATGGTGTCTCAAACCCAACGGGCACTGTTAGTGCAGGAGAAAGAGGCCATGACCCTGAATTCACCTATACCACCAGTTCTGTGAGTCACCGTTTACAAGCTGTCCAGATGTTGGGATATGACTTTCCTTATTCGCCAGAGTTCTTAGAACCAGCAAAATGCAACATAAGGCTCCTCACTGGATTTCCAGAAGACCAGCAAATCCATCAGCCTTGTAATCTCAGCCTCACAGTGGGCAGACTCTGCAAGGAATTTCTGTGCACTGAGTGGGCCCAGAGTGAGAGACAGGTTGGGGTGGGGCCATGTACCTAATCCCACAAGCTCAGCTTGGTGCCTCCACCTTCTGTGCAAGCCACCATAGGGGACTCTCTTCACAGATAGGACTTACCAAGAGCTGTTGCCGCACTGGTATAAGGTGAGATGTAAAACACTCACTCTAAGAAAATATCGCTCAGTTTTAGAGACCGTGTCTGGAATTATCAGTCATCAATAACATCCTTATCCCTAATCAGCAGCTTGTTTGAATACATACAGAATTTGGACCAACGATTCAAAAACAATGAAAGCCACATAAAAATCTTTGCATTGGTGACTGAATTAAGCTAGAACAATTGAGTAAGGAAGTCAGAATCAAGACCAAAAAAATTAATCAAAATACGTGTTAATTCTTGGGTTTTCAGATCAATTTATTCAATAATTATTTATTGAGCATGTTATGTAAGAGAGGAAAAATTCTTCTGTATCTTCTTTTGTTCCCTGTATGGGCTTTAACATTAAACTCATGTAAGACAGATTAATAGGAGAAACACATATAAATTTTATTATATTTTTACATCTGTGCTTGTATCATGCAGTATTATGTTCTCAAGTTTTCAACCATGTTGTAAGAATTTCCTGCCTTTAAAAGGGTGACTAATATTCCACTTTTGTGGATTGTAATACCACCTTTGTGGATTCACTTATTTGTTGATAGACCCTTGAGTTGCTTCCAAAGTTTTTTGCAATTTTGATCAGTAATGTTGTGAACATGGGCATACACATTTCTTAGTATTTTGAATATATACCCACATGACTTCAGTATGGGGGGTTTATACCCACAAATGGAACTGGTGGTTCTTATGGCAATTTTGTCTTTAATTTTTGAAGAACAACAATTCTGTTTTTTTTTTTCAGTGGCTGCCACTTTTAGTTCTCATGCCGTGCACAAGGGTCCAACTTTTGCATACCTTTGTCATCACTTTTTCCTTTTTTTGAGGATTTTTGTTTTTTTTTTTTGTTCTCCTCTCTCTCTCTCCCCCATTGCTTCCCTCCCTCCTGCCCTTCCTTCCTTCCTCTCTCTCTCTCTCTCTGTCTGTCTCTGTCTCTTGCTCTTGATAGTAGGCATCCCAATGGGTTGGAAAGTTTGATTTGCATTTTCCTGATGATTAGTGATGTTTAGCTGTTATTCAGATTTCTAAGTTCCACCCAAAAACTGACATGGCCTGATCATAACATCAAGACTTCTGGAGGAGTCTAGGAAACACACATCCCATTACAGACTCTGGCCACCAGGGGGTGCAGTTTCTCAACACACACATTTCCTGTGTAAAATGCAGGCTTGGATTAATCATCTCACTGTGACTTCAACATTCCTTCTTGTTAAGAATCAAGAACCTTTGGGTGACACTCTAGAGATGAACTCTTTTCCAGGCTTAGTGGCTGTGGTGCTCTTACCCAGTAAACCCCCCTCCCCTGGCGGGCTCCCCTCACAGTGCAGAGCCCGACACTGAGGAAGCACACGCTCCTTCCTGTCTGGTGGGAGACCTGAAATGTGCTGCTCTCCAGACTTCTGGATATGGCCTTGGCGTCCCTGTGGTAGGTAGGGGTGGCTTAGCATGGGAATGTGACTCCTCTGTGACAGGAGCCCTGGGGTGCAGGTGTGTCTGGTGGGTACCCTGGGAAGGAGTACTGCTTGGTAAGTAAACTGCCTGCTAAAATTTGCTTTTTGTTTTTTTTTTTACTTCTGTTATGTCAGCAAAATCTTGAATGATAATTTTATCCAAGAGCTTTATGTCCAAGATGACACAATCTCTTTTATTTTTCCAGGACAAACACATGGAGACTCTGTGACCCAGCAGGAAGGCCAAGTGACACTCTCAGCAGGGGACTCCCTGAATGTGAGCTGTACTTACTCAACCACAGGATTCCCCACTCTTTTCTGGTATGTCCAATATCCTGGAGAAGGTCTACAGCTCCTGCTGAAAAGTGGGAAAGCCAAGACGACGGGGACAAACAAAGGTTTTGAAGCCACTTACCGGAAAGACCCCAATTCCTTCCACTTGGAGAAAGCCTCAGTGCAAGAGTCAGACTCGGCTGTGTACTACTGTGCCCTGGATGACACAGTGACAGAAACTGCAGGGGGAGCTGAACGCAAACTGAGCTGCAGAAGGGACCTGGCTGCTGAGTGTCTCTGAATACTTGATCCACTGTGGTTCCAGCAAGTCTATGGTCATTTGTTTCCCAAATGTGGTTAATTCACAAATCATACGAAAGTCCAGAGCATAAAAATAAGAAGTAAGCACTCCCCCCATCCAATTCTTCATTAATGAAATTACCAACAGAACCAGACCAAATAGAGTTCCTCACACATCGTCAAGGTAATTTGAAGGTACAGACAATGAGATGGACTCTTGCAGTTAAAGTCCAGCCCACAGCATTTTATTACAGGCTTGTATGATAGATATTGATGTGTCTTGTTATACTTTTCGAGAGGTAAAGTGTAGCAGAGAGGGTGACATCTACCTAAAGTCTCTGAAAGATTTTGGTAGGAGTGATGATAGGTGGGATAAGTCCCAAAGATTCAAGATTCTTTTATTTATTTATTTTTTTAAAAAGATTTATTTATTTATTTATACAAGCACTGGGTACAGTCAGAAGCGCGGGAGGGTGAGAGAATTCACCAGAGCCAGAGCGGGGAGCAGAGCAGGCAGAAGGACCAAAGTACACTGCTGAGGGGAGCAGCGGGCGGCAGGAGAGGTCTGCGCGCCATGTGGGACCCTCCTCTGGTGGCCGGGGAGCAGCCGGGGATCGAACCGACACTGCAGAGGCTGCGGGCAGCTTCACAACCCAGCACTCAACCGCTGCGCCACCGGGGAGGCCCAGATTCAAGATTCTTAATTAAGAAAAAAGGGGAGGAAAGGAAGGAGAAAGAACAGAATCTGTATGGAAGCTGAACATTGAAAAAAGAACATCATTTTTTCCTTGTTTCTTACTTTGGTCAATCTGATGTTGGACTTGGGCTGATATTCAAATTGAAGTGGAGGAATCAAAAACATAATCGAGGGTGCACTCTTGTCTAAATCATGAACAATGGTCTTTTCTTACCCGGATCAGTTGGTTTTCTAACAATAAGAACTCAAGTGAGAGAGTTTTCAGTGATAATAGCAATAATTGTTCTTTTGTGTTTTAGGTAATTGTTATCCTGACAGGTGTGACATTTCTCTGGTGGTTAATGACATCAACTTTTTTTCACATAGTAAGTTTTTTGTATGTCTTCTTTGAGCAATTGTCTGTTCTGCTCCTTCATCATATTTTGTAATTGATACATTAGGTTTTTTGTTTTGTTTTGTATTGTAGTGACTCCTTACAAGTTTGTTTTGATATTAACCCATTTCTATGTGTAAGTTTGCAATTTGTTCTTTTATTCTGTAGGTTGACTTTCAAGCTGTTGATTGTTTTCTTGACTGTGCAGAAGTTTTCTAGTTTGATATAGTCCCAATATGTTAATTTTGCTTTTGTTTGCTATGTGTATGGTGTTTTATTCACAACCATTGCCAAATTAATGTCACAAAACTTTTCTTGTATGTTTTCTTTTCAAAAGCAACTCTTAGCTCACTGATTTTTTTTCATTGTTTTACTATTTTCTGGTCTATTTTTTTAATCCTCCTTAAGGTTTTGGTCTTAGTTTGTTCTATTTCTAGTTCCTTGAGGTGTTAATTAAGTTGTTATTGGGCATCCTTCTTAGTGTGTTTATCACTGTCAACTTCCCTTTTAGTACTGTATATGCTGCCTTTCATAGAAATGGTATGTTGAGTTTTCTTTTCTTTTGGTCTGAGATATTTTCTAATTTTCTTCTTAATCTTCTGTGATTCATTGGTTGTTCAAGATTGTGTTGCATAATTTTAACATATTTGTGAATTTTCGAGATTTTCTTCTGCTACTTATTTCTAGTTTTATCCCACTTGGAGAGAAAGGTAGTTGGAATGATACCAATCTTTTTAAACTAGTTAAAATTTGTTTTATAACCTTAAATGTCGATTGTGGAGAAAGATTTATGTGTATTTGAGAAGAATATGTGTTCTGTTGCTGTTGGTTGCAATGTTCTGTATATGTGTGTTAGGTTGTCTATAGTTCCTCTATAGTGTTATACAAGTGATGTATTTCCTTGTTGGTCTTCTGTTTGGATGTTCTGTACATTAGTGAAAGTGGGGTAGTAAGTCTCCTACTTTCTTTGTGCTGCTCTCTATTTCTTCCTTCAGTTCTTTTAATGTTTACTTTCTGTAATAGGTGTTCTGATATTGGATACATGTATTTTTATAATTGTTATAGTTTCTTAGATTCAGATTGAATTACTCCACCAACTTTCTTTCTTTTCAGGTTGATAGTAGTACTTCTTGACCTCCATTTCCACATGAGTGAATTCCTGTAATAAATTTCATTTTATATGTGTATACGTGTGTGTATTTATGTAGGTAGTTATGTGTGCAGAAAAACTTTAATGTCTTGATCAATAGATACAGAGATAGATGGTGGTATAATTCAGTCTGAGTCCAGAGGTCTGAGAACTATGAGTGGCAATGTTTGAAGGTAGGATAATATGGGAATCTCAATTTTAGCAAAGAAAGAATTCGCCCTTTCTCTGCCTTTTTGGTGTTATAGGATGGGACGATATCCACCTACATTGATGAGAGTGACCTTTACTCAGTCTTTTGAGTCAAACACTAATCTAAACCAGGGACACTCATGCTGGACACTCAAATGATGTTTGTCAGCTGACTGAGCATCCTTTAAGACAGTCAAACTTTTTTTTTTTAAGATTATTTATTTATATAAGAACTGGGGTACAGGCCAGAGGCGCGGGAGGGTGAGAGAATTCACCAGAGACAGCGGGAAGCAGCACAGGTAAGCGGACTGTAAACACTGCTGGGGGAGCATCGTGCGAGGCAGGAGAGGTCTGCCACACCATGTGGGTATCTCCCTGGCCAGCTGGGAATTGAATCCGTGCTGCAGAGGCTGCAAACAACTTCATAGTGCTGCGCTCAACCTGCTGTGCCACCGGGGAGGCCCCAGGACAGTCAAGCTTTACAAATAACCATGGCTGTTTCTAAAAATTTTTTTTTTTTTAAATACTCTTTTTTTTTTTTATTTGTTTGTTTGTTTATTTTGTTTATACATGCACTGGGTACAGTCAGAAGCGCGGGAGGGTGAGAGAATTCACCAGAGCCAGAGCAGGGAGCACAGCAGGCAGAAGGACCGAAGTACACTGCTGAGGGGAGCAGCGGGTGGCAGGAGAGGTCTGCGCGCCATGTGGGACCCTCCTCTGGTGGCCAGGGAGCAGCCGGGGATCGAACAGACGCCGCAGAGGCCGCAGGCAGCTTCGCAACCCAGCGCTCAACCGCTGTGCCACCGGGGAGGCCCTGTTTCTAAAAATTTTAACCAACATAGGTATCTTTAATACTTTTATTTAAAAATGCATTTCTAGCTGCTTGTTGATTTTGATTTTGATTTTATTATAATCAAAATCAACAATTACAGAGGCGGGGAAGGAGGGCGTAGGATCAAAACAAGGGGGGTGGGAATTGTATGGGGACTATAACCAAGATGAAAATGCATACATTGTGAAAAAATGAAAAATGATGTAAAAATATATAAAATAAAATAAAAAAAGAAAAAAAATGCATTTCTAACTTTCACTAACATTGAATTTCTAACACGCCACCAACTTTGCCAATAAAAAACCAAACTCTGGTATCCCTTCTCTACTAAGCAAATTTTCAGTTATTGATCAAGTCAAGGGGAGCCCAGTTGTTTTCTATCATGGTCTTCTATTACAAGTCTAGAAGACCACCCCTGGAATTTGTTTTCTTGACTACAGTAACTGACTTTTCTTAGAACTAAAGTTAAGTCTAGCTGCAAACAGACACCAGATCTAATGGTCTGTGTTGAAAAGTTTTAATGTGAATTGTACATGCTAGCACTTTGAATCTGTACATTTATAGTAAATGATTTAATGGTTACTCTGAAAAATGTATAGATATATGTTGCTGAAAATTCCAAGGATCTATAAGCCACTTTACTGTAATCTTTTCATTGACAAAATTGCAGAGATTTTTAAGTTCAAGATTTAGAGGCACTTTGCACAAAAGAATGTTAAAATATTGAAATGCTTATTTGGTGACTATAAAGAAAATTCCACTCTTCTATTATTAAGCATCAAATGCATAATACATTCAACACAGGATTCTAAGGTATTTAGCACACAAAACAAATTTTTTAGAATAACAATAATTATATGTTCATACACATCCCTATGTAAATATTTAAGACGAAGGAATACTTTTTTTTTACAAAACATTGCACTGAAACATAAACATAAAAAAGGCAGATGCTAAATGTTTAAACTATTTTACATGTATATTTATGACTCCAAAGCTGATTGATGTTTCTACAAATTTCTTATGCATAGGGTAATTACTTACAATTTTGATGATGAGAATTTCTTACCTTCTGTCACTGTTTTTCAAAAATTAGAAACGTACTTTTATTAATAGTTCATGAAGGAATCCAAAGCATAAAAGTGTAGAGGTTGGGAGGACCAGTGATTTAAATGTAAAAGGTGTTATTAACACTCAGCTTTTTTTAATTCAGAGCTATATGGAGATATGGAATTTCCTCAACTTTGTCTTCATTCTTTTCTATAAATCTTAATTTGTTCTTTCGGTTTCATCCCCGCCATTCACTTTTTGACTTGAATATTATTTTTTAACCTTTGTTTTATTTTATCCTTGCTGTCACCTTTACAGGAATTAATTTAGTTCACTAACTTGGTGTTCTCTTGGACTTCTCTTAATGGTCATTTAGCAGAACTGGCATTTCTTTGGGATCTTTCCAGTTGTGGGTGTGGTGGGTTTATTGGCCAAGTGAATGGGCTATGGTCTCTGCACACGGGGGCAGCAGGAAGAATACCCTTCTAGGTGCTTCACCTTCTGGGTTGTTTTCTCCTAGGTTTGTTTCTCATGAAGTATATAACAAGACTTTTGCTTTCACTTCAAGCAAAACTTTTCTAGATGTTTTGATGATTAATATATTTGGACTCAATTCTAATGTTCTATTGTGGCTCCTTATGCGCTTGTTTTTTTTTCTTTTTCTTTTGTGGGCTGTGTCCTATTTCATTGATAAAATTTCTTTTTTTCTCTGTTGAAATGGAAAATATAGTGAATCTGATCTAAGCCAACTGTCTTTAAATTATATGTGGGTGTCTATGTATAGGTGTATATGTGTGTGTGTATGTGCATCTACATGCATGTATGCATACACATGCATACACATATATATACCTTTATACATATATACCTTTATATGCCTTTATACATATATATACACATATATATGCCTTTATACATGCCTTTATACATATATATATACGTAAACCTCCACTGTTTGGTAACATATTTTCCCTTGTATATATCATTCCTTCTCCTTGAGTGTACTTTTTCCCTCACTATTTTACTCTCTCTAGAATTATTTAAGTGGCTACTTGAAGCAACTACATACCAGTCAGAGATCAGACAACAATTTCATAGAGAGTTTATTAAATGGGCTGATGAACTACAGTTCTAATGATCTTTAATAAAATGATTAACACACAAAATGGGAACCACAACATTCTTATGCAGATCTTTGTCCCTGGAGTGTTTTTCAGTTACTGTCCATATGGCTCATCCACCCACTTCTTCCCACTCTGTTCCTGGAAACATGTGATCCTGTTAATAAAAACAAAAATTCAAGAAGTTTGTTCTGCAGTGTTACATTTCATAGATAAAACAACCAACATCGTAATTGTTCATCAATAGATTAAGGTACATTATCTCTCAAATGACATTTTAAAAGTAGAAACTGGTTCTTTTAAACTCCCACTTAGCATGTCAGGTAATTTCTTCTCCAATCATGCGCACTTCCTTCATCAGGAAACATGGAGTGAATGTGGCTGCTAGGCTGGTGCATCTGAACTAGTCTTTGTTGTGGTTTCAGTCCACCAGGGGGCACTGTAGATCTTATAAGACAAAGGCCTGATAGTTAAGAGAGGAGATAGCATGTGAGTCAATCCAAGTACATGCAGCAAAGGCTGAAAGAGAGGGACACTGTGTCTGTGAAGTCCCCCTTAGGTATTCAGCTTTGCCACTCTATTTGCACTTCATAACGCTGGGCCCATGCTGGATAAATGCGCCTGACGATGATCCTGTGAACTGAGCTACAGGAACATGAGGGACGCATGTGCCTGGAAGGTCATCAGAACACCACTCCATTAGCTGTTTTCAATTTTCAAAACTTTTATGAGTAAAATATTCCCAAATTCATGAACTTGGAAGTACTTTTTAGTACCATTAATAGCCTATCTTTTCATCTCTGTCCTCTGGGATAGGAAGGAATAAGAATAACGAGGCCAGTGGTGGAAGGGATGAAAAAAAGAAAAAGAAACACAAACAGCAGGAGGAAAGGGAAGGGATCACTTTAGTTTGAGCCCAGCATGGGCTCCAGCAGTGAGTGCCTGATCAGATCAGCTGTGTGGCACAGGACGCAGAGGAGGAGAGGCGGAGGGGGAAATTAGAGTGAACATATCTTAACTTTCACCAACACATTTGGAATCATTTTTGATAAAGAGGTAACTATATGTCCTGGATTTCTAGAACGCTCATGATTTCAGAAAATATATTCTCATCATCAATAAGCAATGCAACATCTCAGAGAATCTTCACTATCAGAATTTTCATATAAATGAATCCTGAAATTCTAGGCCAAAATAGCAATTTGAGAAATGAGGGAATTCTCCCCAGACTCTGCTTCAAGACTTCATTATTTTTCAATGTAAACATTAACCCAATTGAGACACTGATTGTTTTCAGAAGTGTGATTCTCTCTTCCTCACACACTAACCCATACACTCTTCTTACATAACGTGTTTTAAGAAATAAAACCTTTATAACCTCATATGTTGGAAATAGTGCTCTTTACCCGCCTGTGCTCTTTGCTCCCACAGTTGGGTGAGATTACCTTGCGGTCTCAGGGCATGCTGTGGGTGGGGTTTCCTGTTAAGGGGATGACAGAGCTCAGATGTGATTGGTGCTCAGTGATTCTGGTGGAAAGTGTTGAGCGTAATTTGCTTGAACCTAGGACTTGACAGCCTTGACAGTGGGGTCAAGGCACCCGAGAAACAGCCAGGTATATGAGACACTGGGGCATTCTGCTGGGGCTTCTGTGGGTCCAGATTGGCTGTGAGTTGGGGCCTTCCCAGATGGGGTATGGGGAGACCTCTCCAGCTGACAGTGGGGGTGGGGAGGGATACTGACACGGAGCTCCTAGAAGGTCCTCCATGCTCTTGGGTGTTTCTTGGGATATTTTACAAGCTCAGAGCCTGCATCAGTGACTGCCCGTTGGGATCATATGTGTCTGTTCTTCTCCACGCAGGGGTGAGAGGGGCACCGGTGGAGCAGGGTCCTGCATCCCTGAGTCTCCAGGAGGGAAACAGCTCCACTCTGAGATGCAACTTTTCTATCACAGTGAACTATGCGCAGTGGTTCCGACAGAACCCCGGGGGCGGCCTGGTCACCCTGTTTTACATAGCTTCAGAGACTCCAAAGCAGAAGGGAAGGTTAACCACCGCACTGAACTTTAAGAAGAAGTACAGCACCTTGCATATCGAGGGCTTGCAGCTGGAGGACTCAGCCATCTACCTGTGTGCGGTGCAGGCACAGTGCTCCGGGGTGATGTGCAGCCTGTACCCAAACTGCAGCTGGGCCTCAGCCCCACCCCTTCCTAGGAGGGGGTACATGTTGCCTTCTGTAGCTTTTGCCCAACATGAGGTTTCAGATTGTTCTTTGCACCTTTTTTTTCTCCTGAAGTTAGATCCTTCAGGTTTTGTGTAATTTTCTTCCAAATATTCCTTATAGGAATATTTGAGCAACTGATGAAGATGCCAATAGCCAGTGCTGATCAAATAGATCCTCTGGGAGATACTATGTAAATGATTTGTACATTACTCTGAAACTGTAGCCTGCCTGGCTCAGATTCAGTGTAGCTGAAGCTGCAACCCAGTATTTTCTTAGATTTTTTGACTCTCTCCTTCAGTGCTTTGCAGGATATAAGGCACATAGCTTTGGTAAGATTTCTTCAAGCATGTCAGATATTACACTGCAAGTCAACTGAATCTATGAGTCAACTATTTCTTATAGTCAAGATATTAAAAACTCATGAGAGTTGTCCCTTGCTCCCCTATCACTGAGATTTGACCATCTTTAATAAAGGGCTATGCCACATCTTGAGTATTGGTATTGACTTTTCTCTGCAAATAGCAGGGTCACGGCAGGACCAATTTAGATGAACAGAGCTACAGCTAATTGGCATTTGAAATACTGTGTTCTCTCTCTCTCTCTCTCTCTCTCTCTCTCTCTCTCTCTCTCTCTCTCTCTCTTTCTCTCTCTCTCATCTCTCCCACACATGATCCTTTTAGAATGAGTTTTTCTCCATAGCAGACAAATGAGCATGGTTGATTAGACTAAATAAGAAGGCATTATATTTTCTTTGTTTAAGAGTGAATCCTGGAGCTTTCCTGATTTCAAACATGGAAACCACACCCATCATTGAATAAACACCAACAGCATCCATCTCTTTCCAACTAATTCACAAGGACTCAGTAGTGTACAGAGATATAAACCTTCACCTTTACATTCTTACTGTGCATTAAATCTCCATCTGTGACCTAATTTTTGTGACTTTGTTGCCTTTATGGGTCTTAGCCCTTCATAGACCCTGGGTACAGGGAGCCTTTAACCACAAGTTCTGTCACTGAGGATGTCACCACTAGATGGCAGTGCCCCTCTGCTGATGTGGACCACGGGAGGCCTCATTTCGGTGGGTCCTGAGAGAGTGGGGTATTGCAGAAACAGTCTTTTTCTTATTGGCTGGGTGGACCATGTGAGCACCCACTATGATGGTTAGGAGAAGCAGTGGTAACTTGGGAACAGAAGCAGCTGTTGGCTGGAGATTGCAGGTCCACTACTGATCCTAAACCAGAAGGATGAAGACATCCATTGGAACTGTAACCATGTTGCTGTGGCTGCAGTGGAACTGTGAGTTGAAGAATTTGGGAAAGCAGACCCTAATAGAAGATATTTTTTAGAAGTCAAAGAAGAGACTGCTTTTATTCAGTATTTCTTTAGTTAAAGAAAATCCTGGGGCGTGATGATCTCTCCTTTCTCTGACCTTTTCTTTCTCTTTAGGGCTCAGCCAGGAGGAAAAAGTGGAGCAGCCTTCCACCCTGAGCGTCCCGGAGGGAGACAGAGCTGTCATCAACTGTACTTACTCAGACAGTGCCTCATCTTACTTCCCTTGGTATAAGCAAGAACCTGGAAAAGGTCTCCAGTTCATTATAGACATTTGTTCAAATAAGGATGATAACCAAGGACCTAGACACACTGTCTCATTGAACAAAACCGCCAAACATCTTTCCTTGCACATCAGAGCCACCCAGCCTGGAGACTCTGCCGTGTACTTCTGCGCAGCAAGTGCGCAGTGTTGCCCCAACACCTGCAGCCTGTACTGAAACCTGCACCTGGCAGCCCCTTCCCTTGGGCACAGCCCTTCCCTCAAGCATAGCCTTTGTCATACTGTCTGCAGTGGAAACTAGCCTATTAGACATGTAATAAAGTTAAAGCATATAATAAGGTTAGGCTCAAAATGATCCAGAAGGATTAGAATATTTTGTTCACTTATTTTTGTGAGTGGATTCTTGTAGGGATTTAGTGTTGCCTTATTTTGAAATTCAGTCTTTAAAGATAATTTTATATTGGCTATTCAGACTCCTCACCTATAACTATTTGGTAGCAATATTCCAATTCTTATTATGGACAGGATTTTAAACATTCTTTGAAAACAGCATCTATTTCTTGATTATAAACCATTACATGCCACATATAGAAAACATTTATAATGTAAAAAATATATATAAACTGATATTTCTAGAACAAGATAATATTTCTTCTATTTGGTTTGTTTGTTACGGCAGGATTCTGCCAGGTAATCAGGCAGCACTCAGAGAGGAGAAGGGAAGTTCTTTATTTATGCTGGAGGGCTTTTACCAACTCTGAGCAATTAGGCTACAGAATATTTATTGTCTAAAGCAAGGGGTACAGTCAGCTGGGATGCATGAATCAGGTGAGTACCCTTGAGAGCGCTTATGAGTTGTTCCCTGAAACTTTCAGTATATAGGCTCTGTCCAAACTCCAGCTCATCAACAGGTCAGCCTGACATTTTCCACTTCATGCTCATTTTACAAATTATTATAAATCAGACAAGATTTTTTCACTTAAAATTATATATTGAATTGAGCATTACCCATTTCCTTATCTCCCCAAACATTTTCTTTTTAATACCTCTGTGAGAGAATTTTTTTTAAATTTATTTATGCATAAAAGAGCTGGGGCACAGGCCAGAGATGCGGGGGGTGAGAGGACTCACCAGAGACAGAGTGAGAAACAGAACAGGCAGACTGAGTGAAATACACTGCTGAGGGGAGCAGCAGGCAAGACAGGAGAGGTCTGCTATGCCATGTGGGTCGCTCCCTGGCCAGCGGGGATCGAACTCGTGCTGCAGAGGCCTCGGATTGCCTCATAGTGTTGTGCTCAACCCCTTGCGCCACTGGGGAGGCCCCACCTCTGTGAGAGATTTAAATAAATTGTAGTTTTATGTTAACTTATTTCTCTATATCAATGGTAATATTTGACAGCCCTTCCTATGTTCTGACCACTTTCTTGTTGAGAAAAAGGGATGTGGATTTTTCTTTGGAGTCAACGATGGCATATAGTGTGTCTTACAGAGAAATTAAAAAGTGATTGAAAAGTATGAACTTTAGATTAAATGTACAAATCTATTCTGTTTTATAAAATTCTGTCAGGATCGTGTGCATGTACTATCTCATAAAATCTAGAAGAAGGTGTTCTGTGTTTTATTTACTGCTTTGTCTGTGGTAGCTAGTACAGTTTTCCACACAGTTGATTAACAGTAAATATTTGTTACAGAAAGAGAGAAAGGTAAATTTTGTTCTTTATTCATAGTTTTAATTTGTGTTTTATGATTGAATTTAATTTATAAATTGATTTGTAAATAACAAAATTCCCTCGTGTATATTTGGTTAAAAATGTACTGTTTCTCTTCATTTATCTGCCTTTCTTGATAAAGCTCTGTAGCTTTACGGTAATTAAATTTATTCCTAGACTTGTAATTTTTGTTAACATTATGATTGAAATCTTTCTGGAGTATATAGGTACATTTTTTATGCATATTTATCAGCACCTTACTCAAATCTTACTAGTAGGTCGAACAAAAGCATTATACCAAGGTCAATTTAGATATAGCAGTTACACTCTCCCTGCCTTCCTGCTTTGAGTTAACATGACTAACCACACCTTTTTTTAAAAAAAAGTTATTTCTTTAAGTATTATAGAAAAATCAGTGTAATGAAAGAAGTTGCATAAAAATAAAAAAATAACAACTCTTTACTTGTTTTACCCCTACCCAGGGTGAGGCTATTGTTAAGATCTTCCTTTCCTTCCTCTGGGTGGATATAATTATCAGTTACTATAACCAGGTGACACCTCTAGTCGCTGTGTGGCTGTTAGTTACCAGTTGACTGGTTTGTTCTTGGAGGGACTGTCATTTGGTTAAATTAGACTTAAAACAGCTGAGGAAAAAAAGCCAGTGTGTGGCCCAGCAGCCCAAGGGGCTCTTGCTAGTCCCCTCAGTTAACAACTCGTTCTGACCAGTGGAAGCAGGGGGTCTTCTCTGGAGACTTCCTACCGAATGATCATGAAGTGAGAGAGGAGCCTGGTTCTATCTTATTTAACTGGCTTTTTTTTTTTTTAAGTCAAGAAGAGAGGGTGCATTTTCCTTCTGGCTTATTTCACTGAGCATAATTCCTTCTTTCTAATTCCATCTACGTTGCTGCAAATGGCATGAGTTTATTTTTTTTTTTTTTTGATGGCTGAATAATATCCCATTGTGTATATATGCCACATCTTCTTGATCCACTCATCTATTTTTGGGCATTTGGGTTGTTTCCAGGTTTTACCTATTGTAAATAGGGCTGCAATAAACATAGGTGTACGGGTGTTCTCTTGAATCAATGTTTTTTTGTCCTTTGGGTAGATCCCTAGGAGTGGAATTGCTGGGTCATATGGTAGCTCCATTTTTAGTAGACTGAGGAACCTCCAGATAGCTTTCCATAGTGGTTGGATCAGTTTGCACTCCCACCAGCAATGCAGGAGAGTTCCTTTTTCTCCACAACCTCACCAACATTTGTTGTTGCTTGTTTTTTTGACATGTGCCATTCTTACTGGTATAAGGTGGTATCTCCATGTGGTTTTAATTTGCATTTCCATGATTAAATAGGGGAACCAAATAAAACATCAGTGTAAAAAAATAATAACAGTACAAAACACAACAAAGCAAAACGGGCAATTATAAATCAGAGACATCCTGCAGGGGAGGAGGAGGGAGAGGGATCAGAGGGAGGGAGAGAGGCGCACAGGGGACTGAGGTGATGGTGCACAGGTGCATTGGTAAAGGAAAACCTATAGGGACTACACCTGAGGGGTAGGGGAAAGCAAATATTGTTTAAAAATGAACAATGATGTAAAAAAATGTTCACAATAAAAAATAAATTAAAAAAAAAAAGAGGGTGCAGTGACGAGGGGCGTGCCTGCTCTGTCACGCTTAGTGAGAGCTTGTCCAAGGACGAGAAAGTGCCAGGGAGGTTGCAGTCAGGGTTTTGTTCCCTCAGATCCTGCACATTCAAGCCTTAAACCCTCACCCTGGTTGTTTTATCTGTTTTCACTGTCTGGACAATTTACCACAAACATGGCGGGGTTAAAGCAAGAGGAGTTTTGTTCTGTTACGATTCTGGAGTCTGAAATTGATATTATTTTCACTGGGCTGAAATCAGGGTGTCAGCAGGGCTGGCCCGAGGGAACTCTAGGGAGAGCCCTTTCCTTGCTCCTCCTGCTCTGGCGGCTGCTGCCATTTCTTGGTTGCCGCAGCCCCAGTCTCCAGGTGGCTTTCTTGTTTTCTCACCCAATCTCCCGCTGCCGCCCTCTGAAAGTGTGTGCATATAATTGCATGAGGATTAATTTCCTCTCTCGGGATTGTTGTCGTAATCACATATTTATCTATGATTTTCCAAATGAGGAAAATTCACTATTTCCAGGCTCAGAATGTGATTTTATATGTATAAAAAGTCATTTTCTTTATGTCAGTTGGCAATGCTGGTGCTTTTCTTCTCTAAGTTGAGAAAATAATAAATGCCTATGGTGGAGTTCAGTCAAAATATAGAAATCACATCAAGCATTGTATTTTTCAGTTCTGTTACTGTTTGTTACAGAATCATATAAAAATGACTGTGTCATTTTATCTGTGAATTTTAAATATTAAAATATTATATATTTAAATGTGTATTATATATTTAAAGTATGTGGTACATCAGGTGCCATCACACTCATGACACATAACATTTTCCCTGACTCCAAGAACTCCCTTGTTCTGTATTTTTAGCCATAACTTCTCCCATCTCTACCCTAATTCCTTATAATCCTTGATTTGTTCTTTCATGTTTTTGTTTTTATAAGAATATCACATATATATTTTTACATGTAAAATATTAAAATCTGGGTTGGGGGAGACTCCACATATAGAGAAACTGACTTGACCCCCACTAACCTGCCCCAGGAGAGGCCTGATCCTGCTCTGGGGCAGCAGCAGCACAAACACAGTAAATCCACCTTCACAGGCTCACCTCACAGTGTAGAGCCTGACAGTGAGGAAGAACATAACCAAGGATGCAGGATGTCTGGTGGGGAAACTGAAATGTGTTGCTTCTAGATGTGGCCTTGATGGCTCTGTGGCTAGGTAGGGGTGGCCCAGTGTGGGAATGTGCCCCCTCTGTGACTAGAGCACCTGGGGTGCAGGTTTGTCTGGTGGGTATGTTGGGAAGGAGGAGTAGCAAGGTGTCCCACATTACTTACTCTTAAATTCCTGACTCCTGTCTTTTTCCCTCCAGGATGCAGAATTGCCCAGATGGTGACTCAAACCCATTGGCAATGCTAGTGCAGGAGAAAGAGGCCATGACCTTGAGCTCACCTATGACACCAGTTTTGTGAGTCATAGTTTACTCTAGAACAAGCTGTCCAGGCATTGGGATATGATTTTCTTTATTCACCAGGGTTCTTAAAACCAGCAAAATGCAACATGAGGCTCCTCATTGAATTTCCAGAAGACAAGCAAATCCTACAATCTTGTGATCTCAGACTCACATTTGGAGGATTCTTCAGTGTATTTCTGTGCACTGAGTGGGCCCAGAGTGAGAGACAGGTTGGAGTGGGGGCATGTACCTAACCCCACAGGCTCTGCTTGGTGTCTCTGCCTTCTGTGCAAACCATGGCAGGGGACTCTCATCACAGACAGGACTTACCTCAGGCTGTGGTGGCACAGGTATAAGGTGAGATGGAAAACACTCACTCTAAGAAAATCCCTCTCAGGTTTAGAGACCATGTCCAGAATTACCAGTCATCAATAACATTCTCATCCCTAAATCATTAGTTTGATTATACACATAAGAATTTTGATCAAAGATTCAAGAACAAGGACAGCCACATAAAAATCTTTGCATTTGGTGATTAATAGGAGAAAAACAGAAATTTTATTGTATGTTTACATCTATGCTATGATATAGTATTATGTTCTCAAGTTTCATCCATGTTGTAAGAATTTATGCCTTTAAAATGCTGGGTAGTAGTCAACTATATGTAGTACCACCTTTGTGGATTCATTAATTTGTTGAATGACACTTAAGTTGCTTCCATCTTTATTTTGGCATTTTTTTTAAAGATTTATTTATACAAGAACCGGGATATAGGCCAGACGCACGGAAGGGTGAGAGGATTCACCAGAGACAGAGTGGGGAACAGAACAGGTAGACTGATGAAATACACTGCTGAGGGGAGCAGCGGCGAGCCAGGGGAGGTCTGCTTCGCCATGTGGGATTCTCACCGGCCGGCAGGTTTTGAACCTGCGCTGCAGAGGCTGTGGACAGATTCACAGTGGGGAGCTCAAACGTCTGCGCCACCAGGGGAGGCCCTTTTTTTCAGTTTTGATTAGTAATGTTGTAAACATGGGCATACACATTTCTCACTATTTTGAGTAAATACCCATAGTACTTCAATTTGGAGGGTTTATACCCACAAATGGAACTGCTGGTTCATCTGGCAATTCTGTCTTTAATTTTTGACCAACAACCATTCTTTTTTATACAGTGGCTGCCACTTTAAGTCCTAATGAACCGTGCACAAGGGGCCAATTTTTTTTTTTTTATTTTTTTTTTTTTATTTATTTATTTTTTTTTTTAAATATTAAATTTTATTTTTATATTCCCCCATACAATTGCAAACGCCCCATTCTGACCCCAATCCTTCCCCTCCCGCCCCCCCACCCCCCAAAAAGTGTCTCTGGTTCATAGTTTTTTTGTTGATTTTGATTTTCACTTTCTTATATTCATTTTTCTGGTCCCTTATTTAAGTTTTCTAGATTCCTGCTATGAGTGAGACCATCACAAGGGGCCAATTTTTGCCATCACTTTTTTTTTTTCATTTTTGGAGGGTTTTTCTTGTTCTTTTGGCATCTTAATGGGTTTTAGCTGGCATCTCATTCAAAGTTTAATTTGTCTTTCCCTGATGGTTAGTGATGTTTAGTTGTTATTCAGTTTTCTAAGCCCCACCCAAAAACTGAAATGGCCTGATCAATAAAGTCAGGACTTGGAAGTAGGCAGGAAACACAAGTCCCTTCTTACAGACGCTGTCCACCAGGGGGTGCAGTTTCTCACACATATTTCCTGAGTGAGATGCAGGCTTGCATTTCTAATTTCGCTGTGACTTCAACATCCCTTCTTGCTGAGAATCAAGAACCTTTGGGTGACACTCTAGAGATGAACTCTTCTCCAGGCTTAGTGACTGTGGTGCTCTTGCTATTTGGTAAGTAAAATGCCTGCTAAAATTTGGATTTTTTCTTTTGTTATGTGAGCAAAATCTTGAATGATAATTTTGTCCAAGAGCCTTATGTCCAAGATGACACAATCTCTTTTATTTTTCCCAGGACAAACACATGGAGACTCTGTGACCCAGCAGGAAGGCCAAGTGACACTCTCAGAAGGGAACTCCCTGAATGTGAGCTGTACTTTTTCAGCCGCAGGATACCCCGCTCTCTTCTGGTATGTCCAATATCCTGGAGAAGGTCTGCAGGTCCTACTGAAAGCCGAGACAGACAACAAGAAGGTCACGGGCAAAGGTTTTGAAGCCACTTACAAGAGAGACTCCAAATCCTTCCACTTGGAGAAAGCCTCAGTGCAAGAGTCAGACTCGGCTGTGTACTACTGTGCCCTGCGTGACACAGTGACAGAAACTGCAGGGGGAGCTGAGCGCAAACTGAGCAGCAGAAGGGGCCTGACAGCTGAGTTCCTCTGAGTATCTGATCCACTGTGGTTCCAGCACAGTCTGATCTTTTGTCTCCCAGTCTGTGGTTAATTCACAAATCATACAAAAGTCCAGAGCATAAGAACAAGAAGGAAGCCTTCCCCACACCCAGCTCTTCATTAATTAAATTGCCAACAGAACCAGAGCAAACAGAGTTCCTCACAGAGTCAAGGTAATTTGAAGGGAAAACCTCACAGACAATGAGGTGGTCTCTTGCACATCTTGCAGTCAAAGTCCAGCCCCCACATCTTGTTCCAGGCAAACATGGAAGACATTGATGTGTCTTGTCATACTTTTAGAGAGGTAAAGTGTAGCAGAGAAGGTGGCATCTACATAATGCCTTTCTGAAAGATTATGGTAGGAGTGATGAAGGTGGGATAAGTCCCAAAGATTCAGGTTCTTAATTAAGAAAGAAGGTGAAGACAGGAAGGAGAAAGAATAGAATCTTGTGTGATCTGAACATTGAAAAGAGTATCATTTTTCCTTGTTTCTTTCTTCGGTCAATCTGATGTTGGACTTGGGCTGATATTCAAGTTGAAGTGAAGGAATCAAAATCATAATTGAGGAATGGCCTCTTGTCTAAGTCATGAATATGGCCTGACCAGTTACATAGATCAGTTGTCTTTCTAACAATAAACACTCAAGTGAGAGAGTTTCTGTGACAAAGACAATACTTGTTGTCTTTTGTGTTTTTGATAATGGTCATTCTGACAGCTGTGAGTTTTCCCTGTGGTTAATGATATTGAGCATTTTTCACATACTCAGTATTTTTGTATGTCTTCTTTGTGCAGTTGTCTTTTCTGTTCCTTCATCTCTCTCTCTCTCTCTCTCTGTTCATTAGGTGTTTTTTTTTTTTGTATTATAGTGATTCCTTAGAAGCTTATTTTGATATCACCCCTTTCCATGTATGGATTTGCAATTTGTTCTTCTATTCTGTAGGTTGACTTTCAATGTTGTGGATTGTTTGCTTGGCAGTGCAGAATTTTGTAGTTTGATATAGTCCCAACATGTTAATTTTGCTCCTTTTCTGTGTGTATGGTGCCATGTCCACATTCATCACCAAATCAATGTCACAAAGCTTTCTTCTGTTTACTTTTCAAAAACAAGCCTTAGTTCATGATTTTTCCATTGTTTTACTATTTTCTACTCTATTATTTTTTACCCTCCCTTTCCAATTTTTAGGGTTAGTTTGTTCTATTTGTAGTTTCTTGAGGTGTTAATAAGGTTGTTATTGGGGATCCTTTTTTAGTGTAAGTGTTTATCACTGTCAACTTTCCTTCTAGTACTGTATTTGCTATACTTAATAGAAATGGTATGTTGAGTTTTCATTTTCATAGGGTCTCAGACATTTTCCTATTTTCTTCTCAATTTCTTCTGTGATTCATTGGTTGTTCAAGATTGTGTTGTATGATTTCCACATATTTGTGAATTTTCTAGAGTTTCTTCTATTTTTTCTAGTTTCACCCCTCTGTGGAGAAAACATAGTTGGTATGATGCCAATCTTCTTAAATTAATTAAGGTTTTGTGACCTAACATGTGGTCGATTGTGGAAAAAGATTTGTGTGTGTTTGAAAACAATGTGTGTTCTGCTGTGATTGGTTGCAATGTTCTTTTTAAGTTTGTTAAGTCCATTTGGTCTACAGTGTTCTACATGTGATGTGTTTCTTTATTGGTCTTCTGTTGGGATGTTCTGTACATTAGTGAAATTGGTGTATAGAAGTTTCCTACATTGATTGTATTGCTTTCTATCAATATTTCTTCTGTCAGTTCTGTTAATGTTTTTTTATCTGTAATAGGTGTTCTGATATTGGATACATATATATTTATAATCATTATAGTTTCTTGTACTCAGATTGAATTACACCACCAATTTCCTTTCTTTTTCAGATTGCAAGTAGTACTTCTTGTCCTCCATTTATACATGAGTGAATTCTTGTAGTAAATTTCATTTTATATGTATATATGTGTGTATATATGTAGGTAGGTATGTGTACAGAAAAGAGTTAATGTCTTGATGGATAGTGGTATAATTCAGTTTGAGTCCAAAGGTCTGAGAACTATGAGTGGCAATGTTTGAAGGCAGGATATGATGGGAATCTCACTTTCAGCAAAGAAAGTTCACCCTTTGCCTTTTTGACATTATAGGATGGGATGATATCCACCCACATTGATAAGGATGAATCAGTCTTGTGATTAAAACACTAATCTGCACTAGGAATACCCATGCTGACACACACTCAAATGATGTTTGTCAGCTGCCTGAGCATTCCTTGGGACATCAACTTATACAGACATTCATGACCGTCTCTACAAATTTTAACTAACATAGCTATCTTTAATACTTTTATTAAAAAATGCATTTCTAACATCACTATGCTATTTAATATGCCACCAGTTTTGCCAATAAAAACCTGAACTCTTGATATCCCTTCTCTATTAAGCAAATTTTCAGTTATTGATCAAGTTGTGGGGAGCCCAATTGTTTTCTATCATGGTCTTCTATTACAAGTCTAGAAGACCACCACTGGAATTTGTTTTTTTGACAACAGTAACTGACTTTTCTTAGAACTGAAGTTAAATCTAGCTGCAAACATATACAACATCTAATGGTCTGTGTTGAAAAGTTTTAATGTGAATTGTACATCCTAACACTTTGATCTGTACATTTTCAGTAAATGATATATGGTTACTCTGAAAAATTTGTAGGTATGTGTTGCTGAAAATTCCAAGGATCTACAATCCATTTTACTGTAATCTTTGCATTGATAAAATTACAGAGATTTATAAGTTTAAGATTTAGAGGCCCTTTGCTATAAAAGAATGTTAAAATATTGAAATGCTTATTTGGTGATTATGAAGAAAATTCCACTCTTTTATTATTAAGCATCAAATGCATATTACACATTAACAAATTCTATATTGCACATTAACAAGGTTGTTAGAAGAATATTAAATGTGTATTCATATATAACCTGATGTAAATATTGATGACAAAGGAATACTTTTTTTAATGAAACATTGCACTAACACACACATATATATATATGACAGATTGCTAAAATGTTTAAACTATTTTACATTATATTGATGACTCCAAAGCTGATTGAACTCTCCACTGACTTCTTATATTGAGTAGTTACATATAATTTTGATGATGAAAGTTTCTTACCTTCTGTTACTGTTTTTCAATAATTAGAAATTTAATTTTATTAATAGTTCATGAAGAAATCCAAACTGTAAAAGAATGGAGGTTGAGAGGAGCATTGATTAAAATGTAAAAGTTGTTATGAACTCTCAGATTTTTTAAAAAATGCAATGCTATATTGAGATGGAATTTCCTTAACTTTGGCATCACTCTTTTCTGTAAACCTTACTTTGTTCTTGCTGTTTCATCCTTTTCTCCATTTTCACTTTTTTACTTGAATACTATTTTTTAACCTCTGTTTTTTTTTTTTTTTTTGTATTTTATACTTGTCACCTTAACTGGAGTTAATTAATTAATTAATTAATTTTAAAAGATTTATTTATTTTTATACAAGAACCAGGGTACAGGCCAGATGCTTGGGAGGGTGAGAGGATTCACCACAGACAGAACAGGGAACAGAACAGGCAGACTGAAGAAATACACTGCTGAGGGGAGCAGCAGGCGAGACAGGAGAGGTCTGCCCCGCCATGTGGGATTCTCGCTGGCTGGCCGGGAACAAATCGGCACTGCAGAGGCTGCGAACAGCTTCACAGTGCAGCGCTCAAATGCCTGCGCCACCAGGGAGGCCCTGGAGTTATTTTAGTTCACAAAATTTTGTTCTCTTGAGCTCTCTTACTGGTCATTTAGCAAACTGGCATTTCTTTGGGACCTTTCCAGTGTGGGTGTGAGAGGTTTAGAGGGCAAGTGAAGGGGCTTTGTGCTTTGCAGCAGGAAGAAAGCCCTCCTAGGTGATTTTCTTTCTTGGTTGTTTTCTCCTAGGTTTGTTTCTTATGCAGTATATAACAAGACCTTTAATTGCACTTCAATCAACAATTTTTCTAGATGTTTTGATTATTGATATATTTGGACTTAAGCTAATGTTCTATTGTTGCTCTAAATGCTCTTTTTTTTTCCTTTTGTGGTCTGTGTTCTGTTGCATTGATAAAAATTTCCTTTTTCTCTCTGGTAAAATAGAAAATATAGTGAATTTTTGATCTAAGGAGAAGTATTTTTAAATTATATGTGTCTATATATGTGTGTATATGTATATGTGTATCTGTGTGTATGTGTATGCATGTATGCAATATATAGATGCATTCATACAACATGTATACACATATACACCTAACCACCAATGTTTTATAATACACTTTCCCTTGTATACACCATTCCTTCTCCTTTTGTGTACTTTTTCTCTCACTGTTTTACTCTCTCTAGAATTACCTCTGTGGCTAATTGAAGCAAACTGCATATCAGTTAGGTATCAGGACAGCAATTTCAGAGAGAGCTTATTAAATGAGCTGATGAGCTACAGTACTAATGATCTTTAATAAAATGATTAAATAAGTCCATCCAACACAATAATCAGGACATGAACTCACAACTTTCTTCCTCAGAGTCTTTGTCCCTGACCTGCCCTCTGCCTGGAGTGTTTTTCAGTTACTATCCATAGGGATGATCCACCCACTTCTTCCTATTCTCTGTTCCTAGAAACATGTAATCCTGTTAATAAAAAAGAATACTCAATAAGTTTTATTGCAGTGTTACATTTCACAGATAAAGGAAGCAACATCTTGAGTGTTCACCAATAGAGGAAGGTACATTTTCCCTCAAATGACATTTTACAAGTAGAAATTGGTTCTTTTAAATCTTTTAAAGTTAGCAATCAGGTAGTTTCTGTTCCAACCATCTGCATTTTCCCTTATCAGGAAACATGGGGTAAGTGGGCTGCTGAGCTGGTGCATCAAACTACTCTTTGTTGATTGTCTCAGCCCACTAGGGGGCACTCTAGACCTTGTAAGACAAAGGCTTCCCGATGGTCCCAGATGTTAATGTGGGGACTGTTGAGATAGTGAAGTTTCACTAAAAAGCATCTACTTGTTTACAAAGACAATGATAACCTTGCCAAAAGCAAGGAGAGATAAAAATGTGACTGTGCAGAGACGCCTGCCTAAGTCAAAATGAACAGGGGGTCCTGGTAATATGCCTCAGGAAAGTTGTAGATATAGACACCAAATTCGAGAAAATTTGAGATGATTATGGACTCCATGCCTGTAGTCCTGAAGTTGTCTCTAATGTTTGGTGAGAGCTGCTATTGACTCTCACTCTGAAAAGTGATAATTCCCCTCCTGACAGAGCAACAGCTACCAGAATCTCTTTGGACCAGGCCCCAAAACACTGCATTGCCAGTATCCCAAACTTTGCCAAGAGTTTCATGACCTTCTCCTTTTTGTTGTCTATTAAATAGAATGCTTTTATTATTATAATATAGATTCCCCCCAATAAATTCATATTATGGTTATATTTTTTTAAAAAAGAAAAAAAGACAGCAGAAAGCATGTGAGTCAATCAAAGTACATGTGGCAAAGACTGAAAGAGGGGGACACTATGTCTGTGAAGTTCCCCTCTGTTATTCGGTTTTGCCACTCTATAGATACTTCATAACGCTGGAGCCCATGCTGGATAAATCTGCGCTCAGGATTCCCCTCTGAGCTGAGCTACAGGAACAGGAACCCTAGGGGCATATGAGCCTGGAGGTCAACAGAACACCACTCCATTTGCTGTTTTCAATTAAAAAAAATTTTTATGACAAAACATGCAAAATCCATGACCTTGGAAATAATTCTAGTACTACTAATATTCTACTTTTTCGTGTTTCTCCTCCAGGCAGAAAGGAATAAGATTATTGAGGACACTAGAAGAAGAGATGAAATAACAAATGGGAGGAACTAATGAAAAGATTAGAGTTTGACAGCAGTGTGTGCCCAGACCAGAATCAGCTGTGTGGGTCAGGATGGAGAGGAGCAGAGAAGGAGCAGGGGAAATTAGAGTGGACGTATCTTAGTTTTCACCAACACTTGTTGGAATCATTTTCTATGCAGAGGGTAACTACATGTCCTGGATTTCTAGAACTTTTCTGAAAATATATTTTCTTCTTCAGTACACAATGCAACATATCAGAGAATCTCCTTCTGTTAGAATTTTCATATAACTGAATTTAGGCCAAAGTAGCAATTTGGGAAATGAGGCATCTCTCCCCAGGCTCTGATTCAGGCTTCATTGTTTTTCAATTCAAAAGTTACCCAGTGAGGCACAGATTATTTTAAGATGTATGATCCTCTCTTCCTCACACACTAACCCATACACTTTTCTTACATAAAACCACCTTGTTACCCCATATATAACCCCCTGCACTGTTTGCTCCCACACTCGGTGAGATTACCTTGCAGTCTCCTGGGGACATTGTAGGTGGGGTTTCCTGCTAAGGGGATGACAGAGCTCAGATGTGATTGGTGCTCAGTGATTCTGGTGGAACATGTTGATTGTGAATGCCTGAACCCAATCTTGGCAGCATCTAGAGCAGGGGTGAAGGCACCCAGAGCAGGGGTGAAGGCACTCCAGCTACAGGACACGAATCATGGGACAGTGGGGTGCTCTGCTGGGGCTTCTGTGTGTCCAGATTGGCTGTGAGTTGGGGTCATCCCAGATAGGTATGGGAAGAGCTCCCCAGCTGACAATGGGGAGGGGAGGGATTGGTGACAAGGAGCTCCGAGAGGTCTTCCATGCTCATGGTATTTCTTGGGATAATTTACAAGCTTGGAGTCTGCATCAGTGACTGCCCTTGAGATCAAATGTCTGTTCTTCTCTCTCCATGCAGGGGTGAGAGGGATGCAGGTGGAGCAGAGTCCTGCATCCCTGCCTCTCCCGGAGGGAAACAGCTCCACTCTGAAGTGCAACTTCTCTACCACAGTGACAAGAGTGCAGTGGTTCCGACAGAATCCCAGGGGCGGCCTGGTCACCCTGTTGTACATAGCTTCAGAGACTCCGAAGCAGGAGGGAAGGTTAACCACCACACTGAGATTTAAGGAGCAGCACAGCACCCTGCACATTGAGAGCTCCCAGCTGGAGGACTCAGCCACCTACCTGTGTGCGGGGGAGGCACAGTGCTCTGGGGTGATGTGCAGCCTCTACCCAAACTGCAGCTGGGCCCAGCCCCACCTCTTCCTGGGAGGGGTTGCATGTTGCCTCACTGTAGCTTTTGCACATGAGGTTTCAGATTCTTCTTTGCATTTTTTTTTTCTCTTCAGGTTAGATCCTTCACGTTTTGTGTCATTTTCTTCCAGATATTCCTTGTAGGAAAAATGCTGAAATTTAGGACCATAAGGGCAACTGATGAAGATGCGAATAGCCAGTTCTGTTCCACCAGACCCTCTGGGAGGTAGTATGGAAATGATGTGTACATTACTCTGAAACTGTAGCTTAAAGACTATATGATGGTTAAGCAGTAGAAAAGAGATAAATACGTGTTTCAGCTAGTTGGAAATGGTTCTACTTTCAAGAAAAAGGAAGGACAGCATGTGAATTGTTTTACATGTTTGTATGCTGCCTTTTCGCTCCTGGAAGTAATAAATGTAATAAAAGTAATTTTACTGAGGCAGTTTCGGTAGCTTATTATTTGAGTATTGGTGATGCCCTGTAAATAAGTACCTTTATATATTATTTTACAGAAGTATCAAGTGAAGATAGTAGAGCATAAGTGACTTGCTGGAGGTGATATGACTATTAATCATGAAGGTTATACCCTGAGCTACCTGATACAGAAGAGTCTTCACAAAATCCACAAGGTTTATACTGATGGTTTTGTGCAATGTGTCTACGTGCATCCCTGAGAAAAATACCCTAATTGGTCATTTCTGACTAGCACATTGTAAGGAAAAGCTCATTTAACTTTCCATGCTATTCTTTTCAAATCCATTGCCCATCTTTTGAATAAATATATTACCCATGATTTTGTGATATCATTCATAGTTCTGGAAAAGGGAGCAGAAAGTCTCCAAGACAACCCTAAAACAAATCCCCATTTGCTGTAGCCATAGACCAAGTCTTCTGACAATCATGTCCAAAGTGTAAGTCTGTATGTGAAATCATTAAAATTCCCAGGAAATTTTAACCTTGCAGTGTCTCTTTGGGTAATAGAAGGACTTTGGAAAGAAGGAGCAGCACCTAAAAATTAAGATGAAGACAAATGGGCCGGCTCCACGGAAGCTGGGAACAGGACCAGCTTTCTGAGCAGGTGAGCTGTGCATTTGCCCAGGGCCCCACTCTCAGAAGGAACACCACCATTTGTGCAATGCTCTGCTCTTGCTGCATTGAAATTCTTAATCATTGTATATTTGTACTTGTGTTTTATATGTGAAGCTTCAGAAGATGGAGCGCAAGCAGAGACGATACATGGACAGCAGGACACAGGACGGAAACACCTGCAGGCTTGGGTTCATGGTCACAGCTGGCAGAGTGTAAGCTGAGCAGCTGGCAGGACTACCTGCTGTGCCTGTGCATCCTCAGGCTACCTGGGCCGCTGACATGCAGCAAAGAGATGCAGTGACCTCAGTTAGTATATTATTACAAAACGAAGGTGTATACATGGACACTGCAGTCAAACCACCATTAGATTTCTTCAAAAAGTTTAGAAATTCCAGTTTTGAAAATTGCTGCAACATTGCAAACATAAAGAATCACAGGCTTAGAAATAGAAATTAAATATGAAGGTAGTAGTTTTAAATAAAACTATTTGCCTATGAAGTTTCAGCAAACAACTAATTATTGATATGTAAGATAATTGACAAATAATCTTCCTTTTAACTATTTAGGGATTGTTTAACCATGCATTTTGAATCATATGTGAATCATGGAGGTACTACCAATTTCCTACACAACATCCACCAGTTACAGAATATATCAAGGTGGCAACATTAAAATGCTCCTACAAAAATTTACATTTAAAACTAAGTTGAACAACATCACTTGTAATCAGGGAAATGCAAATCAAAACTACCATGAGATACCATCTTACACCAGTGAGAATGGCACATATTTAAAAAACTAGCAACAACAAATGTTGGCGAGGTTGTGGAGAAAAAGGAACTCTTCTGCACTGTTGGTGGGAGTGCAAACTGTTCCAACCACTATGGAGAGCTGTGTGGAGATTTCTTGACCTACTAACCATAGAGCTTCCATATGATCCAGCAATTCCACTCCTGGGTATTTACCCAAAGGACACAGAAACATCAATTCCAAAGAGCACCTGCACCCCTATGTTTATAGCAGCACTATTTACAATAGCTAAGCCTTGGAAACAACCCAAATGCCCAAAAATAGATGACTGGATCAAGAAGATGTGGTACATATATACCATGGAATATTACTCAGCATTCAAAAAAGATAAACACATGCAATTTGCAGCAACATGGATGGCGCTGGAAGGGATCATGCTCAGCGAAATAAGCCAAAAAGAAAAAGAAAAATACCGGATGGTCTCACTCATAGCAGGAATCTAGAAAACTTAAATAAGGGATCAGGAAATGAATAACTATAAGAAAGTGAAAATCAAAATCAACAAAAAACTATGAACCAGAGACACTTTTTGGGGGGTGGGGGCCGGGAGGGGAGGGATTGGGGTCAGAATGGGGCATGTGCAGTTGTATGGGGGAATATAAAAATAAAATTTATTATTATTATTTAAAAAAAAATAAATGGGGGCTACTAAAAAAAAAAAACTAAGTTGAATAACTGTGAGACATCCCTATACCCTTATTAAAATGGCCGATATCTGGAGCACTGATGACACCAAATGCGGGCCAGAATGTGGGTGCAATAGGAAATCTTATTCTTTGCTGCTGAGAAAATGGAAGATCCTCAGAATTGAGAAGTTTTATATATGTGAAAAACGTTTTAAACAGAGTTGATAATCTTCACCTCTTAAATCTTTAATAGTGTGAGATGTGGAAGAGAGAGTAGATTTATTCTTGAATTCCAGGGGACCAGGGAGTGTACACCACCGGAAAGTGACTTCCATTTTTGGAAATGAGATAGTTTTGGTTTTCCAGGAATCATTTTCCATGATCAGGTCTTATGAAAAGCTTCCTATTTGAACTGTCTCCCGGGCAGACATGGAGAATATATAGGTTTCACTAGATTTATTCCCATCAAGGTAACCAGAAAATTCCCAGACATTTAGGTGCATGACAAAGGAGTTTTGGCAGAGAGAGATAATTCTTGAAATTTAAATAAGACTGCAGTACTTTATCAATATTTTGTGGGAAGAACAATGTATAAGAGTTTGGGAGAAAAAGAATATCCTGTGCAATCTGAGCCAGCAATGGCCAAGGCAACAGGAATCCCTGCCAGTAGACTTGACTCATAGTTTAAAGTATATTTCACATAGGATGTGAGTCAGTCATCGCATTTAGGACATGCCATTCATTTCAAAACAAACGAACAAACAAACAATTTTGTTTTCCCCCTACCTTTACTGAAATATAATTGACATATAACAGTGGGAAGTTTTAATTGTGTAATGGGATACTTGCTACACATACATATTACAACATATTTATCATAGCGTAGCTACTCAACACTTTCTTCAGTTGACATTATTGTCAAGTTTTGCTTTTGTTATGGTGAGAATATTTAAAATCTACTCTTTTAGCAACTTTCAAGTGAAAAATAGGTATGGCTAACTATAATCCCTGTGATATAGTATGAGAGCTGAGCCAGCAACGGCCAGGAAAGCAGGAATGCATGCAGGAAGACTTGGCTAATAGGAGAAATTTCACTAAGGATGTAAGTCAGCAGTTGCATTTTGGAACATGAAATTCATTTCAATGCAGACAATGAAATCAACTTAAGAATAAACTCACATGTAATTATGTTTTCTGAATCTGCAACTCAGTGTTTTCTTAGATTTTTAAGTCTTTCAATAATTTGCAGGATATAAGGCACATAGCATTGGTAAGATTTCTTCAAGCATGTCAGATATTACACTGCAAGTCAACCAAATCTATGAGTTAACTATTTCTTTTTTTTTTTTTTGAATTGGAGTTAACTATTTCTTAAAGTGGAAATATGAAAACTCATGACAGTTGGCCCTTGCTCCCTTATCACTGAGATTTGACTATATTTAATGAAGGAAGATTCCACTACTTGACTGTTGGTATTGACTATTCTCTGAAAATAGCACGGCAGGACCATTTTAGAGGAATAAAGCCACAGCTAATAGGCATTTGAAGTAATGTTCTCTCACTCACCCTGATCTTTAGCTTATATGATCCTTTTAGAAAGATTTTTTTTTCTCCATAGCAGACAAACAAGAGTGGTTGGTTAGACTGAACAGGAAGGCATTATATTTTTTTGTTAACGAGTGAATCTTGGAGTTCTCCTGATTTCAAACATGGAAACCACGCCCATTATTGAATGAACACCAACAGCATCTGTCTCTTTTCAAGTTATTCACAAGGACTCAGTAGTGTACGGAGACATAACCTTCACCTCTACATTCTTACTGTCCATTAAATCTCCATCTGTGACCTAATTTATGTGACTTTGCTGCCTTTATGGGTCTTAGCCCTTCATAGACCCTGGGTACAGGGAGCCTTTAACCACAAGTTCAGTTGCTGAGGATGTCACCACTAGATGGCAGTGCCCTCTGCTGATGTGGACCATGGGAGGCCTCATTTCGGTGGGTCCTGAGAGAGTGGGGTATTGCAGAAACAGTCTTTTTCTTATTGGCTGGGTGGGTCATGTGAGCACCCACTATGATGGTTAGGAGAAGCAGTGGTAACTTGGGAACAGAAGCAGCTCTGTTGGCTGGAGATTGCAGGTCCACAATTGATCCTAAACCAGAAGGATGAAGACATCCATTGGAACTGTAACCATGTTGCTGTGGCTGCAGTGGAACTGTGAGTTGAAGTATTTGGGAAAGCAGACCCTAATAGAAGATATTTTTTAGAAGTCAAAGAAGAGACTGCTTTTATTCAGTATTTCTTTAGTTAAAGAAAATCCTGGGGCGTGATGATCTGACACTCCTCCTTTCTCTGACCTTTGCTTTCTCCTTAGGGCTCAGCCAGGGGGAGAAAGTGGAGCAGCAGCCTCTCACCCTGAGCGTCCCGGAGGGAGACAGAGCTGTCATCAACTGTACTTACTCAGACAGTGCCTCATCTTACTTCCCTTGGTATAAGCAAGAACCTGGAAAAGGTCTCCAGCTGATTATAGACATTCGTTCAAATAAGAATGTTAGTGAAGAACCTAGATACACTCTCTCATTGAACAAAACTGCCAAACATCTTTCCCTGCTCATCCCAGCCACCCAGCCTGGAGACTCTGCCGTGTACTTCTGCGCAGCGAGTACACAGTGCTGCCCTGGCACCTGCAGCCTGTACTGAAACCTGCACCTGGCAGCCCCTTCCCTTGGGCACAGCCCTTCCCTTAAGCACAGCCTTTGTCATACTGTCTGCAGTGGGAACTGATGTATTAGATGTTAAAGCATTTAATTAGATTAGTCTCAAAATGATCCAGAAGGGTTAGAATATTTTGTTCTCTCACTTTTGTTTTATGGATTCATATAGGGATATAATGATGCTTTATTTTGAAATTCAAATTTTAAAGATGATTTACATTTGCTATTCAGACTCCTCACCTACAAGGAACTACCTGGTAGCAATATTCCAATTCTTACTATGGATGGGCTTTTTAAAATATTGTTTGAAAATAGCATTTGTTTCCTGATTATACGACATTACATGCCACATATAAAGTATGCATAATGTAAGAAATATATAATCTGATATTTCTAGAACAAGATAATATTTCTTCTATTTGGTTTGCTCATTTTACAAATTATTATAAATCAGACATGATTTATTTTTCACTTAAAATTTTATCTTGAATTGAGCGTTCCCCATTTCTTCATGGGGAACATTTTCTTTTTAATACCTCTGTGAGAGGCATTAATAAATTGCAGTTTTATGTTAATTTATTTCTCCATATCAATGGCAACATTTGACAGCCCTTCCTGTGTTCTGACCACTTTCTTGTTGAGAAAAATGGGATGTGGATTTTTCTTTGGAGTCAGTGATGGCATATAATGCTTGTGTATTACAGGGAAATTAGATAGTGATTAAAAAGCATGATTTTCAGATTAAACACACAAATCTATTCTGTTTTATAAAATTCTGTCAGTATCATGTACATGTACTATCTCATAGAATCTAGAAGAAGGTGTTCTGTGTTTTATTTACTGCTTTGTTATACCTAGTACAAATTTTTTCACATAGTTGATTATCAGTAGATATTTGTTAAAGAAAGAAGCAAAGGTAAAATTTGCTTAGTTTTAATTTGTGTTTTATGATTGAATTGAATTTATAAATTAATTTATAAATAACAAGATTCCCTCATGTGTATATTTGATTAAGAATGCACTGTTTTGGGCCTCCTTGGTGCACAAGGGGTTAAATCTCAGCACTATCAAGTTATCACCATGCACTGTGGTGGGCAGAGTTTGATCTCCTACCAGGGAGCTAACCCACATGGCACAGCAGACCTCTCCTGTCTCACCTGCTGCACCCCTTAGCAGGATATTTCAGTAAATCTGCCTATTCTGTTCCCCACTCTGTCTCTGGTGAATTGTCTCACCGCCTACACTCCAGTTCTTATAAGCTTAAATAAATAAATAAAAATCTTTTTAAAAAAAGAATGTGCAATTTCTCTCTATTTATCTGTCTTTCTTGACAATGCTCTATAGCTTTAAGATAATTAAATTTATTCTTTGACTTGTAATTTTTTGTTAACATTATGATTGAAATCTTACTTTCTGGGGTATATAGGTAAATTTTTTATGCTTATTTATCAGCCACTTTACTCAAATCTTATTAGTAGGCAAAACAAAAGCATTGTACCAAGGTTAATTTAGATATAGCCAGTTACACTCTCCCTGCCTTCATGCTTTGACTGAGTCAACATGACTAACAACAACCTCTTTTCAAAAAAAAGTTATTTCTTTTAGTATTACAGATAAATCAGTGGAATGAAAGAAGTTGCATAAAAATAAAAAAATTCCTTACTTGTTTTACCCCTGGCTAAGGTGAGGCTATTTTTAAGAGCATCCTTTTCTTCCTGTGAATGGGTTTAATTAGCAGTTACTACGACCAGGTGACATTGTTTTGAGCCTCCTTGGTGTGGTTGTTTGTTGTTAGTGAATTGGTTTGTTCTTGGAGGCAACGTCATTAGGTTAACTTAGACTTAAAACAGCTGAGGAAGAAAAGCCAGTGTGTTGCCCAGAAACCCAAGGGGCTCTTGTTACTTCCCTCAGTTAGCAACTCTCACCAGTGGAAGCAGGGGGTCTTCTCTGGAGCCTTCCTACTGAATGACAATGGAGTGAGAGAGAAGCATGGCTTCTATCGAATATAGCTGCATTATCATTTTTTTTAAAAGATTTATTTATTTAAGCACTGGGTACAGTCAGAAGCACGAGAGGGTGAGAGAATTCATGAGAGTCAGAGCGGAGAGCAGAGCAGGCAGACTGACAAAGTACGCTGCTGAGGGGAGCAGCGGGCGGCAGGAGAGGTCTGCGCGCCATGTGGGACCCTCGCCCGGCAGCCGGGGATTGAACCGGCGTTGCAGAGGCTGCAGGCAGCTTCGCAATCCAGCGCTCAACTGCTGTGCCACTGGGGAGGCCCCAGCTGCGTTATTTTTTAAGTCAACAGGAGCACAGTGACTATCCATGTACCTGCTCTGTCACACGTAGGTGAGAGTTTATTCAGGGAAGAAAAAGTGCTCAGGAGTCTGTGCAGTCAGTTCTTTGTTCCCTCTGATCAGCATGTTCAAGCTTTAAACTTTGCCATGGTGGTATTTGTTTCCTACTCTCTGGACAATTTAGTAAAATCTTGGGGAGGTCTTCTCTTGACCCTAGAAGGCAGAGTAAAAGCCCTAGGCACGACTGCTTCTGTATTCACACATAGGGAAAGTTTTATTACAACCAGTAACCCTACGATCAGTTGTCACCTGTTGTCACCAGCGTGGGTGTATGGAGTCACCAAGGATAGACTCTCTTTAGTACTGAGCATAGAGAATGGAGAGGTTCGTTGTGGTCCCAAATGAGGTAATGGAAAAAGTTTAAATTCAAAGGTTCGGTAACCAATGCCAAGCTCTGGAGTCTATTCTGGCCATTCTGAACAGATGAACCATAAACCTCAACTGAGAAGAGAAGGGGAATTCTGTGATTGGACTCAGTCTGAGGGCATCACTCTAGGGTTCAGCAAATGGAAACCATAGATTTTCCCACTGTTGTCTGGCCCAACATGGGTAATTGGACAGGTAAGGATAGTGAGGGAGAATACTGTTTTATCAGGATGTGGTTGGAAAAACTGTAGGGATCAGCCCAAATATCTTTGCCATTTCAGTATAGGTGACCTATTGTTACCTAAGATGGAACATCAGCACACGTAGAGGTGAGGATACTTGCATTATACACATTCCATTGTTTCTATAAGCCATCACATGTAGCATTTTTAAATAATTACCACACACCCAGTTTCATCACAGATGCAATGACTGAGCATAACAGTTGGTCCAAACATCAATCTTCCTTTAATGTAAAATTTTACTTCTACATTATCAGATGTAGGGGCCTTCCCTAGTGGCACAGCAGTTGAGCACTGGGCTGCGAAGCTGCCTGCAGTCTCTGTAGCGCCAGTTCGATCCCCGGCCGCAGGCGAGAGTCCTCCATAGCACGGCAGACCTCTCCTGCCTCGCCCGCTGCTCCCCTCAGCAGTGTGTTTCATCGGTTCTGTTCCCTGCTTCTGTCTCTGGTAAATTCTCTCACCCTCCTGTGCTTCTGACTGTACCCGGTGCTTGTATAAATAAATAAATAAATCTTTATATTATCAGATGTAATTGCTATAAATTTAAGAGTTGGTTCATGCAAGGCAGTCTGGGCTGGGAGAGACTCCACACACAGAGAAACTAACATGACCCCCACTAACCTGCTGGAGAGCCCTGACCCTGCTCTGGGGCAGCAGCAGCAGCACAAACCCAGTAAATCTCCCCTCACCTGGTGGACTCACCTCACTCACAGTGCAGAGCCCGACACTGGGGAAGAACATGCTCCCTCCTGTCTAGTGGCAGAACTGAAACGTGCTGCTCTTCAGGTTTCTAGATGTGCCCTCTCCATGACCTGAGGACCTGAGGTGCAGGTGTGTCTGGTGGGTACCCTGCGAAGGAGGAGTAGCAAGGTATCCCACATAACTTATTCCTAAATCCCTAATTCTGTCTTTTCCCCTCCAGGATGCAGAATTGCCTGGATGGTGATTCAAACCCAACAGCAATGCAGTGCAGGAGAAAGAGGGTGTGACTCTGAACTCACTTATGACACCAGTTCTGTGCTTCATAGTTTACTCTGGAACAAGCTGTTCAGACGTCAAGACTTAACTTTGTTATTTTCCAGGATTCTTATAACCAGCAAAATGTAACAGAAGTTTGCACCTCACTGGATTTCCAGAAGACCAGCAATTCCATCAGCCTTGTCATCTCAGTCTCACATTGGGCGGACTCTGCAGTGTATTTCTGTGCACTGAGTGAGCCCAGGGTGAGAGACACACTGAGGGGAGGTGTTCCAACCCCCAAGGCTCTGCTTGGTGCCTCTGCCTTCTGTGGGAAGCATGGCAGGGGATCGTCATCACAGACAGGACGTGGCTAGGTCGGTAGTAGCACATGATGAACATCATTGTTCTGTATATTGGGGTATATTGCTGCAAGCACAAAATCACTCAATAATGACTTGACTTTTTCTTACTCCCTATGTATCCAACTCCGTATGCTTTTCTAACATTGTACTGGATTGTAGGCTGGCTCACAAGGAATATGCAAGAATAAAAAGATTGTGTTAAAATACTGAAGAAAATCGACATTTTCTAGGCTACAGAATACCCTGCTCTGTTAAAGAATTTCCATGACACATAGTGTCCTAAGAACAAATAGACTTTAGAGTTTAAAAAATCTGTGTTCAGATTTCTAAGACCCACCCAAAGACTGACATATGCCTGGTCCATAAAGTCAAGACGTTGGGGGGAGTCCAGGAAACTCAAATCCCATTTCAGACTCTGTCCACCAGGGGGTGCAACATCTCAACACGCACGTATTTCCTGAGTGAAATGCAGGCTTGCATTAATCATTTCACTGTGACTTCAACATCCCTTCTTGTTAAGAATCAAGAACCTTTGGGTGACACTCTAGAGATGAACTCTTCTCCAGGCTTAGTGACTGTGGTGCTCTTAATATTTGGTAAGTAAAATGCCTGCTAAAATTTGGATTTTTTCTTTTGTTATGTGAGCAAAATCTTGAATGATAATTTTATCCATGAGCTTTATGTCTAAGATGACACAATCTCTTTTATTTTTCCCAGGACAAACACATGGAGACTCTGTGACCCAGCAGGAAGGCCAAGTGACACTCTCAGCAAGGAAATCCCTGAACGTGAGCTGTACTTTTTCAGCTGCAGGATACCCCGTTCTCTTCTGGTATGTCCAATATCCTGGAGAAGGTCTGCAGCTCCTACTGAAAGCACAGAGAGACAAGGATAAGGGCATGAACAAAGGTTTTGAAGCCACTTACGAGAAAGACTCCAAATCCTTCCACTTGGGGAAAGCCTCAGTGCAAGAGTCAGACTCGGCTGTGTACTACTGTGCCCTGGGTGACACAGTGACAGAAACTGCAGGGGGAGCTGAGCGCAAACTGAGCAGCAGATGGGGCCTGGCTGCTGAGTGCCTCTGAGTATTTGATATATTTGGTTTCAGCACAGTCTATGGCCATTTGTTCCTAAATGTCCAGAGTATAAGTATAAGAAGTAAGCATTCCCCACAACCAATTCTTCATTAATGACATTGCAAACAGAACAGGACAAAACAGACTTCCTTGCACATCATCAAGGTAATTTTATTGCTATTATTATTAAGGTAACATTGATTTATGCTCTGTATATGATTCAGGGGGATATGTTCCCATCTCCTCAAATGTACATCACCACACCACACCTACCACCAGTGCACCCATATCCCTTCACCATAGATCACCATAGGCCTCTCCCCCTTTTTCTTACTCCCACCTCCCTGCCTCCTGCCCCAGTATCCTCAATTCTGCAGTCAAATCTTCAGGGTTTTTGGTTTGGTTTGTCAGTTTTTTTTTATTTTGTTTCCCTATAGTCCACATATGAGTGAAATCTGGTATTTGTCTTTCTTCCTCTGGTTTATTTCACTTATTATAATCCCCTCAAATTCCACCCATGCAAATGACAAGAGTTCATCTTATTTTTATAGCTGAGTTGTATTCCCTTGTGTATATGCACCACATCTTCTTGATCTACTCACCTGTCTGTAGGACACTTAGGTTGTTTCCATCACTTAGGTATTGTAATTCGTGCTGTCATGGAGGGAGGAGTGCAGATATCCCTGTGAATTGGTGTTTTTGCATTCTTTGTCAGGGAGTGGAATTGCTACATCATATGATGTATCTATTTTTAATATTTTGAGAAACCCTCTATATTATTTTCCATAGGAGCTCTCTCACCAGTATTTATTATTTCTTGTTTACATATAGTTTGAAGCCTGGGAGCATGACACCTCCATACCCCTTGTTTTTTATTAATATTGCTGTGGCCATACAGGGTTTTATTGTGTCATATAAATTTCACTAACGTTTTGTCTGTTTCTTTGTGTCAAGGTAACTTGAAGGGAAAATTGCCTAACAACGAAGCCCTCTCTTGCTCATCCATGCAGTCAAAGTCCTTCCCCCACAAGTTGTTGTAGGCCAAGCTGGTGGGGATTATATAATAACTATGTAATTAGGTATTATATGATTAAATTATTATACTTTTGGTGAGTTGAAGTATGCCCGAGAAGATGGTATCTGCATAATGACCTCCTGACCGATTGGGCTGGGAGAGGTGATGGGAGAACTATAGCCTCAAAAAACCATGACTCTTCACAGAGAGAGAAGGTTAAAGAAGACAAGACTGAGCTTAAAAAGGAGGTTCCTTTTCTGGTAAAATTAGATGTTATGCACTGGCTGATATTCAAAAAGAAGGAAGGAGCAGAAATGACACAGCAAAGCCATAATTATCATCTCTGCTCTTATCCCTGGTCAGTACATTGCTCTGTTGACTTTACAAGGTCTCAAGTGAGATAATTTGCAATGTCAATGGAAAAATTAAGGCTACATATTCATCACTGTATCTCTTAAAACCCTATTAAGAAGACAGTAAACAAACCGAGAAGGGCACAAACCCACAAAAAGAACAGAAAGGGGATGGCAATGGACTGTAGCACATCACAGCTCCCAGTTCAGTGATTTACCTTCTCCTCCGGGTGGGGGAGTGTGCTCCCAGGGCACCTGCAGCCAGTACTCAACGTGCACCTGAGGTTATCAAGGAGGCTTGGGTGGTGAAGCAGGAGCATTTTTTTTTATGTCGTGTGTAAGGTAGTATTTCTCTCTCCGACACGACTGAGTTTGACTTTGAGCCTAGATGTGTATATAGTATAAACATCTCCTCACTCAACAGCCATTGCACCCAGTTATTCCAAGGGTAAGACTGTCCTGTTGCATTACTGCTGCTGAAGTAGGTGATAATTTCGGTGGCAAGGAAGAGATCAGCTCGGACAGGGGTCCTGACACCTGTCCATGTCAAATAACTGGACGAGAAACAGCTAATGGGGCTGATGACAGTACCTGCTGTTTCCTTTCCCCGGCAGATATTTTTCAGTTTTCACTTAATGGCCATTCGAGTTCTTAGAAAGTGTGTGGGGAGACAGCAGCTTCACCGATTCAGCCACACTCCACATCAGCACACCTTTCCAGACACTTCACCGGCCCTTTTCCTGCACCCACAGATGTTCCTTGGGAGAACATTATGGCTGAGACCATCATGCCAGCGTGACACCAGCCAGCGGTCGATCTGAAGCAGCAGGACAGTTCTCCTGGGCACTTCAGTTATTGGTGTTCTAGAAAAGACACTTAAGTTACAGATGCCTACATGCTATGCGCAGTCCTCGATTGCACTAATTAACTGTGATGTTAGAATTTAGTTGAATTCTCAGACACTAGCAGGCTTGGTGTGGGGAAGCCCCACACACCCCTTTTGGAAATAGATGTCTGGATACCCAAACAATTTCATGCAACTGTGATTGTAATAGGCAGCGATATAGTTGACTTATGTGTCAGTGTGTTCATTGCTTATACCTCCCATTAGAAAACAAGCTCTTTGAGGCCAGAAACATTATTTGTTCTATTTACAGTTTTATCCTTAGTTTCTAGAAAAGTGACTGGCCCATAATAGTCAAGAAATATTTATTGATTGGATGACTGTTGTCTGCTGCCCTCCACTCTCCATCTCTCTCTCTCTCTCCCCCCATTTACCTTCTTTTCATTCCCACCCTAGCAGCTCATAATTTTGTGTATATATGTATTCTCCTTACTGGTTTACATGGTACAAGCCAGTTCTCTTTGGCCCTTATCCTCAGTTTCAGAAGAGAACATTCCTTTGCTTAGTGAATTCTATCAGTTAGATCCACTCAGGGTCTCAGCTTGTCTTCACCCAGTGGACTTCACTTTATTGGGTATGCTCTGAATGAGCTGGGTTATCAATCTCTAAGACTAGTAATGAAATATCTAAAAGAAAAAGAGACATCCAAAAGACTTTAGAAAGGGCCTCCCCGGTGGCGCAGCGGTTGAGCACTGGATTGCGAAGCTGCCCATAGCCTCTGCAGCGCCGGTTCGATCCCTGGCTGCTCCCCGGCCACCGGAGGAGGGAGGAGGGTCCCACATGGCACGCAGACCTCTCCTGCCGCCCGCTGCTCCCCTCAGCAGTGTACTTCAGTCCTTCTGCCTGCTTTGCTCCCCGCTCTGGCTCTGGTGAATTCTCTCACCCTCCCGCGCTTCTGACTGTACCCAGTACTTGTATAAATAAAATAATAAATAAATAAATAAAAATACAAAATAAATCTTAAAAAAAAATTAAAAAACAAAAGACTTTAGAAAGTATAAAAGTAACTTCAAGTCAAATAATTATGAGCATATGTTAATGTTTTATTTTAAATCGCTCCAAGAGAAAAGCTACTCAGGAAGGAAATTCAAATAATTAGCCTTGATAAAGACATTTATAGGAGACTAGCTATTTTTTTAAAAAATTTGATTAAAGATCATTATTATGGTTAGAGGACTGGTTCCTAATTATTCTACTTTTGACTGTGCACTGGCTATTAGTTGCTTCCCATAAGAAATAGTCCTTGAGTATGTAACACTAATTTCCCAGAAGGAGTTTTATTTCATTAAATATATCAGAAAATTGCTCACACATTTTATCAGAAATGGTAGTTTTAGTTCCACATGGGACTACACATTATAGCCTTCAAAAAGAGTCTTTTCTAAACCAGTTTGGGGAAACTAATTTTTCTCAAAAGCAATCCAAGCCTTTATTATAGTGTTAGAGCACACTGGTGCCGAGTCCAAGAATGACTGAGACCCAAGTTCGATGTAAAAGCAAAGGTGGCCTTTATTAGCTAGCTCGAGCTAGGGTCTGAACCCCCGGAGTGAAACGGACACAGCGGCTGTGCCCACACAGGGTTGGACCCCGAGCACCAAAATTAAGCAGTTTAAATAGGCATGCAGAATGGGTCCCTTAGGGTAATCTGACAGCTTCAGATGTGGATTCTAGGAATCCAACTGTTAGGGTAATCTAATGGTTACTGATGCCAGTTCTTAGAATCTAGGATTCCAGGAATTGCAACCTGTCAGTTAAGCTCTAAAAATGGCTGCTGTACTTTAAAATGGCTGCTGTTATGCTCTATTCTTACATAAGAAATAGTCCTTGAGTATGTAACACTAATTTCCCAGAAGGAGTTTTATTTCATTAAAATATATCGGAAAATTGCTCACACATTTTATCAGAAATGGTAGTTAAGTTCCACATGGGACTACACATTATAGCCTTCAAAAAGAGTCTTTTCTAAACCAATTTGGTGAAACTAATTTTTCTCAAAAGCAATCCAATCCTTTATTATAGTACTTGTAAAGGTGGCAGAGGGGAGTTTGTCAGGACTTGAATTTCACCCTTGATGCATGTTAATAAGTTTGCTGTTTGTTTGATGCCGTCAGTAAAGACACAGCCACCTGGGCCAGGGACAAAAGACTGTCACTTATGGTGCAGCAACCAGATTGGCACATTTGCTTGAGCTGCCCCTGCCTTTAAGCCCCACAGGGTGACGCAAAGGATGCAAGTGGCACGTAGTGGCTGTGTCATGCCTGAGGAACACTAGCTTGGGAGTTTGCAGCTTTTTTTTTTTCCTTTAGCAAGCAGTAAGCAAGCATGTTCTTTCCCTCAGAGAAGTCATCATCTTATCCCTCAAGGTGACTTTATGCAGATGCCACGCTGAGAAAGGGTTTAGGTTGAGTGATTATTGGCCCACCCAGCAAGACACGCAGGAGTATGAGAGACTCACACTCAACAATATCCACTCTATGTCCTGTATTCTCTGTGTTCTACAGAAATTATACTTTTGTTTCTAGATTTTTTTTCATGAGTAGGCTACTCTATCAGTCATTTTGATTAATCTGACAAGCTGAGGCTGAGACTAAATCTATTTAATTCATCTCAAACAACATTTAATCAAAGCTACTGTCAGCAAACTCTAGGGTGAAAACAATATATAACGTTAACCTCTGTCTTGCCTCCTAGGATCCCATATTCAGACAACTGTGAATAAGCCCCAGGATGAGACAGCTAAGATATAGTGTAATATTCATTATGATCTATGAAGGGAGTTTAGATTGACACACGGATCTTTGGTGAATTGCCAAAAAGGAATCAAAAAGCAACCATCATTCTCAATGGAGACAGTCTATGGCTCCTTCTCATAGACTTAAATGTATAACCCCAAGGGGAACAGCTATGTCCAGTTTGAATTTTATCATTAAATCTTATTAGAATGAGCATCACGTCATTTGGTTAAGCTATATGAGCAGTGTTAGTATTTACAACCTCGCTGGCCATTCATGAGTCAAGACTGCTCACACATCAGAAGCATAATTTATTTGTAGCAGTCAGATTGAAACAAGGTTGTGCTGATTTATGTGTTCATACAAATATGGGGATAGGAATTCAGGTTGGGAAGCTTCCACTGATGGTGTCAGGCACAGCAGAATAGTAATAGTTCACAGATAACCCACATTCATATGAATTTGTCTGCTTTCATAGACTGTGGAAGAGGATGACAAAGCAGAACAGATCAGAGGGCCAGCTGCAGCAGTTGCTGGGCTCAGTAGGCCAGATGGCTGTCTTGCTGGTCTGCAGCTCAGGATCTAGCATAAAAAGGAGAATTAATCCCTGACGCCTTCACACCTCCCAGGGGCTAGGGTTTTCCCTTCTCAGGCATCAGGGTTCTTGCTCTTCCCTCTCCACCACAGAATTGGTGTGGCCATTCTAGTAGCTATAACTTTTTCTTTTCCCCAACCATTTCTTAATGCAAAGCTTTTGCACAAAAGGATAAAGAGCAAGAGGAACCAGGATGTTTTTACAGCATTTACAGACACCAATTATATTCACTATCTTGGCCCTCCTGGGCCACTTCACTTCTTAGAAGAGCGTATTCAAATAAATTCACCCTCAATGTCTAGGCCCACAATTATCCGATGAGAAAATCCAGATGGCTAACCAGAATTAAATTTTATTGGGCTTGATTGGGCTGCTACCAAGGTTAGCCACCAGGTTGGTCCAAGGTTGTTATTCACAGAAGGACAAAGCACAATATTTCCTACTTCTGGAAAGTTGGAGTGGGTGTACTTTTTTCCTTCTCTTCCTGTTAAGAACATCTGAAAACCCTGAGCCTTATGTAAAAACAAAACATAAGAAAGGGTCTCCCTGGTGGTGCAAGGGGTTAAGACGCAGCCTATGAAGCTATCCGCAGCCACTGCAACATGAGTTTGAGCCCCGGCCAGGGAGCTACCCACATGGTGCAGCAGACCTCTCCTGTCTCGCCTGCTGCTCCCCTCAGCAGTGTAGTTCAGTCAATCTGCCTGTTCGGTTCCCCACTCTGTCACCAGATTCACTCTGGTGAATCTTCACACGCCCCCACACCTCTGGCCTGTATCCCAGGTCTTGTATGCATAAATAAATAAATCTTTAAAAACAACAACAACAACAAAAAAAACCCATAAAAGAGTGGGAAGAAGAAGCACAACTAGCTAAGGAACTTAGGCCCTGAGGGATGATGAAACAGTGAATTTCCTGAGTTTTCTTTTGCCTCATCTAATCCTATTCATTCCTGGAGAAGCTGGCAACCTGGAAATGTTATAGGAATGGATGAAAAAGTCCAAGACATACAAAACATAATAAATAATGATAAAAGTAACTTCACAGATAAATATAAAGTGAGCATATTTGTATTTTTTGTTTGTATCTCCTTTCTCCCTGTCAATTGAAAATCAAATGCATAAACAATCACTACAAAGCTATGTGAAAGGAAATATACACAGCTATGTGAATGGAAATATAGTTTAAAGATGTACGTGTCCATATGTATAAAGATCTCCTTTGTTGTCTTTTTAACAATAAAACCAAAGTACTTCAAATGGATACCAAATTAGTAGCATTTACAGAATCTTAAAATAAATTATCTTTGAAAGAGCACTTTCTTTGCAGTACTTTGAAGTTCACAAGACACACCTAAAAAGTTATTACTGTGGAGAATGAAGTCTGCTGAAATCAAATGGGGGAGGTGTGGGGTCAGTAATGGTCAGGCTTTTGCACCATTGGCCTCTGTGGCTATCACTTGTGGCCTTGAATGCAGGAGGCATTTGGGAGCGTGGGTGCGGGGTACGCTTGTCTGATAATGGACACCTGGAGTATGATGAGGGGGGTGCATGAGTGGACACACCTGAGCCTGGAGGTGGGGCATATAAGGGCGGTGTCACAGAGGACAGTGAGGCAGAGAGCAGCGGACTGGCTAAGAGAGGGAGAAACCATGAGACGATGTCAGAGAGAGTAAAGATTTGCAGAAGCAGGAGGCCTGCCAGCCTCCGGGCCTCCAGTCCCCCTACCTGCCCTGCACCTGGTTGCCTCACTACAAGTGGCGTAAAAGATCATTAAAAGCCTGAAGAATCCACTGAGGGCTTCAGGACACTCCCTTACCCATCTGCCTGGATCCACAGAGAAACTGCCCTGTGTTTGCTGGCACAACAGGAGGGTCTACAGTGTTTCTTTTTGATTGACTAGCATAAAACTATTTTTAGTTATCTGAAGGAGTTTCATATTTTCTTTAGACACCATTAGACAAGAAGCTTTTGTAGAAATGACAACTGGCTGTCATATGAATTCTGTTATTTGTTAGCCCTGCTATGCTTTGGATCCACTACAATATTAGATCTAGTAGATCTTCATTTAATTAATTTTTGTAAAAAAAGGTTTAAAAGAGGGTTGTTTTTTCTTAAGACTGTGCTTCATGTTCATATCCTATTCTTAAAATTTTATATTGGTTTTCATAGAGTTTCTAAGACAGTAGAGCTTGTCATCTTGTGTCACCGTCCTGTCTCTTTTGGTTTTTACTTTTGAGAAATGACTGTGATTTCTGTAAAGTGCAATGTATCCTTAGACAAAGGTATTTTCATATTAGCCTCATCTCATTTTATTTCCTACACGGTGATCAATGGGGAAGGGCCTGACCAGTCCATGTAGCATGGATACTGATTACTTGGCTCTTGTGTAGAAAGGGCCTGCTGCTTTGCTGATTTTTAGCCACTGGCCTCTGCAAGGACATGCAACAAATTGAGGGACAAAGGAGGGACAGTAGCTGTCTGTGCTTGTTTCTCTGTTGAATCAAACTTTTTGCATAGATAGTGCTCTGATAAATCTGCTTTGCTGGCTAGGGTAGGCTGGAAATGCAGAGAGAGTCCAGATCCTCAGCTTTTAGAGTCCCAGATACCCAGACTTCATACAAAAAAAGGGGGAATAAGAAGAATTAAACAAATGAAGGGTTTGTCACATTGGGCTTTACTTACAGGTCCGATGATGAAGCACGGTTATATTGTAATACTCTACTACTATTATTAGTACTGCTACTTATAATGATAATAATAATAACAATAGCTGCTCAAGTAAGCACTATTTTGACACTTACATGTCATTGGTGTAAAATGGAATGAAGACTCCCAAGCAATTTCTAGTCCCTGATCTTGTTTAAAAATATTGCCCAGATACAGTTAGAAACATGTTTGTTTAGTTGGATTTTAGGTCGTCCTTACTTGAAAGGGTTCATTTGAGCTAGGACAGATTTCTTCAAAAGTTGAATGTGAGGGCATGAGACAGGCGGTGTCTGAGCTGATGTGGAGAGGAGCTATCCAAAATGAACTGCCCCGGGCCTCCCCGGTTGCGCAGTGGTTGAGCGCTGGGTTGCGAAGCTGCCCGCGGCCTCTGTGGCGCCGGTTCGATCCCCGGCTGCTCCCCGGCCACCGGAGGAGGGTCCCACATGGCGCGCAGACTTCTCCTGCCGCCCGCTGCTCCCCTCAGCAGTGTACTTCGTCAGTCTGCCTGCTCTGTTCTCCCCTCTGGCTCTGGTGAATTCTCTCACCCTCCCGCGCTTCAGACTGTACCCAGTGCATGTAATAAATAAAAACAAACAAACAAACAAATAAATAAATAAAAATACATGTCTCTTTAAAAAACCAAAAAAACAAAAATGAACTGCCCCTTGAATGGCAAGGCTCCCCTCTCCGCACCCGCCACCCCCCCCCCCCCCCGCAGACTCCTGCAAGGGGCACTGCATGACTCAGCTTCCAGTTCAGCAAAACAGCTATTTGGTACAACTACTTTTGCTGAGATAAAGGTTGCCATTTAATACACATCCTCCTCCCCCTTCTCCCCCAACATTAACTTGGACCATAGCTTCTCAAAGTTTTAATCTAAAGTGGCAGATGTTACTTTCATCAGTTCTTACAGCAAGGGTTACATTTTGAGTGTTTCTTTGATCACTGTCATGAGTCCACAAGATGGCAGTGTCTTCTCAGGGATTCTGAGGTGAGCGCTCAAGTCTTCCAGTTTGTGTTGTTGGGGGGTGGTGGTGGGAGTGGTGGTGGATGGGAGATAAGGGAGAAGGGGGGGAGGGAGGTGAGAGAGAGAAGGGTGGGTCTTGCTGGTGTAGCAAGGGTGATGAAAAGGGAATCGTTTTTTCTTATTGGTAGAGCAGATTCTTTTTATGACTCCCAAAGCAGAAGAATTAGAAATGTCTGAGCTAAGCTCATTTTCTTAGAGTTTAAAATTTGAACCCTCAGTGTACCAGAAAGAATGATGAAATCCTCCAGGGTTTTATTAATGATCCTGTGGCTTCAGTTAACGGGTGAGTTTGGGCATCTCTGTGGGAACATACTGTCCAATATTTTGGAGATTTTGCTATTCTGGGTCAATGGGTAGAAACATAACTATTTTTTCCCTCTAAGAGAGAGTTCAGGTGTGAAGTCTGTTGAAATATCATTTAAATTCTTGAGATTGAGCATCCACTATGCAACCAATCTTCTTTGAGTGACCACTGCCTTTTTGTACAGGGACGAGAAGCCAACAGAAGGGAGTGAAGCAGAGCCAGACGCCTCTGAGTGTCCCGGAGGGAGCCACTGTCTCTCTCAATTGCACTTACAGTGACCGTACTTATGAGTACTTCGTGTGGTATAGACAATATTCTGGGAAAGGCCTCAAGTTGCTGATCTCCAGATACACCCGTGAAAAAAAAGATAATGGAAAATTTGCAGCGCTACTCGACCAGGACAACCTGCGCTTCTCCCTGCTCATCAGAGACGCCCAGTCTAGCGACTCAGCCTCCTACCTCTGTGCAGCAAGCACACAGTGCTCCCCCCACCACCTGCACCTGTACCCAAACCTGCTGGGACCTCAACAATGCCTGACAGAGAGTTTGGGCTGCAGAGCAGAAAAATTTCACTCTTCACATGAAAACAGCATTAACAGCAATAGCATGCAGGGTTCAATTGATTAGGAAAGTCTTTTTATAATTATAAAAAGTACGTGTCCCTGATGGAAAATTAAGGGCACAATATTGACTGGATGAATGATTGAAATATTTCCCGGTCCCTCTTTTCAATCTAGTTTTATACCACAACTTTACTCAATGGGGGGTTGGTTTTATGAGGTTTCTTATATGTGGCAAAAACATTTTAATGTAATGGAGATAATTCCCTTACAGTTCTTTCCCCACTGAGTGATCCAAAATAGAAAAAGTGTTTGATATTCATCACTTTAAAAAGCAGTGGTAAAACAGAAATGCAAAATGAAGGCAGGAGTCCCAAGCAAACTACACCGAAAAAGCCGCAGGCCTCCCACCCCATCTCCACCCTCAAGGCAACCCCAGTCTATATTGGACAAGGAGACATTTAGAAGGTAGATGAACAGACTGTATTTGGAGGGGGAGAACAAGTTGAAACAAAAAGCCTAGAATCTTTCCGGGATTAAAAATCCGAGAGGGCCTATGCTACCATATTTAAGTAAAGGCTGAGTAGCATTCAAAATTCCTGACGAGGCTTGTGGGAGAATGGATCCATGCCTGTGTCCCCGAGTGTGTGCCCGAGTGTGGCCGGGACAGGGTGGACAGCATTAACCACAGTCACATGTTGTACCTGCACGGGAGCACCAGGGACTCCGATTTCCAGAGAAGGGGCTCTACAAGAATTCCAGACAGCAAGGCGCTTTAAAGAAATCCTTGGACCAGGGCCTCCCCCGTGGTGCAGGGGTTAAAGACAGAGCTAGCAAGCTACTGCCAGCCACTACAGCATGAGTTCGATCCCCCACATGGCTCAGCAGATCTCCTGTCGCATCCACTGCTCCCCTCAGCAGTGTATTTCAGTAGATCTTCCCGTTCCACTCTCCACTCTCTCTAATGAATCCTCTCACCACCCGCACCTCCGACTTACACTCCAGTTTTTGTATGCATAAATAAATAAATCTTTAAAAAAAAGATAAAATTGGACCATTTATCAAAGACCATAAGATATTGGGGATGTCTTAGAAAATGCTGGTGAGGAGAGCTAGAAACACTGAAGAACATACAAATGCCCCTTCCCTGACTCACAGCCCCTAAGGAATTGCCCTACAACTTATGCTCAGCTCAGGAAAAATATTTGTGACTTGATGCAAACAGGCCTTGTAACAGATATTAAGTTGAATTGGAGGAAAATGTAAGTCACAATAACCGTAAAGCTGAAGATGTGGCTTATTAGACACAGCATTGCTTATGGAGCCCAAAAAGAGGGAAGACTTGAAAATGGGGAATTAAGATTTCTGTTCAGTATGGGTCACAAAATTGCTGACTAAAAGGTTACAACCCAATCAGGATCTGCTTCCAATTTTCAGTCTGTGGATTAAATACGACACAAATATTTCCAAATTGCAAGAAAGATTTGAAAGGAAGAGAAAGAGCAGAAAGTTGTGCTAAATCAGGAGACTCAAATTCTAGTTCCACTATTATTGTGGGCCATCTGGTGTCATAACACACTGAAAAGTGCCTTGTTTATGGGACTGATTATTGATTATCTTTTATGTTACTAGCGGTTTATTGATTTCAGGCTAAGCTACTGTGTGTGTATGAACAGATACAGTCTATTATTTATATATTATATAAAAATATTGATTGATTGATCAATTTCAGGAGTAAATGAGATAACATATTGTCTTATATTGAATTCCTTAAAGCAGAGTCTGGATTGGCATCTCTTATGCCCATAATTTATTAATACAGGAGAAGCGTGGATGTGGTTCCCCTGGAGTTTTGACTCAGCCTGTCTCACAGGGAGCTCTGGAGCACGAATTGCACCATAGAATTGATCCCTCTCTCCTTAACCCAAGGAGGCCAGACAACTGCCCTTTTATAGCCCAGAATAAGGAAATCAGCAGCTGTGGGATTTCTTCTGGGTGCAATGCACCCTGTTGGACAATGGTGACTTTACTGGCAGAGGCTGATTTTCTGGGAAGAGGGCAACCATGAGCCAAAATTAGCCATACTCACAGCAGCAGGAATTGAGCACTCTGGCCAGAAAAGGGGATCTAGGCTGGAAACCAACAGCGGCTCTCATTAACTCTCCTGGCACATGCTCAACGGTCAATACATGACACAGTTTACAATTATTGTATTCAGTATTTTAATTTCTTTCTCCATTTAATGAGGGTTATAAAACTGGTTGTACCAATTTGGAAATTGAAATAATGGAGCTTAAAGCACCTGTTCAGAGTAAAAAAATCTAAATATAAGGAAGTATTATTTAAAGCCAAGACCCAGGATTTTTTGAGAGTAGTAACTGGGAAACCAGTATGTTATTCTCTTGGTTACATTGGTCTCAAAATACTACATTCCCACATCACTAAACCATAGAGCATGACATTGTGCCATCCTTCCGTCTCTAGGTATAAATGACTGATGATTTCTAGTTGATAACTCTGGGCTTCCATGGCTAAAGAGACACATGGAAAGAGATACCATCTATATTTATGAATCACTAATGTTCCTTTATTCTTGGTTTATATGTAATAACGAAGGGCTGGGTAAAAGGAAGGACTCCTTACATTATTGTGCCTTTGCTCTCCATAAGTTTTCTTCCTAAATGCAGAGTTCGGTCAAAAACCTGGACATGTGGGCATTTCATTTGAATTGGCACAGGCATATACATTCTTACAGAATGAACAAGCAGGAAACCCATCATGAAGTTGCTCCCCACTGCTCCCCTGCACCTGATGTCAGTTTGAAAGCAGTTTAGCTCTGTTAACTACTCACACTAAAAACTTTAGCACTCCTAGGTGTTTCATTTCAACTTTAGTGAAGGTGAAATGCCTGTGTAATGGCGGGTCTACCATACTCCTTACACCTAAGTACTGCATCAGGATGGAGAGTGCAAAGGAGACCAGCAGTTATTTTACCCACTGACTTTCACCTTGTCCCTGGGTTCTGTACCCCTGCCCTCCATCACACCTCCCCTCTTTCCCAGCCTAGTGCCCCTCCAGAATCCTAAAGGCTGGGTTTTCTTCACTTGAATTTCACTGAAATCTCAGTGCATTCTGGACTGTGCTTTTCCCTCTGTCTCGTCCATCAGTGTACTCATTTACTTCCCATTTTATGGGAATTGTTGACATATTTCATCTTTTTATCGCTTTTTCCATTATGGATTTAATTTCACTCTGTTTATACTTCTAATTTTTCAGTGCTAATTTTGGAGAGAAGGGAGGAAAGTACATATGCTCAGCCAGAAATTTTGATTCAGATACACACCCCAGCAACATTTAAAATTTCAAACCGACTGCATGATTTAGCTTTACATATGAATGAAAATCTATAAGCAAGGTCAAGAAACAAATCAGAAGCTCAAGGGAGAACTGATTCCAAGCTCCTACAAATCAACAGAGTATTCAGAAAGGAGTGAGTTCTTTGATCTTGTGTGAGGACCCCTGTTGGCTGGATTCTCATTTCACCTGAGATTTCTCTCTTTACTTTTTTGCAGTTTAAGTTTCTCCGTTAAGAGCCTTTGCTAAAATAAGTGCAATGGGGGAGTCTTCTCCTTTAAGAGTTTCCTTTTACCCTTAGGCTATGGAGCAGACATCCCTCCTTCTGACAGGTCTTTGTCCCACACACAGAGCCTGCTGCTGCCTTAGTCTTGTCAAGTGTCATTCCAATGAGCTCTCGGTCTTCCACACTTCTCCAAAGATCCGCTCATTTCTGGTCTGCTGGTTGCACCTCTCCCAGCGTGGTTAAGTTCATATAGATTTAGTTTTTATCCTTTTAACTCTTTTCAGAATCTGTCATATTTTCCTAACCATTGTCATTCTGCTTAGGTTTCTCTTCAGATGCTCCTCTGTCACTGTTCTTTATAGTGCCAGGTCCCCATAATGTGGCATAAATTTATTAGTTTACTATGACCACTGATAACTGGAAAAGGGCTCTCACTTTCTTCTTTTAAACATATATCATCTGAGTCATTTTCTCATAGCCTAAACAAATATCAGAATTGCCCACCTGAAAGTAAGGTGTCCTCTTCACAATTTCCGCTTACCAAGAAAATTTTCACCGTCATAAGTTTTCCTTTGTCAAATAGCTTATGACATATTTTAGAATGATTTTTTTAATATTGATTTTTTTAAATTTTTCACATCACTGATCATTTTTAAACAATATTTGCTTCCCCCCACCCCCTTAGGTGTAGTCCCCATAGAGTTTCCTTCCCCAAGGCACCCGTGCACCTTCACCTCAGTCCCCTGTGCTCCTCCCTCCCTCCCTCTCATCCCTCTCCCTCCTCCTCCCCTGCAGTATGTCTCTGATTTATAATTGTCCATTTTTGCTTTGTTGTGTTTTGTACTGTTATTATTTTTTTACACTGATGTCTTATTGGGTTCCCCTATATTCCTGCTATAAAGTAAGAATCTCTGGTCTAATTTATTTTTTTCTTTTTTTGATTTTTTTTAGCAACAAATAGACGAATAATCTTTTCCAACTCAGATACATCGAGCAGCACAAAGCCATATGATGCTCAACTGAGTTAGGGAATTGATTTTTTTTTTTCCTGTCTGAGGAATAGCTTTAAAAAATAAAATTGTTGCTCAACTGTACTCAAAAGTCTAGTATGTTGTCTTCTGTGACTACTTTCCCAGTGAAGTAATTACTCTTCAATTTTGACATACCTCCCATTTCTCACTTATTTTAGGGTTAATACTTTGTACTACAGAAAATGACATCATCCCAGGCTCGGGAAGAAGGAAACACATTCTGTTGAGGTTTTGCTATCACGTCTCTGAAATGAGGCGCCCTTAGCTCTCTTGGATCTTTCGTTTTGCTTCTGGCCTCTCGAGGGCGATGCTGCTCAAGTGAGGCCTTTGTGTTAGTTGCAGTGTCACCACATCTGTAGCCCCTCCTCTAACAGCCTGATACATCCTTACCATGTCAGTCTAGGTGGGCATCTGTGAGGAGAGGAAGAGGGCAGAAAAAAGCCTAATTTGTTAAGGAAAGTCTCTAACAGTTACTAAAACTTGTCAAACAAGGGACTTGTCCATCCCAGCCTCTCCTCTCCTCTGTCTCCAAAAGTTCAGCACCTCACTACTGCTGTGTCTGCTGGGACCCCGCGGCGTTCTCACTGCTCAGCCATGCTCCTGCTGCTCATCCCAGTGCTTGAGATGATTTTTGCCCTGAGTAAGTAACAGTCCATTTCTTTTCTTACTTTTTTTTTTTTTTTAAAGATTTATTTATTTATTTATACATGCACTGGGTACAGTCAGAAGCGCGGGAGGGTGAGAGAATTCACCAGAGCCAGAGCAGGGAGCAGAGCAGGCAGAAGGACCGAAGTACACTGCTGAGGGGCGCAGCGGGCGGCAGGAGAGGTCTGCGCGCCATGTGGGACCCTCCTCCGGTGGCCGGGGAGCAGCCGGGGATCGAACCGGCGCTGCAGAGGCTGCGGGCAGCTTCGCAACCCAGCGCTCAACCGCTGGGCCACCAGGGAGGCCCCTCTTTTCTTACTTTTACAAAAGCGAATGTGTTCTAATTGGAATCTGATCAGAGACACCTTTCTCTTCATGGTCAAGTCTGCCCTGCTTCTACTTACACAGCATTGATGTTGCAGGAGGCTCAGGAGCCCAGTCGGTGACCCAGCCCGACGCCCAAGTCTCTGTCCCTGAAGGATCCTCGCTGGAGCTGAAGTGCAACTACTCCATTTCTGTTCCACCATACCTCTTCTGGTACGTCCAGTACCCCAACCAAGGCCTGCAGCTTATCCTTAAATACACATCTGGAAAGAGCAGTGTTTCAGGCATCAAAGGTTTTAATGCTGAATTTGAAAAGGAAAAAACCTCTTTCCACCTGAGGAAGCCCACTGGAGTGACTCAGCCCAGTACTTCTGTGCTGTGAGTGGCACAGTGCCTGGGGCTGCAGGGGGAGCTGAGCACAAACCTGCTGAGATCCTGGGGCTTTCTCTGACTTAGTACTTAGCCTGGGGAGTTTTCTAGAAGGGGTCTTTTCTATGAAGGCATATAGGGCAGGGTGGTCTGAGCCCTGGGGAGAGCTTGTCTCCTGAATCTTGCTTCAACATCATTGCTTTGTGCATTCACAGAAACTTTGTCTCAGATGAGGTCTTCTAATGAATTTCTCCAGGACAGAGCCCCTCACCCAAGTCCTTACCCCCACTATCCCACTCCCACTGAGGAAAGTATATCATAAAATGTCAGTGTTCTGAAATGACAAAGGCAATCACTTGTAGCACTCACTGTTATAATTAGCACAGCCCCCGGTGTATGTTGATCAGTGTGTGGAAAGCTGACGCCCTGGCTGTCATGGTAGCTGACAAGTTATGCTGCATAAATTCTCAGTTAGGGCAACCTGTACATCATAAATTCTTAAGTAGTACCATATAAATTCTCATCCTAGGTGTGAAAGTTAATGCCTAGAACACACACAATATCTCACTGTGAGAGAGTAACATGCTTTAAAGTAAATTAGACATCACAATACCGAGACTTCTAATTTTATGAGTAGTCCACAAAACCAGTGAACAAATTGAACATAAAATTTAATGCAATATTAAAAATCTAAAAACACCGAGTTGTAACTGTTCTTTGAAACATTTCCAAGTGGAAAAATTGATGTCATCAACCTGTTACAGGGCAGGGAGAGGGGCAGCACAGACTCTGCAAACCTGCCTGCTCTAAATAGGTTCTGCCATCTGCTGCATCAACACAAAACATGAGACTTTAATGAAAAGGAACTTTAATACAATTAGGAAACAATACAGGAAAGGCAAAGAATATAGTTTCTAAAGCACCCAAGTTACCTGTCCCCTCGTGGTAAAAGTCCACCCGAAAGGGATTGGCCCAGAGCAAGACCCCAAAACCTGCCACAAGTCTAAAGCATCCTCCAGTGGGGACCCATAGAAAAGGATCAGAAACAACCAGACAAGTCTGGAAGGAAAAGAGCAAAATCAAAATCAAGACAAAAACTGCCATTTTCACCTCCCCACAAGTCTCACCCACATCTGTGTCACCCAGTCCACCACCAAAAGGGAAGCACAGTTTCTTCATATGTCTCTATGCTCCATGTGCCTCCCCCAGGTCTCCTTCTGGCTCTCCATCCTGCTTCCTTCCTTCCTCAGTCTCCTCTGAAGCTTCTTCTCTCCCTGCTCAGCTCCACCCTCCTTTTGTTATAGAGCAACCCCGATATTAAACGGGTTCCTGGCTGTGGGTCCTCACCCGCGCGCTTTAAAGGGACTTATGAATACTCTACTACAGACACACACAAAAGGGTTAATAAAAGGTTTTATTTACAAGAGAAAAAGAAATAAGGAAAATGTACAACTCAGGGAGAAAATAGGGAAATAAAGTCTTTAATGCGTCCTACCCCATCCGACGACCTGGAAACCCAAAGTCACTCTCAGAGCTGGCCTGGCCTGACGCTGCGAGCTGGCGGAGAGCCCAAAATGGGGGATCCCCAAAGCCCACGTGTCTGCCTTTTGTATCCACCTGGCTGCTTAACCCCACCCTCAGGTCCCAGCCACCTACCCTTTGGTGGTGATGGGATTTGGAGTTCCCAGTGTCTTTGGCTTTGACCTGGGGTGGGGGTGGAGTCCACAAAGCCTATATGGAATTTGCTTTGGGACATCCTTTTCCCCCTAACACTTTGGGTGGGTCAGAAAACCTGGAAACTCCCCTTTGCCTGGGGACCACCCTGTTACAGTTAACCCCTCCCAAATATACCAAATATAATAGATTAAATTACTGCAAACTGTTTAAGCATTCTACTTTAAGAAGTCACTCAAATTCAGAATAAAGTATGAAATTACAAACTCAGCAAAAATTTCAAGACTTTCCAAGCATATTAACAAAATTCATAAGAAAATAGACCTCTACTACCACAAAATACTATAGATTACTTAATTCTAATAGAGGCACCCAAGGCCAAGGAGCCTTTTCATTTTCTCTGAAACAATTATAGTAAAAAGTCAGTGTGTTTTAGATATTTTATATATGTTGATTATTTCAAATTTTTATTTGTGATTTGATTCATATAAGAAAAAAACTGCTCCCCAAAACATTACAAAGAGTTTACATACAAGACAGTTAAGCCTCATCAAGTCAATATTTCATAATTTCTAGTGGCACAAATTTTGAAATGAATCATTTCACTTCCTTAAAATATTTATAACTACCTAAATTTAATTTTTAAGAATGAAGTGTGGTAGTGATGGAGGACAGAATTAGGAAAAAAAACTGAAAAAGGAAGCATCACAAGACTAGAAACCTGGCTCACTTAAGGAGGTGGGGGCAGAAGAATTAGCATAACCATCCACACAGCTGTGGAAATGCAGGCTATGATCCTTAGGCAGGAAGCCTAGATTACAAAGCATAACATCCAAGCAGGTATTCCAGGGCGCATCCATATGGAGATCGAGCCCATTGTGGAATCTGCCCCCTTTGGGATTCTGAATAGTTATCCAAAATTAGCAACTAAACTGAAGGCTCAAAGGACTGAGCCCCTCCCAAATAGAAGACTCTATCAGTTCAGTCTCAGCACAGGTCTGGTCAGCAATCCCACTGCCCACCTGTGACTATGCAGGTGCTTCTTTTCACCAACTCTGTCCCTCTGCAGGGCAGCGGTCTTCCTGCTTGCCTGTGACTTGTCAAGGCCGCCCGCCTGCAACCATGCAGGCCTCTCTTAGCAAACCTGTCCCTTCTGGGGCAGCTCTTCCTGCCTGCTTGTGTCTATGCAAGTGTCCTTTATTCTTCTGTCCCTTTTCCTAATAAATCTTCCCTTTATATACAACTAATGTCTCTGTCTCGTGGAGAAACTCACCTGGGAAACTTGCCACGTGTCACTGAAATGGGAGCTCTGGTGAAAACTTTCCCAGAGTGAACCCAAGGACCCCGCACTCCAAACCCACAGACTCCGAAAACCACAACAGACGGCACCCAACATGGGATTTTCACATCATCTGGCGCCCAACAGTAGGATTTCTCCCTTATTATAAATAATGTGTCTCCAGAACTATGAAAGCATGCATTTAAAATAATTTCCTATGAAAATGAATAACTATAAGAAAGTGAAAATCAAAATCAACAAACAACTATGAACCAGAGACACTCTATGGGGGGTGGGGGTGGGGAGGGGAGGGATTGGGGTCAAAATAAGGGGGTTGCAATTGTATGGGGAATAGAAAAATATAATTTATTTTAAAAAAATAAAATAAAATAATTTCCTCTGAACTGATCCAAAAGGGAATAGCCATCTACATCCAAAGAAATACAGACTTGGTTTTTCTCTCTCTTATTACATCAAAGACATATGTTCTCACTTTTAGTTTCTTTGTCTTCGGTTGATTCATTATTTTCTAGATCTTTGCCACCTGTTCCAGTTTCCCTTTTATTCTCTTTTCATGTTTGTGTGGTTTCTATCTGACAGAATTGTCCTTTCATTCTATCTTCTAAGGCCCTTTCATATGCCTAGGTCACGTTTTTCAAGGAACAGGACTCACTCTCTGCTCTTAAAAAAGAAACATAGGAAGTGTTTCTCAGAGAATGGCTAAAGAAGCTGTGATAAATCCATTCTATGGAATATTATGAAGCCGATGTGTTAGCATCATAGACATCATCATAGACATATGATTGAATACCATAAGTCACGTTCTGACTATTAGTCATTTGGACATAGTCATCAGAGAAAATAATATATATGTGTATATACATATATATATATGAATGTAATCAAATGTCCTTTAAAATTTTTAATTAATAATAGAGTAGGCCATTATACTTATATCCCCTAACTTCTTTCTACCTATCTCCTCTTTCAATTTTATCTAAAAAAATCTCTATTCCACTCTCCAGCTGATATCACCCCTTACTCTCTTGATAACATTCCTTTCTATCTTTTCTAAGACACAGCCAAAACAATCATGTTCTCATGAAAACTTTGTCTAACTGTTCTGTTAAAATAAATGTTTCCTTATTTCTGTGTTCATTTTATATTTTTTGGGGGGTGCTATTCGGTATATGAAGACATAAATATGTTTATATTTCCTGCGATGCTGCAACATCTCGTGAAGAGGCAATGTTTCACTGATTTTTCAATTTCTTAAAATGAGCACAAGATCTAGCTTCCAGAAAAACTTTGATAAATTGCTGTAGACTTTTAAATAGATTGGAGAAATCACATTCAACCCTGACATGCAATTTGATAAAATATTTTAAGATAGTAACTTACATTAATGGCATTTAAAAGAAGAAACCAGATTAATTAAAAAAAATCCCCACCTACCTTGACAGTTCTTTTGTTCCTGGTAATCTGTAGTTGGTCCCCTGGAGTAAAAGACTGCCAGGTGCCCCAGGCCACTTCGGGTGTCTGCTGATGAGCTAGTTGCCATGATGGATTTTGAACACTAGGGGGCACTCTAGGCTTTCCTCTAAACAGGCACCTTTTCCCTCATGCTCTGAGATTGTTGATTCTTAGATACTGAAGATTTGAATGAGATTCAGGAGAGCATCTAACATAGTCATAAACCATAAAAACAGGGAGAATCTCCATATATTCATCTGCAAGGAAAATTCTGCTGCTGTGATGGATGTGGAAAAGGGGATGAAAAGTTGAAATGGAAGAAAAAGAATGAACATCTGGAGAGAGATGAGCTTCATCATCACCGAGCAGAACCAGCCAGGTGTACCTGCAAGGTGGTTGGGGAAAGTGTCGGAGAAGAAAGGAGATGGAGAGGGGCCACTTGGACACAGTGTACATGTCTGATTTCTCTTTTGGTCAGACTCTTATTGGAGACATTGTATTTGTATGAAAGTCCGAGGTTTTGTCGCCTATTAGGGCTGCAGCTTTGGGAGCATTCTGGGGTGAGGGAAAGATGACTCAAAGTCCATGTGGAGCAATAAGAAGCCTAGAGAGGTTACAGTGGGAGGTAATGTGCAGCCCCCATCCAAAGGCAGACTTGTATTTCTCAGAATCAAGTACAAATGTGGAGCAAGCATATAGGGAGTATACATGTGTGGGGGATGCCTTATTGGGGATGTAAATTAGGGTGGAATGACCAGGGGTTATTGCTTGGGGCCTCCATTGTTCCCACTGGTCAAAGCATATTACCTCTATTCTGAAAACCTGCTGTTTTCAGCAGATACTGGTTTCCCAGTATATATTCCCCATACTCAGACTTTTGCCCTTGGCGAGAGGCCCCCTGCATGATCCTAACTGACAAGCAGGAACTTTGGGCACCAAGACAATACCCTTGAGAACAATGCAGGCTGGAGATGCCGCAAAGTTTACAAAATTAGCCTAATTTTATTTAACTGTATTTATTCCTTTAGGGGAATTACATAAACAATGCATTCAATGATACATTCTTTCTTCCTGAGGGCTTTCTTGTAAATGAATTCCCAGTCACTTTTAAAATTATATGTCCTGATTTTTGTCCAAGGAAATTGGGTCACTGACCCTGATACATTTTTCAGGCTTTACTTAACCAAGATGAGGACTTTGTTTTTCTCTGAAGTAACCTTTCCCTTTCTTTGCTCCCCTCTGACATGTCTGAATGCCGGGGCACTTAAAGGGGAGGCAATACTGGCAGGGTAAATAGACTAGACAGTAATATAGTAGACAGCTTAGCAATGATATAACAGCATTGCCAGTGCCCTGTTGAAAGTCTATTAGCATGTCTCTGTGCTCTCTGATCTCCTGTATCCTCTCTTCTAAAGACAGATTGAACTCAGCCTCCCTGTTACTTTCTTCTCAGTTCTCTGGGGCCAATTCCTAAAGAAATTAGTTTCCTTCTTAGAGGTTTACCTATCTCTGTAAGCCAAGCTCTCTCCATGACCCACTGCTTTTCTGCTCTTCATTCTGGAGGTCCCTGCTATATGACCCCCAAATTGGGTCACTTCAACTCTCTTAGCATAGCCCATCTGGATATCACAGTTTCTCCTTGCCACAGGGGTCATGGACATTTCAACCCCTTCAGCACTACCCTCTTCCTAAGGCCAAAGCTTCCTTTGTTATGGCCTATTTAAAAAAAATAAAAATTTGTAAAACTAGAACTCTAAATAACTACCACCAGTGTAGGGGAGAGAGCTTTCTTGTAAATTAGATTTTGGTGAATGATTTGATGGAATAATTAAAGAACTCAATCTGGTAATGTTTAAGCACTTCATTAATATATCTGTGTTGAAGTTTAAATGTCTATGAAGTATGATCTGTCAGTATTTTTCCTTATGTATTCTGTCACACTTAGAAAATCTATCACCATCCCAAATTTATTAAAAAATAATTTATCTTTTATGTTATTTAAATATATTAAATTTTATCTTCTTTTAGAATTTATTTTTGTAACATATTAAGGTAGGGATTCAAATTTATTTGTTAATCTCTAAATGACTCACCAGTCATGAAGATACCTTTTATTGAATATACCATCTTTCCCCATTTTTATTATAACTAAATTTCCATAAATTATTTGTATATTTAGACTTTTTATTCTATTCCATTAATCTATCTATCTGGACCAGTCCAGAAACATGCCTTTTCTCTTAACGAGCATTACACTCTGTTGCATTAACGGTAGAGGAAATCCCTCTCAATTCTGAGAAACTCGGGGCTTCCTGACCTGCAGTTATCTGCAGCATCAGATTTGGCCTCTAGAGGAAGATGCTACACAGATGAACTTGGTAGGAAGCCAGAAAGCAACCAGCCTTTGAGGAAAAGCTTTTGCTTTACTTGTGAGCCAACTCCCTCTCCAAGGTGTGAGCGTCCCTGCAGCTGACTGGACCCAGGACGACCCTTCGATTTCCCTTGGACATGAAGCCTGGCCTCATCTTCTTGCTAGTGCTCATACTCACCCTTGGTGAGTAAAGTCTCTTTTTATCCTTTCTGTGGTGTTCTGATTAAGAATCAGCCTGAAGAAATATTCCCTCCATCTGATCCCGAACTGGTGTTGCAGGAGGAACAGGAGCCCAGACAGTGACTCAACCCGAGGACCTCGTCTCTGTCCTTGCAGGGACCCCCGTGCAGCTCGAGTGCAGCTACTCATATTCTGGGAGCCCTTATCTCCTCTGGTATGTCCAGTACCCCAAACAACCCCTCCAGTTTCTCCTGAATCACCTCTCAGGGAAGAATGACAAAGGTTTTACGGCCAAGCATGACAAGAGCACGACTTCCTTCCATCTGGAGAAAGCGTCAGCCAGGGAGGAAGACTCAGCCACATACTTCTGCGCCCTGAGTGCCACAGTGACTGGGTGTGCAGGTGAAGCGCAGCTCAAACCCCGCGCTCCCAGGAAGTCTGTGGTTCTTGGCCCCAGTGGGGCGTTCTTTCTCTAGAGACTGACACTGAGTTTAGATCCAGTACCAGCAGTCGTCAGTTAGCTGTAGATTAACCTCAAAAATTGTCCAAGAAAATTCTCATTATTACTGTCTAAATTACTTTTAAAAACAGTTAAGTATATTTTTCTGTCCAGTAGTACCTAGAAAATACCTTTGAAATAAAAACGAGATTGCATAGCATAAAAATATTATTTCCTAGGTTCAGAGGACCTCTCCAGCTCTCAAAAGTGCAGACCCCTCTCCAGCTCCTCTTCACCCATAGTACCCAATATGCTCATCACCTCACATCCACGCACGGGTCCTTGGAAGGACAGTACAGTTTTATGATGTGACAGTTCATCTTCCTGCATCTAACACCTTTCCTCTCATGCCCTTCATGAATGCCTGTGACCTCAATTGTAGTCCAGTGAGGAGGAAGAAACCCAGTAACTTGAACAAGGGACGTTTAATATAGAATTATTAGATAATAATAGGAAATCAGCTACTACTCATGGTGGAAAAGAACTCTAAAAATATAGGAAAACCTATGTAGGGAAAACTCTTAGTGTAAGCCAGAACTTCCAAGTAAATGACACATGGTAATATGTACCTCCCTGGCCTACTAAGCCTGTGATTCAAACCTCCTTGGGAAGGGTGTCGCTGTAGCCTATGGGATGGTGGAGAAGTGTGTTGAGGTGCCAGGGGAAAGGATTGGCCAGCAGGAAAATATCTACCAAGTTTCCAGCATTTGTAGAAAGCTGGTAAAGGGGTGCTGCTGAAGTTGCTTTGGGTAGTTGGGAAACTGCCAAGAGAATACCTGTGGGGCTGTCTCTGAGCCTTGCTGTGGGTGTGATGGTGTGTTCCACAGGCTGGCCAAACATTGTAGAAACATGTGAAAACCTTTCAGAACCAGAAGAGAAGACTCTTGTTCCTGCAGTGTCCTCCCAGTTCCATCAACTGAGGAGTTGTCATGCCAGCTGGCGAAGGTGAAATGTGTCCAGGGTCCAGGAGCAATATGGGCAGTGATCCTTCCTGAACACTTAACCCAACAGGAAAAGGAAGAAGATGAACTTTAAAATACTGTAATAGGAACCAGGAAAATAAACACATTGTATAGTTGCTAGAAGGGTGGTGGTGGGGTGGTGGCGGTGGTGGTGAGAATGTAGCTCCCAAATCAGTTTTACCTAACCTTTAAGACTATTCTGAGTCCACAAGATAGAGTCAATAAAGGAACGTTAAATAAATTCAAGTAAGAATAACTGTAAAAAGTAGCGATCCTTTTGTAAGGACCCTTCTGTATTAACATGATTTCGCTGCCTTCAGGAAACTCAGGCAAGTTAATTTATTTAAGCGAGGAATATTCTCATGTGGCCAAATAGTTGCTTGATCAGGATCACCGATTTGCTTAATGGAAAAAATAGTTTTCTCATTAAAACTTACCGCAAGACCTTTGCCAGATTTTTATCTAGCAATCTTAAACTTTTATATAATAAGCCTTGCTAATCCAAACTGGCTCTTTTCCCTGAAATATACACACACTTCAACAACTTAAGAACAAAGAAGCCCCTATAGCTGCCCTTGTCTAATTTAATCTTTTTTTTTTAAAGATTTATTTATTTATGCATATCAGAGCTGGGGTACAGGCCAGAGATGCGGCGGGGGAGGGGGTTAGAGGATTCACCAGAGACAGAGTGGGGAGCAGAACAGGCAGACTGACTGAAATACACTGCTGAGGGGAGCAGTGGGTGAGTCAGGAGAGGTCTGCCGCACCATTGGGTTGCTCTCTGGCTGGCCGGGAATTGAACTCGTGCTGCAGAGGCTGCGGATTGCTTCATAGTGCAGTGCCTAACCCCTTGCACCACCAGGGAGGCCCTAATTTAATCTTTTTTTGACATATTATTAATGTAAAATGTACAACCATAAAACTTAAAAAAAAATTAGGAGAAATTGTTTGGGACCTAGAGGTAGGTTAAGAGTTCTTGGACATGGCACCAAAAACACAATCTATAAACGTAATAAAAATTCTACTTCATCAAAATTAAAATCTTTGGCACTGTCAGATACTCCTTTAAGAGAGGATTAAAAGACAACCTTTTGATGTAGAGAAAATATTTGTAAATTACATATCCAACAAAGGTCTTATATCTGGAATAAATAATAAAACTCTTCAATCTACTAAAAACAAACAAACAAAACCAAACAGGGCCTCCCCTGGTGGCTCAGCAGTTGAGCGCTGGGCTGCGAAGTTGCCCGCAGCCTCTGTAGCACTGGTTCGATCCTGGGCCTCCGGGTGAGGGTCCCACATGGCGTGCAGACCTCTCCTGCCATGCCTGCTGCTCCCCTCAGCAGTGTATTTCCTCAGTCTGGCTGTTCTGTTCCCTGCTTTGGTTCTGGTGAATCCTCTCACCCTCCCGCGCTTCTGACTGTACCCAGTGCTTGTATAAATAAATAAATAAATCTTTAAAAAAAAAAAAGGTTTACAAAACAAAACAAAACAAACAAAAAACAAAACCTAACAATCTAATTGGAAAAAGAATGGACATTTCACCAGAGGGGAAATATGGATGGAAAATAAGCAAATGAAATTATTTTTGACATAATTAACCATGAAGAAAATGGAAATCAAAACTACGAATCACTGTGAGCTATCACTGTGAACATGTTCGAACAGCTAATATACAAAATAATGATAAAACCTAAAGTCTAGTTGACTTATTTTGATAGTCATCCAACCCAAATGGTCTTCTAGAATCATCTTCTAGCACTCTCTAATGGATACATTGCTCTGGGCAACAATCCCTTCCCTTCTGCTTCCCTAGCTTCCTTCCATTCCCCTCCCATTCTGCCCCGCCCTCAGCCCCATTTGCACACAGAATATTTAAAATTTAATTTTTGAAAACTCAATGTAAGGGATTTTTGTTTTTCTTCCTGTTTGTTCAGCATCAGAAGCCATCTTCTTGTAACAACTTTTGAGTCACAAACAATAATGTCAGGTTCTGCTCTAAGTAGCATTTATTGTTATCGATAAATTTTGGTAACTCTAAAGAGGTAGTGTTATAATTACTCATCACTGAAACTTTACAGTCAAGAGAGTCTAGGCACCCAGGACATAAACAGCCCCGGATAGAGAAAGCTGAATTTGACCTCAGTGGCCTGATTGCAAAGCTCATTCTCCTCTTGTACCCCTCTGCCTTTGCCATGGAAATTGAAAATATCAGGTACTCATTGTTGTCAGGTGAATACTAGGACTATATTTGGAGATAGGGTCTTTAAAGAGGTAACTCAATGAACATGGAGTCTTTGGTGACTCTGAATCCAAATGAGACACAGGGCAAGCTAGGAATTAGGCAGTTTTAGGGACATTGCAGAAGGGGACCTCAGAGAATTGAGGAAGTCTTCAGAGATAAGGGCAGCAAGAGGTGTGTAACCAATACCACCTGGAAAAACAACATCCCAGGACCAAGGACAACATTGTTAACACTGGCCTTGGTTTCCTTCAAGTGATAAAGGAAGGTAGAGATTGGGGAAATGGAGAATGGTTTAATTTATGGACAACTTAAAAGGACTGCTGTTTAACTTCAATGCAGAGATGCTCATCCGAGGACTGGGCCATAAAGATAAAGAAGTAACAAATGGGGAAAGAGAAAGCTGTTAGATAAGGAATGTGAAGATCCCCCACTCAGTAGCAAATTAATTGAGACAGCTGAGAACTAACCAATCACAAAGAGACTGGTGGAGCTTTAGAATAATTAGGGAAAGAAGGTATATATTCCCTGAGACATGACTCCACTTTGGCTTCCTTGCCCTTCCCAGGCCTGGTTTCCTGGCCTGGGAGTACTACTTTATTTCTGTTCTTTTTCTCCTCAATAAACTTTTTCTTTCTCAAAACAAACCTACCTCTTCTCGCTTGCTTGCTTGAGCGTTTGCGAAGTTCCTGCTGCGGTTCGTGAGACACCAACCCGTGGGGGTCTAGTGGCTGGGGTTCAGCGCTGCCCCTGCAGCCTGGGATCCGTTCCTGGCTGGGAGACTAGGCCTGACAATTCTGGTATCACAAAGACCAGTGTTTTAAAGAAGAGGTGATTAGGATATATATGTCTCCACATGCGTAAGGGATGATCCTGTGCGGACACAGCAAGAAGGTAGCTATCTGTAAGCTACGGAGAGGGACTGCTGAGACTTTGGTCTTGGATTATCAGATTCTGGAATTGTGAGAAAATAAATTTTTGTTGTTTAAGCCACCGGCCAATAGTATTTTGTTTGGGCAGCCCTAGCAAACTAATATACTCATACATCCACCCTGCTGTGCAGAGAAGGGTGTGTACGTACGTTATTTAGGCTCTATCAACCAGATGCGTCCTGCTTAAACCTTGACTCAAGAGTTACTTATTAAAAAAAAAAAAAGAATGATGGTTATTAACTGCAAGATTGTAGTTTCCAGGTAGTAGGAGCAGTGGAGTTGGAGCTGCATACAGTGTCCTTTCCTACTAGCTTCTAAGGCACAACCTGTAGTATTTGGAGCGCAAAAGGGAATCCAGTGCTGTATTCTGAGGAGCAGTTCTGGTGACTGATTTTCTGAATTGTTCCTGGCTCACAAGCTCAGAGTCCAGGTCTCTGATTTTATTGGAGATTCCCAGGCAAACCCAGGATTAGTCAACTTGTTTCTTTTCTACTAATTCAGCCAGAGTCAGTTTCTGTTGCTCAAAAATAAGAAACCAAACTCAAATATAACCTCATGCCAGTATTAGGCAAATATGGAAGAAAAAAGAAGGTCATAGCTAAATCAATGGAGTTTACATAATCAATATATATGATAGATACAGATATATCAATAGAGAATCAATAGGAATTCTACAGATACTGGGCACCAACATTCTTTTTAAATTAACTTCATACCTGAATTAAATTGTTCCATCTCTAGGTTGCAACTGTAGTTCAATAAATGCAGAGAATGGAGCAGCTTTGTCATGTCTTCACCTTTGCAGAGCCCTTTCCAGTGACAGGATGATGTGGCGCCACAAGGGGGCAGTGTGTCCCCTCACACTAGCCTGTGTATTGAAAGCAAAGGCCTGAGTTTGCCTCTTATTGGCTTGACAAGAATAGAGACTTTCTAGGATCAAGGGGGACTAGAGAAATGCGCCCAGTAAAGAAACCAACTCTTTAGACAGAGGAGCCAGGTTGCATCTCAGGCTCCAGCCCAGAGTCTTTTATGATCCCCATAAGGAAGAAGAATGAAGAAACTCCCGGGAGTGTCTTTGGTGATTCTGTGGCTTCATCTGGCCAGTGAGTTGGGGCTGTTGGTGATGGGAACAGGAAGATCACGGTTCAGAGCCCACAGGACCAAAGGGCTAGGTCTTGCTATTAATTTGGAAATGTGCAGGAATAGTATGGAAGGAGAGTCAAAGTGCAATGACTGACTCCAAGTCCTTGTGTTTCTGCCTAGGGGTGAGCAGCCAAAAAGGACAACAGAGTCTCCAGACCCTGAGTATCCAGGAAGGTGAAAATGCCACTGTGAACTGCAGTTATGAAGCGACTATAACCAACTTGCAGTGGTATAGGCAAGATTCAGGGAGAGGTCTTACCCACCTAATTTCAATACTTTCAAGTAAGAAAAAGGCAGAAGACGGGAGACTTCAAGTCACACTTGACACCGCCAAGAAAAGCAGTTCCCTGCTCATCCTGGCCGCCTGGGCTGCAGACTCTGCTGCTTACTTCTGCGCTGTGGACGCACAGTGCTCCCCAGGCACCTGCAGCCACGACACAAACCACCAGAGCTGCCTTTTAGTGGCCCCCTCCGTGGGCTGGGTTGGTGGTTATGTCTTCCCATGAGGGAGCATCCACGGCGCCTGGCGGCAGGAAAGGGAGAGCCTCTCAAATTTGTGAATTTTGTGGAAGTACTTTTTGTAGGGGTACCATTGACTGATGTTAAAAACAGCCCCATTCCTGGCCCAGTGGGCGGGTTCAGGAGGCTTGAATGGATAAGGGAATGGATAAGGCTGCCTGGGGGCAAGGCCATGAGACAGATCTCCATGACCAGGAAAAGGAGCCCAGCTCCAGGCATGCAGAAGCAGAGGCCAGAAGATGTCTCTGTGTCAAAGGCCAGCCCCTGAGGCCAGATATCCCAGCAGATAACCGGTGCCAACTGATGCCCCAAATTGGAAAGCTGTGAAACAGTATAAAAGAGAGCCTCAGCTCCTCCTTCATGCAGACTTCCCTCATCTTGCCCACTACTTCCTGCAGCCGCGTATCCCAATAAATCTCTTTTTCTGTTCTCCACTCTATCTCTGGTGAATTCTTTCACCTCTGTGTCTCCAGCTTCACCCCGATATTTCTCCCTGCTCTACCTTTGACAGGGCAGAGAGGCGGAACAGGACACGGCCAAGCCAGGCCCAGTTCTCCCAGCTCTGGCCGCTAGGCCCCACTATCGGGACAGCGCCTTCCCTCTCCTCTCTTGAACTGCAGGGCTGGGACTGATGAGCCCAAAGATCCTTCAAGCTCTAATTTTATCAGGAAAGTAAATAAGGCACTAGAGGTAGATGAGGAAGGACATCCCAGTATTGGAAGAGCTCACGTGTAGTTTGTGTCGCCCCTCAAAGGGAAGCTGGGCCTGAGATGCATGAGATGATCTATGCCTTCCGCTGATTCTGGTGCAGGAAACCATATAGTCGCGAGGCAGTAGAATGAGAAAGGGTCTTAGGACCCCTTCCACCAAACTTCTCACCTGGAACTGAGGAGCAGAGACTCTGTAACACTAGAGACAAAGACCCAAAGCCTTGGCTCATTAGAGACAGATCTGAATCTGACTCTGTCATTGACTTGGTGTGTCATTTCCAAGCCTCAATTTCTCCATGGTTGAAATGTAAACTTAAAAGGAAGTCATAATGTTTTCTTCACTCACATGAGAGACGTATGTATGTTCTTCACTGCCAGATGCTGTATGTTGTTTTGTGAAAGTGGCCCAAATTCATTCATTCTATTGCCAGATACTTAACAATTTTCCCCCCATTTTTTCTTGGATGATGTCGTGCAAGAAAATAACTACCAATATAGTTTTATTAATACCATTTTGATATGACTGAACATGTGTTTGTAGAGAAAACTAGGGCATTTGTATTCTTGTGGGTGTTTGGTGAAGAAGGTGGGGGTGGGGCAGGGAAAGGTTCAGCAGGGGGTGGTTCCCACGTGCTGACACCCCCTGCCTCATCACCTAGAGCTCCTTTGAAGCTCTGGATTATTAGGCTCTTTCTCAGTTTACTCAATCAGTCTCTGATGATACCATGAATTTATATTTTTAGTGAATATAATTTCTGTTAGTTAGTTAAAGACTGGCTTATTTTCTTGTTACAGGAAACTGAAATATGTTTTTTAACAAGGCAGAGTGTATTTCTGTCACAGAAAGATGCTGTATCACGTACAAGCCAGGACTTGCATGTGTAGGTCTCATCACGTTATGAGGGAGAGAGGATTTTCCCCACGCACTGCCTCTTATTCTTAAGGTGTCACTTACTTTTATACCTTCAAAAAAAATGCTGAGATTCTCTTGCTTTATATACCTCCCAAGCAGAAAGAAAGAGGAAGTTAAAGGGCAAACAGGTACATGCTGGCTGAGTCAATCATTTCCAGAAATTCCACCCTACAGCTTATATCTCATTCTCCAGAATGTTTGTCCATCTGCAAGAGAGACAGGATATCAAGAATGCTTTTTATTTGAGCATGTTTTTGAAAGGGAACTGCTAAGAAAACGAAATCTTTCCCTGTTGAAGAGTCATAGACCTGGAAATGTCTGGTAGCCTGCTAGGCTGATTGATCTCCCAGGCCATCCTGGAAGATCTGTATCCTTCCCTTTTCCTGTGTCAAGAATTTGTATGCTAACTCACCAACTTTATCAATGTGAAGTTGTTATGTATAAAAGAAACTCTTTGTCTCTAGACCAGGGCTCAGACCTTATGGGACTACCCAGGTCTGAGACCTCATGCATGAGTACTAAAGCTTTCCTGACCTCACCATTCCTAAAGTATCACTTGTTCTTCCCCTGCCTGGGTAAAAGACTAGAATTTATTTGTGCAACATTATCACCCACATGAAATCGGAGCTCTATTGGTAAGAAATAGGAGCGCATGGACATTCTAACAGTTGCAACTACCTATTTCTGCTGTTCTTCTGTTGAGGATGTATTAAGACTCATACATATTTTTAAATTTATATTCATTTTTGAAATAGCATCCAATCTGCTCACAGTTATATTGAGTTTACCTCTTAAAAGTCTTCTGGAAGCTGTCACACCCCCCCAGCCCAATTCTCCTCCACCAGCCTAATTAAAAATTCACCATAACGCCTTGCTCCATGGCTCCCAGCACACTTGACCCAGCCCATTCCTCCTCAGCTAGTCCGTTTTATGACAGTCGCTGTGCAAATTTGACCGTGTCAATCACTGAATCCCATTAGCTCCTAGAATGAAGAAAAATGTTTTAATAAGGTCTACAAAACTGCATAAATTAGGATCTTGCTATGTCTCCAGTTTCGTTCCATAATATGCTTTTATCTCCCTTCTTCCCCCACTTTCATGAAAAGATACTTGTACCTACCAGGCAGGCTCACTCATTCACTTATTCATTCTTCATATATTTTTTTAACAACTACTAGGAGAGTTAAAGATCTCTATATTTTGAGATATTGACTATAGAGACTAATAAGGATAAGTCTGATCTCAGGATCATGAGGCCTTATTTGAAAAATAGGATGCCCGTGATTCTAATATAATGCAATGTGATCACGCTACACACACTTCCATATAGACAAGGTCATACAAAGAGCCGAGTGAGCGCTCTCACAAGGAGGCCGTGTGTATATTGGTTCTTGAAGAAGTGTTACAGGGCAGGGAGAGGGGCAGCCCAGACTCCGCAAACCTGCCTATTCTAAATAGGTTCTGCCATCCGCCGCATCAACACAAAACATATGAGACTTTAATGGGAAGGAACTTTAATACAATTAGGAAACAATACAGGACAAGCAAAGAATCTAGTTTCTAAATCAAGCACCCAAAGTTACCCGCCTCCTCATGGGTAAAAGTCCACCCAAGCGGGTTGGCCCAGAGCAAGGCCCAAAGCCTGCCACAAGTCTAAAGCGTCTTCCAGTGGGGACCCACAGAAAAGCATCAGAAACAACCAGACAAGTCTGGAAGGAAAGAGCAAAACCAAAATCAAGAAAAAAACCGCCATTGTCACCTCCCCACGGGTCTCACCCACATCTGTGTCACCCAGTCCGTGACCAAAGGGCAAGTGTAGTTTCTTCACTTGTGTCTGGGCTCCATGTGCCTCCTGCAGGTCTCCTTCTGGCTCCATCCTGCTTCATCCCTTCCTCAGTCTCCTCTGTAGCTTCTTCTCTCTCTGCTCATCTCCACCCTCCTTTTGGGTGGGACAGGAAACCTGGAACCTCCCCCTTTCCTGGGGACCACCCTGTTACAGAAGGACTAGAAATAACCTAGTCAAAGGTAGGGTGCTGTGAACCAGCCACAATAGCTTGGGTGTCAGGGGTTCCTGAAGGGTGGGACCGGGTCGGCGCAATTGTAGAAAATGAGTGAGGAGACGCAGACACTTGATCAGGGTGCGGACATCATCCTGCTGAGGGTCTCAGCAGCCCTTTATTTATACATTACAAGGTACATGAGCGTATGTTTTGGAGTAGTGAGGTAACAATCATCACATCTTCCTCTAGAACAGCCAAGGGTCTATTTGCCCTTCAGCAGAGGTTGTAACTTTTTATTTTTTCAATTTTGAAGCTACCGTATTAATTGTCACTGAAAGGGAACTGTTAATGAAAAGTAACTGTTAAGGAAAAGGAATCTTTCCCAGTTAAAAAGCCATAGTCATGGAATGTAAGTAAAAGACAAGTTGGCTTCCTTAATGAGCATATCTAAACAAGGCCTGGCAGCCTGCTAGGCTGGTTGTTCTCCTGGGCCATTCTCAAAGAGCTGTGTCCTTCCCCTTTTTCTGTGTCAAAAATTTGTATGCTAACTAACCAACGTTATCAATGAATCACGCTGTGCCATGTGCCCTCAAATTGGTTATTCAGTAATTGATCAAACAGCATTTGCAGTTTTACTTTTAAATGCGTATTTTATTTTTTTATTTTTTAAAACTCTTTTTTTTAATAGAGGCATGTTTTATTTATTTATTTATTTGTTTGTTTGTTTTGTTTATACATGCACTGGGTACAGTCAGAAGCGCGGGAGGGTGAGAGAATTCACCAGAGCCAGAGCGGGGAGCAGAGCAGGCAGAAGGACAGAAGCACACTGCCGAGGGGAGCAGCGGGCGGCAGGAGAGGTCTGCGCGCCATGTGGGACCCTCCGCCAGTGGCCGGGGAGCAGCCGGGGATCGAACCGGCGCCGCAGAGGTCACCGGCAGCTTCGCAACCCAGCGCTCAACCACTGCGCCACCGGGGAGGCCCTATTTTTTTTATTTTTTAAGATGTATTTATTTATTTATACAAGCACTGGGTACAGTCAGAAGCGCGAGAGGGTGAGAGAAATCACCAGAGCCAGAGCGGGGAACAGAACAGGCAGACTGAGAAAGCACACTGCTGAGGGGAGCAGCGGGCGGCAGGAGAGGTCTGCGCACCATGTGGGACCCTTGCTTGATGGCTGGGGATCGAACCGGCACTGCAGAGGCTGTAGGCAACTTCACAACCCAGTGCTCAACCGCTGTGCTGTTACAGGGCAGGGAGAGGGGCAGCCCAAACCCCGCAAACCTGCTTATTCTAAATGGGTTTCTTCATGTGTCTCTAGGCTCCATGTGCCTCCTCCAGGTCTCCTTCTGGCTCTCCATCCTGCTCCTTCCTTTTTCAGTCTCCTCTGCAGCTTCTTCTCTCCCTGCTCAGCTCCACCCTCCCTTGGGTGGGGCAGGGAACCTGGAAACTCCCCTTTTCCTGGGGACCACCCCTGTTACAGTGCCACGGGGGAGGCCCTAAAAGCATATTTTAACAATGGTAGAAACTAGCCATAAACAAATGAGGAGATTCTAGCAGGAGTCAGCTAACGAGATTCCTGACTTTTCAGGAATCTGCCCCATGCCCGGACACTTGTCAGACAACATGAGTAGCATGACTCCCAGCAGTAGGGGAGAGAAGAGAGAGTGTTCTGAGCAGAGGCCTCATCCTCAGGCTCAGGGGACCAGTCCAGAAGACATCTCAGATCATGATTTTTGACACTCAGTATACACTAAGATGCCTAAAACAGCTCACGACGTGGTGTGAACAGACAGGTGCTGAGACTGGGGAGCCTTGCTGGATTCCTAACTCTGCAGCATAAAGAGGGTGTCAGAGGAATCGCCATCGACTCAGCCTCAGGTACCACAGTCCGGTCTACAGAAAAGTGTGTGGTGCTTCCTTCCTGGATCTCTACTGCTCAGTCCCAGACACCCATTTCGCTTTTATGTCCACAACTTAAACTCCATTCCTGGGTCAACACCAAATTCAGAGATGTAAAGCAGACTGCAAGGACAGAAGGGAAACCACAAGAGGGCGCTGTTCCCTGCAGGTGGCGATTTGACACAAATTCATCTCCTTTTTACAGGCTGCTGTGTGCTCTTGCGGGCAGTTTGTCTTGCTTACATATGAACCAAGACGTTCTAGAAGATTCCATCAAAGCATCAGGAACTAGGGAAACGACCCTCTCAACTTGGGTACATTCCTAAACAAAACCTGTTGCTACCCCTTCTGCCAGCCATGCTGTCTACTTCCTGCTCAGGATTGATAATCCTGCTGATGTTAGGTGAGTAGCATTTATTCAAAACTCCAAATGTTCTATTCCTTGGTTGTGGTGTAACATTTAATCTCTGCCAGACCAGACACTATCCCTCTCACAATATAAGAAAGCCTCTGCCAATATAATAAAGCCTTTACCTTTATTTTTAGGAAGGACCAGTGGAGACTCAGTGATGCAGACAGCAGACCCGGTCACCTTCTTCGAGGGCACAGCTCTGACCCTGAACTGCAACTACCAGACCAATTATCCACCTTTCCTTTTCTGGTATGTCCAGCATCCAAACAAAGGACTTGAGTTCCTCCTAAAAAGCTCAACAGAAAGCCCAACGGTGTACAGCAACGGTTTCCAGGCCTCTCATGACAAGGATAAGAAAACCTTCCATCTGGAGAAATCCTCGGTGCAAGTGTCTGACTCGGCTGTGTACTTCTGTGCTCTGAGTGACACAGTGAGGGAGGCTGTGGGGGAAGCTGAGCATAAACCCAGAGGGCGCAGGTGGGGCTGACGGGAGCTCTCTCAGGGGAGGGTGCTCTTTTCCCTTGCCAGTGTTCCAGGCCACAGGCCTCCTCAGAGTCCTCCCAGCTCTTGGGTGACTCAATGAGAGAAGTGCTATAGTATATATCTCTTAATTGAAATAAAATCTTTTTTACACAATAAATACAGATATGACGTCCATAGGATGTGGAAGTTTTACTGAGTCTCTGGTTTTTCTAAGAACACTCATAAACTGTGTCAAAATGAAGAACTCTCAGGGACAAGTTTCTCACTATACACATAAAAAAGCCTCTGTTCTACTTCAGTTTAAGCAGAGTTAGTTTTAGTAGCTTCAAGAATTTCTAGGGCTTTCGAGGTACACCTATGTGGTGAAGCTGAGAGTGAAGAAAAAGTGACTTAGCATTATCCCCACTACTAGTGTTGAAAATATTGAAGAACAGTAGCATTTAAAACTTTGGTGAGGGGGCGTCCCTGGTGGCACAGCAGTTGAGTGCTGGGTTGTGAAGCTGCTCGCAGCCTCTGCAGCGCCGGTTCCATCCCCGGCTGCTGGGCGAGGGTCCCACATGGCACACAGACCTCTCCTGCCACCAGCTACTCCCCTCAGCAGTGTACTTCGTCAGTCTGCCTGTTCTGCTCCCTGCTCTGGCTCTGGTGAATTCTCTCACCCTCCCGCGCTTCTGACTGTACCCAGTGCTTGTGTAAATAAATAAATAAATAAATCTTTAAAAAAATAAATAAAATATATTAAATCTTATCTTCATTTTGAATTTATTTTTGTAACATATTAAGGTAGAGGTTCAAATTTATTTGTTGATCTCTAAATGACTCACCATTCATGAGGATACCTTTTATTGAATATACCATCTTTCCTCATTTTTATTATAACTAAATTTCCATAATTTATTTGTATATTTAGACTTTTTATTCTATTCCATTAATCTATTATCTGGACCAGTCCAGAAACATGCCTTTTCTCTTAATAAGCATTACACTTTGTTGCATTAACGGTAGAGGAAATTCCTCTCAATTCTGAGAAACTCGGGGCTTCCTTACCTGCAGTTATCTGCAGCATCAGATTTGGCCTCTAGAGGAAGATGCTACACAAATTGAACTTGGTAGGAAGCCAGAAAGCAACCAGCCTTTGAGGAAAAGCTCTTGCTTTACTTGTGAGCCAACTCCCTTTCCAAGGTGTGAGCGTCCCTGCAGCTGACTGGACCCAGGACGACCCTTCGATTTCCCTTGGACATGAAGCCTGGCCTCATCTTCTTGCTAGTGCTCATACTCACCCTTGGTGAGTAAAGTCTCTTTTTATCCTTTCTATGTTGTTCTGATTAAGAATCAGCCTGAAGAAATATTCCCTCCGTCTGATCCTGAATTGGTGTTGCAGGTGGAACAGGAGCCCAGACAGTGACTCAGCCCCGGGACCTCATCTCTGTCCTTTCAGGGACCCCTGTGCGGCTTGTGTGCAGCTACTCATATTCTGGGAGCCCTTATCTCCTCTGGTATGTCCAGTACCCCAAACAACCTCTCCAGTTTCTTCTGAATCACCTCTCAGGGAAGACTGACAAAGGTTTTATGGTCAAGCATGACAAGGGCACGACTTCCTTCCATCTGGAGAAAGAGTCAGCCCAGGAGGAAGACTCAGCCACATACTTCTGCGCCCTGAGTGCTACAGTGACTGGGTGTGCAGGCGAAGTGCAGCTCAAACCCCGTACTCCCAGGAAGTCTGTGATTCTTGGCCCCAGTGGGGTGTTCTTTCTCTAGAGACTGACATTGAGTTTAGATCCAGTACCAGCAGGTGTCAGTTAGCTGTAGATTAACCTCAAAAATTATCCAAGAAAATTCTCATTATTACTGTCTAAATTAGTTTTAAAAACAGTAAGTATATTTTTCTGTCCAGTAGTACCGAGAAAATACCTTTGAAATAAAAACGAGATTGCACAGCATAAAAATATTATTTCCCTGGTTCAGAGGACCTCTCAGCTCTCAAAAGTGCAGACCCCTCTCTAGCTGCTCCGCCACCCAGAGTACCCAATGTGCTCATCACCTCAAATCCAAGCACAGGTCCTTAGAAGGATGACACAGTTTTATGATGTGACAGTTCATCTTCTTGCATCTAACACCTTTCCTCTCATGCACTTCATGGATGCCTGTGATCTCAACTGTAGTCCAGTGAGGAGTGAAAAATAAACCCAGTAACTTGAACAAGGGAAGTTTAATGTAGAATTATTAGATAATAATAGGAAATCAGCTACTATTTATGGTGGAAAAGAACTCAAAAAATACAGGAATGGCCTATGTAGGGAAAACTCTTGTGTAAGCCAGAATTTCCAAGTAAATGACAAGCCTGTGATTCAGACCTCCTTGGGGAGGGTGTGGCTGTAGCCTGTGGAATGGTGGAGAAGTGTGTTGAGGGGCCAGCGGAAAGGATTGGCCAGGAGGAAAACATCTGTCAAGTTTCCAAAATTTATAGGAAGCTAATAAAGGCGTGCTGCTGAACTTGCTTGGGGTAGTTGTGAAACTGCCAAGAGAAAATCGGGGCTGTCTCTGAACCTTGCTGGGGGTGTCACTGTGTGTCCCACAGGCTGGGCAAACATTGTAGAAACATGTGAAAACGTTCTAAAACCAGAAGAGAAGACTCTTGTTCCTGCAGTATCCTTCCAGTTCCATCAACAGAGGAGTTGTCATGCCAGCTGGCAAAGGAGAAATGTTTCCAGGGTGCAGGACCAATATGGCAAATAGGGCAGTGATCCTTCTCTGAACACTTAACCCAATAGGGAAAGGAAACAAGAGGAACTTTTAAATACAGTGATAGGCACCAGGAAAATAAACACATTGTATAGTTGTTAGAAGGGTGGTGGTAGGGTGGTGGCCGTGGTGCTGAGAATGTAGCTCCCAAATCAATTTTACCTAACCTTTAAGACTATTCTGAGTCCACAAGATAGACTCAATAAAGGAACGTTAAATAAATTCAAGTAAGAATAACTGTAAAAAGTAGCGATCCTTTTGTAAGGGCCTTTCTGTATTAACATGACTTCATTGCCTTCTTCAGGAAACTCTGTCAAGTTAGTTAACTTAAGCAAGTGTTATTCTCATGTGGCCAAATGGCTGCTTGATCAGGATAACCTATTTGCTTAATGGAAAAAGTATTTTTCTCAAAAAACTTACCTAGGAACTTTGCCATATTTTTATCTACCAATCTTAAACTTTTATATAATAAGCCTTGCTGATTCAAAGTGGCTCTTTTCATTGAAATATACACACACCTTCAACAACTTAAGAAAACAGAAGCCCATATAACTGCCCCTGTCTAATTTAATCTTTCTTTTTTAAATTTAATCTTTTTTTTTGACATACTATTAATGTAAAATGTACAACCATAAAACTTAAAAAAATTAAGAGAAATTCTTTGGAACCTAGCGGTAGGTTAAGCGTTCTTGGCCACGATACCGAAAACACAATCTATAAAAGTAAAAAAAAATTGACTTCATCAAAATTAAAATCTTTGACACTGTGAGATACTTGTTTAAGAGAGGATTAAAGGCAACCTTCCAATGTAGAGAAAATATTTGTAAATTACATATCCAACAAAGGTCTTATATCTAGAAGAAATAATAAAACTCTTCAATCTACTAAAAACAAACACACAAACAAAACCAAACAATCTAATTAGAAAAAGAATGGACATTTCACCAGAGAGGAAATATGGATGGAAAATAAGCACATGAAAATATTTTTAACACAATTACCCATGAAGAGAATGCAAATCAAAACTACAATGGGCTATCACTGTGAACATGTTAGAACAGCTAAGATACAATATAATAATAAAACCAAATGTTGGCAAGTATGTGAAGAAATTGTAATCATACATTATTGGTGGAAGTGAACATCGTACAGACACTGTGGAAAAAGTTTGGGAATTTGACTTAAAAATAAACATGCAGTCATCACATGATGAGAGAAAACATAAAAATTGTGAAAGTTGAATAAGGCTTATGGTCGAGTTACCATTATCAGATTCCTGGTTTTCATGTTGTAAACAATGGAGGAAGCTATCCAACAAGTACGTAGGGCTCTACAAATTATTTTAGCAACTCTTCAGGAGTAGTTTCAAAATAATTAAAAATTTCTGATTCTTTGCTATCACCACCATTTTTATCTGGAAAATCATGAAGATTTGAGAGGATGTCAAGTCCATGTTAGTAGGTGCAACATTTCAAAAATTCTAGTTGACTTGTTTTGATAGTCATCCACCCCAATGGTCTTCTAGAATCATCTTCTAGCACTCTCTAATGAGTAGATTGTTCTGGGCAACAATCCCTTCCCTTCTGCTTCCATGCCTTCCTTCCTTCCCCTCTCCTCATTCCCCCCACCATTTGCCCACAGAATATTTTAAATTTAATTTTTGAAAACTCAACTTAAGGGATTTTTGTTTTTCCTCTTGTTTGTTCAGCATCAGAAGCCATCTTCTTGTAACAACTTTTGAGTCACAAACAATGTCAGGTTCTGCTCTAAGTAGCATTTATTGTTATCGATAAATTTTGGTAACTCTAAAGAGGTGGTGTTATAATTACTCATCACTGAAACTTTACAGTCAAAAGAGTCTAGGCACCCAGGACATAAACAGGCCCTGGATGGAGAGAGCTAAATTTGACTTCAGTGGCCTGATTGCAAAGCTCGTTCTCCTTTTGTACCTCTCTGCCTCTTTCCAAGGAAATTGAAAATATCAGGTACTCATTGTTTCCAGGTGAATACTAGGACTATATTTTGAGATAGGGTCTTTAAAAAGATGATTCAATTAACATGGAGTCTTTGGTGACCCTGAATCCAAAGACCAGTGTTTTTAAAGAAGAAGCGATTAGAATATGCCTCCACATGCATAAGGGATGACCCTGCGTGGACACAACAAGCAGGAAGCCATCTGTAAGCCACAGAGAAGGACTGCTGAGACTTTGGTCTTGGATTAAGAGATTCTGGAACTGTGAGAAAATAAAATTTTTTGTTGTTTAAGCCACTAGCCAATATTATTTTTTTGGGCAGCCCTAGATACTAATACATTCATCCATCCACCCTGCTGTGCAGAGAAGTGTGTGTATGTTATTTAAGGCTCTATCAACCAGATGCGTCCTGCTTAAACCTTGACTCAGGAGTTACTTATTAAAAAAAAAAAAAGAATGATGGGCAATAACTGCAAGATTGTACTTTCCAGGCATCAGGAGCAGTGGAGTTGAGCTGCATATAGTGTCCTCTCCTACTACCTTCTAAGGCACAACCTGTAGTATTTGGAGAGCAAAAGGGAATCCAGTGCTGTATTCTGAGGAGAAGTTCTGGAGACTGATTTTCTGAATTGTTTCTGACTCACAAGCTCAGAGTCCAGGTCTCTGATTTTACTGGAGATTCTCAGGCAAACCCAGGATTAGTCAACTTGTTCCTTTTCTACTAATTCAGCCAGAGTCAGTTTCTGTTGCTCAAAAATAAGAAACCAAACTCAAATATAAATCTCATGCCAGTATTAGACAAATATGGAAGAAAAAGGAAGATCATAGCTAAATCAATGGAGCTTATATATATATATATATATCATAGATATATCATAGATATATCGATACAGAATCAATAGGCATTCTACAGATACTGGGCACCAACATTCTTTTTAAATTAACTTCGCACCTGAATTAAATTGTTCCATCTCTAGGTTGCAACTGTAGTTCAATAAATGCAGAGAATGGAGCAGCTTTGTCATGTCTTCACCTTTGCAGAGCCCTGCAAAGGTTTCTGTTGACAGGATGATGTGGTGCCACAAGGGGGCAGTGTCTCCCCTCACACTAGCCTGTGTATTAATGCATAGGCCTGAGCTTGCCTCTTATTGGCTTGGTGAGAATAGAGACTTTCTGGGATCAAGGGGGACTAGAGAAATGCGCCCAGTAAAGAAAGCCAGCTCTTTAGACAGAGGAACCAGGTTGCATCTCAGGCTCTAGCCCAGAGTCTTTTGTGATCCCCATAAGGAAGAAGAATGAAGAAACTCCCGGGAGTGTCATTGGTGATTCTGTGGCTTCATCTGGCCAGTGAGTTGGGGCTGTTGGTGATGGGAACAGGGAGATCACGGTTCAGAGCCCACAGGACTAAAGGGCTAGGTCTTGCTGTTAATTTGGAAATGTACAGGAATAGTATGGAAGGAGAGTCAAAGTGCAATGTCCTTGTGTTTCTGCCTAGGGGTGAGCAGCCAAAAAGGACAACAGAGTCTCCAGACCCTGAGCATCCAGGAAGGTGAAAATGCCACTGTGAACTGCAGTTATGAAGCGACTATAACCAGGTTGCATTGGTACAGGCAAGATTCAGGGAGAGGCCTTACCCACCTAATTTCGATATTTTCAAGTAAGAAAAAGGAAGAAGATGGGAGACTTCAAGTCACGCTTGACACCACCAAGAAAAGCAGTTCCCTGCTCATCCTGGCCGCCCGGGCTGCAGACTCTGCTGCTTACTTCTGCGCTGTGGATGCACAGTGCTCCCCAGGCACCTGCAGCCACGACACAAACCACCAGAGCTGCCTTTTAGCGGCCTCCTCCGTGGGCTGGGTTGGTGGCTATGTCTTCTCATGAGGGAGCATCCACGGCACCTGGCAGCAAGAAAGGGAGAGCCTCTCCAATTTGTGAATTTTGTGGAAGTACTTTTTGTAGGGGTACCATTGACTGGGGTTAAAAACTAAGCCCCCAGTTCTGGCCCAGTGGGCAGGTTTGGGAGGCTTGAATGGATAAGGCTGCCTGGGGGCACGGCCATGAGACAGATCTCCATGACGAGGAAAAGGAGCCCAGCTCCAGGCATGCAGAAGCAGAGGCCAGAAGATGTCTCTGTGTCAAAGGCCAGCCCCTGAGGCCAGCTATCCCAGCAGATAACCGGTGCCAACTGGTGCCCCAAATTAGAAAGCTGTGAAACAGTGTAGAGCCTCAGCTCCTCCTTCATGCAGACTTCCCTCATCTCGCCTGCTGCTTCCCGCAGGCGCGTATCCCAAAAAATCCTCCTTTTCTGTTCTCCACTCTACCTCTGGTGAATTCTTTCACCTCCGTGTCTCCAGCTTCACCCCAATATTTCTCCCTGCTCTACCTTGGATAGGGCAGAGAGGCGGAACAGGACACGGCCAAGCCAGGCCCAGTTCTCCCAGCTCTGGCCGCCAGGCCCCACTATCGGGACAGCGCCTTCCCTCTCCTCTCTTGAACTGCAGGGCTGGGACTGATGAGCCCAAAGATCCTTTGAGCTCTAATTTTATCAGGAAAGTAAATAAGACACTAGAGGAAGATGAGAAAGGACATCCCAATATTGGAAGAGCTCACATGTAGCTTGTGTCGCCCCTCAAAGGGAAGCTGGGCCTGAGATGCATGAGATGATCTATGCCTTCCGCTGATTCTGGTGCCGGAAACCATATAGTCACGAGGCAGTAGAATGAGAAAGGGTCTTAGGATTCCTTCCACCAAACTTCTCACTGGTAGCCGAGGAGCAGAGACTCTGTAACACTGGGGACAAAGACCCAGAGCCTTGGCTCGTTAGAGACAGATCTGAATCTGACTCTGTCATTGACTTGTGTCATTTCCAAGCCTCAGTTTCTCCATGATTGAAATGTAAACTTAAAAGGAAGTCATAATGTTTTCTTTACTCACATGAGAGACGTATGTATGTTCTTCTCTGCCAGACCCTGAATTGTTGTTTTGTGAAAGAGGGCTCTTCTATTGCCAAATACATAACAGTTTTCCACCCACTTATTCTTGGATGATGTCGTGCCAGAAAATAAATACCAATATAGTTTTATTAATACCATTTCGATATGACTGAACATGTGTTTGTAGAGAAAACTAGGGCATTTGTATTCTTGTGGGTGTTTGGTGAGGAAGGTGGGGTTGGGGCAGGGAAAGGCTCAGCAGGGGGTGGTTCCCACATGCTGACACCCCCTGCATCATCACCTAGAGCTCCTTTGAAGCTCTCGATTATTAGGCTCTACCTCAGTTTATTCAATCAGTCTCTGATGATGCCATGAATTTATATTTTTAGTGAATATAATTTCTGTTAGCTAAAGATTGGTTGATTTTCATGTTACAGGAAACTCAAATTATGCTTTTTAACAAGGCAGAGTGTATTTCTGTCACAGAAAGAAGCTGTATCATGTACAAGCCCGGGCTGGCATGTGCAGGTCTCATCACGTTATGAGGGAAAGAGGATTTTCCCTACATGCTGCCTCTCATCCTTAAGGTATCACTTATTTTTATACCTTCAAAAAAATGATGACATTCATTTGCTTTATATACCTCCCAAGCAGAAAGAAAGAGGAAGTTAAAGGGCAAACAGGTACATGCCGGCTGAGTCAATCATTTCCAGAAATTCCACCCTACAGCTTATATCTCATTCTCCAGAATGTTTGTCCATCTGTGAGGGAGACAGCATACCGAGAATGCTTTTTATTTGAGCATGTTATCACCCACATGAAATCGGAGATCCATTGGTAAGAAATAGGAGCACATGGACATTCTAATGCTTGCAACTACCTATTTCTGCCGTTCTTCTATTGAGGATGTATTAAGACTCATATATATTTTTAAATTTATTTTCATTTTTGAAATATCATCCAATCTGCTCACAGTTATATTGAGTTTACCTCTTAAAAGTCTTCTGGAAGCTGTCACACCCCCCACAGCCCAATTCTCCTCCACCAGCCTAATTAAAAATTCACTGTAACGCCTTGCTCCATGGCTCCCAGCACGCTTGACCCAGCCCATTCCTCCTCAGCTAGTCCGTTTTATGACAGTCGCTGTGCAAATTTGACCGTGTCAATCACTGAATCCCATTAGCTCCTAGAATGAAGAAAAATGTTTTAATAAGGTCTACAAAACTGCATAAATTAGGATCTTGCTATGTGTCCAGTTTTGTTCCACAATATGCTTTTATCTCCCCTCCTTCCCCCACTTTCATGAAAAGATACTTGTACCTACCAGGCAGGCTCACTTACTCACTTATTCATTCTTCATATATTTTTTGAACAACTACTAGGAGAGTTAAAGGTCTCTATATTTTGCGAGATTGACTACAGAGACTAATAAGGATAAGTTTCTGATCTCAGGATCATGAGGCCTTGTTTGAAAAATAGGATGCCCTATGATTCTAATATGATGCAATGTGATCACGCTACACACACTTCCATACAGACAAGGTCATACAAAGAGCCGAGTGAGCGCTCTCACAAGGAGGCCGTGTGTATATTGGTTCTTGAAGAAGGACTAGACATCACCTAGTTAAAGGTAGGGGAGAGAAGAGAGAGTAGAGGGGCTCATCATCTGGCTCAGGGGACCAGTGAGGGAATATGTCCAGAAGACATCACAGATCATGATTTTTTTTTAATTTATTTTTTTATTTTTTTAAGATTCATTTATTTATAAAAGCACTGCGTACAGTCAGAAGCAAGGGAGGGTGACAGAATTCACCAGAGCCAGAGCGGAGAGTAGAGCAGGCCTACTGAGGAAGTACACTGCTGAGGGGAGCAGCTGGCGTGGCAGGAGAGGTCTGCGCACCAGGTGGGGGATTGAAATGGCGCTACAGAGGCTACTGGCAGTTTCGCAACCCAGCGCTCAACCACTGCGCCACTGGGGAGGCCTCAGATCATGATTCTTGACACTCAGTATACCCTAAGATGCCTAAAACCGGCTCACGACGTGGTGTGAACAGACAGGTGCTGAGACTGGGAAGCCTTGCTGGATTCCTAATCTGCAACATAAAGAGGGTGTCAGAGGAATCGCCACCTACTCAGCCTCAGGTACCACAGTCCGGTCTACAGAAAAGTGTGTGGTGCTTCCTTCCTGGATCCCTACTGCTCAGTCCCAGACACCCATTTCGTTTCTATATCCACAACTTAAACTCCATTCCTGGGTCAACACCAAATTCAGAGATGTAAAGCCGACTGCAAGGACAGAAGGGAAACCACAAGAGGGCGCTGTTCCCTGCAGGTGGCGATTTGACACAATTCATCTCCTTTTTACAGCCTGCTGTGTGCTTTTGCAGGGCAGTTTGTCTTGCTTGACATATGAACCAAGACGTTCTAGAAGATTCCATCAAAGCATCAGGAACTAGGGAAACGACCCTCTCAACTTGGGTACATTCCTAAACAAAACCTGTGCTCCCTTTCTGCCAGCCATGCTGTCTGCTTCCTGCTCAGGATTGATAATCCTGCTGATGTTAGGTGAGTAGCATTTATTCAAAACTCCAAATGTTCTATTCCTTGGTTTGTGGTAACCTGTAATCTCTGCCAGAGCAGACACTATCCCTCTCACACTGCCATATAATAAAGCCTTTACTTTTATTTTCAGGAAGGACCAATGGAGACTCAGTGAACCAGACAGTAGGCCCGGTCACCCTCTTCGAGGGCAAAGGTCTCACCCTGAACTGCAACTACGAGACCAGCTACACAGCTTATGTTTTCTGGTATGTCCAGCGTCCAAACAAAGGGCTTGAGATCCTCTTAAAAAGCTCAACAGAAAGCCTTAAGGACAGCAGTGGTTTCCAGGCCTCTCATGACAAGGATAAGAAAACCTTCCATCTGCAGAAATCCTCGGTGCAAGTGTCTGACTCGGCTGTGTACTTCTGTGCTCTGAGTCACACAGTGAGGGAGGCTGTTGGAGAAGCTGAGCATAAACCCAGAGGGCGCAGGTGGGGCTGAGGGGAGCTCTCTCAGGGGAGAGTGCTCTTTCCCCAGCCAGTGTTCCGGGCCACAGGCCTCCTCAGAGTCGTCCCAGCTCTTGGGTGACTCAATGAGAAAAGTGCTATAGTATATATCTCTTAATTTAAATAAATTTTTTTTGCACAATAAATTCAGGCATGACGTCTATAGGATGTGGAAGTTTTACTGAGTCTCTGGTTTTTCTTAGAACATTCATAAATTGTGCCCAAATGAAAAACTCTCAGGGACAAGTTTCTCACTATATACATAAAAAAGCCTCAGCTCTACTTTAGTTTAAGCAGAGTTAGTTTTAGTAGGTTCAAGAGTTTCTAGGACATTCGAGGTAAACCTATGTGGTGAAGCTAAGAGTGAAGAAATAGTGACTTGGCATTATCCCCACTACTAGTGTTGAAAGTATTGAAGAACAACAGCATTTAAAACTTTGGTGGGGGGGCCTCTCCGGTGGCGCAGCCGTTGAGCGCTGGGTTGTGAAGCTGCCCACAGCCTCTGTGTTGGTTCAATCCCCAGCTGCCAGCGAGGGTCCCACATGGCGCACAGACCTATCCTGCCACCCGCTGCTCCCCTCAGCAGTGTATTTTGTCAGTCTGCCTGTTCTGCTCCCCGCTCTGGCTCTGGTGAATTCTCTCACCTTCCTGCGCTTCTGACTGTACCCAGTACTTGTGTATATAAATAATCTTTAAAAAAAGTAAAATAAATATATTAAATCTTATCTTCATTTTGAATTTATTTTTGTAACATATTAAGGTAGAGGTTCAAATTTATTTGTTGATCTCTAAATGACTCACCATTCATGAAGATACCTTTTATTGAATATACCATCTTTCCTCATTTTTATTATAACTAAATTTCCATAAATTATTTGTATATTTAGACTTTTTATTCTATTCCATTAATCTATCTTCTGGACCAGGCCAGAAAGATGCCTTTTCTCTTAATAAGCATTACACTCTGTTGCATTAACGGTAGAGGAAATCCCTCTCAATTCTGAGAAGCTTGGGGCTTCCTGACCTGCAGTTATCTGCAGCATCAGATTTGGCCTCTAGAGGAAGATGCTACACAAATTGAACTTGGTAGGAAGCCAGAAAGCAACCAGCCTTTGAGGAAAAGCTTTTGCTTTACTTGTGAGCCAACTCCCTCACCAGGTGTGAGCGTCCCTGCAGCTGACAGTACCCAGGACGACCCTTCGATTTCCCTCAGACATGAAGCCTGGCCTCATCTTCTTGCTAGTGCTCATACTCACCCTCGGTGAGTAAAGTCTCTTTTGATCCTTTCTATGGTGTTCTTATTAAGAATCAGCCTGAAGAAATATTCCCTCCGTCTGATCCTGAACTGGTGTTGCAGGTGGAACAGGAGCCCAGACAGTGACTCAGCCCCCGGACCTCATCTCTGTCCTTGCAGGGACCCCCGTGCGGCTTGAGTGCAACTACTCATATTCTGGGAGCCCTTATCTCTTCTGGTATGTCCAATACCCCAAACAAACCCTCCAGGTTCTCATGAATCACCTCTCAGGGAAGAATGACAAAGGTTTTACGGCCAAGCATGACAAGGGTACGACTTCCTTCCATCTGGAGAAAGCGTCAGCCCAGGAGGAAGACTCAGCCACGTACTTCTGCGCCCTGAGTGCCACAGTGACTGGGTGTGCAGGTGAAGCGCAGCTTAAACCCCACGCTCCCAGGAAGTCTGTGATTCTTGGCCCCAGTGGGGCATTCTTTCTCTAGAGACTGACACTGAGTTTAGATCCAGTACCAGCAGTCGTCAGTTAGCTGTAGATTAACCTCAAAAATTATCCAAGAAAATTCTCATTATTACTGTCTAAATTAGTTTTAAAAACAGTAAGTATATTTTTCTGTCCACTAGTATCTAGAAAATACCTTTGAAATGAAAACGAGATTGCATAGCATAAAAATATTATTTCCTAGATTCAGAGGACCTCCCAGGCTCTCAAAAGTGCAGACTCCTCTCCAGCTCCTCTTCACCCATAGAACCCAATATGCTCATCACCTCACATCCAAGCACAGGTCCTTGAAAGGACAGTACAGTTTTATGATGTGACAGTTCATCTTCCTGCATCTAACACCTTTCCTCTCGTGCCCTTCATGGATGCCTGTGACCTCAATTGTAGTCCAGTGAGGAGGAAAAAAACCCAGTAACTTGAACAAGGGAAGTTTAATGTAGAATTATTAGATAATAATAGGAAATCAGCTACTACTTATGGTGGAAAAGAACTCTAAAAATACAGGAACAGCCTATGTAGGCAAAACTCTAGTTTAAGCCAGAATTTCCAAGTAAATGACACATGGTAATATGTACCTCCCTGGCCTACTAAGCCTGTGATTCAAACCTCCTTGGGGAGGGTGTGGCTGTAGCCTATGGGATGGTGGAGAAGTGTGTTGAGGTGCCAGGGGAAAGGATTGGCCAGCAGGAAAATATCTACCAAGTTTCCAGCATTTGTAGAAAGCTGGTAAAGGGGTGCTGCTGAAGTTGCTTGGGGCAGTTGGGAAACTGCCAAGAAAACACCTGTGGGGCTGTCTCTGAGTTTTGCTGGGGGTGTGATTGTGTATCCCACAGGCTGACCAAACATTGTAGAAACATGTGAAAACCTTCCAGAACCTGAAGAGAAGACTCTTGTTCCTGCAGTGTCCTCCCAGTTCCATCAACTGAGGAGTTGTCATGCCAGCTGGCAAAGGTGAAATGTTTCTAGGGTCCAGGACCAATATGGGCAGTGATCCTTCTCTGAACACTTAACCCAATAGGAAAAGGAACAAGATGAACTTTAAAATGCTGTAACAGGAACCAGGAAAATAAACACATTGTGTAGTTGCTAGAAGGGTGGTGGTGTGGTGGTGGCGGTGGTGGTGAGAATGTAGCTCCAAATCAGTTTTACCTAACCTTTAAGACTATTCTGAGTCCAGAAGATAAACTCAATAAAGGAACGTTAAATAAATTCAAGTAAGAATAACTGTAAAAATTAGCGATCCTTTTGTAAGGACCCTTCTGTATTAACATGATTTCGCTGCCTTCTTCAGGAAACTCAGGAAAGTTAATTTAGTTAAGCAAGCGGTATTCTCATGTGGCCAAATAGCTGCTTGATCAGGATAACCTATTTGCTTAATGGAAAAAATAATTTTCTCATTAAAACTTACCTCAAGACCTTTGCCAAATTATTATCTACCAATCTTAAACTTTTATATAAGCCTTGCTAATCCAAACTGACTCTTTTCCCTGAAATATACACACACTTTCAACATCTTAAAAACAAAAAAGCCCCTATACCTGCCCCTGTCTAATTTAATCTTTTTTTTTAAAGATTTATTTATTTATGCATACTAGAGTGGGGTACGGGCTAGAGATGTGGGGTGGGGGTTGGGGGGATTCACCAGAGACAGAGTGGGGAACAGAACAGGCAGACTGACTGAAATACACTGCTGAGGGGAGCAGAGGGCGAGTCAGGAGAGGTCTGCCGCACCATGTGTCTTGCTCTCTGGCTGGCCGGGAATTGAACTTGTGCTGCAGAGGCTGCGGATTGCTTCATAGTGCGGTGCCTAACCTCTTGCGCCACCAAGGAGGCCCTAATTTAATCTTTTTTTGACATACTATTAATGTAAAATGTGCAACCATAAAACTTAAAAAAAAATTAGGAGAAATTCTTTGGGACCTAGAGGTAGGTTAAAAGTTCTTGGACACGACACCAAAAACACAATCTATAAAAGTAATAAAAATTCTACCTCATCAAAATTAAAATCTTTGGCACTATCAGATACTCCTTTAAGAGAGGATTAAAAGGCAACTTTCCGATGTAGAGAAAATATTTGTAAATTACATATCCAACGAAGGTCTTTATATCTGGAATAAATAATAAAACTCTTCAATCTACTAAAAACAAACAAACAAAACCAAACAAACTGGGCCTCCCCTGGTGGCTCAGCAGTTGAGTGCTGGGCTGCAAAGTTGCCCGCAGCCTCTGTAGCACTGGTTCGATCCTGGGCCTCAGGGTGAGGTTCCCACATGGCGTGCAGACATCTCCTGTCACGCCCGCTGCTCCCCTCAGCAGTGTATTTCCTCAGTCTGGCTGTTCTGTTCCCCATTTTGGCTCTGGTGAATCCTCTCACCCTCCCGCGCTTCTGACTGTACCCAGTGCTTGTATAAATAAATAAATAAATCTTTAAAAAAAAAGGTTTACAAAACAAAAAAAAAACAAAAAACAAAACCAAACAATCTAATTGGAAAAAGAATGGACGTTTCACCAGAGAGGAAATATGGATGGAAAAGAAGCAAATGAAATTATTTTTAACATAATTACCCATGAAGAAAATGCAAATCAAAACTATGAATCACTGTGGGTTATCACTGTGAACATGTTCGAACAGCTAAGATACAAATTAATGATAAAAACTAAAGTGTTGTTGACTTATTTTGAAAGTCATCCAACCCAAATGGTCTCCTAGAATCATCTCCTGGCACTCCCTAATGGATACATTGCTCTGGGCAACAATCCCTTCCCTTCTGCTTCCATACCTTCCTTCCTTCCCCTCCCCATTGCCCCACCCCCCCCCCAGCCCCATTTGCACAGGAATATTTAAAATTTAATTTTTGAAAACTCAACCTAAGGGATTTTTGTTTTTCTTCCTGTTTGTTCAGCATCAGAAGCCATCTTCTTGTAACCACTTTTGAGTCATAAACAAAAATGTCAGGCTCTGCTCTAAGTAGCATTTATTGTTATTGATAAATTTTGGCAATTCTAAAGAGGTAGTGTTATTATTGCTCATCACTGAAACTTTAGAGTCAAGAGAGTCTAGGCACCCAGGACATAAACAGCCCCGGATAGAGAGAGCTGAATTTGACCTCAGTGGCCTGATTGCAAAGCTCGTTCTCCTCTTGTACCCCTCTGCCTCTTGCCATGGAAATTGAAAATATCAGGTACTCATTGTTGTCAGGTGAATACTAGGACTATATTTGGAGACAGGGTCTTTAAAGAGGTGACTCAATGAACATGGAGTCTTTGGTGACCCTTAATCCAAAGACCAGTGTTTTAAAGAAGAGGCGATTAGGATATGTCTCCACATGCGTAAGGGATGACCCTGTGCGGACACAGCAAGAAGGCAGCCATCTGTAAGCCACAGAGAGGGACTGCTGAGACTTCCGTCTTGGAGTATCAGATTCTGATTTTGTGAGAAAATAAATTTTTGTTGTTTAAGCCACCGGCCAATAGTATTTTGTTTGGGCAGCCCTAGCAAACTAATATACTCATACATCCACCCTGCTTTGCAGAGAGGGTTGTATACGATATTTAGATTCTATCAACCAGATGCGTCCTGCTTAAACCTTGACTCAGGAGTTACTTATTAAAAAAAATAAATAAAAAGAATCATGGTTATTAACTGCAAGATTGTAGTTTCCAGGCAGCAGGAACAGTGGAGTTGGAGCTGCATACAGTGTCCTCTCCTACTAGCTTCTAAGGCACAACCTGTAGTATTTGGAGCGCAAAAGGGAATCCAGTGCTGTATTCTGAGGAGCAGTTCTGGAGACTGATTTTCTGAATTGTTCCTGGCTCACAAGCTCAGAGTCCAGGTCTCTGATTTTACTGGAGATTCTCAGGCAAACCCAGGATTAGTCAACTTGTTCCTTTTCTACTAATTCAACCAGAGTCAGTTTCTGTTGCTCAAAAATAAGAAACCAAACTCAAATATAATCTCATGCCAGTATTAGGCAAATATGGAAGAAAATGAAGATCATAGCTAAATCAATGGAGCTTATATATATATATATATATATATATATATATATATATATATCAATACATATCATAGATGTTATAGGACAGGGAGAGGGGCAGCCCAAACCCCGCAAACCTGCCTATTCTAAATGGGTTTTGCCATTCGCCGCATCAACACAAAACATAGGAGACTTTAATGGGAAGGAACTTTAATAAAACTAGGAAACAATACAGGTAAGGCAAAGAGTTTAGTTTCTAAATGAAGCATCCAGAGTTACCCGTCCCCTCGTGGGTAAAAGTCCATCCAAATGGGATTGGCCCAGAACAAGGCCCCAAAGCCTGCTACAAGTCTAAAGCATCTTCCAGTGGGGACCCACAGAAAAGGGTCACAAACAACCGGACAAGCCCGGAAGGAAAAGAGCAAAATCAACATCAAGATAAAAGCTGCCATGGTCACCTCCCCACGGGTCTCACCCACATCTGTGTCACCCCGTCCACGACCAAAAGACAAGTGCAGTTTCTTCATATGTCTCTAGGCTCCACGCGCCTCCTCCAGGTCTCCTGGCTCCATCCTGCTTCCTTCCTCAGTCTCTTCTGCAGCTTTTCCTCTTCCTGCTCAGCTCCACCCTCCCTTGGGCGGGGTAGGGAAACTCCCCCTTTCCTGGGGACCACCCTGTTACATAGATATAGATATATCAATATAGAATCAATAGGCATTCTACTGATACTGGGCACCAACATTCTTTTTAAATTAACTTCGTACCTGAATTAAATTTTTCCATCTCTAGGTTGCAACTGTAGTTCAATAAATGCAGAGAATGGAGCAGCTTTGTCATGTCTTCACCTTTGCAGAGCCCTTTCCAGTGACAGGATGATGTGGCGCCACAAGGGGGCAGTGTGTCCCCTCACACTAGCCTGTGTATTAAAGCAAAGGCCTGAGTTTGCCTCTTATTGGCTTGGGGAGAATAGAGACTTTCTAGGATCAAGGGGGATTGGAGAAATGCACCCAGTAAAGAAAGCAGCTCTTTAGACAGAGGAGCCAGGTTGCATCTCAGGCTCCAGCCCAGAGTCTTTTGTGATCCCCATAAGGAAGAAGAATGAAGAAACTCCCGGGAGTGTCTTTGGTGATTCTGTGGCTTCATCTGGCCAGTGAGTTGGGGCTGTTGGTGATGGGAACAGGAAGATCATGGTTCAGAGTCCACAGGACTAAAGGGCTAGGTCTTGCTGTTAATTTGGAAATGTACAGGAATAGTATGGAAGGAGAGTCAAAGTGCAATGACTGACTCAAAATCCTTGTGTTTCTGCCTAGGGGTGAGCAGCCAAAAAGGACAACAGAGTCTCCAGACCCTGAGCATCCAGGAAGGTGAAAATGCCACTGTGAACTGCAGTTATGAAGTGACTATAACCAACTTGCAGTGGTACAGGCAAGATTCAGGGAGAGGCCTTACCCACCTAATTTCAATATTTTCAAATAAGAAAAAGGAAGAAGACGGGAGACTTCAAGTCACGCTTGACACCGCCAAAAAAAGCAGTTCCCTGCTCATCCCGGCCGCCCGGGCTGCAGACTCTGCTGCTTACTTCTGCGCTGTGGACGCACAGTGCTCCCCAGGCACCTGCAGCCACGACACAAACCACCAGAGCTGCCTTTTAGCGGCCCCCTCCGTGGGCTGGGTTGGTGGTTATGTCTTCCCATGAGGGAGCATCCACGGCGCCTGGCAGCAAGAAAGGGAGAGCCTCTCCAATTTGTGAATTTTGTGGAAGTACTTTTTGTAGGGGTACCATTGACTGAGGTTAAAAACTAAGCCCCCAGTTCTGGCCCAGTGGGCAGGTTTGGGAGGCTTGAATGGATAAGGGAATGGATAAGGCTGCCTGGGGGCATGGCCTTGAGACAGATCTCCATGACCAGGAAAAGGAGCCCAGCTCCAGGCATGCAGAAGCAGAGGCCAGAAGATGTCTCTGTGTCAAAGGCTAGCCCCTGAGGCCAGCTATCCCAGCAGATAACAGGTGCCAACTGGTGCCCTAATTAGAAAGCTGTGAAACAGTGTAGAGCCTCAGCTCCTCCTTCATGCAGACTTCCCTCATCTCGCCTGCTGCTTCCCGCAGCCGCGTATCCCAAAAAAATCCTCCTTTTCTGTTCTCCACTCTGCCTCTGGTGAATTCTTTCACCTCCGTGTCTCCAGCTTCACCCCGATATTTCTCCCTGCTCTACCTTGGACAGGGCAGAGAGGCGGAACAGGACACGGCCAAGCCAGGCCCAGTTCTCCCAGCTCTGGCCGCCAGGCCCCACTATCGGGACAGCGCCTTCCCTCTCCTCTCTTGAACTGCAGGGCTGGGACTGATGAGCCCAAAGATCCTTCTCGCTCTAATTTTATCAGGAAAGTAAATAAGACACTAGAGGAAGATGAGAAAGGACATCCCAATATTGGAAGAGCTCACGTGTAGCTTGTGTCGCCCCTCAAAGGGAAGCTGGGCCTGAGATGCATGAGATGATCTATGCCTTCCGCTGATTCTGGTGCCGGAAACCATATAGTCACGAGGCAGTAGAATGAGAAAGGGTCTTAGGATTCCTTCCACCAAACTTCTCACTGGTAGCCGAGGAGCAGAGACTCTGTTACACTGGAGACAAAGATTTAAAGCCTTGGCTCATTAGAGACAGATCTGAATCTGACTCTGTCATTGACTTGGCGTGTCATTTCCAAGCCTCAGTTTCTCCATGATTGAAATGTAAACTTAAAAGGAAGTCATAATATTTTCTTCACTCACATGAGAGACGTATATATGTTGTTCACTGCTAGATCCTGAAATGTTGTTTTGTGAAAGAGGACACTTCTATTGCCAAATATGTAACAGTTTTCCACCCATTTATTCTTGGATGATGTCGTGCAAGAAAATAAACACCAATATAATTTTATTAATACCATTTTGATATGACTGAACCTGTGTTTGTAGAGAAAACTAGGGCATTTGTATTCTTGTGGGTGTTTGGTGAGGAAGGTGGGGGTGGGGCAGGGAAAGGTTCAGCAGGGGGTGGTTCCCACATGCTGACACCCCCTGCATCATCACCTAGAGCTCCTTTGAAGCTCTGGATTATTAGGCTCTATCTCAGTTTACTCAATCAGTCTCTGATGATGCCATGAATTTATATTTTTAGTGAATATAATTTCTGTTAGTTAGTTAAAGACTGGCTTATTTTCATGTTACAGGAAACTCAAATTATGTTTTTTAACAAGGCAGAGTGTATTTCTCTCACAGAAAGAAGCTGTATCACGTACAAGGCAGGGCTGACATGTGCAGGTCTCATCACGTTATGAGGGAAAGAGGATTTTCCCCACGTACTGCCTCTCTTCCTTAAGGTGTCACTTATTTTTATACCTTCAAAAAAATGCTGAGATTCATTTGCTTTATATACCTCCCAAGCAGAAAGAAAGAGAAAGTTAAAGGGCAAACAGGTACATGCTGGCTGAGTCAATCATTTCCAGAAATTCCACCCTACAGCTTATATCTCATTCTCCAGAATGTTTGTCCATCTGCGAGGGAAACAGGATATCAAGAATGCTTTTTATTTGAGCATGTTATCACCCACATGAAATTGGAGCTCCATTGGTAAGAAATAGGAGCACATGGATATTCTAACGGTTGCAACTAGCTATTTCTGCCATTCTTCTGTTGAGGATTTATTAAGACTCACATATATTTTTAAATTTATATTCATTTTTGAAGTATCATGTCCAATCTACCTCAGTTATATTGAGTTTACCTCTTAAAAGTCTTCTGGAAGCTGTCACACCTCACAGCCCAATTCACCTCCACCAGCCTAATTAAAAATTCACCTTAACGCTTTGCTCCATGGCTCCCAACATGCTTGACCCAGCCCATTGCTCCTCAGCTAGTCCGTTATATGATAGTCGCGGTGCAAATTTGGCTGTGTCAATCACTGAATCCCATTAGCTCCTAGAATGAAGAAAAATGTTTTAATAAGGTCTACAAAACTGCATAAATTAGGATCTTGCTATGTGTCCAGTTTTGTTCCACAATATGCTTTTATCTCCCCTCCTTCCCCCACTTTCATAAAAAGATACTTGTATGTACCAGGCAGACTCACTTATTCACTTATTCATTCTTCATATATTTTTTGAACAACTACTATGAGAGTTAAAGTTCTCTATATTTTGAGATATTGACTACAGAGACTAATAAGGATAAGTTTCTGATCTCAGGATCATGAGGCCTTGTTTGAAAAATAGGATGCCCGTGATTCTAATATAATGCTATGTGATCACGCTACACACACTTTCATGCAGACAAGGTCATACAAAGAGCCGAGTGAGCGCTCTCACAAGGAGGCCGTGTGTATATTGGTTCTTGAAGAAGGACTAGAGATCACCTAGTCAAAGGTAGGGGAGAGAAGAGAGAGCAGAGGGGCTCATCCTCTGACTCAGGGGACCAGTGAGGGAATTTGTCCAGAAGACATCTGAGATCATGATTTTTGACACTCAGTATACCTTAAGATGCCTAAAACCAGCTCACGACGTGGTGTGAACAGACAGGTGCTGAGACTGGGGAGCCTTGCTGGATTCCTAATCTGCAGCATAAAGAGGCCTGCCACCGACTCAGCCTCAGGTACCACAGTCCGGTCTACAGAAAAGTGTGTGGTGCTTCCTTCCTGGATCCCTACTGCTCAGTCCCAGACACCCATTTCGCTTCTATGTCCACAACTTAAACTCCATTCCTGGGTCAACACCAAATTCAGAGATGTAAAGCAGACTACAAGGACAGAAGGGAAACCACAAGAGGGCGCTGTTCCCTGCAGGTGGCGATTTGACACAAATTCATCTCCTTTTTACAGCCTGCTGTGTGCTCTTGCAGGGCAGTTTGTCTTGCTTAACATATTAACCAAGACGTTCTAGAAGATTCCATCAAAGCATCAGGAACTAGGGAAACGACCCTCTCAACTTGGGTACATTCCTAAACAAAACCTGTTGCTACCTTTCTGCCAGCCATGCTTTCTGCTTCCTGCTCAAGATTGATAATCCTGCTGATGTTAGGTGAGTAGCATTTATTCAAAACTCCAAATGTTCTATTCCTTGGTTTGGGGTAACCTGTAATCTCTGCCATACCAGACTCTATCCCTCTCACAATATAATAAAACCTCTGCCAATATAATAAAGCCTTTACCTTTATTTTTAGGAAGGACCAGTGGAGACTCAGTGATCCAGACAGCCGACCCAGTCACCTTCTTCGAGGGCACAGCTCTGACCCTGAACTGCAACTACCAGACCGGCCTTTCACCGTTCCTTTTCTGGTATGTCCAGCGTCCAAACAAAGGACTTGAATTCCTCCTAAAAAGCTCAACAGAAAGCCCAACGGTGTACAGCAGTGGTTTCCAGGCCTTTCATGACAAGAATAACAAAACCTTCCACCTGAAGAAATTCTTGGTGCAAGTGTCTGACTCGGCTGTGTACTTCTGTGCTCTGAGTGACACGGTGTGGGAGGCTGTGGGGGAAACTGTGCACAAACCCAGAGGGTGCAGGTGGGCTGAGAAGAGCTCTCTCAGGGAAGGGTGCTCTTTCCCCTCGCCAGTGTTCCAGGCCACAGCCTCCTCAGAGCCCTCCCAGCTCTTGGGTGGCTCAATGAGAGAAGTGCTATAGTATATATCTCTTAATTGAAATAAAATCTTTTTTACACAATAAATACACATATGAGGTCTATAGGATGTGGAAGTTTTATTGAGTCTCTGTTTTTCTAAGCACATTCGCTATATACGTAAAAAAGCCTCATCTGTACTTTAGTTTAAGCAGAGTTAGTTTTCGTAGTTTCAAGAATTTCTAGGGCTTTTGAGGTAAACCTATGTGGTGAAGCTAAGAGTGAAGAAAACGTGACTTGGCTTTATCCCCACTACTAGTGTTGAAAATATTGAAGAACAACAGCATTTAAAACTTTGGTGAGGCTGGTCTATTGTAGATACATGTTCTCATGGATCTGCTAGAGAGGTGGAACAGAGGGCGCAGGATTTAAGAGTGCAGAGTTTAGTGACTAGATGGAAGAGACAAAGGCCAATGGAGATTGACCTTTGCTGGTGTTTTTACTAGGATTTCTATTGCTTTAAAAAAATGCTTTGGTTACAAATTTGTGTGTTTTTTAAGGTTCTTTGTATTCCAATTTCCACCATAATTAATGTGTATGGTTTGACAAAGCAGGAACATTTTCGGAAATACACATATTGAGCTATGACAGTAATTCCTATACTTAAGCACAGAATAGAAATTTCTGGATTTTTATACACACACATACACACAAAATATATGTACACATATATATGATGCATGTATGTTTTTCCCTACTCTTACTTATCACGGTACACACACTTGACAGACTTGGTGAATCTGGAGGCGAGATGTGAAATCATTAAAAACAAAATATTTCTCATGCAACGTCTATTGGATTATTTTATTGGATTCCATGACTAGCAAGGCAGAAACAAAGACTGAGACTAAAAATTTTGCGTCCATTTTAGAGAGTCAAAACTCCATGGTTACTTTCCTCTTAGTTCTCTTGGGAGAGAAAGAGGTATATGAAAAACCAAAAGTTGCATAACTCAGTGCAGTCATGATAAATTGTGTTGTATAAAAAAACTTACATTTCCCATCACAGAAGAATTAATTGAACATGATTTAATTTTAACACCCTTTATTCCCAGTCTGATGAGTTATAATTAGATAAAACAAGTGCTCAGAACCTAGCATTTCCCACCTGACAGGAAGCACGTGATACGAGCCAGGTAGACTTGTCCTATATCTGCTAACTCTGTTTCCTGTATGGGGGTAGAAGCCTCACACGGCCCAGTGATTTTGCCTGTACCTCTTGAGCACAGGGTAGAGAATTGAGATCTGGAGTTGAGATAGAACAGAGGACACTTGATTCAAGGAAGAACAACCAACATGCTGATCACCAACATGCTGAGGGCAGCCTTAGCTGCTGTCTGTCTTGGTAAGGAGGGCCAAACTCAGGACGGAAGCTCCTCCTGGTTCCCAAGGTTGTGGGGAAGAGCAGGTCTCCACTGTTTGATCAGACTTAAAAATAAGGAGGGTTAAGGGACAATGTAACGGGAGTCCTGGGTCCTCAGCCACTTTATGCGTCATGGGTACAAATAAGAGATCGGTCTTTCTTTTCTCTTTCTTGCAGGATCCAGCATGACCCAGAAAGTAACTCAAGCCCAGTCTCCAATTTCTGTGGTGGAGAAGGAGGTAGCAACCTTGAGCTGTGACTATGAAGTTAATAGTTATAATTATTATTTATTCTGGTACAAACAAACACCAGATGGGAAAATGATTTTCCTTATTTATCAAGAGGCTTATAATGAGCAAGGGAAAACGAAGGATCGGTATTCTCTGACCTTCCAGAAAGCTGCCAATTCCATCAACCTCACCATCACAGCCTTGCAGCTGGGGGACTCAGCAGTGTATTTCTGTGCTCTGAGAGATACCACAGTGATGTGGGTGCTTTTGGGGGCCTCACAAAAACCTCAGCATGACTAGGGCCCTTGAAGGGGACACTCCATCACAGACAGGAAGAGGCAGGGCTTGTCAGCACAGCTGGGGACTTGGTAAGGAAATCTTAGTTCAGTTCATAAGGAATGTCTGTATGGTGCATTCATTAAAAACATAGGTATCTTCTTTTTTTAGACTACATTAAGGTAGAATATGTAGCACATTAAAAGTTATGGAACAAAAGAGAGCAACAAGAAAATCTATTAATCTTGTGTTGGTTTTACTGAGGTGGGAAATGATCTAATTATCTTTAGACCAAATAGGTGATTATGTTGATGAGTTTTTAAATCTTCAGACACATTCATTTTTATACCTTTTTTATGTGAGTACTTTCATTTACTTTTAATAAAAATGTCTTTCATTGATAGTGTCATTACTCAATGATGAGAATGAATTATTTAAGCTAGAATTTTCCCCATAATTATACTAATGACTTCATGCACAATAGAATAGATTTGAAATGATTCTCAAACTACCTCTCTTGGGCTACTTTCTTTTGGTGACATGGTTATGATTTTTAATCTTTATGTATTTATTTTTTAATTATACCATCTTGACCTATTTATTTCTAAACTTAATTTTCATACTTTAAAATTATACAGTGACAGGGCCTCCCCTGGTAATGCAGTGGTTGAGCACTGGGTTGTGAGGCTGCCCGCAGCCTCTGCAGTGCCAGTTTGGTCCCCGGCCACTGGCAAGGGTCCCAAAAAAAAAAAAAAAAAAGCCTTTAAAATTATACAGTGACATTCCTTCTTGTAAAATATCTAGTCATATTTATTTTTTCCCAGTTTGAGAAACTTAAGCATAATTTATTCATCAATTCAGAGATATGATGAGGTACTACTCAGCTATAAAAAGGACAAAATCTTCCCACTTGGGACAACATGGATGGACCTGGGATTTAAAAAAAAAAATCATTGGATGAAGAAATGTAGGTGGAAGAATCAATGAATCAAGACTGACAATGAACTGATAATTGGTGAAACTGAGTGATGGGTACCTGGGACTTCACTATTCCATACTATTTACCTTTGTATACATTTGAAGTTATCCTTGATACAGTAAAATGCAAAATTGTCTAGATTTAAATACTGTCATCTCCATGGCAGTATGACTTTTTACTTATTCTTTATCTGTGCTTCAGCTTCTTCCTGTTTACATATTTATATATTTATATTAATACAATAATATAATACAATAATATAACATTTATATTTATATTAATACATTTACATATTTGTATACATATATAGTCTATACTATATATTTTTACACACATGAAGCTGAACTTCAAGTACTGTCACTGTATTCAAAGTTGCTTTATTATACTGTTGGTGAGAAAAACATGAATTTCAGTGGACAATGAATGAAAGGATGTTATTCAAGAATGTGGTTTCCATGGACAGACCACCGACCTTAAGTGAGGACTGAGCGTATGTATTATACAATTAAGTTACATAAACACAAACATATGTATGTAGTTTTGCAGATGTACCTGGCATGGCACCTTGACACAGCAGGGGTCCAATCCATGATGACTATGATTAATGTCATGGGCAGAGTTGGCTTTAGGGCCTGCGTCAGACTTTCAATCATACACTCTTTTCATAGCACCAAGCTGCTGCTTGACATGTTTTTCAAGAAGGAAACCAAAGCTTACTGAAGTGACATCTTGACACTGCTTGAAAGGTCACCCAACAGGAGGCCCAGATGTCCTTTGGTAAACACCCCCCTTCACAGGCACCCCCCCACAACAATCCCCCATTCTGCTGCCCACCCCCACAAACTTCTTGACCAAGACCCGGAGATGGCTAAGTTTCAACATAAAAAGGCTCTTCTTTTTATGGGCACAGACCAAACTAACTCAATAATTTAAGGTATATTTTCTTTGGTGCTGACAGAGCAAAGAAGAATTGCTCTAAGCCATGATCAATATCCACACCAACCTTGAAACTGATTCTGCATCTGCCTTGCACACTATTGAAAAACGTCTAGCCAAGTACCATCTGTCAAGATAAAAGCTAACAATGTAGGGGCATTTCTCCCCCCCCCCCCAGCAAGTATTCAGCTAATAGATAAATTGTGAGACACTAAATGTCTACAGGTAATGCAAGGTTTCCCCACTCTTATTTTTAAGAACATGTAGATATTTTTGATATACCTGATATATGACTCACTGATAAATGAATTTTCCCTGATAAGAGGTGATTATTGGCAAAAAAGGCTATTCTCATCCCACATCCAGCTTAAATGCAAGCCCAAGCTGGAAGTGAGGTGAACTCTGTAACCTGCTCCAAAGAACTTGGGAGAAAGTGTCTTCCACTCCCAAAGCACGAGACAATTCCTTCTGCCTCTGCTCACTGATGAGAGTGCAGGTGCCCAGACACTCGACTGCATTTCTGCTAAAACACTGCCCACTGCCTGGGGTACTCTCTTTCCCTCTCTACAGGCTAAAATTCTGCAGATACCTCCTGTGGCCACACTAGTTGCCTGGAAGGAAAATGGGGAAACAGCTGGTGAGAAAAGATATTTGTTTTGTTGTCTAGGCCATTGGCCTAGACAGGAACAATTGTTTTTTCATTTATAAGCACAACCATGAAAATGTAGAGTGGAGAAGGTGCAATCACTATCCTTACCTTACAGAGCCCTGCTTCCTGCCCCAAACACACGACTGTTGTAATCTCTCTTCCTGCAAACTTCTCAATCTTTCTTTAACCCTTCTTGGTACTGACCACTTGATACTGTGTGTTAAGATTCTGAAAATTCACATCTATAACTACCCCATCTACAGAATGGCTAAAATGAAAAAGACAACACCAAGTGCTTCCAGAACATCACAGCAGGTGTTCTCATATCCTGCTGGGGGGAGTGGGGGTGCCGACAACCTTGAGACTCACCTGGCAATATCTATCAAAGTCGAACACACCCATATCCAATGATCCCACAGTTACATTTGTAGGTATATGCCAATAAAAAAAGGTGACATATGCCTATTCATAAGACATGTATGGGAATAAGAACATTTGTTGCATCAGTAACTGTAAAGCTGAAAACTAGAAAATGCAGATACCCGTCAGCAATTTCAAGAATAAACAAGATGATTACAGATAAGTACAAAACAATGAGAATGAATAAACTTGCTATGTGCTCAACATAGAATGAATCCCACATATGTTACTGAGTGGAAGATGGCAGACTCAAAGGAAGCTAAAAAAAAAAACAAAAAAAAAAACCAAAAAAAAAAACCTGGCAAAACTGATCTATGAAGTTGTTGAGTTAGGAGAGTGGAGATAGTGATGTCCTTATGAGAAGACAGTGACAGAGAGAGTTCAAGGGCAGCTGCTAGGTGTTGGAAACTCTGTTTCTCAATCTGGGTGCTACCGGCATGAATGAGTTTACTTTGTGAAAATTTACCAAGCTCTACACTTAAGTTTTGTGCACTTTTCTGAATGCATACTATACTTCAACAAAGTTTAAAAAAAATTATATTTGCTCTCCGTCCACTAACTATGTTCTGTGAACAATTTATGTCAACTCCATTTTCACATCCCTATCGCCCCTTCACACTGAGCCCTTAGTTATCAGATGCTTCATAAATACTCATTCAATAAAAGACTTGTCTGTTTTCAAAACATATTTGCAAAGTGTTCCCAGTTCCAAGAATCCAGCGTGTTACTAGGTGACCTTGAACTTCCTTCTGTTGATTACTGGCCCAAATTCAGGCCACTGGTGTCTCACATCAGGTTTTCTGAATGAGTCACTCAGAGTCTCTCTCCCCATAGTTCATTCCATAGAATGTTTTGTCTTTTTAAAAAAACCATGGCGTTGGGCCTCCCTGGTGGCGCAGTGGTTGAGCTCTGGGTTGCAAAGCTGCCTGCAGCTTTTGCGGCGCTGGTTCGATGCCCGGCCACCGGCGAGGGTCCTATATGGAGTGCAGACCTCTCCTGCCGCCCGCTGCTCCCCTCAGCAATGTTCTTTGTCAGTCTGCCTGTTCTGCTCCCCGCTCTGGCTCTGGTGAATTCTCTCACCCTCCTGTGCTTCTGACTGTATCCAGTGCTTGTATAAATAAATAAATCTTTAAAAACAAAAACATGGCATCAATCCCAGCAACCCGCCATTTAACAACCTTCAATGGCTATCCTTGGCTTATAATCATAAGGTTGCAGATCTTGGCACGACTCTCAGTGGTTTCAACAATTTTGTCATGAACTTTCTGCTTTGCCAGATTAAGTCCTACCCAAGAGTGATGTGTGAAACACCTGCCATCCTCCCCTAACAGCTCTGCACAGTCTCTCGCTCCCGCCATCACCTCTAGCTGAGCGCTTGCCCTCCTTCTGTCTCCCAGCCCTTCAGTCTCTGTCTCAGAACATGCTTGCTTCATGAAGGATTTCCTGGTCACTCCTGCCTCAATGATCTCTCCCTCCTTATGAAAAGTCCTGCTACAAATTATTGTCTCTGATAAATGACCTAATGTATTTTTTAATACTTCAACTATACCATTTAATTTTACAGTAAAATTTAATTTTACAATTGGTATCTAAAGTATCATTATCTCATTTACTATGCGTAATAATGTTGTGAGCAAGACAAGGTTCAGAGAATTAATCTCATTTTTCAGATTAAAGAAGTAAGGAGCAACGAGGGACTTGGCCTGAGCAGAGTATTCAAACCAGGGCAGAGCCCAGGCGTCTCAATGAGTTCCCCGCACCCACTTCCCTGGCTACCAGCTTCTCTCTTATCACCCCGAACAGATCAGGCATTTTTGGAAATGTGCTTTTCTTTTAGTGCTCTCACAGCACTGGACAAGGCACTTGAGGGGGCTTTTGTAGAGTTGAGTTATTTCAATATGGTGGCCACTCAGCTCAATACCTGAGGAAGGTATATCAGCAAAAGCCAGATTTTTACGAGAACCATAGCTGTATCCCCCCTCAAAGATTTAGCTCTGAGGAGCAGGAAGGAGGAAGAGCCCTTCCAAGGTCAGGACAGTTTTCACTTTTCCTCCACACTCTAGGCTTTAATTGAGTAAAGGCTTAAAAGAGGGCACCAGAGGTAACGGTCATGGGCTTCAAGAACCACAATTAGGGGCCTCCCTGGTGGCGCAGGGGTTAAAGTCTCAGCACTAACAAGCTAATGCCAGTCACTGTGGCAAGAGTTAAATCCCCGGCCAGGGAGCTGACCCACATGGTGCAGCAGACCTCTCCTGTCTCACCCACTGCTCCCCTCAGCAGTGTATTTCAGCCAATCTGCCTGTTCTGTTCCCCACTCTGTCTCTGGTGAATCCTCTCACCCCCCTCACCTCTGGCCTATACCCCAGTTCCTCTACACAAAAATAAAATAAAAAAATAAGACCCACAACTAAATAAGGTTTTAATAAATCAAATTTCAGCGGCCACTCCTCAAATTATTCAACTTTTAGGCAAAAGGAGAACTTTTTATTTTAAAACTCACTTTTACTAAATTCATGACTTATTAATGTGAACTTCCACTGGATTCCAAATGCTAAACGATACTAAAGATTTCTGGAAGCTGGTCAGAGGACGAAGGTCATGGGTGAGGAGAAGGGAGAAAGCACGAGGCGTGTGTCTCCAGACCTGCAGGGATGCTGCCTTCTCCCCTGACATCCGGGTGTCAGACACCCTGTATCGCAGGTTACATGATACCAGCCTAAGAAAGGGCGAGGGAGCTGGAGGGCAAGAGTAAATCTAAACCCTGGAAATTAGATATCTGAGTAGGTTTTATTGGCCCAGTGATGAGCACATCAGCTATCTGTCTGCAGACATTCTACCTGCCTGGGAGAGTAGGCAGGAAACAGGATTTGTTTTACTTGTCTGCTCCTCACTGAGCTGAAAGCAATTTGAGATAGGAATCATGTCTTGTGTGTGTTCAACAGAGCTTTACACGTTGTTGATAACTGTGAATTCCCAGCACAGATGCTGCACAGGGCTGAAGATTACAAGAGTAATCTTCAAATGGTATTCACCCTAAATAGACTTTCTCACCAATTAAAATTGACTTTGCTTTAACTCTTACTAGCATCGGGGTCTTGAGGAGGGTTATGCTTTAACTCTTACTGGCATCGGGGTCTTGAGGAGGGTTATCTGCTGGCCACTTTCTCTAGCTGAGCAGGTCCAGCGGATAAGATTATTCTTGTGTTAACTGCGTTAGTCCTAGCCTTTGTTATGGCGTTGGCACTGCCCTTCATAGTCTGTGTGAAAATGGCACTGCTGCCCATAGCAGCAATGTCCTGATACCTTGAATTAACTTATGTAAGCGAGGAATCATGTTTGACTTCTTAATATAGTACAGCACACCCTGCACAAAGTAAACCCAACCTTAGGAAATAGCAAGCTATAAAAATGCTCCTTTTCAATCGCCTGCTAGGTTGTTTTACTGGCACAAATAATTACAAAGGAAACCAGACAAATAAGTTGACAGACACTGAAGAAACAGTGCTTTTAACAGATTCCTAAGTTGCTCAGTAAAACAAATAACCAATAAATATGATATAAACACTTCTGGAATTAGTAGAACCTGGATAAATAACACGAAGCATCTGAACCTGACTTTCTAAAAGAAAACACTTAGTTGGATTAAAACAATGATGTGACAAGAAATTAAAAGGTGGCATTTCAAGAACCAAGTTACCTAAGGAAGCTTACTTACCCCTCATAAAGCTAAAAGCATATGGCTGCACTCATCCAAACATGGTCCAGGAGCCCCTTAAGAGACCCTTTCTGGAAGGGTTACCAAATTCAGACAGTTTCCTATTATTTTTTCAAATTAATACTCAGGTAAAAGTTCAAAGTCACCACTGGTAACCCCCAATTTCTTCTTTCTGATGCACTGGTCCACAAATTCTAGGTGCTTCCAGACCCTCAAATTCCTATTTTTGTCTCATCAACACAGTGAGACAATTGAGTAATTTTTGGTTAATCTTCCCAGCACAGATGCCTAGAAACTGCCACAGGAAGTAAGCTGGGGCAAATGAGGGCTGGGCTCATTTATTCTTCCTTACCTTTGTGCTACTTGTAGTCTAAGGTTAAAAAAAAATTATTGCTTCATTTATTTTATTTATTTCTCTGGTTTGGAGGTCAATTTATATAGCACTCTACCTTTATAAGTAGAACAGCTACAGTGATTTATTTTTATTGCATTTGACAAATGTATCGTCCATAATAGGTCAGGGAGAAGAATGATCTTTCAACCATAGAATATTTAAGAAGAAATTTGTTAAGTAATGCTTCCTCTATGAGGTGACAAGTTGATGAAGTCCTGAGGAACAATAGAAATGGCTCAGGTAAAGGATTGGAGGAGAGTAGAGAGGACTTTCTAGGCAGAGAAATCATATCAATAAGGGACTTTGATTATTCCACTTAAAAGTTGTGCCTAAGACTATTTGGGAAGCTACAGGTATCTATGCCATGATGGAATTAATAATTGAATATTTCTCCAAGAATAGTCGTGAATCTAGAAAGTGAGTGTTTAGTGCCTCTTAAAGTTCCTTCCATGCTCCTTATGTAATTACCCCTCAAGTTTCTGTAAGGACACAGGTGAAAGCTACAATTTGAAGAACAACCACCAGAGGTCGCTGCTTCCCGCATTGGTGCCTGATGTTTGTATTCCAAGATGATTCAGCTCACCTACATTTGGTGGCCATAACACACACTGTTGCTATGCAGAAAGGAGCTCTGAGTTTTTCAGTGGAGAGTTTGGACTAAGCACAAACCCAGAGGGCGCAGGTGGGCCTGAGGGGGAGCAGTTCTGAGAGGGAGAGTTACAATCTCCCTACACAGTGTTGAATTTTATTTAGCCTTCTGAGGAAAATCAATCAAGCTCAGGTCTAATTCCTAAAAGCCCAGGAGGCAGGGTATCGCTTTGCAGGCAGGACATTGTGGAAATCAGTGTTAAGGAGAACCCAAGCTATGATCAGTCAGAAAATCTCCTTTCTTCTCCAGACTAAGGAACCTCTCAGAGGAATATTTCCAGGAAAAGCCTGTCATGGGATTAACCTCTACCTAGATGTTCTAACTCTTAAAACCTCAGGAATCCTGTGCTTTTCATGCAAGTATTCATGAACCAAACAAGGGACCTACCATCTGGTTTCTGCATAAGTCTCCATAATATGCTCAGTTACTGCAGGAGAAAGCTCAACCTAACTCCCTGTTGGCACTTCACTCTAAAAAACTGCTCAAGAAACACTGCCCAGAGGGAGTCTCAGAATAGGGCACCAGGGACGCCCCTGTCTACACCGGGCAGTAGATGGGCAGCAGCCCTGTTTTCGCTCTAGAGCTATTTGACCTTGCAACTGTGACTGTGGAAGGAGGTAGACAAAACATGTAATTTTAGCAAAAAGCAATAGGAAGAGGAGGGATTTTTCATTCTTGGAACAATTTGTACATGATATTCTATTCTTTAAGAAACGTGTTCAATTATCAGGATAGAAGTTATGGACAAGGAAGGAGAATCTCATTTTTAGCTCAGTTTGATGACTTGGAGATGGATGGGCATTTTTTTCCTCAGAGAATTTTAAAGTTTAAAAGAATGTGAATGTTAGAAAAGATTATAGTTATCCTTGTTGTAACAATTTTCCAAACCAATCGTAAAAAACACTGCCGTGTAACACATGATAAAATGTTTCAGAAGCTGATGAGTTGAGAAGGGTTTGGTGTGGATCTTGTATTTTTAAATTTGCTTTGTAGTTAGAGCAAAAAAAAAAAAAAGGCTTGAAAGGGAGTATAAAAAGGGAAATTTGCAGGATGAAAGTATAAAAGATTTTTTCACTTCTCTTTGAGAAGCCTTGACCTTAAATTTTGTTATGCTGCTTTGAACTAGTTACTTAATATGGCAGAGAGCAAAAGCTTAAGACAAAGTAGACACACTTGTCTTTTAAAAAATAGCAAAAAAACCCAACCATTATAAAAAATCAACTCAATATGAACCATGGACTTACAGGTAACATGTAAAACTATAAAACATTTAGAAAAAATAGAATTTTTCAGAATACAAGGTGAAGAGTTTTCAGATTTGACATAAAATGTTATCCACCCCCCACACCAATTGGATTTCATCAAGATTAAAACTTTACTTCCACAAGAGACTCTGTAAGAAGATGAAAAGATTAGCTACAGAGCTATTTCACAAAGAGAATATATCTTTTTTGTATACACCCATGGATGTATATTCGTTCATATATATGCACATATCTTCATATAGATATATATGTGTGTGTAGGTAGCTATACATAGGTTGCAAATGGGGACGTGAAAAGATACTCAACTTCACTAGCCATCTGAGAAATGCAAGTCACAGCCACAGTGAGAGATCATTCCACACCCATCACAATGGCTGTGAGCCTGCCAGGAAGCTGGTCACTCCCAGTTTCTTATAAGACTAAACCTGTCACCCAACAGTTGCACACTTGGGCATTTACCATAATGAAGTAAAAGCTTATATTCATCTGAAAACATGGACATGAATGGCCATGGTAGCTTTATTTGTAACAGTCAAAATCTGGAAGCAGTCGGTGTCCTTTGATGGGTGGATGGTCAATCAAATGATACGGGTTGGACGCACACCTTAACTTGGATAGATCCCATGCTTTCATCCTGCATGCTTAATGAAAAACAACTTCAAAACTTTACTAACATATGTTATGTATTTAGCATTATTGAAATGTTGAAATTGTAGGGCTGAAGACTAGATTAAAGGTCAGTGATGGGGAGGGAATGGGTGAGGTTGAGTTATGAAACAGTTGTGCAGCTTGATTGTGGTTGTGAATTTGCACATATGATACACACAACTATATGAAACTATATGTGTGTAAAATTGCATAGAACTACACACAAAGATGCAAACCTACAAAGGAGTGCAAGTAAAATCTAAATAAACTTTATGATTAATACCAATGTTAATTTTCTGGTTTCGATACCACTGTAGGGAGCTGTGAAGAGTACATGGGACCTCTTGCTACCTTTAAAAAAAATCCATACATGCATAATTACTTAAAATTAAAAATATTTTCAAAAATGGTATTTACTAAATGAAAAAATGCATGGATACTTTGTCATAGTTTTTATACTTTTAGTAATTTTGATTCATACACTTCATGTTGACAAGCACTTTTTATGAGATTTATTTCAGCATAATCTGTGGTAGTAAGAGATTGAAAAATTCTAAAATTGCAAAAATACAAAGCTGGTTAAGAAAATAATGGCAAGGGCCTCCCCGATGGTGCAGCGGTTGAGCGCTGGGTTGTGAAGCTGCCCGCAGCCTCTGCAGCACCGGTTCGATCCCCGGCTGCTCCCCGGCCACTGGAGGAGGGTCCCGCATGGCGCGCAGACCTCTCCTGCCGCCCGCTGCTCCCCTCAGCAGTGTACTTCAGTCCTTCTGCCTGCTCTGCTCCCCGCTCTGGCTCTGGTGAATTCTCTCACCCTCCAGCATTTCTGACTGTACCCAGTGCTTGTATAAATAAATAAATAAATCTTTAAAAAAAAAAGAAAGAAAATAATGGCATGTACATACAGTGGTATCTATGTGTCCATTTTGCTTGGGAAAAGGAAAGCACAGAAAGGTGTGTGTAGTTTTGTCTGAGAATAATGAATGTGTATGTGTAGAAATATAATAGCTGCCTCTGAGAATGAACTGTGGTACTGAAGGATAAATGCATGTTATTCACCGTATATTATCTACATTATATAAAATGTCCATGATTATGTGGATAATAGTTGCCCTCCCTTTCCTCTCTCTCCGTGACCTCTCACATATCTGTGGTCTAGAAATGGAGAGTTCCTTTTACCTTTGCCACGCTCTTTCCTAAGATCTATCAAGTTTGTTTGTGATTAGTCACACTTGATCCTTAAAGCCAGACACAAAATCATTTGAAGAAATAGATCTCTTAATTTATGGTCCTACTTCTCTGTCAGAGAGATTTCTAGGTAAATTCACAGCCTATTTGATTCTCTTCTCTTCAGCACACCAGTCCTTTTAAGCTTTCACTTGCTGAGATTCTTGTGTATTATAAAGAGAAATATATCTATCCCATGGACTCAACTCTATCATAACCTCTGGTAGCAGTTTTCTTTAAAGATCGTTCAAGACTCTCCTCAGAATCATCTCCGCTCGACTGGAGGCCATCAAGCTCCAAATGGTCCTTCAAATAAAACCCAAAATGACGTCTCCACAGTCCATCTTCCGGGGTCCCTTAGATCGTCACCCTGCTGTGGAGCCCTGACTGTCTCCCCACGTCGCCCACTTTCAGCAGGAAGCAGTCATTGATCAGACCTACGTCCTTTTCCCTAACTGCAGTTAGGGCTTCACTCGTAGAAGGGGGGAATGAAACAGGGCAAGCTAGGGTTATTAGGCAGTTTTAGGGACAGTGCAGGAGGGGACCTCTGAAGAATTTAGGGAGGCTTCAGAGATAAGGACAAGCAAGGAAATAAAACCAATTCCATTGGGAAAAACAAACATCCTAGCACCACAGATAATCTTGTTAAGGATGGTCCTGGTTTTCTTCAGATGATAAGATAAAGTGTAAAGATGCTCACCGAGAGGGCTAGACCATAAAGATAAAGATATAACAAATGGGGAAAGACAGACCTGTTAGATAAGGAATGTAAAGATCTCCCACTCAGTAGCAAATTAAGTGAGACAGCCGAGAACTAACCAATCACAAAGAGACTGGTGGAGCTTTAGAATAATGAGGGAAAAAAGTTATATATTCCCTGAGACACGACTCCACTTTGGCTTCCTTGCCCCTCCCAGGCCTAGTTCCCTGGCCTGGGAGTCCCACTTTATTTCTGTTCTTTTTCTCCTCAATAAATTTTTTTTTTCTAAACAAACAAAAAAAAATAGTTCAAGAAACAAAGAAACAATTAAAAGGATGAGTAATAGAAGCCTTTGGGCCTCTTTACCGCGCCAAACCTTTCATTAACCTCCTATACACTGTGCTCACCAAATACTAAACACAGCCTCCCTCAATCTTTTTCTCAGTAGGTGGTGTGAGGTGGGTCCTGGCCACGAGGTGGCAGTGGTTCCATTCCTCTCATCCAGAGGGCCTTAAAAGGCAGAGCCGGCAAGTTGCTAGTGTTTATGGCCGATGGGCTGAGCCACCAATAGGAAAGCTCCTGTTCACGAGAGAGCAAGAACTGATACACAGAAGCAGCTCCTTGGGGAAGAGAAAGTTTGCAGTCATCACAGCTTGTATCCAGACTGAGGTGTCAGGATGGAGGTCACGCTGGAATGTGCTTGCATAGTTCTGTGGCTTCAGTTTGGCTGTAAGTTGGAAGTTAAGAGGCTCTTGTCATAGGGCACATTTATTCAAAGTTGCGGGGAGGAGACAGGGGTTTTGTCTCAGCTTTCCCAGGTTTACTGGTAGAATTTTTCAAAACGTCGGAATTAAAATCTCTGCATCGTTTATGATTTTGTTTTCCTGAGCAGGGTTGAATGGACAAGACCAAGTGGAGCAGAGGCCTCCGACCCTGAGAATCCAGGAGGGAGACAGTGTCAGCCTCGACTGCAGTTACAAAATCAGCAGCAGTTTAACATCACTACAGTGGTATAAGCAAAGTCCTGGGAGAGGCCCTGAACACCTTATCACCCTGTATTCAGTTGGGAAGAATGAGCAGAAAGAAAATCTAAATGCCACGCTTTTAAAGGACAGAAGTTCTCTGCACATCACAGCCCCTAAGCTTGAAGACTCAGCCACCTACCTCTGTGCTGTGGACGCACAGTGCTCCCGGGGCACCTGCAGCCTCTACCCAAACCCTGCAGCTGTGCCCCTGGAAGCCAGCAGAGGCATTGGTCTTGTTTTTCCTCTTTGAACAGGTTTAACTCAGTACCCAAAACCTCTCTGCCCGTGCTCCTATGGAGATGAGGTCTTGTGGCAGAATGGGCAGGTAGAGATTACTGGCCATTCTGTCTGGGTGTCCTGGCAGGTGCTCTGCGCGTTCATAAATCAGCCTCCTCTGCAGCAGCCCAGGGCTCCCTCACACAGATGCAGAAGGGATAACTGTGCTATGAAGAGTCCTAGTCTTAGGCCATGAAGGAGAGGACTCCCCAAGATGCTCTGAATAGGTATCCCCAAGATGTACCATTTTGGCACATGGATTATTTCCAGCTGAAATCAATTGATCATAGGCTCAGGAGAAACTTTTACCACTACCTAGAAGAATGAAAATTGAGGGTACTACTCAGAATCAGGATTTTTACCAGAGATAAATTTTCTATTGGAGAAGCGTAGGGCAAACATCCGAACTTTGTCTTTTGAGTGACCCTAACCTGTCACATGAGCTCCCCTCCCCTCTCCTTGATGCCCCAGGCCACTATCTCAATCCTAGCTCAGGATAACTTTAGCTAATTTTGCCCCACTGACTTTAGAATTTAAATCCCTATAGATCCTCCAGACATACATAATTAAACTTGATCTTTTCTCCTACTAGGTGATTACTATAACTGCTCCTCTTCTTGTCAGCCCTTAAAAAAAAATTCCCTTAATTCACACTTTATATCATTTCTTACTAATCATATTGCAAAAAGAATTAAGAAATCATACTATTAATATTCAGTGTTTGTGATGATGTCAGGAAATGGGTATCGTATCTGATAGCTGAAGTATAAACTAATAAAAATTTAAGGGAATTATTAACATATCATGAGATGCCAGAAATTCCACTTGGTTGGGAATTTCTTCCTAAAAATATAACCTTCTCAATAATATATACAACTGTACAGTGTATGTAGCAGGAAAAAAATGGAGAATTTTAAATATCCTTCAATACAAGTATGCTATGCCTTTATATCATACCCCTTCCCACATTCCTTGCCCTCTGCATAGTTTCCATCTGACTGTTCCTGAATTAAAATAAATTTTTCATCTGGCTATTCCTTTTATAATAAAATTATAATCTTGTAACTAAAATATTTCTGGGTTTTGCAAATTAAATGAAGCTGAGGAGGGGATCCTGGGCGCTCCTCCTTTATACAGCCAGCTGGTCAGAATCACAGGTAATAGCCAGGGCTTGTTTATGGTGTTAAAGTGGAGGGTGCTCTAGGGGGACTAAACCTTTGCCTGTAAAATCTGATTGCCTCTGGGCAGTGTCAGAATTGAGTTGAATTCTCAGATACCTCTTGGTGTCTGAGCTTTGCTTGCTGGTGCTGTGGGGGAAGCTCCCCCTATTCTCTTCCCAGACATCAGAATTTGGTGACACCTATTCAGAATCCTAGAGGGGAAGGAAGAGACAGAGCAGGTTATGAGACCTCACTGTAGTCAGAGGAGAGCAGAGGTAAGAGGAAGATGGAAGCTTTAACAGGGCTGCATTGAAACTTATTTAATAACTGAAAATGGCCCATAGGTTTTATGGTTTTCTTTAAGATGTCTTTAAAGGACTAGGTCTAAGATAACTCCAAAGGACTCCATCGTTAAATAAACTTCTTTGTTTTCTTCCAATACTCTTTCCTCTCTCCCTTGGTCCACTTAGAAAATGTAAATTTTGCCTCAAATAGATAAATTTACATTATATCATTGACCCATCTCCTAAACCCATAGTGATGCTAGACCCTTTCAATTTGCCTGGGGGGCTGAAAATTTTGAGAGAAGGTGGTAACAAAGACATCTTTAATTCCTTTTTCTGGCTATTCCTTTCCTTGAAATAGAGAATGGAGAATCCCCAACTTCATGGAGAAAAGATCATATGATTTAAAAAAATGATAAAATAAAAAAAGCAAAAACTCTGTCCTGTCACACAGAGGGATGTTCTGAGACCACGAATGGCCAAAATTGGTTAAGTGCTTTCTGCAACCTGATAGGCACAGCTAAGCCTTGTCTATCTGTGATGCGCTCCACAGAAGCAAGCTGTGGGCTGGTGGGGATTTGAAGGGAGTCATTCACGTGCTCAGTCACAGGAGGGCGCTGTTGTGTCTGTCTGTAAAGCCCTCATCAGTTGAAGACAGAGCAGTTGGCCCACATTCAGTATTGAACTTGTCCAGAGACAGAGGCAAATCTATATTTCATTCTCTTTGTTGTAAGCAGAACACTCTGTGCACAACCTGCAGTGTTGAATGATTCTTGGCCTTGTCCCAATCCATTAAGAAAGGTTTTCTTTCCACTCAAAATAGGATGACATAGAAAAAGGAAGACAATAAATAGCTGTGCAACTTCAAACTTAATGATTTATTTCTGTCAGTGTTTTCATAGAGATAGAAAAAAGTGAACTTTATTTTTAGTGGGCAGGGATTCTTTCAATCTATTTTAGTTCTCTTAAATTTGAGAAGACAAGAAAAGATTTTCAAGGCTGCTCCTGTCTTTCTTATAGTTCCTATCCCTGCCCCCTTCCCCTCATACTCCTCCATCCCCGTCCCCCGCTTCTCTGTGGGTCTCCTCTGGGTGCTGACACTAGACACCCACAGAGTAGGGGAGGGTCTGTGGAGCAGAACGGATGCCATTCCCTGGCTCTTGTTTCCTTCATGCCAAGACCTGCAGTTTCTACGTGTCCTCCTAGAGACACATGATCCCAGGAGACACGTGATCTCTGCTATTCAGGACAGCAGAAAATTGGGCAACTTGTTTCTAGATCAGAATCTGACCTTAACCTTCCCAAGTCACATTGAGTATGTCCCCCTCTGCACCTGAGTCTTAGTTGTTCTTTCCTGTCATCTGTACAAACTTTCCCCATCCTCTCCAACGGTGTGAGACTGGTTTCCTAAAGAAAACTCTGTGGAGCATCAGGTTACTGAGAAGATGATATATTTTCTCTTGAATTGTGAAAAAGTAAGAAGGGTTCATGATGGATGCTTCCCTGGACATTTTTGATTTTCTCTTTCAAACTCAACCTGTTATAGCTTAGAACTCATACATGTTCATGAGTGATCACTGGGGATGAGAGACCAGGCTTATTTCATATTTTCAATGTAGTTTCAGACCATCACCAAACCTGAGGAGGCTGGATCAACCAAGGGGTATCTCCCTGCCTGACTCCAGGTGTGGGGATTCCCAGGTGATAGCCCTCAAGTCAGGGACTTGCTGGGGAGCTCAGCTAACGTGCCTGTCCCCTGTTACCTCCCCAGCCCAGTTCAGGCTCATGAGCTCTAGTGTCTGCCTGAAATATGAGGCTGGTATTGGAGGTGGTTGTGCTCCTGACCCTGGGTAAGTGCTTGAGTCTAAGAAAAGATGGCATTGGAACTAGGCAATCAGAGGAGAGGCCTGCTGTCTCCTCTTGTCTCACTGTCCTTCACCTACGGTGCTGAGAGTGAAAATTCAGATCATTCCAGCCCACTGTGAGGACATCACACTCAGTGTGAGGGCTACATCAGAGCCTGTGTATATAAGTTGTTTTTAGACTTGTAAGGCAGTGATTTTCCATCCCAGGCATTTTTTGTGATGTTCAGAACACACAGTCCAGGTCCTTGATGGTGCTGATGAACCGGAAGTGAACCTAGCAAGTTCCCACTCCGATGCTGGAGGAAATGGGTGCATCGCCTGGTATGGACAATATTCCAGGGCCCAAAGTATCTGATTTGAAGTTTAAAGAACAACAGGTCCTATAACGGGTCTCCTGACCATCCCTATGATCTGAAATTCCAGTGCCTGATGCTGCAGCAGACACCCTGGGCCCTGTGTGAAAAGGGACACTTCTTTTATATATCCCTGTCAAGTTTTCAATTACTAAAAAGGTTTGGTGAGCACATTTCATCTGTTTTAATTTAATACAATACATAATAATTACATTATTTATAATGTTATATTTACACTTAAATGTAAAACACTATTATTTCATTGACTATGTTAGAGAAATTTTTGGAAGTTAGACAATTTCGGTCTACTTTATTCACTTTCACAACTGAATATCAAAAGTAGATCTATTATGGGCCTCCCTGGGGGCGCAGCGGTTGAGCACTGGGTTGCAAAGCTGCCCGCAGCCACTGCAGCACTGGTTCGATCTCCGGCTGCCAGGTGAGGGTCCCACATGGCGCACAGACCTCTCCTGCCGCCCGCTGCTCCCCTCAGCAGTGTTCTTCATCAGTCTGCCTGTTCTGCTCTCTGCTCTGACTCTGGTGAATTCTCTCACCCTCCCATGCTTGTATAAATAAATAAATAAATCTTTTAAAAAAATAAAGTAGATCTATCATAATGTATTGGATAATTGTGTTGAAAGATATTTAAAAATTTATGTATTTTTTCCCTGCTCATACGCTGTACAATTTTTTTTATTGTTTATTATTATTTATAAGGGTATTTCTTAGGGAAATAATTCCCAGTCAAATGGAATTTCGGCTATCCAATTATATGGTAATCAAAATTTTGTTAGTTTATATGTCAGCTATCTGATATGACCAATTCCTGAGATCAGAAATAATGAATATTAATATGATTCTTAACTGATTGGTGAGAAATCTTAATCTGATTGGTGAGAAATGATATAAAGGACATTTTTAAGAAAGTATAAATTAAAGGAAACCAATGTTTAAGGGCTGAGTGACAGAAGGAAAGAGTAGTAAAGCACTCTGGAGAAAGCAGGTGTAATGAATGGTAAAAATAGAGTTCCTTCCTAATCTAATCATTGATGCTATAAATTTCTCTCCATGTGCTGACCTAGCTATGTTCTACACATTTGATATTTAAACTGTTGGTTCCTTCAGGAGGAGAGAGAAGCATTTGCTAATAATGCAGGGCTTCGTCCTGAGATGGCAGTGTTTCCACTTGCACCCCCCACTCTGTCTGTGTGTATCTGTGTGTGTGTGTGGTCTCTGATTGGCCAGGTCCACTCTGTATCCTGTAGAAATGTTTGAGCATATGAGGTAGCAAGGCAGGTGCTTTATCTTGCCAGCCCTTGTCAGTATCACAGACACAAGAGTTCAGTTCTCAGTGGGTGTGAGTAACAGAATGGACAGAGCCCTCAGTCTGCTCATCCTTTGGCTGCAACTAAACTGTGAGTCAAAGGGATCTGGATTAGGGCAAAGAACAGTCAGACCCAGGGACACTCTCCCCAGGGCAAAGAGAAAAATAAGATGCATCTGTCTGGTTTTCTTGGAATTTCTAAAGGGATTGAAAAAAATAAATTAAAAAGTAATTTCCAAGGAATAAGTAGGTAACTAACCAGGCCCTTTTTCTGGTCTCTTTTTTCCACAGTGGGGAGCAGTAAGCAGGAGGTGAGGCAGAGTCCCGCAGCTCTTCATGTTCAGGAGGGAGACACCTCGATTCTCAGCTGCAGTTTCACTGACAGCGCCATTTTCACTCTTCAATGGTTTAAGCAGGATCCTGGAAGAGGACTCACATCTCTGTTTTTGATTCAGTCAAATCAGAGAGAACAAACAAGTGGAAGAATTAGAGCGTTACTGGATATATCGTCAAAACAGGGTGCTCTGCACATTGCAGCTTCTCAGCCCGGGGACTCTGCCACCTACCTCTGTGCTGTGAGCACAGTGCCTGACAGGCACCTGCCACCAGCACCCAAACCCTGTGCTGGGCTCCAATCCTGCTCCCTAACTTGAAGCCCAGGGACTTTTTGCATTCAGGGGTTTTCTACAGAGAGAAACAAATATACAAAACCTGATAGAATCATCAAGGTTAAATTGTGAATTCTTGAGCTTTAGATATTTATCAAGTTCAATTTAAATAGTTTTATTGAGATGAATTCACTTGCCCTAGAGTACGCCCTTTTAAAGTGATGAATTGAGTGGCATCCAGTGCCTTCACAACCATCACCTCTAGTTTTAAAGGCTTGTCATCCCACAGAAGGAAGCCACACACCCATTAAGAACTCACCCTTCTTCCCTCCCCAGCCCCTGCAGCCAGCAGCCTGCTTTCCTTCTCTGTGGATTTATCCTTTCTGTACATTTCATATAAATGGAATCATACAATAGGTGGACTTTGTGTGAGACTTTTTTCACTTTGCATAGTATTTGGAGGTTCATCCAAAACAGTTCCAGCTGAAAAACACTAAACATCACATGGGATGCTCTGCTTCTGGTTAGTCTGCTTGCATCTTCCCCATTTTTTTCTGTGTCTGTTTTGCTAGAAGTTTGACAAAAGGCCAAAAGGCTGAGAAGTGATTAGTCAATAGTTTTAATAAAATGTATTTATAACTCAATATTATTTTCAATGTATTTTAAAATATAATTGTAAATAATTTTATAAAAGTACAGTTATTCACTACTCTAGATTCAATGTCTGCCTAAAGAAAATATCAATAAAATTAATGCAGGTTCAGTTTAGATAAATACAGATGTGAACATGCTGTAAAATAATTTGGAAGCCCCTCACCACAAGGTCCCAGGTCTAGCAGGCAAAATAGCAATGGATCTTCACAAGCTCCATCTTGGATGCTGGAATCTGCTTCCTGAAGGTAAAGTCAGTCTTTCCACATTCACTAAGTCCATAAGGAGCCAATTTTAAATGATCTAACAATGGATACCCAGCCTTTGCATCTCTGCAGTGTATTCTCTTAAAAGGAAGAGATTAAATTCTTTCTTCCTCCAGCATCAGTATATCGTTAAGTCTGGACAACTTAGAACTTAAACCCACTCCTATAAAAAATAATTGTATTCTTAATGTCACTGATTAACTGTACCTAATTATATAAATTAAATTCAAGCTTGTGATTATTGGAATAGCTGTCACAGTAAAATCTGTTGGACTGCTTCCTGGATTCAAATCCTCACTTGAATTATCTATTAAACTCTTTGCTTCACCATCATGGGACTTTATTTTCAGTTAGCACATACAATTTAAAAATAATATTGTTTGATACTACAAGGTGTCCAGCCATCGTGAGTGCTGTGGTGAATACTGTGCTGACTCATGGGCTCCTCTAGACCACAGGTGAGCACACGCCCAAGGAGCAAGAAGAAGGATCCTCACCTCCCCTGGAATTGGGGCTTCATGCCAGGACTTGCTGCCTCCATCCAGCTGAGAGGGAAGATGGGCTTGTTAGTTCATTTTTCTTTTCTCTTTCCTAAAACACCTCCCAACTTTCATATCAGAGTGTGCCTTCCCTGTCAGCAGCAGCACAACCCACACATTTATCTGATATTCAAGTGCAGTTTTGAGGATGATTATTATATTATGTATGTGAAAAGGTTTTCCTTGAGTATGAATAGTGTGAGTAGTTTCAGGTTGCGACCAGTGCCAGCACTCAAGGGACAGACACCCCTGTGCTCCTTAATGTTGTGCCCAAGGTCAGCTGACTTGGCGAGCATAGCCTCCAAGAACCCAAAGACAGCTGATGCAAACACAAAAGGGAGTTTATTTCAGACTCGAGTCCGGGTTCACAGCACCTACCAACGCAGTGGCAGATACCGAGAGCCCCGAACAAAGGAAGCAGGGGTCTTTTAATAAGGTTAAATTATGCTGGCAGTTACTCATTGGCTACAAGAATGCCTTCTCCAACTTTGCCCGGCTATCATTCTAAGCTGACTGGCCAGGCCAAGATGCAGCTCCAATTACAGCAAGTTCGCCCTCATTGGTGACCAGAGAGTAAGGGTGGAGTGAGGGTCCAATCTATCTCTGGAATGAAGTCTTTACCCAGCAAAACCTTAAATTGTAAAATGGCAGTTACACAAAGCAATGGCTATGAATACTTATGCTTGGTTCCACACTTAATACCTGTGTGTGTGTGTGTGTGTATGTGTGTGTGTGTGTGTGTGTGTGTGAGAGAGAGAGAGAGAGAGAGAGAGAGATTGGTGACATATCTGCTCATCTTCTGTTTCTTTGTGTTTAAAATAAAGTGTGACTCATTTTGCTTAGTTACTCTCCTTTCTCGTCACCTCCATAGATGAGATGTACCTTCCCAGCCTTCACTGAGTGGTCCCTGATGTATGTTTGAAGTAATTGTTACTGTCTTGGTGCTTGTGAAGTATTTAAGGTGTGCTTTTTCAAATGGCATCGTTAGATCTTTATCATACTTGTGGAGATGTCGGTCTCCTCCACTACATCAGCAGCTCTCTGAAGGAAGGTATAGTGTCCAATTTGCTCAGTCTTCAATGCCCTTACATTATAGTCTATTCTGGATTGAATCACATAGGAGGGCCCATTTTTTATAAGTTCATAGGAAACAGTTAAATGGTTGTTTTTGTATCATTACATTACATAATCATTACCTAGTTACATTATATGCATGTGTTTTTTCAACAAAAGGCATAAGAAGTATCCAATTTATGGTATTCTGCGCCCTCATGGCTACTTTTGTGACTTAAAGTCAATCTACAGGTTTAAGCCTAGAAAGGAAGTCTGGACAGAGCTGGTGAGATTTCCTTTTTTATGATTTTAGCCCACTAGGAGTCACCGTAGACTTTTCTTACACCCAGGGACTGCCAAGGGAATCTGGCTATGAATAGTTGTTGAAAGATTTGAGAAATTCTTTGGATGTATAAATGGTACTCAGTTAGCACAAAGAGGGGGAGTGATTGTAGGTAAGGGAAAACTATGAATGTCAGTACATAAAGTAATGCTTCTCCTGGAACATTCTTTTTAATTAATACTCTGTGAAATGTCGATGCAGGAGGCCAGAATGCAAAAGCCCACCAGGAAACCCAGCTGGGGGCAGGAATGCAGAAGCCTGCCTAGAAAATTCAGATAATGAACAATTCCATGCCCTAGAATCTTTTCCTGCCCTGCAAATCCAGTCTCCCACCTGACCTCTCCTCACCCTCTAAAAGCCTGCCTCCTCTTGGCGCCTAGCGGCACTTCACCGACCCCCATCTTGGGTCTGTGAATTCCGCCTGGGACACAAAAAATTTTCCCTTCCTTTGAGAAAGCTTGGTCTGGCTCATCTTTTCTTTACCACGCCGAACCTTTCACTCTGCTTATTTATGATTCAAGTACCAGATGTTTACAGCTGCAGCACTAAAATCATTATCTATGTTCTTATTTCTTCTGATGGAGGACAAGAATAGAAAAACTGGAAAGGAGGCCTCACAATACTAAAACCTGACTCACACAAGGAGGTGGAGGTCCAGGGGAATAACAGGACCATTAACCCAGCTGTCCAGGTCGGACCCTTAGGCCAATACCTTATCACAAGGCTTGAGACCCGAGCAAGATCAGACTGCTCTAGGGAGGGGAGCACAGGCCTGAGGGTAAAGATATGGAGATTGGGCCCACCCTGGAATCTCTGATCCCTTTCTAGTTTTGCCTGTTACCCAACATCAGCAACAAGCAGGCCACTCCAAGGAGGAGTGACCCCTCCCAAAGAGGAAAGAACTATATCAGTGCAGTCTCCGCACAGGCTCCGGGCAGCACTCCCACAGCCCACCTATGACTATGCAGGTGCCTCTTCACCAACTCTCTCTCTCTGCAGGGCAGCAGCCTCCTGCCTGCCCATGACCTGTACCATGCTGGGACTTCTCTTCACTGACCTCCCTCAGCGGAGGCTGCTCTCCTCAAGGCCGCCCGCCTGCACATGCAGGCCTCTCTTAGCAAAACCTGTCCCTTTTTCCTTTCCCTAATAAACCTGCTCTTTAAATATAACTAATGTCTCTGTCTCATGGAGAAACTCGCCTGGGAAACTTGCCGCGTGCCGCTGAAACGGGAGCTCTGGGGAAACCTTTCCCAGAGTGAACCCAAGGACCCGCAACTCCACAAAATGACATCATTTCTATGTGTATGTTAGCGACTTTATCTGTATCTGTCAGAAAAGACTGTTGGGTGAAACAGTGTCAGTAAAAGAGAAGATCTGGAATTCCCCAATATAAAAATCAGATATTACTGATTTTTAAATTTTTATTTCTAAAATTTTTATGTATTGGGGAAATATGAATTTTCATTTTACATGTTATTTAAAATTATTCCCAAATAATTGAAACCCACATTTTCTCTAATATTCTTTCTATCCTCTTCCTGTAAGTGGAAAATCAAAGAGAGGAAGAAGAGGGAAAATAAAAAAATGGAGAATATGGAAGAGAAATAGAATCAGAGTGGCAAGCGGGAGACAGGGAACTTAGGAAAAAAGAAGACTTGAACTGCAAGTTTGAATGACATTTTTAACAGAAACATGAATAAAGCAAAACATTATGCAGCAAGAATAATATGTAGAAATAATGTCTGAAATGATGCTATCCAATTCTCACCATTTACAATCACGTGAGTTTCATTTCCTATTAGAAGGTTTACTACACTCATATGGCATCGTTAGACCTTTATCCTACTTGTGGAGATGTCGGAAGAGTCCCAGTCCATTTGTTTCATATATTCCAATACTAGGAATGCATTAGGTATATAATACAAAGTTTTTATGTTCTTAGACCTTTGTATGACTGGAACGACTCCACTTAAATAATTCACAGGTAAGTAAATCTGTCAGAGGCTTGCCTGTTTTTTGAGTTAAAAAATGTGGATGTTGTCAGTGTAAAAATATAATAACAGTACAAAACACAACAAAGCAAAAATAGACAATTATAAATCAGAGACATACTGCAGGGGAGGAGGAGGGAGAGGGATGAGAGGGAGGGAGGGAGGAGCACAGGGGACTGAGGTGATGGTGCACGGGTGCACTGGGGAAGGAAACTCTATGGGGACTACACCCGAGGTGGTGGGGGGAAGCAAATATTGTTTAAAAATGAACAATGATGTAAAAAAATAAATACATAAAAACAAAAAAAAAAATGTGGATGTTGACCCATGATCCTTCCCAGGATCTAATGAGGGCAGACCAGGCCACCTTCTCTCCTGGAAGGCTTCTTCCTTTCTTTCTCACACTCTAATTCACCCACTGTTACAGAATATGTTCCTCATGAAACAGAATAAAGAGCTTTCTCTCCACTGGTTCCCCTGCTCTGCAGCAACTGGCAGGGAGGGTGAGGTGCAGGCAGGGCTTCCTGGCAGGGCGGGGCTAGGCCTCAGCAGGGTTTGTGGGAGAGGCTGACTGGGTCTCAGGACCAGGAACAGGGGCACTTCCAGAACCAGGTCCTGACCCACTCTCCCCATTGTTTAAAGATAGGCTACGGTGGAAATGTCTGGAGCAACAAGGCTGAGCGTCATGAAGAGGCTGCTGAGCGCTGTGCTGGGGCTGCTGTGTGCCCAGGTTTGCTGTGAGTTGGGTTGTCCTGATGGGGGCAGAGGGGTTGGCAGCTGCAGCCTTGCTGAGCTGGAGGGAGAGGAGGTCGCTGTGTGGCAGACTCTCTGCCACATAATCGCATAAACTCAGGGGCCTTTTCTGGGTTTTGTTCAGTGACCATCACCTGTGACCGTGTCTCCTTTTCTCCTCAGGTGTGAGAGGGGACCAGGTGCAGCAGAGCCCCCCAATCCTGAGTCTCCAGGAGGGAGCCAATACCACGCTGAACTGCAGCTTTTCCACTTCTGTGTACAATGTGCAGTGGTTTCGACAAAACCCCGGGGGCAGTCTGGTCACCTTGTTTTACATTTCTTCGGGGACGAAAGATAAAGGAAGATTAAAAGCTACTGTAGTCACCAGTGAACGCCACAGCTCACTGCAAATTTCCTCTGCTGAGGCCTCAGACTCAGCCATTTACTTCTGTGCCATGAGCCACAGTGCTTCCCAGGCACCTGCAACCTGTGCACAAACCCTCAGGGGGCAGCCCCCCTCCAAGCACAGTCACATCCCAAGGCTCCATACAGCACTGGCTCAGCACAACATTCAACCCCACTGGCAGGGTTATACCTCACAAGTCTGTAGTGCTATAAGATTGAGACTTAGATCACTAGTTTCCTGCAACCCACACCTCTTTCTGCCCTAAACCTCTAACTTGAAACTTAAAAGAGTAGCTGATGAAGGATTAGACATCCCTTACTCTTTTCAATGAAGAAAGAGAGCTTAAAATTGCATCTTAGTCTCTGTGACTTCCCTAGTAACTTCTCTTTGACTTTCCCCCACTCCCACCATGCTCCTATTGCCCCCCAAAGTTCTTTTATCTTAGTTACGCCATTTGAGAGGGTCAGTCAGTCAGTAATGATGGGTCTCTTTCATGTATACAGGAGATATACATGATATTATCAAATAAGTTTTTTCAATTGATTTGAGGTAACATCGGGTTACACAAGGCATATGATTCAGAGGAACAGGCTCACACCTCCTCAGATATGCATCTCCATGCCCCAGCCACCCCAGAGCATCCATTTCCCTTTCGACCCCCTTCCCATTTTATTCCCCTTGCTCTTTCCTCTAGTGGCCTCAATTCTGCAGTCATTTCTAGACTTTGTTTTGCTTTTGTTCTATCAGTTCTTTTGTTTTGTTTCTTTCTATTCCACAGATAAATGAAATCATACAATACTAGTTTTTCTCTTTCTGACCTTTTCCACTTAGCATAATCCTCTCCAATTGCACCCAAATGGCAGGAGTTGCAAATGGCAGGAGTTCATCTTATTTAATAGCTGAATAGTATTCCATTGTGTATATGGACCACATCTTCTTAACCTAGTCATCTGTCATTGGGCACTTAGGTTATTTCCATAATGTGGTTATTGCAAATACGGCTGCAATGAATATAGAAGTGCATATATCACTTTGAATTCGTGTTTTTGCAGTCTTTGGAAAATGCCAAGGAGTGGAACAATTGGATCATATGTTGGATCTATTTTTAATATTTTAAGAAACCATCACACTATTTTCAGTAGGGGCTGAGCCTATCTGTATTCCCACAACAGTGTATGAGGATTCCTTTATTCTCCACATCTTCGGCATCATTAGTCAGACTTCTTTTTGTCTTTTCTTCTTATCAAACTGTCTAATGTTTGATTATTCCCCAGCTTAGAAGAACCCAAAGTATTACAGGATGATTTTCTTTGTTCCTTGGAAGTATTTTTCATGAAGAAATATTTCTCTATTTGTTGTATAACCCGAGAACTGTCCAGACATTTTGGTATTAAAAAAAAAAAACAATTTCATCAGTTATTTTTCTGGGAATAATATCCATGGACTACTCATGCTGCCATTCACAGACTCCTAACCACTTATTGACACTTACAATAAGACTTGAGCACAAAATAAAATAAAAAACACAGCTTTTCTTTGATATGCACTGAATTTACATTGAGAAAGAGAACTGTCATCTGTCCTTAGCCTAACTGTGTTAGCAATCATAACGTCATGTGTCTCAGTCATACAATAACCATGTATGATGAGAGTATTAGAGATGAAAAATTGGAATGCTATATATATATATTTAAAAGATTTATTTATTTATTTATTTATACAAGTACCGGGGTACAGGCCAGATGCACGGGAGGGTGAAAGGATTTACCAGAGACAGAGCGGGGAACAGAACAGGCAGACTGACAAAATACACTGCTGAGGGGAGCAGCAAGCTAGACAGGAGAGGTCTGCCGTGCCATGTGGGACCCTCGCTGGCCGGCGGGGATCAAGCTGGCGCTCCAGAGGCTGCAAACAGCTTCACAGCACGTCTCTCAACCGCCTGTGCCGCCAGAGGAGGCCCGGAATGCCATATAATTTCTTAAATGAAATACTATCTGTGCTTATAGCTATTACCCAAACTAAATGAAGACTAAGGTCTTATATATTTCTGAATGTTTAATAGGAAATATCACTAGTATTGGTCTTTACAATTTCTAACCTATAGATATATGAGGTCTATTGGGGATATCACAACTACAACAAGTACACTTTTTTCACCAATGAAAATAATGAACAAACTGTTTAAATACTCACTGTCTAAGGTTCTGTTCTCCTAAGGCCAGTCTTGACTTGAGGATGTATGTACCTAAATACTGAAGGGTGTTTCTTTTTTGTTTTAATATTTTATTTTATATAATTTTTACATCATTTTTCATCTTTGCACAATGTATGCATTTTCATTTTGGTTATATTCCCCATACTATTGCACTCCACCTCTTATGTTGACTCTAGTTCTTCCTCTCCCCGTCTCTCCCTCCCTCCCAACCCCCCCCACCGCCCCGCCTCCCATAGTGTGTCTCTGGTTTATAGTTGCTTGTTGATTTTGATTTTTACTTTGTATTGATGAGTCTTTTTCCTGGTCTCTTATTTAGGTTTTCTAAATTCCTGCTATGAGTGAGACTATCCGGTATTTTTCTTTTTCTTTCTGACTTAGTTCGCTGAGCATGATCCTGAAGTGTGTTTCTGACATTATGTCAGGCTGTTTTGTTTGTTAATTCCTTGGCAACAGTCAGTGCATATTTTATTATGGAATATTTGGACTCGGTCATCTTATTATATTTTTGTTTACTTTTGTCTCACTCTCACAATGGATGTATAACCAAGGATGTCTGCCTTTGTTTGAAATGAACATCAGCAGAATTAGACCATGATATCAGAACTTATAAAATCATCAATATTTATGATTATTGGAAAATGAATTTTTTTTACAGAATATTCCAGCCAATATTTACTGTTCTGTACATCTGCTAAGTTATTATTTCCTAACTCAGACTTTTAAAAGCACTTACGGATTTCTATTTGAGTGGTTGTGTCCACATAACAATGTTATAGCATTGAAATCATGCCATTTAAAAAAAATCTCAAAAAAGATAAACTATCCATTTTAAACATGGGCCAAATATTTGAGCAGACTCTTCACAAAAGGTGTATGAATGATTAAAAAGCACATAAACAGATCATCTATATCAAGTGTCAACAAAATATAGGTCACAAACCATTCCAGTTGGTCAGTTATTTTTGTAAATAAAGTTTTATTGAAACACAGCAATACTCATTCATCTATTTATTATCAATAACATCTTCTATGCTGCAATGTCAAAACTGAGTAGTTGCAAGAATGTCAGAATGATCTGCATAACCAAATATATTTACTATTTGACTCTTTGTGGAACAAGTTTGCCAACAATGTCCAACGTGTTAAGTTATCTGGGAAATGCTGGGAGATCACTACGCACTTACTGTGTTGCCTAGAAATAAAAAGATGACTATCTCAATTGTTGGCAAAGATATGGAACATTCTGATTAGGTTTTTGTCATTTGTTTGTTTTTTGCACACAATAGTATACTCCATTAATAATAAAAATTAATAGCACAAAAAAACCCATATGGAACATTCTTTGAAGTTTAGAATTTATTTAGGGACATTTTCTCTTTGTTATTAAGGACTCTCCCTACATGATATTAATATTATGGGAGGAAGAGCAGAAATGCAGTAACTCAACTTGAAAGCCATTTTTTTCCTCTGCAGGGATCATGAAACTGGTGAGGTGCTACTCTAAATATTTATTTCAGGAGCCTTAATCTTTCTGGTATACTGAGCACCTCAACTAAGATTTCCAGATCCACTTGAGACATGCTCAGTATAGAACGTCAAGGTGTTTGAACCTCATGAAATTCCCATTTGAAGAAATCATTGCCTCAGGAAGATTCACTCACTCACTTACATTTGTGCTGAACACAGACTTTTAAGAAGTCAGGGATTGCTGAACACAGACTTTTAAGAAGCTCTTGAAAATTGTGCAGTGTAATATCCCTACATGGCCACAAAGGGGCAATGCTACCTTAGAGCAGATTAAAGTTTGTCCCAAAAGCACACATTTATCAAGTAGCCAGAAATTAGCCTTATAAACCTATTAAATCATTGCCTCCTACTTAGCTTCAATTTATATCTATCAATCATTTCATGTATCATAGATCTTTCTATCTTTCCATTCATATGCCAAACTGTATCTGTGTGTATTCTAGCTTAAAAGGTTTGGAAACTATATCTTTAGAATTAGTTCTCAAATAATATATGTTGTCCAAATAATATATTTGTCCTCAATGGACTTTAAGTAGTATTTGTAATAAAAGGAAAATCCCTGTATGCATACTATTCTTGTGGGTTCCTGATAATCTCCCTTTCCCTATTATAAAATAACATATATTATTTGGATAACAGGGCCACATGAACTTGTTCAATATACATTTTAAAAGTTTTCATCTATGTACAGTTCAACTTCTAGCTACACTGTGGCAATCTGCGGCTAGAATTCCCTACCCCATTCTTTTTTACTGGGAACTACTGACAGTGTAAGTTCCCAGTTCATGCTTCTCCTGCATCAGAATTCTTCTCTAACTGGGCTCCTGGGCTAAGTTTATGACTCTTTTCTTTGTCACTTCATATGGTTCTCTTTTATAGGTTTTATCTGTATCCTTTTTTGATCCATGACATTAAGCAGTTATGGGATATTATGCCACTTTTTGTCGTCAATGGACTTTAAGCAGTATTTGTAATAAAAGGAAAATCCCTGTATGCATACTATTCTTGTGGGTTCCTGATAATCTCCCTTTCCCTATTGTAAAATAAGTCATCTCCATGGACATGTCAACTTGTCCTAGTATACAATTTTATTTGTTTTTTGTTTTTGAAGTAATCATTTTGTTAATTTTATGTAAAAAAGTTAGCATTGTTTCTGCTTAAGGTACATGTCTTGGATGCTGAGACCAAAATGAACTGAGACCAAGTTAACAAGGACTGAATCTCTCATGCACTGACTACTAACACACTGACTCACATATTAAGGACATATTCTGGACCACACTCTGGATTTGACCAGATGTGCCACATCAAAAATAGCCCTGGCTGAATTTTCTCAGATGGCTTTTTAGAGCTGCCATTTACTCACTTTTCAGAGCCAGTGTTGCCCTCATGTATAATTTTTAACATACTGAAGTAAGGAAAGTGGAAGAATGTGATCAGGGGACAGAAATTCTGAAGTGAACTTTATTCACATGGAAGGAGGGATTTCTGATTTCCAAAGAAAGTATTTTCAGCAGTTCTCCATTACAGCGAAATGAGAAAGTGCTTCCTTTGATAGAGCTTCAAGTGAAAGCATCTCTGAAGGGTGGAGCTTCTTGAAGGAATTGAAGTAGGTATGAGTTTTAAGTCAGAGTTCCAGCTGACTGCGAGCATCAAAAGACCTCTGAGTGTCAGAGAACTTTGGTCCAGGAGGAATGGACAAGATCCTGCTAACATCCATTTTAATTCTATGGCTTCAGCTAAGCTGTGAGTTGTGAGGAGAAATCTCAGCATTTATCCTTTATTTTGGGCAATGAGTTAATTGGGTTATGGAAAAACTATGTGGGAGAAATATTCCAAAAGGAATATTAATCTGTGACGTAATAACTTTTTCTCTTTTTAGCAGGGGTGAGTGGCCAACAGAGTGAAAAAAAGGACCAGCAGGAGGTGAAACAGAGCCCTCCGTCTTTGGTGGATCAGGAAGGAGGGACTCCAATTCTAAACTGTACTTATGAGAACAGTGCATTTGACTACTTTCCGTGGTACATACAATACCCTGGTCAAGGTCCTGCGTTACTGATAGCCATTCGTTCACATAAGGATAAAGAAGAGGAAGGAAGATACAGACTTTTCTTAAATAAAAATAACAAATCTTTGTCACTGCACATAATGACTTTGGAGCCTGGAGACTCAGCCACCTACTTCTGTGCAGCGAGTACACAGTGCTCTCCAGACACCTGCAGCCTGTACCCAAACCTCCAGTCAGACCCTGCCATGAAGACAAACCACACACACACACACACACACACACACACACACACACACACACACACACACAACGGTCATTAAAAAAGTCTTAATCCATTTCAAAGGAAGTTCTGAAACTATACAGAATACTCTTTGATCTATATGACTTGACTTAAAAAAATCAATTGCAAAGAGATGTCAGTAAAAACTCCCAAATATCTGGAATTTAGGCAGCACATTTTAAAATAATCCACAGGTGAAGGAAGCAATTGCACTGACTACTAGAAAATATTTTTAAAGAAAATGTAATGAAAACACATACATATAAATATCTATGGATGCAGCTAAAATTTTACACAGAAATTTATCTTTTTAAACACTTATGCTAAGAAGAAAGGTTTAAAAATAATTGCCTGAGCTTTAAAAAAGAGAAAAATAAAAAACAATAAATTAAAGAACATAATAAAAAATAAAGAATATAATAAAAAATTCAAATCTGTGAAGCAGAACATAAACAGTAGAGATAGTTATTAAATAACAAGGTCAGTTTTCTTAATAATTAATAAAAATGTATATTAAGAGAAAAAGAGACAAAACATTAAATCTAAAATACAATTTTAAATTATATATAAAAAAGAAAACCACATTACAGATTCTGACATTGAGAGGATAATAAAGCAGTATCATTAACTGTTTTATGTCATCCAGTTAGCAAAGGCAAGGTAGAGCCACACAAGTGAAGACAACTGATTTGTTTGCCAAAAGCATTTCAATAGAAGGAAAAATAGATCAACAGTGGTGTTGGGACAATTGGATAGTCAATTATCTAAATGTCACACCTTATAGAAACATTTGAGGACAGCCTTAAAATGGATCATACATCTGAGTGTAACACATAAAACAGTAACTTTTAAAAGAAAAGTAAGAGTTCTTCATGACCTAGGGTTAGACAACGAGATTTTTTTGACATCACACCGAACTACAATCAACAAAAATAATTTAATTTTTATCAATGTTAGAAATGTTAAGTTTGTGAAAGACATTGATAAGAAAATGAAAAAGACAAACCACAGATTGGCAGAAAGTACCTACAAATACCTTTCCATGAAAGGATAGGAAAGCAGAATGTATAGAACTCCCTAAAGTCAAAAGGAAGAAACAAAGTAGATCCACTAAAATTATACAAAAGACTCACACAGACGTTTCATCAAGGAGGGGTGTGTAGGCAAAGAATCATTTAAATAAACCTGTGAACAGATGTGAGACCTCATCAACCATTAGGGAAATGCCAATTCAATTCACAAGGATATACCACTTCACACCTACGTGGTTGGCTAATATCAAAATACTGATTTTTAAAAAAAGATTTATTTATTTATTTATACCAGAACCAGGGTACAGGCCAGATGAAAGGGAGGGTGAGAGGATTCACCAGAGACAGAGTGGTTAACAGAGCAGGCAGACTGACAAAATACACTGCTGAGGGGAGCAGCGGGCACGACAGGAGAGGTCTGCTGCGCCATGTGGTATTTTCCCTGGCCGGCAGGGATTGAACCGGTGCTGCAGAGGCTGCGGACAGCTTCACAGCACAGCGGCACTCAACCACCTGCACCACCAGGGGTGCCCCAAAATACTGATTTTTGACTCTGACAGTGATGCAGGGAAATCAAATCATCCTGCACTGCTGGTGGTGGGTGAGTGAGTGATACGGTCTCTGTGGAAAAGAGTTTGACCATTTCACATAAAGATAAATATCCACTTAAACCTTCCAACCCAGCAACCACACTTGGGGTGCTTATGCTAGAGTAAGAAAAATGTGTGTTCACACAAACATCAATACATGCATATTCATGGCAGTTACATCTGTGTTGTCCCAGAACTGGAAACCACACAATTCATCATTGGTGAATGGATAAATAGACCAGCGTACATCCAAGCAGCAGAATGTCCTCTTGTCACAAAAGGGAACTATTCATACAAGCAGCAAGCGCAGTGGACCTTAAGTACATTCTGCTGAGTGAATAAGGGGTCTCTCAGAAGGCTACTTACTGAATTATAAGATTTATACATAATTAGTGTATAATTTACACTTACATAATATTCTCAAAACAGCTAAATTATAGGGATAGAAATCAGAACAATGGTTGCTAGAGGTTGTCAGACTTGTAGGGATAGCGGATGTGTAAAAGGGAGTTTTTTAGTGAAGGACGAGTTCTGTATCTTGAGTGTAGTTATACAGACCTACACCTGATGGCATAACTTAGAGCTGTGGGCCCAAAACAAATGAATAACACATGAAGAAACCAGTGAACCAATCTAAATTCTACAATGTGATAACATTATAACCCTATCAATTGCCTTGTTTGATCATTGTACTATGATTGTGTAAATTGTTATCATTGGAGAAAGTTAAGTGTATAAAGAATTTTGCTGTGCTTTGGGGACATTTATGAAAGCCCAAAATTATTAAGAAATAACTGTGAGCATGTGGGGCAACCACATTCTTGAAAATTGAGGTTGGTGTGTTGCGGGGTGAGCCGCTATGGCAGTTTCTCAAAAATTAAATATATTGACCACAATGCATTGATTCTCTTTCTAGTTTTAGATTTACCCAAGGAAAATTATTACATATGTTCACAAAGAGATTTTACTACAATTCGATAGAGGCTTTATGGAGGATAGAAATAAGCTAGAGAAAATGCCATAGACAATAGATAGAACAAGAAAAAGAAAAGGAAAATTTACGTGAAATCAAGAACCGAGAACCACAATATCTGATTTGAGGTTTAAAGAGCAACAGGCCCTATAACTGGTCTCTTGACCATCCCTGCAGACAGAGTCCAGGGCCCATGCTGCAGCAGACACCCGGATGGGCCCTGCGTGTGAGCTGTGGGGAGGGATGCCAGGCGGGGCCGTGGGCCGGGCTGCTGGGGGAGAAGGGAGAGACTTCACCTCAATAGGGTGCACAGATAATGTGAGGTGAGAGGAATAATAAGAGAAGGACAGAGAAAATGAGAAAAAACTGCATGACATCAAGGAAAGATATCAGGAAGTTGGGAGGAGGACCCTGGATAGTGCCCTTTTTCCAATCACTGTTCTCTTTCTTGCTGCGGGTCCAACATGAAATTCATAAACTGGCCATCACTTCTCTAGAAGTTCTGAGGTCTCTCCATTTTTCAACGACTGCACATGTACTTGAGAAACAAGTGAATCTTTAACATTTGCTGGAAAGAGAAAATTGTATTGATACACATTTCAGTTTTTCCTTAGTTTTTTATATATTTTGATGAAGTACTCTATTTTGATGACAACACATGCTAAGGGTTAATATTTTATTTTTTAAGCTATTTAAGCAATTTTAAGCACATAGAATCACAAGTGATATTTCCTCCATTCATGTCCCTGACACACTTTAAATTACTAAGATGTTTTGGTGACTTCATTTCAAACTATCTTTATTCATTTACATACAATGCATTATAAAAAATATTGTTTAAAGTGAATGGTATCACACCTACTTGTGAAGCACTTCGATTTGATTGGATAAGTTAGGGAAATCTTTGCAAATCAGAAAATTTCAGTCTACTTCCTTCATTTTCACAACTGTATGTCAAACATAATTCTACCATAATGTATTGGATATTTGTATTATATTATAAAATTTCAAATTTTTTCCTACTGCATATACTGTGCAAATATATACATTACTTATAAGGGCATTTCTTAAGAGAAAAATACTCAGCCAAGTAGAATTTCTGGCATCCAGTGGTATATTAATAATGCTTCTAAAACTTTATTGGTTTATACATAGCTATCTAATGTGACAATGCCCAATTCCTGACATGATCCCCAACACTGAATATTAATACTATGATTCTCAGTTCTCTTTGCAACCTGATTGGTGAGAAATGATCTAAAGGGGCTTTTTAAGAAAGTGTGAATTAAATGAAACCAATGATTAAGGGTTGAGAGTAGGAAGAGGGAACAGTTACAGCAATGTGGAGAAAGCAGGTGTAATGTAAGGTAAAATCTAGAGTTCTTCTTTCCTAATAGACACATTGACGCTACAGATCTCTCTCTATGTGCTGACATAGGAGGAGAGAGAGGCATTCTCTAGTAATTCAGGAATTGGTCCTGAGATGGCAGTGTTTCCACTTGCACCCCTCACCTCTGCATCAGTGTGTGTGTGTGTGTGTGTGTATGTGTGTGTGCGTGATCTCTGATTGGCCAGGTCCATTTGGTATCCTATAGAAATGTTTGAGCATATGAGGTAACAAGGCAGGTGCTTTATTTTGCCAGCCCTTGTCAGTATCACAGACACAAGAGTTCAGTTCCTGGTGGATGTGAGTAACAGAATGGACAGAGCCCTCAGTCTGCTCATCCTTTGGCTACAACTAAACTGTGAGTCAAAGGGATCTGGATTAGGGCAAAGAAGTCAGACCCAGAGACACTCTCCCCAGGGCAAAGAGGGAAAAATAGGAAGCTTGTATCTGTCTGGTTTTCTTGGAATTTCTAAAGGGATTGAAAGAAATAAATTAAAAAAGTAATTTCCAGGGCCTCCCCGGTGGCACAGCGGTTGAGCGCTGGGTTGCGAAGCTGCTTGCAGCCTCTGCAGCACCAGTTCGCTCCCCAGCTGCCGGTCGAGGGTCCCACATGGCGCGTAGACCTCTCCTGCCGCTTGCTGCTCCCCTCAGCAGTGTACTTCGGTCCTTCTGCCTGCTCTGCTCTCTGCTCTGGCTCTGGTGAATTCTCTCACCCTCCCGTGCTTCTGACTGTACCCAGTGCTTGTATAAGTAAATAAATAAATCTTTAAAAAAAAAGTAATTTCCAAGGAATAAGTAGGTACTAACCAGCCCCTTTCTCTGGTCTCTTTTCAACAGTGGGGAGCAGTAAGCAGGAGGTGAGGCAGAGTCCCACAGCTCTGCGTGTCCAGGAAGGAGACACCTCGGTTCTCAACTGCAGTTTCACTGACAACGCCATTTACTTCGTTCAGTGGTTTAGGCAGGATCCTGGGAGAGGCCTCACTTCTCTGCTGGTAATTCGGTCAAATCAGAGAGAAGAGACAAGTGGAAGAATTAATGGCTCACTGGATAAACCGTCAAAATACGGTACTTTGCACATTGCAGCTTCTCAGCCCGGGGACTCTGCCACCTACCTCTGTGCTGTGAGCACAGTGCCTGACAGGCACCTGCCACCAGCACCCAAACCCTATGCTGGTCTCCAACCCCACCCCCTAAATAGGTGGCTCAGAGAGAAACAAATATGCAAGACCTGATAGAATCATCAGAATTAAATTGTGACTTCTTGAGCTTTAGATTTTTATCAAGTTCAATTTAAGTAGTTTTACTGAAATTAATTCACTTTCCATAGAGTTCACCCTTTTAAAGTGATGCATTGAGTGGCATCCAGTGCCTTCACAACCATCACCTCTAGTTTCAAAGCCTTATCCCCCAGAAGGAAGCCACACACCCATTAAGAACTCACCCTTCCTCCCTCCCCAGCCCCTGCAGCCAGCAGCCTGCTTTCCTTCTCTGTGGATTTATCCTTTCTGTACATTTCATATAAATGGAATCCTGCAGTATGTGGACTTGGTGTAATACTTTTTCACTTTGCATAGTGTTTGGAGATTCATTCAATACAGTTCCAGCTGGGAAAGGCAAATATTCACATATCAAATAGTCTGCTCCACTGCTAGTTAGCCTGCGTCCACGTTACTCCTTTTTTACTGTCCATTCTGCTGGAAGCTTTTTGGTTTTACTAGAATTAAATTTTTAAGGAACCAGTCTTTACTTCATTGATTTTTCTCTATTTTATTTTCAATTTCATTTCTATCTTTATTTTTATTATTTCCTTCTTTATATTTGTTTGGTTTAGTTTTTCTCTTTTTTTCTAGGTTTTGAAGTGAGACCTTCTATTATTCATTTGAGACATAATCTTCTCTAATATTTCATTTAGTGTTAAAAAATTTCCTCTCCGATGTGGTGAAAAAGGAACTCTCCTACATTGCTGGTGGGAGTGCAAACTGTTTCAACCACTATGGAAAGCTGTCTGGAGATTCCTCAGCCTACTCTAAATGGAGTTACCAGATGACCTAGCAATTCCACTCCTAGGGATCTACCCAAAGGACACAAAAACATTGATTCAAAAAATACCTGTATCCTATGTTTATTGCAGCACTATTTATAATGGGTAAAACCTGGAAACAACTCAAATGCCCCAAAATAGATGACTGGATCAAGAATATGTGGTATATATACACAATGGAATACTATTCAGCAATCAAAAAAGATAAACTCATGCCATTTGCAGCAACATGGATGGAGGTAGAAGAATTATACTCAGTGAAATAAGTCAGAAGGAAAAAGAAAAATATCAGATGGTTTCACTTATGGGAGGAATATAGGGAAACCAATAAGACATCAGGGGAAAAATAATAACAATACAAAACACAACACAACAAAAACAAACAGACAATTATAAATCAGAGACATTCTGCAGAGGAGGAGGAGGGAGAGGGATCAGAAGGAGGGAGGGAGGAGCACAGGGGACTGAAGTGATGGTGCACGGGTGCGTTGGTGAGGAAATTCTGTGGGGACTACACCTGTGAGGGGGAAGCAAACATTGTTTAAAAATGAACAATGATGTAAAAAATATATGTAAAAAAATTCCTCTCCATTCTGCTTGTTCTCCCAGAAATTGTGATATGTGATATTTTCATTTACATTCCATCAAATACACCTAATTTCTCAAAGGTATTCTTTTATGCACAGATTTTAAGAATTGTGTTTTGTTGCCACATATTGAGAATTTCCTGTTATTTATCTATCAACAAGTGGGATTTATTTCCGTGGCCCACTGTCACTTCAGTATGTATATTCGTCTTTGCCAGCAAGATGCCACCAACTGAAATAACAGGGGCAGTTGTCAAACAAAACTTTTTGTTGGCACCAATGTTAATATCTGATGTTGTTTTATGTTGCTATTCCTTTGCTAATGATGCATCCACAAGTATTTCTCCCTCAAGGTGCATAGTCTGCAGCTTTTCAACCCTGAAACCTATATCTACCTCCTTAGCTATCAATAAAACTTTGGTAGTTTTATTGCTCATTGCTGCCCTACCTGTGCACACGACTCCTGTAACCTGGATTCCACACCTCTGCTGGACTATGCCTTTGCTTTGTTCTTCCTTTGGTAAAAAAACACAAAACTGTCTATTGAGGTTTTTATTAACTTCTTACTGATTGGTCCCAAAATGATTCCTTTTATGGGGTAAAGGTAAAGCGCACACACACCAGTACAATGAGGACAGTCATGGCGGTGGATGGCAGAATTCCAGGTGGTAGCTGGGGTGTCTTCCCTGGATTGAAGCCCTGTGGAATGTTCCCCCAGAATGTTTCAGGTCGCAGAACATGATGGAGGTCACTTCCGTGACTGAATCATTTATATGGGAAAGGTGAAGGAGTTTGCAGATATAATTCACACCCCTAATATTTCAACTTTGAGTCAATCAGAAGGAAGGTTATCTTCTATGGGCCTGACCTAATCAGGTGGGCTCCTTTAAAGTAGGCTTAAACTTTTCCTGGGGTTAGAGATATTCTTCTGCTGGTCTAGAAGCAAAATGCTGCTAGTTCTTCAGTTACAGGGACTGAGTTCTGCCAACAATCACAGGGCCTTGTAGAGGGCCTCACCCCTCAGAAAAGATGGTAGCCTTAGCTGACTCCCTGACTGCGTCTTCTGAGTACCAACTTTGCTGTGTCCATTTTCTGATCTGCAGTAACCATGAATCATGAAAAGGTGCTGTTATCAGTCACCAATTTAGTGCTAACTGTTACATAGCAATAGGAAACTAATACAGCATTAATAAGTGATTAAAGAATACCACCAATTCCTAATACCTAGGATTTTCACAGCTTAGGAAAATCTGAAATGTAATGAAATCTTACAGCACAGAGCAAATTGACAGGTGTTTTCTAAATTTTGAGTATAATTCTACAATTAACGTACTGTTAATTAAAAATTAAAAAAGTGTTGCGATTGAGTTGCTCGAGTAAAGACTTAGTATCTTTTTTATGTAGGCAGTATGAATTTTATTGTCATAGGAAGAGACATTTAAACATTATCAATCAAAAATTATAAAAACAAAAACTTAATGGAAATAAGTCAGGGGAAGAGTAATAAAATGCTATGTAGTTTTCCTGATTTCATGATGCTTGTGGTATTTTTAAAATTGTGGTTTGTTCTGTCTTCTCATTCCATTTTTATCCACTTTTATGATAGCTTTTGTTGTTTTAACAACTCACCACGTTAAACATTGTAGCACCTACAATAGATAAATCTTCTGATGGTCAAAGTCACGATGCTTTGGCATTAACCCCAGAACGGCAGGAGGAGGTGGGGAAGTCATGACAAAGGTGAGCTTCTCCTGAGTGCCTGCTTGGCCTCTGGAGGGCGGTGTTGTCTCATTGGAAATGACATTTTTGAAAAGTATTTGGAGCAGCTCACCAAAACCTTCCTTGCACACAGCTGCAAGAGGTGCTCTGACAGGCTTTTTACACAGTGACATGTGAGGAGTCTCAGACACCAGAGGCCCGCAGTTTTGTCAAGAGAGCATCGCCACCTCTCAGACCCTACAAAGGTTTTAAGAGGAAGACATTGAACCCCTGCCATCCCTCTTCAGCCTCACAGAAACTGGTTCAAGACCCCAGACCTCAGATTGCTGTTTGTTGGTGAGGAATGTCCCAGAAAGGAGCTCACTTCTCCACCATGACTGTGGTGCTCACCGTGTTGCTTGAGGTGGTCCTGCTCCTGAGTGAGTACCTTCCCATGTCTACTCCCTGGGCCACCAGTGGGGCTCAGTTCTAGTTTCTGAATGGAGACTTTTTGTTTCAGCTGAATTTATTGAGCCTTCATTGATGTTGCAGGAGGATCGAGAGCCCAGTCGGTGACCCAGCCTGACGCCCACGTCTCTGTCTCTGAAGGAGGCCAGCTGGAGTTGAAGTGCAACTATTCCTATGGTGCAACTCCTAGTCTCTTCTGGTACGTCCAGTACCCCAACCAAGGACCCCAGCTTCTCCTCAAGGACCTATCAGGGGACACCCTGGTTAAAGGCATCAACGGTTTTGAGGCTGAATTTAAGAAGGAAAAAACCTCTTTCCACTTGAAGAAAAGCTCTACCCACTGGAGTGACTCAGCCCAGTACTTCTGTGCTGTGAGTGGCACAGTGCCTGGGGCTGCAGGGGGAGCTGAGCACAAACCTCCAGTGACTTTGTAACTAAAGAGACTTTGCGTCTCAGGCTAAGTTATTTGCTCACGTATGGCATGCGGGTATGCCAAATAGTACAGAAAAATCAGAATCAAAACAGGGAGTGTTCTGTTCTTATGAAAATATGAGACTTTTTCATCTTTATTCACCAAATGTCAAAGTAAGCACTCCTGTCTCTAAAAGTGTAGTATTTTTGTCATTTAGAGTCAGGATTCTAGAGGAGTGATAGTATAGAATTTTTAGCAAATTAGAGGATGTACTTGCTCTCATGTCATTTAAAAAACAATAATGGGCTAAGGTGTGTGGAGGTTGGGCCATGTGAACTGGTGTGAGGCAAAACAGAGAGCTGCTGTCATGCTATTAGGAAGTCTAGGAGAATTGCTTCTTGCAAACTGTTTTATCTCCAGATTACTAATAACCTGATATACTCCTTCCTTTGAAGTTTAGCTCTTTGACTAGAGTATTTGAGATTGGTGGACTTAATTAACATGGCCTTGAAGGATGTGTACAAGATGATCTTTCCAAAGTCTACATGGTTATGACTTTGTCATGCCAAAGTTCCACATGGAATCTTGGAATTTGGTTTCCTGAATGACCCTTCCTTTCTTTATCAGCTCTTAATAGTGAGAAAACAAAACACATACTGATAAAAAGCCCTCTGCCTCAGTTAGCATTACTGTAACATTAGCATACTTAGTTTTGCCCCTTAAATCACTAGCATGTTAACTTGTCTTAAAAGCCATAAGCAAATATCCAAGCATTTACTGGAACTTTTTTTGACAAATGAATCATGGATGTAAGGAACACCAGACAACTCATTCTGCCCAAATGTGCCAGCACAACTGAGAGCTTGCCAGTATAAGAAAACACACATACACACACACTCTGAAGATAATGGCTGCACCCTTAACAGTCATGCTGAGCAGCAAAAACCCACCTTTACCTGGCTTATGGTACCTGTATAAAAGCCCTGACCCAAATCCCAAGACTTGAGATAGTATCTTGAGGACACGAACCCACTTCTCTGTAGAATACTGGTTTTCTGAACAAACCTAGTTGTCCTAACCCAGGTCTCTCCTGTTTGGTTTATGAGAGGTGAGTGACTGAGGCTGGGTTTTTGGTAACAGATCCATCCAGGTTTTGTCTCTCTTTTTTTCTAACTCACAACTGAATTCATTAATACCCACTGAAATTCCAGTAATAATTATTAATCGCAATTCCTAATCATCTTTCTTATTTCTTTTATTTTCTACTTCTTTTCTCATTTTCCTACTTTTTATCTTACTATTTTCCATCTCACAGTGTAGGTAGAATACATTGGCAATATTGTTGGCCAGTTCATCTTGTTAGGGTGCTACAGAGGGGCACCCAGGACCCCCAAACTTGCACACTCTACAGTAGTCTGGCTATCTGTGTGCACAAAGGCAAATAGATTCTTGGTGTGAAAGAACTTTAGCAGAATTAGTGTGCACAGAGGAGGAGAAGAAAGAATAACAGTTTTCCAATAAAACACCCCAAATTATCCATCAACTCCTGGGCAAATGCCCAGGCAAACAGGGTTTTCTCAAAGTGGTGCTGTGGAGTACTGAGTGCCTGCCACAAGTCTAAGGCACCTTCTAGCAGGGAACCATGAAAAGGTACAAGAGGAGCCAATCCAGGCTGGGGCAATAGGGGAGACACAAAAATACTAATCAAAATAATGGCTGCGATTGTCAGCCTCCCCATGTGCCTCACGAGTGTCATGTATGTCTCTTCTCTACGTGTCTCCTCAGCAGTATCAAGGTGCATGTTGAGCAGCAAGAAAAGGAGCTCTTCCTTCTTCCTCTTCTTTCTTTGTCTTCTTCTTCCCAAGACCTGCCTTCCGTGTTCTATAGCTTCCCCTGGCTGCTGGCTCCACCCATAGTTAAGTGGGGCTGGGAATGTGGTGCCTCTCCCTTTTATTGAGGTGTCTCTGTAACACTCCCATCTTCATTGCCTGCAGATCAATTCACTTTCTACTTCAGTTCTAATAAGGTTGTCATTCCCCACCCCTTTGACCTCCAAATCTACCTACAGAGAATTATTGTTTATAGAGGATTATTATTAATAATGAATCTGAGACAAGACCACAAACTAAATTTATTTTCATGCATGTATTTACAGAAACATTTACTTAAAAATTTCCTATCAAAATTACAAAGCAAAACAGAAATCGTAGTATTCAACAGTTTTAATAAAATACATTTCATTAAATTCAAGTTATATGAAATTTATTTTAAAACTTATAGCTATTTTATAAAAGCACAACTATTCAAAATTCTAGATTCAATGTCCATCTAGTTGCTAAAATAAGTAATCTGTATAACTTTTTTGTAGGTTCATTTATAAGCATATTGTGAATTATTTTGGGACTCCTCGCCCCTAGGTCCCTGGTCTAGCAGGAAAAAGGGCAAAGCCACTTTCACTTTTCTGCTTCCGCTTGGATGCAGGAATTTGCTGACCTAAGGTAAAGCCAGCCCTCCCACAGGATTTCCCAATGATCACCAAGGGGCCAGATAAAAGATGTTTAACAAACGCTGTGTGCAGGGAATTCCTTCAATAGGAAGAGGTTAATACCTGTGTTGACTTCCTTTAGTATCAGCATATCTTTAAATCCAGAGAGTTTACTAAAAGCCCCTCTAATAAAGAAATTTCATTCTTAATGTCAATGATTAACTGTACCTAATTATATAAATTAAATTCAAGCCTGTGTTTATTGGAAAGCTATCACAGTAAAATCTGTTGGTCTGCTTCCTAGATTAAAATGCTCGCTTGCATTATCTAATAAATTCTTTGCTTAACCATCATGGGACTTTATTTTCAGTTAGCACATACAATTTAAAAGTAATATTGTATGATACTACAGGTGTCCAGTCATCATGAGTGCTGTGGTGAATACTGTGCTGACTCATGGTCTCCTCTAGACCACAGGTGAGCACACACCCAAGGAGCAAGAAGACGGATCCTCACCTCCCCTGGAAAAGGCTCTTCATTGTGCCTGGACTTGCGGCCTCCACCACTTGAGTAGAAGATGGGTTAATTAGTTCATTTTTCTTTTCTCTTTCCTCAAACACCTCCCATCTGTCATATCAGAGTGTGCCTTCCCCGTCAGCAGCAGCACAACTCACAAATTTATCTGATATTCAAGTGCAGTTTCAAAGATGACTATTAAGTGTGTGAAAAGGTTTTCCTTGAGTCTGAATAGTGTAAGTAATTTCAGGTTGTGACCGGTGCCAGCACTCAAAGGGCAGACACTCCTGTGCTCCTTAATATGTGTGTGTGTGTGTGTGTGTGTGTGTGAGAGAGAGAGAGAGAGAGAGAGAGAGAGAGAGAGAGAGAGATTGGTAACCCTGTTCATATACCTGCTCATCTTCTCTGTTTCTTTGTATTTAAAATAAAGTATCACCTTCCAAATATCACCTACTTTGCTACTCTCCTCTCTCGTCACCTCCATGGATGACATGTGCCTTCACAGCCTTAACTGAGTGGGTCCCTGGTATATGTTTGAAGAAATTGTTACTGTCTTGGTGCTTATGGAGTATTTAAGGTGTGCTTTTTATTTATTTGTTTATTTTTAAAGATTTATTTATTTATTCATACAAGCACTGGGTACAGTCAGAAGCATGGGAGGGTGAAAGAATTCACCAGAGCCAGAGTGGGGAGCAGAGCAGGCAGAATGACGAAACACACTGCTGAGGGGAGCAGCGGGCACGGCAGGAGAGGTCTGTCATGCCATGTGGGACCCTCGCCGGCGGCTGGGGATCGAACCGGCTCTGCAGAGGCTGTGGGCCGCTTCGCAGCCCAGCACTCAACGGTTGCACCACCAGGGGAGGCCCAAGGTGTGCTTTTTAAATATGGCATCATTAGACCTTAATCATATTTAGAGAGAAGTTTGTTTTCCCCCCAACAAGCTCTCTGAAGGAAGCTAGTATCCAAATTACCAAGATCTAGAACACCCTTAAATAGTCTAAACTGGATTGATCCTCATAGAAGGGCTCATTTTTTATAAGTTCATAGATAAAAATTAAATAGCTTGTTTTGTGTCATTACATAAAATTACATTATATGAATGCCGTTTTTTCAACAAAAGGCACTAAAAAAATTTCCAGTTTATTATTGGAAAAGTCTCATGACTTCATTATACAGGTTTATGCCTAAAAGGAAGGCTGGGCAGAGCTGGTTATGTCTGCTTAGTGAGAAGACTTCCTTTAATTTTTATTTTTAGCCCATTAGGAAGCACGAGACTTTTCTTGAATCAGGAACTACTCAGAGGGACCTAGCTGTGAATAGTGGTTGAAAATTTTGAGAAATTCTCTGGATGTGTAAATAGTAGTTAGTTACCATGAAGAAGGGGAATGATTGTGAGGGGAAACTATATCAATGACAGCACATAAAATAATGCTTCTCGTTGAACATTCGTTTTAATTAATACTCTGCCTTATTTATGATTCAAGAGCTATAGAGCATATCTAAATATACATTTTATATCTGTAGTCTTACTACTTCTGTATCTACGTTATTGTCATTAACTGCATCTATCAGAAAAGACTATCAAACAATCAATAAAGCAAAAGTAGAGTTGGACAATTCCAAAGTAGACAATTCAGATTATTCTGATTTTTAAATTTTTATTTCTATGATATTATTGTATCAGGGGAAAATATGAATTTTTATTTTACAGGTTTGAAATTATTCTTAATTATTCCTTCTGTCCCTTTCTTGTAAGTAGAAAATCAAAGAGAGGGATAAAAGAGAAAGTAAGAAGGACAAAATGGAAGAGAACTGTAATCAGAGTGGCAGATGGGAGGAAAGGAGACAGGGGACTTCGGAAGAAGAAAGAAGACTTGAACTGCAAGCTGAAATGAGGAAGCTTTTAACAGGGAAACAGATGAACAAAGCAAAACATTATGCAGCAAGGATAATATGTAGAAATAATGTCTGAATTGATGCTATCTAATTCTCACCATTTACAGTCACATGAGGTTCATTTCCTGTAACAAGGTTTACCACAGTCAGGTGATTCCGGGAGAGTCCCAGTCCATTTATTTCATATATTCCAATACTAGGGACACATTAAGTATATATAAAAAGCTTTTACATTCTTACAACTTATGACTGGAACAACTCTCATTTAATTAATTTACAGGTAAGTAAATCTTTTTTTTTAAAGATTTATTTATTTTTATGCAAGAACTGGGGTATAGGCCAGATGTGCTGGAGGGTGAGAGGATTCACCAGACAGAGCGGGGATCAGAACAGGCAGACTGAAGAAATACACTGCTGAGGGGAGCAGCAGGTGAGACAGGAGAGGTCTGCTTCGCCATATGGAATTCTCGCCCAGCTGGCCGGGATCAAAATCTTGCTGCAAAGGCTGTGGACAGCCTCTGCAGTGTGGTGCTCAATCGCCTGCGCCACCAGGGAGGCCCAGGTAAGTGAATCTTGTGTCAGCAGCTTACTTGTTTTTTGAGTTCAAAAATGTGGACAATGACCTGTGATTCTCCCCAGGCTGTGATGAGGGCAGACCAGGCTCCCTTTCCCTGCAGGGAGGCCTCTCCTTTTCCTTCTCACACTCTAATTCACACACTATTATTAGAAAAAGGCCCTCAAGAAACTGTTTCTGGAGAATCCTCTCACGCCCCCATCCTCTGCACCTCTAGCCTGCACCCCAGTTCTTGTATGCATAAATAAATAAATCTTAAAAAAGCAACAGAATAAAGAGCTTTCCCCCGCTGGCTCCCCTGCTCTGCAGCCACTGGCAGGGAAGGTGAGGTGCAGGTGGGGCTTCCTGGCAGGGCGGGGCTGGGCCTCAGCAGGGTTTTTGGGGTGAGGCTGACTGGGTCTCAGGACCAGGAACAGGGACACTTCCAGAGCCAGGTCCTGACCCACTCTCCCTGGTGTCTAAATATACCTACAGTGGAAATGTCTGGAGCAATGAGGCTGAGCGTCATGAAGAGGCTGCTGAGCGCTGTGCTGGGGCTGCTGTGTGCCCAGGTTTGCTGTGAGTTGGGCTGTCCTGATGGGGCTGAGGGGTTGGCAGCTGCAGCCCTGCTGAGCTGGAGGGAGAGGAGGCCACTGTGTGGCAGACTCTGCCACATAATCCCATAATCTCAGGGGCCTTTGTGCAGTGACCATCACCTGTGACCATGTCTCCTTGGCTCCTCAGGTGTGAGAGGGGACCAGGTGCAGCAGAGCCCCCCAGCCCTGAGTCTCCAGGAGGGAGCCACCACCACACTGAAGTGCAACTTTTCCACTTCTGTGAGCAGTGTGCAGTGGTTTCGCCAATATCCCGGTGGCAGTCTGGTCACCTTGTTTTACATTCCTTCGGGGACAAGGCAAAATGGAAGATTAAAGGCTACCACGAACGCCCTCCAACGCCACAGCTCACTGCAAATTTCCTCTGCTGAGACCTCAGATTCAGCCGTTTACTTCTGTGCCATGAGCCACAGTGCTCCCCAGGCACCTGCAGCCTGTGCACAAACCCTCAGGGGGCAGCCCCCCTCCAAGCACAGTCATGTCCCAAGGCTCCGCACAGCACTGGCTCAGCTTAACATCAGTCACACCCCTGGCAGGGTTATACCTCAGAACTCTTCAGTCCTACAAAATTGAGACTTAGACTTATTTGAAGATTATCTTCAAACTACATTTTTTTCTGACCTAAAAGCTAACTTGGTCTAACAGAGTAGCTGATGAAAGGACAGAATTAGATAAACACACACACACACACACACACACACACACACACACACACACACACATACATCAGTCAGAATATACTACATTCCAAAAGGGTTAATGTGAAATAAATTAAAAGAAAAAGAGAAATTACTCAGTGAAGATGCTATCCAGGTAATGATTCATTTTAGTCAAGAATGTTCAGGTCTGTTTCATATTTTCCTCCAACAGACAATTTTAAATATTTCCATCCCAATCTACTTAGTGCATCAAAGAAAAGAAATACAAAAAATTTCAGAATGTCCATACATGATCAAGCATGGAAAATACTTAAACTGCTATTTCATTCAACTAAATCCCATTTAAGTTCTTAAAGTCTTATTTTATGTCCTAGGATATGGCCTATCCTGCAGAATGTTCCCTACACACATGATAGAATGTGCATTCTGTTATTGTCGGGTGGTGGGCTGTTGGGTTTCTTGGTATAAACTGTTGTTCAAATCGTCATTTTCTTGTTGCTATTCTGCCTACTAGTACTATTATTAAAAGTGAGAAATTGAAGCCCCCAACTATTACTTTTGAATTGCCTATTTCTCCTTCAATTTAGTCCATTTTTTTTTTTGTTTCAGGAATCTTGGCCTTTCTTGGTATATTTAGCACCTCAACTAAAACTTTCAGATCTATCTGAAGCACACCTAGTATGGAGCATCAAGGTGTTATAGTGGACCTCAACAAAACTCCTTCTATTTGAAGAAATCATTGGCCCAGGAAGACTCAGCCACTTACATAAGTGGTTTTGATTGAAGCAGGGATTGCTGAACAAAAACTTCTAAGAAGCTCTTGAAAATTGTGGAGTGTATCTTCTTTATATGGCCACAGAGGGGCACTGTTGCTTTAGAGCAGATTAAAGTGTGTCCCATATGCACATATTCATCAAGTAGCCAGAAATTATCCTTCTAAGTTTAGTAAATGATTATTTTCTACTTAGCTTCAATTTATATCTATCATCTCAGTAGCTCTATGTATCTATTTTTTTTTCATTTGCCAAATAATAAGGGCAATGTGTTTTTTAGTTTAATAAGTTTGGAAAATAAGTCTTTGATGACCAAGGCTTCTTGGAATTATGTATGCTGTCATATATAATTAGGGCCACACAAACTTTTATAATATAAATTTGTAATTTTTTCGCCTATACATAGTCCAGGCTCTGACAGCACTGAGTTAATCTGATGCTAGAATTCGCATATTCTACCTCACCCCCTCTTTTTTTAAACTGGGATAGCTATTGATGTTATAAGTCCCAGTTTAAGCATCTATCACCTCGTTTGAAACCCTTCTCTGACTGGACCCCAAAACAGAGTTCATTACTCTTTTCCTTGTCACATAGTTCTCTTTAATTAGTTTTAGTTAGCTGTTCTTGAGTATTGGCACTAGATTGAGAGAAGACTGGGAATGAATGTTTCATAAATGAGACTAAGCATTGCCTCTTCAGTAGACATTTAGCGAGCACCAGTAAATATCTATTGAAAATATTCATGAATGAATGAATACATGAAAAAGAAAACAATACATATCAAAAATTAAACAGACAAAAATCTCTTAAAGTCCTGAAGTAGAATGGCTTTAGGTTGTTGGTTAAGGAATGGGGTCTCCAAATTCTCTCCTGTTGCACTGTGATGGCATTTGTCTTTGAATGGATTTGAGATTATATCAAATATAGGTAAATAAATTTGTGACTTATGTTCAGAAGAAAAACATGAACTTCTATTCTTTTGATTCTAATTCTTAAATGCAGGTCACCCATATGTTCAAGGTTCTTTAAAAATTTAGCCTACAGTTTGTCTCTATGTTCTATTGTGTTAGCATCAAAAACCAAATTGATTCTTCATATATTTGTATTTCATCCAAAAGGAAAATGTGTGAAGAAACTATTAAATATTTCTTTAAAATCAGAATAAGAACTAACAAAAAACTGACTTACAGATTGATCATAACTCTGAGTTTCTGAAGTTTGCATACATTTTAAATTCTCTTATGCATTTGGAAGTCAATGAAACTTTAAGGAAGAAAATTCCACACTACCTAATTTCTTTCCCTCAAGTATGCTCTCAGAATTCCTCTTTATTCTTTAGTTTACCTGTTATTGATTTTAAAGAATGTAAAGACAGCGTGATTGATTGAATTATCTTCTTTTATTTCTTAGTGTTATATAAAATATGGACACAGCAAAAAGATGAATACAATTTAAGTTCCCTGAAGGCAACTGGACTGTGTGTGCCCCATGGACTTATCTATGGCCTTGGTTAGCAATAGAGTATTTTGGCATTTGTGCGTTATCAATTTTAATCATTGTAACAAAAAGAAATTCCCCTGCTAAGGTCGTATAACTTGCTATGAATCTCCCTTTTCCCAATTGTAAAACAATGTACTCTTTGTTGACATCTCAAACTGTCCTAGTGCATAATTTTTTTTCCTGAAAAATTTTAATGAGGTACAAAAAGCTAGACTGTTTTTTGCTGTGAAGTAGATGCCTTGGGTGACCAACTCATGGATGTTCACTTAGTTCTACTTAATGAAGACTGTTCCTTCATGCACTGACAAAAACACTTGCACACACGTGGAGGTGTTATTTCCAGATCATACAGTGTGTTTCTGAGCAGATGTGGCAAGAGGGAGAACCAAGACTAAATTTTCTTGGATGGCTTCAGCACGTCTGCTGGTGATCCATCATACTTTCTCAGGGCAAGGACTCTGGAGTAATACAATTTATCACACTCTGGAAGAGTGAGAAAAAGGAAGAGCATGATTAGGAGAGAGAAGTCTAAACTGAGCTTTATTCACATAAAGAAAGGGGGCATCTGATTCTCAATGAAGTATTTTCAGCACGTCTCAGAGCAAGATGAGGAAGTGCTTCCTTTGATGGAAAGAGCTTTAAGTGAAAGCATCTCTAAAACATGGGGCTTCCTGATGAATTAAACAGGTGCGAGTGAGTCTGAATTTCAGCTGATTGCGAGCAACAGAAGACCCTCTGAGTGTCACGGAGTTTTAGTCCAGGAGGAATGGACAAGATCCTGCCAACATCCATTTTAATTCTATGGCTTCAGCTAGGCTGTGAGTTGTGGGGAGGAACCTTAACATATGGCATTAATTTGGGAGGAATGAGAAAATTGGGTATGGACAAACTCTTGAAGGTTTAAACCTTAAGGAGGAAATATAAATTTGCAACCTAATAACTTTTTCTCTTTTTAGCAGGGGTGAGTGGCCAACAGGATGAAAAAAAGGACCAGCAACAGGTGAAACAAAGCCCTCCGTTTCTGATGGTCCTGGAAGGACAGAATTCAAGTTTGACCTGTACTTGTGAGAACAAAGCATTTGACTACTTTCAGTGGTTTGTAAAATACCCTGGCCAAGGCCCTGAATTTTTGATAGCCATATATTCACATAATGTTAAAGAAGAGAAAGGAAGATACAGACTTCTCTTCCATAATAGTAACAGATCTTTGTCACTGCACATAATGACTTCCAAGCCTGGAGACTCAGCCACCTACTTCTGTGCAGCAAGTACACAGTGCTCTCCAGACACCTGCAGCCTGTACCCAAACCTCCAGTCAGACCCTGCCGTGTAGATAAACCAGTCACACACACACACACACACACACACACACACACACACACACACACACACACACACACACACACAGAATCTGATTAGCCATAAAAAAGTCTTAATCCATTTCAAAGGACTGAGATTATACCACAGAGAATAATATTCTGTGATCTATATGGAATTCACTTAAAAAATGTATTGCAAAAAGATATCTCTAAAAACTCCCAAATATTTGGGATAAGCACCATACTTAAACTTGTAACTGAGGGGCCTCCCCGGTGGCGCAGCGGTTGAGCGCTGGGTTGCGAGGCTGCCCGCTGCCTCTGCGGCGCCGGTTCGATTCCCGGCTGCTCCCCGGCCACCGGAGGAGGGTCCCACATGGCGGGCAGACCTCTCCTGCCGCCCGCTGCTCCCCTCAGCAGTGTACTTCGGTCCTTCTGCCTGCTCTGCTCCCCGCTCTGGCTCTGGTGAATTCTCTCACCCTCCCGCGCTTCTGACTGTAGCCAGTGCATGTACAAACAAAACAAACGAACAAACAAATAAATAAATAAATAAAACATGCCTCTATAAAAAGAAAAAAAAAAAAAAAAAAAAAAAACTTGTAACTGAAAGAAGCAATTGCAATAATTACTAGAAAAGATTTTGAAAGAAAATGTAATGAAAACACATATATATTAACATGTATGGATGTAGCTATAATATTACATAGAAGGAAATATATACATTTAAATATTTATGCTACAGAAGAAAGAATTAAAAATAATTGCCTAATTTTTAAACAATAGAAGATTAAAAAAAACAAAGAGAAATAAATCCAAAAGTAAGTTAACAGAAAGAAATAATAAAAATTAAAGCTGGTGAAATAGACACAAACAATAAAGATAATCATTAAATTACAAAATTAATTTCTGAAATTATGTAATAATTATAATAAGTATGATATCTTTCTAGTTGGAATTAAGAGGGAAAAAAGAGAGAAAACACTAATTATAAATACAAGGCATGAAAAAGAAAACCATATTACAGATTTGACAACCTTAAGAAGATAAACAAGCAGTATCATTAACTATTTTATGCCACTGAGTTAGCAAATGTAATTAGAACTGCACAAGTGGAGATAACAGATTATTTTTGCCAAAAGTGCAAAGACAATTCAATGGGAGGAGAGATAATCTTCTCAACAGCGGTGTTGGGACAATTGCATAGTCATTTACCTAAATGTCACAGCTTATAGAAAAATTTGAGGACTGCCTTAAAATGGACCATACATCCAAGTGTAACACATAAAACTAAATCTTTTAGAAGAAAAATAAGAGAAGGTCCTCATGACCTAGTGAAGCCGGTGTGCGCTGTTAATTCAGTCTTTGAACCACCACAGTTTCTTGTCCCAAGAAGCCATAAAAGAAATTCACAGACATTTTATTTTTTATTTTATTTTATTTTTTATTATATATATATTTTAGATTTTATTTATTTATTTTATACAAGAACTGGGGTACAGGTCAGAAACATGGGAGGGTGAGAGAATTCACCAGAGCCAGAGTGGGGAGCAGAACAGGCACATGGAGTGAAGACACTGCGGAGGGGAGCAGTGGGCGGGGCAGGAGAGGTCTTCTGCACCATGTGGGGTTCTCCCTGGCCGGTGGGAATCGAACCCACACTGCAGAGGCTACAGACAGCTTCGCAGCATGGCGCTCAACAGCTGCGCCACCGGGGAGGCCCTATTTTATATATTTTTTACATCATTTTTCATTTTTGCACAATGCATGCATTTTCATGTTGGTTATAGTCCCCATACAATTCCCACCCTCCTTCTTTTGACCCTAATTCCTCCATAATGAGTGTCTCTGGCTTATAGTTGCTTATTGATCTTGATTTTTACTATATTATAATTAGTCTTTTTCCTGGTCCCTTATTTAGGTTTTCTAAATTCCTTGCCGACATTTCATTATTTATTTATTTATTTAAAAGATTTATTTATTTATTATTTATACAAGCACTGGGTACAGTCAGAAGCACGGGAGGGTGAGAGAATTCACCAGAGCCAGAGCGGGGAGCAGAGCAGGCAGAAGGACCAAAGTACACTGCTGAGGGGAGCAGCAGGTGGCAGGAGAGGTCTGCGCGCCATGTGGGACCCTCCTCCAGTGGCCGGGGAGCAGCCGGGGATTGAACCGGCACTGCAACCGCTGCGCCACCAGGGAGGCCCCCTTGCTGACATTTTAGATAAGTAAACAGAGAGAAACAAAGTTTGTTTAAGAAAGTAAAGTTTATTTAAAGGAAGAAAGTAAGTACAGCATACTTGGGACAGGCAAGGCAGCCCTTGTGGGCCTGTATCTAGGGGTATTTAAAATTTTTTCTCCTCTACTCTAAAAATCTCATCATCCTATTTTGTAATGGGCTCTTCCTCCAAATGGCTGGGCAGATGCGCCCATTTTCCCAGGTCTTATCTTAGAGTTTCTCTTTTTACCTCCCCTGTCCAAGGTCTCCTGAAATTTACTGTCCCAATTAGTCTCAAATTTTAGCCTTTAAATTTACTGCCCTCATTAGCCCTCCTGAATTTCTCTGTCCTTATATCAGAGGCCTACAAGTCCCTGCTTGTACTGACCCGAAGCTGCCTACATAACCCTAACTTGCCCTGAGGCTCACTAGGGTTAGACAAAGAGACGTTTGACATGACAGTAAAGCACAATTCATGAAAAGTAATTTAATTTCCATCAATGTTAGAAATATTAAGTCTGTGAAAGACACCGATGAATGAAAAATATAAAAAACAGATTAGCAGGAAATACCTGCAAATCCCTTTTCATTAAAGGATTGAATACAGAATGTATAGAGGTCTCAAAAGTCAAAAGGAAGAAATAAATAGATAATTAAATTAAAAAAAAAAAGACTCACACAAATACTTCATCAAGGAGGGCAAAGAATCATTTAAATAAAGTTGCGAACAGATGTGGGACCTCATCAGCCATTAAGGAAATGCCAATTCAATTCACACCTACGTGCTTGGCTAAAATCAAAATACTAATTTTTGTTTCTGACAGTGATGCAGAGAAATCAAATCATCTGATGGTGGTGGGTGAGTGATACGGTCTCTGTGGAAGAGAGTTTGGCCATTTCACATAAAGACAAATATTCACTTCAACTTTCCAACCTAACAACCACACTCAGGGTGCTTATGCTAGAGTAAGAAAAACGTGTGTTCACACAAATGTCAGTACATGAATATTCATGGCAATTATATTTGTGTTGTCCCAGAACTGGAAACCACACAATTCTTTACTGTTGAATGGATAAATAGACCAGGGTACATCCATGCAGCAGAATGCTCTTTTGTCACAAAAGGGAACTATTCATACAAGCAGCAAGTGCAGTGGATCTTAAGTACATTCTACTGAGTGAATAATGTGTCTCTGAGAAGTTACATACTGTTTCATTCTACTTATTGGATTATATGATCCATACATAATTAATGTACAATTTACATTTGTGCAATATTCTCAGAAGAGCTAAATTATAAGGATGGAAATGAGAACAATGGTTGCTAGAGGTTGTTAGGCTTGTAGGGATGGGGGATGTGTCAAAGGGAGTTTTAGTAAAGAAACAGTTCTGTATCTTGATTGTCATTACACAAACCTATGCATGATCACATTACTTAGATCTGTGGGCCAAAAACCAATGAATAACACATGAAGAAACATGTGAACCAATCTAAATTCTGCAGTGTGATAACATTATATCTACATCAATTGCCTTGTTTGATCATTGTACTATGATTACGTAAGTTGTTATCATTGGAGAAAGCTGAGTCAAGTGTATCAAAGATCTTTGCTGTGCTTTTAGGACATTTATATCCCCCCCAAAATAATAAAATACTATGCAATTTTCTAGATTTTATACTTTTGTGGTATTTTTATTTGTAATTTCCCTGGGTTTCTCACTCTGAGATTTTTTAATTCCAATTTTATTTTACTTTTGTTTTCTTTTAAAAAAATTCTGCATTTCACCATCAACAACACAGGAATTCTCCTCTAAACATCGTATTGCTTTGAAATTTAGCCATAGAAGGCCAGGAAGGAGGTGGGGAAAATTAATAAATTTTTTAGCTGACTAGATCAAGAAGATGTGGTACGTATACACAATGGAATATTACTCAGCAATTAAAAAAGATAAACTCATCATTCACAGCAACATGGATGGAGCTGGAAGGGATTATGCTCAGTGAAATAAACTAGAAAGAAAAAGAAAAATATTGGATGGTTTCACTTAAAGGAGGAATGTAGGGGAACCAACTAAGGGATCAGGAAATAAATTACAATAAATTAAAAAATAAAATTAGCAGGCAACTATAAATCAGAAACATTCTGCAGGGGAGGAAGAGGGAGAGGGATCACAAGAGGGGAGGGAAGAGCACAGGGACTATGCTGATGGTGCACGGGGGAATTGGTGGTGGGAATTTCACCGGGACTACACCTGAGAGGAGAAAGCATACATTGTACAAAAAGGTAGAATGGTTTAAAATATTATTTTTTTTAAAATTGTGGATTTTTCCTTATCTGGCTACATGCCCCTGGAGGGCGCTTTTGCCTAAAATGAAAATGACATTTCTTATCAAGATCTGCAGTGAGCTCACAAAATTCTTTCTGCATAGAGCGTAAAGAAATGTTCTGACTACAGAGAGCACACAATTTTGCCAGGAGAGCATCTCTTCCTAACAGTATCTACAAAATCCATAAAAAGAAGAAATCTGAATCCCCTCCATTCCTCCTCAGCCTCACAGCAAGCTGGGTTCAGGTCCCCAGACCTCAAATTTTTATTTGTGGGGATTACCGAAAAAGGAGTTCACTTCTCCATCATGACCTGGGTGCTTGAGATGGTTCTGTTCCTGAGTATCTTTTTTCTTGTCCCTTGTCCACAGAGGAGCACTGTACTCCAGGTTTGATTACAAATCTCTCCTCAGAGATTGTTTTAGCCAAGTTTATTGACCCAGGATTGATGTTGCTTTGCAGGAGGATCGGGAGCCCCCTCGGTGACCCAGCCTGATGCCAACGTCACTGTCCCTGAAGGATCCTCGCTGGAGCTGAGGTGCAACTACTCCATTTCTGTTCCACCATACTCTTCTGGTACGTCCAGTACCCCAACCAAGGACCCCAACTTCTCCTTACATATACATCTGGAAAGAGCTGTGTTTCAGGCATCAAAGGTTTTAAGGCTGAATTTGAAAAGGAAAAAACCTCTTTCCATCTGAGGAAGCGCTTTGCCCTCCGGAGGGACTCAGCCCAATACTTCTGTGGTGTGAGTGACAGAGTACCTGGGGCTGAGCACAAACCTCCTGGGACTTACTTTGTAGCTAAAAAGACTCAGGGTCCCAGCATCACTTATTTTCACAAAGTTGTCATATTCTGCCATGGCAAACAGCATGTAGATTCTTGGGAATATGTTGACTACAGTCCTGGGAAATTGTTCGTTCCGATGGAAGTACTGGACATTTTTCCTTTTTGTTATTTTCAAAGCAAGGACCCTGTTTTCGAAAGGGCAGCTTTTTTATCCTTTAGAATCAGGATTCTGGAGGGGCTGAGGCTGCAGGGTTTTCTACAAATTGAAGAAAGTACTAACTCCCATGTCATTTGAAATAGTGACAGGTTAAGGTGGCTTACAGTTGGGCCATGGAGTTGTTATAGAGCAATTTAAAAAGCTGCTTATCAGTATTAATCTCAGCTCTCAAGCAACCAGATAATAGAGGACAGTTGATTATTTAAAACTGCATTATTTCCACATTTCTTTACTAGTAACCTGAGAGATATCTTTCCTTACAGGACTTCCGCTCTTTGATGAAAGCATTGAAAAATGTGGACTTAAAGTTTGCACTGCAGAATGGATACCTGGTGATCTTTGCAAAGTCAGTGAAGTATGATGGATGAAGACCTTTCCCTTGCAGTCCCCAGTTAGAGGCATTAAATAAACACAGTGTCACCCTATTGTTCCATATGGAATCTTGTTCCATATGGAATCTAAGTGATCCTCCCTATTCTTTTCAATCAGTTCACCCAGGCTTCCTTTCTTCTCTTTTTCTGCCTTTCAATTTAATTCCTGCAATACTACTGAGTCCCAATAATAGTGATACCTTAGTCATCTTTCTTACGCTTCTCAGGGTCACTAGTAAACATTTGCAACATTCTTGAACAGCTCATCTGCTCTTCAGTGTCTGCAGATCAATTCACTTTCTACTTTAGCAAAAATAGAGATGTCTTCATTTTCCATTCCATTTAGCCTCAGATCAATCTACAAAGACATTATTTATACAGGATCATTGTCAATTATAGAATCTGAGATAAGAACACAAACTAAAATTACTTTCCTATAACTTTAAAACAGTTATTTTTCTTTTTAAATGAATCTATTGAAGTTAAAAGTATAGTGAACAGTTTTAACAAAATGTACTTAAACTAAAATTTTGTTTAAATTTCCTTTTAAAACATACATATTTTTACGAAAAATGAAGTATTAACAACTCTAGTTTCAATGTCCATCTAGTTGCTAAATAATCACTATCATTCTTTATTCAGTGTCTGTCTAGAATGAATATATATACAATTTAAAAGTGACATTGATACTACAAGGTGTCCAGCCATCATCAGTGCTGTGGTGAATACTGTGCTGACTCATGGGTTCCTCTAGACCACAGAGTAACAAGAATATGGATCCTCACCTCCCCAAGAGCAAGGCACTTTATTATGCCAGGACCTATTGCCTCCATCCACCTGAGAGGAAGGATGGGCCAGTTCATTCATTTTTCTTTTCATTTTACTAAGATGCCCCCAATTTCCAAATCAAAGTCAGAATTCTATGTCGACACCAGCATAACACACGTTTTTCTGAGCTTCATAGCAGTTATAGGGATAACTGTTAAGTATGTGAACAGCATTTTCCTTCAGCCTGAACCGTGGGTAGTTTCACAGATTACACTTGTACCTTGACCTGAGTGGTGGAGAACACTTGTGTGCTTTACTAACTACATTGATCTATGTGTGTGTATGTGCACGTGTTGTGATTGGTGGCCCTCTCCACACTGCTGTTTGTTTTTGCTCTTCCTTGATTTTAAAATAAAGATCGCCCGGTTTGCTTTGCTACTATCCTCTCCTGTCATCTCCATAGGAAGCGTGTGGTGTCACAGCTTTCACTCAGCTCTCTCCAATAATAAATGTTTGAAGTAATTGTTACTGTCGAGGAGTATTTAAGGTGTGCTTTTACTCTGGCATCCTTTAGGCCTTTATTATTTTTGCAGAGATGTTTGGTCTCCCCTATTACATCACAAGATATATGAAAGGAGATACAGTATCTAATTCATTTTTCCAAGTCTAAAGCATGATGAAATAAATCAGCTAACTTAATTGCATCATATAGAAATGATCATTTTTATTACAAGTTCACAAGTTAAAAGGACTGCTTTCATATCATTACATAAAATTACATTGTATGAAAGTATTTATTTTTAAAAATAGATACTGTGGGACTGTCTATGACATTCTGCTTCCTGGAGGCTATTCCTGGAAAGAAAGGTTGGGGGAGGTATACTGTCTGCTGGGTGATACAATGTTCTCTCTTAAGGTTTCAGCCCATCAGAAGGCACTAAAGGCTTTTCTTGAACTCAGGGACTATCTAGAGGAAATTTGCTATGAATAGTTATTAAAAGAATTGAGAAATTTTCTGGATGTATAAATGGCAACTAGTAAAGAGAGGGGGAAATTGTACAGGAAGAAAAACCAAATCAGTCTCAGCACGTAGGACACATGATAATTGTTGAATACGCCTGGCAGTTAATAGTTCTGCATATTTCTGATTCATGGACTAGAAATTAATAGCTGGACTGCATACATCTATATTTACATTCTTATTATTCTTCTATGAATGTTATCTTTATCTGGATCTCTCAAAAAAGGTTCTTGGACCAAATATTTACTAGCAAAAGGGAGGAGAATTCCACAGTATAGAGATCAGATTTTTCATTTTCAGTTCTAAGATTTTTATGTACCAGGGGAAAATATGAACTGTCATTTTACAGGCTCAAAATAAGCCCCAAACCATCATGATTTTCCTTAAAATTCTTTCTGTCCTTTCTAAGAAAACCAAAAAGAAGGAGAAGAGAGAAGGTAAGAAAAAAGGGGGATTGTGACAGAACTGTAAAGAGAAAGGAAAGTGGGAGGAAAAGAGAAGATGTGAATTTTGAAAAAAGATGAACTGCAAGCTTGAAACACGGAAAGTTTTTATAGATAAGAACTGGGGGTGGGGGAGTATGCTGCAAGGATATTATGCAGAAACAATGCCTGAATTGATGTGAGCCAATTCTCACCATTTACAATCATATCAGACTCATTTCCTTGAAGGTTTATCACAGTCTGGTAATTATGTGAGTCCCAATCCATCTGTTTCACATATTCCAATACTAGGAATTCATTAAGTATACAATACATGACATATATGTTCTTAGAACTTTGTGTGACTAGAATAACTCTCATTTAATTCATCATAGATAGTAAAGCTCCTTTTGTCTAACAGTGCTTGTTGGGGGGTTTAAAAATGTGGATGTTGACCCACGATCCTTCCCAGGCTCTAATAAGGGTAGATGTGGCCCATTTCCCTCCTGGGGGGCCTTCCCCCTTCCTTCTCACACTCTAATTCACCCACTGCTATCAGAAAATATCCCTCAAGAAACAGAATAAAGAGCTTTCTCCCCCTGGCTCCCCTGCTCTGCAGCCCCTGGCAGGGAGGGTGAGGTGCAGGTGGGGCTTCCTGGCAGGGCGGGGCTGAGCCTCAGCAGGGTTTGTGGGTGAGGCTGCCTGGGCCTCAGGACCAGGACCAAGAAAACTTCCAGAACCAGGTCCTGACCCACTCTCCCCTGTGTTTAAAGATAGGCTATGGTGGAAATGTCTGGAGCAATGAGGTTGAGCGTCATGAAGAGGCTACTGAACACTGTGCTGGGGCTGCTGTGTGGCCAGGTTTGCTGTGAGTTGGGCTGTCCTGATGGAGCTGAGGGCTTGGCAGCTGCAGCCCTGCTGAACTGGAGGGAGAGGAGGTCACTGTGTGGCAGACTCTCTGCCACATAATCGCATAAACTCAGGGGCCTTTCCTGGGTTTTGTGCAGTGACCATCACCTGTGACCAGTCTCCTTTTCTCCTCAGGTGTGAGAGGGGACCAGGTGCAGCAGAGCCCCCCAACCCTGAGTCTCCAGGAGGGAGCCAATGCCATGCTGAATTGCAGCTTTTCCTCTTCTGTGTACAGTGTGCAGTGGTTTCGCCAATATCCCGGTGGCAGTCTGGTCACCATTCCTTCGGGGACACAGCAAAATGGAAGATTAAATGCTACCACGGTTCCTGCCAAACGCTACAGCTCACTGCAAATTTCCTCTGCTGAGACCTCAGATTCAGCCATTTACTTCTGTGCCATGAGTCACAGTGCTCCCCAGGCACCTGCAGTCTGTGCACAAACCCTCAGGGGGCAGCCCCCCTCCAAGCACAGTCATGTCCCAAGGCTCCGCACAGCACTGGCTCAGCTCAACATTCCCAGCCCCCACCCCCACCCCCCCTACCAGCAGGATTTAACCACAAAATCCATTAGCCCTGCAAGATTGAGACATAGGTCATTATCTTCCCACAATTCATGCTCCTTTCTGCCTCAAATCTTGAACTTGAAACTAACAGAGTAGATGATGAAAGGACAGGAATAAAAAATAATAATCTTAGCTATAGTATACTAGACTCCAAAAGAGGCAAAAAAAAATGAACAAAATGAAAAAGGCAAATCACTCCAATAAACATGTTGATAGACAATGATTCAGTTTAGTCAAGAATGAGGTTCAGTCACAACAATGTGTGCAATGATACCGTAATGTCAGATTTTCAGGCCTAGTCTCCCAGCCAGGAACTGACCCCAGGCTACAGTGGCAGTGCTGAGCACCAGCCACTAAACCACCACAGGTTGGTGTCTCATGAAGCCACAACAAGGACTTTGCTGACGCCCAGACAAGCAAGAAGAAGCAGATTTGTTTAGAGAAAGAAAAATAGTTTATTGAAACAGAGAACTGCAAATATTTGCATCCCTTTCTACTAGTGTGGCAAAGAAAACAACTATATTCTTAAAATATGTTCATGTATTAATAAAAGTTTAAAATGTAGAAATAAATTTAAAATGTTTATTCCATTTAACTATCAATAAGACCCATTCAAGTTCTCGTGGCTTGTTTGATGTCCTAGGACATGGTCTGTTCTGAAGAATGTTCCCCTTGTATACAAGCGGAGCATGTATTCCACAGGCGGGGGGATGTCTGTTAGGTGTTATACTTTCCAACTCCAGAATTTCCATTTTGTTCCTTAAAAAAAAAAGTTCTGCTTCTTTATAGTGTTTTCTCTTTGAAGAGATACCATTATGCCGTTTTTACTTCTTTAAGCACCATGTCCTTTAGTCTTTGATGTATCATGCTAACTACTTTGCCATTTTTGTCTGCTAAGTCCAATGTATTCATCCTTCTTTTTTTTTTTTTAAAAAGATTTATTTATTCATGCATATAAGAACTGGGGTACAGGCCAGATGTGCAGGAGGGTGAGAGTTCACCAGAGACAGAGCGGAGAACAGAACAGGGACATTGACTGAAATACACTGCTGAGGGGAGCAGTGGGCAAGGCAGGAGAGGTCTGCTGTGCCATGTGGGTAGCTCCCTGGCCGGAGGCCCGGGGGATCAAACCATGCTGCAGAGGCTGCGGCCAGCTTCACAGACTGTCTTAACCCTTGCACCACCAGGGAGGCCCAGTTTCTATTTTTATCCTAGGTAAGGGTCACACTTGTTTCTCGCCATGTCTCATAATTTTTGGTTGAAAATTGGACATTTTAGACATGGATAATATATAGTTTCCCATGGCTATTGTTATGGGTGGAATTATATCCCCCAAATTTATGTGCTGAAGTCTTAAGCAATAGTATCTCAGAGATACCTTATTGGAAATAGAATTCTTGCAAATATAATTAGTTTGGTAAGATGAGGTTGTTAACCAATATGACTGATACCCTTATAAAAAGAGGACATTTGGACACAGGGACAGACACATAAGTAGAAGGCCACATGGCAGAGATTGTAGGGGTGTTTCTACAAGCCAAAGAACAGATGAGATTGTCAACAAACCATTAGGAGCTAGGAAAGAGGAATGAAACAGTTACTCTCTCACCTCTCACAGCCTACAGAAGGAACCAATCCAGCTGACACCTTGGACTTCTAGTCTCCAGATCTATAAGACAATGATTTTCCTTTGTTTAAGTTCCCTAATTTGCGCTACTTTGTCATGGCAACTCTACCAAATAAAGTTTCTATTATAACCAATCATGAACTTAATCATCTAAACAAAACAAATGTATTCTCCTTCAATTCTGGTTGCATGAAGTCTCAAATCAGTTTCAGCAGCTATAGTGAAAATCTTGGCAGGGTGGATTCCTTCTAAAGTCTCCAGGGGAGAATCCATTTCCTTGCCTTTGCTAGCTTCTTGGAGACCACGTGGATTACTTGACTCACATCTTGAATTACTCCATCCTGAGCAAACTCCATACAGGCTTTATGGACTCCACCCCTACTCCATCAAGAAGACACTGAGAACTACAAATCCCATGATCACCAAAGGGAAGGTTGCAAAGATCTGAGGGCAAAGTTAAGCAACTACATTCTCTGTTTGAGTATTTAATTTACCATGTAGCTGGAGGTCACTCTTTGGCCATGCGGTGTGCTCAGTTTTTCTCCCACTTGGCGGGTCATTGGGATTCCAGGTCAGCGAAATGGGTAGGATGCATTTACGAACTTATCTCCTTCTTTTTCTCCCTGAGTTATTCTTTCCCCATTTCCCCTTCCCTTGTAAATAAACCTTTTATCAACCTTTTGTGTGTGTCTCCAGTTTAGCATTCATAAGTCCCCTTTAAGCGCGTGGGTGAGGACCCACAGTCAGGCAACCCGTTTTATTTATTTATTTATTTATTTATTTATTTTTATTTTTATATTCCCCATACAATTGCAACCCCCTTATTTTGACCCCAATCTCTCCTTTTCCCGCTCCTCCCCCCCATAGTATGTCTCTGGTTCGTAGTCAGGCAACCCGTTTTATATCAGAGTTGCTCTGTAACACATCCTTTGCTTCCATCACCACATCTCCTTCTTCTATAGTCACATCTGCTTTTCCTATAAGGACACTGGGATTGTGTAACAGGGTGGTCCCCAGGAAAGGGGGAAGTTCCAGGTTCCCTGCCCCACCCAAGGGAGGGTGGAGCTGAGCAGGGAGAGAAGAAGCTGCAGAAGAGACTGAGGAAGGAAGCAGGATGGAGCCAGGAGATCTGGAGGAGGCGCATGGAGCCTAGAGACATGTGAAGAAACTGCGCTTGTCTTTTGGTTGTGGACTGGGGTGAGACCCATGGGGAGGTGACAATGGCAGCTTTTATCTTGATGTTGATTTTGCTCTTTTCCTTCCGGGCTTGTCTGGTTGTTTCTGACCCTTTTCTGTGGGTCCCCACTGGAAGATGCTTTAGACTTGTGGCAGGCTTTGGGGACTTTTTCTGGGCCGATCCCATATGGATGGAGTTTTACCCACGAGGGGACGGGTAACTTTGGGTGCTTCATTTAGAAACTAGATTCTTTGCCTTTCCTGTATTGTTTCCTAATTAAAGTTCCTTCCCATTAAAGTCTCATATGTTTTGTGTTGATGCGGCGGATGGCAGAACCCATTTAAAACAGGCAGGTTTGCGGGGTTTTGGGCTGCCCCTCTCCCTGTCCTATAACAATTGTATTTAGAGCTTACTCAGATAATGCAGGTTAATTCATATCAAGAGCATTAACTCAATCATATGTTCTAAATTCTCTTGCCATGTAAAATCACATTTACTGACTCTAGACATTTGGGTAGCATCATTCAGGGTACCAGATATAGCAACTCTGGGTAACTATTCACCACCTTCTTACAGGCTTCTTATCATTTTCTTGTTTATTAGTTTTCTTGTTTATTACTGACTCAACAATTCCAGTTCAGTGCATTTCCCCAGTGTGCAGATTGTGATATCCCTCAGAGGACATGGTCTTAGGGATGTGCCCAGACGTCAAGGTAGTGGCTGTAGCAGAGCTCTCAACTATCTTTCCCTGGATCATTGTGTTAAGCTGGCTGCCTCTGTTTTTATCTCACCTGGCCAACAGCCTCCACTAAGTGCTAGCTGATTGTTCTATTGTTCTCAACAAGTCAAGAGGGCATAAATCCCTCCAAGGTACATTCCAATTAAATTCAATCCCCTTAGGAGAGGTAATCTTTGTGACTTCTCTTTGAAGTTTGTTCTGAGCCTTGGAGGAATCCTGAAGGAATCTTCCTAGCTATCTCTTTTCCTGTTCTCTCTATTAAATTCTAGTTAATTGTCTTACAGTTTGCTTATCTCAATGAGTTACCAGCCTCCTCTTAATTATTTTCAATAGTACTCTTCAACGTGAACTTCCCAGTGCTCTGTACCATGTTAAGTCTTCCCTAATAGACTGTTCTTACAACTGCTTCTTTCCCTGGTCACAACCTCTATGCCATGCTGTGAGAAGGAACAGTGGCCAACTTGTGTCAGGGTGACATCCCCGCTTTATGAGTTATGAGCACGGTACTGCATAGGGTTTGGTCTTCTGCGTTTGTCTTCTTTGGTCTTCTGGGTTTGTCTTTTCCAACTGTTACAGGGCAACCCCAATGTGAAGTGGGTTGGCCTGACTGTGGGTCCTCACCCGTGTGCCTAAACGGGCCTTGTTCTGAGACTCAACTGCAGGCACACACAAAAAGGTTAATAAAGGGTTTATTTACAAAAAGGGGAAATGAAGAAATGATTAACTCAGGGAGAAAGAGAGATAAATTGGTGAATGTGTCCCACCAGTTCCACTGAGCTGGAACCCCAATAGTATGCTGAAAGCTGGCGAAAAACCAAGGTTTCCCAAGGCCCATAAGTCTGGTTTTATACCAAACCTGGCTGCTTAACTCCACCCTCAGTTCCCAGCAATCCTCCCTTCAGTGGATTTGTAGTCCTCTGTGTCTTGGATCCCTTCACTCCGGGGTGGGACTGAACAATTGTCTAATTTACAATCTATTTAAGGACATGTACTCTTCAGTATTAAGAAAATCTCCCTAATGTGATGTTGATATTATGGGAGGAAGGACAGCCCATGCAGGAACTCAGTCTGAGAGCCAGTTTCTGCTTCTGCAGGGACCCTGGGGCAGGTGAGGCCATATATCAAAGATATTAGGAAACCTGTTCTGTCTTGATATGTCTGAGAGGCCTCCAGATCCTAAGATACACCTTAGTAAAGAACATAAAAAATATCATTGGACACATGAGAAAAATCACCTTCCGTTTGAAGAAATCATTGGCTCAAGAACTCAAGCACTTTGAAGCTGTAATTGATGCAGGGGTTGCTGAAAGGGATCTTTAAAGAAACCGTAGAAAATAGTTCATGTAACTTCTCCATCTGGCCACAAGGGGGCACTGCTGCTTCAGAGTAGATTTATGACTGTCCACATACCGTACTTATTAAGTAGCTAGAAATTACTCATTAAATCTAGTAAGTTTGGGGCCTCCCTGGTGGCATGAGGGCTTAAATCACAGCACTATGAAGCTATCCGCATCCACTGCAGCATGAATTCAATCCCCAGCCAGGGAGGTGACCCACATGGCACAGCAGACCTCTCCTGTCTCGCCCATTGCTCCCCTCAGCAGTGTATTTCAGTCAATCTTCAGTCAATCTGCCTGTTCTGTTCCTCTGGTAAATCCTCTCACTCCCTGTGCCTCTGGCCTGTACCCCAGTTCTTGGATGCATAAATAAATAAATCTTAAAAAAATCTAATAAATTATTATCTTTTACTTAGCTTCAATTTATATCTATCGATATTCTAAGTAACTGTGTAAGCATGTATCTATCTATTCATCACTCTACCTGGCAGTATCTGTGTGGATTCTACTTTAATAGGTTTGGAAAATATGACTTTGGAAATCAATACTTCTTTGAATGAAATATGTCCTCTTTTGAGGACAGGGAGACACAACCTTCTCTACTATAAGTTTATAATGTTTTCACCCATATACAGCCCGATCTTTAACCACACTGAGTTCATCTGTGCTAGAATTCCTTATTCCTTTCTCTTTTTTTTGCTGGGAAATCAACCGATGGTTGAAGTCCCATTTCAAGTACCTTGTCCATGGGAAATCTTCTCTGTCTGGGCCCCAAAGCAGAGCCCACTATGTCAAATGGTGTGTATCCATGCTTCTCTTTGATGAGTTTTATCTGCCTGTGCTTGAGTACTTGCACTAGATTGAGTGAAGATTGGGAATGAGTCTTCATGAATGAGACCTAAGTACCGCCTATTTAGTAGGCACTTAGTAGGTATCAATAAATATCAATTGAAGAGAATGATTGATGAATGAATATATGAAAAAGAAAACAGAACACAAAAAATTCAAGCAATGAAAAATCCCCTTAATGAAATAGATGGGATTAGACTGTTGATTGAGGAATGAGGACTCTTCAAATTGTTTTTGTTGTACTCAGATGGTCTTGGTCTTTGATTGGATTTGAGGTTATAACAAATACAGATAAAATTCTTTCTGTACTTCAGGGCAAAAATGTGCATCTATTGCATTTGACTTCTACTATTTACAGTGAAAATTATTCATACTGTCAGGGCATTTTAAAATTTATCCTGATTTCTGGTCTTTATATCCTACTGTGTTAACATCAAAAGCCAAATTAACCCTTCATATATTTGTATTTCATCTATGAAGATAAGCTGTGAATAAAATATTGAATATTTGTTAAAACTCAAAATAAGAGCTAACAGAAAACAACGCATTACACATAGAATTGTCGTAGCCTCATATCTTCTGAAGTCTGCAGAATCTTTCTGTTCTCTCTTAGGCATTTGGAGGTCAATGTCCTCCAGAGTAGTTAGTTGCATTACTACTCAATTTCTTTCTCCCAGGTATGCTCTCATAATTCTTCTTTACTCTTTAATTTACTTGATACAGATTTTGGAAGAAATATAAATATTGCAATTGATTGAATTCTCTTCTCTAAGAGAAGGATTATATGAAAATTGGGCACAGCTGAAAGATGTAGTGAAATTTAAGTTCCCTGAGGGTAAAGGGACCATATAATTTCTATGTTCAATTGATGGTTTTAGGAAGCAATGGGATATTATGTCACTTATGTGTACTCGATAGATTTTAATTAGTATTTATAATGAAAAGAAATTACACTACATACTAATCTTGTGACTTGCTAGGGCTCTCCCTTTTTCCCGTTGTAAAATAATACAATCTTTACTGACATATCAACTTACTCAGTGTACCATTTTTAATATTCTGGTGGGTGAGAGGAAAAGGAGGAGAAATTCTAACTGATCTTTATTCACATGTAAAGAGGGGTTTCTGATTCCCAGTGAAAGCATTTTCAGCAACTTTAAACTAGGGCAATTTGAGGAAATGCTTCATTCAATGAAAATAGCTTTAAGTGAAAGCATTGTGAAGGGTGGGGCTTCTTGAAGAATTAAACAGGTGTGAGTGAGTCAGAGTTCCAGCTGACTGCGAGCAACAGAAGACCCTCTGAGTGTCACGGAGATTTGGTTCAGGAGGAATGGACAAGATCCTGCGAACATCCATTTTAATTCTATGGCTTCAGCTAGGCTGTGAGTTGTGGGGAGGAACCTTAGGATATGGCATTAATTTGGGGGGAATGAGAAAATTGGGGTACAGAAAAACTCATGCAGGTAGAAACTTTAAGGAGGAAATATGAATTTGCCAACTAATAATTTTTCTTTTTTTTAGCAGGGGTGAGTGGCCAACAGGAGGGAAAAAAGGACGAGCAGCAGGTAAAACAGAGCCCTCCGTCTTGGATGGTCCAAGAAGGACAGACTTCAATTCTGAACTGTACTTGTAAGAACAGTGCACTGAACTACTTTCAGTGGTATCGACAATACCCTGGTCAAGGCCCTGAATTTTTGATAGACATATATTCACATAAGGATGAAGAAGAGAAAGGAAGATACAAAGTTTCCTTAAACAAAACTGACAAAAAAACTGACAGATCTTTGTCACTGCACATAATGTCTTTGGAGCCTGGAGACTCAGCCACCTACTTGTGTGCAGCAAGTGCACAGTGCTCTCCAGACACCTGAAGCCTGTACCCAAACCTGCAGCTGAAGATCCAGCCAGACCCGCCATGTAGACAAAACAGTCACACACACACACACACACACACACACACACACACACACACACACAATGCTTGTTCATTAAAAATGTTTTAATCCATTTTAAAGAACTAAAATTTGAAATTATACAGAATATTCTCTGATCATATGGACTTGACTTAAAAAATCAGTTGCAAAAAGATGCTTCTAAAAACTTTCAAATCAGAACTTAAACAACAAACTTTAAAATAGCCCATAGGTGAAGGAGGCACTTGCAATGACTATTAGAAAAGATTTTGAAAGAAAATGTAATGAAAAAATACACATATGTATGTATGGATGCAGCCAAAATAATACATAGAAGAAAATTCATGTATTTATGCTAAAGAAGAAAGGTTTAAAAAGAATCATCTAAACTATAAACAAAAGAGAAAAATAAAATCAACATTTTGAACCCCAAGAAAATTAGTCAGGAAACAATAAAAAATTTCAACTTAGTGAAACACAAACAACAGGCATAATCATTAATTACAAAGTCAATTTTCTTAAATGATAAATAAATATATTTCTAGTTAGAGTAAAGAGGATGAAAACACTCATTTATAAATACAAGGCATGAGAAATAAAACTGCAGTGAGATTCTACAACTTTAAGAAAATAATAGAATGTCTTAATCATTTTATGTCACTGAGTCAGCACATAGAAGTAGACCCAAACAAGTGTCGACTACTGATTTTTTGATAAAGATGCAAAGGCAATTCAATGGAGGAGAGATAGTCTTATCAACAAATGTTGGGACAATGAATACTCGTTGACATAAATATTGCAACACACAATATTTGAGAACAGGCTTAAAATGAATAATACATCCAAGAGTAGCATATAAAACTTTAAATCTTTTAAAGAAAAAATGGGGCACAGGTCTTCACCTAGGTTAAGCAAAGAGATTTTTCACATAACTCCAAAATACAATCCATAATAAATAAATAATTTTTATAAAAATGATACATGTTAAATAAGTCTTTGAAAATATTGTTGAGAGAATGAAAAAGACAAAACACAGGTTGACAGGAAATGTCTGCATATACATTTCTATCAAAGGACTGTTATACAGAATATAAAGAATTCTTAAACTTCACAGGGAGAGAACAAATATTCCAATTTAAAAGTAAATAAAGGGGGCCTCCCCGGTGGCGCAGCGGTTGAGCTCTGGGTTGCGAAGCTGCCCGCAGCCTCTGCAACGCCGGTTCGATCCCCGGCTGCTCCCGGGCCACTGGAGGAGGGTCCCACATGGCGCGCAGACCTCTCCTGCCACCCGCTGCTCCCCTCAGCAGTGTACTTCGGTCCTTCTGCCTGCTCTGCTCCCCACTCTGGCTCTGGTGAATTCTCTCGCCCTCCCGCGCTTCTGACTGTACCCAGTGCATGTTTAAACAAAACGAACAAACAAATAAATAAATAAATAAAACATGCCTCTATAAAAAAAAAAAAAATACAAAAAAAAAAATAAAAGTAAATAAAGGATTTACACATTGGGTATGTGATAGGGCCTCCCTGGTGGCACAGGGGTTAAAGACACAGTGCTATCAAGTTATCACCAGCCACTGCACCATGAGTTCGATCCCCAGCTAGGGAGTTAATCCACATGGTGCTGCAGGTGTCTCCTGTCTCACCACTGCTCCCCTCAACAGTGTATTTCAGTAGATCCACCTGTTCTGCATCTCACTCTGTCTCTGGTGAATCCTCTCACACACACCCCACACCTCTGGCCTACACCCCAGTTCTTGTATGCATAAATAAATAAATCTTAAAAAGAAAGAGGGTATGTGGAAGATAAATAAGCATATAAATGAGCATAGAAGAAAATGTACAACATCATGAGCCATTTGGGAAATGCAAACTAACGTCACAATGGGAGACCACCCCACATCTATGAGTATGGCTAAAATAAAAAAATACTTGACAATACCAAGTTTGTGGTAATTTGTTAGGAAAATAATAAAAGCAATAAGAAAAATTTAAAAGCAGACATATCTAGAGATACAGAAATATTAGGAAATGTTATGTAAGAGTTGAACAATAAAATTTTAAACTCTAGGAAAAGTAATAATTTGATAAAACATATATTACCAATAGCAGCTCAAGAATAAAGAGAAAAACCAAATAGGTCCATAATCAATATAGCAATTTGACGATTACAAGTAAAACTCCTAGAGAATAAATAAAACAAACAAGAGGAAATTTTAATCTGCATATATGCCCCACAATAAAATTAAAAATAAGATATGTAGAAGGAAATATTTGTAAACCATATAACCAAGAAAATATTAGAAATTAAAGTTAGAAAAGAAACTCTTAGAAATAAGAACATTAGAAGTAAACACATAAGGATATAGGAGGAAATTCAAAGCAGAAACATGCCTGGCCAGTAAACATTCAAAACATCAACTTCTAAAACAATCAGAGGAAATTACATGAAAAGATAGATTTCATTTCTATAAGATGAATGAAAATTTAAAAGCCTAATAACATTAACTACTAACAAGAATGGGATGTGTGAGGATTAGTATAGTTTTCCATTTGGAGAAAAGAAACTATAGAGAGAAGAATTTATTCAACTACTTAGGAGAAAAATTTACTTAAAATAGTAGATATGTATATCTAAAATTCCACCATTTCCAATTCCTGAATCCACATTAAATTTCAAACTTTTGAACAGGGAGCCATTTAAAGGACATTCATTATAACATTGTTAAAATATAACTAATCAGTAATGAAATGGACAATGGATTATTTATAGTGTGGAAAAACAACATAGCTGTTAGAAACAAAGATAGTTTCATACTTATATTTTAAAATGAATTTTAAAAATAAAATCTGCATGCAAAAAATCAGAATAAGTACATTTTGAGTAACATTTTATAAGTGAGAAATCTCAAAATTTTGTACAAACACAATATAATATTCTGCTTTGTGATACAGATCTAGAAGGCTTAAATTTTAAAACACATTAATAGAATCATTCCAGAAATGGTTACTACTTTAAAAACAGAAGTTAACAATCATTGTTGTTGGTTTTTTTTTCCTCTCTATAATACTATCAGAGAATGAGGGAAAGTAGGATTGAGGGAGGCAAGGAAGGATATATTTGTGGAAAACATAGCAAAATTAAGTATCTTAGTTACAAAATTTGCAATCCAGGGCATCAGCTGTCTGTTGCACTCAAGGTGAAGTGGGCCAGAGTGGGTGTCTCAACTAACTAGTACTCTCTCCTTGCACACCCAGCCACGACTTATTGGGACCTGTACCAAAGAATGGTCACAGTTTCAGAGACCCTGTCTCTACTTTCTTTTCCAGTTGTCTATTTGCCTTTTGGATCTTTGACATTAATCCATCCACTGAAAAAATGAAGATTGACAGCTGCATAGCTGGTGATCATGCAAAAGTATGCAAGTTTAGCTGCAACGTGGGTGGGACTGACATGTACTAAGCGTGTGCAACTTTTAGATACTACATTCTATCGGTGTGGAGTATAGATAGCACTGTGCCACGGAGAAATCTAGCAAGTTTATCTGATATGATTATACTGAAATGGAAAATGTCAGGCTGACCTGTTGATTAGCTGAAATTGGGACATAGCCTGTAGACTGAAAGTTTCAGGAAACAGCTGATAAGCACCCTCAAGGCTTCATGCTCCCTCATTCATCCAATCCCAGATGACTGTACCACTTGCCTTAGTCAATAAATATTCTGTAACCTAGTTGCTTGGGGTTCAGATTTTGGGCCCCACGGTGTAACCCCTGCGTAAACAAAAACTTTCCTCCTCTCTGAATGCTGCTTGCTTCCCTGCTGGAATTCTACTGTAACAGTACAAATTAAAAAAAAAAAAGAACTCAGCCACAGAATTTAACTACTGAGTCTGAGAAATTCTGCCCAATGGGATAAAAAATATGACATGAGGACCGGTCAGGGGCATATGACCTAATCACTGCAATTGACTGTGCAAAAATAGTAGTGAGCACCCCAACCCTTTTCAGAATCTATTAAGTAAACTCAATGTCAGATTTCAAGAGATAATGTGTTATTCCTGTTATAATTTCATAAACACATAACCAACTGAATAGTTTTGAAAATCAGAAATACTGAATTTATATCATTTGGTTTTGAAATATGTTCATTTATTATAAAACTTAAGCAGAGTCCTAGGCCTAGTAAGTAGGAAGAAAGAGAGGTACTAGTAACCTTCACTGAGAAAGCCACTAACTGAATTTTTTTAGATTTCATTAGATTCTGGATGGAGAAAAATAAGCACAAGTTAAACAACCAACCATTAAATACATGGAGGGGCAAAATCTATAACATCCCATTGTAAATCAACCTCAAAAATTTTCCACTGAAAATTATTAATGAATGTCAAATAAATAATTCAGTCTTCATTTCCCCCTTGATCTTACCTGAAATAGGAATGGTTTTTTTCATGCTCGACTTTACCTATTGCTTCATCTAATTATCAGGAACAGACAAATAGACAAAGTCAAAATTTGGGATGAGCCACTCTTCTCTCATCTTTGCAGGTGGGCAATGCAATATGAGAAACCCTGTTTCCTGTGTGGGGAGCACATCACCCTCAGGAACTACATAAACACTCTTCTAGGCTCTCAGACACTGAGCTCTCAGCTGGAGGCACAACTGCACACACGTGTCAGGGCACACATGCCCCATGGCGCCCTCCAGCCTGCTGTGGGCCCTGGTGGCCTTCACCTGCTCTGGTAGGCCCGGGGCCAGGTGGGGGTGGGAGGATGGGAGGACAGCACCAGGCACAGGGTGCTTGCATGGATGAGGGGGAAGGAGGCCTAGGGAAAAGCAAGTATATGTTGATTTCAATGTGCTTTATGTTTGGGCATAAAATTAGTCTAATTCTTAAAATACCTTATTCACTGCATCACTTGTGTTTTCTGATTTTCCCCAAAGGAACCGTTGTTTCCCAGAAAGTTATTCAAGACCAGCCAGCTATAGCCAAAAGAGAGGGGTTGGAAGTCACTCTGAGGTGTCAGTATCAAACAAGCCAGACTGGCTACGTCCTTTATTGGTACAAGCAACTTCCCGATGGAAAGATGACTTTCCTTGCTTATCAGTCTTCTTCTTCTCAAAAGAATGCTGTAGACCGTCGCTATACTACAAACCTCCAGAAAACAGAAAAAACCATCTCCCTCATCATTTCACCTTTGCAACTGGAAGATTCAGCCAAGTATTTCTGTGCTCTCAGAGATGCACTGTGTTTGAAGTGATAGTAAAACCTGAACAAAAACCCTGAGCTCGAGAAGGGTGCGATCTCTGCTCAGGAGCCAAGCTGAAGTCACACCTGCACACCCAGACAGGCGATGGCAGTGATGTGGCTGCTTCTTCTGTGGTCTGGATCGGGGGTGACTTCTGAGTAAAAGCTCCTTCTATGTCATTAGGAAACAGGTGTCCAGAGTAACTTTCTTCTAATACATTCTCAGTCTTGACTTTTTGACTTGGAGCAATAATACAGTGTATTGTTGCCAAACCTTGAAAAATTTTGATCCATAATCATTTCAAGTACCAGCTACACTTAAAGATTTTCATATCACAAGCTGAGTCTAGTCATCTGGAATCATCATGAAATCATAAAAATCATTTCCGGAGTTTTTCCTCTTAGGCTTTGTGTCAACCAAGGTACAATCAGAGAAGCAGAACCACCATGCGTGATATACAATAAGAGATTAATTACAAGGATTTGACTTCATGTCATTGCTGGAGCTGGTAGAGGAAGCTATGCTAAGCTGTTGTGTTAGCATTGGCTACACAGATTGAATTTGCTATAAATCATTTGGATTAGTATTTGTAAGGAAACTTGGGTGTAGAGAAAAGCATGGACAAACTGATCTGTTTGTTTTCAGACCAGAACCCACTAAGACAATTAGAATCCAGAAAGACCAACTACAACTCTCTATTTTCACCTCCACAATCTCATGAGCTGGGCACCTTCAGAGAAGTGGGTATCACTTGCATCCTGCTACATGCAGACCTGGCCCAAGACAGATAGAAGCTGAGGGAGGAGACCTGGTGGGGGCCGGGCTGTGGGTTAGCAATAAGGTGAGGGGCAGAGCAGGAGTAGTACATGTGAGTTGTCACCATGCCTGGAGCCTGAACCAGCCTGCAGAAAACAAAACATGGTTGCTGGGTCACAGCTGCCATCCAGATCTTGAACAAACCTCTTGGAGCCCAACTCTAACCTAACATAATATAAGGAAGCAAATTCTGGAAAATGTATTTTCAGAAAGTTAAGACAATACAGAGTTATCACCGTGCCCTTCCAAACAAAGCTTATTCTCTCCACCCCCAAAGAGGGTGAATTTCATTTATCCATCTTTGAGTAAAGTTCTTAGCTCTTCTTGCTGAGCTATACTGTCCTGGCGATATCCTATAGTTTAACCAATGAATAACTTTAATCAGCGCATCTTATGCTATTGCATTTAGGCAAATGGAAAAAGTGTGTAAAAAAGGCTACTATGCATGTATTTATATCCAATTAAAAAAGAATTTCATAACCATCTGCTAATTGTCATGTAATTGTAGCTGATAATTATAACTCCTTTTTTTAAAAAGATTTATTTGTTTATGTATACAAGAACCGGGGTACAGGCCCCCCAGGTGTGGGGGGTGAGATGATTCACCAGAGATGACACAGTGGGGAACAGAACAGGCAGATCGATCGAAATACACTGCTGAGGGGAGCAGCAGGAGAGTCAGGAGAGGTCTGCTGCGCCATGTGGGTCACCTCCTGGGCTGGGGATTGAACTCGTGCTGCAGAGGCTGCGGATAGCTTCATAGGTTGCATCTTAACCCCTTTTGCCGCCGGGGAGGCCCCTATAATTCCTTCTTCCATTACTCATTCCATAATCTTTTGTCCATAGCAAACACCTCCAATCTCTGCTATGTCTGATTTTTTTTTGTTGTTGTTGTTTAAAACAAGCTCCTTATTCAGGATCAATGCTATGTGGAAGGTATCAAACTGAATAAAAATTTCTGCCAGTCCACCCATGTGGTTTTCACAGAAATATTGTTCACTACAGATCCTGCAACATTAAAACAATGCTAAATACAGAGATATTAAAAGAATTCCAAAGCAATTTTATGCCACTCAGTCAGCACATAGAGTAGACCTACACAAGTAGGCAACTAATTTTTTTTTTCTTTATTGAGGGCACATTGGTTTAAAACACTATGTATGATTTAAGGAATATGTTCACACCTCCTGTAATCTATCTCACCACACTATATCCACCATATAAGCAGAGATAGTCCTTTACCCTAAAGATTATTTCCCTTCCCCTCTCTGCTTCTACCTCCCCCTCCCCTATTCTCCATAGCCACAATTCTGTAGTCAGATTTCTGGGGTTTAATTTGGTTCAGTTTGTCAGTTTTTCTTTTGTTTGTTTTCTCTATATTCCACATATGAGTGAAATGATCCAGGATTTATTTTTTTCCTTCAGACTTAGTTCATTAGCATAATCCCCTCCAGTTACATCCACGTTGTTGCAAATGGCCAAGAGTTCATCTTTTTTTATAGCTCAGTAGTATTCCATTGTGCATATATACCATTCATCTTAACCCACTCCTCTGTTGATGGGTATTGAGGCTGTTTCCATAACTTGCCTATTCTAAATAGTTCTGCAATGTACATAGGAGTGCACATATGCCTTTGAATTTGTGATTTTATATTCTTTGGATAGATGTATAGGGGTGGAATTGCTGGATCATATGGAAAATCTATTTTTGCAAATCTGAGGAACTTCCATAAAGTTTTCCACAGTTGCTGGACCAGTCTACATTACCACAACAGTGTAAGGGATTTCTATTTCTTCACATCATGCCAAAATTTGTGGTTTCTCATTTTCCTGATATGGGCCATTCTCATTAGAATAAAATGATATCTCATTGTGGTTTTGATTTGCATTTCCCTGATGATAAATGAAGACAACTGATTTCTTTTTTTTTTTCTTTTTTTTTTTTTAAAGATTTATTTATTTATTTATACAAGATCCTGGGCACAGGCCAGATGCGCGGGGGGTGAGAGGATTCACCAGAGACAGAGCGGGGAACAGAACAGGGAGACTGACGAAATACACTGGTGAGGGGAGCAGTGGGTGAGATAGGAGAGGTCTGCCGTGCCATGTTGGACCCTCGCTTGCCTGCCAAGATCGAACCAGTGCTGCAGAGGCTGCAGACAGCTTCACACAGCGCTGCTCTCAACTGCCTGCGCCACCAGGGGAGGCCCTGATTTCTTGACAAAAGTTGTAAAAGCCATTCATTGAAGCAGAGATAGTCTCATTAATGAATGGTAACAGATATATTTGGAAAACAGCAAAATTCAATATCTTTACTTTCATTTTGGGGGTGCAGTTATCTGTTAGATAATTTTCTGTACTTTTATGTGTAAAAATTATTTAGTAAATATAAAAAGTTTAAAAAATGGATAATATCAAACAAAGTTTTTACTAGTTTACCTAGCACACAGAGATTGGAACCCTTACTACCTATTACTTTAACAAGTGTATTCCCAATATGTGATATAATGCCAATAAAAATTTCACTAGCAAAATATTTTAAAATTAAAATAAAGGAGTTAATTAATTAACTAAATTATTTAGTTTATTATTTAGTTTATTTCAGGAGTTTAACCTGAAATAAATAACACAGATACTTCCTCTCCAGAAGCAGACAAATAGACAATAAAAAGACTTGGGTAAGCCAGAATCTTCTCTAATCTTTGCATAACCAGGCTGTCAATGTAGCAAAAGAAACCCTATTTCCTGTGTGGGAAGCAGCATTAGACCCCAGGAACTACATAAATGCCCTGCCAGGCTCTCAGAGACACTGAGCTCTCAGCTGGAGGCACAACTGCACACACGTGTCAGGGCACACACTCCCCAAGGCGCCCTCCAGCCTGCTGTGGGCCCTGGTGGCCTTCACCTGCTCTGGTAGGCCTGGGGCCAGTTGGGGGTGGGGAGGATGGGAGGACAGCACTGGGCACGTGGCTGCTTGGCATGGATGAGGAGGGAAGGCTGCCTGGGGAAAGCAGGCATGTGATGATTTCAATGTGGCTAATTATTAGCAATTAAGACTCAATCTACTCTCATAATAATTAACTGCATCAGATCTGTTTTCTGATTCTACCACAGGATCCAGTGTGGCCCAGAAAATTATTCAAGACCAGCCAGCTATAGCCACGCAAGTGGAAGAAGCAGTCACCGTGAATTGTCGGTATGAAACAAGCCTGAATACATATGCCATTTTTGTGGTACAAGCAACTTCCCAATGGAGAGATCGATTTCCTTATTCCTCAGCTTTCTTTTGCCAACAATACAGAAAGGGGTCGCTATTCTATAAACTTCCAGAAAGCAGACAAAACCATCTCCCTCATCATTTCACCCGTGCAACTGGAAGATTCAGCTAAGTATCTCTGCACTTTCACTGATGCACTGTGTTTGAAATGAAAGGAAAAGCTGAACAAAAACCCCAGAGCTCCATAAAAGAGCCCTGCGCAGGAGCCAAGCTGAAATCACACCTCCACATGCCAGACAGGCGATGGCAGTGACTGGTTGCTTCGTCTGTGGTCTGGATCAGGGAGGACTTCTGAGTAAAACCTCCTTCTATGTCATAAGGAAACAGGTGTCCAGAGTAATTTTCTTCTAATGAATTCTTAGTCATGAATTTTTGTCTTAAAGTCAATCATGCAGACCATGTGCATAGTTACCTAATAGCGAAAAAAATCACCTCATAATCAGATAACCCTGGCTGAGACGGCCACGGAACTGTGAGTTTTTCAGAAGGAGAAAGAAAAATATCAGATGGTTTCACTTATAGGTGGAATGTAGGGGAACCAACTAAGACATCAGGGGGAAATTAATAACAATAGAAAACACAACACAACACAACAAAACAGCCAATTATAAACCAGAGACATTCCTGCAGGGAAGGAGGAGGGGGAGGGATCAGAGGGAGGGAGGAGCACAGGGGACTGTGGTGATGGTGCACGTGTGCCTTGGGGAAGGAAATTCTATGGGGACTACACATGGGGGGTGGGGGGAAGAAAGTATTATTTAAAAATGAACAATGATGTAAAAAAGATATAAATAAAAAGAAAATTAAAAAATTCATTAGATTCTGATGGAGAAAATGATTGCAAGGTAAATGAATGACCATTAAATAATAGTGTTAACAGGGCGAAAATCCATATTGCATTCTATTTTCAATGTTAGGCCACTGAAAATTATCAATATTGTCAATTAATTCAATCTTTATTTTCCCTTCAGCTCAACCTGTAATACTAATTGCTTTTTTTGCCCCTTTTCACCTACTGCCTCACTCAATTACCAGGAAAAGACAAGTAGAAAAGTCAATGTTTGGGATAAGCCAGATTCTTTTCTCATCTGTGCATAACCAGGTGGGCAATGCAACATGAGAAACACTATTTCCTGTGTGGGGAGCAGCATCAAGCCCCAGGAAATACATAAAGGCTCTTCCAGGCTCTCAGAGACACTGAGCTCCCCGCTGGAGGCACAACTGCACGCACGTGTCAGGGCACACATGCCTCATGGTGCCCTCCAGCCTGCTGTGGGCCCTGGTGGCCTTCACCTGCTCTGGTAGGCCCGGGGCCAGGCAGGGAAGGGGAGGATGGGAGGACAGCACCGGGCACAGGGTGCTTGGCATGGATGAGGGGGAACGGAGAACTGGGACAAAGTCAGCATGGGATGATTTCAATGTGGTTTGTTTTTGTATCAGATTAGTCTAATTCTATAATATTTTATTCACTGCATCATCTGTGTTTTCTGATTCTCCCTACAGGATCCAGTGTGGCCCAGAAAGTTATTCAAAACCAGCCAGATATGTTCAAGCAAGAGGGGTCATCAGTCGACCTGAAGTGTCAGTACGAAACAAGTGGGAGGAGTACATACTACTTTTATTGGTACAAGCAGCTTCCTGATGGAAACATGACTTACATTATTCATCACTCTTCTTCTGTTCAAAAAGCAACAGAGGGTCGTTATTTTGCAACCTTCATGAAAAAAGACAGAGGCATCATCCTCACCATTTCACCCTTGCAACTGGATGATGCAGCAAAGTATTTCTGTGCTGTCTGGAAAAGCACAGTGTTTGAAGTGATAGTAAAAGTTGAACAAAAACCCCAGGACTCAAGGGCAGCCAGAACCCAGGAGTCAAGTTGAAATCACACGTGCACATCCCAGACAGGTGATGGCAGTGACTGTGGGTGCTTCTTCTGTGGTCTGGAGCAGAGGAATGAATTCTGAGAAAATCTTCCTATGTCATTTGGAAACAGGTGTCAGAGTAACTTTCTTCCAATATATCCACAGTCAAGAATTTTGACTTAATCAATCATATATAACACATTAATAGTTGCCTAATGTTGAAAAAACTTGCCTCATAATCATTTCAAGTGTCATCTGCACTTGGAGATGTTCACATCACAAACTGAGTCTGGTCATCTGGAATCATGAAAATCATTTCTTGAGCTCTGTCCTCTTGGGCTTCGTGTCAGCTAAGGAATAATTAGAGAGGCAAACCATTTTGAATAATGTAGAGTAAGATATGAAACACAAGGATTAGACATCATGCAAATCCTGAAATTGGTAAGAGAATCTACATAAAACTGTTGTGTTTGATTGGGCTATGTAGAACGTGATTTTGCTATAAGTCAGCACACGTTTCAGGTGGAAAGCAAGGATAAACTGACCTGGGAGGGATATACTAGAACACAGAGGGCAATCAGGACTCAGATAAACTACAATTTGTTTGCTTTCATCTCCTCAAACTCATGGGGTGTTTCCTTCAGTAGAAATGGGTATCATTTGCATCTTGCTACATGCAGGCCTGGCCCAAGACAAAGAGAAGCTGAGAGAGGAGACCTGGTGGTGGGGGTTGTGGCTGGGGGTCAGCAATAAGATGAGGGGCAGAGCAGAAGCAGCACGTTTGAGTTGCCACCGTGCCTGGAGCCTGCACCAGCCTGCAGAAGACAAAACATGGCTGTTGCATCACAGCTGGTTTCCAGATCTTTTTTTTTTTAATATTTATTTATTTATGCATTCAAGAACTGGGGTACAGGCCAGAGATGTGGGGGTGAGAGGATTCACCAGAGACAGAGCGGGGAACAGAACAGGCACACTGACAGAAATATACTGCTGAGGGGAGCAGTAGGCAAGACAGGAGAGGTCTGCTGCACCATGTGTGTAGCTCCTGGCCCACCTGGGATGGAACTCCTGCTGCAGAGGCTGAGGATAGCTTCACAGTGCTGTGCTTAACCCCTTGCCACACGAGGGAGGTCCTGCCCTCCAGATTTTGCACAGATTCTTTTTGTGACTAGCCCTAACCCAACACAACACAGGAAGCAAGTTTTGGGGAACACATTTTCAGAAATGACAATGTGACAATACAAAGCTGAGACAATACAAAGTTACCACAGTGTCCTGCCTAAAACAAGGTAACTTTTCTCCTAAATACCATGAAGTTCATTTATCCAATTGGACAAAGTTCTTAGTTCTTCTTGTTGAGTCACCCTGTACCATTTATTTTCTGTAGTTTAACCACTGTGTTAAATTTATGATTAACCATTATGATTAACTTTAATTAACACATCTTAAGCTGAGGTATACAAGCAAAGGAAAAGGGGTATAAAAATGGTTAATATATAGTATATATCAAAATAAAAATGAATTTGTATTTCTGCGAATAGTTACATGGGTTTATAGTTGGCAACTATAACTACCTCTACCATTACCTGTTCAATAATTTGTGCAAAGCAAGCACCTCCACTCATTGCTTTACCCAACTTTTATTTAAAACAAGCTCCTTATTTAGGAACTATGATAGGTGGAAGGCTATAAAGTTGAATAAGGAATTCTACAAGCCCACCCATGTAGTTTTCACAGAAACATTGTTCACTACAGATTCTACAAAATGAGAATAATGATAATAAAAGAATTATTAAAAGAATTCCATAACAATGTTAGGACACTGAGACAGTGCACAGAAGTAGATCCACACAAGAAGAGACAACATTTTTTTTTAAATTAACAATGGTTTACAACACCCTGTATGACACGGGAAGATGGTCATACCTCCTCATATGTTTGTCACTACTCCAGTCCCACCACCAAGAACCAGTAGTCCTATTCTGGACCAGTGGTCCCCATCTCTCCCTATCCTGCCGCCCCCTTGAGACAAATTCTGCAATCATATTTCTAGCATTTATTTTGGTTTAGTTTTATCAGTACCTTAATATTATGTTTGTTTGTTTTCACTATATTTCATATTTAGGTAAAATCATGCAGTAATGTTTTTTATCTTCTAACTTATTTCATTAGCATAGTCATTTATGGTTCCACTCAGTTGTTGCAAATGGCAAGAGCTGTTTTTTTGTTTTTGTTTTTTTTAAGCTGAGTAGTAGCGCATTATGCAGATATACCACATTTTCTTAATCCACTCTTCCCTCAGTGGACATTTGGGTTTTTTCATAATTTGACTATTGTAATTAGTGCTGCAGTGAACAAAGGAGTGAATATATCAGTCTGAGTTCATGATTTTGAAATGTTTGGGGAGACACTGTGGAATTGCTGGATAATGCAGTATATCTATTTTAATACATTGAAAAACATTATTATTATTTTTAATAGGAAATGGACTAGTCTACATCCCCACCAACATTGTAAGTGTATCATTGGCAATATTTGATGTTTCTGATTTTTTTTTATATTGGTTATTCTCATCAGAGTGAAGTAATATCTATTTATGGCTTTTATTTTCACTTTCCCAATGATAGGTGGTAAAAAAAGATTTTTTTTGACAAATGTACAAAAACAATACCATTGAGGAGAATTAGTCTTATCAACAACTGGTGTTGGGACAATGAATATTCATTCATCTAAGGTCACACTTTATACAAAAATTTGAGGACAGTTTTAAATTGGATCATTCATCTGCGTGTAACATGTTAAACTATAAATATTTTAAATGAAAAATCAGAGCTAAGCTTTCATTACCTTGGATTAGGCAAAGAGATTTTTCATATGACCCCAAAGCAGTAGTCACAAAAAATAAAAAATTTGATTTTTGCCAAAATTAAGCATGTGAATTAAGTGTGTGAAAGATACTACTAAGAGAATGAAAAAGACAAACCACAGATTGGCAGGAAATACCTGCAAATATATTTCCCTTAAAGCATTGGTATGCAGAATATAAAGAATTCCTAAACTCCACAAGAAGAAAACAAAAAATCCAATATAAAAATAAACAAAAGGTTTACAGAGAGGCTACAATGAAGAGGGTATGTGGTAGATAAATAAACATATAAATAAGCATATGAACAGATGTGCAACATTATTAGCCACTTGGAAAATGCAAACTAAAGCCACAAGGGGATACATTTCCACATGTATTAGTATGGTTAAAATGACAAGACTATATCAAGTTCCTGCATGGAAGCTAGAAGCTGGATATTCATAATTGCTGGTGGGTGATTGGTATAGTCACTCTGTAAAACAGCTTGTCATTTCCACAAAAAGTTGAATATTCACTTCCCATACAACCTAGCAAGCTCCTGGTTACTTATGCTACAGAAATGAGAAAGTCATGTTCACACAAAAACCTGTGTATAAATCTTCCTGGCAGCTACATCTGTGTTGGCCACTGGACACCACCAAGTTTCTTTGTTGGATAAATGTATCCCAGGACATCCATGCAACACATTACTACTTAGTAATAAAAAGGAATGGACTTGATACTTGCAACAACCTGGAAGGATCTGACAACTGGAAATAAAAGCTCCTGGATAGTAGTAGTATTAGAGTAATAGAAGAGAAATTCTTCATCTGCATGTGTGGCCCACACCAAAATTAGAAATAATGCATGCAGAAGGATGAATTTGCTCACCATACAGCTAAAAAAATTAGAAATAAATGCAAGATAAAAGAACTTCTAGAAATAAATATGAAGTATGTCCCAAATAACAATATAAGGCTATAGAAGGGAATTCAAAGCAAAAACAGGATGGTCTGTCAATATAAATGACATTAACTTCTTAACTAAATAGAGGAGTATAATGAAAAGAAAATGATTTCATTTCTACCAGGTCAACAAAAATGAAGAAGTCTAGTAACAGTAACTGTTAACAAGAATATAGGGGTGTGAGGCTATTAAAGATTATCAGATGGAGAAAAGCAAGCACACATAGAATGATTTATTCAACTACTTAGGAGAACAATTTGCCTAGATTAGTATATACATATCTCTAAAATTCCAACAATTCCAATTCCTGATATCAACATAAAATATTTAAACTTTTCAACAAGGAAGCATTTATAAGGATATGATACTGCACTGTTTATAAGTAAACCAATCAATAATGAAATTAATAAATAGCAGATTATATACAATATAGTGGAAAAACAATTAGCTATTACAAGCAAAGAAGTAATTCTATACTTATTTTCTTGGATGAATCAAAAATAAAATGTGGCACTATTTATGAGTAACCTCAAAATACAAACATAATATGTTTCATGATATATACCAATGAGGCTAATATTTTAAAAGACATTAATGGAATCTTTCCAAATTGATTCCTACTTTAGAAACAGAGGAACGGACAAGGGTTGCTCTTCCAGTTCTTCATATAATGTTGGGAGAAAGAGAGAAGAGGAGGGAGGGAGGGTAGAGAGATATCTGTAGAAAACAGAAAAATAAAATATTTGCTCATTGTGGGGGTATAAAAGTACCTGTTGGAAAATTTCTAACTTTTCCATGTATGATTTATCCAATAAATATTTTTAAAAAGCTTTTTAAGAATAGATAGTAACCACCACAGTCCTTACTTGCTCAGTCAGTACATGGAACCCTCATTACATATGATCTTTACAGGTATATTACCCATCTATCACATGAATGTCAATATAATTTTCATTAGAAAAAATTTTACTGTTTATAAGTTGAAAGGTGCTCAACTAGAAATAAACAAACCATGGACTTCCTCTTCCAGCTCACAAAGTACACATTTTCAATATGAGCACAACACACACACACACACACCCAGTCGGGGGGGGGGGGAATTACCTAGCAATGGGAAATATGATTGCAAGATGTCAGTACACGTCAGCACTAGTAAACAAATTCAGTGAAATCTTGCTAAGTTGATATACAAAACTGAGTTGTAGGGGCCTCCCTGGTGGCGCAGCGGTTGAGCGCTGTGTTGTGAAGCTGCCCACAGCCTCTGCAGCACTGGTTCGATCCCTGGCCAGCAGGCGAGGGTCCCACATGGTGCACAGACCTCTCCTGCCTCCCGCTGCTCCCCTCAGCAGTGTATTTCGTCAGTCTGTCTGTTCTGCTCCCTGCTCTGGCTCTGGTGAATTCTCTCACCCTCCCACGCTTCTGACTGTACCCAGTGCTTGTATAAATAAATAAATAAATCTTAAAAAAAATTAAAAACAAAACAAAACTGAGTTGTATTCCTAGGTATTACTAATGAAAGAAAATAGAAAGAAAAATTAAGGGAAAAAAAATTCCCTTTACAATTGCATCCAAAGAATAAAATACTTAGAAATAAATTAAAACAAAGAAATTAAATGAATGACCCTGAGAACTAAAAGACATTGATGAAAGACATGAAGAAAACACAGAAGCTATTCCAGTTCGTGGACTAGAAGAATTAATATTGTTAAAATGTCCATACTACTCAATGTAATAACAGATCCAATGAACTCCCTATCAAAATTCCAAAGGCAATATTCACAGAAATAGACTATACAATCATGCAATTTGTATGGACATAAAAGAACACCCCATAGTCAAAGAATCCCAAGAACAAAGAGGAAAGTTTTAGTCATCACACTTCCTTGATATCAAACTACATTACAAACCTATATGTGTCAAAACATATTTTCATGAGACAAACAGATAGGTAACTGGAATATAATAGCTCAGAAATAAACCCACACAAATATGGTCAATTAATTTATGTCATATGAGTGGGGAGTCAAGAATATAGAGTGGGGAGTTAGCCTCCTTAATAAGTGCATAAGAAACCAGAATGCCATCTTACTTAATACACAAAAATCTTGTTGGAATGAAGTAAAGACTTGCCCACAACTGAAATATAAGATTGATAACTGAACATAAAACTTGGATGTAAGACTGAATCCATACTCCTGAAGAAAATATAGTGGGTAAGCTCTTTTAACACTGGTCTAGGCAATGTTTTTTTTTTTTTTTTTTGATTTAACACTAAAAGCAACAAAATCAAAATTAAAAAGTGGAGTAAGTCAAATTTAGAAACTTCTGTACAATGAAAAAAGCCATCAACAAAAGGAAAAGGCAAGCCACAGAATGGCAAAAAATATTTGGAATCATATACCTAGTAAGGGGCTAATATCCGAGATACATAAAGGACTCATACAACTCAATAGATTAAAAAAACAAATAAATAAACCAATTGAAAATGGGCAGTAGGTCAGAACACTTTTCCAAAGAAGACATACAAAGTCCAGTAGCTTCATGAAAAATTACTCAACATCATGAACCATTGTCAGGGAAATGCATATCAAATGACAATGGGCTACCACATCACATCCATTGGAATGCTATTATCAAAAACTCAGCAATTACAATTGTTGGTGAGGATGTGCAGAAACGGCAACCATTGTGCTTGGTGTTTGGGATATAATAGTGAGCCACTATGGAATCAGTGTGGAGTTCCCGCAGCAAAATCAAATAAAAAACTGCCATGTGATTCATCAATTACACTCTGGGTATATATCTGAATTAAACAAAGCTAGTATTTCAAAAAGAATTATGCACCTCCATGTCACTGAAGCTTTATTTACCCTGTTTTAGACATGGAAACAACCTGAGTGTCTATTAATGGACAAGTGACAAGTGAGATAGGAGATACACCTACACACACACACACACACACACACACACATAGAATATTATTCAGCCATAAAAAGAAATCCTACCATTTGTGATATGATTTGACTTGAAGGCATTGAGTTAAGTAAAATAAGCCAGAGAAGAAAGACAAACGCTGTATGTTCTCACATATATGGTGTTCATAATCAGGGACACAAAGAAAAAAAAATGTGGTTGCTAGAGGTGGGCAGGGGGTCTTTGAGTATAGGTAAAAAGGGTGAGGGTGATCAAAAGGTAAAAACTTCCAGTTATAAATCCTGGGATGTAATGTATAACATAGTGAGTTCTGAGAACTTTAAAATTATGTATATGTAAGAAATTTGAAAGTGTGTGTGTGTGTGTGTGTGTATAAAACTGCAGTTGCTTTCTTCAGGGTGCAATATACAGTGTTAAAATAGAATACTGCCCATGTTAGACTGCATGATAGGCCTAAGAGAACAGCTATAATCAAAGATATATATAAATGCAATCTACTTGTGTAGGCAACAGTACGGAGTACACAGACTCTTGTCAGAGTCTAATAAATAAAACTCACTGTCAGATTTCAAAATATGTGTTATTTCTGTTATAATTTTATAAACACGTAAATAGGTTTGGAAAGTCAGAAAACTAATCTTCCATCATTTGATTTTTGAATTTGAAGCTGCTATAGAACCAAGCAGAGCTTTAGAACCAAATAAGGAAGAAGAGATGCACTAATTGTTTTAAGCATTGATAGTATACCCTTTACTGAGAAAGTCACACTCTATGATTTAAAAAAAAAATATTAGATTCTGGATGGACAAAAATAGTTGCAAGGTAAATGAATAATCTTTAGGTACATACAAAGGGGGAAAGCCATAATGCCTTCCATTTGCACAATGTTCAATATTGCCCATTGACTCAATCTTAATTCCTCCTTCAGTTCATATCTATAATATAAATTGATATTTTTGTGCCACTTTTCAACTTCCCTCACTCAATTACCAGGAAAAGACAAGTAGAAAAGCAAAGTTTGGGGTAACCAGACTCTTTTATCATCTGTGCATAATTGGGTGGGCAATGCAGCATGAGAAACCCTATTTCCTGTGTGGGGAGCAGCATCAGGCCCAGGAACTGCATAAACGTTCTTCCAGGCTCTCAGAGACACTGAGTTCCCTGCTGGAGGCACAACTGCACACACGAGTCAGGGCACACATGCCCCATGGCGCTCTCCAGCCTGCTGTGGGCCCTGGTGGCCTTCACTTGCTCTGGTAGGCCCGGGGCCAGGCGGGGGTGTGGAGGATGGAAGGACAGCACCGGGCACAGGGTGTTTGCGTGGATGAGGGGGAGGGAGGACTGGGGAAAAGCCAGCATGGGATGATTTCAATGTGGTTAATTATTAACAATTAAGAATTAGTTCATTCTTATAATACTTAATTCAGCACATCAGCTCGGGTTTCTGACTTTCCCCCACAGGATCCAGTGTGGCCCAGAAAGTTACTCAAGACCAGCCAGATATATCAGCACAAGAAGAGTCGGCAGCCACCTTCAACTGTCAGTATGAAACAACTTGGATTAACTACTATCTTTTCTGGTACAAGCAGCTTCCTGACGGAAAGATCACTTACATTATTCATCAGTATTCTTCTGATAAAAATGCAGTAAAGGGTCGCTATTTCATAAACTTCGTGAAAGCAGACAAATCCATCTCCCTCACCATTTCACCCTTACAACTGGAAGATTCAGCAACGTATTTCTGTGCTCTCAGTGATGCACTGTGTTTGAAGTGATAGGAAAAGCTGAACAAAAACCCCAGAGCTCAATAAGAGCAAGAACCGTGCTCAGGAGCAAAGCTGAAATCACACCTGCATGTCTCAGACAGCAGTGGCAGAGACTGTGGCTGCTGCTTCTGTGTTCTGGATCAAAGGATTGAATTCTATGTAAAACCTCCTTCTATTTCATTAGGAAATAGGTGCCCAGAGTTAACTTTCCTTTAATATATCTTCAGTCATGGATTTTGACATAAAGTCAGTTATTCATAACATATCCATGGCTGCTTAACGTAGAAAAAACTTACCCGGTAATTATTTCAAGTGTCATCTGCATTTGGAGATGTTCACATCACAAACTGGGTGTGGTCATCTGGAGTCATCATGAAAATCATTTTATGAGCCCTGTCCTCTTATGCTTTGAGTCAATGGAGGTATAATCAGAGAACACTCCACCATGAGTGCTGTAGAATAAGAGATGAAACACATGTATTAGACCTCATGCAATTGAAGGAACTGGTGAGGCATCTGAACAAAAATGTTGTGTTTGTATTGTCTTTAGAGACTGAATTCACTATGAATTAGTTAGAGTAACATTTATGGAAAGTTGGATATCATCAAAAGCATGGACAAATTTACCTGTATATATTAGTACCCATGAGGACAATTGGAACGCAGAAAGTCAAACTACAAGTTACTTACTCTCACCTCCTCAATCTCATGGGCACCCACGGGGGAAGTGGGTATCACTTGCATCCCGCTACATGCAGACCTGACCCAAGACAGAGAGATGCTGAGAGAGGAGACCTGGGTGGGGAGGGGCTGTGGGTCAGCAATAAGATGAGTGGCAGAGCAGGAGCAACTCATGTGAGTTGCCACCATGCCTGGAGCCTGCACCAACCTGCAGAAAACAAAAACGTGGCGGTTGCGTCACAACTGCCTTCCAGATCTTGCACAAATCTCTGTGTGGCCAACCCTAACTGAACATAGTACTAGGGAGCAAATTCTGGGAAATGAATTGCCAGAAAATCAAGTTGAGACAATGCAAAGGTACTATAGTGCCCTACATAAACAAGGTAACCCTTCCCCCAATAGAGGATGAAGTACATTTATCCATCTTTGGGCAAATTTCATAGCTCTTCTTGCTGAGTGACATTCTCCTATTGATGCCTGTAGTTTAACATTGTGTTGACTTTATGATTAACCAAAAAATTAACAAATATAATAATTTCATTAGCAAATTTGAGATACTGCTATTTGCACATGGAAAATGGGAGGAAAATCATTAATACACATATAAGTATATTTATATATAAAAAAGAGTTTCCTAACTATTTCTGAAAATTGTCATGTGGTGAGTCTGTCTTTTATAACTCCCTCTTCCATAACCTGTAGTATAATCTAATGCCCATAGAAACACCACTCACTGCTATGCCCGACTTTTATATAAAAAGATTCCTTATTCAGGGGCAATGCTACGTGGAATGCTATAAAACTGAATAAGGAATAACTCCACCCACGTGGTTGTGATAAAATAACAGGTATGATGGCAAATGCATCTTCAAGTGTGTATTTAAGTGGGGGTAAGCATTTCAATATCCAAAGAAAATTGATACACTGTGTTTTAGGAAAAATAATAAAAATTGACACCTGACTTTTCATTGGAAGTAACAGAAAGGGAAACCATCACCAGGGAAAATTATTTTTAAGGTGCTCAAATAAAGCAATCAAAATTTCAAACTAGCTCCCCATTAACATGAAAGTAAAACTTTCATTTTTATTTTTTGTTAAAATTCGAAATTCACTGCTAAGAATGTGCAAAGTCCACGCACAGACTGTTAAAACTAAACTTATAGTGCATAATTCCAGAAAAGGACTCATAAGAATATGTAAAATGATCATTTAAATTAATAAGAAAAGGCAAGAATGAAAATGGTTAAATCTTGAACAATCATTAAAGAAATGTGATATAACAAATAAAAATAGGAAAAAAGCATTTCATCATATTGTCTTTATAGAAATGAAAATAAAAGCCCACTTCAGAGTGCCATCTTCGTCCTCTCAGTACCCTGAGTGTGTTAACGCAGTCATGAGAAAATGACCCCTGAGGGTAGTTGAGGTGGTTTCCCTCAATATTGGTGTTGGCAATGATGTGGTTTGGGTTTGATGCCAATAGCACAGCAACAAAAGCAAAGGTAAAAAGTGAGATTAAGTTAAACTAAAAAGCTTTTGTATAACAAAAGAAACATTACAAAATGAAAAGGCAAACAAAAGAGTGACCCAAATATTTGCAAATCATATATTTGTTAAGGGTAAAATATTCAATATACATAAAGGTCACACACAATTCAATAGAAAAAGATAATCCAATTAAATGGGCAGAAAGCAAAACAATTTTCCAAGGAAGACAGTAAGGCTGATAGGTATGTGCAAAAGATTCACCATCACCAACCCCCAAGGAAATGCCTATCAAAACCACAATGAGCTATCACCTCACACTTTTAATGCATATTAAAACCAGAAATTATAAGTATTTATACTGTAAGAAATTTTAAATATTTTCATCATTCAAACAGCACAAAGTTTTGTTTTCATGATAATTACAATAAGAGTTGTAGAATCAAACCACACACTATTTATCATGGCAACAACATGGTTGAATATTTGATTTCAGAGTAATTATAGTGACTTTGTTCTGAAAACTTCTAATAAATTAATCATAGAGTTTCATCATGAATATAACTTTATATGATTATAACTTTACTGGTATTAACAATCAGTATTCCAATACATCACTGGAGATTACAGAAGAATATTTAGATTTCCTTTGTTGAGCATTGCTTGCAATTGTAGTTACCAGTTCCCATGGTCTAGTGGCTAAGTAGGAAAGAAAGGGAGGAGGTGACTTCTGGTTTGTCTTTTATGTGGAGGCAAAGAATCAGTGAGCATATTTCACCTTAGAATCAGCTTGGAAGCAAAAGAATGATCAAAACATGGATGAATATTTATCATCACAGAGAAATTTGTTTCAGATATGCCCTCATATCTTCTCTCATATTAACATACTAAATTTGGAAATTTTAAGTAATCAATCTCCTTTTCATATTTCCTTTAACATCAAGCTTTATACCTGTACTTTACCATAAATAATAATTTATCATTCAATCATAAAGAAAAGCAAAACATTGGCTAAGAAATTCCAAATCACCCAAATGGGGTAAACCTGACTCTTTTCCAATCTTTGCATAACCAGGTGGGCAATGCAACATGAGAAACCCTATTTCCTGTGTGGGAAACCCCCAGGAACTACATAAGCATGCTTCTAGGCTCTCAGAGACACTGAGCTCTCAGCTGGAGGCACAACTGCACACACACGTGTCAGGGCACGCACACCCCATGGCGCCCTCCAGCCTGCTGTGGGCCCTGGTGGCCTTCACCTGCTCTGGTAGGCCCGGGGCCAGGCGGGGCTGGGAGGATGGAAGGACAGCACCGGGCACAGGGTGCTTGCATGGATGAGGGGGAAGGAGGCCTGGGGAAAAGCAAGTATATGATGATTTCAATATGCTTTATGTTTGGGCATAAAATTAGTCTAATTCTTAAAATAACTTACTCACTGCATCACTTATATTTTCTGATTTTCCCCACAGGAACCATTGTTTCCCAGAAAGTTATTCAAGACCACCCAGCTATAGCCAAACGAGAGGGGTTGGAAGTCACCCTGAAGTGTCAGTATCAAACAACTCTCAGTAGCTTCTATCTTTATTGGTACAAGCAGCTTCCTGATGGAAAGATGACTTTCCTTATTTATCAGTATTCTTATGACAACAATGCAGTAAAAGGTCGCTATTCTATAAACTTTCAAAAACCATTCAAATCCATCTCCCTCACCATTTCACCCTTGCAACTGGAAGATTCAGCCAAGTATTTCTGTGCTCTTCGAGAGCCCACTGTGTTTAAGGCAACAGTAAAAGCTGGACAAAAACCCCAGAGCTGAAGAAGGGTAAGACCTCTCAGGAGCCAAGCTGAAATGACACCTGCACATCCCAGACAGGCGATGGCAGTGACCGTGGTTGCTTCTTCTGTGGTCTGGATCAGGTGGGGGACACTTCTGCGTAAAACCTCCTTCTATGTCATCAGGAAACAGGTGTCCAGATAATTTTCTTCTTATACATTCTCAGTCTTGACTTTTTAACTTAATGTCAATCATACAGAACTTGTGTAATGTTGCTTAATATTGGGAAACTTTCCCATACTCATTTCTAGTGCAGCTGCACTTGAAGATTCTCACATCAAAAACAGGTTCCAGTCATCTGGACCATCATGAAAATCATCTTTATTCCTTCCCTCTTAGGCTTTGTTTGTGTCAATAAAGATACGATCAGAGGAGCAGAACAATAGTGAGTTAAGAGATAAGAGATAAGAGATCAATGAAAGGTTTAGATAAGATAAGAGATCAATGAAAGATTTAGATCTCACACCATTAATGGAACTGGTAGTGAATCTGTGCAAAGTTTCTGTGCTTGGAAGTTCTGTCTTTGGATGGAAAGAGCTCTGGGGATCTGGGGTGGTGATGGTGCCCCCCCCCAATGTGAATGTACTCAACTGCCGCTGAATATACTCTTGAAAATGGTTAAGATCGGGCATACCTGGTGGCACAAGGAGTTAAGATGCAACCTACGAAGCTATTCGCAGCCACTGCAGCAGGAGTTCGATTCCCGGCCAGGGAGCTACTCACATGGCACAGCGGACCTCCCCTACCTCTCCTGCTGCTCCCCTCAGCAGTGTATCTCAGTCAGTCTGCCTGTTCTGTTCCCCAGTCTGTCTCTGGTGAATCCTCTCACCCCCACACCTCTGGCCTGTACCCCAGTTCTTGTATGCATAAATAAATAAATCTTTTTAAAAAATGGTTAAAAAAAGTTTCTGTGTTCACATTGGCTACACAGCCTGCATTTGCTATAATTCATCAGTTGGATTAATTTGTAAGGAAACTTAGATATAGAGAAAAGCATGCTAGGACCCATGAGGACAATTGGAACCCAGAAAGACAAACTACAACTGTCTACTCTCAACTTCTCAATAGCATGGCTGGGCACTTTCTGGGAAAGTGGGTATCCTTGGATCCTGCTACATGCAGACCTGGCCCAAGACAGAGAGGCTGAGAGAGGAGACCAGGTGGAGGCGGGGCTGTGGGTCAGCAATAAGAAGAGAGGCAGAGCAGGAGCAGCACGTATGAGTTATCACTGTGCCTGAAGCCTGCGCCAGCCTGCAGAAGACAAATCATGGCTGCTGCGTCACAGTTGCTCTCCAGATCTTACACTAATCTGCGTGCCAACCCTAACCTAAAACAATACAAGAAAGCAAATTCTGAGAATATTTTCAGAAAGTTACGTTGAGACAATACAAATTTACCATAGTGCCCTATCAAAAACAAGTTCATCCTTCATTCCAAAGAGGGTGAATTTCATTTATTCATATTTGAGCAAGTTCTTAGCTCTTCTTGCTGAGTCAATCTCTCCAATATATTGATTTAATGTAAAAGGTAATTTTGTAAGTATTTCGGCCAATGGTCATGTGATTATTCTCAAAAACACAATAAAACCATTACAGAAATGTGATATCTCATAACTAATAAAATTAGGGAAAAAGCACTTCATCATATTGTCTTTACAGAAATGAAAATAAACCCCACTCCAGAAAAATTTGGACAATTTTTTCCAAATTGTCCTTTTAGTACCCTGAGTGTGTTAATGCAGTCATGAGAAAATGACCCCTGAGGGTAGTTGAGGTGGTTTCCCTCAATACTGGTGTTGGCAATGATGTGGTTTGGGTTTGATGTCAGTAGCACAGCAACAAAAGCAAAGGTAAAAAGTGGGACTGCGTCAAACAAAAAAGTTTTTGTACAACAAAAGAAACATTATAAAATGAAAAGGCAAAAAACAGAATGGCAAAAATATTTGCAAATCATAAATTTGCTAAGGGTAAAATATCCAAAATATGTAAATGACACATACAATGCAACAGAAAAAGATAATCTAGTTAAAAAAGGGCAAAATACAAAAAAAATTTCCAAAGAATATACAAAGTCAAAGGTATGTGTAAAATATTCACCATCACCACCCATCACGGAAATGCCTATCAAAACCACAATGAGCTATCACCTCACACTTGTTGGAATGCACACTAGTAAAAACCCAGAAATTACAAGTATTTATACTATTAAAACTTTTAAATATTTTCATTGTTTAAACTTCACAAAGTTTTAACTTCATGATAACTACAGTAAGAGTTGTAGAGTCAAATTCAGAGTAATTACAGAGACTGTTCTGAAAACTTCTAAATTAAGCAGAGATTTACATCATCAATAAATATGATTTCACTGGTGTTAGTATTCATTATTACAATATACCACTGGACAGACTGCAGAAGAATATTTTGATTTCACTTGTTTCAGCGATGTTTGCTGTTGTCAAGTTACCAGTTCCCATGGTTTGGTGGCTAAGCGGGAAGGAAGGGAGGTGGTGACTTCTGGTTTGTGTCTTACGTGGAAACCAAGAGCCACTGGGCACATTACACTTTAGAATCAGTTTGGAGGCATGAGAAAAACCAAAACTTGGATGAATATTTGCCATCATAGCCATACATTTGTTTCAGGGATGCCCTCAGTTCTTCTCACAGATTAATTTACTAAACTTGAAAATTTTAAGTAATCAATCTCCTTTTGACATATTTTAAATATCAAGCTTTATGACTGTACTTTAGCAAATAAAATCACTTATCATTCAATCACAAAGAAAGGCAAAGCGGCGTTTAAGAAAGTCCAAATCACCCAATTGGATGTCGTAAACTCAAACGTGACCCTCCCAGAAACCAGACTTCAGAGGCTGCACTGACTGCGCTGGGGACCCTGTGCATGTGCTATCAAGAGCACAGGGCTGGGCACAGGAGGAAAAGGTGCCATATGCTGTGGGCATTGATGATCTCCTCAGGTTAGTTACAAAAATTTCAAACCAGGGCATCAGCTGCCTGTTGCTCTCAGAGGAGAAGTGGAGCAGAGTCAATTTCTCAGCTGACTGGAACTCTCTCCCTGCACCACCCAGCTGTGAGTTACTGGGGCCTGTGCAGGGAATCTTCACATTTCAGAGATCCTGTCTGATCTTCGTTTTTCCAGCTGTCGGTTTGCCTTTTGCTCCTTTTACATTAATTCATCCACTGAACAAAGAAATCAAATGGAAGATGGACAGCTACATAGCAGGTGATCAGCCAACTTATCAAAACTTCAGCTACAATTTCTGTACAATTGACATGTACTGAGTGTGTGTAACTCACATTCTGTAGGAGTGGAGTATAAGTGGTACCTACCACAGAGATCAGTATCCTTGCCTGGATTTACCTTTAGAAAGTAAAAAGACAAACAGGCACTGAATTTAATAAGAGAGAATAACACTTTGGATCAATTGGATAAAAAATATGACAACAGGGCCATTCCAGGACACCTGACCTACCAGGGCAATCTGTTTGTGTGGTAACAGCACTGAGACCGGGACCCTCCTCAGAGTCTAATAAATAAAACTCAGGGTCAGAATTCAGGGATAATATTTTATTCTTGGTAAAATTTCATAAGCACATAAACAAAAAGCTTTTGAGGATTAAAAGGACTGCTCATTTATCAAGTGATTTTGTGTTTTTTTTTTTTTTAAAGATCCATTCATTTATGCACACAAGAGCTGGGGCACAGACCAGAGGTGTCGGGGGAGGGGTGAAAGGATTCACCAGAGACAGAGTGGGGAACAGAACAGGCAGATTGACTGAAATACACTGCTGAGGAGAGCAGCGGGTGAGACAGGAGAAGTCTGCTGCGCCATGTGGGGTGCTCTCCGGTGGGGGATTGAACTCATGCTGCAGAGGCTGCAGACAGCTTCACAGTGCTCTGCTTAACCCCTTGAGCCACCAAGGAGGCCCTCAATTGATTTCGTTTTGAAGTAGCTTCCTTTATTGTAAAACTTAAGCAGAGCCCTAGAACCCAGTATGGATGAATAAAGAGATGTGATACTGTTTTGATTAGGATAGCCTTCACTGAGAAAGTCATAAATTGTGAATTTTAAAAAATATTTTCATTAAATACTGCTTGGAGAAATAGTGTAAGTAAAACCAATGACCATTAACTAGATACAAAAAGGATAAAAAAATTATTCCACTGAATATTATCATTATATGTCAACAGATTCCATCTTAGTTTCCTTTCATCAAACCTTAATAATTGCTTCTCATTATTATTATTATTGTTTTTATTAATAATATAATAATTGCTTTTTCTAGGTCTCCTTTAATCTACTGCTTCACTTAACTACTGGGAACAGACAAGTGGACAAAGTGAAAATTGGGGGTGAACTAGACTCTTTTCTCATCTGTGCATAACCAGGAGGGCAATGCAACATGAGAAACCCTATTTCCTGTGTGGGGAGCAGCATCACCTCCCAGGAACTACATAAACACCCTTCCAGTTTCTCGGAGACACTGAGCTCCCTGCTGAAGGCACAACTGCACACACGTGTCAGGGCACACACGCCCCATGGTGCCCTCCAGCCTGCTGTGGGCCCTGGTGGCCTTCACCTGCTCTGGTAGGCCCGGGGCCAGGTGTGGGGTGGGGAGGATGGAAGGACAGCACCAGACACATGGTCCAGGCACATGGTGCTTGGTGTGGATGAGGGGGAAGGGAGCACTGGGAAAAAGCAGGCATGTGATGATTTCAATGTGCTTTATCTTTGGGCACAACATTAGTCTAATTCTTACAATATTTTATTCACTGCATCAGCTGTGTTTTTTTGATTCTCCCCACAGGATCCAGTGTGGCCCAGAAAGTTACTCAAGACCAGGAAAGTGTATCCACCAGAGAGGGGTCAGTAGTCACGTTGAGGTACCGGTATGAAACAAGCCTGAGTGGCTACAATCTTTATTGGTACAAGCAGCTTTCTGATGGGAAGATCACTTTCCTTATTTATCAGCATTCTTCTGCCACCAATGCAGAACAAGGTCGCTATTCTATAAACTTCCAGAAAGCAGACAAATCCATCTCTCTCACAATTAAATCCTTACAACTGGATGATATAGCCAAGTACTTCTGTGCTCTCCTGGACCCCACTGTGTTTGAGGTGATAGTAAAAGCTGAACAAAAACCCAGATCTCAAGAGGGGGAGGGCCCTGCCAGAGCTGAGCTGAAATCACCCCTACTCTTCCCAGACAGGCCATGGCGGAGACTGTTGTCACTTCTTTTGTGGTCTGGACTGGGGGCGACCTCTGAGTAAAACTTCCTTTTATTTTTATTTGGAAACAGGTGTCCAGAGTAACTTTCTTCTAATACATTCTCAGTCCTGACTTTTTCACTTAAAGTCAACAATACAGAGTATCTGCACAGTTGCCAAATATTGAAAATCTTGCCACATACTCATTTCAAATGGCAGCTGCACTTAAAGATGCTAAAATCGCAAGCTGGCTCCAGTCATCTGGACCATCATGAATATCATTTCTACAGCTCTTTCCTCTTAGACTTTGTGTGGCGTAATATATAGTCAGAGAAGTTCCAGTGTGAGTGATGTACAATAAAAGATTAATTACAAGGATTCGACCTCATGCCATTGTTGGAAAAGGTAGAGGAATCTGTGCAAAGCTGTTGTGTCTGCATTGGCTACAGTGTTTGAATTTGTGATAAATCAGTTGGTTTAACATTTGCAAGGAAACTGGGATGTGGACAAAAGCGTGGACAAACTGAGCTGTTCCAGACAGTCAAACTACAGCTTGTCTCTCTCACCTCTTCAGTCTCATGGGCTGGGCACTTTCAGGGAAAGTGGGTATCACTCGCATCCTGCTATATGCAGACCTGGCCCAAGACAGAGAGAAGCTGAGAGAGGAGACCTGGTGAGGGAGGTGCTGTGAGTCAGCAATAAGATGAGGGGCAGAGCAGGAGCAACATGTGTGAGTTGCCACCATGCCTGGAGCCTGCACCAGCCTGCAGAAGACAAAACATGGCTGCTCCAGATCTTGCACAAGTCTAACCTGAAAAAAAAAAAAATACAAGAAAGCAAATTCCTGGAACTATATCCCCAGAAAGTTAAGACAAAGTTATCACAGTGCCCTGTGAAAAACAAAAAGTATGAAGTTCATCCATCTGTTGGTAAAGTTCTTTGCTCTTCATGCTCAGTCACCGTCTCCCACTGACATCTGTAGTTTAACACTGTGTTGACTTCATGATTAAGGGAAATAATTAACAAATATGATTAATTTTAATTAGCAAATCTTAAAAAATTGTTTATAGACAGAATGGAAAAGTGAGGAAAAATTATACATATAAATAAATTTATGTAAAAATTGAGTTTTCTGACTATTTTTGCATATGGTCATGTGATTTATCTGGTCTTTATAACTCCTTTTTCCATAACGCATAGTATTATCTAATGCACATAGAAGCACCTCCACTCACTGATATACCTGACTTGTATAGAAAACAAGCTCCTTATTCAGGAGGAATGCTATGAAACTGAATAAGGAATTCTGCAAATCTATCTCTGTGGTTCTGGAAAAGTATTTCAGACACAGAGCGCAAATCCATATTCAAGTGTGTATTTCAGTGGGGGTTATCTGTTCAGCATCCAACAGACTCTTTTCTCATCTGTGCCTGGGTGGACAATGCAACATGAGAAACACTTTTCCTGTGTGGGGAGCAACATCGCCCCCAGGAACTACATAAACGCTTTTCCAGGTTCTCAGAGACACTGAACTCTCAGCTGGAGGCACAACTGCACACGCATGTCAGGGCACATATGCCCCATGGCGCCCTCCAGCCTGCTGTGGGCCCTGGTGGCCTTCACCTGCTCTGGTAGGCCCGGGGCCAAGCGGGGGTGGGAGGATGGGAGGACAGTACCGGGCACAAGGTGCTTGCATGGATGAGGGGGAAGGAGGCCTGGGGAAAGCAGCATGTCATGATTTCAATATGTATTATTTATATCTGGGCAAAAAATTAATTTAATTCTTACAACATTTTAGTCACTGCATCGGCTGTGTTTTCTGATTCTCCCCACAGGCTCTAGTGTGGCCCAGAGAGTTATTCAAGACCAGCCAGATATAGCCACACAAGAGGGGTCAGTAGTAGTCACCCTGAAGTGCCAATATGAAACAAGTTTAAGCTACTACTATCTTTATTGGTACAAGCAGCTTCCTGATGGAAAGATCACTCTCCTTATATCTCAGCATTCTTCTGACAGCAATGCAGTAAAGGATTGCTATTCTATAAACTTCCAGAAAGCAGACAAATCCATCTACCTCAACATTGTACACTTACGACTGGAAGATTCAGGAAAGTATCTCTGTGCTCTCTGGGAAAGCACTGTGTTCGAAGTGATAGGAAAAGCTGAACAAAAACCCCAGAGGTGAATAAGAGAGAGAGCCCTGTTCAGGAGCCAAGCAACAAAAAACAAAAACAACAACAACAAAAAAAAACACAGGCACCTGCACATCCCAGATAGATGGTGGCAATAACTCTGGTTGTTTCTTTTGTGGTGGATCAGGGAGTAACTTCTGAGTAAAACCTCCTTCTTTGTGTTTGGAAACTGGTGTCCAGGTAACTTTCTTCTAATAAATTTCCAGTCCTGAATTTTTCACTTAATAGCAATCATATGGAACATGTGTGTAGTTGCCTAATACTGGGAAACTGCCCCATACTCATTTCTAGTGGCAGCTGCACTTAAAGATGCTCACACCACAAGCTGGGCTAATCATCTGGAATCATCATGACAATCATTTCCTTAGCCCTTTCCTCTTAGACTTTGTGTCAATTAGATTAGATGTAATCAGAGAAGCAGAACCACCATGTGGGATGTACAATAAGAGATTAATTACAAGGATTCAACTTCATGCCATTGCTGCAGCTGGTAGAGGAATCTATTGCTAAGCTATTGTGTTTGCATTGGCTATAGATCCTGAATTTGCTATAAATCAGTTAGATTAACATTTGTAAGGAAAACTGGATGCAGATAAAAGAATGGACCAATTCATCTGTTTGTTTTCATACTAGAATCCATGAGGACCACTAGAACTGAGAAAAGCGAACTAAACTCTACTCTCACATCCTCAATCTCATGGGGTTGGTACCTTCAGGAGAAGTGGGTATCACTTGTATCCTGCTACATGCAAGAGATCTTGCACTAAATCTCTTTGTAGGTTAACTGACCCAAAATATAAGAAATCAACTTCTAGGAAATAAATTTCCAGAAAATTAAGTTGAGACACTACAAATTTAGAACAGTGCCTTGACAAAAGCAAGTTATCCCTCCCCCAAAAGAGGGTGAAGTTCATTGATCCATATTTGAGCTAAGTTCTTAGTTTTTATTGCTGATTCAGTATCTGCCATTCATATCCTGCAGTTTAGCCATTGTGTTATCTTTATGATTAACTAAAATGATTAATATGATTAACTTTTATAGCATATATCAAGCTACTGCATATCTGCAAATTGAAATAAGAGTAAAAGTGGTTACTATATTTGTATTGATTGATTGATTCAATATAAAAAGTAATTTTGTAACTATTTCTCCAAATGGTCCTGTGATTGTTCTCAAAAATACAATTTTGTAACTATTTCTCCAAATGGTCCTGTGATTGTTCTCAAAAATACAACTACAAGAACCCTGCTCCCCTCCCCCGCACACAGAGGCGGCACTCTCCGACCGGCAGAGAGGAGGGAAACAACAAACCAAAACGGCCAACAAAAACAAACAAGGCAGCAAGCGGGACTGTGAGTGGAAAGGAACTATTGCAGCCAGCACACCCCGTGAACGGGAGCTGAGGCGAACCCTGCAGGATCCGCCGCGGCGGTGAGCGAACGGCTCCGGGCGCCATTAGAGAAGAACAAAGACCCCGGGAGACGCGCACACAGCCCGGGCTGCCGGTAAGCTGGCGCGGAAACGCGGCGCGCTAGGGGAGCTTGAAAAGCAAGTGCAGACCTGGATCGCGGCTGCCCAGGTCCCCGCGCCTGCGACCTAGGCTTGCGGGGAGACGACCTAGGCTTGCGGGGAGACGCGCGGAGGTCCTCACTGAGGTGAAGGTCCCTCCCTGAGTGAGCAGGAACCAGGCGCCCAGGCACGGGAGCGGTGCAAAAGGCGCCATTCCCGCGCCACTGAACTGGGCTACAGCCCGCGTCCTGGAACTGAGGGCTTTGAACTGAGACCCGGGGCACGAAAATTCGGGGCGTGGGTTCTCCACGACGGTGGGGCACAAGGCAGACACAGCACCCCAAAGCTGTTGAGGTGTACCCTACCATTCCCGCTCTGTTCTCTGTCCCACGGGGTGGGGGGAGGTGAAAAACAGCCCCCCAAGGACAATAGGAGAGATCTCTGGCGCCACCTAGCGACCAGGAAAAAAAAGTCACTAAAACCCTATAAAACAGGACATTTCTTAAGACTGCTTGAAAAGGGCAGAAGGTTTCTGGAGGACCCAGTGGCCAGCCGGGAAGTTATTCCACGCCAGGCCCCTTCCGACCAGCAGTCTGAGCCCACAGAGGGAGCAGGCACCCACGTCCGGGGCAGACCGGGTGCGCAGAAGAGTGTGCCTGAAACCGGAGGCGCAGGGTCTGCATCCCGCTTCGCCATTTGAGAACAGGGACATTTCTTCAGTAAAAACTGCCTAAAACCAGCAGAAAGCTCCCCCAGAAGACAGAGATGGCTCCTGGAAGAGCCAGAGGGGAGCGGAGAAGTTCACCCAAGATGTCAGTCAGTCCGAGCAACACAGTGTCCCAACGCATACGACAAATTAGAAAACAGACAGTAGGGAGTAGAAGAACCACACGCAACCTAAAAACTCCTCAGGAAAGAAGCACACCACAAAAAGAAAACCACTCCCCAGATTGCAACGACAGCAACTTGGAAGAACTTCTGAGCCTTCCAGAAAGAGAATTTAAAATTGCCATGATTAAAAAAGTGATAGATCAGAAGAAGGAAATTGAGTCCCTAAAGAGGGAAGTAAGAGAAATGCAGGAGATCAAAGAATTAATGGAGGAACTAAAGAACTCTGGGAAAAGCAATGAAAGCAGAATAGATGAAATGGAAGAACGAATAAGTAATCTTGAAGACACAGAAATAAAAAGAACCAAAACAGAAAAGGAAAGAGAAGTACGAAGGAAAAAGAATGAAGAAAGACTTCGGGAACTATCTGACTCCATGAGGAAAGGAAATATAAGAGTTATAGGAATTCCAGAAGGAGAGGAGAGAGATGTAGGAACAGAGAAAATATTCATGGATATAATTGAAGAGAACTTCCCAAATGCGAAGAAGGAGCTGAAAATTGATATACAAGAAGCAAGAAGAACACCAAACTTCCACGACGAAAGGAAAAACACAGCAAGACACATAATAGTAAAGCTCCCAAGAATCCAGGACAAGGAAAAAATAATGAAGCTGGCAAGAGGGAAGAAACAGATAACATTCAAAGGAAAACCAATCAGGCTGACATCAGACTTCTCTGAAGAAACACTACGGGCAAGGAGAGAGTGGAGGGACATAGTCAACAGACTCCAAGAAAACAGATGCCAACCAAGAATACTCTATCCCGCAAAGCTCTCTTTCCTCCATGAAGAAAGAATATGGACCTTCCCAGACAAAGAGAAACTCCGGAATTTCATTGCGACTAAACCCCCACTCCAAAAAATACTACAAGGAATCCTAAAGCCAGAACCTCAGAGGGACGAATAACAACGAAAGAAGACCAAAAAAAAAAAAAAAGTTATTAAAAGAATAAATAAATAAAATCAAAGGAAAGACAAACATAATGGCAAATACAGATGCTAACATATCAATATTAACTCTAAATGTAAATGGACTAAACTCTTCAATAAAAAGACACAGAGTTGCAGCCTGGATTAAGAAACAAAACCCAACCTTTTGCTGTCTCCAGGAAACACATTTAGCTACAAAAGATAAAAATAGGCTCAAAGTCAAAGGATGGAAAACAATCCTACAAGCAAATGGGCCAAAAAAGAAAGCAGGAACAGCTATACTTATATCAGATAAAACAGACTTCAAACTCAAAAAAATAAAAAGAGACCCCAATGGTCACTACATTATGATTAAGGGGACAATACTTCAAGAAGAAATAACACTCATTAACATATACTCACCAAACGAAAGAGCACCAAAATATATCAGAAAACTGTTGTCCTCTCTGAAAACAGACATCAGAGAAAACACATATGTAGTGGGAGACTTCAACACACCACTATCAACAATGGATAGATCAACAAGACAAAAAATAAGTAAAGAAACTAAAGCTCTAAATAAGGACCTAGAGCATTTGGGCTTAACAGACATCTATAGAACACTAAACCCAAAAAAAACGGAGTACACATTTTTCTCAAGCACACACGGATCATTCTCCAGGATCGATCACATACTGGGGCACAAGACAAACATCAACAGATACACCAAGATTGAAATCATACCAACCATCTTTTCTGACCACGAAGGCATCAAACTAGAAATAAATCATAAAAAGAAGGCAAGGAACTATCCTACCTCATGGAGATTAAAAGCCACACTACTATGGGCCTCCCTGGTGGCGCAGCGGTTGAGCGCTGGGTTGCGAAGCTGCCCGCAGCCTCAGCGGCGCCGGTTCGATCCCCGACTGCTCCCCAGCCACCGGAGGAGGGTCCCACATGGCGCGCAGACCTCTCCTGCCGCCCGCTGCTCCCCTCAGCAGTGTACTTCGGTCCTTCTGCCTGCTCTGCTCCCTGCTCTGGCTCTGGTGAATTCTCTCACCCTCCCGCGCTTCTGACTGTACCCAGTGCATGTACAAACAAACAAACAAATAAATAAAAAAAAAAAAATATACATGCCTCTTTAAAAAAAAAAAAAAAAAAAAAAAAAAAAAAAGCCACACTACTGGAAGACCACTGGACTAACGAGGAGATCAAAGAAGAAATTAAAAATTCTTTGAATTGAATGACAAGGAGGACACCAATATCCTAAATGTATGGGATGCAGCAAAAGCAGTAATAAGAGGAAAATATATAGCAATAGAAGCTCACATCAAAAAACAAGAAAGAATTCAAAGAAACAACCTAATCTCAAAGCTCAAAGATCTAGAAAAAGAACAACAAAAAAACCCCAGAACCAGTAGAAGAAAAGAAATAATAAAAACCAAAGCAGAAATAAATGAAATTGAAACTAAAAAAACAATCCAAAAGATCAATGAAACCAAGAGCTGGTTCTTTGAAAAAATAAATAAAATAGACAAACCCCTAGCCAGGCTCACAAAGGAAAAAAGGGAGAAAGCACAAATACACAGAATCATAAATGAAAGAGGAGAAATCACAACGGACACAGCAGAAATCAAAAGAATAATCAGTAACTACTATGAACAGTTATATGGAAACAAGTTCAACAATCTAGAGGAGATGGACAAATTCCTACAACTCTACAATCACCCAAAGCTAGATAAAGAAGAAATAGAACACCTAAACAGACCAATTACAAGCAGCGAAATTGAAATGGTAATTAAAAACCTCCCCAAAAACAAAAGCCCAGGACCTGATGGATTTACAAATGAATTCTACCAAACATTCAGAGACGAATTAGTGCCTATCCTTCACAAACTCTTCCAAAAAATTGAGAAGGAAGGGTCAATACCAAACACGTTCTATGAAGCCAATATTACACTAATACCAAAACCGAATAAGGACAACACAAAAAAGGAAAACTATAGGCCAATCTCCCTAATGAACACTGATGCAAAAATCCTCAATAAAATTTTAGCTATCAGAATCCAACAATGTATCCATAAGATAATTCACCACGACCAAGTTGGATTCATTCCAGGGGCACAAGGATGGTTTAACATCCGAAAATCAATCAACGTTATCCAACACATCAACAAAAAGAAATATAAAAACCATATGATAATATCAATAGATGCTGAGAAAGCTTTCGACAAAGTGCAACACCCATTCATGATAAAAGCCCTTGAAATTCTTGGGATACAAGGAACATACCTCAACATCATAAAGGCCATCTATGACAAGCCAACAGCCAGTATCATTCTCAATGGTGAAAAGCTGAAAGCAATTCCATTAAGATCTGGAACAAGACAAGGATGTCCACTCTCACCACTGCTTTTTAATATAATACTGGAAGTCCTAGCCAGAGCAATAAGACAAGAGAAAGACATCCAAGGAATCCAAATAGGAAAAGAAGAAGTCAAACTATCACTATTTGCAGATGATATGATAATATACATAGAGAACCCCAAAATCTCCACAGAAAAACTAATTCAACTCATCAATCAATTCAGTAAAGTGGCAGGATACAAAATCAACACGCAAAAGTCAGTAGCCTTCCTATACACAAACAATAAATCTGAAGAAGAAGAAATCAAAAAAACCACCCTTTTATTATCGAAACAAAAAAAATCAAATATTTGGGAATAAATCTAACAAAAGAGGTAAAGGACCTATACAAAGAAAACTATAAAACACTGTTAAAAGAAATAGAAGAAGACACAAAGAAATGGAAAGACATCCCCTGCTCATGGATTGGAAGAATAAACATTATTAAAATGGCCATCCTACCAAAAGCAATATACAGATTCAATGCTATTCCAATCAAAATATCAATGGCATTCTTCAAAGAAATAGAACAATTATTGATGAAATTCATATGGAATCACCAAAAACCCCGAATAGCCAAAGCTCTACTGAAAAAAAAAAAGAAGGAAATGGAGGCATCACACTCCCAGACTTCAAACTATACTACAAAGCCATAATCATCAAAACTGCATGGTATTGGAACAAGAACAGACATACAGACCAATGGAATTGAATAGAAAATCCAGAAATAAACCCACAGATTTATGGTCAACTAATCTTCGACAAAGGAGCAAAGACTATGCATTGGAGCAAAGAAAGTTTGTTCAATAAATGGTGCTGGGAAAACTGGGTCGCTACATGCAAAAGAATGAAGCTTGACCACTACCTCACACCATACACAAAAATCAACTCAAAATGGATTAAAGAACTAGACATAAGACCTGAAACCATAAAATACATAGAAGGAAATATAGGCGAAACACTACGGGATTTGCACATCAAAGACATCTTTACAGACACATCACCCAAAGCAGTGATAGTGAAGAGAAAGATAAACAGCTGGGACTACATTAAATTAAAGAGCTTCTGCACAGCAAAAGAGACAATAACAAAAACAAAGAGAAACCCCACCAACTGGGAGAACATTTTTGCACCCAACACTAATGATAAAGGACTGATCACAAAAATCTGCAAAGAGCTGATGAGACTCAGCAACAACAAAGAAAATAATCCAGTCAAAAAATGGGCAGAAGAGCTAAAAAGAAACTTCTCTGAAGAGGAAATGCAAATGGCCAACAGACATATGAAAAAATGTTCAACATCACTTGTAATCAGGGAAATGCAAATCAAAACTACCATGAGATACCATCTCACACCAGTGAGAATGGCACATATTAAAAAAACTAGCAACAACAAATGTTGGCGAGGATGTGGAGAAAAAGGAACTCTTGTGCACTGTTGGTGGGAGTGCAAACTGGTCCAACCACTATGGAGAGCTGTGTGGAGATTTCTGGACCTACTAAACATAGAGCTTCCATATGATCCAGCAATTCCACTCCTAGGTATTTACCCAAAGGACACAGAAACATCAATTCCAAAGAGCACCTGCACTCCTATGTTTATAGCAGCACTGTTTACAATAGCTAAGCTTTGGAAACAACCCAAATGCCCAAAAATAGATGACTGGATCAAGAAGATGTGGTACATATATACCATGGAATATTACTCAGCATTCAAAAAAGATAAACACATGCAATTTGCAGCAACATGGATGGCACTGGAAGGGATCATGCTCAGCGAAATAAGCCAAAAAGAAAAAGAAAAATACCGGATGGTCTCACTCATAGCAGGAATCTAGAAAACTTAAATAAGGGACCAGGAAAATGAATATAAGAAAGTGAAAATCAAAATCAACAAAAAACTATGAACCAGAGACACTTTTTGGGGGGTGGGGGGCGGGAGGGGAAGGATTGGGGTCAGAATGGGGCGTTTGCAATTGTATGGGGGAATATAAAAATAAAATTTAATATTTAAAAAAAAAACAAAACAAAACAAAAATACAACTACATCTTACATCATCCACTGCATAATCTTTTGCCCATAGCAAGCACCTCCACTCACTGCTGTTCTTGACTTTATTTAAAACAAGCTCCTTATTCAGGAGTAATGCTATGTGGAAGGCTATAAAGTTGAATAAGGGATTCTTCAAATACACCCCTGTGGTTTTCACAGAAACATTGTTCAGTAAAGATTCTTCAGCATTAGAATAATGATAATACAAGAATTATTAAAAGAATTCCAAAATAATTATATGATACTGAGTGCATAGAAGTAGATCCCCACAATTAATTTTTTTCCTTTAATGAGGTAACATTGGTTTACAGCACCATGTGTGTTAAGGGAATATGTTCACAGTCCTCATATGTTTGCCACCACTCATCCCCAGCACCCAAAGCACCACTAGCTCTTTACCCTGGGCCAGCGGTTCCCATCCCTCCTTTGTTTTTTAACCCCTGCTGTCTGTCTCACCCTAGCAGAGGCAATTCTGCCATCAGATTTCTATGGTTTAATTTGATTTAGTTTTGCCAGTTCCTTTATTATTCTCTATATTTCACATATGTGTGAAGTCATGGATTTTTTGTTTTTCTCTTTCTGACTTATTTCATTAGCCTAATACACTCCAGTTCCATGCATGTTGCTTCAAATGGCAGGAGTTTATCTTTATTTTTTTTTTCAAGCTCAGTAGTATTCCATTGTGTATATACACTACATCTTCTTAATCCAGTCCTCTTTCCTGAGGATTTTAGATGGCTTCCATACTTGACTGTTGCAATTACCGCTGCAGTGAACATAAGAGTGTATACATCCCTCTGAATTTTCAATTTTAAATTATTTGGTCAGGCACTTAGGAGTGGAATTTCTGGATCATGTAGTGTATCTATTTTTAATGTTTTGAAAACCCCCTGTTTACTGTTTTCTAGAGGAGCTATACTAGTCTACACTCCCACCAAGAGTGTAAGAGGTTCCTTTTCTTGATATCATGGCTAAAATTTGTTGTTTCTGATTTATTTTTTTATTGGTCATTCTCATTATTTTTTTTTTTATCTTATTGGTCTCATTCTCAAATGGCCTCACTGTGGTCTTGATTTGCACTTGCAAATGATAGTATAATCATTTCAGTAGTAAAATGAATAGTGGATTATTTACGTGGTAAAAAAATGTACTGTTACAAGTGAAGTAGTTCTATATGTATTTTCTTAGATGACTCTTAAAAATGAAATGTGGATGCAAAAAAATCAGAGTAAAGTACACACTATATGACACTATGAGCAATATCAAAATACAAGCACAATATAATATATTGTTTTGTGATATATGAGTCTAAAATTTAAAGAGAGATCAGTGGAACATTCCAAACATGTTTGTTACTTCACAAAAAGAAGGCACAAGTTTGCACTTTTACTTCTGTCTATAATATTGGGAGAAAGAGAGGCAAAGAGAGAGGAGAGAGAAGGAGGACGGGATACCTGCAGAAAACATAGAAAAAGTAAATACTGATTTTTCTCATTTTAGGGGGTAAAGTATCTGATAGGTACATTTCTGTACTTTTCTATGCATTGTTTATTTTAATAAGTATTTTTAAAAATTTTAAAAATTGATAGTCACAACCATCGATTTTAATAGTTCAGCCAGTACATGGGGGACTAGAACCATATTACCCAAAACTTTTATAAGAGTAGTACCAACAGGTGACAGAATGCCAAAAAATTTTCATTAGAAAAAATTTTACTATTTTTTTTAAGTTAAATGGTGTTTAACTTGATACTAACAAGCCAGAGACTTCCTTCTACAGCCCACAAAGTACGCTATTTCAATATGCCCTCCTCCCCCCTCACAAATGCCAAGGTGAAAAAAATGAAATAAGTTGCTTAACAATGGGAAATATGACCACAAGATGTCAGTAAATGTTAGAATTAATTAAAAAATTCAGTAGAGTTGCACCATAAAAATTGATATACAAAAATGAGTTGAGTTCCTAGATACTAATAATGAACAATTAGAAAGAAAAATTAAGAAAATAATCCATTTACAATTGCATCAGAAAAAATAAAATACCTAGAAATAAATTTGATCAATGAGGTGAAACATTTGAAAGACTCTGAAACTATAAGACATTGGTGAAATATTTGTGTTTTTTTTTTTAAATATTTATTTATTTACTTATATAAGAACCGGGGTACAGGCCAGATGTATGTGAGGGTGAGAGGATTTACCAGAGACAGAGCGGGGAACAGAACAGGCAGGCTAACGAAATACACTGCTGAGGGGAGCAGCGGGCGGCAGGAGAGGTCTGCGTGTCATGTGGGACTCTCTCAGGCCGGCCCGGGATCGAACCGGCATTGCCGAGGCTGCGGACAGCTTTACAGCGCTGCGCTCAACCGCTGCGCCACCAGGGGAGGCCCAAGAAATAAATCTTAAAAAAAATAAAATGATTGATTGGGATACTTACTATAACATGTAAGGACTTTAGTTTCCATCTCATATTAGAAACCTCTTTGATTACCAAAAACAAACAACAAAAATACAAACAAGAAAACAAATTTAAATGCCTGTATCCGGGCCTCCCCAGTGGCGCAGCTGATTGAGCGCTGGGTTGCGAAGCTGCCTGCAGCCTCTGTAGCACCGGCTCGATCCTAGGTCGCCAGGCGAGGGTCCTTCATGGCACGCAGGCCTCTCGGGCCGCCCCGCTGCTCCCCTCAGCAGTGTACTTCGGTCCCCCTGCCTGCTCTGCTCTCCGCTCTGCCTCTGGTGAATTCTCTCACCCTCCTGCACTTCTGACTGTATCCAGTGCTTGTATAAACAAACAAATAAATAAATCTTTAAAAAAAAAAGGATATATCCACTGAACTTGAAAAAGTGAAGTTGTTTTAGGAATTAGTTTGTCTTTGTCTTGAAAAGGAATATAGTTTTGGTGAAACTGTCCACCCATCCAAAACCTCTTCTAGGAATTAAAAAAAAAAAAGATGGCAGTAAGAAGTGATAGGGAATTTTCTACCCCACTTTCTTTAGACTCTAAGAGGGATTCTTACAAATATAACTTGAAAAATGTTTTCGTATCTGAAGGAGTTAGTTCAAAAAGAATATTTAAAAGTAAATTAATAATTGCTGTCAGTAATATTGGTAAAATGACTATCTCTAAACATTAGAGATAGTGGCCCAAATTCTAAATGAAAGAGATCTGTTTTTAAAAAGACTATCCACTATTTCTTCCCCTTAAAAGAAGTAACTTTGTTCCCTAGGTAAGCACCTTCATTGATATTTCCTTCCCTTGTCCTAGACAAAAAGCAAAAGAAACAAACTAACAAAAACACCAACCCTCTAGTATATGAAATTGTTTCCTTTGTAAATCTGCAATTTGCACTTCTGCTGCTGCCCTGAGGAGGGAGAGAGTTGGTGACAGGAAGCACCTGCATAGTCGCGGGTGGGCAGAGGGACGGCTGTCCCTTGCTGTCCCTGCACAGATATAGTCCTTTTCTCTTTGGGAGGCGTCACTTCTTTGTGGAGTGGCCTGTTTGTTGCTGATGTTGGATAACTTGGCAAAACTGGAAATGGGCCACAGGTTCCAGGATGGACCCAATCTCCGTGTCTTTACCCTCAGGCCTGAGCTCCACTCCCTAGAACAATCTGATCCTGCTTGGGCCTTAGGCCTTGTGATAAGGCACTGTGCCTGAGGGTCTTGATTTCTACAGCTGGGTTAATGGTCCTGTTACTTCCCTCTACCCCCACCTCCTTGTGTGAGTCAGGTTCTGGTCTTGGGGCACCCCCATTCCAGGTTTTTCACTCTTGTCCTCCATCAATTCTTCCAAGGTAGGAAACTAAATTTGAGACCTGTTTGTAATTGCAGTTTGTCAGGGGTGTGCTCTTTTTTCTTTTCTTGACTCATTCATTCATCACTGCTGATAGCAGGAGAGTACCCCAACCGCAGTCTCTGCAGCTTGGCCTGACTCCACCCCCTAACCACCAACCACAGAACAGATTCAGGGATGTCAAAGTCTGGGCCACACTGTATTATACTGCACCATGATTTGCAAAGAGAAACATTGTATGTGGAGCTGAGAGCCTTCATTTTTCTCATAATATAGTTTAATAACAGCTGCTTTTTAATATTTTCAATAGGATCCATTTCAGGATGTGTAGGTAAATGACGTTTTAGTCATGCTTTATTTTATTTTATTTATTTTTTTCCAGATTTATTTACTTATGAATACAAGAGCTGGGGTGCAGAACAGAAGTGCGGGGGTAGGGATAAGAGGATTCACCAGAGACAGAGTGGGGAACAGAACAGGTAGACTGACTGAAATCCACTGCTGAGGGGAGCAGCCGGGAGAAGGAGAGGTGTGCGGGGGGCCTATGGGTCACTTTCCTGGTTGGGGATCGAACTCCTGGAGCAGTGGCTGCTGATGGCTTCATAGTGCTGTGCTTAACCCCTGCGCCACCCGGGTGGTCCCTAGTCATGCTTTTAAGTCAGCTTCAGGTAAGGGGATTTTTAAGAATAATTTGAAAAAAATTAATCTTTTCCAGAAATTCAAGCAACCTTGTTTGCCGTTTTAATGACTAGCGGATAATTTAGAGTCACAGTATTTTGGGCGAGGAGGAGACTTTTGTCTGCATCTCAGAGTTTATTTACAGACCGTCCCGCCATCGCCTGCGGCTGGGTGGGCGTGGCCTCTGGGAGGCCCTGCCCGCCCCGCCCCGCCCCGCCCCGCCCCGCCCCGCCCGGCCCAGCACACCTGGCTGCACCTGCGCAGCTACCGCGCATGCGCCCTCGCCCAGGCCCGGCCCCTGGCCCTGCTGGCCCCCAACTCGGGGTGAGGTTCCGGCTGGGGTGAGCCTGGTCCTTCAGGAACCCCTTGGGGGCGCCACTGCCCTTGACCTGGGGAGGCGGGGGCATTGGAGCAGACAGGTGAGGCCGAGGGAGAGAAGGCGCAATGGCTCGGGGAGGCCCCAGCGCGGCGGGCTGGGTTGGAGAACTGGGGCTTTGGGGATTCCTTGTGGGGCTGGCAGGACGCAGGGGTCCGGTTCTCTCCTTGCACGTGGCCCCGCTGCTTCCCGAGACGTTTGCTCCCGACTGTGGCCCACGAGGGCGCCCTGGCGGGTCCTGGGCCCTCCATCCCCGCGCCGGCCTGTGCATTTTCATCCCCGCGGTTTACAGTGCACTTTGGGGAACGGGTTTTCCACTTTCCTGGGTCCGATCACCCTCCCACCCCAGGTGCAGCAGGCAGGAGGCCAAGCCACATCCCAATCTCCCAGGGTGCAGGCTCTGACCAGTGAGCTGCGTGGGCCTGGGGTTCTCCTTTTCTCACGGGGTCTGAGGTGCTGCCCCTGCTGGGCCTGGGCCCATGTCTGAGGGCAGAGGCGTCACTTCCCTGTCGCCCAGCTGATATGGCCATTCAGGGCCTGAAAGGGGAGTTTCACACCTGAAACTGCCTCATGAGGTGACTTTAGACTCTCCCTTGAATAGAATCCAGGCATTCCTGAGCCTCAAGTGAGCAGGAGCCACGCGGCTGCTGCACTCTGGCTGCACGTCTCTGGTTTTCTAAAATGGGTTATTATTAACTGACTCAGTGTAGTGAAAGCAGTGACCCTCTCTGTGTCACTAAAGGGCCCACCTGAGAAACACAGCAGGTGCAGCCGGGCCCTGTCACCAACGGGGTGTGCAAAGTTCTTCTTTGGGGAGAATCTGAGACACTGAAGGGCCCTTTCCTGAGCTCTGGAGATCTTTTCTCTAAGACAGCTGGTGCCAAGAAGATTCCTCTTATTTCAGGGGCTGCATCAGCCACAGTGACTCATTCACCTGGGAAGTAGGCATTTTGTAGATAATCCATGTTGCCTCTTAACCATTCTAATGTGTTGACCTTTTGTTACCTAATCCCCTGTTATGAGGAGAAGTTGGGCTCCTCAGGGAAGGAGAAAGGAATTGCGTTTACTAAGCACCGGCTGGAGGTGACCTGAGGCACTGCAGTGCACGCGTGACTGAAGTGAGTGATCACCATTAATGACACTGTAGAGATGTTACTCCTACTCCGTGGTGGAGAACCTTAATGTTGGCGTGTTTCCGGCTCCTTGACTTGACTCTGGTTATTCCCAGAGGTGTTTTTCCTTCCTCATTACTTCGTTGGAGTCTTAGCACCCAAATAATTGACGATGCTTTGGCTTTGTAGGGATGGCAAGCCTACCCGGAAGTCAATCCATGGCTGCAATTCCACAAAAGTGGAACGCTCTATGTTCTGCCACCATCTGTCTTACTGACTGTGGAATCTCTGCTACCATCATCAGGATCTGAGCTCCAGGAGGAGACAGAAAATGACAGTGTGCCATTGGCCAGACCCTGGAGATGGCTGTAAATGTGAGTTGATTTGAAACACAGGAATTTCATTCTATACTGTCCTATTCTTTTTTGTGGTTTGCTTTTTGGTAAGGCCAATGACCTAGGCAGAAAGAGGATATTTAGTTATTTCAAATCTTGTTTGATGAAACATCATGGCGCCATTTGTCACTTGACCTTTTTTCTTCCATAGGTATGTACAGCTTTCAGAACTCTTGTATTGGAAAGCTTGAAGGGTCTGGACTGTCAATGAGTGTCCTATTGTCTCTCTTTTTTAATCAAAGCAATATAAAGCTTGTGAGTTAAGCAGCATACATTTCTAAATTTAAAAACAAACAAAAAAAAGGCAAAATGTGTTTCTTTGGATTTATGAATGAGAAGGAGCCTAGGTTTAGGCCAGAAACCCAAACTAATATCAATGAGGTGACCTTGACATTCACTCTAATTGAGTCTGCTCTGCCCAAGCCTGCCTGACTGGCAGGAAGGCCACAGTTTCACCCTTAAAGTAGTTTTTCTATGACCACAACAGAATGATTTACTTTGAAAATAATTTGACTGGTTCCTTTTCCCCTGCCAAGGATTGGGAATATAAGTGCACCAGTGAGTTTTCATGAGCTAGAGTTGACTGGTTCTGATCCTCAGAGAGAGCTTTGTACATTCTAGGAAATTTCAACCATAGATGAAAATAAAACGACCTATGGCCGATGATGATCTTTCATCCACAGAGAAACACTCTTATGAGTTAGCTGACTCTTTTCCCTGTGATTTCCATTATTTTGACTTGTGATCTAGAACACCTGTGAATAAGGGCAGTTTGTATCCATGTAGAGTTTCAGAATCACAACATGAATCCCTATGAACTGGGGGACGAAACATACTATCACATGTCATCATCTTCTCTGAGTTCGCACCAATAGACCTTTACAATAACAATTCCCCATGCTTTGCACGACACGTTCTCACATAATGGTGTATTAAGAAATGAAGCATGAAAACCTGATTTTCATTTTGTCTGGTATGTGAAATAGTAATCAATCCTCTTTGGTTCATTTTCTATGGAGACTCAACAAGATGTGGGCAAGGTGATCCCCAGGATTGGCTGCAGTGAGAGCCTCCTGCTGTCATTGCTGTATCGTGTTCCACTGGATGCCAAGTCCATTCTTGTCCACATGCACACTAGGTGAGTTCATTCCTGTTTTCTATCCATGCTGGAATAACACTATCTTGGGAATTTTATATTCCAATTTCTTGACTGATCACGGTCACAATTTGATATATCTGAGAGTGGATTGTTTCCTGGGGTTTTCATTGAGATGGTTTCCAATCAATTATTCCTGTATATAAAGAGCCAGGGGACATTTTTATGAATCAAGATTTCCTTTTAATATTTATTTATATATGCACACAAGAACTGAGATGCAGGGCAGAGATGTGTGTGTGTGTGCACGCACATGTGCACAGGTCAGGATGGGGGGGGGTGGTGGATGGTGAGAGAATCCACCAGAGACAGAGTGGGTGGCAGAACAGGTCCACTGACTGAAATACACTGCTGAGTGGAGCAGTGGGCGAAATAGGAGAGGTCTGCCACACCATGTGGGTTTCTCCCTGGCTGGCTGGGAATCAAACCCGTGCTGCAGAGGCTGCGGACAGCTTCACAGTGCAGCACTCAACCCCCTGCACCATCAGGGAGGCCCCCAATGGAATTATTTTTACATAGTAAGCATTTAAAATATTTTGTCTTGAGTGCTGTAGTAGGTAATTAGTCACTTGCTGTTTCCAGCCATGACTTCTCATGACATCCAGGTCTCCATGCCACAGTCAGGCACAGAAGTTTTGTTTCTAACAGTACAACTGGGAGGAGATGAGTCTATACCTTTGAGAATGGACAATTAATGAAGGACCAGACATGTCGAGTGGCATGTGAAGGCCAGAATAGTTGTTGAGATGAAGATAGCCAAGCTGGAACAATTACCCATAATACAGTTCTTCCTGAAAGAAGAGATCGTGTAAAATGGCTTAGATCAAATCCCATGTTATGTTTGTTGCATGTATAGATAAATATGTTTCTGTAAGAGAAGTCCCATATCAAGTTTTAAACAATGCATATTCTTTGAGAGGAACATTGGAGCATATGGGAAGTCCCCTAGTCCATAATGCAAATAATCATTCAATACATTGTGAATATGGGATAGAATTAAACTTTCAATCAAATACTTCTCAACATCACAGATGTGACTTGGAAGATAAAATATCTACATGGGATCCTATTGAGGAGTCCTCAAAACTTATCCAACATCACACAATTCATGAGAAAACCCATAATTGTAAAGAATGTGGCAGAGCCATCAAATGGTGCTCAAGACTCACTCAACATCAGAGAGAGAGACTGCACAAATGTGAGGAGTGTGGTAAAGCCTTTTATTGGCAGTCACAGCTCACTCGACATCTCAGGAGTCATAATGGAGACAAGGCTTAGATGTGTCCAGACTGTGGTAAAGCCTTTCTATACTTGGGTCACCTTTCTCAACATGGGGGAACCCATAATGGTGAGAAACCTTACAAAAGTAAGGAATGTTGGCAAAACCTTTAACCATCAGCCTAGTCTTAGTCATCATCACAGAATTCATACTGGGGAGAAAGCTTACAAATGTCAAGAATGTGGAAAAGCCTTTAACCAGCAGTTAAATCTTCCTCAACTTCTGGTAATTCATTCCAGGGAGAAAGATTACACATGTGAAGTATGTGCCAAAGCCATTAACAAGAAGTCAATTCTTAATCATCATGACCGAATTCATAGTGGTGAGAAAACTTACAAATGTAAAGAATGTGGCAAAGCCTTTCATCAGAAGTCAAGTCTTACTCAACATCACAGAATGTGTATTGGAGAGAAATGTTAAAATTTTGAAGAATGTGGCAGTGTCTTTAACTGGAAGTAAAATCATTCTGAACATCAGGAGAAAAATCCATAATATAAAGTGATGAGTGGGTTGTCCTAATGGTTATTTTGAAAACACCAGATTTTCATTTTGGAAAGTAAGTTTAAAGAGGTAAAAATGTGAGTAATTTATAGTCACATCTAAATGCATATTAAAACATTGCTGCACAGTAGTAAGTCAATAACTGAGACATTATTTCAAATCAGAATATATTTATAGAGCATAAACCAACATTAAAATGCTAAATATGTAATAGTAGAGTGTAAATGTTCAAGATGATGTCTTTGGGACAGGTATAGTTATTTTCTATGTCCTTTTTTATCAGTCATGCTTAAGATATTATGAAGAGACAGGATGAATGTAATTCAACCTTAAATCATTTCCTTCTATGGCTATCTCTTCATATATCTGTGAAGTCATTTTTTTTTTTTTTTCTACCTCAAACATCTAAGGGATCCTCCTCTAGTAAATTGATTTTTTATGTCTAACTTTCTGGGTTAGTTTAGGACAGTGTATTGTACAGGTATGAAGACAATCTAAAGGGATATGTTGTTTGTGGTTGAATCAAAACATTGATCCAAATCACCATTGTGGCCTTCATTGTTGGCATAAAAGTCAGACAGAGGAACATCCTGAATTTCAAATAATTTCAGCAGTTTCTCAAGGACATAGACTACAGCATACTAAAGTCCTGATGTCTCTTCATAGTAGTAATAGAGGTCATGAATTTTATTTGACGTTTGCCAAAAGAATTCTTCACAGGCACTTGATGAAAGAACAGGTGACTTTTTTTATAACAGAGCATCAAATTCTTGTCCATTTACATTACCTAAGTATGGAGTCTCTATGTTGACCACAAACTCTAGGATCCTGGAATCAGAAGAACAAGACTGCTTCTTAAATGCCTGTATATTGATTTTTTAAAAAATCAATATATTTATGCATACAAGAACTGGGGTACAGGCCAGAGGTATGGGGGTGAGAAGACTCACCAGAGACAGAGTGGGGAGCAGAACAGGCAGAGTGACTGAAATACACTGCTGAGGAGAGCAGCAGGCAAGGCAGGAGAAGTCTGCTCTGCCATGTGGGTAGCTCTCTGGTTGGGGGGATCAAACTCATGTTGCAGAGGCTGCGGACAGCTTCATAGTGCTGAGACTTAACCCCTTGCACCACCAGGGAGGCCCCACCATAGGATTTTTAATGGCTGCATACTTCCTTTATTGTGTGGAGGGACCCTAATTTATTATACTTGTTCCTTAGAGGATGAAAAAGCAACAAGGGGACAGAATTTTCAATACCTTTGTGTTGTGAAGAGCTTTCCTCTGAAGCCCTGTGTGACTGCAGTGCAGTCATGATGGGGTTGAGTGAGTGGGTGAGGTGTAGGAATGGCCAAGGGGTGAAAAGGACTTACCAAGAAAGCCAAAATAGAAATCGTGTGTCTGGGAAGATGGCCTGAGGCAGCATATGGGGTGTCCAGCATGGGCAGCAGTTGAGGGGTTTCCTGTATACTGAAGAGTGGAGCAGAGGGATGCAGGGCTTTAGAAAGCAAGCTTGGCTTGGTTTTCATACTTGAGCACCCTCCTGGGGTTGGGTGCAGGTGGGGGACCTGATTTGGCTAAAAGCAAGTGTCTGGCAACAGTGAAATGGGCAGTCAAATAGGCATCAATTCCAGTTGTAGAAAGTTCCATTTTATGGTATGGTCCTCACATATTTCAGGTCAGGAATGCAAGCACCTGCTTAATTGTAACAGTTCTTCCTAGAACCTTCTTTTTTTCCATCATTATTCCAGATAAAATTCCCAAGGGATCCAGGTGTCCAGAGGCATGGAGAGAAGGCCTGGGGTCTGAGGACACAGGTTGCTAGAATCATTCCCAGGCCTATTCTCTCAGTAGTTCTCTTTCCCTCTTGGCCTGATTTTATTTTGTGAATCTCAACCAAGTAAAGGCTCTCCTGGACCTCCCCAGAGAGGTGTCTCTCTGTGAAATGATTAACCATACCCACCCTTTCAGCCTTATGTGTGTGGGTGGGAGACTCCTCGATGGGTCTCGATAAGTTTCTTTTCTGCTCTGTGATGTCTGAAAAGAGGAAGATCTACTGAAGAAAGGAAGTTCCCACCATCTTTTGCCTTTCCTTCTTTTGTCGTTTTTTGAATGGGGCAGTATTGATGTTCACTGATCAATATTTATGTTCACTGATCAGAGGGTAGGAGGAAACCCTGAGTTTCTACTGTGGGTTTATATCTGAGTTCACTTCAGAAAAGCAGTACATGGTGGGATTTTTGTTTGTTTTTTGGGAGGTTGTTTTGTTTTTGGTGAATTTATTTTGAATTCTCTGTGGGCTTAACAGAGTTCACTGCAGCAAAGCACAGAGTGCCTAAGAATAAGGTAACCTATACACATGCCAGACTAGAAGGTTGTACACCTAAAACCTTATAATGTTATAAGTTATAACCTTATAACCTTATGTCAAGGTTACTCCAATACAAGTTTTTTTTTTTTTTTTGGTGGGACCCTCGCCGGCGGCTGGGGAATGAACCGGTGCTGCAGAGGCTGCGGGCAGCCTTGCAGCCCAGCGCTCAACCGCTGCACCACCAGGGGAGGCCCTGCAGTACAAATTTTTTAAAAGGGCAAAAATTAAATGCAGAAAGTAAGCCTTTCCTAGCTGGATTTGTATTCCTAAGATGTGTATTTCTCAGCTAAATGATGGGCTTATGGTTTTTCTATGTGTGGTGGTCTTGCTTTGAGCCTGCCTGCCTGCACCACTGCAGCTCACAAAAGGAAGAACCTCTCCTGAAGGTCTCTCTCTTCCTTCCCCACTTCCAGTGTGTCTGGTGGGCCAGTCAATGTGCAGGATATGCCATCCCTGCTGTATGCAAAGTGACTGTGGCCTAGGAAAACCTCCCTCTGAACCCTGACTGAGCGGGTTTTCTGCTTCGTGAGCCTTGGTGTCTGTATCTGTGTCCTAAGTTGCAAGTGATCACACACACACACACACACACACACAGAGCGAACTAAGTTCCCTGTTGCAAGTGATCACACACTGGATAGACTAAGCCATAGAAATTCATCAGCTCCCACTTCTAGATGTCACAAGTCCAATGCCAAGGTGTTGGCAAGGCCACCATCTCTCTCTCCTTGCTTCTGGAGGTGACCTTGATCCCCAGGATTCCTTGGCTTATGGCCGCATCAGTTCTATCTCTGCCTCTGTCCTAGTGGCCATCTTCTCCCTCTGTCCGGGCATGAGGCAGATCCCTGAAAAATCAGGAACCTCGATAGCTGACTCCTGCTACATTCTTCTCATGTTTATGGCTGATTTCTACCGCATATGGCAATTGTTAAAATACGCATTTAATAGCAGAACTGCAAATGTTGAGTGATCAGTTACTGAATAACCAATTTGCCAGCAATGGCACTGTGTGATACAAATAATACATTTTAAAATGATTAGTAATTCTCTGCCAAAAGGCAGTGATTCAACATTTGGTCTTACAAAAACAAGTGATATGTTACACCTGAAAACTTCTGGGAACTAAAGGCTGTAAACATTTCCGGCCAAGTCTTTGATATAGATTTGTGATCCTTTAATAAGGCAGAGACCATCTGGAGAGGAGTTTTGAAGTTAGAGATAGCAGTTAAAGTTAGAGATAGCAGTTAGTTGCCTTGAGAAAGGAAAAGGAGTTTCCCTTTTTCTTTCAAAGCTTGGGCTTAGAAAAATGTCAGTGCAACTTATGCGGCACTGGGATTCTTTGGGTTTTTTGATTCCTTACTACTTTTATTAAATTAGAATAGATTAAATAGTTATAGGAATGAAAAGTTTTTGATGTTAGCAGTAATTGGATTTGATTACCAATATATAAGGTACTTAAGTTCTTTTATGTTTAAGATTTAGGAATGTTATAAATGATGATTAATTAGTAATTTAACACTTATAAGGAAGTTAAGTTTTAGTCATATGTTTTTTGTTGATCTGCTGGTTTTTACATTAACAGAATAACTACTGGGTTGTGGAAAATAAATGATTGTTATGGGGACATTTTGTGTGGTAATTGTATTTACCCTTAGAACAAAGTGAAATGGCTATTATTACCTCAGCAAGGGGTCACAGACTCTAGGCCAGCTTTGAAAAAAATGCCACAGTTGTTAGTTTTTTTTACTTGAAAGCACACTTATTTACTCCCATGGCTTGCTTGAAATGTATAAATAAAAAGCTGCTGAGACCCTCAGCAGGAGATACTTGCACCCTGATCAAGTGTCTGTGTCTCCTCATTCCCTTTTCCCCTCATCCCTCCATTTTTGCTGATGCCGTCTTTTCCTGCAGGGACCATGACACAACATTTTGCAGGAGTTGGCTTCTAGCAAAGCACCCAGAGTTACCCATCCCCTCGTGGTAAAAGTCCACTCAAGCAGGATTGGTCCAGAGCAAGGCTTGAAAGCTGCCACAAGTCTAAAGCATCTTCCAGTGAAAGCTTCCACAAGTCTAAAGCATCTTCCATCTTCCACAGAAAAGGGTCAGAAACAACCAGACAAGTCTGGGAGGAAAAGAGCAAAATCAAAATCAAAATAAAAGTTGCTATTGTCACTTCCCCATTGGTCTCACTTGTGTCTGTGTCACCTAGTCCATGACCAAAAGGCAAACGTAGTTTTTTCACGTGTCTCGTCCGCTGCTTCCCTTAGCAGTGTATTTAAATAGATCCACCTGTTCTGCTCCCCACTCTGTCTCTGGTGAATTCTCTCACACCCCACACCCCTGGTCTATACCCCAGCTCTTGTATGCATAAATAAAATAAATCTTAAAAAAAAAGAAGAGAAAATTTGGGCACACCAGGACACCATGGCTGTTCAGGCAGAGAAGAAAGGCCACATAAAGAGTCAACAAGACATCAGCCATCTACAAGCCAAAGAGAGAGGACTAAGAGGAAACTAACCCTGCTAGTACCTGGATCTTGAACTTTCACCCCCCAGATCTGTGAGAGAATAAATTTTGTTGTTTGAGCCACCCAGTTGGTGGTGCTTTGTTATGGCAGCCCTGGCTGCTGGATATACATACCTGTTGTTTAACTTTTTATTCATGAAAGCATCCCTGATACTTTTCAGTTCATTGAAACATATGCTGGAATTTTTTTAGAACCCTGATTGAAAAAAGTCAAGTCTGACCAACATTTTCTCTCGGTAGTGTAACTATTTCCCCCTCAACCCCAATATCTTTAAACCTTTTTGGTGGTAATTTTCTTTACAGCCTTCACAATGCTGCATCCAAAGTTTTCAGTGAAAGGACTATCCCCCTAAGTAAATAAAAAGTAAATGACACCAGAGTTGTCATTTACCATGTGGATAAAATTTCATCATTTAGTATCTTTCACAATAAAGAATTAGGAAACTTGACAGCTGTTACCATGAATGTTAATATAATTATTTAACTGACTTCTTCAAATACTCATCGTTTACACACCGATATAATGGGGAGGAGAAGCAGTATGGGATTTGACCTTATCAAATCTGATATACAGAAAGGAAAAGGGTCTATCTGCAAATGTCAAAGGTTTCAGAGAAACATTATTCCAGGAATTACTGAGTTTATGAGTTCACAACCACCACCTTTTGAAAGCAATGATATAAATTGAAAATAGTTATAACTTAAATTCTAAGAAAAGATAGAGATAGTTGACTTAAAAAGTAATCTTGATGAAGGAAGTAATGAAGGAAAATATTACTAATTTTGCCCCCCCTCAATTTTAACTTTTACAAAAAATATGTAAAGTCAAAACATAAACAAAAGAAAAGTTTCTCCCATATATGATCGAACATGGGCTTCTCTTTATTTTACAAAGAACTCGCCATATCAGCAAGAAAGAGGTAAATGATTCTATTGAAAAATAGATTATCAACAGTTAAATGATAATAAAAATGCAAATAGATATCAAACATGGGACCACTTTCTCAGTTACATTCATAAAGAAATACAAATCAAAATGATGGTGCAGTGTAAATGATCATCTGTGTAACTGACACCAAATAAATGGACAAAGTCTAATATTGGTGAGGTTTGCCTGGAGCTCTGGTGGGAAGGTAAATTTGTACAACATTTTGGTGCACAATACTTGTCAAGATGTAAAATGCATTTCCTTTGCCAGTCAATTTTATCTTATGGATATATATATATATATATTTTTTTTAAATAAATTTTATTTTTATGTTCCCCATACAATTGCAACCCCCTTATTTTGACCCCAATCCCTCCCCTCCCCGCCCCCACCCCCCATAGAGTGTCTCTGGTTCATAGTTTTTTGTTGATTTTGATTTTCACTTTCTTACAGTTATTCATTTTCCTGGTCCCTTATTTAAGTTTTCTAGATACCTGCTATGAGTGAGACCATCTGGTATTTTTCTTTTTCTTTCTGGCTTATTTCGCTGAGCATGATCCCTTCCAGCGCCATCCATGTTGCTGCAAATTGCATGTGTTTATCTTTTTTGAATGCTGAGTAATATTCCATGGTGTATATGTACCACATCTTCTTGATCCAGTCATCTGTTTTTGGGCATTTGGGTTGTTTCCAAAGCTTAGCTATTGTAAAACAGTGCTGCTATAAACATAGGGGTCAGGTGCTCTTTGGAATTGATGTTTCTGTGTCCTTTGGGTAAATACCTAGGAGTGGAATTGCTGGATCATATGGAAGCTCTATGTTTAGTAGGTCCAGAAATCTCCACACAGCTCTCCATAGTGGTTGGACCAGTTTGCACTCCCACCAACAGTGCAGGAGAGTTCCTTTTTCTCCACACCCTCGCCAATATTTGTTGTTGCTAGTTTTTTTAATATGTGCCATTCTCACTGGTGTAAGATGGTATCTCATGATAGTTTTGATTTGCATTTCCCTGATGACAAGTGATGTTGAACATTTTTTCATATGCCTGTTGGCCATTTGCATTTCCTCTTCAGAGATGTTTATTTTTAGCTCTTCTGCCCATTTTTTGACTGGATTATTTTCTTTGTTTTTGTTGAGTCTCATCAGCTCTTTGCAGATTTTTGTGATCAGTCCTTTATCATTAGTGTTGTGTGCAAAAATGTTCTCCCAGTCAGTGGGGTTTCTCTTTGTTTTTGTTATTGTCTCCTTTGCTGTGCAGAAGCTCTTTAATTTGATGTAGTCCCAGCTGTTTATCTTTGCCTTCACTATCACTGCTTTGGGTGATGTGTCTGTAAAGATGTCTTTGATGTGCATATCATGTAGTGTTTGGCATATATTTCCTTCTATGTATTTCATGGTTTCAGGTCTTATGTCTAGTTCTTTAATCCATTTTGAGTTGATTTTGTGTATGGTGTGAGGTAGTGGTCAAGCTTCATTCTTTTGCATGTAGCCACCCAGTTTTCCCAGCACCATTTATTGAACAAACTTTCTTTGCTCCAGTGCATAGTCTTTGCTCCTTTGTCAAAGATTAGTTGACCATAAATCTGTGGGTTTATTTCTGGATTTTCTATTCGATTCCATTGGTCTGTGTGTCTGTTCTTGTTCCAATACCCTTATGGATATATTTTTAAGTACATTATATTTATCTCTCTATCATCTATCTGTATCAATATTTGTATCATCCATCTAATCTTACCTATTTCTGTGCCTAAGGATATTTATAGCAGCATTGCTTCTATAAGGCAAAAAAAGACTGAAAAAGAGGTGGAGAGCTAAGTAAAACTCCTATGTCCATAAATAAGAGATAGATAAATTAAGGTGTATACATATTATGGAATATTTTATGGTTATTAACAGAATGAGATAGATTGATATATGCTGACATGGAAACTTCTGCAAGTCATATCACTACTAAGTAAAGAGCAAGATTCAAAGCCATATACACGGACACACGGAAACACAGATGTGGGTGTATATGTGCATGCAGGTGTGCTATAGCTTTCTGTGTGTATATGGTGTATATGTGTATATTGATAATAATTTCATGTGGGTATGAATTTGAATATTTGTAGAATCATCTCTGTATATCAGAAAGAAGTTTAAGGGGAAAGGGTCTGAAGGGAATGGAGTTTGTTTGGGGGTCAAGGTGCCCTTTGTTCTGAGTCAGTCCTTAGCTCCAGGAGAGCTGTGATTGGGGAGATAGATCCTTTTGGGCTGTGAGGTTGGTTTCAATTGACATGAAATTGAAGCACACATTACAGTATATTACATGTTACAGTATAGCCTTTTTATAAGACACCAATTCAAGGGTTTCATTTTAACTTTGGGGAGTATCTATACCTGATGAACAAAGCAAACCACACACACCCAGGTGAGTTTCATTGTCAAAACCATTGAAACTGGGGCCTCCCCCATGGTGCAGCAGGTTGAGCACAGTGCTGTGAAGCTGTCCGCAGCCTCTGCAGCATGGGTTTGATTACTGGTCAGCCGGCATGGCATGGCAGACCTCTCCTGCCTCGCCTGCTGCTCCCCTCAGCAGTGTTTTCAGTCCATCTGCCTGTTCTGTTCCCTGCTCTGTCTCTGGTGAATCCTCTCACCCTCCTGCACCTCTAAATAAATCTTAAAAAAAAAACAATCATTGAAACTGACCTGGATCTATGTGGCAGCAAGGTGGTGAAAATAGGTCCACACCTTGCTACCCACTGCTTAACTGAGCACCTCTACTTTCAGACTTCGTGGGGAGGGGTATAATTCTGCACCTTTGTCTCTTGGTTTCTGATGTGCATCTGCTGTCTTGGTTTCTTGGAATCCAGACACACAGAAGGAAGCCTCCACAAACTGGGCCTTCCAGAATGTGGTTCCTGAGAGTCTACCAACAATGCCTAAGCATCCAAAGAACACGTCCACAGGCAGTCCACAAAGATGGTTTGGGAGACATTACTGCCTTGAAAAAATTAAGTTTGCAGAAGCATATTATTTAGTTTTGCCCAGTTTCCCTGAAACTCTCCAAAGAAAGTGCTTGTCTTCACTCTAGAATAGCAAGGAACATTTTTTCCCCAAGAAGTAAAACAGGAATAAGACAAAAAATATCTGGTGTCTGTTACTTTTATAATAGATGGAAAATGGATTATCTTTGTTTTACACTGAGCCCCCAGAATGACAAAAACCAGTATTTATATTTTTGATATGAGAGTTTTGATTGCTGCAAAAAGTTTTAAAACTCTTGCACTGTAGTAAGTCATAAAGATATGATTTAGTTATAAAGTAAGTTAGTCTTTTTTCCATCCTTCTTTCCTCCCTTTCTTCCTCCCTCCTCTTCCTTGCTTGTCTCTTCTCCTTCCTTCCTACCCTTCACTGCCTTTCACTTGTTTGAGGACACATCATACATCTCTACATGGAAGACTGCCCGGGTGTTTCCCCCTCTTCCTTCCTGAGGGAACCCCAATTATGTTGAATAATACATTAACTCTAGGGAACATCTCACAATTGGCTCAAAGTGCATGAATCCATTCTCTTACCAGAGATGGGTCGAGGAGAAAACATATGACCCAGTGTTGGCCAGTGTGTGTAAGAGGAATTCTGCTGGATGCTACTTGAAAATAGTCTCCTTCCTGGTAGGGAATAAAGGTGTAGGAAGAGTCTTTTTGCTTCTCTCTTCCTTTTTAAAAAAGATTTATTTATTTATTTATACAAGCACTGGGTACAATCAGAAGCGCGGGAGGGTGAGAGAATTCACCAGTGCCAGAGCGGGGAACAGAACTGGCAGACTGAGGAAACACTCTGCTGAGGGGAGCAGCGAGCAGGCAGGAGAGGTCTGCGCGCCCTGTGGGACCCTCCCTGGTGGCCAGGGATTGAACTGGCGCTGCAGAAGCTGCGGGCAGCTTCGCAGCCCAGCGCTCGACCACTGCGCCACCAGGGAGGCCCAACTTCTCTCTTCCTTTTTTTGGTTGTGACTATTGGGCTGTCCCATGATGCCTGCCACTAGGGCAGCTGTCCTTCCACATTCCCAGGATGCTCCCTTGGCAGAGAGCCAGTGATAGCAGAGTAGAGGGCCAAAAAGAACCTGGGATTGGAACAGTCCCAGCCTTCTCGAGAATTCCTAAGTAAACTAGAATTTTCCTAATGGTTGAAGTCAGGTATTTCTGTGACGTGTAGCCACAAAAGCACTTCCCTGTACACCTGGGCTCTAAAATCAAGTGGAAAGTTCTATTACATTAAACAGAAAAGTAATCGTGTTAATTATGATGACAGAAATAGGATCAAAGAGCTTTGGCTCCACCCAAGACTGATAGTAGCACTGTTGGAAGGGGCTGAGGAGACCACCCTATTCTGTCTCCCAGGAGGAGGGGCGGGTTTGGTGAGGCATCTGTGATCACTGCTAAATCATCCTGAGCAAGTTTTTTTTTTTTTTTTAAGATTTATTTATTTCAAGAACTGGGGTACAGGTCAGAGTTCTGGGGGCGGTGAGAGGATTCACCAGAGACAGAGCGGGGAACAGAATAGGCAGATTGACTGAAACACACTGCTGAGAGGAGCAGCAGGGAGACAGGAGAGGTCTGCTGCACCATGTGGGCCACTCCCTGGCCGCCGGGCATCGAACTCGAGCTGCAGAGGCTACGGATAGCTTCATAGCTTGCGTCTTAACCTTGCGCCACCAGGGAGGCCCTGAACAAGTTTTTAAATCCATGCACACCTGTTTTGCTGTTTTAGTGGCTTCCTGGAGTTTTCGTTGGGGTATTTTTGGAGAAGACAGGGCTATTTGCCTCTGTTTGAGTCTGATTTTCCAACTTGTCCGGCTGCAGCTGGCCTGCGCAGTGGGCGTGGCCGCCCCACCTGCCTGCCCCACCTGCCGCACCTGCGCCGCCCCCTGACCACGCATGCGCGCAGTGCAGACGGCTGCTTAGTTCCCACCGGCTTCCCCGACCTTGGGTGGGGTTGGGGCTGCTGGGACCTGGTCTCTTCTAGACGCATCTGGGAGTCATCTGTGCATTTATCTGGGGTCCCCTCGGGCTGGCAGAGGAGTTGGTGAGCTGAAGGCGAGAGGAAGGTGAGGACATCTCCCTGAGGGCGGCTGAACGCGGAGGGCAGTGGGAGGTCCCAGGGCGGGAGGGCTGGATGTGGAGAACTGGGGGGTATTTGGGGTTCGTACTGGGCGTGGAGGAATAGAGGGGTCCGGGCTCGTTCCTGAGCGTGACCCTCCGTGTCCGCTCCCAGGGCCTGAAGAGCGGTGTCCTGCGCCCCTGCTCCGGGCGCCTCTGCTGCATCGATGGCACCTGGGGCTCCCGGGCTCTTCTGTGCCGCTGGCCTGGGTGTGTCTATCACAGCGGGTTTATCATGGAGTTTGGGGAGCATGTAGTGTTTTCTGGGGCTGACGCCCCCCTTCCGCCTGGATTTAGCCGGCAGGAGGCAAAGCCAGCCCAGAGGCCAGGTCTGAGCAGCTCCCCCCCCCCCCCCCCCCCCCCCCCCCCCGTCTTCTCCCTGCTCTGTGGCTCTGGAGGCGGGTAGAGAGGATGTGAGGAGGGGGGCTCAGCCTTTGCATCTCTCCAGGCGTCCTTCAGAAAGAAGATGAAATCCTCCTGCATCAGCGTCTGCTTAGGTTGGGCCGGTTGGAATGGAAGCCCCTGCCCCAGGACAAGCACATCCTTAATGTCAGCGACTCTCTCTCCGGAGACGCTGAATTCAGATTTGTTGATTTGGCATCGTTTGCCCAGAATAACCCTGACCGCTCCCTGGGCTCAAGTTCTCACTTTCATTATCTACGAAATTACCTCCAGTTGAGACTTTGTGTTTAGTTCACAGTTTGAGTCAGGGAGCAAGACGCCTCCAGCTTCACCTTTGGAGAGTCGGTGCTTCTGGTCCCCTGTGCCCTCGCCCCCCGCACTTCAGGAGGGTTAGTTTCTGTGGAAGCTGCTGTGGGGATTGTGATCAGGACTGCGCTGAACCTGTGGTTTGCTTTGGGAAGTCTGCACATTGCAATACCATTAACTATTCCCATCGCCAAGCACAGAATATCTTTCCATTTATTTCTGCTTTTAATTTATTTTACTGGCATTTTCTAGTTTTTCAGTGTACAGGTTTTTCTTCTTCATTAAATATTTCCCCAGGTATTTCATTCTTTTTGATGCAATTGTAAAACTTTCCAATTGATGCTTTCTGATGGGTCATAATGAGGGTGTAGGCACGCAACTGAATTTTGTGTATATACTGAATTTGTGTTCTGTCACCTTACTGGATTCATCTTTTCTAACCATTTGTCTTTTTTGATGGAGTGATGCTTCCTGGTGGGGGATTGCACGCAGGCCACGGTGGCCTCAGACAGCTTCATAGTGCAGAGACTAACCCCTGTGCCCCCAGGAAGGACCGAGTCTTCCTTTGTGGGATGCTCCTCAATGACAGGATTCCCGGGTTGTGTCACAGAACCCTGCCCTTTGGGCCACAGCTGGGGGGAGGGGAAGCAGAGCTGGGGGCCGCAGGCTGTGGCCCAGGGAGCGGCTCATGGCAGAGCCCTGCTCAGCAGACTCCGTGTCGGGGCTGCATCCTGCATGGTCCAGTCACTTGTGCTGCTTCTGATATGTCCATGTGACTGTCAATATTAAGACAATGGATGGGCCTCTCTGTGGTGCAAGAGGTTAAGCACCACACTATGAAGCAATCTGCAGCCTCCGCAGCCCAAGTTCGATCCCCTGGCCGGCCAGGGAGCTACCCACAGGCGCTGCAGACCTCTCCTGACTTGCCTGCTGCTCCCTTCAGTGGTGCATTTCAGTCAACCTGCCTGTTCTGTTCCTTACTCTGTCTCTGGTGGGTCCTCTCACCCCCCGCATCTCTGGCCTGTACCGCAGCTCTTGTATGTATAAATAAATAAATCTTTAAGAAAAAAGACAATGGAATAGTTGATTGTATTAAACACCACTTTCATCCACTCAACCCTTCAAAACAACAATGGATTCATAAATGTCTGGTATGTGCTGAGATGTGTTCTAGCCCGTGGTCGAGTTGGATACACAGGGTCTTTCCTGCCATGGGGTGTAAATTCTAAAAGCTTCTCTTGAGGAGCCGGAATGTCAAAGCCCAGTGGCCACAGCTCCATGAGAACATAGAAAACCAGGGAAGAGCCAGATCACAGCAGCTCAAATCATAGCCTCAGAGTGTCCTTCCCCTGTGGGATGTGAAAATCATCCTCTTGGAGAAGGCTCAGCCATCCTGGCTGCCTCCTGCAATATCCAGCACATAGTGGGCTCTTTATGAAAGTGTCTTGAGCGATGGGGACAGTTGTGACCAGATCTTTGAGAAGAACAAACTTGCTCATTCATTCAACAACCCGAGAGCGGGTGGGTTTTATGCCAGGGGCATAAAAAGTGTCTGGCTTATCTAAAGTGATACTGAAAACAGCAAATCGCTTACGATGTACACAGCAGATTATATTTAAAAGCATGGCTTCTTGTCATTTAAAAAAATGTCACCCACAGCTCACTTTTTCAAGTGTTTATAATTCCAATTCGTGTATAACACAGCCATTCTCTATTTGTATGCATTTCTGTAATATCCTTCTTGTTACTCCACCTCATAACATAAAGGCCAGGGCCTGACAATTACATCTCCCTGCCACCCCACATATACCTCTCTGTCACCCCGCATCACCCCTGCTTCCCCCAGCCTGAGAACAAGCTGTCTGCTGGGGGGTGCGGGTGGGGGGTCCCTGCAGACTGTTCCAAGCTGCTCTCGGCCATTTCGTCGACGCAACCGATGTGCCCAGAAAAGCCGTTTCAAGCAAAAGCGGCTGTTTCTCGCGGATCCACGAGGCCGTGTCCCCCTCCGCCAACGTGACCCGCGTCCCTCGATGGGCACAGCCCCCGTGTGGCCCCTGCTCGTGCTCCGCCCGCAATACCCCAGAGCCCCCTCCCTCCCCTCTCTGCCTGATGAGCCTCAAGCGCGTGACACCCCTAGGTGTCTGTGGCCGCCCCTGGAGGGGACCCCAGAAGAGCAGGGGGCCGCGTCTCTGGCATCGGGAGGTGCCGGCCGCGGGGGCGCGGCGAGCCTTTGCCGAATGAGTAAATGTTGCTCCGTCCTCAGGTTCTGAACCGGCCCTGGGGCCAGGGAGGCGGCCCGGGCGCCCGCCCGCCTTGCAGAGCCTCGGGCCCGCCCGACGCGCCCGACGCGCCCGCTGCTGGAGCCGGAGCGCGCCCAGACGCCACAGCCCATCGGACGCCCCGCCCGGGACTGGGGGGCCGTGGAGCGGTCCTGGCGACGAAGGCGCTGAGAAAGGTGAGGAGGCCGCGGGGAGTGAAGATGGCGGCGTCCCCCCACGGTCCAGTGCGCGAACATTGTGGGGGCCGTGTCGGGTGGCCTCGCTGTGGAGGGAGTCTCCCCAAACCCAGTGGCTTCAAGCAGCGCCCTGCTCCTGCGTCTGCCGGCCATGGTGGGATGGGTCCCGGGCCCTCGTGCCGCGGGGCGCACGGCGGGGTTCCCGGCACCCCTGGCAGGTCCGAGCCGACCTCACCGGCTGCTCCAGCCAGGAGCGGCCCCCCTCGCCAAGCCCGCGCGCCCCTGCCCCGCGTCCTCAACGCAGCCGGGCCTGACTGGGCCCACGGGGCTGCGCGGACGCTGCTGCCTCGCGGGCAGGGCCGGCGGGGCGGCGGGCCGGCGGGGCCGAGGTGCGCTCGAACCCTGAGGCGGGGCGGGAGCCCGGCCGTGGGGTGTCCGCTGGCAGCGAGGTGCAGGCCGCCACCGACGCCGCGGGGTCCCCGGGAAATGGCGGGGAGTGGGGCGCGGAGGGACGGGGTCTGCGGCGCCCGAGGTCGTGATTTGCGCTCTGGGAACCCCGGAACTGGGGCGACTTCTAGGGAGATTTTTGGGTTTGTTTTTGCAGGCGGGATGTCCTTGTCTCTGTGGGACGCGGGCGGTGGAGCGCGGGCGTCCTCACTGGCCGCGGCTCGGCGGCTCCGGAAGGAGGCAGGTAAGTGGACCCGAGAGGCAGGGCCCCCCCCACCCAACTCCTAACGGACCTGCTGGCCAAGACGCTCGCGGGGCGCCGCCCCCCCACGAGGCCAGTGCCATTTGCGCCGCGCCGGGCCCATCAGCCGTGGGGGCGGCGGGGTCCATCAGGCGGGGCGTGAGTGTGGGGTGTCCCGGTGGCCCGACCCCGTCCTGCGCAGGCCTGCCGGGTCACAGGCTCTGGCTGTGGGGCGTCTCCGGGAGCCGGGAGGCCTCCTTCTGCCGCCGGGAGGGGCTGTCCCGGAGGTGAGGGGCAGTCATGAGGACACCCAGGCCCCCCGCGCTCCTCCCAGCCTGAAACTTGCAGGGGGGCATCAGGGAGGGCGGGGCCGAGCACCGCCAGCCGCCTGGTCACTCACGGCCTCTCTCTGTGCCCCCAGACCTGCCTGCTCTGGACGCCGCGTTCCCCCAGGCCCGGAGCTCCGTGGAGGAAGGCGCCAGGCCCGGTCCCGAGGACTCCCAGGTAAGGGGACTCCCCCCTCTCCGCGGACGCCCGCCCTGGGAACCCCACCCCGTCTGCCCAGGGCTGGCCCAGGAGGCCACGGCATAGTAGCGGCCCCCCGCCCCGTAGCCCCTCATCTCTGCACCCGGCCGTCCCTCGCCCATCACCGCCACCCGGCCGTCCACTCCCCCGGCCCCCTTGCCCCAACCTCGTGCTCCCGCGTGCCCCCCCCAAGTGTGGATCCAGTTTGTCCTTCACCACTCAAGGGCTCTCAGCCCGCCCACTGCCCGCTCACCCACTCACCCGGGCACCCTTGCTCACTGCGGTGAGGCGCCGCCAAGCACATCCTCAAGACTGTCTTGGGGCCACAAGCCCTGGGCGTGAGGCGGGGACGGGCTGCCCTCAGGCGCGTGTCCACCCCCTGCCCTGGAGGCCGCGGCTGCTCACCGAGTGCAGGTGTCCCCGCCTCTTGCTCGACCCGACTCTGATGGTTCAAGTCAGAAAGAGACTTGGGGGCAGGAAAGGCCGGCCCCGGGGGTGCGGAAGGAGATGACTCCGGGGGGCAGCTCCGGGCCATAGGCTTGTTCTGGGGCCTCCCGGAGAGGCCAGAGCAGGTGGGGGGCGGGGTGGGGGAGTGCAAGCGGAAGTGTGGGTGCCATGGGCTGGAGGAAGGAGGGGGTGGGGGGGCTGATGGGTGTGGGTCTCCTTTGCGCTGAAACGATGGCCTTTGCTGCAGGAGGGCCGCAGGGGTCCAGGTGAGGAGGGTTGTCCTGGCTGCTGCTTGCATGGCCCCAATGCTTCCTGTGCACGTGGGGGGAAGGACACAGGGGAGATGGGGACCGAGGTGGCTCTGCAAGGAGCAAGGAGAGAGGAGCGAGGGCTGGACGAGGTGGAGGGAGAGGGCCAGAGCCATTACCTCTGAGCTCTGAGGGATGAGCAGCCCCAGCACACCCCACCCCGCACAGGAGGGTGCGGCAGAGTCAGTGCTGGCCCCCAGTGAGGTTTGGTCACCAGCTCCATCCACCTGCCCATGGTACAGCCACCCCCTGTGGGTAGCCCCCTTCCAAGAAATGGGGGGGGATTTGTGGCTGTCGGGGGGGGGGTGGGTTCTTCGCGGGTTCAGGCAGCTGGAAAGAGAATCTCGGAGCCTGATGTCACTTTACCTGTCACCCAGTCGCGTCCTCTTACAGCTGAAATCACAACAGCTCAGCATGTGCCAGGCCGAGCTATCCCCGGGGCCTAAAGCCCTCCTCCTGCAAGTGCCCCCCCAGCCATTGTCACACCCCCTTTTGTCTCAAGGTTTCCTGGAGTGGCCCAGAGTGTACCAGCAGACCACCATCATCCTGGTGGTCATCTTCCTGTTCCTGGTGTTGACCAGGATGCCCATGCTTTTCTTTTTTTTTTTTTTTTTTTTTTTAAAGATTTATTTATTTATTTGTTTGTTTATTTATACAAGCACTGGGTACAGTCAGAAGCGCGGGAGGGTGAGAGAATTCACCAGAGCCAGAGCGGGGAGCAGAACAGGCAGAAGGACCGAAGTACACTGCTGAGGGGAGCAGTGGGCGGCAGGAGAGGTCTGCGGCCATGTGGGACCCTCACCCGGCAGCCGGGGATCAAACTGGCGCTGCAGAGGCTGCGGGCAGCTTCGCAACCCAGTGCTCAACCGCTGCACCACCGGGGAGGCCCGCCCATGCTTTTCCTCTGACCACCGTGCTGCTGCCGCCGAGGGTTCTGCATGTCTGCCAGGAAGTGACTGGGCTAGCAGCAGGAGAGGCCACTGAGGCTGACCGAGTGCCCTCCCAACATCCATCGGGATATTTGTTGCATTTAACCTTTTGGTGAGGCCTTGCACCTGTGGCCCTGAATGAAGTCATCGTCGATGCAAACGTTTCTGATCCCACTGGGAGGGGGCCAGGGATTCGCGGGTGCCCCCCACTGAAGGTGCAGCCTGACCTCGCAGAAGGTGGACCGAGGTAGCTCAGTGGGTGGACAGTGCTAGTAGCTTCCTGACCTGTGTTTTTGGAGTGTTGGATACATCTCCAGATACTGAGCCCCTGTCTTGATAGTTTCTGGAGGAGTCTCATGTCTGTTAAGTTTGGTGTCACTGCTGAGGACTAACTCACCCTTTTATCTGCTTGTAAAGCATCTGTACCTTGACATTGCAAAGAGGCCACTGTTGAGGGATCATATCCTGGAGAGAGGGAGGGCTAACTGTTGGCTCCCATGTATCCATTGCAGTTTTTTATTCATCCTGATGATGGATTTTGTTGCTAGAAAATCCTCCCACTCAGCTGTTCCCATTATTGCCTTAATTTTACCATTACCCTTTCCCTTTTGGTTCATTTGTAAGCGTTTTTGACCTGTTTATTCTTGCTTTTTCCAAAGAAACAGCATCAGGATTGATTTATATCCATTTCCCTCCAACTTTGGGATTTGTTTCCCATTATTAGGTCTTGGGTTTGAAAAAAATTTCTACTCCTCGTGTCAATATTTAGGTTGAATCCTTTGTGTTCTCTTACTACAAATTATCCAGTAGTCGAAGTTGGATGCCCAGTGTTTTTTATGTCACACTGTCCTCTTTCTAATTTGCAATGACTAGTCTAAAAGTCATTTTCTTGATTCCCAGCTCTGTGAAGGGACTGTGGCCTCTCAGCTGCTTTCCAGAAGTCATGGCTGCGGCCTGCCTGCATCACGACCAGTGTGTGTGTGTGTCTCGTGGACATTTTAGACCGATTTTCTGTTTCTAGAATTCCAAATTCAGCTTATTACACTGTGTGCCCCTTATTTTGGCCCACCCCTGTCCTGGGACCCCACGAAGGTTATGGGAAAACCTGCGAGAATGAGTATTTTTCTGATCACACCAGAAAACCCCAAATAAATGGTGAAACGGAGTCCCTTCATGTCGCTTGACCAGGATTCCAAGGCCTTTTCCTGGTTTGCCAGATAAATGAACATGCAAGTCTGAAATGGGGGGGTTCTCTCCCCGTGGCGCTTCTGGGGAGTGCACCCCAATAAGAAGAGGCATCTACAGGGAAAGGACACAAATCTGAATGGGGGCGCTGTGTTTCCATCACCCTCCGACCCACGCCCTCTCTCCATCCCATACTGTATCCCGTTCCTTCCCGTATCCAGTCCTGTCCCGTCCCAGACCCCGTCCACAGCCATTTCACAGCGCCATCTGGTGGCAGGCGAAAACAGGCCCTCTGGTCGACCCGGCTGTAGGGCTGGGCCGGCCAACTGGTCGACCTCAGCAGGGCGTAGCAGCAAGAGGCCCTTCCTCCCCCCCCCAGCTGGGTTCCAGCGGGGGAAGGAAGAGGAGGGACCCACGACCCATTCTGGAGCCCAGACCGAGCAACCTGCACTCCATAGCAGGGCCGTGCACACGACACCCCAGTACCAAAGCCCAGAGGTTGCAACACCCCCAAGACTTACAGCAGGAGGAAGCCACCCTTACACCAGGGGGTCCATGGAGCTGTGGTGATGCACTTACAGCGAGCAACCACCGCACCGGGGGTGGGCTCTGTCAGGAGCTGCATCTGACCCCTAAAACAAGCTTCAAGTCTTTTGCACTGAGCAGAGTTACAACCCCTGGCTTGAGAGCCTCCCAAGGGGGTGAACAAACCATTCATGAATGAGGCAAGAAGGCACATAGGGTGAAAGAACACACTTCCCCAGACACAGGACACAGCACTATGAGAGCCCCCTTCAACCAGGCACCCCCTCCCAACATTATAGCTGAGCTGAAGCCCAACCACCGCCTCAAGCAGCCCAAGGCACACAGCTCCAGAAACTGGGCTCCATAGCCTGGAGAGCAGAGGCCCCTCACACAGAAGCATCTGAGGGCTTCAACCAGGCACCCCCTCCCAACATTATAGCTGAGCTGAAGCCCAACCACCGCCTCAAGCAGCCCAAGGCGCACAGCTCCAGAAACTGGGCTCCATAGCCTGGAGAGCAGAGGCCCCTCACACAGAAGCATCTGAGGGCAGACAAGGTTACAGAGTACTCCACACCTCCACTAAGGAAGCAGCACCCACAACCATGACAAAAACAGGACCCATTTCAGGCCAGAAAACCACAGCACCCAGGGTTGAGACCAAGCTATAGGGGCCCCATCCCTGCCAACCATTGACCAGTACTCCCCCAGGCTGCTATGTGGGAGACCCCAACCTGGGACCCAACTGCTTAAGGAGGGGAGTAACCAATGACCCCTGCAGCAAGGTGAGGCAGCTGCACCCAGACAAAACTTCCTTGGCCAACTCTAGCACCACCACTGCCCTTCCAACACTCAAGTGCTACACACCTCCATAATGTGGCAAGGCCCACTCAGCCAACATGAGCCAGGTACCCACCAGGGATAAGTCAGAGGGACTGACCTGCTTTATCCCACAAAGCTCCACCCATTTGTAGGTTCCAGCCCAGGGGGCAGCACTCCAGAACCAGCCCCAGAGAGTTGCAAAAGCACCAGCTACAATCCCAATCATGGGGACAACACTGCCAGCAACTAAATTCAGCCCACATCACCTTGATGACCAGAGGACAACACCACAGGCTCCCCACCACAGGCCTGTGGTTTAACCACCTCTGCCAAGCACCATACTGTACCACCATAGGTCCAGGGGGTAGCCAGAGCACAGCTCAGTGACAAGACACTCCCCCAAGGGCCTGCTAGTGCTTCATGCCCCCACAGGGCCTACAATAGAGCACCCATCTCTTGTGTTGCCCTCACACCACCACATAGACATAGAGGTCTCCAAAGGTGGCACTTTTGTTCCAAAAGCTAGAGAGCCAGCCCCATGTGCTGGGGGGCACCAGTTCCAATTCAAAGTGACTCACACAGCATTCAAGGAATGTTCCCAAAGACCCAACTCTGGGCTCCCCCAAACTACAACCAGGGGTATCCAATGCCCCAGGGGTAGCAGGTAGTGGGCACAAGCCCAACTCACCTATGGGCCCCACACCAAGGGGAAAGCAGGCCACCACTAGGTGGTAGGACCATAAAGAGCCACACAAGTTCTTCACTTCTTTGGCAAGCAGCAAGTCAAGTGACCACCTACTGTCCAACCTCTGCTCCAGACAAGTATATTTGGGACACACTCAAGGGGCACTACCGGCTCTGTATCCCAGGAGACCAACATGTTAAGTCAAGAAGCAGGTACTGGAAAGAAACGGACCGTCAGGGCTAGCTGCAGGGTCAGAAAAGGCAGGGAAGCAGCCAGGCACGCTGTACTTGGGGAGATGATCCCCTGAAGTTTGCACTGTTCCATGCGCAAGGTTAAGACAACACCCAAAACCTCAGCGCTTCCGTAGCCACCACACTCAAGGGGGTGCGAGCAACCCCCAGAAAACAGCCCTACCTACGCCCGCACATTATTGCTGGGTCAATTCCAGGAGCAGTGGCGCGCAGGAACGCACCGGGAGCACCACCACAAAGCACACGGGATTTTGCGAACAAGGGCACAGCTCCCCAGAGCACGTAAAAGGCGGTCTCAGAAAAAAATCGAGCATCACAGCACCAACGACATGGGGGACGGGATATAGGATCCCCGGGCACACCTGCTTTCTCGTGACCCCACCCCAGGTTTGGGGCTAAGGGAGCACAGCTTCGCGCAGAGCACCCCGTCGGCTGCAGGAAGCCAGCTTCCCCACAGTTGCTGCACCCATGCGGGAAACATGGACCCGCACCCGATGGCGCTTTTGGGGTTTGCCGTGAGACATAGGCTCAGTCCACAGTCGGTCCCCGCCCAGCGCGGTGAGCGGGCGACGCGCCAGTCAGCAGTAGAGTTGATAAACCCAGAGCCCAAACGCGGCCAAAACACCTTTCGGTAGGGGACAACCAGCCCCTTTTTCTGACATCTGGGTGTGAAAACATCATAATCGACGTGTCTGGTAGCGCGGACGGCACAAGCGCACCGTGGAGTCAACTGCGTTCTGGGAGGCCTCAAGAAGACTTTTGCGGCCCGCAGGGCCGTGCGCCGAATGAGCTGAGACTCAAGAAGCTCATTTTGGTTAGTTTTTAAAGCCGCCGTTCGCAGGGAGCGCTCTCATTTCTTACTTTTCCTGTGGCGCGACTTTGCGTGGGCAAACACAACCTCATCCTGTAAGGCAGCGAAAAAGCGCCCGCATGAAACCGATAAGACAGCAAACTTGCTCGCGCGCTGACGGGGCACACAGAAACCTCCGGAGCACAAACAGTAAACAACGCGCGGGGCCCGCCCGGAGACAGGAACCACCAATATTCTGGTGGCAAAAACCGACGATTTCGGGCCAAAAAAATCCCGGCGCCCAGGAGCGGGGCTGAGCCGCAGGCCCCCGCGGGCCTCTGGAGCACCGACCAGGCCCCCAGACCCATGCACGACCCCTTTCCCACCGCCCCGGGGCGCGCCGGGGCCTCTGGTCAACCTCGGGTGCGCGGGGGGTGGGGGTGGTGCGGTGAGGGGTGGGACCCGGCTGGGGCCGTCCAGCCTCGGCCGTCCGACGGCGCCTTCTGGGAGTTGTAGTTCCAGGCTGAGGACGCCTCCCGGACGTGTCGCCCACCCGCGCCACGGCGGGACGGGGGTCTCGGGGCCGAGGAGAAGCGGCCCGAACTCGCCGCGTCCGGCGGAGGCCGCCCAAAGCCCCCGGAGCGGGACCCGGACTGGGAGGGCGCGGCTGCGCCGAGTGCGCGTCTGTTCCCTCGCGGTGCAGAGCCGCGTGTTGAAGCCGGGGGACTGGGGCGGAGCCGCGAGCCTGGAGCCGGATCCCCGAGCCACAGGACGTGGGATCTGGCTGGAGCCGCTCTCGGGGATGGCCGCGGCAGAGAACCGGACCAGCAGCGCCCACGGCGCGGAGAGATCTCCCGCAGCCCCGGCGCTCGGCCCCGCGACAGCGCCCCTCGCACCAGCTTCTCGGCCCGGCTCAGCCTCCCCTGCCCCGCCCGCGGCTCCAAGTTCGCGACTCGGCCCCTCGGCCTCCTCACCCGAGGCTGCTAGCCCGGCTCCATGTCCAGGTCCCTCAGGCTCGCGGACACCGACCCTGACCCGGACCGCGCGACTTGGGCGACCAGCGGCGGCACCTCCGGCCTTCGGGCACGGCAGGGGCAGCAGCGGGGCTGGATCCTGGTCGTTCATACCCCACCGGGCACCACCATGGCCCTCCCTCCCCCCGCCCCAGAGCGGGACGTGGGCGCTGGGCAGCCGCTGTCTCCTCCAGGAGACCCGGCCCGGCAGATGTGCGCTCCTCGTTGGGCAGCGTCCCGCGGGCTGCGGGGGTCCCCGGGCGGGCTGGTGGTCCCGGGTGGGCTGTGGGGGTACCGGGCGGGCTGGGCGTTCCGGGCGTTCCAGGCTCCCGGCAGGCTCGTGGTCCTGGGTGGGCAGCGCGTCCTGGCGAGCTGGTGGACCTGGGTGGGCTGGGGGTCCCGGGCGGGCTGTGGTTCCCGGTGGGCTGCGGGAGGAGGCGCGGACCCCGCGGAGAGCTGGTCGACCGGTGGAGCGCGCAGCCCCAACCTGTGTCGGCGAGCGCGCTGACCGCCTCCCCCAGAAGCCTGCGCTCACAATCTCCCGGCGTCTGACGCCGCGCGCACAGCCCGTCCCACCGGCTCGTTCTGCCCGCGCACTCCGGCCTCCCGGAACCGAGCGCCGGGTGCGGCAGCCAAATCCGCTCCCTTCGCGGGCGGGCGTTCGGGCGGCAGGCGCCGTCTCGCGGCCGCCACGGGGCCCGCCGCCTGCCTGGCTCCGCCTCGCGCGCGGCTCTAGCGGGTCCGGGCGGCCGCGCTCCCGGGAGACGCCGAGATCGGGCGGCCGAAGCGAGGTGGTGGGGTCGGTGCGCGCGCACCGGCATGAGCCACGCAAGAACGCGGGATGCGGGAGACGATCCAATGGCCCCGAGCCCTGGGAAGCGGGGGCGGAGGCGACCGGGGAGTCACTTCCCCGTCGCCGGAATTGGGCAGCAGGTGTCCGTCGCCCCGAGGTCAGGCCTCCTGCCGAGCGGCTGCCGGTGGTAGCCTCGGGCCCTCCTCTGGGGGTCACTCCGCCTGCTCGGCCCCCTTCGCAAGCGCTTCTGGGGACAGGGCCGCCCTCCGCGCCCTCTGCGCCCTCCGCTCCTGCCGGCGTCAGCTCGGCTCGTCTTGGCTGGGGAATGCCAGGACCCTCCTCTGACGCCGAACCTCGTAGCTGCGCGCAAGGTCCTGGGGCGGCTCCGCGGCGGGGGTGGCTCCTCGGGGCCCTCCCAGCTGGCTCAGGAGCGTCAGGGAAGGCGCGCGCGCGCAAGGCCTGGTCCATACTGCGTTGGAGCGCGCAGGAGCCCGCGGCCCTGGTGTCTGGAGGGCCCGGGGGGTTCCACGTCACCGAGGGCAGTGACAAGCTGGAAGGGGGAGAAAGGGCGACTGTGGGCCGCAACGTGCCCGTCTGTGTTTGCGTTTGTCCGTCGGGTTGACCGGCGCAGACCCGCCGGTGCCGATGTGAGAAAAACACCCCGGTGGGGAGCTTCATGTGGAAGCCGAAGTGAGGGGCATCCGGAGAGAAGAAAAGCCCCTTCACTTATCGGCAGAGGGCGCGGACTTCCTGCGGGGAAGGCCTGGCTTTAGCCTGAGTGAAATCTGCCCCTGGAAACTGGAGTCATTTCATTCAACCACCCAACTGGCATTTCCTGAGCACCCACTGTGTGAGGAGGCAGGGGTGGGGAAATGGGGGCCAGAGGGAGGAGCTGGACTGCGTGGTTATGACCCTGAGTTCCAGGCCTGGGTGCGTTCAGCTGAATAGTCCAGCACAGCATTTCCTAAGGACCTAGTGTGTGCTGAGACCTAGATGGTGTCTGCGGCCCTAGGAGAAAACAACTGTGCTTTGTCTCTCACCTTTGATGACTCTAGGGTGGATGCTGGGTGAACTTGCATTCAGCTGCGGGGGATGGGGGGGCTTCGTGAGAACCTACTGTGTGCCAATGGCTGGGCACAGGAAAGAACCAGGACGCTTGGTTTCTGACTTGGAGGGCCCCCAGGGCTAGTGCTGTGGATGCTCACCGTTTATTCGTTCACCCCAGGACTCATTCTTCCTGAAGACCCCCTGTGTGCTGAAGCCCAGGTGACATCCAGAGTACAGGGGAGATTCAGACCCCACAATTCCTGACCTGCTGGGCACCAGGGCCAGGCCAGGGCTTTCCCCCACTTACTCATTTCCCCGGATGTTTTCTGAGGACCTACTGTGTGCCAGGGCCAGTGCAGGTGATGCCAGGCCAGAAGCAAAAAGTCCAACAGTGCCTGATTCCTTCTCAGAGCTGAGCTGAGCTGAGCTGAGAGGCCTCCCGGGTCTGGGCTCTCCTCCTCCAGTTATACACCCGTAGATCACTTGTGCTTAACTTATTTTCAAATAAATCATGTTTTTCAAACTTTTGGGGGGGTGGAACAAGGAAACCTGAATATGGATTGGACAAGGAGCAGCCGCGCCCTCAGCCGAGCTTTCTCGGGCCAAAGCAGGGGGGCGGGGGCGGGTGAGGGGTCTGGGAGGCTCGTGGCCCCCTGAGCCCGGAAGGCAGGGGAGCCCCTCCCCGGAGACCCGCCCTGGCGCAGGGGCCCTGGACGCCGAGGACCGCGCTGGGCAGGACTCGCTCCCCCGGACGCGGCTCCGTGGGCGTGAACGGGACGCGATCCCCTGAGACCGGCGACCCGCCCGCGGGCTCCCCAGGGCCAGGGCCCGCGGCTGTCATGGAGACGCGGCGTCGGGGCGTCGGGGCGTGGGCGTCGGGGCGCCTCGGGTGACACGCGCGAGCTCTCGGGAAGGGAAGCGGGGTGTGCCGAGGGCGCCCCGAGACAGACACGGGGGAGAGCGCAGGAGGCCGTCGGCGCCGCGGGGTCCGGAGCCCGAGGGCTGGGTCCAGGCGGCGCCGGCGGCGTTTTCGGGAACGGAGGCGGCCGCGGGGATCCCGGTCGGAGCAGCCGCGTTTAGGGCGGCGTGGGAGCGAGTCGGCGGCTTCCCCGTCCGCGCCCGCCCCCTCCGCGGCCTCCGCTCGGCCGGACCCTTCCCCGCGCCGCTGGGCTCCGCCGCCTCGGCCTCCCGGCTCCGTCTGCGCGGGGACAGGACAGCAGCGGCCGGGACAGGACGGGGGCACGGCGGGGGGCGCCCGCCAAGCTTTCCTTCCTACTTCCATTGCCGAGCCGCTGGCCCGCAGCCGCCCAGCCCGGCCTCCTGCCGATGAGGTCGGTCCCCAGGGCGCCCGGAGCTCGAGAGGCCGCGGGGGGGCCCAGGTACTGCGGCTCCGCGCCCCGACCCCCCCCCCGCGTCTCTCCCGCGGGCTCCCGGGCGCGGAGGCTGAAGCAGAGGCGGAGACGCGGGAAGGCAGGGCCGCCCCGAGGGACCCGGGGCCGGCAGGTGCAGGTGACCCCTTGGACTCACTTCCTGCTCTTGCGTGGGCGGTGAGCGCCTGAACCCCGCCTCTGTGGGCCCCCACACGGAAGGACCCTGCGCCGGGTGTGTGGCTGGGAGCAGGGGACGGGGAGACTGCGGTGTGTGCTCCCCAGGCCACCACGCCCCCCCCAGCCACCCACCACGCCCCCTTCTCCCCATCCTCTTCCCTCGCCGGTGGCTCCCCCAGGCCGACAGGGCCGCTCCCCCGGCGCGTCCCTCTCCCCTCTTGAGAAGCGCGTTGCCCCCCGGGACCCCGACGGACCCGGGAGACTCGGCGGGAGCCCGCGGGCGGCGGGCCGGGCGGCAGGAGCGGAGGCGGCTTCCCGGCCGCGCTCACCATGTGGGGCGAGGAGAGCGGAGCGGGCGCGGCTGTTTCTTCCTTCTCAGCGGCCATGAATTCTCCGGCCCGGGGCCTCGCGGCGGGGGCGGGCGAGCCGGACGGGGCGGGTGAGGCCAGGCCGCGGGCTGTGCGCAGGGGCCGCCGGGCCGGCGGGGAAGGGCTGGACGCGGGGCTCTGGGGCTCATGTCGGGCCCGGAGGAGCGCACGGTCGGGTCGGCCCTGAGCCGCGGGCTCGCTGCCGGCTCCTGGGGGCCCTGAGGGCGCACCCGGGTCGGGCTCCCCTCTGTCCCGCGGGCTGTTTTCACTCCCCCAGGCCCAGCAGCGGGAGGGCAGAGCGGGTGCCCGGGTGTGCGCAGCTGGGGGGGGGGGTGTCCCTACTTCACCCCAGTGTGACCCGAGGCGGGAGAGCAGGTGTCGCCGAGAGTATCAGGGTATCAGGCGGCGCCTCCTCGGCCGCTGACCCCAAGTGCTGCTCAGGAATGCATGTCTTTGGGGAGCGTCTCCCCTTCTCCCTCTGTCGGGTGTTTGGCCTGCAGAGTCCTGTCTCCTGTCATCCCCCCTTGTCGGGGAGCCTCTGAGGGCAGCGGGCTCGCCTTTACCTTAAGCCTCCAAAGAAAGGGCTGGAGAAATAGCCGCTCCGGAGGCCACAGGTTCTGCGCGCCAGGGAGAGGGTGTGTGGGGGGGGTGGGGGTGGAGCGGAACCGCGAAAGCGGTCGCAGGCCTGGAGGACCCGCTGGCCTCTGCGCCTTCACACAAGGCCCCCCTGGCCCCATCTTTGAAGGCCCTCCCTGCACACTTCACCCCTGCTCTACTCCTCCTCCCTCCTCCCCGCTCCCCTCAGGCACCCCCAATGTCCTCCCTCTCACCTGCTCTTTTCTTTACCTGTCCCCAATGTCATGAAACTGAAAGAGCAGCTGATTTGCACACCTCACTTCCAAGTGGGGACCCTCCTATCTTTGGAAGATTCTGCTAGAGCGGCTCCTCTCCGGACAGTGCAGACAACTCACTGACTTTATGACTCTGGGGGTCTGGGGGCCTTGGCGGAGATAATGGTGGGTACCTGAGGCTGCTGGTACCCAAAACTCAGCCCTGACCCCAAGCACAGCGTCACCTCCTCTCTGGGGGCTCTGCCCTGTACCCCCCTCCCCAGGTGTGTCAACCACTGTTTCCTGCCCCCACTTTCTTCTGGTGAAGTCCCAGTAGCTCTGTGAGTGCTCCCCGAGTCCAGAGCTGTCCCATCTCTGATTCCAGATACTGCCCAGGCAGGAGCCCCTCGCCAGGAGCCGAGACCTTCACGCAGGAGAGGGGCTCCCTTTGGTAGAAGCTGCACAGAAGCGGGGCGGTGAGTCTGACAACCCGCGGGACGGGGTCACGCTGGGTAACAGTGGGAAGGGGAACTGGGCCTGTGGGATTCCTGGGGTGCAGCGTCAGCTTACTGGGAAGGGACACGGAGTGCCTCCCAAAGCAGGATGGTGGGAGGTCTGTACAATTGTGGTCTTTATAAAAACCTTTTCTTAGGAGAAATACCCTGTGCCTTCAGCTGGAGGCATTTCTCTTTTGCCTGAAAACGCTCATATAATCGATCCCTTGACACATTTTGTTGTCATCGCCTCTGAAGATAATCTCATTCGTGGCTCCACCACACAAGTATCTTCTCATTTTGAGAGAAATACTTTATCCCAAACTGCAATGAAATAAAATAAATTGCATACAGGTAGTGAGTCCCACCTGGACATGTTACTTTTCCCTATTGTGGAACATTCATAAAACAGAGCATTAAAAAAAAACCCACCTTGGTGTTATTTTTCTAAAAAGACACATTAGATGTGTTTGGGAAGATGAAGAAAGAATATTCTGGAGATAAAGCCTGTTTGTTTATCATGTTATAGAGAACACGTTTTTATAATAAGGCCACTGTGGAGCTACCACAAAAGGTCACGTGTTTTAATACCCCTGTCTTTCCTACTGCCTGTGGCATCTCCACCGAATGAACCAGGGTTTGAGCTCTAGGTGAGATAGAAAGTGAAAGCCACAGTTGAACTATCAACTATGATCTTTGCCAGGACACTGGATTTATACTGACCTGTGGCACCTTGAGCTGGACAGGGAATTCCATTCTATTCTATTCTTCTTTTTCTTTTTGTAAAGGCAAGGAACTAGTCACAGGGAGGAGCTTTCAGTTACACAAAATTTTGTTTTATGAAATATCCTGGGCCCCATTCTTTATTTTGTCCTGCTCCTCCCATAGGTGTAGACAACTTTTAGGACTCTTGTATTTGGAAGCTGGAAGGGGCCAGACATTGAAGCATTGTCTTGTTTTCACTGTTTTATTTTTAATTAAAGCTATATACAGCTGTGGATTAAACAGAATAAATCTATAAATTTAAAAATGAAGAAAAGGGGCAAAAATTGTTTATTTGGGTTTCAAAGCTAAGCGGAGCACAGGTTCAGGCTAGAAATACAAACCCCCTCACTAAAAAAAAATGAGGTGACCTTGACATAACTTTCAATTTTGCTGCTCTGCCCTTGCCTGCATGAATAGCAGGAGGCCATGTTTCATCCTAAAATGTTTTTCTGTAACCACATGGAATTCTTAAGACTTTTTAAAAATTACTCTTCCCCTGCCAAGGAGCAAGGAGGTATAATTTTACCAATGGAGTTTTCATCAGCTTCTGTTACTGGTCCTGATAATGATAGGGAGTTGAGTATATTATAGAAAATGTGAAGAGTAGAATAAAATAGGATGAACAGTATCAAAAAGTACTCTTATGACTTAGCATGTTTCCTTCCTAGTTTTTCCCCAATATTTTCAATTGTGAAACAGAATGCCTGTGTAGAAGGTAGGTAATAGCTTGAGAATTATAAAATGAGCTTCCATTAAATAGGTCAAGGAATATAGTCACATCATATGATCTTCATCCATAAGGAAGCCTCTGTATAGCTGTCACTAATTTTTTTCTTTGCTCTTCACCACATATTCTAGGTATGTATCACTGCATGGATCATTAAAATATGATTTTAATTGTTAGGTGTTTAATATTTAAATTACTCACATTTCTGTCTTGGATGTCACTCAACAGTATGAAGGCAAGAGTAGTCCACATTTTGGATGCAGCGAGACTGTTTATTCTCACTGCTGTATAACAGGCCACTCGATGCAGTTGTTTACATTGTGTTCTACTCACACATAAGGGGTTAGGAGAGGACGTTTCATTAATATTTTCCTTCTGTGGTGGAATGACATCAGTGCTAGAATTTTCCAGTTTCAACATTTAACATTAATATAAGGACTTCCCACATCATTAAAAACTATTTAGTGTTACTGTATCTAGTTTTGTATTTAATTTTGTATATATTGGCGGTTTTTATTTAGTTTCAAATCATTTTACTGTAAATAAAATGTTAATGAACATTTTTGCACATAATGATTTTTTATCTGAATTTGAGAACATTTCCTTAGGTCTATCCCAAAAATAAAGTTACTATTTCCATTGAAAATATAAGTGTTTTAGGGCCTCCCTGGTGGCGCAGCGGGTTGGGCGCAGCGGGTCGAGCGCAGCGCGGTGAAGCTGTCCGCAGCCTCTGTCAGCGCCGGTTGGATCCCCGCGGCCTCCGAGCAACCCACATGGCGAGCAGACCCCTCCCGGCTCCCCGCTGCGCCCCTCAGCAGTGTGTTTCGTCTGCCTGTTCTGCTCCCCGCTCTGTCGCTGGTGAATCCCCTCGCCCTCCCGCACCTCTGGCCTGTACCCCGGCTGTTATGTAAATAAATAAATCTTTAAAAAAAAATAAAATATAAGTATCTTAAATTCAAAGTTCCCTGCGGAGGGGTTGTGAACTTATTTCTCAGGAATCATGAGGACAGATTTCCTCTCCTGCCATCATTTGTTCTGTCTCGCTTTGCTGGTCAAGCCTCCCGCCCTCCCCCTGCGTCGCGGCGCGCGGGCCTGACTAGTCTCGGCTCCGGCCATTGTCCCGCACGGCGGGCGGCGCTTTCAGTCCTCCCACAAGTCCTTTATCAGCCTTTTGCTGTATGGGCCCTTTAAGTGCGCCCTTGGCAGTGACGTCATCATTCTGAGACTCCCAGGATGCTCCAGGCCGAACGTCAAAGGCCGCGCCAAGAGCGGCTCCTGTGGGGCGAAATAAAGAGGCGAGATGAGCGAGTGTCTCCGCCTTGTGGACCGGGGTGGTATCGTGGGAAAATCTCTTCCCGAAATTCAAGTGGGACCGGAAGTGGCTGCGCAAAGAGCGGCTCATGGGGGGGTCAAAACAAAGTGGTAAGAAAGCAAGTGTCTCCGCCTTGTGGACTGGGGTGGTATCGTGGGAAAATCGCTGCCCGACATGGCAGCTGCACCAGAAGTGGCTGTGCCAACAGCGGCTACTGGGGGGGACGAAATAAAGCGGCGAGATGAGCAGGTGTCGCCGCCTTGTGGACCAGGGTGGTATCGTGGGAAAATCGCTGCCCTACAAGGCAGCCGGACCAGAAGCGGCCGCGCCAAGAGCGGCTCCTGTGGGGCGAAATAAAGCTGCGAGATGAGCGAGTGTCTCCGCCTTGTGGACCGGGGTGGTATCGTGGGAAAATCGCGTCCGGAAACGCAAGTGGGACCGGAAGTGGCTGTGCAAAGAGCGGCTGGGGGGGGGGGGCAAAATAAAGCGGCGAGAAAGCAAGTGTCTCCGCCTTGTGGACCGGGGTGGTATCGTGGGAAAATCGCGGCCCAACACGGCAGCTGGACCAGAAGTGGCCGCGCCAACAGCGGCTACTGCGGGGGGGGCGAAATAAAGCGGCGAGATGAGCGAGTGTCTCCGCCTTGTGGACCGGGGTGGTATCGTGGGAAAATCGTGGCCACAAACGGCAGCCTCCGGGAGCTGGCTGCGCCGAGAGTGGCTCCTTGGGGTCGAAATAAAGCGGCGCGAAGAGCGATTGTCGCCCCCTTGTGGACCGGGGTGGTATCGTGGGAAAATCACGGCCCAAATGCCAGCCGGACCGGAAGTGGCCGCGCAGACCGGCTCCTGGCGGTGTAACGAAGGCGCGGGTGGAGTTGGTGTCGCCGCCTTGTGGCCTGGAGGGATAATGTGGGTGGAAAACGCAGAATGATGATGGCAGTGGGATGAGTAAGGTAAAGCGCCAGGAGGGGTGAGAAAGGTGGAGAGTAAGGTGGAAACGGCAAGAGGAACGAGATGAAAGGGCCAAGCTCGGAATAATGTATGGGCTGGACTGTGAATTAAGATGCAGTAAGTGTTTCAGGGAATAGAAAGGGCAGTGAGGACCATGTGGAAAACAACGGGGGACGGCGCCGCCTGGTGGCCATCAGTAGCGAGACAGCAAATCCCTGCCAAGTGGCCAAAGGGGAGGATAGAAAAGCCCAGGTGGCCAAGCTCGGGTACCAGGAGGGGGCCTGTGGGGGCAGCGTCAAGTGGGAACAGCCATGACAGCCCACGGGGAAGGGGCGGCCCGGGGGAGAGGCAGGAGCAGCAGGGCGTGGGGGGAATTTGTGTCCAGAACCTTCAAGAGGAAGACTGAATAGACTGTTAGTGAGGCTAGGAAATCTGTCCTCACTATTCTTGAGAAATAAGTTCACAACCCCTGTGCAGGGAACTTTGAATTTAAAATATTTACATTTTCAATGGAAATAATAATTTTATTTCTGGAAATGACCTAAGGAAATGTTTTCAAATTCAGATAAAATTTTTTTGTGTAAAAATGTTCACCAACACTTTATTTACAGTAAAATTATTTGAAACTATCTAAATGAAAACCCCCAATATATACAAAATTAAATGTAAAAAGTAGACAGATACAGTAACACTAGTTTTTAATGATGTGGAAAGTACTTATATTGCAATGTTAAATGATGAAGTAAAATATAAAATTCTAGCGATGATGTAAGCATACTCTCCTTAACCCTTATGCATGAGAACACAATGTAAACAACAACTGTACATCGAGTGGAGTATTATACAGCAGTGAAAAGTCTCAAGCTGCATCCAAATTGTGGACTAGTCTTGCCTTCATACTGTTAAGTGACATTCAAGACAGAAACAGAACATGATTTAATTTATTTAAATATTAAATGACAAAATTAAAACCACATTTTAATGATACATGCAGTGATACATACCTAGAATATGTAGTGAAGAGCAAAGAAAAAAATTTAGTGACAGCCATATAGAGGCTTCCTTATGGAGGAAGATCATGCTATGATGTGATTTTACATTTCTTGACCTATTTAATGGAAGCTCATTTTATAATTCTCAAGCTACTACCTACCTTCTACACAGGCATTCTATTTCACAATTGCAAATATTGGGGAAAAATCTAGGAAGGAAATGTGCTAAGTCATAAGAGTACTTGTTGATACTGTTCATCCTATTTTATTCTACTCTTCACATTTTCTACAATATACACAACTCCCTATCATTATCAGGACCTGTAACAGAAGTTGATGAAAACTCCACTGGTAAAATTACCTCCTTGCTCCTTGGCAGGGGAAGAGTAATTTTTAAAAAGTCTTAAGAATTCCATGTGGTTACAGAAAAACATCTTAGGACCTCCGTGGTGGCACAGGTGGTTGAGCACCATACTGTGAAGCTGTTTGTAGCCTCTGCAGCGCAGGTTCGATCCCAGCTGGCAGGCGAGATTCTCACATGGCACAGCAGACCTTCCCTGTCTCGCCTGCTGCTCCTCTCAGCAGTGTATTTCTTCAGTTTGCCTGTTCTGTTCCCCGCTCTGTCTCCAGTGAATCCTCTCACCCTCCTGTGCATCTGGCCTGTACCCTGCTTCTTGTATAAAAATAAATAGATCTTTAAAAAAGAACAAAACAGAGAAACATTATAGGATGAAACATGGCCTCCTGCTAGTCAAGCAGGCGAGGGCAGAGCAGCAGCATTGGGAGTTAATGTCAAGGTCACCTCATTTTTTTTTTTTTTAGTGAGAGGGTTTGGGTTTCTAGCCTGAACCTGTGCTCAGGCTAGCTTTTAAACCCAAATAAACATGTTTTGCCCTCTTCTTCTTTTTTAAATTTATAAATTTATTCTGTTTAATCCACAGCTATATATAGCTTTAATTAAAACAAGACAGAAGACACAACTTCAAAGTCTGGTCCCTTCCAGCTTCCAAATAAAAGAGTCCTGAAAGTTGTCTACACCTACGGGAGGAGCAGGACAAAATAATGAATGGAGCCATGATACTTCATAAAACAAAATTTTACATAGCTGAAAGCTCCTCCCTGTGACTAGTTCATTGCCTTTACAAAAAGAAAAAAAAAAGAACAGAGGGGCCTCCCTGGGGGCGCAAGGGATTAAGATGCTGTACTATAAAGCTACCACCAGTCACTGCAGCACAAGTTTGATTCCTGGCCAGGGATCTACCCCACATGGCAGAGCAGACCTCTCCTGTCTCCCCACTGTTCCCCTCAGCAGTGTGTTTCAGTCTGCCTGTTCTGCCCCCCACCCTGTCTGGTGAATCCTCTCACCCCCCATCTCTGGCCTATACCCCAGTTCTTGTATGCATAAATATTTTTTTAAAGATTTATTTATGCATACAAGAACTGGGGTATAGGCCAGAGATGTGGGGGGTGAGAGGACTCACCAGAGAGAGTGGCTAACAGAACAGGCAGATCTAATGAAATACACTGCTGAGGGGAGCAGTAGGCAAGTCAGGAAAGGTCTGCTGCGCCATGTGGGGCAGCTCACCCCAGTTCTTGTATGCATAAATAAACATATTTTTTAAAGATCTATTTATGCATACAAGAACTGTGGTACAGGCCAGAGATGCTGGGGGTAGGGGGAGGGGTGAGAGGACTCACCAGAAACAGAGTGGGGAACAGAACAGGCAGATCTACTGAAATACACTGCTGAGGGGAGCAGTGGCGAGTCAGGAGAAGTCTGCTGCACCATGTGGGAAGGTCCCTTGTTGGGGATCAAACTCGTGTTGCACGGCTGCAGACAGCTTTACAGGTTGTGTCTTAACCCACTGCACCACCAGGGAGGGTCCTAAATAAATCTTAAAAAAAAAAAAGAATAGAACAGAATAGAATGAAATTCCCGTGTCCAGCTCAAGCTGTCACAGGTCAGTATAAATCCAGTGTCCTGGCAAACAAGATCACAGTTGATTGTTCAACTGTGGCTTTCACTTTCTGTCTCACCTAGAGCTCAAACCATGGTTCATTCAGCAGAGACCCCACCAGCAGTAGGGAAGACTGTGGCATTAACACACTCACATGCACTTGTGCGGCAGCTCCACAGTGGCCTTACTGCAGGGCAAGCTTGCAAACCACGCAAGGTCAGGAGCACCAAGAAGAGAGAAAGAAAGTCCCCTCTGGGAACCATACAAAGGCCAACAATATTTAAACCCCCATTTAAAAAAGGGTTTTTTTTCCCCCTCAAAATATTTCACTCCAAATGAATTTGTAAGCTGTCAAGGGAAGAATGTGCCTCACACACCGCAGACACCTTCGCAGTGTCTGCCCTCCCCTCAATGCCCCCTTTTCTCACATGGTGAATTTCAACCGAGCAATTACAATAAATGTTAAGAGTCTCAGGCTCAACACATTTCAGCAATTTTGAAACCAAACTGGGTACAAACCAAATAAAATTTGTATCATCACAAATATTTCCACTGAGACTGTGGGGACATGTGAGGCTTCCACCTGGACCTCAGAATTTTTAGGTTAACTGTTTTTCGAGAGGACATGGAATATGTTTGCCTCCATTTCCATTTGAATTTACAAAATGTCATCAGCGCCTGCAAGGGCTGTGGCGGAGAAGCTTGAGATGCCTCAGTCTTCCCTGGAAGGGGTCCCTGACACACACCCGGGGAGGTCGGGCAGGGCCACCTGGAAGTAGCTGAGACTCACCCTTGAGAGAGTCAGTCAGGCAGATGGGGGCTTGAGGAGAGAGCGTGCCAGTGAGGCACACACGGGCAGGATGAAGACCTGGGGCCAGCCCAGCCCAGGCAGAGGCGATGCGCCGTTGCTCCTGCCAGCAAGTGAGCCGGCGGGCCCAGCCTCAGCGAGGACAGCCCCAGACGAGCGAGCCTGGCCTGGCGCGCAGTGGCGGGTGCCACCTAGGCTGTGGGCGTCATTGTCACGTGACCAGGGCCTGGGCTGTGACCCGGCTCCACCTTTATTGCCTGTTTCACGTTCCGATTTAAATCTTACATTTGCCTCCTGTGCACACCATGCCAGTGCTGTACAGGGACGTCAGTGCCACTCAAGGGACAGCTGTCTGGTCCCCGTGGCGTGTGGCAGGAACGCCCTCCTCAAGGCCAGTGAAGGAATCCGGGGCAACACCTGGCGTCATAACAACGTGATCAACATGCTTTATCACCCGGACAGCCTTTCATCTCCCCCAAACACCTCTAGTGTGTCCTTTTAGAAAAATAATACCGAAGTGGTTTTTTGATGCTCTGTTTTATGATGTTCCACAATAGGGAAAAGTAACACGTCAGGGGGGACTCACTACCTGTATGCAATTTATTTTATTTCATTGCAATTTGGGATAAAGTATTTCTCTCAAAATGAGAAGATACTTGTGTGGTGGAGCCACGAATGAGATTATCTTCAGAGGCGATGACAACACTGATCATGGTTTTTATTAACACAGATTCGCTTTTCATTTATGCGTCAGAAACAAAGCTCTGGCATCTGAGTGTCACTTACCTGAGCTTCCTGGTCACCCTGAGCTTTGTCAACATCAGGGGCGCTGTTCATTAGCCTGAAACAGAAAACATGTCACGGGATCGATTATATGAGCGTTTTCAGGAAAAAGGGAAATGGCTCCAGCTGAAGGCACAGGGTATTTCTCCTAGGTTTTTATAAAGGTTTTTATAAAGACCACAATTGTACAGACCTCCCGCCATCCTGCTTTGGGGAGCACTCCGTGTCCCTTCCCAGTAAGCTGACGCTGCACCCCAGGAATCCCACAGGCCCAGTTCCCCTTCCCACTCTTACCCAGCGTGACCCGGTCCCACAGGTTCTCAGACTCACCACCCAGCCGCTGTGCAGCTTCTGCCAGAGAGAGCCGCTCCCCTGCACAAAGGTCTCAGCTCCCGGTGGGCCACTCCTGCTTGGGTGGACTTTTACCCACGAGGGGACGGGTAACTTTGGGTACTTGATTTAAAAACTATATCCTTTGTCTTTCCTGTATTGTTTTCCAATTGTATTAAAGTTCCTTCCCATTAAAGTCTCATATGTTTTATGCTAATGTGGCGGATGACAGAATCTATTTAGAGCGGGCAGGTTTGCGGGGTCTGGGGTGCCCCTCTCCCTGCCCTGTAACAGATTGGTGAGGGGCTCCCGCCCGGGCAGGATCTGGAATCAGAGATGGGGCAGCTCTGGACTCGAGGGAGCACTCACAGAGCTACTGGGACTTCACCAGAAGAAAGGGGAGGACAGGAAACAGTGGTTGACACAGCTGCGGGGGGTACAGGGCAGAGCCCCCAGAGAGGAAGGCGATGCTGTGCTTGGGGTCAGGGCTGAGTTTTGGGTATCAGCAGCCTCAGGTACCCACCATCATCTACGCCAAGGCCCCCAGGCCCCCAATGTCATAAAGTCAGCGAGCTGTCTGCACTGTCGGAGAGTGGTGCCATGCCAGCCAAGATGTCCAAAGATAGGCAGGTCCCCACTTGGAAGTGGGGCCCGTGAATCAGATGCTCTTTCAGTTTGTGACACTGGGGACAGAACAGGGAGGGCCTTGGGGGTGCAGTGAGGGGAGCGGGGAGGAGGGGGAGGAGCAGATCAGGGGTGAAGTGTGCAGGGAGGGCCTTGAAAGATGGGGTGGGCGGGCAGGCCTTGTGTGAAGGTGCAGATACCAGCAGGGTCCTCCAGGCCTGAGACCACCTTCGAGGCTCCTGCTCTGGCCACCCCTGGGGGCACACAGAATAGAGTACCATGTGGCCTCGGGAGCAGGTGTTAAAGGGAGGCTTATGATAAAGGTGAGCCTGCTTGCCCTCAGGGGCTCCCCCATTGGGGGGATGGGGGGGGAGATTACAGGAGACAGGACTCTGCAGGCCAAACATCCCAACAGAGGGAGGAGAGACATTCCCCAAAGACATGGACCCCTGAACAGCACTTGGGGTCAGCCTACGGATAAGGCCCTTCCCCCATACCCAGTTACTATTACTTTGTTAATTTCAGTTCATTTTGATCTGTGGTGCGTGACCTAATAAGTCTTTCAAGGAATGGGAGCCAGTTCCCACTGTCAGTGTTTTCATGTTAGTCAACTGAACAGATAAACCTCCACATTCTAGCGTCTAGGCATATAATCCAAAAACATACTATCCCTTGCCATAAATATTCTGACCTACTTATTTTGTAGCAAACATTTTCCAAAGCGTTCAAAGATGACATGCTGCTTACTCGGCAAATCTGCACATTTGAGCTTAAACATACGTGGCAGTTACTAACATTCTACAGCTGAAAAACTTAATTTTCCATTAAATTTGTGGCAACATCCTGGGTTTCTCCCAGGGCTGCCACTGGTGCAGAAAACCTGTCAGTGCATCAGCGCAGTCTGCGCAGGGATTACTCAAAAGATGGTTTCAGCCAAGAATAAGCCCAGATGCCTCAGTGTGCAGAGATAAGAGTCTGGGGGTCAGGACACACAAGGTCTTTGGCGACTAACAAAAAGACAAACCAATTTGAAAAGTGACCTGAGGACTGGAATAGTCTCCTCCAGAGGACGCGGACCAACGCCCCCACCGCACCCGAAGAGCCTGTCAGCATCGCCAGTTGCCACAGAAACACAAAACTAAACCCAGGGCCTCCCTGGCGGCGCAGGGGCTAAGTCACAGCACTAGGAAGCTGTCCGCAGCCCCTGCAGCACGAGTTCCATCCCCGGCCAGGGAGCTACCCACAGGGCGCAGCAGACCTCTCCTGTCTCCCCGCTGCTCCCCTCAGCAGTGGATTTCCGTACATCTGCCTTTTCCGCTCCCCACTCTGTCTCTGGTGAGTCCTCTCACCGCCCCCCCCATACTTCTGGCCTGTACCCCAGCGCTTGTATGCATAAATAAATCTTAATAAAAAAAAAAAAGAAAACTAAACCCACCCCCGCTTCACGCTACGACGGGAATGAGGGAGAACACTTTAAATCACCAACACGCGAAGCTCGCCTGGAAGGGACAAGGCTGCGTCTTTCCCAGCGAGTTGCAGACGGCGCCGGCCGCTGCTTGGGCGACCCCACTCCGGACCGACGCCCCGAAGAACTGGAAACAGGTGCTGAAGCTCCAATTTGCACACAACCATGTACAGCCGGGCCACAGTGGGGTGAAGTGGGCCTTCCCCTCCGGGGCGGAGAGGGGGACACCCCAGCCCCGCCCCGCGCGCCCACGGGCACCCGCGCTGCCCTCCCGCTGCTGGGCCTGGGGCGGGAGGGGGCTCAGCCCGGAAAGTCTACAATGTGCGCCCCGAACTCCACCCTAAACCCGCGGAACAGTGGGGAGCCCGACCCGGGTGCGCCCTCAGGGCCCCCAGGAGCCGGCAGCGAGCCCGGGCTCAGGGCCGACCCGACCGTGCGCTCCTCCGGGCCCGACATGAGCCCCGGAGCCCCGCGTCCAGCCCTTCCCCGCCGGCCCGGCGGCCCCTGCCACATCCCGCGGCCTGGCCTCACCCGCCCCGTCCAGCTCGCCCGCCCCCGCCACGAGGCCCCGGGCCGGGGCGCACAGGGCGCCTCCCCGCCGGGCGCTGGGCCGGTCCTCGCCGCGACTTCACCTCAAGTCCCGCGAACCTGGCGCGGCGCGAGCGCGGGGCGGCGGGCGCATGCGCGGCAGAGGGGCGCAGGCGCGCGCAGGTGCGGTGGGCGGGGCGAGTGCAGAGACGTTCCCGTGGCCACGCCCCTCGGCCGGGCTGGGCCCTCGCGCTGGAGCGGGGCGGGGCCGCCGTGGCCGCCGCGGGGCCTGTGCCCACGACGCGCCGGGCGGGAAGGGCGGGAAGGGCGGGACGCGCCTGTTTGGATGTGAAACTTCAGGGCGCGTGAGCTCAGCCCGGACACCCAAACCCCGCACTAAAAAGCGAGGTCGCCGGGACACTGAGCTTCCAGGTGCCGCTGCTCTGGGGACCCTGGGGGCGCCCCGAAGCCCACGCTGCCGCCCGGACCCCCGCGGGCTCTCCGGACGCGTAGACCCGTCGCCGGCGGCTTGTCGTGGCCCCGGGCGGGCGGGGCGCTCGCCGTGATTTCCAGCAGCTTTAGCTGACCGGGTCTGGCCCTAAAAGGGCGTGTGTGCATTATAGAAAATTTGAAAAGTAATAAAAAGCATAATGAACAATATTCAACTGTGATTCTTCCATCAGAAGTTACTTTTATGAGCTAGCTTATTTTATTCCCAGTATTTCCCAACTTTTTAAATTGTGAAATATAGCATCTGTATAAGGGTAGATGGTACCAATGTAGAGTTTGAGAATTATAAAATGAACTCCCATTAGCCAGGTCGAGAAATAGCAAATCACATCATATCATAATCTTCCTCCATAAGGAAGCACCAATATGACTTTCATTAAAATTATTTGCTTTGCTCTTCATTTTAATATATCATCTATGTATGCATAATTAAAACATGATTTTAATTTTGTCTGGTATTTAGAATTTAAATCAAGTCATATTATGTTTATTTTATATCTTGATTCTTTCACTAAACAATATGAAAGGAAGATTGGCCCACATCATTGGATATAGCTAGAACCTAATTATTTTCACTGCTGTATAATATTCTGCTTGATGCATTTTTCCATTTTATTCTACACACACACAAGGGTTAACAACATCATATTTCATTGATTTTTTCCTTCTTTTGTGATACTATATTATCTCTAGAATTTTATATTGTACCTTCATTTAACATCGTACCATGAGTATTGTTCACATCATTAAAAACTTAAGAATCTTGGTATCAATTGCTACATTTCATTTGTGTATATACTGTAATTTATTTAACCAGTTCCTAGGCTTTTCATTTTAATTTTCAATTATTTGCTACTGTAAAGAAAATGCTGGTGAACGTTTTTATACAAAAAGATTTTTATCTGTATTTCCAAGCATTTCCTTAGGCCATGTCCCCCAAATAGAAAGATGTATCAAGCAGTATAAATATGCTAAATTCACAGTTCTCTGCAGAAGAGATACTAATTCAATCTTTCTCAGGAATGAATGAGACTACATATTTCACCTTGCCCTTGCCAACATTTCATTTTTTTCTATATGAAAAGAAACAGGCAGGGGCAGGAGCAGTGGTTACACTGCAGTTGGATGTAGAAATTAGAGGCAAAGAGGTTCTGGGAGGTCTACAGTCTGGAAGCTCTTTCCAGGATGTCTGCACACATCTTCCCAATAACTGTTTGCCAACGTCTTGCCAAGAGAAGGACTCCATGAGTCTGGGTCTCTAGATGTCTGGAGCCTCAATTACATTCCTGGCCTTTCAAGCCTGATGCTTCCATTTTACAATTTCAGCTGTCTGACTAGAGCTGGTCAAATGCCAACCAGACTCTTCCATTTTATGATCCTTAATCATCTCAAAAACAAACCCCGGCCTCTGCTGAGGTGATGAGGCCTTGCTGGTGGTGGACTCGGGGGAGCCACGGCCAGTGCTGACTTTAGCAGGGCCTGGTGCTAGTCCTGGAGGGCGACGCGGCTGGACATTGGGGCTGGTCTGCAGGCTTCAGGCCACTGGGCCCTGGGGCTTTTGTGTCAGGGCCACTTGCCTTGTGCTCTGCTGCTTCCCGCTCTGCCTCAGCCCAGGTCTGCAGTTCCTAACACACAAGACCGACCAACAGGCGCTCTTCGACAGAAGTTGGATAAAGGAACCGCGGAATGCAAAATCAAGGGGTTGCTGCTCGGCCATGACAACTATGAAGTGGTGTCCTTGGGGACAACATAGATGGGACTTTAGCTGATTCTGCTGAGTGAAATAAGTCAGAAAGTGAAAGACAATTACTGGGGAGTTTCACTTATTTGTGGAATATAAATAAGCAAACAAACTGGTAAAACACACCAAAAATAACTCAAAAACTGAAAAATATGGTGGTTACCAGAGGGGAGGTAAGGAGGGGAGGGATGGAGGGGCAGGTCCTGGTCCCCAAGCGGCTGTGGAGGGTCGTGATGACTGACAGATGAGTGACATTTGTAGGGAAACCCAAGAAAATGAAGGGGTGAGTATTCTTCTCTTTTCAAGAAGGACACAAACTCCCTTTAACCTGCCCTAACTGAACTTTCCACCGTGCTGTCCTTGCAGAGTTTGCTGACCTGGTCCCGGCTGCACAGCCCCAGGGAAGGTGTCCGGCCTCTCCGGCGGGTCCACAGCTGCCCAATGTCCTGGGCTGACATGAGCATTTGGGGGGTGGGCAATGGGTGCTGCAGCTCTTGGGGACACTGGGGATATGGATTGAGGTGGTGGTGGTGGCCATAGGATCATCCTTGACCTCCCCTCATCCCCTCACAGAGACGGCCCCACAATTCTCCTGGGTCTGTCTCTCCCTGCCCCTGCCCTGAGAAACCCTCTTAAAAAATTGCTCTTTTTGGCCAGACAGTCCTTCCAGCCCGAGCGTGAAGCGGAAACACAGCCGTCCCTCCCACTCCACCACTTCTCACGCAGCGCCAGGGTGTCTGCCCTGGGTGGGCTGGAGGCTTTGGGAGGAAAAATGGGGAACTGGCAGGTTTCTCTTTCTCTGCTCAGCCAGGGTCACCTGGAGGTTTTTATAGGTTCTCGCCAGACCCAGTGACTCAGCAGCTGGAGGCTGCTCCCCACCAGCACCACAGCAGCTCTGCTTGTCTCTCTGCTTGTCTCCTGCGGCCCTTTCTGGCCTGCGGCGGTGGCCCGCAGTGTGGCCTCCTCATCACCTCAGTCTAAGCCCAGGTGCCGATGCTCTGGCCCAGCCACTGTCCTCCCTGCCCACTCACCATGGCCTGGATGGCTGGTGCCCAGCAGGGCATGAGGGAGGCCGGAGTCCCTGGCACAGGAGGCCGCATTTGTCCTTCACAGAACCACGACCTCAGGCAGGGCTGTGACCCGAGGTGGAGGGAGGTCTCCTAGGAGGAGGGGAGCGTCAGGGGCTTCCAGGGGCACCATCTCCGCTCCCCCTCAGCTGCCAGGAGAGCCATGTCTGCCTAGCCGCAGTGCTGTCCTCAGAAGCGCTCAGAGGCACACTCACCCTTCTGCTCCCGCGCACTCTGGGCCAGATGCGGGCCTGGAGGGACACACCAGTGAGAGTGGGTTGTGTCCCTGCCACCAACAGCCTTCTGTGGCCACCCCCACCCCGACTCACCAAGACAGAGCAGGGCGGGAGATGTGACTCACGGCCTGTGCGGCCTGCTGCTGTTTTGAGGAAGGATTTTGTGGAAGGGGGAGACCACAGGAAGCTGTGGGCTGGCCTCAGGCCTCACCACACTTGCTCCTGGTGGGGCTGCAGCCCGCAGAGGCATGGGTGGCTCAGAGTAAATATAAAAAGTTTAAAAAATGGATAATATCAAACAAAGTTTTTACTAGTTTACCTAGCACACAGAGAATGGAACCCTTACTACCTATTACTTTAACAAGTGTATTCCCAATACGTGACATAATGCCAATAAAAATTTCACTAGCAAAATATTTTAAAATTAAAATAAAGGAGTTAATTAATTAACTAAATTAAAATTACTTAGTTTATTATTTAGTTTATTTCAGGAGTTTAACCTGAAATAAACAACACAGATACTTCCTCTCCAGAAGCAGACAAATAGACAATAAAAAGACTTGGGTAAGCCAGAATCTTCTCTAATCTTTGCATAACCAGGTCGTCAATGTAGCAAAAGAAACCCTATTTGCTGTGTGGGGAGCAGCATCAGACCCCAGGAACTACATAAATGCCCTGCCAGGCTCTCAGAGACACTGAGCTCTCAGCTGGAGGCACAACTGCACACACATGTCAGGTCACACACTCCCCATGGCTCCCTCCAGCCTGCTGTGGGCCCTGGTGGCCTTCACCTGCTCTGGTAGGCCCGGGGCCAGTTGGGGGTGGGGAGGATGGGAGGACAGCACTGGGCACATGGCCGCTTGGCATGGATGAGGAGGGAAGGCTGCCTGGGGAAAGCAGGCTTGTGATGACTTCAATGTGGCTAATTATTGGCAATTAAGACTCAATCCACTCTTATAATAATTAACTGCATCAGGTCTGTTTTCTGATTCTCCCACAGGATCCAGTATGGCCCACAAAATTATTCAAGACCAGCCAGCTATAGCCATGCAAGTGGAAGAAGCAGTCACCCTGAATTATCGGTATGAAACAAGCCTGAATACATATGCCATTTTTGTGATACAAGCAACTTCTCAATGGAGAGATCAATTTCCTTATTCCTCAGCTTTCTTTTGCCAACAATACAGAAAGGGGTCGCTATTCTATAAACTTCCAGAAAGCAGACAAAACCGTCTCCCTCATCATTTCACCCGTGCAACTGGAAGATTCAGCTAAGTTATCTCTGCGCTTTCACTGATGCACTGTGTTTGAAATGAAAGGAAAAGCTGAACAAAAACCCCAGAGCTCCATAAAAGAGCCCTGCTCAGGAGCCAAGCTGAAATCACACCTCCACATCCCAGACAGGCGATGGCAGTGACTGGGGTTGCTTCGTCTGTGGTCTGGATCAGGGAGGACTTCTGAGTAAAACCTCCTTCTATGTCATAAGGAAACAGGTGTCCAGAGTAATTTTCTTCTAATGAATTCTTAGTCATGAATTTTTGTCTTAAAATCAATCATGCAGACCATGTGCATAGTTACCTAATAGCGAAAAAAATCACCTCATAATCAGATAACCCTGGCTGAGACGGCCACGGACCTGTGAGTTTTTCAGAAGGAGAAAGAAAAATATCAGATGGTTTCACTTATAGGTGGAATGTAGGGGAACCAACTAAGACATCAGGGGGAAAATTAATAACAATAGAAAACACAACACAACAAAACAAAACAGCCAATTATAAACCAAAGACATCCTGCAGGGGAGGAGGAGGGAGAGGGATCAGAGGGAGGGAGGGAAGAGCACAGGGGACTGAGGTGATGGTGCACGTGTGCCTTGGGGAAGGAAATTCTATGGGGACTACACATGGGGGGTAGGGGGAAGAAAGTATTGTTTGAAAATGAACAATGATGTAAAAAAGATATAAATAAAAAGAAAATTAAAAAATTCATTAGATTCTGATGGAGAAAATGATTGCAAGGTAAATGAATGACCATTAAATAATAGTGTTAACAGGGCGAAAATCCATATTGCATTCTATTTTCAATGTTAGGCCACTGAAAATTATCAATATTGTCAGTTAATTCAATCTTTATTTTCCCTTCAGCTCAACCTGTAATACTAATTGCTTTTTTTGCCCCTTTTTTGCCCCTTTTCACCTACTGCCTCACTCAATTACCAGGAAAAGACAAGTAGAAAAGTCAATGTTTGGGATAAGCCAGATTCTTTTCTCATCTGTACATAACCAGGTGGGCAATGCAACATGAGAAACACTATTTCCTGTGTGGGGAGCAGCATCACCCCAGGAACTACATAAATGCCCTTCCAGGCTCTCAGAGAACTGAGCTCTCCGCTGGAGTCACAACTGCACACACGTGTCAAGGCACACATGTCTCATGGCGCCCTCCAACCTGCTGTGGGCCCTGGTGGCCTTCACCTGCTCTGGTAGGCCTGGGGCCAGGCAGGGAAGGAGAGGATGGGAGGACAGCACTGGGCACAGGGAGCTTGGCATGGATGAGGGGGAACAGAGGACTGGGACAAAGCCAGCATGGGATGATTTCAATGTGGTTTGTTTTTGTATCAGATTAGTCTAATTCTATAATATTTTATTCACTGCATCATCTGTGTTTTCTGATTCTCCCTACAGGATCCAGTGTGGCCCAGAAAGTTACTCAAAACCAGCCAGATATGTTCAAGCAAGAGGGATCATCAGTCGACCTGAAGTGTCAGTATGAAACAAGTGGGAGGAGTACATACTACTTTTATTGGTACAAGCAGCTTCCTGATGGAAACATGACTTACATTATTCATCACTCTTCTTCTGTTCAAAAAGCAACAGAGGGTCGCTATTTTGCAACCTTCATGAAAAAAGACAGAGGCATCATCCTCACCATTTCACCCTTGCAACTGGATGATGCAGCAAAGTATTTCTGTGCTGTCTGGAAAAGCACAGTGTTTGAGGTGATAATAAAAGTTGAACAAAAACCCCAGGACTCAAGGGCAACCAGAACCCAGGAGTCAAGCTGAAATCACACGTGCACATCCCAGACAGGTGATGGCAGTGACTGTGGGTGCTTCTTCTGTGGTCTGGAGCAGAGGAATGAATTCTGAGAAAATCTTCCTATGTCATTTGGAAACAGGTGTCAGAGTAACTTTCTCCCAATATATCCACAGTCATGAATTTTGACTTAATCAATCATATATAACACATTAATAGTTGCCTAATGTTGAAAAAACTTGACTCATAATCATTTCAAGTGTCATCTGCACTTGGAGATGTTCACATCACAAACTGAGTCTGGTCATCTGAAATCATGAAAATCATTTCCTGAGCTCTGTCCTCTTGGGCTTCGTGTCAGCTAAGGTATAATTAGAGAGGCAAAACATTTTGAATAATGTAGAGTAAGATATGAAACACAAGGATTAGACATCATGCAAATCCTGAAATTGGTAAGAGAATCTACATAAAACTGTTGTGTTTGATTGGGCTATGTAGAACCTGATTTTGCTATAAGTCAGCACAACATTTCAGGTGGAAAGCAAGGATAAACTGACCTGGGAGGGATATACTAGAACACAGAGGGCAATTGGAACTCAGATAGTCAAAGTACAATTCGTTTGCTTTCATCTCCTTCAGTAGAAATGGGTATCACTTGCATCTTGCTACATGCAGGCTTGGCCCAAGACAAAGAGAAGCTGAGAGAGGAGACCTGGTGGTGGGGGTTGTGGCTAGGGGTCAGCAATAAGATGAGGGGCCGAGCAGGAGCAGCACGTTTGAGTTGCCACTGTGCCTGGAGCCTGCACCAGCCTGCAGAAGACAAAACATGGCTGCTGCATCACAGCTGGTCTCCAGATCTTTTTTTTTTTTAATATTTATTTATTTATGCATTCAAGAACTGGGGTACAGGCCAGAGATGTGAGGGTGAGAGGATTCACCAGAAACAGAGTGGGGAACAGAACAGGCAGACTGACAGAAATATACTGCTGAGGGGAGCAGTAGGCAAGACAGGAAAGATCTACTGTACCATGTGTGTAGCTCCTGGCCCACCTTGGATGCAACTCCTGCTGCAGAGGCTGAGGATAGCTTCACAGTGCTGTGCTTAACCCCTTGCCACACGAGGGAGGTCCTGCCCTCCAGATTTTGCAGATTCTTTTTGTGACTAGCCCTAACCCAACACAACACAGGAAGCAAGTTCTGGGGAACACATTTTCAGAAATGACAATGTGACAATACAAAGCTGAGACAATACAAAGTTACCACAGTGTCCTGCCTAAAACAAGGTAACTTTTCTCCTAAATACCATGAAGTTCATTTATCCAATTGGACAAAGTTCTTAGTTCTTCTTGCTGAGTCACCCTGTACCATTTATTTCCTGTAGTTTAACCACTGTGTTAAATTTATGATTAACCATTATGATTAACTTTAATTAATACATCTTAAGCTGCTGTATACAAGCAAAGGAAAAGGAGTATAAAAATGGTTAATATATAGTATATATCAAAATAAAAATGAATTTTGTATTTCTGCAAATAGTTACATGGGTTGATAGTTGGCAACTATAACTACCTCTACCATTACCTGTTCAATAATTTGTGCAAAGTAAGCACCTCCACTCATTGCTTTACCCAACTTTTATTTAAAACAAGCTCCTTATTTAGGAACTATGATAGGTGGAAGGCTATAAAGTTGAATAAGGAATTCTACAAGCCCACCCATGTGGTTTTCACAGAAACATCGTTCACTACAGATTCTACAAAATGAGAATAATGATAATAAAAGAATTATTAAAAGAATTCCATAACAATGTTAGGACACTGAGACAGTGCACAGAAGTAGATCCACACAAGAAGAGACAACATTTTTTTTTAAATTAACAATGGTTTACAACACCCTGTATGACACGGGAAGATGGTCATACCTCCTCATATGTTTGCCACTACTCCAGTCCCACCACGCAAGAACCAGTAGTCCTATTCTGGACCAGTGGTCCCCATCTCTCCCTATCCTGCCGCCCCCTCGAGACAAATTCTGCAATCATATTTCTAGCATTTATTTTGATTTAGTTTTGTCAGTACCTTAATATTATGTTTGTTTTATCTATATTTCATATTTAGGTAAAATCATGCAGTAATGTTTTTTATGTTCTAACTTATTTCATTAACATAGTCATTTATGGTGCCATCCATTTTGTTGCAAATGGCAAGAGCTGTTTTTTTGTTTTTGTTTTTTTAAGCTGAGTAGTAGTGCATTGTGCAGATACAATACATTTTCTTAATCCACTCTTCCCTCAGTGGACATTTGGGTTTTTTCATAATTTGACTATTGTAATTAGTGCTGCAGTGAACAGAGGAGTGACTATATCAGTTTGAGTTCATGATTTTGAAATATTTGGGGAGACACTGTGGAATTGCTGGATAATACAGTATATCTATTTTAATACATTCATCAGAGTGAAGTGATATCTACTTATGGCTTTTATTTTCACTTTCCCAATGATAGGTGGTAAAAGCAGATTTTTTTTGACAAATGTACAAAAACAATACCATTGAGGAGAATTAGTCTTATCAAAAAAATGGTGTTGGGATAATGAATATTCATTGGTCTAAGGTCACACTTTATACAAAAATTTGAGGACAGTCTTAAAATGGATCATGCATCTGTGTGTAACATGTTAAACTATAAATATTTTAAAAGAAAAATAAGAGCTAAGTTTTCATTACCTTGGGTTAGGCAAAGAGAGTTTTCATATGATCCCAAAGCAGCAGTCACAAAAAATAAATAATTTGATTTTGCCAAAATTAAGCACGTGAATTAAGTGTGTGAAAGATGCTACTAAGAGAATGAAAAAGACAAACCACAGATTGGCAGGAAATACCTGCAAATATATTTCCCTTAAAGCGTTGGTATGCAGAATATAAAGAATTCCTAAACTCCACAAGAAGAAAACAAAAAATCCAATATAAAAATAAACAAAAGACTCACAGAGAGGCTACAATGAAGAGGGTATGTGGTAGATAAATAAAATAAATAAGCATGTGAACAGATGTGCAACATTATTAGCCACTTGGAAAATCCAAACTAAAGCCACAAGGGGATACCTCTCCACATGTATAAGTATGGTTAAAATGACAAGACTATATCAAATTCCTGCATGGAAGCTAGAAGCTGGATATTCATAATTGCTGGTGGGTGATTGGTACAGTCACTCTGTAAAACAGCTTGTCATTTTCACAAAAAGTTGAATATTCACTTCCCATACAACCTAGCAAGCTCCTGGTTACTTATGCTACAGAAATGAGAAAGTCATGTTCACACAAAAACCTGTGTATAAATCTTCCTGGCAGCTACATCTGTGTTGGCCACTGGACACCACCAAGTTTCTTTGTTGGATAAATGTATCCCAGGACATCCATGCAACACATTACTACTTAGTAATAAAAAGGAATGGACTTGATACTTGCAACAACCTGGAAGGATCTGACAACTGGAAATAAAAGCTCCTGGATAGTAGTAGTAGTAGAGTAATAGAAGAGAAATTTTTCATCTGCATGTGTGCCCCACAACGAAATTAGAAATAATGCATGCAGAAGGATGAATTTGTTCACCATACAACTAAGAAAAAATTAGAAATTAATGTAAGATAAAAGAACTTCTAGAAATAAATATGAAGAACGTCCCAAATAACAATTTAAGGATATAGAAGGGAATTCAAAGCAAAAACAGGATGGTTTGTCAACATAAATGACATCAACTTCTTAACTAAATAGAGGAGTATAATGAAAAGAAAATGATTTCATTTCTACGAGGTCAACAAAAATGAAAAAGTCTAGTAATATTAACTGTTAACAAGAATATAGGGGTGTGAGGCTATTAAAGATTATCAGATGGAGAAAAGCAAGCACACATAGAATGATTTATTCAACTACTTAGGAGAACAATTTGCCTAGATTAGTAGTATACATATCTCTAAAATTCCAACAATTCCAATTCCTGATATCAACATAAAAAATTTAAACTTTGCAACAAGGAGGCATTTATAAGGATATGATACTGCACTGTTTATAAGTAAACTAATCAATAATGAAATTGATAAATAGCAGATTATATACATATATAGTGGAAAAACATTAGCTATTACAAGCAAAGAAGTAATTCTATACTTATTTTCTTGGATGAATCAAAAATAAAATGTGGCACTATTTATGAGTAACCTCAAAATACAAATATAATATAATGTTTCATGATATATACCAATGAGGCTATCATTTTAAAAGACATTAATGGAATCTTTCCAAATTGGTTCCTACTTTAGAAACAGAGGAACAGACAAGGGTTGCTCTTCCAGTTCTTTATATAATGTTGGGAGAAAGAGAGAAGAGAAGGAGGGAGGGAGGGTAGAGAGATATCGGTAGAATACAGAAAAATAAAATAAAATATTTGCTCATTGTGGGGGTATAAAAGTACCTGTTGGAAAATTTCTAACTTTTCCATGTACGATTTATCCAATAAATATTTTAAAAAAGTTTTTTAAGAATAGGTAGTAACCACCACAGTCCTTACTTGCTCAGTCAGTACATGGAACCCTCATTACATACGATCTTTACAGGTATGTTACCCATCTATCATATGAATGTCAATATAATTTTCATTAGAAAAAATTTTACTGTTTATAAGTTGAAAGGTGCTCAACTAGAAATAAACAAACCATGGACTTCCTCCTTCAGCTCACAAAGTGCACATTTTCAATATGAGCGCACGCGCGCACGTGCACACACACACACACACACATACACACCCCAGTGGGGAAAAAAAATAAATTGCCTAGCAATGGGAAATATGACCACAAGATGTCAGTACATGTCAGAACTAGTAAACAAATTCAGTGAAATCGCATCTTGCTAAGTTGATATACAAAACTGAGTTGTAGGGGCCTCCCCAGTGGCGCAGTGGTTGAGTGCTGTGTTGCGAAGCTGCCCGCAGCCTCTGCGGTGCCGGTTCGATCCCCAGCCGCCGCCGCTTCCCACATGGCGCACAGACCTCTCCTGCCCCCCTCTGCTCCCCTCAGCAGTGTATTTCGTCAGTCTGCCTGTTCTGTTCCTCCCTCTGGCTCTGATGAATTCTCTCACCCTCCCATGCTTCTGACTGTACCCAGTGCTTATATAAATAAATAAATAAATAAATAAACAAACAAACAAACAAACAAATAAATAAATAATCTTAAAAAAACTTAAAAATAGGGTCTCCCCGGTGGCGCAGCGGTTGAGCGCTGGGTTTCGAAGCTGCCCGCGGCTTCTGCAGCGCCGGTTCGATCCCCGGCTGCTTCCCGGCCACCGGAGGAGGGTCCCACATGGCGCGCAGACCTCTCCTGCCTCCCGCTGCTCCCCTCAGCAGTGTACTTCGGTCCTTCTGCCTGCTCTGCTCCCCGCTCTGGCTCTGGTGAATTCTCTCACCCTCCTGCGCTTCTGACTGTACCCAGTGCTTGTATAAACAAACAAACAAACAAACAAACAAACAAATAAATAAATAACTCTTTTAAAAAAAACAAAACTTAAAAACAAAACAAAACAAAACTGAGCTGTATTCCTAGGTATTACTAATGAAAGAAAAGAGAAAGAAAAATTGAGGGAAAAAAATCCCCTTTACAATTGCATCCAAAAGAATAAAAAACTTAGAAATAAATTAAAACAAAGAAATTAAATGAATGACCCTGAGAACTGAAAGACATTGATGAAAGACATGAAGAAAACACAGAAGCTATTCCAGTTCATGGACTAGAACAACTAATATTGTTAAATTATTAATATTGAGTGTCCATACTACTCAATGTAATAACAGATCCAATGAAATCCCTATCAAAATTCCAAAGGCAATATTCACAGAAATAGACTATAAATCATGCAATTTGTATGGAAAAAAAGAACACCCAAGAGTCAAAGAATCCCAAGAACAAAGAGCAAAGTTTTAGTCATCACACTTCCTTGATATCAAACTACATTACAAACCTATATGAGTCAAAACATATTTTCGTGAGACAAACAGATAGGTAACTGGAATATAATAGCTCAGAAATAAACCCACACAAATATGGTCAATTAATTTATGTCATATGACTCAAGAATATAGAGTGGGGAGTTAGCCTCCTTAATAAGTGCATAAGAAAGAAACCAGACTGCCATTTTACTTAATACACAAAAATCTTGTTGGAATGAAGTAAAGACTTGACCACAACTGAAATATAAGATTGACAACTGAACATAAAACTTGGATGTAAGATTGAATCCATACTCCTGAAGAAAATATAGTGGGTAAGCTCTTTTAACACCGGTCTAGGCAATGTTTTTTTTTTTTTTTTGATTTAACACTAAAAGCAAGGCAACAAAATCAAAATTAAAAAGTAGAGTAAGTCAAATTTAGAAACTTCTGTACAATGAAAAAATCCATCAACAAAAGGAAAACGCAACCCACAGAATGGCAAAAAATATTTGGAATCATATATCTAGTAAGGGGCTAATATCCGAGATACATAAAGGACTCATACAACTCCATAGATTAAAAAAACAAATAAATAAACCAATTGAAAATGGGCAGTAGGTCAGAACACTTTTCCAAAGAAGACATACAAAGTCCAGCAGGTTCATGAAAAATTACTCAACATCATGAACCATTGTCAGGGAAATGCATATCAAACGACAATGGGCTACCACATCACATCCATTGGAATTCTATTATCAAAAACTCAGCAATTACAATTGTTGGTGAGGAGATGCAGAAACGTCAACCATTGTGCTTGGTGTTTGGGATATAATGTGAGCCACTATGGAATCAGTGTGGAGTTCCCGCAGCAAAATCAAATAAAAAACTGCCATGTGATTCATCAATTACACTCTGGGTATATATCTGAATTAAACAAAGCTAGTATTTCAAAAAGAATTATGCACCTCCATGTCACTGAAGCTTTATTTACCCTGTTTTAGACATGGAAACAACCTGAGTGTCTATTAATGGACAGGTGACAAGTGAGATAGGAGTTACACCTACACACACACACACACACAGAAGAATATTATTCAGCCATAAAAAGGAAATCCTACCATTTGTGATATGATTTGACTTGAAGGCATTGAGTTAAGTAAAATAGAGAAGAAAGACAAACGCTGTATGTTCTCACATATATGGTATTCATACTCAGGGACACAAAGAAAAAAAATGTGGTTGCTAGAGGTGGGCAGAGGGTCTTTGAGTATAGATAAAACGGGTGAGGGTGATCAAAAGGTAAAAACTTCCAGTTATAAATCCTGGGATGTAATGTATAACATAGCGAGTTTGGAGAACTTTAAAATTATATATATGTAAGAAATTTGAAAGTGTGTGTGTGCGTGTATAAAACTGCAGTTGCTTTCGTCAGGGTGCAATATACAGTGTTAAAATAGAATACTGCCCATGTTAGACTGCATGGTAGGCATAAGAGAACAGCTATAATCAAAGATATAAATGCAATCTACTTGTGTAGGCAACAGTATGGAGTACACAGACTCTTGTCAGAGTCTAATAAATAAAACTCACTGTCAGATTTCAAAATATGTGTTATTTTCGTTATAATTTTATAAACATGTAAATAGGTTTGGAAAGTCAGAAAACTGATTTTCCATCATTTGATTTTTGAATTTGAAGCTGCTATAGAACCAAGCAGAGCTTTAGAACCAAATAAGGAAGAAGAGATGCACTAATTGTTTTAAGCATTAATAGTATACCCTTTACTGAGAAAGTCACACTCTATGATTTAAAAAAAATTAATTAGATTCTGGATGGACAAAAATAGTTGCAAGGTAAATGAATAATCATTAAGTACATACAAAGAGAGGGAAAGCCATAATGCCTTCCATTTGCACAATGTTCAATATTGTCCATTGACTCAATCTTAATTCCTCTGTCAATTCATATCTATAATATAAATTGATATTTTTGTGCCACTTTTCAACTTCCCTCACTCAATTACCAGGAAAAGACAAGTAGAAAAGCAAAGTTTGGGGTAACCAGACTCTTTTATCATCTGTGCATAATTGGGTGGGCAATGCAACATGAGAAACCCTGTTTCCTGTGTGGGGAGCAGCATCAGGCCCAGGAACTGCATAAACGCCCTTCCAAGCTCTCAGAGACACTGAGCTCCCTGCTGGAGGCACAACTGCACACACGTGTCAGGGCACACATGCCCCATGGCGCCCTCCAGCCTGCTGTGGGCCCTGGTGGCCTTCACCTGCTCTGGTAGGCCCGGGGCCAGGCGGGGGTGTGGAGGATGGAAGGACAGCACCGGGCACAGGGTGTTTGCGTGGATGAGGGGGAGGGAGGACTGGGGAAAAGCCAGCATGGGATGATTTCAATGTGGTTAATTATTAACAATTAAGAATTAGTTCATTCTTATAATACTTAATTCGCCACATCAGCTCAGGTTTCTGATTTTCCCCCACAGGATCCAGTGTGGCCCAGAAAGTTACTCAAGACCAGCCAGATATATCAGCACGAGAAGAGTCGGCAGCCACCTTCAACTGTCAGTATGAAGCAGCTTGGAGTAACTACTATCTTTTCTGGTACAAGCAGCTTCCTGAAGGAAAGATCACTTACATTATTCATCAGTATTCTTCTGATAAAAATGCAGTAAAGGGTCGCTATTTCATAAACTTAGTGAAAGAAGACAAATCCATCTCCCTCACCATTTCACCCTTACAACTGGAAGATTCAGCAACATATTTCTGTACTCTCAGTGATGCACTCTGTTTGAAGTGATAGGAAAAGCTGAACAAAAACCCCAGAGCTCAATAAGAGCAAGAGCCGTGCTCAGGAGCAAAGCTGAAATCACACCTGCATGTCTCAGACAGCAGTGGCAGAGACTGTGGCTGCTGCTTCTGTGTTCTGGATCAAAGGATTGAATTCTATGTAAAACCTCCTTCTATGTCATTAGGAAATAGGTGCCCAGAGTAACTTTCCTTTAATATATCTTCAGTCATGGATTTTGACATAAAGTCAGTTATTCATAACATGTCCATGGCTGCCTAATGTAGAAAAAACTTACCCCGTAATTATTTCAAGTGTCATCTGCATTTGGAGATGTTCACATTTTATGAGCCCTGTCCTCTTATGCTTTGAGTCAATGGAGGTATAATCAGAGAACACTCCACCATGAGTGCTGTAGAATAAGAGATGAAACACAAGTATTAAACCTCATGCAATTGAAGGAACTGGTGAGGCATCTGAACAAAAATGTTGTGTTTGTATTGCCTTTAGAGACTGAATTCACTATGAATTAGTTAGAGTAACATTTATGGAAAGTTGGATATCATCAAAAGCATGGACAAATTTACCTGTATATATTAGTACCCATGAGGACAATTGGAACGCAGAAAGTCAAACTACAAATTGCTTACTCTCACCTCCTCAATCTCATGGGCTGGGCACCTTTGGGGGAAGTGGGTATCACTAGCATCCTGCTACATGCAGACCTGACCCAAGACAGAGAGAAGCTGAGAGAGGAGACCTGGGTGGGACGGGGCTGTGGGTCAGCAATAAGATGAGGGCCAGAGCAGGAGCAACTCATGTGAGTTGCCACCATGCCTGGAGCCTGCACCAACCTGCAGAAAACAAAAACATGGCTGTTGCGTCACAACTGCCTTCCAGATCTTGCACAAATCTCTGTGTGGACAACCCTAACTCAACATAATACTAGGGAGCAAATTCTGGGAAATGAATTGCCAGAGTCAAGTTGAGACAATGCAAAGGTACTATAGTGCCCTACATAAACAAGATAACCCTCCCCCCAATAGAGGATGAAGTACATTTATCCATCTTTGGGCAAATTTCATAGCTCTTCTTGCTGAGTGACATTCTCCTATTGATGCCTGTAGTTTAACATTATGTTGACTTTATGATTAACCAAAAAATTAACAAATATAATAATTTCATTAGCAAATTTGAGATAATGCTATTTGCACATGGAAAATGGGAGGAAAATGATTAATACACATATAAGTATATTTATATAAAAAAAAGAGTTTCCTAACTATTTCTGAAAATTGTCATGTGGTGAGTCTGTCTTTTATAACTCCCTCTTCCATAACCTGTAGCATAATCTCATGCCCATAGAAGCACCACTCACTGCTATGCCCGACTTTTATATAAAACGATTCCTTATTAAGGGGCAATGCTACGTGGAATACTATAAAACTGAATAAGGGGGCCTCCCCGGTGGCTCAGCGGTTGAGCGCTGGGTTGCGATGCTGCCCGCAGCCTCTGCGGCGCCGGTTCCATCCCCAGCTGCTCCCCGGCCACCAGAGGAGGGTCCCACATGGCGCGCAGACCTCTCCTGCTGCCCGCTGCTCCCCTCAGCAGTGTACTTGGGTCCCTCTGCCTGCTCTGCTCCCCGCCCTGGCTCTGGTGAATTCTCTCACCCTCCCGCGCTTCTGACTATACCCAGTGCATGTATAAACAAAACAAACAAACAAACAAATAAATAAATAAAACATGCCTCTATAAAAAAAAAAACTGAATAAGGAATAACTACACCCATGTGGTTGTGATAAAATAACAGGTATGATGGCAAATGCATCTTCAAGTGTGTATTTAAGTGGGGGTAAGCTTTTCAATATCCAAATAAAATTGATACATTGTGTTTTAGGAAAAATAATAAAAATTGACACTTGACTTTTCATTGGAAGTAACAGAAAGGGAAACCATCACCAGGGAAAATCATTTTTAAGGTGCTCAAATAAAGCAATCAAAATTTCAAACTAGCTCCCCATTAACATGAAAGTAAAACTTTCATTTTTATTTTTTGTTAAAATTCAAAATTCACTGCTAAGAATGTGCAAAGTCCACGCACAGACTGTTAAAACTAAACTTATAGTGCGTATTTCCAGAAAAGGACTCATAAGAATATGTAAAATGATCATATAAATTAATAAGAAAAGGCAAGAATGAAAATGGTTAAATCTTGAACAATCATTACAGAAATGTGATATCTCATAACAAATAAAAATAGGAAAAAAGCATTTCATCATATTGTCTTTACAGAAATGAAAATAAAAGCCCACTTCAGAGTGCCATCTTCATCCTCTTAGCACCCTGAGTGTGTTAACGCAGTCATGAGAAAATGACCCCTGAGGGTAGTTGAGGTGGTTTCCCTCAATACTGGTGTTGGCAATGATGTGGTTTGCGTTTGATGCCAATAGCACAGCAACAAAAGCAAAGGTAAAAAGTGAGATTAAGTTAAACTAAAAAGCTTTTATATAACAAAAGAAACATTACAAAATGAAAAGGCAAACAAAAGAATGACCCAAATATTTGCAAATCATGTATTTGTTAAGGGTAAAATATTCAATATACATAAAGGTCACACACAATTCAATAGAAAAAGATAATCCAATTAAAATGGGCAGAAAGCAAAACAATTTTCCAAGGAAGACAGGCTGATAGGTATGTGCAAAAGATTCACCATCACCAACCCCTAAGGAAATGCCTATCAAAACCACAATGAGCTATCACCTCACACTTGTTGGAATGCATATTAAAACCAGAAATTATAAGTATTTATACTGTAAAAAATTTTAAATATTTTCATCGTTCAAACAGCACAAAGTTTTGTTTTCATGTTAACTACAATAAGAGTTGTAGAATCAAACCACACGCTATGTAGTCATGGCAACAACATGGTTGAATATTTGATTTCAGAGTAATTATAGTGACTTTGTTCTGAAAACTAATAAATTAATCATAGAGTTTCATCATGAATATAACTTTATATGATTATAACTTTACTGGTATTAACAATCAGTATTCCAATACATCACTGGAGATTACAGAAGAATATTTAGATTTCCTTTGTTGAGCATTGCTTGCAATTGTAGTTGCCAGTTCCCATGGTCTACCAGTTCCCATGGCTAAGTAGGAAAGAAAGGGAGGAGGTGACTTCTGGTTTATCTTTTATGTGGAGGCAAAGAATCAGTGAGCATATTTCACCTTAGAATCAGCTTGGAAGCAAAAGAACAATCAAAACATGGATGAATATTTATCATCACAGAGAAATTTGTTTCAGATATGCCCTCATATCTTCTCTCATATTAACATACTAAATTTGGAAATTTTAAGTAATCAATCTCCTTTTCATATTTCCTTCAACATCAAGCTTTATGCCTGTACCTTACCATAAATAATAATTTATCATTCAATCATAAAGAAAAGCAAAACATTGGCTAAGAAATTCCACATCACCCAAATGGGGTAAACCCGACTCTTTTCCAATCTTTGCATAACCAGGTGGGCAATGCAACATGAGAAACCCTATTTCCTGTGTGGGAAACCCCCAGGAACTACATAAACACGCTTCCAGGCTCTCAGAGACACTGAGCTCTCAGCTGGAGGCACAACTGCACACACGTGTCAGGGCACGCACACCCCATGGTGCCCTCCAGCCTGCTGTGGGCCCTGGTGGCCTTCACCTGCTCTGGTAGGCCCGGGGCCAGGCGGGGCTGGGAGGATGGAAGGACAGCACCAGACACAGGGTGCTTGCATGGATGAGGGGGAAGGAAGCCTGGGGAAAAGCAAGTATATGATGATTTCAATATGCTTTATGTTTGGGCATAAAATTAGTCTAATTCTTAAAATACCTTATTCACTGAATCACTTGTATTTTCTGATTTTCCCCACAGGAACCACTGTTTCCCAGAAAGTTATTCAAGACCAGCCAGCTATAGCCAAACGAGAGGGGTTGGAAGTCACCCTGAAGTGTCAGTATCAAACAACTCTCAGTAGCTTCTATCTTTATTGGTACAAGCAGCTTCCTGATGGAAAGATGACTTTCCTTATTTATCAGTATTCTTATGACAACAATGCAGTAAAAGGTCGCTATTCTATAAACTTTCAAAAACCATTCAAATCCATCTCCCTCACCATTTCACCCTTGCAACTGGAAGATTCAGCCAAGTATTTCTGTGCTCTTCGAGAGCCCACTGTGTTTAAGGCGATAGTAAAAGCTGGACAAAAACCCCAGAGCTGAAGAAGGGTAAGACCTCTCAGGAGCCAAGCTGAAATGACACCTGCACATCCCAGACAGGCGATGGCAGTGACCGTGGTTGCTTCTTCTGTGGTCTGGATCAGGTGGGGGACACTTCTGCGTAAAACCTCCTTCTATGTCATCAGGAAACAGGTGTCCAGATAATTTTCTTCTTATACATTCTCAGTCTTGACTTTTTAACTTAATGTCAATCATACAGAACTTGTGTAATGTTGCTTAATATTGGGAAACTTTCCCATACTCATTTCTAGTGCAGCTGCACTTGAAGATGCTCACATCAAAAACAGGTTCCAGTCATCTGGACCATCATGAAAATCATCTTTATTCCTTCCCTCTTAGGCTTTGTTTGTGTCAATAAAGATACGATCAGAGGAGCAGAACAATAGTGAGTTAAGAGATAAGAGATCAATGAAAGGTTTAGATCTCACACCATTAATGGAACTGGTAGTGAATCTGTGCAAAGTTTCTGTGTTTGGAAGTTCTGTCTTTGGATGGAAAGAGCTCTGGGGATCTGGGGTGGTGATGGTGCCCCCCCCCCCAATGTGAATGTACTCAACTGCCACTGAATATACTCTTGAAAATGGTTAAGATCGGGCATACCTGGTGGCACAAGGGGTTAAGATGCAACCTACGAAGCTATTCGCAGCCACTGCAGCAGGAGTTCGATTCCCGGCCAGGGAGCTACTCACATGGCACAGCGGACCTCCCCTACCTCTCCTGCTGCTCCCCTCAGCAGTGTATTTCAGTCAGTCTGCCTGTTCTGTTCCCCACTCTGTCTCTGGTGAATCCTCTCACCCCCACACCTCTGGCCTGTACCCCAGTTCTTGTATGCATAAATAAATAAATCTTTTTAAAAAATGGTTAAAAAAAAGTTTCTGTGTTCACATTGGCTACACAGCCTGCATTTGCTATAATTCATCAGTTGGATTAATTTGTAAGGAAACTTAGATATAGAGAAAAGCATGCTAGGACCCATGAGGACAATTGGAACCCAGAAAGACAAACTACAACTGTCTACTCTCAACTTCTCAATAGCATGGCTGGGCACCTTCTGGGGAAGTGGGTATCCTCGGATCCTGCTACATGCAGACCTGGCCCAAGACAGAAAGGCTGAGAGAGGAGACCTGGTGGAGGCGGGGCTGTGGGTCAGCAATAAGAAGAGAGGCAGAGCAGGAGCAGCACGTATGAGTTATCACTGTGCCTGAAGCCTGCGCCAGCCTGCAGAAGACAAATCATGGCTGCTGCGTCACAGTTGCTCTCCAGATCTTACACTAATCTGCGTGCCAACCCTAACCTAAAACAATACAAGAAAGCAAATTCTGAGAATATTTTCAGAAAGTTACGTTGAGACAATACAAATTTACCATAGTGCCCTATCAAAAACAAGTTCATCCTTCATTCCAAAGAGGGTGAATTTCATTTATTCATATTTGAGCAAGTTCTTAGCTCTTCTTGCTGAGTCAATCTCTCCAATATATTGATTTAATGTAAAAGGTAATTTTGTAAGTATTTCGGCAAATGGTCATGTGATTATTCTCAAAAACACAATAAAACCATTACAGAAATGTGATATCTCATAACTAATAAAATTAGGGAAAAAGCACTTCATCATATTGTCTTTACAGAAATGAAAATAAACCCCACTCCAGAAAAATTTGGACAATTTTTTCCAAATTGTCCTTTTAGTACCCTGAGTGTGTTAATGCAGTCATGAGAAAATGACCCCTGAGGGTAGTTGAGGTGGTTTCCCTCAATACTGGTGTTGGCAATGATGTGGTTTGGGTTTGATGTCAGTAGCACAGCAACAAAAGCAAAGGTAAAAAGTGGGACTGCGTCAAACAAAAAAGTTTTTGTACAACAAAAGAAACATTATAAAATGAAAAGGCAAAAAACAGAATGGCAAAAATATTTGCAAATCATAAATTTGCTAAGGGTAAAATATCCAAAATATGTAAATGACACATACAATGCAACAGAAAAAGATAATCTAGTTAAAAAAGGGCAAAATACAAAAAAATTTCCAAAGAATATACAAAGTCAAAGGTATGTGTAAAATATTCACCATCACCACCCATCACGGAAATGCCTATCAAAACCACAATGAGCTATCACCTCACACTTGTTGGAATGCACACTAGTAAAAACCCAGAAATTACAAGTATTTATACTATTAAAACTTTTAAATATTTTCATTGTTTAAACTTCACAAAGTTTTAACTTCATGATAACTACAGTAAGAGTTGTAGAGTCAAATTCAGAGTAATTACAGAGACTGTTCTGAAAACTTCTAAATTAAGCAGAGATTTACATCATCAATAAATATGATTTCACTGGTGTTAGTATTCATTATTACAATATACCACTGGACAGACTGCAGAAGAATATTTTGATTTCACTTGTTTCAGCGATGTTTGCTGTTGTCAAGTTACCAGTTCCCATGGTTTGGTGGCTAAGCGGGAAGGAAGGGAGGTGGTGACTTTTGGTTTGTGTCTTACGTGGAAACCAAGAGCCACTGGGCACATTACACTTTAGAATCAGTTTGGAGGCATGAGAAAAACCAAAACTTGGATGAATATTTGCCATCATAGGCATACATTTGTTTCAGGGATGCCCTCAGTTCTTCTCACAGATTAATTTACTAAACTTGAAAATTTTAAGTAATCAATCTCCTTTCGACATATTTTAAATATCAAGCTTTATGACTGTAATTTAGCAAATATAATCACTTATCATTCAATCACAAAGAAAGGCAAAGCGATGTTTAAGAAAGTCCAAATCACCCAATTGGATGTCGTAAACTCAAACGTGACCCTCCCAGAAACCAGACTTCAGAGGCTACACTGACTGCGCTGGGGACCCTGTGCATGTGCTATCAGGAACACAGGGCTGGGCACAGGAGGAAAAGGTGCCATCTGCTGTGGGCATTGATGATCTCCTCAGGTTAGTTACAAAAATTTCAAACCAGGGCATCAGCTGCCTGTTGCTCTCAGAGAAGTGGAGCAGAGTCAATTTCTCAGCTGACTGGAACTCTCTCCCTGCACCACCCAGCTGTGAGTTACTGGGGCCTGTGCAGGGAATCTTCACATTTCAGAGATCCTGTCTGATCTTCGTTTTTCCAGCTGTCGGTTTGCCTTTTGCTCCTTTTACATTAATTCATCCACTGAACAATGAAATCAAATGGAAGGTGGACAGCTACATAGCAGGTGATCAGCCAACTTACGCAAAACTTCAGCTACAATTTCTGTACAATTGACATGTACTGAGTGTGTGTAACTCACATTCTGTAGGAGTGGAGTATAAGTGGTACCTACCACAGAGATCAGTATCCTTGCCTGGATTTACCTTTAGAAAGTAAAAGGACAAACAGGCACTGAATTTAATAAGAGAGAATAACACTTTGGATCAATTGGATAAAAAATATGACAACAGGGCCATTCCAGGACACCTGACCTACCAGGGCAATCTGTTTGTGTGGTAACAGCCCTGAGACAGGGACCCTCCTCAGAGTCTAATAAATAAAACTCAGGGTCAGATTTCAGGGATAATATTTTATTCTTGGTAAAATTTCATAAGCACATAAACAAACAGCTTTTGAGGATTAAAAGGACTGCTCATTTATCAATTGATTTTGTGTTTTTTGGTTTTTTTTTTTTAAAGATCCATACATTTATGCACACAAGAGCTGGGGCACAGGCCAGAGGTGTCGGGGGAGTGGTGAAAGGATTCACCAGAGACAGAGTGGGGAACAGAACAGGCAGATCGACTGAAATACACTGCTGAGGAGAGCAGTGGGTGAGACAGGAGAAGTCTGCTGCGCCATGTGGGGTGCTCTCCAGCGGGGGATTGAACTCATGCTGCAGAGGCTGCAGACAGCTTCACAGTGCTCTGCTTAACCCCTTGAACCACCAGGGAGGCCCTCAATTGATTTTGTTTTGAAGTAGCTTCCTTTATTGTAAAACTTAAGCAGAGCCCTAGAACCCAGTATGGATGAAGAAAGAGATGTGATACTGTTTTGATTAGGATAGCCTTCACTGAGAAAGTCATAAATTGTGAATTTTAAAAAATATTTTCATTAGATACTGCTTGGAGAAATAGTGCAAGTAAAACCAATGACCATTAACTAGATACAAAAAGGATAAAAAAATTATTCCACTGAATATTATCATTATATGTCAACAGATTCAATCTTAGTTACCTTTCATCAAACCTTAATAATTGCTTTTCATTATTATTATTACTGTTTTTATTAATAATATAATAATTGCTTTTTCTAGTTCTCCTTTAACCTACTGCTTCACTTAACTACTGTGAACAGACAAGTGGACAAAGTAAAAATTGGGGGTGAACTAGACTCTTTTCTCATCTGTGCATAACCAGGAGGGCAATGCAACATGAGAAACCCTATTTCCTGTGTGGGGAGCAGCATCACCTCCCAGGAACTACATAAACACGCTTCCAGGTTCTCGGAGACACTGAGCTCCCCGCTGGAGGCACAACTGCACACACGTGTCAGGGCACGCACGACCATGGTACCCTCCAGCCTGCTGTGGGTCCTGGTGGCCTTCACCTGCTCTGGTAGGCCCAGGGCCAGGTGTGGGGTGGGGAGGATGGAAGGACAGCACCGGGCACATGGTCCAGGCACATGGTGCTTGGTGTGGATGAGGGGGAAGGGAGCACTGGGAAAAAGCAGGCATGTGATGATTTCAATGTGCTTTATCTTTGGGCACAACATTAGTCTAATTCTTACAATATTTTATTCACTGCATCAGCTGTGTTTTTTGATTCTCCCCACAGGATCCAATGTGGCCCAGAAAGTTACTCAAGACTAGGAAAGTGTATCCACCAGAGAGGGGTCAGCAGTCACGTTGAGGTGCCGGTATGAAACAAGCCTGAGTGGCTACAATCTTTATTGGTACAAGCAGCTTTCTGATGGGAAGATCACTTTCCTTATTTATCAGCATTCTTCTGCCACCAATGCAGAACAAGGTCGCTATTCTATAAACTTCCAGAAAGCAGACAAATCCATCTCTCTCACAATTAAAACCTTACAACTGGATGATATAGCCAAGTACTTCTGTACTCTCCGGGACCCCACTGTGTTTGAGGTGATAGTAAAAGCTGAACAAAAACCCAGATCTCAAGAGGGGGAGGACCCTGCCAGAGCTGAGCTGAAATCACCCCTACTCTTCCCATATAGGCAATGGCGGAGACTGTTGTCACTTCTTTTGTGGTCTGGACTGGGGGCGACCTCTGAGTAAAACTTCCTTTTATTTTTATTTGGAAGCAGGTGTCCAGAGTAACTTTCTTCTAATACATTCTCAGTCCTGACTTTTTCACTTAAAGTCAACAATACAGAGTATCTGCACAGTTGCCAAATATTGAAAATCTTGCCAAATACTCATTTCAAATGGCAGCTGCACTTAAAGATGCTAAAATCGCAAGCTGGCTCCTGTCATCTGGACCATCATGAATATCATTTCTGTAGCTCTTTCCTCTTAGACTTTGTGTGGCGTAATATATAGTCAGAGAAGTTCCAGTGTGAGTGATGTAGAATAAAAAGATTAATTACAAGGATTCCACCTCATGCCATTGTTGGAAAAGGCAGAGGAATCTGTGCAGTTGTTGTGTCTGCATTGGCTACAGCGTTTGAATTTGTGATAAATCAGTTGGTTTAACATTCGCAAGGAAACTGGGATGTGGACAAAAGCTTGGACAAACTGAGCTGTTCCAGACAGTCAAACTACAGCTTGTCTCTCTCACCTCTTCAGTCTCATGGGCTGGGCACTTTCGGGGGAAGTGGGTATCACTCGCATCCTGCTACATGCAGACCTGGCCCAAGACAGAGAGAAGCTGAGAGAGGAGACCTGGTGAGGGAGGTGTTGTGAGTCAGCAATAAGATGAGGGGCAGCGCAGGAGCAACATGTGTGAGTTGCCATGGTGCTTGGAGCCTGCACCAGCCTGCAGAAGACAAAACATGGCTGCTCCAGATCTTGCACAAATCTAACCTGAAAAAAAAATACAAGAAAGCAAATTCCTGGAACTATATCCCCAGAAAGTTAAGACAAAGTTATCACAGTGCCCTGTGAAAAACAAAAAGTATGAAGTTCATCCATCTGTTGGTAAAGTTCTTTGCTCTTCATGCTCAGTCACCGTCTCCCACTGACATCTGTAGTTTAACACTGTGTTGACTTCATGATTAAGGGAAATAATTAACAAATATGATTAATTTTAATTAGCAAATCTTAAGAAATCGTTTATAGACAGAATGGAAAAGAGAGGAAAAATTATAATATACATATAAATAAATTTATGTAAAAAACGAGTTTCCTGACTATTTTTGCATATGGTCATGTGATTTATCTGGTCTTTATAACTCCTTTTTCCATAACACATAGTATTATCTAATGCACATAGAAGCACCTCCACTCACTGATATACCTGACTTGTATAGAAAACAATCTCCTTATTCAGGAGGAATGCTATGAAACTGAATAAGGAATTCTGCAAATCTGTCTCTATGGTTCTGGAAAAGTATTTCAGACACATAGTGCAAATCCATATTCAAGTGTGTATTTCAGTGGGGGTTATCTGTTCAGCATCCAACAGACTCTTTTCTCATCTGTGCCTGGGTGGAAAATGCAACATGAGAAACCCTATTTCCTGTGTGGGGAGCAACATCGCCCCCAGGAACTACATAAACGCTCTTCCAGGCCCTCAGAGACACTGAACTCTCAGCTGGAGGCACAACTGCACACGCATGTCAGGGCACACACGCCCCATGGCGCCCTCCAGCCTGCTGTGGGCCCTAGTGGCCTTCACCTGCTCTGGTAGGCCCAGGGCCAAGCGGGGGTGGGAGGATGGGAGGACAGCACTGGGCACAAGGTGCTTGCATGGATGAGGGGGAAGGAGGCTTGGGAAAAGCAGCATGTCATGATTCAATATGTATTATTTATATTTGGGCAAAAAATTAGTTTAATTCTTACAACATTTTAGTCACTGCATCGGCTGTGTTTTCTGATTCTCCCCACAGGCCCTAGTGTGGCCCAGAGAGTTATTCAAGACCAGCCAGATATAGCCACACAAGAGGGGTCAGTAGTAGTCACCCTGAAGTGCCAATATGAAACAAGTTCAAGCTACTACTACCTTTACTGGTACAAGCAGCTTCCTGATGGAAAGATCACACTCCTTATATCTCAGCATTCTTCTGACAGCAATGCAGTAAAGGATCGCTATTCTATAAACTTCCAGAAAGCAGACAAATCCATCTACCTCAACATTGTACGCTTACGACTGGAAGATTCAGGAAAGTATCTCTGTGCTCTCTGGGAAAGCACTGTGTTCAAAGTGATAGGAAAAGCTGAACAAAAACCCCAGAAGTGAATAAGAGAGAGAGCCCTGTTCAGGAGCCAAGCAACAAAAAACAAAAACAAAAAACCACACGCACCTGCACATCCCAGACAGATGGTGGCAATAACTCTGGTTGTTTCTTTTGTGGTGGATCAGGGAGTAACTTCTGAGTAAAACCTCCTTCTTTGTGTTTGGAAACTGGTGTCCAGGTAACTTTCTTCTAATAAATTTCCAGTCCTGAATTTTTCACTTAATAGCAATCATATGGAACATGTGTGTAGTTGCCTAATACTGGGAAACTGCCCCATACTCATTTCTAGTGGCAGCTGCACTTAAAGATGCTCACACCACAAGCTGGGCTAACCATCTGGAATCATCATGAAAATCATTTTCTTAGCCCTTTCCTCTTAGGCTTTGTGTCAATTAGATGTAATCAGAGAAGCAGAACCACCACGCGGGATGTACAATAAGAGATTAATTACAAGGATTCAACTTCATGCCATTGCTGCAGCTGGTAGAGGAATCTATTGCTAAGCTATTGTGTTTGCATTGGCTATAGATCCTGAATTTGCTATAAATCAGTTAGATTAACATTTGTAAGGAAAACTGGATGCAGATAAAATAATGGACCAATTCATCTGCTTGTTTTCATACTAGAATCCATGAGGACCGCTAGAACTGAGAAAAGCAAACTAAACTCTACTCTCACATCCTCAATCTCATGGGGTTGGTACCTTCAGGAGAAGTGGGTATCACTTGTATCCTGCTACATGCAAGAGATCTTGCACTAAATCTCTTTGTAGGTTAACTGACCCAAAATATAAGAAATCAAATCCTAGGAAATAAATTTCCAGAAAATTAAGTTGAGACACTACAAATTTACAACAGTGCCTTGACAAAAGCAAGTTATCCCTCCCTCAAAAGAGGGTGAAGTTCATTGATCCATGTTTGAGCTAAGTTCTTAGTTTTTATTGCTGATTCAGTATCTCCCATTAGTTTAGCCATTGTGTTAACTTTATGATTAACTAAAATGATTAATATGATTAACTTTTATAGCATATATCAAGCTACTGCATATCTGCAAATTGAAATAAGAGTAAAAGTGGTTACTATATTTGTAAATATATTGATTCAATATAAAAAGTAATTTTGTAACTACTTCTCCAAATGGTCCTGTGATTGTTCTCAAAAATACAACTACGTCTTACATCATCCACTGCATAATCTTTTGCCCATAGCAAGCACCTCCACTCACTGCTATTCTTGACTTTATTTAAAACAAGCTCCTTATTCAGGAGTAATGCTTTGTGGAAGGCTATAAAGTTGAATAAGGGATTCTGCAAATACACCCCTGTGGTTTTCACAGAAACATTGTTCAGTAAAGATTCTTCAGCATTAGAATAATGATAATAAAAGAATTATTAAAAGAATTCCAAAATAATTATGTGACACTGAGTGCATAGAAGTAGATCCCCACAAGTAATTTTTTTCCTTTAATGAGGTAACATTTGTTTATAGCACCATGTGTATTAAGGAAATATGTTCACAGTCTTCATATGTTTTCCACCACTCATCCCCAGCATCCAAGCAACACTAGTTCTTTACCCTGGGCCAGCGGTTCCCATCCATCCTTTGTTTTTTTGTTTTTTTTTTAAGAGATTTATTTTTATTTATTTATACAAGCACTGGGTACAATCAGAAGCGCGGGAGGGTGAGAGAATTCACCAGAGCCAGAGCGGGGAGCAGAGCAGGCAGAAGGACCGAAGTACACTGCTGAGGGGAGCAGCGGGCGACAGGAGAGGTCTGCGCACCATGTGGGACCCTCCTCCGGGGGCCGGGGAGCAGCCAGGGATCGAACTGGTGCTGCAGAGGCTGTGGGCAGCTTTGAAACCCAGCGCTCAACCGCTGCGCCACGGGGGAGGCCCCCTCCTTTGTTTTTTACCCCCTGCTGTCTGTCTCCCCCTAGTAGTGGCAATTCTGCCATCAGGTTTCTATGGTTTAATTTGATTTAGTTTTGCCAATTCCTTTATTTTTCTCTATATTTCACATATGTGTGAAATCATGGATTTTTTGTTTTTCTCTTTCTGACATTTCATTAGCCTAATACACTCCAGTTCCATGCATGTTGCTTCAAATGGCAGGAGTTTGTCTTTATTTTTTTTTTTTCAAACTCAGTTGTATTCCATTGTGTATATACACTACATCTTCTTAATCCAGTCCTCTTTCCTGGGGCTTTTAGATGGCTTCCATACTTGACTGTTGTAATTACCACTGCAGTGAACATAAGAGTCTATATATCCCTCTGAATTTGTAATTTTATATTATTTGGTCAGGCACTTAGGAGTGGAATTTCTGGATCATGAAGTGTATCTATTTTTAATGTTTTGAAGAACCCCTGTTTACCCTTTTCTAGAGGAGCTAGACTAGTCTACACTGCCACCAAGAGTGTAAGAGGTTCCTTTTCTTGATATCATGGCTAAAATTTGTTGTTTCTGATTTATTTTTTTAATGGTCATTCTCATTATTTTTTTTTATCTCATTGGTCTCATTCTCAAATGGCCTCACTGTGGTCTTGATTTGCACTCTCAGATGATAGTATAATCATTCAGTAGTAAAATGAATAGTGGATTATTTACACAGTGGTAAAAAAATATACTGTTACAAGTGAAGTAGTTCTATATTTATTTTCTTAGATGACTCTTAAAAATAAAATGTGGATGCAAAAAAATCAGAGTAAGTACACACTATATGACACTGAGAAATCTCAAAATACAAGCACAATATAATATATTGTTTTGTGATATATGAGTCTAAAATTTAAAGAGAGATCAGTGGAACATTCCAAACATGTTTGTTACTTCACAAAAAGAAGGCACAAGTTTGCACTTTTACTTCTGTCTATAACATTGGGAAAAAGAGGCAAAGAGAAAGGAGAGAGCAGGAGGACGGGATACCTGTAGAAAACACAGAAAAAGTAAATATTGATTTTTCTCATTTTAGGGGGGTAAAAGTATCTGACAGATACATTTATGTACTTTTCTATGCATTGTTTATTTAATAAGTATTTTTAAAAGTTTTAAAAATTGATAGTCATAACCATCGATTTTAATAGTTCAGCCAGTACATGGAGACTAGAACCATATTACCCAAAACTTTTTTTTTATAATAAATTTTATTTTTATATTCCCCATACAATTGCAACCCCCTTATTTTGACCCCAATCCCTCCCCTCCCCCCAACCCCCATAGAGTGTCTCTGGTTCATAGTTGTTTGTTGATTTTGATTTTCACTTTCTTATAGTTATTCATTTTCCTGGTCCCTTATTTAAGTTTTCTAGATTCCTGCTATGAGTGAGACCATCCGGTATTTTTCTTTTTCTTTCTGGCTTATTTCGCTGAGCATGATCCCTTCCAGCGCCATCCATGTTGCTGCAAATTGCATGTGTTTATCTTTTTTGAATGCTGAGTAATATTCCATGTATATTACCCAAAACTTTTATAAGAGTAGTACCAACAGGTGACAGAATGCCAAAAAATTTTCATTAGAAAAAATTTTACTATTTTTTTTAAGTTAAATGGTGTTTAACTTGATACTAACAAGCCAGAGACTTCCTCCTACAGCCCACAAAGTACACTTTTTCAATATGCCCTCCTCCCCCCTCACATATGCCAAAGTGAAAAAAATGAAATAGTTTGCTTAACAATGGGAAATATGACCACAAGATGTCAGTAAATGTTAGAATTAATTAAAAAATTCAGTAGAGTTGCACCATAAAAATTGATATACAAAAATGAGTTGAGTTCCTAGATACTAATAATGGACAATTAGAAAGAAAAATTAAGAAAATAATCCCATTTACAATTGCATCAGAAAAAATAAAATACCTAGAAATAAATTTAATCAATGAGGTGAAACATTTGAAAGACTCTGAAACCATAAGACATTGGTGAAATATTTGTGCTTTTTTTTTAAAGATTTATTTATTTACTTATATAAGAACGGGGGTACAGGCCAGATGTGCGGAGGGTTAGAGGATTCACCAGAGAAAGAGCGGGGAACAGAACAGGCAGGCTAACGAAATACAGTGCTGAGGGGAGCAGCGGGTGTGACAGGAGAGGTCTGCTGTGCCATGTGGCACCCTCGCCGGCCGGCCGCTGCAAAGGCTGCGGACAGCTTCACAGCGCGGCGCTCAACCGCCTGCACCACCAGGGGAGGCCCATTGGTGAAATATTTGAAGACACATATAAAAACACAGAAGATATCCTGAGTTCATGGAAGAATTAATATTGTTAAAATGTTTATAATACTCAATGTGATCTTCAGATCCAATAAAAACCCTATCAAGGGCCTCCCCGGTGGCGCAGCGGTTGAGCGCTGGGTTTCGAAGCCGCCTGCAGCCTCTGCAGCGCCGGTTCAAACCCCGGCTGCTCCCCGGCCACAGGAGGAGGGTCCCGCATGGCGCGCAGACCTCTCCTGCCGCCCGCTGCTCCCCTCAGCAGTGTACTTTGGTCCTTCTACCTGCTCTGCTCCCCGCTCTGGCTCTGGTGAATTCTCTCACCCTCCTTTGCTTCTGACTGTACCCAGTGCTTGTATAAATAAACAAACAAACAAACAAATAAATAAATCTTTAAAAAAAAAAACCTATCAAAATTCCAAAGGCATTTTTCACAGGCATAGAGCAAACAATCCTAAAATTTATATGGAAAAAAAGAACATTTCATAATCAAAGATATAGAGAATGAAGAACAAAGTTGGAGGCACCATTCTCCATGATATCAAAATACATTACAAGTCTATAGGAATCAAAACAATATGATATTTTCATAAATCAAGCAGATATATCAATGCAATAGAATAGAGAGTTGGGAAATAAATCCACACAAATATAGCTAGTTAGCTTATGATATAAAAATCAACAGTATCCAACTGGGAGTTAACCTTTTTAGTAAAGAATGCTGGGAAAACTGGCCTTCCACATGCAAAAAAAGAAACTAGACTGCTTTCCTAATGCAAAAAAATGTAGTTGGAATGGATTAAAGACTTGAACAAAAGCACCCATTTGAATCCATAAAATGCCTGAAGAACAAATAGAGGGTAAGATCTTTTAACACTGGTCTGACAATGATTTTTTGGGGATTTGACACCAAAAGCAATGCAACCAAATCAAAAGTAAAACGTGGGGCAAAGTCAAATTAAAAAGTTTCTGTATAACAAAGAAAGCCATTAACACACATTAATATAAAATTGCCATGTATACAGCAATTACACTGTAGGTATATATCAAAGGAAACAATTAATATCTCCAAAAGAATTCTGTACTCCATGTCATCGAAGCTTTGTTTATAATTTTTTAGACACAGAAAAAAAAAATCCTAAGTGTCTATTAATGGAAAATGTATAAATCAGACAGGATAAATCAAGCACACACACACACACAAGGAATATTCAGCTATAAAAGTGAATCCTGCTATTTGTGACAGCATGAATGATCACAAAGGCATTAAGCTAAGTACAGCAGTCAAATAAGAAAGACAAATGCTGTGTGTTCTCAAATATATTCTTATCATACTAATGGACACAAAAAATTTGTGGTTGCTAGAGGTGAGGGGTGAGTATAGTTGAAAAGGGTAAAGGTGTGCAAAAGGTAAAAACTTCCAATTTTAAATCCTGGGATGTAATGTATACCATATTTATTTATGAGAGCTTTATAAAAATGCACATGTAAGAAATTTGGCATAGTATATAGATCTGTAGCAGCTTTCTTCAGGCTGAAACATGCAGGGTTAAAATAGAGTATAGCCCAAGTTAGAATGTATGGTCAGTGCAAGAGGATAGCTATTATCAAGGCTATACATGCAATCTGTTAGTGTAACAACAGTACTGAGCACACTGTCCTCTTGACAGTCTAACAAATAAAATTCAGCATCAGATATCAAAATGTAATATTTTATTTCAGTTATAATTTCATAAACACATAAAGAGCTAAATAGCTATTGAAAGTCAGAAGGACTGATCTTTTGTCATCTGATTTTTGAATCTGAAGCTCCTTCATTTATTGTAATACTTAAGCAGAGTCCTAGAAACTCAGGAAGGAAGAAGAAAGACATATATTAATTATTTACAGTAGGAAAGCCTTTGCTGAGAAAGCCAAAGATCTGCGAATTTTTGAAAAACTTCATTAGGTTCTGGATGGAGAAAATGATTGCAAGGTAAATGAATGACAATTATTAGATACAAGGAGGAGAAATCCATAATGCATTCTATTTTCAGTATTGTCAACAGAATCAATATTAAATTCCCCTTTAGCTCACACATGAAATATGATTTCTTTTTTAATGCCCCCTTTCTTCTACTGGCTCACTCAATTACCAGGCAAAGAGAAGTAAAGAAAATCAAACTTTGGGGTGGGCAACAAAACTTAAGATATGCTATTTCCTGTGTGGGGAGCAGCATCACCCCCAGGAACTACATAAACGCTCTTCCAGGCTCTCAGACACTGAGCTTCCTGCTGGAGGCACAACTGCACACACATGTCAGGGCACACACGCCCCATGGCCCCCTCCGGCCTGCTGTGGGCCCTGGTGGCCTTCACCTGCTCTGGTAGGCCCAGGGCCAGGTGGGGGTGGGGAGGATGGAAGGACAGCACCTGGCACAGGGTGCTTGGCATGAATGGGAAGGAAGTAAGACTGGAGAAAAGCAAATGTGACCATTTCAATGTGATTTATCTTTGGACATAAAATTGGGCTAACTCTTAAAATACTTTATTCACTGCATAACCTATGTTTTCTGCTTTTCCCCACAGGCTCCAGTGTGGCTCAAATAGTTGTTCAACACCAGCCAGTTACAGCTGAGCAAGAGGGGTCAGCAGTTGCCCTGAAGTGTCAGTATGGAAAAAGTTTCAGTTACTACACTGTTTACTGGTACAAGCAGCTTCCTGATGGAAAGATGATGCTCCTTATTTCTCAATATTCCTCTAACAACAATGCAGTAGAGGGACGCTATTCTATAAACATACAGAAAGCAAACAAATCCATCTATCTCACCATTAAAGCGTTACAACTGGAAGATTCAGCAAAGTATTTCTGTGCTCTCAGTGATGCACTGTGTTTGAGGTGATAGTAAAAGCTAAACAAAAACCCCAGAGCTCAGGAAGGGTAGACCTCTGCTCAGCAACCAACCTGAAATCACACCCGTGCCTTCCAGACAGACAATGGTGGCAACTGTGGTTGTTTGTTCTGTGTTCTGGAACAGGGGGTGACTTCTGAGTAAAACCTCCTTTTATGTTGTTTAGAAACAGTTGTCCAGAGTAGCTTTCTTCTAATATATTCTCAGCCCTACCTTTTTCACTTAAAGTCAATCCTACAGAACATGTGTATAGAGCCTAATATTGGGAAACTGCCCATACTATTTCATGTGCCAGTTCACTTAAAGATGCTCACACCACAAGCTAAGTCTAGTCATCTGGACCATCATGAGAATCATTTCCTTAGCCCTTTCCTCTTAGACTTTGTGTAAATTAAGATATAGTCAGAGAAGCAGGACCAGTATAACTGATGAAGGATAAGAGATTAATTACAATATTATAACTCATGCTGTTGGTAGAAATGGTAGAAGAATCTGTGCAAAGCTGCATGTTTGCATTGACTACAGAGGTTGAATTTGTTTTAAATCAGTTGCATTAACATTTGTAAAGAAACTTGGATGTGGAGAAAAGTGTGGACAAACTGAGCTGCTTCCAGACAGTAAAACTGCAACTTGTCTCTCTCACCTCCTCAGACTCATGGGGTGGGCACCTTTAGGAGGTTTGGTTAGCACTTGCACCATGCTACATGCAGACCTGGTCAAAGACAGAGAGAGGCTGAGAGAGGAGACCTGGTGGGGGCAGGGTTGTGGGTCAGCAATATGATGAGGGGCAGAGCAGGAGCAGCACGTGTGAGTTGCTACAGTGCCACAGTGCCTGGAGCCTGTACCAGCCTGCAGAAGACAAAAACATGGTTGCTGTGTCACCGCTACCCCCCAGATCTTGCACAAATCTGTGTGGTCAACCCAAACCTAACATAGTACAAGGAAGCAAATACTGGGAACTGTATACCCAGAAAATTAAGTTGAGACAATACCAAGTTACCTCAGTGCCCCACCGAAAACAAGCTAACCCTCCCCTCAAAAAGATGAAATTTATTTGTCTTTTTTTTTTTTAAGATTTATTTATTTATTTATACAAGCACTGGGTACAGCCAGAAGTGCGGGAGGGCGAAGGAATTCACCAGAGTCAGAGCGGAGAACAGAGCAGGCAGACTGACGAAGTACACAGCTGGGGATTGAACTGGCGCTGCAGAGGCTGCGGGCAGCTTCGCAATCCAGTGCTCAACCGCTGAGCCACCTGGGAGGCCCATTATTTATCTGTCTTTAGGTAAAGTTCTTAGCTCTTCTTGCTCTATCACAACGTCAATTGATATCTGCATTTTAACATTTTGTTGACTTTATGATTAAGCAAAATAATTATATGTGTGATTAACTTTAATTACCAAATCTTAAGATACTGCTTATAAGCAGATGGAGAAAGGGAGGAAAAATGATTAATAAACTATAAAATATATTTATACAAAAAAGAGTTTCCTAAATATTTCTGCATGTGGTCATGTGGTCATATCTGACCTTTACAACTACCTATTCCATACCCCTTAGTAGAATCCAGTGCCCATAAAAGCACCTCCACTCGTTGCTATGCATGATTTTATGGATAACAAGCTCTTATTCAGAAACAATGCTACATGGAATGCTATAAATAAGGAATTCTGCAAATCCATCCTTGTGGTTTTGGAAAAGTATTGCAGGCATAAAGGCAAATACATAATCTAGTGTGCATTTAGCTGGGAGTAATCTTTTTAATATCAGGGAATATTGATATATTGTGTTTTGGGAAACATAATCAAGAATGACGCTTGTCTTTTCATTAGCAGTAATATAAGTTACCAAGGAAACCCCTTATAAAATGGTACAGCATATAAAATTTTCAAATTTCATGTTCCATGAACATGAAAGTGTAACTTTTAATCTTTGTTAAAAGTCACTGCTTAGAAATCGGAAAGTCAATGAATAGACTGTTAAAATTATGTCTGCAATGGAATTTCTGAAAAAGGACTAAATGCAGAATATGTAGAAAGTTCATATAGATCAGTCAAAGTTCGGGGTAGACCAGACTCTTCTCATCTGTCCATAACCAGGAGGGCAATACTACATGAGAAACCCTATTTCCTGTGTGGGGAGCAGCATCATCCCCACCACAGGAACTACATAAACGCCCTTCCAGGCTCTCAGAGACACTGATCTCTCAGCTCGGGGCACAACTGCACACACGCGTCGAGGCACAACTGCACACACATGACAGGGCACACACACTCCATGGTGCCCTCCAGCCTGCTGTGGGCCCTGGTGGCCTTCACCTGCTCTGGTAGGCCCAGGGCCAGGCGGTGGCAGGTGGGGAGGATGGAAGGACAGCACCGGGCACAGGGTGCTTGGTGTGGGTGAGGGGGAAGGAGGACTGGGAAAAAGCAGGCGTGTGATGATTTCTATAGTTTATCTCTGAACACAAAATTATTCTAATTCAATATTTTATTCACTGCATCAGCTCTGTTTTCTTAATTTCCCCACAGGATCCAGTGTGGCCCAGAAAGTGATCCAAGACCAGCCAGTCATAGCCAAGCAAGAGGGGTCAACAGTCACCCTCAACTGTCGGTATGAAACAAGTTGGACTGACTACTATCTTTACTGGTATAAGCAGCTTCCTGATGGAAAGATCAATTACCTTATTCATCAGTCTCTTTCTTCTGCCTATAATGCAGAAAAGGGTCGCTATTCTATAAACTTCAAGAGAGCACACAAATTCATCTCCATAACCATTAAATCCTTACAACTAGATGATTCAGCAAAGTACTTCTGTGCTCTCCGGGAACGCACTGCGTTTGAAGTGATAGTAAAAGCTGAACAAAAACCCAGACCTCAAGAAAAGCAAGCGCCCAGCTCAGCTCAGGAGCCACACTAAGTCATACCTGCGTATCCCAGTCAGGCAGTGGCAGTGACTGTGGTTACTTCATAAGCAAGAATAAATTCTGAGAAAAACCTCCTTCTGTGTCATTTAGAAACAGGTGTCCAGAATAACTGTCTCCTGAGTTACTAATTCTAAGTTATGAATTTTTGACTTAAAATCATCATACAGAACACATACATATTATCGAATGTTGAAAAAACTTTCCCATAAAATATCAAAGCCAGTGGTACAGTAAAGATGGTCACATCAAAAACTGGATCTAGTCATCCGCGACACTAAGGATGATCATTTCCTTAAACTTTTTCTGCTAGGCTTTGTGTCATCTAAAGTATAATCAGAGCACCATGAGTGATGTAAAATAAAAGATTAATCACAAGGACCAGCCCTCATCCAATTGCTGGAATAGGTGGAGGAATCGCTAAAAAACGGTTGTATTTGAATTGGCTATAGAGCCTGAATTGGCTATAAAATAGTTTAGGGTTCTATTTGGGATGGAAATTTGCATATGTACACATGCATACACACACTCACCTGTGAGTATATGTTAGAGCCCATGAGGTGTCATTCAAACCCAATAACACAAATAAAATTCTTCTGTCTCTTGCCAGCTCAATCTCATGTAGTGGGTAACATTTTGTATCATGTTAAATGCTGATTTGGCCTAAAGCAATTAGAAGCTGAGAGAGGAGACCTGGTTTGAGGTGGGGGCGGGGCTGTGAGTCTGCAATAAGCTGAGGGGCAGAGCAGGAGAAGCACGTGTGAGTTGCCACCATGCCTGGAGCCTGCACCAACCTGCAGAAGACAAAACATGGCTGCTGTGTCACAGCTGCCCTCCAGATCTTGCACAGACATCTTTGGGATCAACCTTAACCCAACATACAAGGACATAAATTCTGGGAATATATTTCCAGAAAGTGAAGTTGAGACAATACAAAGTTGAGACAATACAAAGTTAAGACAGTGCCCTGCTTAAACAAGCTAATCCTTCCCCACAGAGAGGACAAAGAGCATTTATCCATCCTTGGGCAAAGTTCTTACTCCTTGCTGAGTCACATTGTCCCAGGACATCATGTGGTGTAAAACTACTTTTGTTAGGGGGAAAGGATGTCCTGTGCAAGCTCCATGCAGGCTTTGTGGACTCCACCCTCACTCCAACAAGACACTGAATATCAGGGTTGCCCTGTAACACTTTAACTTTATGATTACCATTATAACTAACCAATAAGTTGAACTTTAATTAGCACATATTATGCTAATTAAATCATCCCATGCTTAGGGCAAACAGAAAGTGGAGTAAAAATGGTTAATATACATAGAAATATATATCAAGATACAAAAGAATTTCATAATTATTTCTTCAAATCGTCATGTGATTGTAGCTGATAATTATAACTACCTCTTCCAATATCTGGTTTTTAATTTTTTCCTCACAGATAAGAGTGACTGACTTGAAATGCTAAGTAATAAATCTCCTCCAAATCTTCCTTTAATATCAAATTTTATGGTTACATTTTAAAATCAGATATAATCACTTATCCGTCAGTCACAAACAAAGGGAAAACATTTGCTAGAAGGCCAACTCTCCCAACGGGTGGTCATGCCTGTTCAAATATGGCCCAGAAACCACAAGCACAGGCAGCGCCGTCGGAGCCTCGGGATGTTGCAGCTGCGCTCTCAGGGCACAGGGCAGGGCCATAGGCACGGCCTTCATAGGCTGCCTTCATTCCACAGACCCCCTCACCCCCCGCCACACTGCTGTGGGCATTGATGTCTCCTCAGCTCAGTTACAAAAATTGCAAATCAAGAACCAACTGCCTGTTGCACTCAGAGGAGAAATGGACCAGGGTGGGTGTCTCAGCTAACTAGAAATCTCTACCTGTACCACCAGCCATGAGTCATTGGGACCTGCGCCAAAGAATGGTCAGTTTCAAAGACCCTCTCTCTACTTTCTTTTCCAGCTGTCTATTTGCCTTTTAGCCCTTTAACAGTAATTCAACCACTGAAAAAAATGAAAATAATGGAAGATTGATAGATACATAGCACATGATCATGTGACAGTGTGCAAGACTTCAGCGGTAACATCTGGGGGTTGACATGTCCTTAGTGGGCATCTTACAGACGTCATATCCTGTAGGAGTGCAGTATCAATAGCATGGTGTCTGGCGAGATCACATGCTTAACTTGGTTTATTTTACATATTAAGAAAGATTCTAGGACAGAATTTAAGGAGTGAGACTGAGAACTTTGAACTGATGGGGGAAAAATGTGACATGAAGGCCATTCTAGGACATGTGACCAACTGAGAGTGATCTACTTGTGTAGCAATGCATTGAGACCCTGACCCTCCTCAAAATCTAATAAAATTCAGTCAGATCTCAAAGATTGTTATTCTTGTTATAATTTCATACATACATAAAGAACTGAATAGCTTTTGAAAGTCAGAAGACTGTTCTTTTGTCATTTGATTTTGAAGCAGATTAAATTATTGTAAACCTTAAGCAGAACCCTAGAACCCTGTGCGGAAGAAAAAAGAGATGCACTATTGTTTTGAGTGGGATAGTCTTCACTGAGAAAGCCATAGATCTGTGAATTTTTTAAACTCCCTTAGATCCTGGATGAAGAAATATGAGTGCAAGGTGAATGAATGAACTTTAATCGACACAAGGGAGCAAAATCCAGTTTATTTTCAACGAGTTCCCAAAATTATACCACTGAAAATTATGGAAGCATGACAGCTGATTTAATTTTAATTTCTCTTCAGCTCAAACCTGTAATACCAATTGTTTTCTCCACACCCCTTTCACATATTGCCTTATTTACTGATCAATGAAAGAAAATTAAGCAAAGTCAAAGTCTGAGGTAAGTCAGACTCTTTCCTCATCTGTGCATAATCAGGTGGGCAATGCAACATGAGATACCCAATTTCCTGTGTGGGGAGCAGAATCACCCCCCAGGAACTACATAAACACCCTTCCAGGCTCTCAGAGACACTGAGCTCCCCGCTGGAGGCACAACTGCACACACGTGTCAGGGCACATACGTCCCATGGCGCCCTCCAGCCTGCTGTGGACCCTGGTGGCCTTCACCTGCTCTGGTAGGCCCGGGGCCAGGCGGAGGTGGGAGAATGGAAGGACAGCACCGGGCACAGGGTTCTAGGCATGGAGGAGGGGGCAGGAGGACTGGGGAAAAGCCAGCATGGGATGATTTGAATGTGGCTTATTTTTGTACAAGATTAATCTAAATCTATAATATTTTATTCACTGCATCTGCTCTGTTTTCTGTTTTTCCCTACAGGATCCAGTATTGCCCAGCGAGTTATTCAAGACCAGCCATCTGCAGCCACACAGGAAGGGCTGGAAGTCACCTTGAAATGTCGATATGAGACAAGTTGGAGTTACTACTATATTCACTGGTACAAGCAGCTTCCTGATGGAAAGATGACTTTCCTTATTTCTCAGTATTCTTCTAACGACAATGCAGTAAATGGTCGCTATTCTATAAACTTCCAGAAAACATTGAAATCCATCTCCCTCAACATTAAATCCTTAGAAGTGGGAGATTCAGCAAAATATTTCTGTGCTATCTGGGAACCCACTGTGTTTGAGGTGATAGTAAAAGCTGAACAAAAACCCCAGAGCTCAATAAAAGCAAGATCCCTGCACAGTAGCCAATCTGAAATCACACCTGCACATCCCAGACAGGGGATGGCAATGACTGTGGTTATTTCTTCTGTGTTCTGGAACAGGGGTTGACTTCTGAGTAAAACCTCCTTCTATGTTGTTTAGAAACAGTTGTCCAGAGTAGCTTTCTTCTAATATATTCTCAGGCTTGACTTTTTCACTTAAAGTCAGCAATACAGAACATGTGTATAGTTGCCTAATGTTGAAAAATCTGCCACATAATGACTTCAAGTGGCAGCTGCACTTAATGATGTTCATAAAACAAGCTGGGCCTAGTCATCTAGAACTATAATGAAAATTATTTCTTTAGTCATTTTCTGGTAGGCTTTATGTCAGTTAAGATGAGTCAGAGAAGTAGAACCAGTATGAGTGATGTAGAATAAGATTTCCTTATTCTAAATGCAAAGCTGCTGTGTTTGCATTGGCTACAAAGGTTGACTTTGTTATAAATCAGTTGGATTAATATTTGTAAGGGATCTTGGATGTGGACCAAACTTTGGACAAACTGATGTATTGTCCTTATGCTAGAACCCATGAAGACAGCTGGAACCCAGACAATCAAGCCACTGCTTATTTATTCTCACCCCCTCAATCTCATGGGGTGATTCCTTCAGGGGAAGTGGGTATCACTCTCATCCTGCTACATGCAGACCTGGCCCAAGACAGAGAGAGGCTGAGAGAGGAGACCTGGTGGGGGGGAGGGGCTGTGGGTCAGCAATAAGATGAGGGGCAGAGCAGGAGCAGGAAGTGTGAGTTGCCACCGTGCCTGGAGCTTGCACCAGCCTGTAGAAGACAAAACATGGCTGCTGTGTCACAGCTGCCCTCCGGATCTGGCACAAACCTCTGTGTGGCCAACCCTACCCTAAAAAATACAAGAAAACAAATTCTGGAGCTATATTCCCAGAAAGTTAAGTTGAAACAATATGAAGTTACCTCAGTGCCGTACCAAAAAAAAGCTAACCCTCCCCTTAAAGGAGGATGTTTATTTAATCATCTTTGGGTAAATTTCTTAGCTCTTCTTGCTCATTCACAATGTCCAATTAATATTTGTAGTTTAACACCGTGTTGACTGACCTTGTGATTAAGCGAAATAATTAACAAATAAGATTAACTAATAAGTAAATCTTAAGATGCTGCTTATATGCAGAGGAGAAAATGGAGGGAAAATGATTAATATACATATGAATATATTCATATAAAATTTTCCTAATTATTTCTGCAAATTGTCATGTGGTGTATCTGGTCTTTATAACTGCTTCTTTTATAACCCTTAGTTATTCATGCCCATTGCATGCACTTCCACTCACTGCTACAGCTGACTTTTATATAAAATATGTTTCTTTCAGGAGCAGTACTACATGGAATGCTATAACATGGAATAAGGAATTCTGCAAGTTCACCCACATGGTTTTGTAAAAATATTGCAAGCATACAAGGCAAACTGATATACAAGTTTGTATCCAAGTGTGTAATATTTTCAATATCCAAAGAAAATTGATACAATGTGTTTTGGAAAACAATCAAGAATGATACCTGCCTTTTTATTAGAAGTAATAAAAGTCACCAAAAGAAACCATTTCTAAAATGCTGAAACATAGCATATAAAAATTTCAAACTATTATATAAAATAAAATATTAATTTAAAAAATAATAAAAAAATAAAAAAATTCAAAGTAGCTTCCCATGAACATGAAAGTAAAACTTTTAATCTTTTTTGTTAAAAGTCACTGCTAAGAGTGTGGAAAGTCAATGAATAGTCTGCTCAAATTATATCTGCAATGGATATTTCTGGAAAAGGACTAAATGCAGAATATGTAGAAAGTTCATATAGATTAGTCAAAGTTTGGGGAAAACCAGACTCTTTTCTCATCTTTCCATAATCAAGGGCAATGCAACACGAGAAACCCTGTTTCCTGTGTGGAGAACAGCATCAAGCCTAGAACTGCATAAATGCCCTTCTAGGCCCTCAGAGGCACTGAGCTCTCAGCTGGAGGCACAACTGCACACACGTGTCAGGGCATACACGTCCCATGGTGCCCTCCAGCCTGCTGTGGGCCCTGGTGGCCTTCACCTGCTCTGGTAGGCCCAGGGCCAGGGTGGGGGTTGGGGAGGATGAAGGGATAGCACCGGGCACATGGTGCTTATCATGTAGGAGGAGGAGGAGAGGACTGGGAAAGGGCAAGCTTATGATGACTTTAATGTACTTTATCTTTGTATAAATTAGTCTAATTCCTGCAACACTTTAATAACTGTGTCAGCTCTGTTTTCTGTTGTTCTCCACAGGATCCAGTGTGGCTCAGAAAGAGTCTCAAGAACAACCAGCTACAACCTTGCAAGAAGGGTCAGCATTCACTGTGAACTCTCAATATGATACAAGTCAGAGTGAATACATTATTTCGTGGTATAAGCTGTCTCCTGATGGGAAGATCACTTTCCTTATTTCTCAGTATTCTAATAACAACAATGCAATACAGGGGCGCTATTTTATAAACTTCTGGAAAGCAGACAAAAGAATATCCCTCACCATTTCACCTTTACAATTGGATGATTCAGCAAAGTATTTCTGTTTTATTTTGGAACACACTGTGTTTGAAGTGATAGTAACAGCTGAACAAAAACACCAGAGCTCCATAAAAGCAAGAGCCCTGCTCAGGAGCCAAACTGCAATCATACCTTCATATCCCAGACAGGCAATGGCAGTGACTGTGGCTGCTTCATCTGTGGTCTGGATCAAGGGGTTGACTTCTAAGTAAAACCTCCTTCTGTGTTATTTTAAAACAGGTGTCCTGAGTAACTTTCTTCTAGCACATTCTCAGGCACGAATGTTTGACTTAAAATCAATCACATAGGATATGTGTATAGTTGCCTACATTGAAATAACTTACCCATAATAATTTCATGTAATAGCTACACTTAAAGATGCTCACATCACAAACTGTGACTAGTCATCTGGAATCATGATGAAAATAATTTCCTGAGGTCTTTCCTCTCAGGCTTTGAGTCACTTATGTTTAATCAGAGAAAAGACCAAAAGGGATCAATTACAAGGATTAGACCTCATGCCATTACTGGAACTGGTAAAAAAAAAAATACACATAAAGAGTTATATTTGTATTGGCTATAGAACTTGAATTTGTTATAAATCTCTTAGAGTAAAATTTGCAAGGTAACATGGATATGGACAAAAATTGGATAAATTGATCTGTAAGGATATACTAGAACCAATGAGGACAATTGGAACACAGAAGATCAAATAGCAACTTGTCCTTCTTTCACCAACCCAGTCTCACAGTGTGGCACCTTCAGGGGAAATGGGTATCACTTGCATCCTACTACATGCAGACCTGGCCCAAGACAGAGAGAAGCTGAGGAGACCTGGTGGGGAGACCTTATTGCTGTGAGTCAGCAATAAGATGAGGGGCAGATCAGTAGCAACACATGCGAGTTGCCACCATGCTCTAAGCCTGCACCAATCTGCAGAAGACAAAGCATGGATGCTGCATCACAGCTGCCCTTCAGATCTTGCACAAACCTCTGTGTGGCCAACCCTAACTTAAAAAATACAAAAAAAGCAAATTCTGGGGTTTATCTCCAAAAAGTTAAATTGAGACAATACAAGGTTGCCCCAGTGCACTGCCAAAAACAAGTTAGTCCTCCCCCACAAAGAGGGTCAAGTTCATTTATCCATTCTTGGGCAAAGTTCTTACCCCTTTTTGCTGAGTCACACAGTACCATTCATATCCTATATTTTAACCACTGTATTAACTTTATGATTTATAAAAATAATTAATCAATATGATTAATTAATGAATCTTATGCTACTGCATAGAGGCAAAAAGAAAGGGGAGTAAATATGGTTAACATAGACATAAATGTATTTATCACCAAGTTAAAAAAGATTCATAAGTATTTCTGCATATTGTCATGTGATTGTAGCTTTACTGAGAACTACCACTTCCATTACCCACTGTATAATCTCTCTGCCCACAGAAGCACCTCCACTCACTGCGTTCCTGACTTTGTATAAAACAAGCTCCTTATTCAGGAGCAACACATTGTGGAATGTGTTAAAGATGAATTAGAAATTCTGCAAGTCCCCTCCTATGATTTTGGCAGAAATATTTAAGGCATGGATGGTGAATCCATATTAAAAATATTGATTTTTTGGGGATTAAATCTTTTCAATTATCTACAGAAAATTGATACATCATATTTTGGGAAACATAATCAAGAATGATGCCTGACTTTTCATCAGAAATAATAGAAGTCACCAAGAGAAACCATTTTAAAGTGCAAAAATAAAGCTAATTTATTTTCAACCTAGATTCCCATGAAAAGTATAATATTAAATTCTTTCTTGAAAGTCACTGCTAAGAATATGTGTAGGGGCAGGATAGGGACAGAGCAGGTTATCTATGATCGGAGCAGATGGGGTATAGGAGGAGTCCTAGAGCCCTCGGTGGCTTTCTCAGGCTTTTACTGAGCTTTTACATGTGGTGCAGCAACAAGGTACATGGCAGGCAGAGGTGCCAGGGAGCCAGGAGGCCGGGGGGCCAGGAGGCCAAGAGGCCTCCAAGCCCCCAGCAAGTCTTCACTCTAGGCTTCTCTCTCTCTTCTGGCGTTCTCTCTCCCCTTCTCTCTCCTGCCTCTCTCCTGCTTCTGCTTCTCTTGGTGACTATCTCAATATTCCTCCCATGGCCCACAGAAGTAAATAAGACAGCTTATAGCAATGTAACAACTGCAAGTGCACATCAGGCAGGGCAATCCTAATGATGGGAGGGCAGAAAAGCCTGAAAACTATTTACCCTACAATACGGAAAGTCATACTTCCCTGGTGGCGTAGGGGTTAAGGCTGAGCACTAACATCACTGAGCCTGAGTTCCATCCCTGGCCAGGTTGCTGATCCACATGGCACAGCAGACCTCTCCTGTCTTGCCTACCCCTCTCAGCAGTGTATTTCAGTAAACTCACCTGTCCTGCTCTCCATTGTGTCTCTGGTGAGTGTTCTCATCTCCCAAACTTCTGTCCTACACCCCAGCTCTTCTACACAAAGTAAAGAAAGAATGTGGAAAGTCACGGCCCAGTGTGACACTGCACCTGTAATGCATATCTCTGGAAAAGGACTGAAATGCAGAACATGTAAAAAGTTAATATAAATCACTAAGGAAATTTAAAAAATAGTAAAATCTTGAGGAATGACTTCTGAAATGATATCCCATATTTTAATATGGAGTAGTTAATAAACAGAAAAAAAGCAGTTATTGGTGTTTACAGAATAGAAAAAAATAGAGTTCACTTAGAAAGGCAGGTTTTACTATGAAAAAAGAAAGTTGATATTTCTTGAGCTTATTCATATATCAGGACTAAGGTAACCATTTCATCCATTATCTAATTTAAATATCATCAACCTTAGAAGATAATTTCTATTGTTGCCACTTTTTATAGTTGTGAAAAGATACAGACCTTTCTGTAAGCACCTCTAACTTATATATTCACCTCTAACTTATATATTCACCTCTAACTTATATATTCACCTCTAACTTATATATTCAGCAGAGGGTAGCATCTCAGAGGGCTTCAGGGAGTGAGGTTTGGATAATGAGAATCAACTGACCCCAGAAGAGGTCTCAGTGATGGTGACATTTATGGTTTCAACTGGAAACCCCCCCAAAAAACAATCAAACAAACAAACAAAAAGTATATGCCAAAGCTAGGTACAAATTGCCCCGGGAAAATAGAGGAAATCATCTACTAACCAATTTATAGCTCTAAATGTTTTAACCAGTATCTCCCAGTTTTTGTGCTAGGGTGAATAGGGGCTGGAAGGAGAGATGATCTATTATTTTCAAATACTTGGAGCATTTTCTGTATCAGAACTTTGCCCGATGACTTGGCCCTCTCTGTAATACACCTCCCTCCCCGCCCCCCATATCTGCATGGTGCACCCCTCCACTTCCTTCATATCTGTATTCAAGTGTCACCACTTGGGACAGTGTTTAGCTAACTCTCTCTTCTCCCTGAGAACCAGGCTCCAGCACACTCCAAGCGTCAGGAAGGAAAGCAGCTCTTTGCTGTAGCGCTGCCCCTTAGTGTTGAGTGAAAATATTCTGTGAGCCTGACACTGGCCTTCTGCTGCCCTCCAGTGTTCCCTGGTTAGACTGTGGCCACGCTTGGTCCCCACAGGGGTTGCTGTTGCTGAATCAGGCAGTAACCTTCACACGGTAGAGAGAATTGTGGAGAACTGTCTGTTTTTAATTTTTTTTCCTCACAGATACGAAAGTATTGACTTCAAAATGACAAATATAACACATAGGATGTTTTGGGCTGGAGAATAATAGGGTTATCTTGGAGAAAAAACTTGGCATTAATGCACAAGGTGGGATAAAAAATGACAACCCTTTTGCCCTGTTGATAGGAAGATATTGGTGCAGATACTATGGAAAGCAGTGTGGGGGTTCTTGAGAAAATTAAAGATAAAATTACTATATGATCTAGCAATTGTACTCTGGATATATAGCAGAAACAAAAAAATCACTATATAAACATGATGTCTGATTCCCCCCACCCCCACCCCCGAGTCATTGCAGCATTATTTAAAAATGTTTTGTCATTGAAACAATGTTAAGGATTCATTAACAGACAAATAAGTAAATAAGAAACAGACACAAACAAGTGTGACTGAACACTTTGGAGCAATGTGATTAAAAAAAAAAGGTGACATCAGGACCATCTCAGGACATGGGACCTAGTCATTGCGATCTAATTGTGGAGGAAACGTAGCGAGCACCCTAGCCCTCTTCAGGGTCAAATAAATAACACTCAGTGTCAGACTTCAAGAGATAGTATGTTATTGCTGTTATAATTCGTAAACACATAAACAACTTATAGCTTTTGAAAGTCAGAAGGACTTATCTTTAGTCATTCGATTTTGATTCTGAAGCAGCTTCATTTATTGTAAAACTTGGGCAGAATCTTAGGACACAGTAAGGAAGAAGAAAGACACGTGGCAGTTGTTTTGAATAGAACAGTCTTCCCTGAAAAAACAGCACTTTGAATTTTTCAAAAAAATTCATTAGATTCTGGATAGAGAGAAATGAGTGCAAGGTAAATGAATGACTATTGAATAGACACAAAGAGGGGTGAAATGCATAATACATTCTATTTTCACTAGCACAAAATTATTCCACTTAATATTCTACTAAAATCATCAATGTGTGTCAGCTGATTCAATGCTCATTAACCTTCAGCTCAAACCTGTAATACTAATTGCTTTTTCACATTCAGCCTCACTTAAATATCAGGGAAGAGAAGCAGGCAAAATCCAAGTTTGGAGTGAGCCAGACTCTTTCTCATCTGTGCATAACCAGGTGGGCAATGCAACATGAGAAACCCTGTTTCCTGTGTGGGGAGCAGCATCACCCCTAGGAACTACATAAACACCCTTTCAGGCTCTCAGAGACACTGAGCTCCCCGCTGGAGGCACAATTGTACACACATGTTAGGGCACACACGCCCCATGGTGCCCTCCAGCCTGCTGTGGGCCCTGGTGGCCTTCACCTGCTCTGGTAGGCCCGGGGCCAGGTGGGGTGGGGAGGATGGAAGGACAGCACCGGGCTCAGGGTGCTTGGTGTGGGTGAGGGGAAGGAGGCCAGCATGGGATGATTTCAGTGTGGTTTGTTTTTGTGTAAGATTAGTCTAATTCTATAATATTTTATTCACTACCTCAGCTGTGTTTTCTGATTCTCCCTACAGGATCCAGCATGGCCCAGAAAGTTACTCAAAACCAGCCAAATATGTTCAAGCAAGAGGGGTCATCAGTTGACCTGAAGTGTCAGTATGAAACAAGTTGGACTGACTACTATCTTTATTGGTACAAGCAGCTTCCTGATGGAAGAATGACCTACATCATTAAACAGTATTCTTCTACCCAAAAAATGGGTGAAAAAATGGGTCGCTATTCTATAGACTTCCAGAAAACAGCCAATAACATCTTCCTCAACATTGTGTCTTTACAATTGGATGATTCAGCCAAGTATCTCTGTGCTCTCCAAGAGAGCACAGTGTTTGAAGTGATAGTAAAAGTTGAACAAAAAACCCAGACTGAATAAAGGCTAGGGCCCTGCTCAGGAGCCAAGCTAAAATCACACCTGCACATCCCAGACAGACAACGGCAGTGACTGCGGCTGCTTCTTCCGTGGTCTGGATAGGGGGATTGAATTCTGAGTAAAACCTCCTTCTACATCATGTGGAAAAAGGTGATCAGAGTAACTTTGTCCTAATAAATTCTCAGTCATGAATATTTGACTTAAAATTAAGCTTACAGAGAATATGTATTGTTGTCTTATGTTGAAAAATCTTGCCCCAGAATAATTTCAAGTGGCAGCTGCATTTAAAAATCTTCACATCACAAGCTTGCCCAGTCATCTGAAATCATCATGAAAATCACTTCCTGGCCCTTTCCTCTCAGGCTTTCTTCGTAGCACTCTGGGCGATGTTTTGTCTTTCTGGTAAATATAAGAAGAGCTGTAGACTCACACCAAACAATATTTGTGTACTCCTGACAACATACTGAATGTTTGAATTCAGAGGGCCCTTGGGTGCTTCTTAGACCTTTTAAGAACTTAAGCAGTTTTTATCATCAATGAATATACTTTCATTGCCATTACCACGCAAATTCCAATTCAATCCTGGAGAGATGACACAAGTCAGAAGATTATTTTGATTTCATTTGTTTGAGGGATGATTGCTATTGCAGGACTTGGTGGCTGTGACTTCTGTTTGTCTCTTATGTGGAAGCCAAGGACCAGGGTCCCATTTCAACTTAGAGTCAGTTTGGAGGCAAGAGAACAACCAAAATATGGATGAATATTTCCCACCACAGCTATAAATCTGTTTCAGATAAGCCCCCAGATTTTATCACAGATTGATTTACCAATCTTGGAAATTTTAAGTAATTAATCTCCTCCAATATTTCCTTTAATACAAACTATTTGCTCGTCCTTTGTCAGATATAGTCATTTATTATTCAATCACGAAAAAAGTCCAGATACCCAACTCATTCAGATGTGGCCCAGAGAAACCACACTCACAGGCAGCACTGTCTGAGCTGCAGAGCTTGTAGCTGTGCTGTTAGGCATAGGGCAGGGTCATTGGCACAGGGAGAAATGCTGCCTTCACGTGGTCCCCAGGTGCTGTGGGCATTGATAATCTCCTCAGCTCAGTTACAAAAATTGCAAATCAGAAATCAACTGCTTGTTGCACTCAAAAGTAAAGTGGGCCAGGGTGGGTGTCTCCACTAATTAGAACTCTCCCCCTGCACCACCCAGCCATGAGTTATTGGGAGGATCTTCATGTTTCACAGACCCTGTCTGTCATTCTTTTTCAGACATCTATTTGATTCTTTGTCCTTTTACATTAATTCATCTACTGAAACAATGAACATACCAGAAGACTGATCCCTCTGTAACTCTTAATCATGTAATAGTGTGCAAACTCAGCTCGCAACCTGTGGGGCTGACATGTATTGAGAGTATGCAATGACAGACATCACATCTGTGGTAGTGGAGTATAGGTTGTACAGTGCCACAGAGAGATCAGAATGCTAATTGGATTTAACTTTAGAAGTTAAAAAAAGAACCCAGTTATGGAATTTAACAAATGAGACTGAGCACTTTAGAGCAATGGGATAAAAAATGTGACATCAGGACAATTCCAGGACACACAACCTACAATTGCAATCTTTGGGGGGAGCAATAGTATGAACACCTGGACCCTCTTCAGAGTCTGGTAAACTCAATGTCAGGTTTCAAGAGATAACATGTTATTGCTGTTATAATTTCATAAACACATAGAGCAAGGTGTTCCTTCAGCTTGATAACAAAACCATCAGATATTTATCTTTTTTCTTCTGACTTATTTCTCTTAGCATAACCTCTTCCAGCCCCATCCATGTTGCCACAAAAGGCATGAGTTTACCTTTTTTGATTGTTGAGTAATATTCCATTGTGTGTATATATCACATCTTCTTGATACATTCACCAGTTTTGGGGTATTTAGGTTGTTTCCATATCTTGGCTATTGTAAATAGTGCTGCAAAAAATATAGGAGTGCAGGCTTCCTTCTGGATAAGAGTTTTGGTGTCCTTTGTGAAATCTCCCAGCGGGTGTCCAACAAAAACACACCCCAGAGGCAGCACTGTCTTGGCTATGGGACCTAGCCCCTGACAACAGGAGCACTGCCTGGGCACAGGGTGATGCTGCCAACACCTGCTCCCCCCCCTGCTGCTGGGGGCATTGATGGTCCCCTCAGCTCAGTTACAAAAATTGCAAACCAGGAATCAACTGCCTGTTGCTCTCAGGGTGATGTGGGCCAGTGCAGATGTCTCAGCTAATTAGAACTCTCTCCCTGCACTACCCAGTCATGAGTTACTGGGAACTGTGCCAAAGAATCTCTGTATTTTAAAGACCCTGTTTTCTCCCCCCAGATGTCAATTTTACTTTTTGATCTTTTTATATTAGTTCACCCACTGAAACAATGACATCAGTGGAAGATGGCCAGCTACATAGCAGGGGGCCTTGCAATAGCAGCAGCACTTCAGATAACAACTTCTGTGGGTTCACATGTACTAAGTTGCGCATCTTACAGAGAGCACATTGTAGGAGTGGATAGTAGATAGCGCTGTGTCATGTAGAGGTTTAGCAAGCTTATCTTGATTTGATATAACAAAGTAACAAAAAAATTCATCCATGGAATTTAACAAAGGAGGGTGAACACTTGGGACAAACATTGTAAAACATGACATAGGAGCCATTCTAGGACATGTGAGTGCTAAGTGACTATTTGTGCAGCAAGAGCCCCAAGACCCTGACCCTCCTCAGGTATAACAAATAAAACCCAGGGGCCTCCCTGGTGGCACAGGCAGTTGAGCGCAGTGCTGTGAAGCTGTCTGCAGCCTCTGCAGCATGGGTTCGATCCCGGCCTACTGAGGAGATACCCACATGGTGTGGCAGGCCTCTCCTGTCTCTCCCGCTGCTCCCCTGAGAAGTGTATTTCAGTCGAACCACCTGTTCTGTTCCTGCTCTGTCTCTGGTGAATCCTCTCACCCTCCCGCACATCTGGCCTATACCCTGGTTCTTGTACAAATAAATAAATATTAAAAAAAAAAAACCTCAGTATTAGTTTCAAAAGATGAACCTAACATGTTATTCCTGTTATTTTCATAAACACACAAAAACTGAATAGCTTTTGAAAGTCAAAAGACTGATCTTTTATCATTTGATTTTTCACTGGAAGCAGTCTTATTTATTGTAAGCCTTCAACAGAGCCCTCTAACCCAGTAGGAAAAAGAAAGAGACACACTAATTGTTTTTGAATAGTTTAGTCTTCACTGAGAAAACCACAGGTCTGTGAATTATCAAAAAATTTCAAGGAATTCATGATGGAGAGAAAGGAATGCAAGGTAAATTCATGACCATAAAATACATGAAAGGAGGGGGAATTCCATAATACAGTCTATTTTCAATGAGTTCACAAAATTATTGCCTCAAAATTTTCAGTGTATGTCAAATGATTCAATGTCCATTTTCCCACAGCTCAAAACTGTGCTATGAATTTCTTTTTTCATGCATCTTTATACCTACTGCTTCACTGAATTACCAAGGAAAGACAAGTGGACAATAATAAGGTTTGGGTGAAGCAGACTCTTTTCTCATGTGTGCATAACCAGGTGGGCAATGCAACACGAGAACCCTATTTCCTGTGTGGGGAGCAGCATCACCCCCAGGAACTACATAAACACCCTTCCAGACCTTCAGAGACACTGAGCTCCCTCCTGGAGGCACAACTGCACACACGTGTCAGGGCACACACACCCCATGGTGCCCTCCAGCCTGCTGTGGGCCCTGGTGGTCTTCACCTGCTCTGGTAGGCCCGGGGCCAGTCAGGGCTGGGAGGATGGGAGGACAGCACCGGGCACAGGGTGCTTGGCATGGATGAGGGGGAAGGAGGACTGGGGATAGCCGGTATATGATGATTTCAATAGTTGATTTTTGGACACAAAATTATTTTCTTTTTTTTTAACTATTTAATTTTATTTATTTGTTTATTTTTTTAATTTTATTTTTATATTCCCCATACAATTGCAACTTCCTTATTTTGATTCCAATCCCTCCTTTCCCCGCCCCCCACCCCCATAGAGTGGACACAAAATTAGAATAATTCTATAATATTTTATTCACTGCATCAGCTGTATTTTCTGTTTTTCTCCATAGGATCCAGTGTGGCCCAGAAAGTTATTCAGAACCAGCCAACTACAGCTAAACAAGAGGGATCAGCTGTCACCTTCAATTGCCAGTTCGAAACAAGTTGGAGTAACTACATTCTTTATTGGTACAAGCAGCTTCCTGATGGAAAGATCACACTCATTATTCATCATCTTTCATCTTCTGGCAACAAAGCAAAAAATGATCGCTATTCTATAGACTTCCAGAGAGCAAAGAGAACCATCTCCCTCACCATCTCACCCTTGCAATGGGAAGATTCAGCCAAGTATTTCTGTGCTCTCAGTGAGATGCACTGTGTTTGAAGAGATAGTAAAAGCTGAACAAAAACCCTGAGCTCAAGAAGAGTAGGACCTCTGCTTGGCAGCCAAACTGAAATCACACCTGCACCTCCCAGACAGGCGATGGTGGTGACTGTGGTTTCATCATCTGTAGTCTGGACTGGGGTGACTTCTGAGTAAAAGCTCCTCTTATGTCATTTGGAAAGATGTGTCCAGAGAAATTTCTTTTAAATCATTCTCAGTCATGAATTTTTGACTTAACATCAGTCTTACAGACAATATAAAGAGTTGCCTAACACTAAAAAAACTTGCCCCACAATCATTTCAAGTGGCAGCTGCATTTAGAGATGCTCACATCACAGGCTGGATCTTGTCATCTAGAATCACCACGAAAATCATTCTTAGCTCTTTCCTCATAGGCTTTGTGTCAATTAAGATACAATCAAAGAAGCAGAACCAGTATGAGTGATGTAGAGTAAGAGATTTTAATTACAAGGTTTAGAACTCTTGCCACTGCTGGAACAGGTAGAGGAATCTGTGCAAAGCTCTTATGTTTGCTTTGGCCACACAGCCTGAATTTGCTATAATTCAGTTGGATTAAACTTTGTAAGGAACCTTGGATGTAAAGAAAAGCATGGACAAACTGACCTGTTTATTTTCAAGCTAGAACCCATGAGGACAATTAGAAACCAGACAAAATACAGCTGTCTACTGTCACTTACTTATGGGCTTAGGCACCTTCAGGGGAAGTGGGTATCATTTGCATCCTGCTACATACAGACCTGGCCCAAGACAGAGAGAGGCTGAGAGAGGAGACCTGGTGGGGGCAGGGAAGGGGGGCTGTGAGTTAGCAATAAAATGGGGCAGGGCAGAGCAGGAGCAGCACCTGAGAGTTGCCACCATGCTTGCAGAAGACAAATCATGGCTGCTGCATCACTGCTGCTCTCCACATCTTGCCCAGACATCTTTGTGACCAGCCCTAACCCAACGTAATATAGGAAGCAAGTTCTGGGGAACACATTTTCAGAAAGTTGAGTTGAGACAAATCAATGCCACAACAGTGACCCCAAAACAAAATATCCCTCCCTACCAAAGAGCATCAAGTTCATTTATCCATCTTTGGACAAAGTTCTTAATCCCCTCTTGATGAGCCACTCTCCATTGCTACTTTGTAGTTGTTAACCTCTCAGTTCACTTCATAATGAACCAATATGATTAGCTAATATGATTAACTTTAATTAGCACCTCTTATGCTACTGCACATAAGCAAATGTGTAATGGGAGTAAAAATGGGTATTGTACACATATATGTATACCAAAATGAAAAAGCATTTCAAACTATTCTCCAATAAATCATGTGATTATGGCTGGCTCATGTGATTATTATAGCTCATGTATTTATAACCAGCTCTTCCATTCCCCATTGCATAGTCTCTTTGCCCATAGCCAGCACCTCCATTTTCTGCTCTACCTGACTTTTATTTAAAACAAGTTTCTTATTCAGGAGCAATGCTACATGGAATATCATAAAGTTAAGTACAGAATTTTACAAATTCACCTCTTGGAGAGGTTGTTCTGGCAGAAAGATTGCCGAAACAATGGGAAATCCATATTCAAAGTGTCTATTTATTGGGAGAGAGGTGGTGGGGGAGTCTTTTAAATTTCCAGAGAAAATCAACACTTTGTTCTCTAGGAAACATAATCAAGAATGATGCCTCATGAAAAATCACAAGTAACAGATGAAAACAATTTTAAATGGCGTATTTAAAAAAAATAAAGCTTTTAAGCTACCTCCTCATAAACAGGAAAGCATCATTTTAAATTCTTTGTTAAAGATCACTAAGAATTTGGAGTGTCAATGCACACACTATTAAACTAAATTCAAATTTTGAACATATAAAAAGTTCATATAAATCTATAAGAAAAGGTAACAATGAATGTGGCAAAAAACTTGAAAAACCTTGTCAGAAGTATGATATCCCACAGCTTATAAACATGGGGGGAAGCATTTGATATTAGATGACAATCAACTGACCTCAGGACAACTGACTGGAACTCTCAGGGATGGTGACATTTCTGGTTTCACTGGAACACACACATCCCTGCCCTCCCCCCTCCCCCAAAGCTCAACAAAGTAGAAAAGAAAATGCCATATCTAGGTACAAATTGCCACAGAATCAATAGATGAGGAAATCATTCACCAATCATTAACTGTGCTGAATGTTTCAACCAGTCTCTTCACAATTTTTTTTGCTGGAACGAATAAGGAGCATGAGGAGGGAGATATTACTCCTGAAACACTACAAACATATTTTCCTATCAGAACTTTGCCCCATGCCTCACCCTCTGCATGTAATGTCATCCCCCCAAATGTCTGCACAGTGTACCTCCCAGCTTCCTTTATGTCTGTATTCAAATGTCACTACTTGGGGCAGTCTTAAGCTAACTCCTCTTCTTGAGAACCAGGCTCCAGCACACTCCAAGCAACAGGAAGGAAAGCAGCTCTTTGCTGAAGTGTGCCCCCTGGTGTGTGAAATGTTTTGTGAGCCTGACACTGGCCTCCTGCTGCCTCCAGTGTTCCCTGGCCTCAGTGTGGCTTGGCCTGGCCCCTATAGGAGCTGCTGTTGCTGACCAGTTAGTGAGATTACCATTATAGATTTTTAATCTGGTTTTTAATTTTTTCCTTGCAGTTATGAACATGATTGACTTCAAAATGACAAATATAAGACATAGGTAAGTTTGGGTTGAAGAGTAATGAAGTTATCCTGGGGAAAAATGACATTTGTTGTGTAAAGTGGGAGGTTTTTTTTGTGTTAAATGTGATTGTCTACAGTTCTGTCTTTAGTATATCATCAAAGCACCCCGAAAAGGAACAAGGGATGGAGAAAAATAAACCATTGTAGGGGACACTGCTTAGTGTTCCCGACGTGTTATCCTAAGCCACCCATGTCCCTACACAGTATGCTTGATGGGCCGATTTCCCCTGAATAGTAAGAAACATGACAGACCTTGATACTTATGATCATATTAGAAATGAGGTCAATGTTGATGTTAGATTCCACTGCAGGTGCAGATTGTGGTTCCAGCTCCCCCCTGCACTCCTCCCGACACACTGCAGGCATCTGGCTGAGAACCTAAACAGGGAAGTCACATGGAATCATTTGCGTGGCTTGTCTGATTTCATTTATTTCTGTCTGGATCTTGTAGATTGGTTCTGTCCCCCATTAGGAAGGCAGCCCCTCCCAAAATCCCAACAACATTTCATAGTATAGGCAAAATGGTTGAAGCTGGTCACAAAGTACAAAATTCCAGACCTAAGTCCTAGGATATAACGAACAGCATGGCAATTGCCTATTCTCTTATAATTATATAAAATTATATATGTGAAAGAAATTTGCAATACCATTATATATATATATATACATATATATATACACAAACACACACACACGTGTGTGTGTGTGTGTGCCGTGATTTTCTTGAGACTGAAGGATACAGAGTTAATAAGAGAAAAGCTATTATCAAAATAGTAGAGGGAGGGAGAATAGGAAACACCATAACCTCACCAGAACTTCTGTGGCTTCGCATGGCATGTGAGGAAACCAAGGAGAGCCTGAAGACTATTGCCACACGTTATCACAATTATTATCACAGACTATCTTTACGGTTGTCGAACAAAACATATTTTTGAAAGTCAGAAGGGCTGATCTTTAATCATCACTTTTGAAGCAGCTTCATTCATTATAAAAATTAAGCAGAACTCTAAGACCTAGTAAGAGAGAAGAAAGGCACATGGGGTAGTTGCTGTGAATAGGATAGTCTCCACTCAGACGTTGTTTTTGGATTTTCTAAAAAAAGTCATTAGATTCAGTGTGGACAGAGATGGGTGCAAGGTAAATGAATGACCATTAATTAGATACAAGAAGGACAAAATACATAGTAAATTCTATTTTACAAAGGGCATCAATATTATTCCACTGATTCTATCCTCCAGCTCAAACCTGTAATACTAATTGCTTTTTCACATCCAGCCTCACTTAATTACCAGGCAGAGAAGTAGACAAAGTCAAAGTTTAGGGAAAGTCAGACTTTTTTCTTCTGTGAATAACCAGGTGGGCAATGCAACATGAGAAACCCTGTTTCCTGTCTGGGGAGCTGCATCAAGGCCCAGGAACTACATAAGTACCCTTCCAGGCTCTCATAGTCACTGAGCTCTCAGCTGGAGGCATAACTGCATACACGTGTCAGGGCACACAAGCCCCATGGCGCCCTCCAGCCTGCTGTGGGTCCTGGTGGCCTTCACCTGCTCTGGTAGGCCTGGGGCCAGGCGGGGGTGGGGAGGATGGGAAGACAGCACCAGGCTCACGGTGCTTGACATGGAGGTGGGGGAATCGAGGTTGGGGAGAAGCCAGGATATGATAATTTCAATGTGGTTTATTTTTGTACCAGAATAGTCTAATTCTATAATATTTTATTCACTGCATCATCTCTGTTTTCTGATTTCCCTACAGGATCCAGTGTGGCCCAGAAAGTGACCCAAAACCAGTCAGCTATAACCACACAAGAGTGGTCAACAGTCACCCTCAACTGTCAGTATGAAACAAGTTCGATTAACTACTATCTTTATTGGTACAAGCAGCTTCCTGATGGAAAGATCAATTACCTTATTCATCAGTCTTCTTCTTCTACCAATAATGCAGAAAAGGGTCCCTGTGTTATAAACTTCCAGAAAGCAGAGAAAGCCATCTCCCTCACCATTAAATCCTTACAACTGGATGATTCAGCAAAGTACTTCTGTGCTCTCTGGGAACCCACTGTGCTTGAGAGGACACTAAAAGCCAAACAAAAACCCAGACCTCAAGAAAACCAAGAGCCCTCCTCAGGACCCAAGCTGAAATCACACCTGCAGGTCCCAGATAGGCAATGGCAGTGCCTGTGCTTGCTCCATACGTGGTCTTTTCAAAGAATTGGATTCTGAGTAAAACCTCTTTCTATGTCATTTAGAAGCAGGTGTCCAGAGTAACTTCTTCTAATACATTCTAAGTCATGAAGTTTTGACTTCAAATCAATCATCCAGAACACATGTATATTGTCTGATGCTGAATTAAATTCCCCATAAAATTTCAAGGCCAGCTGTACTTCAAGATGCTCATAAAAAAGTGGGTCTAGTCATCTGTAATATTAAGGATGAACATTTCCTTAACATTTCCCTGTTAAGCTTTGTGTCATCTAAGGTATAATCAGGGAAGCAGAACTGCCAGGAATGATGTAAAATAAAAGATTAATCACAAGGATTAGCCCTCATGCAATTGCTGGAACTGGTGGAAAATCTGTGCGAAATGGTTGTATTTGAATTGGCTATACAGCCTGTATTGGCTATACAATAGTTTAAGGTAATATTTGAATGGAAACTTGCATGTGCACAAATGTGCACACACACTGATGAAAGTATGTACTATTGTAGAATCCCTGAGGACAATTTGAACCCAATAAGGCAAATCAAATTCCTCTGTCTCTGACCTGGTCAGTCTCATGTAGTAGGTATCATTTTGCATGAGGCTACATGCAGACCTGGCCCAAGACAGAGAGAAGCTGAGAGAGGAGACTGGTGGGGGTGGGCTTTAAGTTAGCAATAAGATGAGGGCAGAGTAGGAGCAGTACGTGTGAGTTGCCACTCTTCCTGGAGCCTGCACCAGCCTGCAGAAGACAAAATATGGCTGCTGGGTCACAGCTGCCCTCCAGATCTTGCACAGACATCTTTGGGATGAACCTTAACCCAATACAAGGAGCTGATTCTGAGAAATATATTTCCAGAAAGTTAAGTGGAGACAATACAAAGGTACCACTGTGCCCTACCAAAACAAGCTAAACCTTGCTGACAGAGAGGACCAATCACATTTATTTGTAGTTGGGCAAAGTTCTTACTCCTTTTTGCTGAGTCACACTCTCCCATTGATATCCTGCCTTGACTTTGTGATTACTGTAATAAGTAACCATCTTATGCTAATTAGATACACAGAGATAAATGGAAAGGGGAGTAAAAAATGGTTAATATACATAGAAGTATATTTATATAAAGATACAAAAGAATTTCATAATATTTCTTCAAATTATCATTATCATGTGATCATAACTGATAGTTATAACTGCTTTTTCCACAGCCCATTGCATAATCTCTTTGCTCACAGCAAGCACCTTCACTCATTGCTATTTCTATTTTCTTTCTTTATTTTTTTTTAAAATGTATTTATTTATAAAAGAACTGGGGTATAGGCCAGATGTGCAGCATGGTGAAAGATCTCACCAGAGAGAGAGCAGGGAACAGAACAAGCAGACTATTGAAATACACTGCTGAGGGGTGCAGTGGGTGCGACAAGAAAGGTCTGCCACGCCATATATGGGATTCTTTTAATTTTTTTAAAAAATTCATTAGATTATGGATAGTGAGAAATGAGTGCAAGGTAAGTGACTGACCATTAAATAGATACAGGAGGCGCCAACTACAAAATACATTCCATTCTAAAGGGGTCCCAAAATTATTCCACTTAATATTCCACAGAAAATTACCATGTGTGTCAATGATTTAATACTTGTCAATGTTCAGATCAAACTGTAATACTTATTGCTTTTTCATATACAGCTTCACTCAAATTCCAGGGAAGAGAAGTAGACAAAGTCCAAGTTTTCTCATCTTTGGCAATGCAACATGAGAAACCCTATTTCCTGTGTGGGGAGAAGCATCACCCCGAGGAACTACATAAACGCCCTTCCAGGCTCTCAGACACACTGAGCTCCCCGCTGGAGGCACAACTGCACACACGTGTCAGGGCACACATGCCCCATGGTGCCCTCCAGCCTGCTGTGGGCCCTGGTGGCCTTCACCTGCTCTGGTAGGGCCGGGGCCAGGCAGGGGTAGATGAGGATGGAAGGAGAGGACCGGGCACAGGGTGCTTGTATGGATGAGGAGTGAAGGAGGACTGGGAGAGCCAGAATGTGATGATTTCAATATGGTTAATTATTAACAATTAAGAATTAATTCGCTCATAATAATTAACGGCATCATCTCTGTTTTCTAATTTTCCCCCACAGGATCCAGTGTGGCCCAGAAAGTTATTCAAGACCAGCCAGCTATAGCTACTGGAGAGCATTCAGCAGTCACCCTGAAGTGTTGGTATGAAACAAGTTGGAGTGCATACTCCCTTTCCTGGTACAAGCAGCTTCCTGATGGAAAGATGACTTACATCATTGAGCAGTATTCTTCTGCCAAGAATGCAAAAAAGGGTCGCTATACTATAAACTTTCAGAAAGCAGACAAAACCATCTCCCTCAACATTGTGTCCTTACAATTGGCTGATTCAGGCATGTATTTTTGTGTTCTTCGAGAAGACACTGTGTTTGAGGTGATAGTAAGAGCTGAACAAAAACACCAGAGCTGTGGAAGGGTAAGACCTCTTCTAGGCAGCCAAGCTGAAATCAGACCTGCACATCCCAAATAGGCAATGGGAAGTGACTGTGGCTGCCTCTTCCATGGTCTAGCTCCGGGGATTGAATTCTAAGTAAAACCTCCGTCCATGTCGTATGGAAACAGGTGTCCAGGGTAACTTTCTTTTAATACAATCTCAGTCATGAATTTTTGACTTGAAATTAGTCTTACAAGATATGTATAGTTTCCTACAACCCAAATGCCCAAAAATAGATGACTGGATCAAGAAGATGTGGTACATATACACCATGGAATATTACTCAGCATTCAAAAAAGATAAACACATGCAGTTTGCAGCAACATGGATGGCTCTGGAAGGGATCATGCTCAGCAAAATAAGCCAGAAAGAAAAAGAAAAATACCGGATGGTCTCACTCATAGCAGGGATCTAGAAAACCTAAATAAGGGACCAGGAAAAAGAATAACTATAAGAAATAAAAAATCAAAATCAACAAACAACTATGAACCAGAGACACACTGTGGGGGCGGTGGGGAAAGGAGGGGATGGGGTCAAAATAAGGGGGTTGCAATTGTATGGAGAATATAAAAATAAAATTAAAAAAAAATTTTCAGAAGAAAATGCTATTGACAAATGGTTAGTAGTTCTTAGTAAGTATAGCTAATAAACTAACTTTTGTTGATAAATGAAAAAAAAAGAATATGTATAGCTTCCTAATGTTGAAAAACTTGCAGCACAATATTTCAAGCAACAGCTGCACTGAAATATCCTCACATTACAAGGTGGGTCTAGTCATCGGGAACCGTCATGAAAATCATTTCTTCCACCCTTTGCGCTTATGCTTTCCCCTTAGCACTTGGGGAGATGTTTTCCCTTCACAGTAAATATAAGAAAAGCTGTAGACTCATGCCAAATAGTGCTTAGGTGCTCCTAACACCAACATGCCTGAATGCTTGAATTAAGAGTCCCCATGGGTTCTTCTTAGAACTTCTAATAAATTAAGCAGTGCTATGTCAACAATGAATATGATTTTATTGATGTTGCCATTCAGCCTGCAATACAGTAGTCAGAGGATGGATTTTCATTTCATTTGTTTGACTGATGCTGCTCTTCCATGACTTGGTGGCTGAGTAGGAGGAAATGGATGGTGACTTGTTTGTCTCTTATGTGGAAGGCAAGGACCAGAGGGCATATTTCACCTTAGAATCAGCTTGGAGGCAAGAGAAGAACCAAAATATGCATGAATATTTCCCATCACACTCATAAATTTGTTGCATATATGCTCTAGATCTTATCACAGATTAATTCACTAAACTTGAAAATTTTAAATAATCAATCTCCTCCATATTTCCTGTCATAGGAACTATAAGCCTGTGCTTTACCAGATGCAATTTATTATTATACAATCACAAAGAAAGATCAAATCTCCCAAAAGGTGTCCTGACTCATTCAGACATGGCCCAGAGAAACCACACTCACAGGCAGCACTGTGTGAGCTGCAGAACTTGCAGTTGTGCTGCCAGGCACAGGGCAGGGCCATCGGCACAGGAGGGGAATGCTGCCTTCATTTCCCCGCAATGCTGCTGTGAGTGTTGATGGTCTCCTCAGCTCAGTTACAAAAATTGCAAGCAGTCATCAGTTGCCTGTTGCACTCAGAGGTGAAGTGGGCCAGAGTGTACGTCTCAACGAATTAGAACTTTCTCCCTGAACCACCCAGATGTGAATTGTTTTGACCTGTAGCAGAGAATCTTCATATTTCAGAGACCTATAGACCTATAGATGCTTCTTTGACTTGTAATATATTAGATACAGTTACATCATCAATGAATATGATTTTATTGTTATTAACATTCAGTTGAACTACAACGTGGAGAGAGGGAGAAGTCAGAAGATTATTGTGATTTCATCTGTTTGAGCGATGCTGCTATTGCATGACTCGGTGGTTGAATAGGAGGGAAGGGCAGGGTGACTACTGTTTGTCTCTTCGGTGAAAGCCAAGGACTAGGGGGCACATTTCATCTTGGAATCAGCTTGAAAGCAAGAGAACAACCAAAATACGGATGACTGCCGGAGACCAGCCTCTGGCAAAATGTCGTGTCAGGGGTTCCTGAAAGGATGAGACGGCCTCGGCGACACGTTAAGGGCTGAAACTTAAGGGCTGAGGGGAAGGGGGTGAGGTAGAATGAGGAGACACTGACACTTGGTGAGGTGCTAGTATCTTCTGCCAAGAGGCTCAGCTGGTCTTTATTTATTTATTTTTGGTAAGCAGAAAAATTACGTCATCATGTGCAAAGCAGAAACAATTAGTGTATTTTATTCCCATGGGCTACTGGCTCCTACGGGTCCCAGCTAGACGGTAGCCTTCAAGGTTAATAGATAAAAAACCAAACCTAACAGTAAAACTTATGTCTAAAACTTAGACAATTACCTAAGACAGTGGATAGCCGCCAGCACATCCCTATCAGCTACAGCCTCAGCATCAAAAGACGATTCTATTCATATGGCCTTCAGCCGGAGACCAGCTGCTACTCAGCTATCAGAACTTTTTCTACCTAGAAACTTCTTAACACAGTTGACTTCATTTAAAAACTTTCCTAAGAAACTTCTAAATAAAAAGGAACTTCAAAAAAAGCAAAAGAAGGGCTTACTATAATAGTTGTGCTGGTTTGCTTGTCAGATATGTACAATAAATTGTGTCCCATTGTCAAGTGGGCCAAATTGTGTAGTAACTAATTTCTAAACAGGTAATTTTCCATGCCAATTGCTTGCAGTCTACTGATACATATAATTTATTGCCTAATGTACTTTTCTGATAAATTTTTCTCTTTTTATGACCAAGAACAAAAAATAAAGGGATGTTAAGTCTTCAGCCCCACGGTGTGAGGCATAAGGAATCTTCGGCCCCACGGTGTGAGGCCCTTTGAACTTCGCTGCTTGCCAGTGTCTTATCTGGCTGGGGCATCAAGGCCTCCTGCAGCAGATGACTATTTCCTATCACACCCAATAATTTGTTTCAGATATGCCCTCAGATTGTATCCCAGATTAATTCACAAAACTTGGAAATTTTAAGTAATCAATCTCCTTAAATAGTTCCTTTAATAACTGTGTTTTAACAGTTATAAACATTCATTATTCAACCAGAAAAGAAAGGTGAAATCTCCCAGTGGGTGTCCAACAAAAACACATCTCAGAGGCAGCACTGTCTTGGCTGTGGGACCTGGCACTTGACAACAGGAGCACTGCCTGGGCACAGGGTGATGCTGCCACCAACTGCTGCCCTCCTGCTGCTGGGGGAATTGATGGTCTCATCAGCTCAGTTACAAAAATTGCAAACCAGGAATCAACTGCCTGTTGCTCTTAGGGTGATGTGGGCCAGAGCAGATGTCTCAGCTAATTAGAACTCTGTCCCTGCACTACCCAGTCATGAGTATTGGGGCCTATGCCAAAGAATCTCTTTTTTTCAAGGACTCTGTTTTTCCCCCAGATGTCAAATTTACCTTTTGACATATTAGTTATATTAGTTTTATATTAGTTTTATATAGTTTTATATTAGTTCACCCACTGAAATAATGAAATCAGTGGAAAATGGACAGCTACATAGCAGGGGGTCTTGCAACAGCAGCGGCACTTCAGATAACAACCTCTGTGGGCTCACATGTACTAAGTTGCGCATCTTATAGATAGCACATTGTAGGAGTGGATTGTAGATAGCGCTGTGTCATGTAGAGGTTTAGCAAGCTTATCTTGATTTGATATAACAAAGTAACAAAAAAATTCATCCATGGAATTTAACAAAGGAGGGTGAACATTGGGACAAATAGGGTAAAACATGACATAGGAGCCATTCTAGGACGCGTGATGTGCTATGTGACTATTTGTGCAGCAAGAGCCCCAAGACCCTGACCCTCCTCAGAGTATAATAAATAAAACTCAAGGGCCTCCCTGGTGGCACAGGTAGTTGAGCGCAGTGCTATGAAGCTGTCCCCAGCCTCTGCAGTGCAGGTTCGATCCCGGCTGGCTGGAGAGATACCCACATGGCATGACAGACCTCTCCTGTCTCGCCTGCGGCTCCGCTCAGAAGCGTATTTCAGTCGATCCACCTGTTCTGTACCCTGCTTTGTCTCTGGTGAATCCTCTCACCCTCCCGCACATCTGGCCTGTACCTTGGTTCTTGTACAAATAAATAAATCTTTAAAAAAAAAAAAACCTCAGTGTTAGGTTCAAAAGATGACATGTTATTCTGTTATTTTCATAAACACACAAAAACTGAATAGCTTTTGAAAGTCAAAAGACTGACCTTTTATCATTTGATTTTTCACTTAAAGCAGTCTTATTTATTGTAGGTCTTCAACAGAGACCTCTAACCCAGTAGGAAAAAGAAAGAGACACACTAATTGTTTTTGAATAGGTTAGTCTTTGCTGAGAAAACCACAGGTCTGTGAATTATCAAAAAAATTCAAGGAATTCAAGATGGAGAGAAAGGAATGCAAGGTAAATGCATGACCATAAAATACATGAAAGGAGGGGGAATTCCATAATACAGTCTAATTTCAATGAGTTCACAAAATTATTGCCTCAAAACTTTCAGTGTATGTCAAATGATTCAATCTCCATTTTCCCACAGCTCAAAACTGTGCTATGAATTTCTTTTTTCATGTATCTTTACACCTACTGCTTCACTGAATTACCAAGGAAAGACAAGTGGACAATAAAAAGGTTTGGGTGAAGCAGACGCTTTTCTCATCTTTGCATAACCAAGTGGGCAATGCAACATGAGAAACCCTATTTCCTGTGTGGGGAGCAGCATCACCCCGAGGAACTACATAAACACCCTTCCAGACCTTCAGAGACACTGAGCTCCCTGCTGGAGGCACAACTGCACACACGTTTCAGGGCACACACACCCCATGGCGCCCTCCAGCCTGCTGTGGGCACTGGTGGCCTTCACCTGCTTTGGTAGACTGGAGGCCAGGCAGGGGAGGGGAGAGGATGGAAGGACAGCACCGGGCACAGGGTGCTTGGCATGGATGAAGAAAGAAGGAGGACTGGGGGAAAGCTGGCATGTGATATCAATAGTTGATCTTTGGACACAAAATTATTCTAATTCTATAATATTTTATTCACTGCATCAGCTGTATTTTCTGATTTTCCCCATAGGATCCAGTGTGGCCCAGAAAGTTACTCAGGACCAGCCAACTACAGCTAAACAAGAGGGATCATCAGTCACCCTCAACTGTCAGTATGAAACAAGTTCAAGTGACTACTATCTTTATTGGTATAAGCAGCTTCCTGATGGAAAGATCACATTCATTATTCATCGCCATTCATCTGCCGGCAACAAAGCAAAAAATGGTCGCTATTCTATAGACTTCCAGAAAGCAAAGAAAGCCATCTCCCTCACCATTTCACCCTTGCAATGGGAAGATTCAGCCAAGTATTTCTGTGCTCTCAGTGATACACTGTGTTTGAAGTGATAGTAAAAGCTGAACAAAAACCCTGAGCTCGAGAAGGGTGAGACCTCTGCTCAGCAGCCAAGCTGAAATCACACCTGCACATCCCAGACAGGCGATAGCAATGACTGTGGTTGCATCATCTGTGGTCTGGATCAGGGGTGACTTCTGAGTAAAACCTTCTCTTATGTCATTTGGAAAGAGGTGTCTGGAGAAATTTCTTTAAATCATTCTCAGTCATGAATTTCTGACTTAAAATCAGTCTTACAGACAATATAAAGAGTTGCCTAACACTGAAAAAACTTGCCCCACAATCATTTCAAGTGGCAGCTGCATTTAGAGATGCTCACATCACAGGCTGTGTCTAGTCATCTGGAATCATCATGTAAATGTTTCACTGAGCCCTTTGCTCTCAGGCTTTGTTTCAACTAAGTATAATCAGGGAATCAGAAGTATTGTGAGTGACAAAATAAGAGTAGAGTCAGAATATTAGAACTCATGCAATTTGTTTTATGATTAATCAAAATATTTAACCAATATCATTAACATTAATCAGTAAATCTTATGCTACTACATATAGGCAAATGATAAGAGATAGTAAAAAGGATTAATATTAATATATTTATATTGAAAAAGAATTTTCACAATTATATCTGTAGATAATGATGTGACCTTAGCTGATAATTATAACTATGTCTTCTATTACTCACTGTATAATCCCTTTGCTCTGTAGCAAGCAACTTCACTCAGTTCTATACCTGAATTTTATATAAAACAACCTCCTTATTCAAGAGCAAAGCTACATGGAAATTCTTTAAAGCTGAATAAAGGATTCTGCAAGTCCACTCCTCTCATTTGCCAGAAACATTGTTGGCATGAAAAAGAAATCCATTTCAAAGTATCTTTGAGTATGAGGGGGGAATCTTAACAATAGTCAAAGAAAATTGGTACATCACATTCTGGGAAATGTAGTCAAGAATAATGCCTGCGTTTTCATCAGACGTAATAGAAGCCACTATGGGAAAGCATTTTTAAATTGCTTAAATAAAACAAATACAACTCTCAAGGTAGTTTCCCATAATCAAGAAAGTATAAATTTAAATTCATTGTGAAAACTCACTTAAGAAAGTTGAAAGTCAATGCACAGAGTGTTAAACTACACCTGCAAAACACTTAATATTATCAGTCTTTACAGAAATGAAAATATAACCCCATGGAGTGTTCCATTTGTGTCCTCTCAGAATCCCAGTGTGTTGATGCGGCCATGAGGAAATGAACCCTAGAGGACAGGGGATACAATGAATGCTTCCAGAGGAACTGATGGTTGAGCAAGTTTCTTTGAACCTATGTGGAAAGAAGAAAATAAACCAGAGACACACTACGGGGGTGGGGGGGGGAGGGGGGGCGGGGAAAGGAAGGACTAGAGTTAAAATAAGGGGGGGGGGTGCAATTGTATGGGGAATATAATCAAAATGAAAATGCATACATTGTGCAAAGATGAAAAAATATGTAAGAATTATATAAAATAAAATATTTAAATAAAAAAAGAAGAAAATGCAGTAACAGTTCATAGATTTGTTCACAAAACTGCCTTGAAGGAAAGACAGGTTTTAGTAGGAAAAAAGGTAATTGGCATTTCTAGAGTTTATCATATGTCAGGAATAAGGTACCCATTTCAGATCCATTATCTAATTTAAATATAAACCTCACCAGAAAAGTTTTTGTGCCCAATTTTTATATTTGGGAAATGACAGAACTATTCTAACTTTGACAAGCTTCTCTAACCTTAAATGTCAGCAGAGGGTAGCACCCTAAGCAGCAAGGTTTGGATGATGAGAATCAACTGACCCAGAACAGGGTGGCTGGAGGTCTTAGTGATGGTGACATTCTAGTTCTAACTGGAAACCCCCCCTCCCCCGCCACATGCACAAAAACAAAACAAAACAAAACAAAACAAAACAAAAAACTTGAGTATGCAGAGTAGGTACAAATTGTCCCATGATCAATAGATGAGGAAATCATCCACCAATCATTAATTGTGCCAATTGTTTTAACTAGCCTCTTCTAGTTTTGTGCTGGGAAAAATAAGGGGCTAGAAGGAAAGCAGATACTATTTCTGAAATACTGCAAGAATTTTTGTACATTAGACCTCTGCCCCATGCCTTGGCCATCATCTTTAATGCCATCCTCCCAACTGTCTGCCTGGTGTACCTCTGAACTTCCTTCATGTCTGTATTCAAATGTCATCACTTGACGGTCCTGAGCTACTCTCTCTTCTCCCTGAGAACCAGACTCCAGCACACTCCAAGCATCAGGAAGGAACACAGCTCTTTGCTGAATTGCCGCCCCCTGGTGTTGTGTGAAAATGTTTTGTGAGCCTGACACAGACCTCCTGCTGCCCTCCAGTGTTAGCTGGTTTGCCTATGGCCAAGCCTGGTCCCTACATGAGGAGAGAGGATTCTGGAGAAATTATTGTATTGGATGATTTTCATATGTGTTCTCATTTAATTTAAATGAAACTCTCTAAGTTTTGTTCTATCCTCCTTTTGGAAGGCAATTCTTGTCAAAATCTCAATAACATTTCACAGAAATAGAAGAAACAATCCTCAAATATTTATGAAACCTAGAACAACCCATAATAAAAGCAATCTTGAGAAAAAAGAACAAAGTTGAAAGTATCACATTTCCTGATATCCAACTACACTACACACCTATAGGAATCAGGACAGTATGATATTGGCATAAAACAGACAGCTAGATCACTGGAATGTGATAATTCAGAAATAAATCTCCACAAATATAGTCAATTTATGGCACAGAACTCAAGAGTGTGCAATGGGGAGTTAGCTTCTGATAAATGATGTTGGGAAAACTTGACTTCCACGTGCAAAAGAATGAAACTGTACTCCTATCTTACATGATACACAAAAATCTATTTGAAATGAAGAAAGATTTGAACAAAAGCCCTGAAACCATAATACTTCTAAAGGAAATATAGTGGGTAACTTCTTCAACACTGGTCTTGGCAATGATATTTTGGATTTGGCATCAAAGCAAAAAAACAAAATAAATGAGTGAGACAAAGTCAAACTAAAAGTTTCCAACAACAAAATGAAAGGGCAACCCACGGGATGGGAGAGCATTTTGCAATCAAATACCTGAAAATCAGGTAAAATAGCCAAACTGAATATAGGAATCATCCAGGCCAATAGAAAAAAAAAACTCAAAATATTGACAGACTAAACAGGGCAATTTTTCCAAGAAGACATATAATTGGCCAAGAGGTACATGAAAAAATACTCACAATCCGCAACTATCAGGTAAATGCCTATCAAACCCACAATGAGCTATCACCTCACACCTGTGGAATGGCTGTTATCAAAAAAAAACAGCAATTATAAGTATTGGTGAGGATATGGAGAAATGGAAACACTTGTGCCTTGTTGGTCGAGCTATATTGGTGAAGTCATTATGGAAAACAGTATGAAGTTTCCTCAAAATATTAAAAATAAGACTACCATATGAGCAGTAATCACATTCTGGGTAAACAACAGAATCAAAAAAATTCACTATCCCAAAAAGATGTCTGAATCCCTGTCACTGCAGTATTATTTACAATTGTTTAGCCATGGAAACAACCTAAGTGTCTGTTAATGGATAATGGGTAAATAAAACACCCCCCCCCAGAGGAATATTACTTAGACATAAAAGGAAGAAATCCTGCCATTTGTGACAACATGGATGGAATTTGAAGGCATTACACTAAGTAAAATAAGTGAGGCAGAGAAAGACAAAACTGTATGATCTCACTTGTGTGTAAAAATTTTGAAAAGCTAAACAAAATCATTGGCACATTGAACATACTTGTAGATGCTTTTGGTGGAGGATGTGAATAAGCATAAATGGATGAAAGCGGTCACATGTAACATAAGTCCTGGGATATAAGTACATCATAGTGCTTGAGCAGAGTTTTTAAAAATTAAATAAATGGATGAAATTTGGATAGTATGTATATCTGATTACAGTAGCTTTCTTTTGGCTAAAATATACAGGGTTAAAATACTGGCCTACTGGGCCTCCCCGGTGGTGCAGCGGTTGAGCGCTGAGCTGTGAAGCTGCCTGCAGCCTCTGCAGCGCTGGTTCTATGCCTGGCCGCTGGTGAGGGTCCCACATGGCACACAGACCTCTCCTGCTGCGCCCGCTGCTCCCCTTAGCAGTGTATTTCATCCTTCTGCCTGTTCTGTTCCCCGCTCTGGCACTGGTGAATGCTCCCACTCTCCCACGCTTCTGACTGTACCCAGTGCTTATATAAATAAATAAATAAATCTTAAAAAAAAATACTGGCCTACTTAGCATGCATGGTCGGCATAAGAGAATAGATATTACCAAGGATATTAGAGGGAGGGAAGGAGAATAGGGAAGATCTGGAACCTCTAGTGCTTCTGTTGCTTCATATGCTATGTGACCTGGGGGTTTCTATAAAGGAAGCAAGAAATTCTGAGGGCAGCTGACTATGAAATAATCTGATTATTCTCAGTGGGTTTCTATATGAGCCATCGAACAAAAATAAAACTTTTTGGACCTGATAATTAGACATAAAGCTCTTCTCCAGATGACTTTTCAGGATAAAATGGAAAAGAATCTTCATTCCTTCACTGTCCAGAGACAGACATATATTTATTTTGGAACCACTTATGCAATTAATATTTTTAAAACATTTTTATTTATAAAAAAGCATTTGGGCAAAGTTTTGTCTTTATAACAATAATAAGAGTTGTAAAATCTCACCAAACATATTTGTTTGTTCATGGCAACAACTTGGCTGAGTATCTGAATTCAGAAGACCCATGGATGCTTCAAAAATAGAACTTCTGATGAATTTAAGCATGTTACATCAATGAATTTGATTTTGTTACTGTTACCATTGAAATTTCAGTTCAACATGGAGAGATGACAGAATTTAAAAGATTATTTGATTTCATTTGTTTGAGCGATACTGCTGCTCTGTCCTGGTGCCGGAGTAGGAGGAAGGGCGTGGTGGCTCTGGTTTGTCTATCATGCAGAAGCCAAGGGCCAGAGAACACACTTCACCTTAGAGTAGGTTTGAAGGCAAGAGAACAACTAAAATGTGAATGAATATTTCCCATCATACCCATGTACTTGTTTCAGATGTGCCTCCAGATATTATCCAAGATTAATTTATTAAATTTGGAAATTTTAAGTCAAAGTCATCGATCTCCAATATTTCCTTCAATGCAAACTGTATTCCTGTTCTTTAGAAGATGTAATCAGGTATCATTCAATCACAAAGAATGGCCAGATTTCCCAACTGGGTGTCCTAACTTGCGGCTGTGCTATCAGGGGCAAAGGGCAGGGCCATCCGCACAGGAGAGAAAGCTGCCTTCGTGCTGTGCCCGAGTGCTGTGGGGATTGATAGTCTCCTTGGCTCTGTTACAAAAATTGCAAATCAGGAATCAGCTGCCTGTTGCTCTCAGAGGTGAAGTGGGCCAGAGTGTGTGTCTCAAATAATTAGTTGAATTATTGGGACCTGTAGCTGAGAATCTTCATGTTTCAGAGACCCTGTCTGTCATTCTTTTCCAGACATCTGTTTGCTTGTTTGTTCTTTTACGTTAATTCATACACTGAAACGATGAACATAATGGAACTGATCCCTCCATAGCTCATAGTCATGTAACATTGTGCAAACTTCAGCTCACAACCTGCGGGGTTGACATGAATTGAGAGTGTGCAATGATAGGCATCACATGTGTAGGAGAGAGATCTAGCATGCTCGTCTTGATCTGATTCTACAAGTTAACAAAAGAACCCAGCCACAGAATTTAATAAGCAAGACTGAACACTTTGACAAACAGCATAAAAATTGGGACATCAGAACCATTCAAGGACTCATGAGCTGACCATTGCTATTTACTTGTGTTAGAATAGTATGAGCAGCCTGATCCTCATAAGTGTCAAATAAATAACACTCAATGTCAAATTCAAGAGACAATATGTTATTCCTATTGTAATTTAATGACTGTATAAACAACTGAGTAGCTTTGGAAAGATAGGAGGATTGATATTTAATCATTTGATTTTGATTTCGAAGCAGTTTCATTGGTAAAACTGAACCTAAGATCTCAGTAAGGAAAGAGAAAGAGCTGCACTAATTATTCTGAGTAGAATAGTATTCACGGAGAACACCACAGATCTGTGAATTTTGGAAAAGTCTCATTAGATTTAGGTGAAGAAAAGTGAGTGCAGGTTATGAATGACCGTTAAATCGATTCAAGGAGGGCAAAATCCGAAATACATTCTACTTTCTACGAGACCCAAAATTATTCCACTGACAATTATCTATGTATGTCAAAGTGATTCAAAATTCATTTCCTTCAATACACAGTTGTAAATTAATTGCTTATTTCATGTCCCTTCTCATGTACTGCCTCGTATAATTACCAGAGAAAGACAAGTAGACTTGCCAAGTCAGACTCTTCTCTCAACTGTGTATAACCAGGCAGGCAATGCAACATGAGAAACCCTATTTCCTGTGTGGGGAGCAGCATCAAGCCCAGGAGCTACATAAACACCCTTCCAGGCCCTCAGAGACACTGAGCTCCCTGCTGGAGGCACAACTGCACACACGTGTCAGGACACACGTCCCCATGGCACCCTCCAGCCTGCTGTGGGCCCTGGTGGCCTTCACCTGCTCTGGTAGACCCAGGACCAGGCAGGGGTGGGGAGGATGGAAGGACAGCACCAGGCACAGGATGCTTGCATGTATGAGGAGGAAATGTGGACTGGAGAAAAGCAAGCATAGGATGATGTCTATGTGGTTTATCTCTAGGTACAAAATTAGTCTAATTAATATAATATTTTATTCACTAAAACAGTTCTATTTATGATTTTGCCCACAGGCTCCAGTGTGGCCCAGAAAGTTATTCAAGACGCGCCAGCGATAACCACAAGAGAGGGGTCAGCAATCCTCCTGAAGTGTCAGTATGAAACAAGCCAGAGTGGATACTACCTTTACTGGTACAAGCAGCTTCCTGATGGGAACATGACTTACATTATTGAACAGTATTCTAATTCTGACATTAATGCTGCACAGGGTCGCTATTCTATAAGCTTCCAGAAAGCAGACAAAACTATTTCCCTCAACATTGCGCCCTTACAACTGGATGATTCAGCAATGTACTTCTGTGCTCTCCAGGAACCCACTGTGTTTGAAGTGATGGTAAAAGCTGAACAAAAACCTTGAGAAGGGTGAGCTCGAGAAGGGTAAGACCTCTGCTCAGAAGCCAAGCTGAAATCACACCTGTACATCCCAGACAGACGATGGCAGAGACTGTGGTTGCTTCCTCTGTGGCCTAGATTATGTGCGGAATTCTGAGTAAAACCTCCTTCTATATTTCTTCTAGTATATTCTCATTCTTGACTTTTTCACTTAAGGTCAGCAATACAGAACACTTGTAAAGTTGCCTAATGTTGAAAAAACTTGCCCCATAATGATTTCAAAGTGGCAGCTGCATTTAAAGATGCTCATATCACAAGCTGGATCTAGTCTGGAATCATCATGAAAATAATTCTTAGCCCTTTCCTCATAGGCTTTAATACAATCAAAGATACAATCAAAAAGCAGAACCAGTATGAGTGATGTAGAATAAGAGATTTTAATTACAAGGTTTAGAACTCTTGCCACTGCTGAAACTGGTAGAGGAATCTGTGCAAAGCTCCTGTGTTTTCATTGGCTACACAACCTGAATTTGCTATAAGTCAGTTGGATTAAAATTTATAAGGAAACTTGGATGTGGAGAAAAACATGGACAAACTGACCTGTTTGTTCTCATACTAGATCCCATGAAGACAATTGGAATCCAGACAAACTACAACTGTCTACTCTCACCTCCTCATGGGCTTGGGCACCTTCAGGGAAAGTGTGTATCACTTGCATCCTGCTACATGCAGACCTGGCCCAAGACAGAGGCTGAGAGAGGAGACCTGGTGGGATTGCGGGGAGGCAGGCTATGAGTCAGCAATAACATGAGGGGCAGAGCAGGAGCAGCACGTGTGAGTTGCCACCATGCTTGGGTCCTGCACCAGCCTGCAGAAGACAAATCATGGCTGCTGTGTCACAGTTGCCCTCCATATCTTGCCCAGACATCTTTGTGACCAGCCCTAACCAATGTAATATAGGAAGCAAGTTCTGGGGAACACATTTTTAAAAAGTTGAGTTGAGACAAATGAATGCCACAATAGTGACCCCAAAACAAAATATCCCTCCCTACCAAAGAGCATCAAGTTCATTTATCCATCTTTGGACACAATTCTTTTTTTTTTTTTTTTATAGAGGCATGTTTTATTTATTTATTTGTTTATTTGTTTGTTTGTTTTGTTTATACATGCACTGGGCACAGTCAGAAGCGCGGGAGGGTGAGAGAATTCACCAGAGCCAGAGCGGGGAGCAGAGCAGGCAGAAGGACCGAGGTACACTGCTGAGGGGAGCAGCGGGCGGCAGGAGAGGTCTGCGCGCCATGTGGGACCCTCCTCCGGTGGCCGGGGAGCAGCCGGGGATCGAACCAGCGCCGCAGAGGCCGCGGGCAGCTTCGCAACCCAGCACTCAACCGCTGCGCCAACGGGGAGGCCCTGTTGGACACAATTCTTAATCCCCTCTTGATGAGCCACTCTCCATGGCTACTTTGTAGTTTAAGCACTCTGTTCACTTTATAATGAACCGATATGATTAACTTTAGTTAGCACCTCTTATGCTACTGCACATAAGCAAATGTGTAATGGGAGTAAAAATGGGTATTGTACATAATATACATGTACCAAAATGAAAAAGCATTTCAAACTATTCTCCAATAAATCATATGATTGTATTTGGTATATATAACTAGCTCTTCTGTTCCCCATTACATAGTCTCTTTTCCCATAGCCAGCACCTCCATTTTCTGCTCTACCTGACTTTTATTTAAAACAAGCTTCTTATTCAGGAGCAATGCTACATGAAATATCATAAAGTTAAGTACAGAATTTTACAAATTCACCTCTTGGAGAGGTTGTTCTGGCAGAAAGATTGCCGAAACAATGGGAAATCCATATTCAAAGTGTCTATTTATTGGGAGGGAGGTGGTGGGGGAATCTTTTAAATTTCCAGAGAAAATCAACACTTTGTTCTCTGGGAAACATAATCACGAATGATGCCTCATGAAAAATCACAAGTAACAGATGAAAACAATTTTAAATGGCGTATTTAAAAAAAACAAAGCTTTTAAGCTACCTCCTCATAAACAGGAAAGCATCATTTTAAATTCTTTGTTAAAGGTCACTAAGAATTTGGAGTGTCAATGCACAAACTATTAAGCTAAATTCAAATTTTGAACATATAAAAAGTTCATATAAATCTATAAGAAAAGGTAACAATGAATGTGGCAAAAAACTTGAAAAACCTTGTCAGAAGTATGATATCCCACAGCTTATAAACATGGGGGGAAGCATTTGATATTAGATGACAATCAACTGACCTCAGGACAACTGACTGGAACTCTCAGGGATGGCGACATTTCTGGTTTCAACTGGAACACACACATCCCTGCCCTCCGCGCCCCCCCCCCAAAAAAAAGCTCAACAAACTAGAAAAGAAAATGCCATATCTGGGTACAAATTGCCACAGAATCAATAGATGAGGAAATCATTCACCAATCATTAATTGTGTTGAATGTTTTAACCAGTCTCTTCACAATTTTGTGCTGGAACGAATAAGGAGCATGAGGAGGGAGATATTACTCCTGAAACACTACAAACATATTTTCCTATCAGAACTTTGCCCCATGCCTTCACCCTCTGCCTGTAATGTCATCCCCCCAAATGTCTGCACGGTGTACACCCCAACTTCCTTCTTGTCTATATTCAAATGTCACTACTTGGGGCAGTCTTGAGCTAACTCTGTCTTCCTGAGAACCAGGCTCCAGCACACTCCAAGCACCAGGAAGGAAAGCAGCTCTTTGCTGAAGTGTGCCCCCTGGTGTGTGAAATGTTTTGTGAGCCTGACACTGGCCTCCTGCTGCCTCCAGTGTTCCCTGGCTACACTGTGGCCAGGCCTGCCCCTATAGGAGCTGCTGTTGTTGCTGACTAGTTAGTGAGCTTACCATTGGAGATTTTTAATCTGGTTTTTAATTTTTTCCTTGCAGTTTTGAACGTGATTGACTTCAAAATGACAAATATAAGACATAGGTAGGTTTATGTTGAAGAGTAATGAAGTTATCCTGGGAAAAAATGACATTTGTTGTGTAAGGTGGGGGCTTTTCTGTGTTAAATATGATTGTCTACAGTTCTGTCTTTAGTGCATTATCAAAGCACCCTGAAAGGGAACAAGGGTCAATGATGGAGAAAAATAAACCATTGTAGGGGACACTGCTTAGTGTTCCCGATGTGTTATCCTAAGCCACCCATGTCCCTACATAGTATGCTTGTTGGGCCGATTTCCCCTGAATAGTAAGAAACATGACACACCTTGATACTTATGATCATATTAGAAATGAGGTCAATGTTGATGTTAGATTCCACTGCAGGTTCAGATTGTGGTTCCATCTCCCCCCTGCACTCCTCCCGATACACTACAGGCATCTGGCTGAGGCCCTAAACAGGGAAGTCACACGGCGTGGTTTGCGTGGCTATGTCTTATTTCATTTATTTCTGTCTGGATCTTGTAGATTGGTTCTGCCCCCCATTCCCATAGGAAGGCAGTCCCTCCCAAAATCCCAATAGCATTTCCAGTATAGGCAAAATGGTTGAAGCTGGTCATAAAGCACAAAATTCCAGTTTTAAGTCCTAGGATACAATGAACAGCACGGTGACTGGCTCTTGTTTTATAATTATATAAAATTATATATGTGAAAGAAATTTGCAATACGGTATATATATGTAAACACACACACGTGTGTGTGTGTGTGTGTGATTGCCGTGATTTTCTTAAGACTGAAGGATGCAGAGATAGTAAGAGAAAAGCTATTAACAAGAAAGTAGAGGGAGGGAGAATAGGAAACACCATAGCCTCACCAGAGCTTCTGTGGCCTCACGTGACATGTGAGGAAACCAAGGTGAGCCTGAAGGCTGTTGCCATACGATATCACAGTTACTATCACGGACCATCTTTACGGTTGTCGAACAAAACGTATTTTTGAAAGTCCGAAGGGCTGATCTTTAATCATCACTTCTGAAGCAGCTTCATTCATTATAAAAATTAAGCTTAGCCCTAAGACCCAGTAAGAGAGAAGAAAGACACATGGGTAGTTGCTGTGAATAGGAAAGTCTCCACTCAGACATTGTTTTTTGAATTTTCTAAAAAATGTCATTAGATTCCGTGTAGACAGAAATGGGTGCAAGGTAAATGAATGACCATTAATTAGATACAAGAAGGACAAATACATAATAAATTCTATTTTCCAAATGGCATCAATAATATTCCACTGATTCAATCCTCCAGCTCAAACCTGTAATACTAATTGCTTTTTCACATCCAGCCTCACTTAATTACCAGGCAGAGAAGTAGACAAAGTCAAAGTTTAGCGAAAGTCAGACTCTTTTTTCATCTGTGCATAACCAGGGGGGCAATGCAACACGAGAAACCCTATTTCCTGTGTGGGGAGCTGCATCACCCCCAGGAACTACATAAACGCCCTTCCAGGTTCTCAGAGACACTGAGCTCTTAGCTGGAGGCACAACTGCACACATGTGTCAGGGTACACATGCGCCATGGCGCCCTCCAGCCTTCTGTGGGCCCTGGTGGCCTTCACCTGCTCTGGTAGGCCCGGGGCCAGGCAGGGGTGGGTAAGATGGAAGGACAGCACTGGGCACAGGGTGCTTGGCATGGAGGAGGGGGGAGGAGGACTGGGGAAAAGCCAACATATGATAATTTCAATGTGGTTTATTTTTGTATCAGATTAGTCTAATTCTATAATATTTTATTCACTGCCTCAGCTCTGTTTTCTGATTTCCTTACAGGATTCAGTGTGGCCCAGAAAGTAACCCAAAACCAGTCAGCTATAACCACGCAAGAGGGGTCAACAGTCACACTTAACTGTCAGTATGAAACAAGTTGGACTGACTACTATCTTTATTGGTACAAGCAGCTTCCTGATGGAAAGATCAATTACCTTATTCATCAGGCTTCTTTTTCTCCCAATAATGCAGAAAAGGGTCGCTATTTTATAAACTTCTAGAAATCAAATACAGCCATCTCCCTCACCATTAATTCCTTACAACTGGATGATTCAGCAAAGTACTTCTGTGTTCTCCGGGAGGGAATCCACTGTGCTTGAGGCGATAGTAAAAGCCAAACAAAAACCCAGATCTCAAGAAAACCAAGAGCCCTCCTCAGGACCCAAGCTGAAATCACACCTGCAGGTCCCAGACAGGTAATGGCAGTGTCTGTGGCTGCTCCATACATGGTCTTTTTAAAGAATTGGATTCTGAGTAAAACCTCTTTCTATGTCATTTAGAAGCAGGTGTCCAGAGTAACTTTCTTCTAATACATTCTAAGTCATGAAGTTTTGACTTCAAATCAATCATCCAGAGCACATGTATATTGTCTAATGTTGCATTAACTTCCCCATAAAATTTCAAGGCCAGCTGTACTTCAAGATGCTCACTTAAAAACTGGGTCTAGTCATCTGTAATATTAAGAATGATCATTTCTTTAACATCTCCCTGTTAAGCTTTTTGTCATCTAAGGTATAATCAGAAAAGCAGATGTGCCAGGGGTGATGTAAAATAAAAGATTAATCACAAGGATTAGCCCTCATGTAATTGCTGAACTGGTAAAAAAAAAATCTGTGCAAAATGGTCATATTTGAATTGGCTATACAGCCTGTATTGGCTATACAATAGTTTAGGGTAATATTTGGGATGGAAACTTGCATGTGCACAAATGTGCACACACACTGATGAAAGTATGTACTATTGTAGAACCCCTGAGGACAATTTGAACCCAATAAGGCAAATCAAATTCCTCTGTCTCTGACCTGCTCAATTTCATGTAGTGGGTATCATTTTGCATGAGGCTACATCAGACCTGGCCCAAGACAGAGAGAAGCTGAGAGAGGAGACCCGGTGGTGGGAGGGGTCGTGGGTCAGCAATAAGATGAGGGGCAGAGCAGGAGCATTTCGTGTGAGTTGCCACCATGCCTGGAGCCTGCACCAGCCTTCAGAAGACAAAACATGGCTGCTGGGTCACAGCTGCCCTCCAGATCTTGCACAGACATCTTTGGGATGAACCTTAACCCAATACAAGGAAGCTGATTCTGAGAAATATATTTCCAGAAAGTTAAGTGGAGACAATACAAAGGTACCACTGTGCCCTACCAAAACAAGCAAAACCTAGCTGACAGAGAGGACCAATCACATTTATTTGTAGTTGGGCAAAGTTCTTACTCCATTTTGCTGACTCACACTCTCCCATTGCTATCCTGCAGTTTCACACTGCCTTGACTTTGTGATTACCTTAATAAGTAATCATCTTATGCTAATTAGATACACAGAGCCAAATGGAAAGGGGAGTAAAAAATGGTTAATATACATAGAAATATATTTATATCAAGATACAAAAGAATTTCATAATTATTTCTTCAAATTATCATGTGATTATAATTGATGGTTATAACTACTTTTCCATTGCCAATTGCATAATCTCTTTGCCCAGAGCAAGCACCTCTACTCACTGCTTCAGCTGTTTTCATAAAACAAAGTCCTTTTCAGGAGTACTCTGCTTGGAGTTCTATAAAGCTGAGTCAGGAATTCTACAACTACCCCTGTGGTTTTGGCAGAAATAACGTGAGCATGTAGGGAAATCTGTTTTCAAAGTGTCTATTTACATGAAGGAAAAATCTTTTCAATATCCAGTGAAAATTAATAGTGTGTTTTGGGAGTCATAATCAAGAAAGAGGCATGATTTTTTTATTGGAAGCAATAGAAGACACTGAGGGAAAACATTTTAAAAATGCTTAAATAAATTTGACTTTCCAGTGAGCTTCCCATGAACATGAATTTAAACCTAAATCCTTTGTTAAAAGTCACTGCCAAGAATGTGGTAAATGACTGACAGGCTGTAAAACTATACTTGCAGTGCCTATCTCTGGAAAAAGACTCAAATGCAGCACATATAAAAAAAGTTCAAATAAATCATTAAGAAAATGAAAAAATAAAAATGGCAAAATCTTGAAAAAACACTGCAGAATTATGATCTCCCAGAGCTAATTAAAAAAAAAAAAGCAGCAGCAGCCCAAGCCTGGTCCCAATAGGAGTTGCGGTTGCTGAATCCAACTAGTAAACTTCCCATTGCAGAAAGGACTCTGGAGGAACGTAGGATTTTAATTTTTTTCCCCACAGATAAAAAAGTGATTGACTTCAAAATGATAAATGTAACAGATAGGCTGGTTTGGGCAGGAGAGTAATAGGTTATCCTGGATAAAAACTTGGCATTTGTTGTATAATGCCAAAGTTGTGTTAAATGAAAAATAGAATTTTTAGAATGTGATAATTTTAAATTAAGCTCTTTTGCAGATGAATTTTTAGGATAAAATGGTAAAAAAATCCTATTCCTTCAATGTCCAGAGGCAGACATAGTTTCAGTTTGGAAACATTTAAACTGTTAATTGTTTTTAATACTTTAATTGCATAGAAAACACTAGCCAAGTGTTGTTTTCATAACTACAGCAATAGCTGTCGAATCTCACCAAATAATATTTATGTACTCTGGCATAAAATGGCTGAATACTTAAATGCAAGGACCCATGGGTGGATCATTTCTAAATTTCTAATAAATTAAGCAGAGTTACGGTTTGCGGTGGGGGGACGCCACCTCACGCTGTCCCCAGGGGCTGTGGGCATTGATGGTCACAGCTTAGTTACAAAAATTGCAATTCAGGGTATCAGCTGCCTGTTGCTCTCAAAGGTGATGTCCCAGCTAATTTGAACTCTCTCCCTGTACCACACAGCCATGAATTATTGCAACCTGTTCCATAGAGTGGTCACAGTTTCAGAGATCCTGTCTACACTTTCTTTTCCAGTTGTTTATTTGCATTTTGGCCCTTTTACATTAATTCATCCACTGAAACAATGAAATTAAATGGAAATGGACAGCCACATACCATGTGACAGTGTGCAACACTTCAGCTACAACTACTGTGGGGTCCACACATCTTGAGTGTGCATCTCACAGACGTCCCATTCTGCAGTAGTAGGGTATAGATAGCATGGTGTCTGGAGAGATCAGCATGCTTAACTTGATTTGATTTCATATTAAATACTATAATTACATATTAATTATATGTTAATATTTCATATTACATATACTACATATTAAAAACACAGCAACAATATTTAAGAAGTGAGACTGAGCACTTTGGAGGGATGGGGTGAAACTGACACCAAGGCCAATCTAGGACAAGTGACATACTAAGTGATCCACTTGTATAGTACCCTGCTCAGAGTCAGATTTCAATAGATAATGTTATTCTTGCTATAATTCATAAATACATCAAGAACTGAATAGATTTTCAAAGTCAGAGAACTGATTTTTTGTCATTTGATTTTGATTTTGAAGCAGCAAGTAGAATCCTAGAACCCAGAAAGGAAGAAGAAAGAGATGCATGAATACTTTGAGTAGGATAGTTCACTGAGAAAGCCAAATATCTGTGAAATTTAAAAATACATTAGATTCTACATGTAAAGAAAGAAGGGCAAGGTAAATGAACAACCATTAAATAGATACAAGGAGGGAAAATCCATCTATTTTCAATGTGGTCCCAAAACTATCCCACTGAAAATTATGAAATTATGTAAACGGATTCAACTTTGTTTTCCCTTCAGCTCAAACCTATAATACTGCTTGCTTTTTCTACGCTCCCTTTCACATTGCTTTATATTTACCAGGAACAGACAAGGAGACAGAGTCAAAGATTGGGGTGAACCAAACTCTTATCTCCTCTGTGCATAACCAGGTGGGCAATGCAATATGAGAAACCCTGTTTCCTGTGTGGGGTGCAGCTTCCCCACCAGGAACTACATAAACGCCCTTCCAGGTTCTCAGAGACACTGAGCTCTCAGCTGGAGGCACAACTGCACACACACGTCAGGGCATACACGCCCCATGGCGTCTGGAACCATCATGAAAATAATTTCCTTAGCCTTTTCCTTTAGGCTTACTAAGATATATTCACAATAGTTAAGATATATTCACAGAATCAAAACCATAGTGAGTGCTTTAGAATAATAGATGCGTCGTTAGGATTAGACCACATTTCGTTGCTGGAACTGGTAAGAGAATCTACACAAAGATGTTGTGTTTATACTGATTATAGAAACTATTTTTGCAATTAATTTCTAAGCATTACATTTGTAAGGAATCTTGGATGTGGCCAAAACCATGGACAACCGAACCTATAAGAATATACTTGAACCCATGGAGACATTGGAAACCAGAAAGACAAAGTACAATTTTTTTGTCTTTACCTCCTCAGTCTCATGGACTGGGCACCTGCAGGGGAAGTGGGTATCACTTGCATCCTGTTACATGCAGTCCTGGCCCAAGAGAGAGAGAAGATGAGTGAGGAGACCTGGTGGGGGCAGGGCTGTGGGTGCAATAAGATGAGGGGCAGAGAAGCAGCAGCAGGTGTGAGTTGTCACCATGCCTGGAGCCTGCACCAGCCAGCAGAAGACAAAACACGGCTGCTGTGTCACAGCTGCTCTCCAGATCTTGCACAAACCTCTTTGTGACTAACCCTAACCTAAAAAATACAAGAAGGCAAATTCTGGGAAATACATTTCTATAAAGTTAAGTTGAGACAATACAAGGTTGCCCCAGTGCACTGCCAAAAACAAGTTATTCCTCCCGCACATGAGGGTCATGTTCATTTACCCATTTTGGGCTAGTTCTTACCCCTCGTCACACTTCATCCTCATATCCTGTATGTTAACTACTCTATTAAACTAAATGATTAAACAAACCAATAACCAATATGATTAACTGAATCGACAGATCTTATACTACTGCATAAAGGCAAATGGAAAGGGGAGTAAAAATGGTTAACCACATATAAATATATTTATAACCAAGTAAAAAAGGATTCATAAGTATTTCTGCAAATCATCACGTGATTGTAGCTGTTATAGAAACTACCACTTCCATAGTACCACTTGCATAGTAGCTTTGCCCATAGCAGCACCTCCACTCACTGCTGTTCCTGACTTTATGTAAAACAAGCTCCTTATTTAGGGGCAAGGCATTGTGGAATGTGTTAAAGCTGAATTAGGAATACTGCAGGCCCCCTTCTGTGATTTTGGCAGAAATATATAAGGCATGGATGTTGAATCTATGTTCAAAATTTTGTTGTTGGGTATTAAATCTTTTCAATTATCTAGAGAAAATGGATACATTGTGTTTTGGACAACATAATCAAGAATGATGCCTGACTTTTCATCAGAAGTAACAGAAGTCACCCAGGGAAACCATTATAAAGTGTTAAAATAAACCAATTTCTACTCTACCTAGCTTCCCATGAAAAGAAAGTATAATATTAAATTCTGTTAAAAGTCGCTAAGAATGTGGAAAGTCCAAGCACATAGTGAAACTACACCTGCAATTTATACCTTTGGAAAAAGACAAAGGCAGGGCATAAAAAGCTCATAGAAATCAGTAAGAAAATGAAATTAAAGAATGGAAAAATCTTGAAGAATGACTTCTGAAATATGATATCCCATAATTAATATAAACATAGGATAAAAGCACTTATCTTAACAGTCTTTACAGAAATGAAAATATAACCCCACTAGAGTGTTGCGCATGTGTCTTCTCAGCACCCTGGTGGTGAGTGCTGGCAGGAGGAAGTGTCCAAGAGGGCAGGGAAAATGAAGAGTATCCCCAGGGAGACAGGTGACTGAGCAGGTTTCCGTGAACTGACCTGGAAAGAAGAAAAGGCAATAACAGTTCACAAACTTGGACAATGAAGAAGAGGCAGGTTCTCTAAGAAAAGAGAAAGCTGATTTTTTTCAGCTTATGAAATGTCAGGGCTAAGATACCCATTTCTTTCATTTCTTTTAAATATCATAAATCTTAGAAGATAATTTCTATTATTTCCAATTTCTAGTGTGAAATGACACAGACCTTATCTAACCTTGGAAAGTAGCTCTAACTTTTACTTTCAGCAGAGGGTAGCTTCTCAGAGGGATTCTAAGGAGCAAGATTTGGATAATGAGAATTAAATGACCCCAGAAGAGTCTCAGTGATGGTGACATTTCTGGCTTTACCTGGAAACCCCTTCTCCCCCAAAAAAAGAAACCAGAAAGAATATGCCATTTCTAGGCATAAATTTCCCCAGGATTAGAGGATGAGGAAATCATCCACTAGCCATTAATTGTGCTGAATGTTTTAAACAGTCTCTTCTACAGTTTTGTGCTGGGAAGAATAAAGGGTTAGAAAGAAAGATGAGCTTAATCCTGAAATAGGCAAGCATTTTTCTCTCTCAGACCTCTGCCCCATGCCTTGATCCTCCGTCTGTGGGCCAGAGTGGGTGTCTCAACTAATTAGAACTCATTCCCTGCACCACCCAGTCATGAGTTACTGTGACTTTAGCAGAGCATTTTCTATCTCCTTCTTTCACTGACCCTGTCTGTACTTTCTTTCCCAGCTCTCTATTTGTCTTTGGTCCTTATTTATTAACTTGTTCACTGAAACAATGAACACAATGGAAGACTGACCCCTTCTTAACACATGATCATGTATTAGTGCAACACAGTTCAGCTCACAACCTGTGCGGTTTACATGTCCTGAGTGTGGGCAACTGACAGACATCACGTCTGCAGGAGTAGAGTATAGTTAACACCGTGCCACGGAAGATCAGCATGCTTCAGGAGATTTAACTTTTAGAAGTTTCAAAAAGGAACCCAGATGTGGAATTTAACATGTGAGACTGAAAACTTTGGAGCAATGGGATAAAAATAAGTGACATCAGGACCATCCCAGGACACACAATCTAATCATTGCAATCTAATTGTTGAGGAATCATACTGAGCACCCTGACCCTCCTCAGAGTTGAATAAATAACACTCAGTGTCAAAATTGCAAGAGATAGCATGTTATTGCTGTTATAATTTCATAAACACATAAACAGTTGAATAGCTTTTGAAAGTCAGAAGGACTGATCTTAATCATTTGATTTTGATTTGAAGCAGCTTCATTTATTATAAAACTTAGGCAGATTCCTACAATCTAGGAAGGAAGAAGAAAGACACACAGTAGATGTTTGAAATAGGATAATATTTGCTGAGAAAACAGGGCTCTTTGAATTTTTTTTAAAATTCATTAGATTATGGATAGTGAGAAATGAGTGCAAGGTAAGCGAATGACCATCAAATAGATACAAGGAGGTGCCAGCTACAAAACACATTCCATTTCTAAAGGAGTCCCAAAATTATTCCTTTAATATTCCACAATGATTTGTCAATGATTCTAATATTCATGAACGTTCAGTTCAAACTGTAATACTTATTGCTTTTTCATATACAGCTTCACTCAAATTCCAGAAAGAGAAGTAGACAAAGTCCAAGTTTTCTCATCTGTGCATAACCAGGTGGGCAATGCAACATGAGAAACCCTATTTCCTGTGTGGGGAGCAGCATCACCCCCAGGAACTACATAAACGCCCTTCTAGGCTCTCAGAGACACTGAGCTCCCCGCTGGAGGCACAACTGCACACACGTGTCAGGGCACACACGCCCCATGGTGCCCTCCAGCCTACTGTGGGCCCTGGTGGCCTTCACCTACTCTGGTAGGCCTGAGGGGTGGGAGGATGGAAGGAGAGGACCAGGCACAGGGTACTTGCATGGATGAGGGCAAAGGAGGACTGGAAAAGCCAGCATGTGATGATTTCAATGTGGTTAATTACTAACAATTAAGAATTAATTCACTCTTACAATAATTAAATGCATCATCTCTGCTTTTTGATTTTCCCCCACAGGATCCAGTGTGGCCCAAAAAGTTATTCAAGACCAGCCAGCTATAACTACTCGAGAGCGTTCAGCAGTCACCCTGAAGTGCCAGTATGAAACAAGCTGGAGTGCATACTCCCTTTACTGGTTCAAGCAGCCTCCTGATGGAAAGATGACTTACATCATTGAGCAGTATTCTTCTGACAAGAATGCAAAAAATGGTCGCTATACTATAACCTTCCAGAAAGCAGACAAAACCATCTTTCTCAACATTGTGTCCTTACAATTGGCTGATTCGGGCATGTATTTTTGTGCTCTCCGGGAAGGCACTGTGTTTGAAGTGATAGTAAAAGTTGAACAAAAACCCATGCTCTATAAGTCCTGCTCAGGAGCCAAGCTGAAAGCACACCTGCACATCCCAGGGAGGCAGGGGAAGTGACTGTGGCTGCCTCTTTCATGGTCTAGCTCAGGGGATTGAATTCTAAGTAAAACCTCTGTCCGTGTCATATGGAAACAGGTGTCCAGGGTAACTTTCTTTTAACACAATCTCAGTCATGAATTTTTGACTTGAAATTAGTCTTACAGGGCCTCCCCTGGTGCGCAGCGGTTGTGCGCTGGGCTGCGAAGCTTCCCGCAGCCTCTGCAGGGCGGGTCCGATCCCGATCCCCGGCCGGCCGTTGGCGAGGATCCCACCTGGCACGCAGACCTCTCCTGCCGCCAGCTGCTCCCCTCAGCAGTGTATTTTGTCGATCTGCCTGTTCTGTTCCCCACTCATGCTCTGGTGAATCCTCTCACCCTCCTGCACTTCTGACTGTACCCAGTGCTTGTATAAATAAATAAATCTTAGAAAAAAAATTAGCCTTACAGAGAATACATATAGTTTCCTAATGTTGAAAAACTTGCACCACAATGATTTCAAGTAACAGCTGCACTGAAATATCCTCACATTACAAGGTGGGTCCACTTATCTGGAATCGTTGTGAAAATCATTTCTTGTTCCCTTTGCTCTTATGTTTTCCTCTTAGCACTTGGGGCGATGTTTTCCCTTTACAGTAAATATAAGTAGAGCTGCAGACTCATGCCAAATGGTACTTGTGTGCTCCTGACACCAATATTGCTGAATGCTTGAATTCAGAGGACCCATGGGCTCTTCTTAGAACTTCCAATAAATTAAGCAGTGCTATGTCAACAGTGACTATGATTTTATTGATGTTGCCATTCAGTCTGCAATACAGTAGTCAGAGGATGGATTTTCATTTCATTTGTTTGGCTGATGCTGCTCTTCCATGACTTGGTGGCTGAGTAGGAGGAAACGCATGGTGACTTGTTTGTCTCTTATGTGGAAAGCAAGGATGGGGGCACATTTCACCATAGAATCAGCTTGGAGGCAAGAGAGGAACCAAAATATGCATGAATATTTCCCATCACATTCATAAATTTGTTGCATGTATGCTCTAGATCTTATCACAGATTAATTCACTAAACTTGAAAATTTTAAATAATCAATCTCCTCCATATATCCTGTCATAGGAACTATATGCCTGTGCTTTACCAGATATAATCTATTATTATAATCACAAAGAAAGACCAAATCTCCCAAAGGGTGTCCTGACACATTCAGAAGTGGCCCAGAGAAACCACACTCACAGGCAGCACCGTGTGAGCTGCAGATCTTGCAGTTGTGCTGTCAGGCACAGGGCAGGGCCATTGGCACAGGAGGGGAATGCTGCCTTCATTTCCCCGCAATGCTGCTCTGAGCAATGATGGTCTCCTCAGCTCAGTTACAAAAATTGCAAGCAGTCATCAGTTGCTTGTTGCACTCAGAGGTGAAGTGGGCCAGAGTAGATATCTCAACTAATTAGAACTTTCTCCCTGAACCACCCAGATGTGAGTTGTTTTGACTTGTAGCAGAGAATCTTCATATTTCTGAGCCTTGGTCCTTTATTCCCAGTTGTCTAATTTACCTTTGATCCTTTTCTATTAATTCACGCACTGAAACCATGAAATCAACGGGAAATGACAGCTACTTAACAGGGGATCTTGCAACAGGAGCAGCACTTCAGATAACAACTTCTGTGAGTTCACATGTACTAAGTGGTGCACATTACAGATAGCACATTGTAGGAGTGGATTAGACAGCACTGTGCCATGTGAGGATTAGCAAACTTATTTTGTTTTGATATAACAAAGTGACAAAAAAAATTTAGCCATGGAATTTAATGAGGGAGATGAGTACTCTGGCCCAACGGGATAAAAAAATTATGACACTCGAGTCATTTTAGGACGCATGATCTGCTCAGTGACTCTATTTGTACAACAAAAGACCCTGACTTTCCTCAGAGTATAATGAATAAAACTCAGTGTTAGATTCAAAAGATAATATGTTGTTCCTTTTATTTTCATCAACACACAAAACTGAATAGCTTTTTTAAGTCAAAAGGACTGATCTTTCATCATTTGATTTTCATTTGAAGCAGCTTTGTTTATTGTAAAACTTCAATGAGCTCTATAACTCAGTGGGAAGAAGAAAGAGATGCACTAATTGTTTTGAATAAGTTAGTCTTCACTGAGAAAGTCTCAGATCTGTGGATTTTTTTTTTTTAAATCATTAGCTTCTGGATAGAGAGAAATGAATGCAAGGTAAATGAATGACCATTAAATACTTGCAAGTAGGGGAAAATCCATAATACATTTTCTTTTCTTTTTTTTTACTTTTTTTAACTTTTTTTTTACATTCTATTTTCAATGAGTTCACCTAACTTATTGCACTCAGAATTATCAATGTTTCAATATTCATTCTCCCACAGCTCAAATCTGTAATATGAATTCCTTTTCCATGCCTCTTTTTATGTACTACCTCTAGGTTATTAGGGAGGGACTAGTAAACAATAAAAAGGTTTGTGTGATCCAGACTCGTCTCATCTTTGTATGACCCAGCAGTCAGTGGAACTTAAGAAACCTGATTTCCTGTGTGGGGAGCAGCATCAGGCCCCAGGAACTACATAAACGCCCTTCTGGGCCCTCAGAGACACTGAGATTCCTGCTAGAGGCACAACTGCACACGCGCGTTAGGGCACACATGCCCCATGGCACCCTCCAGCCTGCTGTGGGCCCTGGTGGCCTTCATCTATTCTGGTAGGCCCGGGGACAGGCAGGGAAGGGGAGGATGGGAGGACAGCACCAGGCACATGGCACTTGCATGGATGAGGAGGGAAGGAGGACGGGGGAAAAGCCAGTACGGGATGATTTCAATGAGGTTTATTTTTGGACACAAATTAGTCTAACTCTTAAAATACCTTATTCACTGCATCACTTGTATTTTCTGATGTTCCCCACAGGATCCAGTGTGGCCCAGAAAGTTATTCAAGACCAGCAAGCTATAGCCAAGGAAGAGGGGTTGAAAGTCACCCTAAAGTGTCGGTATGAAAAAAGACCGGGAGACTACAAACTTTACTGGTACAAGCAGCTTCCTGATGGAAAGATGACTTTCATTATTCATCACTATTCTTCTAAAAACAGTGCAGTAAAGGGTCGCTATTCTATAAAGTTCCAGAAAGCACACAAATCCATCTCCCTCACCATTTCACCCTTGCAACTGGAAGATTCAGCAATGTACTTCTGTATTATCCTGGAACCCACTGTGCTTGAGGTGATAGTAAAAGCTGAACAAAAACCCCAGAGCTCAGTAAGAGCAAGAGCCCTGATCAGCATCCAAGCTAAATCACACCTGCATGTACCAGACAGGCAATGGCAGAGACTGTGGATGTTTCTTCTGTGGTCAGGATAAGGGGCTTGAGTTCTAAGTAAAATCTATGTCATTTGGAAACAAGTTTCCAGAGAACCTTTCTTCCAGTACATTCTCAGTCGTGAATATTTAACTTTAAATAAGTTTTACAGAGTATAAGTATAGTTTCCTAGTGTTGAAAACTTGCACCACAATAATTTCAAGTGGCAACTACATTTAAAGATTTTCACATTATAGGTTGTATTTAGTCATTTGCGATGGTCCTGAAAATCATTTCTTGTGCCCTTTGCTCCTAGGTTTTCCTCTTAGCTCATCCTTTTGTGTGATGCTTTTCCTTTATGGTAAATATAAAAGAACTGTAGACTCACACCAAATGGTATTTGTGTGCTCCTGAATGTTTTGAATTCAGAGGGTCCGTGGCCGCTTCTTACAATTTCTAATAAATAAAGCAGAGTTAAATCACAATGACTATTCCACGACTTGGTGGCTGAGTAAAAGGAAGGGCGTGGTGACTCGTTTGTCTCTTATGTGGAAGGCAAGGACCAGTGGGCACATTTCACCTTAGAATCAGCTTGGAGGCTAGAAAATCACCAAAATATGCATGAATATTTACCATCATACCCAATAATTTTTTTAGATATGCCTTCATATCTTATCACATATTAATTCACTAAACTTGGAAATTTTAAGTAATCAATCTCCATATTGCCTGTAATAGAAACTACATGTCTGTGCTTGACGAGATATAATCTATTATTATCGAATTAGAAAGAAATACCAAATCTCCCAATGGGTGTCCTGACTCACACCACATGGCCCAGAGAAACCACAATCATAAGCAGCACTGCTGAGCCTCAGAGCTTGCAGCTGTGCTGTCAAGGAACAGAGCAGGGCCATCGCCACAGGAGGGAAATGCTGCCAGGTTCTGTGGACGTTGATGGTCTCCTCAGCTCAGTTACAAAAATTGCAACCAGGCCATCAGCTGCCTGTTGCTCTCATGGTTAAATGGGCCAAAGTCTATGTCTCAACTAATTAGAACTTTGTCTCTGAACCACCCGCATGTGAGTTGTTTTGACCTGTAGCAGAGAATCTTCCTATTTCAGACTGTCCTTTTTTCCCAGTTGTCTAATTTACCTTTGATCCTTTTATGTTAATCCTTTGATCCTTTTATGAAACAATGAAATCAATGGAAGACAGACAGCTACATAGCAGTGGTCTTGTAATGGTAGCCACACTTCATAACAACTTCTGTGGGTTCACTTGTACTAAGTTGTGCATCTTACAGATAGAACATTGTAAGAGTGGACAGCACTGTGCCATGTGAGGTTTAGCAAGTTTACCTTGATTTGATGTAACAAAGTAACAAAAAAATTTAGTCATGAAATTTAACAAGGGATAATGAACACTTGGAGCAATGGGATGAAATGTGATACCAGAGCCAGTCTAGGACATGTGATGTGCTAAGTGACTCTATTTGTGCAGCAAGAGCCCTAGGATCCTGACCCTCCTCAGGGTATAATAAATAAAACTCAGGGTCAGATTCAAAACATGATATGTTATTCCTGTTATTTTCATCAACACACAAAACTGAATAGCTTTTTAAAGTCAAAGGGACTCATCATTTATCATTTGATTTTCATTTGAAGCAACTTTGTTTATTGTAAAATTTCAATGAGCCCTGTAACTCAGTAGGAAGAAGAAAAAGAAGTACTAATTGTTTTGAATAAGTTAGTCTTTACTGAGAAAGTATCACATCTGTAAATTAAAAAAAAAAATTCATTAGCTTCTGAATAGAGAGAAATGAGTGCAAGGTGAATGAATGATCATTAAATACTTACAGGAAATGGAAAATCCGTAATACAATCTATTTGAATGAGTTCTCCCAAATTATTGCACTCAGCATTATCAATGATTCAATCTTCATTTTCCCACAGTTCCAATCTGTAATATGAATTCCGTTTTCCATGACTTTTTTTATGTACTGCCTTCTAAGTTATCAGGTAGAGACAAGTAACAAAAATATAAATAAATAACTAAATAAAGCTTTGACTGAGCCAGACTCTTCTCATCTTTGCATGACCCATCAGTCAATGGAACTTAAGAAATTCTATTTCCTGTGTGGGGAGCAGCATCAGCCCCTAGGAACTATAAAAACCCACTTCTAGGCCCTCAGAGACACTGACTCTCAGCTGGAGGCAAAACTGCACACACGTGTCAGGGCACTCACGCCCCATGGCGCCCTCGGGCCTGCTGTGGGCACTGGTGGCCTTTATCTGCTCTGGTAGGCCCCGGGGCCAAGCAGGGGTGGGGAAGATAGAAGGATTGTACTTGATACTTGACATGGGATTTGATGAAAAAAGGAGGAAGGCAGGAAGCAAGCATATGATGATTTCAAGAATGTGGTTTATCTTTGTAAAATAGTCTAATATTCAAAGTATTTTATTCACTGTATCACTTGTGCTTTCTGATGTTTCCCCACAGGCTCCACTGTGGCCCAGAAAGTTACCCAAAATAGGCCAGCTATAGCCACACAAGAGGAATCAGCAGTCACCTTCAATTGCCAGTATGAAACAAGGTGGGGTGACTACTACCTTTACTGGTACAAGCAGCTTTCCGATGGAAAGATCACATTGCTTGTATATCACCATTCACTTCTGGCAACAGTGCAAAAAACGGTTGCTATTCTATAAACTTCCAGAGAACACACCAAGCATCTCCCTCACCATTTCATCTATACAACTGGAAGATTCAGTCAAGTATTTCTGTGCTCTCTGGGAAGGCACTGTGTCTGAAGTGATAGTAAAAGCTGAACAAAAACCCACACCTCAATAAGAATGAGGGCCCTGCTCAGGAGCCAAGCTGAAGTCACATTTGCACACCCCAGGCAGGCCATGGCAGTGACAGTGGCTGCTTCATCTGTCACTGCATCAGGAGGGGGAACTTCTGAGTAAAACCTTCTCCTAGGTCATTTGGAAGGGACTGTCCAGATTAACCTTCTTTAATGCATTCTCAGTTGTCATGGATAGCTGAATCAAAAGGACGTGGACACTGAGTTTCAAGAAGTTTGACAGGGTGGCTGGGGAGAGAGTTTCTTAGGCTTGCTCTGTTCTCCTCAGCATACCTCAGCTTTTGTTAGCAGAAACAACAAAGTTACAAAGCAAGATACAGGATGGCAGAACTACAGAACAATGATGCATTTTCTTATTTCTGAGTATTCAGTACTTGTTCTGCACACATTCATCGCCAAGGCTCGGCACTGTTTCTTTCTTAATTTAATTGGCTTTCCAGGCATAGTTCTGCTGACACAAAAGAAAACATCCTGATCTGTGCACGGATCAGTCTTTCGACCCGTGATGATCAGTCTCTTAGCCATGACCAGTCTTCCAGCCACCACCTTGATGTTTTCCCTGTCCCAACACTCCAACCTTAGGGGCCCCCAACACTCAGTAATGACATTTTAACTTAAAATCAATCATACAGAACATGTGTGCATTGTCTCATGGTCAAAAACCTTGCCTCAAGGGCCTTCCTGGTGGCCTAGGGGTTAAGTTTCAGCATGATCACCACTCTGGCCTAAGTTCAATCCCCAACCAGGGAGTTACCCACATGGCGCAGCAGACCTCTCCTGTCTCACCTGCTGCTCCCCTTAGCAGTATATTTCTGTAGATCTGCTTTCTGTTCCTCACTGTCTCTGGTGAATCCTCTCAGCCCCCACACCCTTGACCTACACCCACTTCTTCACATAAAAAAGAAAAAAGAACCAAAAAAAAGAAAAAAGAAAAAACTTGCCTCACAATAATTTCAACTGGTAGCTGCAAATAAAATTTTTCACATCACAGTCTGTGTCTAGTTATCTGGAATTGTCATGTAAATATTTTACTGAGCGCTTTGCTTTTAGGGTTTGTGTCCACTAAGTTATAATCAGAGAAACAGAGCCACCAAGAGTAATGTAGAAGAAGAGATAAATCATAATATCAGACCTCAAGCAACTGGCTTTATGATTAACCAAAAGAATTAACCAATATGATTAATCTTAATCTACTGCATATATGCAAATGGTAAAAGGGAGTAAGAAATGGCTAATATACATAAAATTATATTGAATAAAAGTTTTCCCAACTATTTCTGCAGATCATCATGTGATCGTAGTGGTAATTATAACTACGTCTTCCATTACCCATTGCATAATCTCCTTGCTCATATAAATCTCTGCCACTCAGTATACCTGAGTTTGATATAGAACAAGCTCCTTTTCAGGAGCAAAGGTGCATGGACTTTCTTTAAAGCTGAATAAGGAATTCTGCAAGTCCACTCCTCTCATCTGGCAGAAATATTGCAGGCATGGAAGGAAAATCCATATTCAAAGTGTCTTTAAATATGAGGGGAGGATCTTATCAATAGTCAAAGAAAATCATATTCTGGGAAACACAGTCAAGTATGATACCTGATTTTTCAACAGAAGTAATAGAAGTCACTAGGGGAAAGCATTTTTAAATTGTTTAAATGAAATAAATACAAACATCAAGCTAATTCCCTATGAACAAGTATAACTTTATCATCATTGTGAAAAGTCACTGCTAAGAATGTCAGAAGTCAATGCACAGTCTTAAACTACACCTGCAAAGCCTATTTCTGGAAAAAGATTCAAATGTAGAACATTTAAAATGCTCATAGAAATCAATATAAATGGAAAGTATAAAAATGGCAAGATTGGAAGAACACTTCAGAAGTCTAATAACCCATAGCTAATAAATATAGGGGGAAAAACTTATTGTTATCAGTCTTTATAGAAATGAAAATGTAACGCCATGCGAGTGTTCCATCTGTGTATGTATGTCAAGTGATTAAAAATTCATTTTCTTCAGCTCAAATCTGTAAACTAATTGTTTTATTCATGTCCCTTCTCATGTACTGCCTTACAATATTACAGGGAAAGACAAGTAATCAAAGTCCAAATTTGGAATAAACCAGACTCTTTCATCTTTGCATACCCAGGTGGGCAATGCAACAAGAAACCCTATTTCCTGTGTGGGGAGCAGCATCACCCCCAGGAACTACATAAATACCCTTCCAGGCCCTCAGAGACACTGAGCTCTCAGCTGGAGGCACAACTGCACACACGTGTCAGGACACACGTCCCCATGGCACCCTCCAGCCTGCTGTGGGCCCTGGTGGCCTTCACCTGCTCTGGTAGGCCCCGGGCCAGGCGAGGTGGGGAGGATGGGAGGACAGCACTGGGCATAGGGTGCTTGCATGGATGAGGGGGAAGGAGGACTGGGGAAAAGCAGGTATGTGATGATTTCAATGTGCTTTATGTTTGGGCACAAAATTAGTGTAATTCTTGTAGGATTTTATTCACTGTATCACTTGTATTTTCCTCCCCAGGCTCCAGTGTGGCCCAGAAAATTATTCAAGACCAGCCAGCTATATCCTCGAGAGAGGGGTCAGCAGTCACCCTGAGGTGTTGGTATGAAACAAGTTGGAGTATATACTACCTTTATTGGTTCAAGCAACATCCTGATGGACAGATCACTTACATGATTCATCAGCCTTCTTCTTCTAACATTAATGCAGTACAGGGTCGCTATTCTATAAACTTCCAGAAAGCATACAAAACCATCTCCCTCACCATTTCACTCTTGCAAATGGATGATTCAGCAATGTATTTCTGTGCTCTCCGGGAACCCACTGTGTTTGAGGTGATAGTAAGAGCTGAACAAAAACACCAGAGCTCAGGCAGGGTAGGACCTCTGCTAGGCAGCCAAGCAGAAAGCAACGGAAGTGACAGTGGCTGCCTCTTCCATGGTCTAGCTCAGGGGATTGAATTCTTAGTAAAACCTCCATCCATGTCATATGGAAACAGGTGTCCAGGGTAATTATCTTTTAACACATTCTCAGTCATGAATTTTTTACTTCAAATTAGTCTTACAGAGAATATGTACATTTTCTCAATATTGGAAAACTTGCACCACAATAATTTCAAGTAAAAGCTGTACTGAAATATTTTCACATTACAAGGTGGGTCTACTCATCTGGAATTGTCATGAAAATCATTTCTTGCACCCTTTGTGTTAATGCTTTCCTCTTAGCACTTGGGGCGATATTTTTCCCTTTATGGTAAATATAAGAAGAGCTATAGACTCATGCCAAATAGTGCTTGGGGGCTGCTGAACCAACATGGCTGAATGTTTGAACTAAGAGGCCCCATGGGCTTTTCTTAGAACTTCTAATAAATTAAGCAGTGCTATGTCAACAATGAATATGATTTTATTGATGTTGCCATTCAGTCTGCAATACGTTAGTCACAAGATGGATTTTCATTTCATTTGTTTGGCTGATGCTGCTATTTCATGACTCGGTGGCTGAGTAGGAGGAAATGCATGGTGACTTGTTTGTCTCTTATGTGGAAGGCAAGGACCGGGGGCACATTTCACCTTAGAAGTAGCTTGGAGGCAAGAGAAGAACCAAAATATGCATGAGTATTTCCCATCACACTCATAAATTTGTTGCTTATATGTTCTACATCTTATCACAGATTAATTCACTAAACTTGAAAATTTTAAGTAAACAATCTCTTCCACATATCCTGTCATAGGAACTATATGCCTGTGCTTTACCAGATATAATCTATTATTATAATCACAAAGAAAGACCAAATCTCCCAAAGGGTGTCCTGACACATTCAGACATGGCCCAGAGAAACCACACTCACGGGCAGCACTGTGTGAGCTGCAGAACTTGCAGTTGTGCTGTCAGGCACAGGGCAGGGTCATCGACCCAGGAGGGGAATGCTGCCTTCATTTCCCCCTAATGTTGCTCTGAGCAATGATGGTCTCCTCAGCTCAGTTACAAAAATTGCAAGCAGTCATCAGTTGCCTGTTGTACTCAGAGGTGAAGTGGGGCCAGAGTAGATATCTCAACTAATTAGAACTTTCTCCCTGAACCACCCAGATGTGAGTTGTTTTGACCCATAGCAGAGAATCCTCATATTTCAGAGACTCGATCATTTATTCCCAGTTGTCTAACTTACCTTTGATCCTTTTATATTAATTCACACACTGAAACCATGAAATCAATGGGAAATGACAGCTACTTAATAGGGGATCTTGCAACAGGAGTAGCACTTCAGATAACAACTTCTATGGGTTCACATGTACTAAGTGGTGCACATTACAGATAGCACATTGTAGGAGTGGATTAGACAGCACTGTGCCAATTGAGGATTAGCAAACTTATCTTGATTTGATATAACAAAGTAACAAAAAAATTCAGCCATGGGATTGAACAAGGGAGATGAGTACTCTGGCCCAATGGGATTAAAATATATGACACCCAAGTCATTCTAGGACACATGATTTGCTAATGTCTCTATTTGTACAACAAAAGACCCTGACTTTCCTCAGAATATAATGAATAAAACTCAGTGTCAGATTCAAAAGATAGTATGTTATTCCTGTTATTTTCATCAACACACAAAACCGAATAACTTTTTAAATTCAAAAGAACTAATCTTTCATCATTTCATTTTCATTTGAAGCACCTTTGTTTATTGTAAAACTTTAATGAGCCCTACAACTCAGTAGGAAGAAGAAAGAGACACACTAATTGTTTTGAATAAGTTAATCTTCACTGAGAAAGTCTCAGATCTGTGAATTTCTGTTAAAAAAAATTTAATTAGAGTCTGAATAGAGAGAAATGAATACAAGGTAAATGAATGATTGTTAAGTACTTGCAGGGAGGGGAAAATTCATAAAACATTCTATTTTCACTGAGTCCCTCAAATTATTGCACTCAGAATTATCAAAGATTCAATCTTCATTTTCCCATAACTCAAGTCTATAATATGAATTCCTTTTTCCATGACTCTTTTTATGTACTGCTTCCTAAGTTATCAGGGAGGGACAAGTAACAATAAAAAGGTTTGGGGGAGCCAGACTCTTCTCATCTTTGCATGACCCGGCAGTCAATAGAACCTAAGAAACCCCACTTCCTGTGTGGGGAGCAGCAGGCCCCAGGGACTACATATGCGCCCTTCCAGGATCTCAGAGACAGTGAGTTCTCAGCTGGAAGCACAACTGCACACACGTGTCAGGGCACACACACCCCATGGTGCCCTCCAGGCTGCTGTGGGCCCTGGTGGCCTTCACCTGCTCTGGTAGGCCCAGGGCCATGTGGGGTGGGGAGGATGGAAGGACAGCACCAGGCACAGGGTGCTTGCATGGATGAGGGGGAGGGAGCACTGGGAAAGAAGGCATGTGATGATTTCAATGTGCTTTCTCTTTGGGCACAAAATTAATCTACTCTATAATAGTATATTCTCTGTATCAGCTCTGATTTCTGATTTCCCCCACAGGATCCAGTGAGGCCCAGAAAGTTATCCAAGACCAACCAGCTATATCCAAACAAGAGGGGTCAAGAGTCACCCTGAGGTGTCGGTATGAAACAAGTTGGAGTAACTACGTCCTTTATTGGTACAAGCAGCTTCCTGATGGAAAGATCACATACCTTATTTATCACCGTTCATCTTCTGGTAACAGTGCAAAAAATGGTCGCTATTCTATAAACTTCCAGAAAGCAGACAAATACAATTACCTCACCATTTCACCCTTGCTACTGGACGACTCCGCAATGTATTTCTGTGCTCTCAGTGATGCACTGTGTTTGAAGTGAGAGTAAAAGCTGAACAAAAACCCTGAGCTCAAGAAGGGTGAGACCTCCGCTCAGGAGCCAAGCTGAAATCACACCTGCACCTCCCAGAGAGGCGATGGCAGTGACTGTGGTTGCTTTGTCTGTGGTCTGGATCAGGGGATACTTCTGAGTAAAACCTCCTTCTATGTCATTTGGAAGGAGTTGTCCAAATTAACCTTCTTTTAATGCATTCTCAGGCAAGACATTTTGACTTAAAATCAATCATACAAACATGTGTGTATTGTTTAAAGTTGAAAAAACTTGCTCTAAGGGCCTCCCTGCTGACCTATGGGTTAAGTCTCAGCACGATCACCGCTATGGCCTGAATTTAATTCCTTGCCAGGGAACTGACGCACATGACGCAGTAGATCTCTCCAGTCTTGCCCACTGCTCCCCTCAGCAGTGTATTTCAGTAGATCTGCATTCTGTTCCCCACTCTGTCTCTGGTGAATCTTCTCAGCCCTCCCACTTCTGACCTACACCAACTTCTCCTACACAAAAAAAAAGAAAAAGAAAGAAGAAGAAAAAACTTGCCCCACAATAATTTCAAGTGGTAGCTGCATATAAAGATTTTCACAGCACAGGCTATATCTAGTAATGTGGATTGTCATGTAAATATTTTTCTGAGCCCTTTGCACTTAGGGTTTGTGTCCACTAAGATATAATCGAAGAAGCTGAAACACCGTGAGTGACGTAGAATAAGAGATGAATCTCAATGTTAGACCTCATGCAACTGGCTTTATGATTAACCAAAATAATTAACCAATATGATTAACTTTAATCAGCAAATCTCAATCTACTGCATATATGCAAATGGTGAAAGGGAGTAAGAAATGGTTACTATAATTATATTGAAAAAGAGTTTTCCCAACTATTTCTGCAGATCATCATGTGATCGTAGTGGTTATTATAACTACTTCTTCCATTACCCACTGCATAATCTCCTTGCTCATAGCTAGCACCACCATCAGTGCTATTCCTGAATTTGATACAGAACAAGCTCCTTTTCAGGAACAAAAGTGCATGGAATTCCTTTCAACCTTAATAAGAAATTCTGCAAGTCCACTCCTCTCACCTGGCAGAAACATTGCAGGCATGAAAGGAAAATTCATATTCAAAGTATTTTTAAGTTGAGGGGAGGATCTTATCAACAGTCAAAAAAAATTGGTACATCACGTTCTGGGAAACACATCAAGAATGATGCCTGACTTTTCTTCAGAAGTAGTAGAAGTCACTACAGAAAAGCATTTTTAAATTGCTTAAATAAAATAAATACAATTGTTGAGCTAATTTCCCATGAGCAAGTATAATTTTATTATCATTGTGAAAAGTCACAGTCAAGAATGTCAAAAGTTAATGCAGAGTATTAAAAAACACCTGCAAAGCATATTTCTGGAAAAGGACTCAAATGCAGAATATATAAAATACTCATAGAAGTCAATGTAAATGGAAAGTATAAAAATGACAAGATTGTGAATAACACTTCAGACGTCACATAGCCCATAGCTAATAAACATGGGGGAAACACACTTAATGTTTTCAGTCTTTACAGAAATGAAAACATAAGCCCTAATGAGTGTCCATCTATATATGTATGTCAAATGATTAAAAATTCATTCTGTTCAGTTCAACTATAAAGTAATTGCTTTTCCTGTCCCTTCTCATCTACTGCCTCACATATTACCAGGAAAAGACAAGTAGTCAAAGTTCAAGTTTGAGATAAGCCAGACTCTTCTCTCATCTGTGCATAACCAGGTGGACAATGCAACATGAGAAACCCTATTTCCTGTGTGGGGAGATTCAGCACCTCCAGGAACTACATAAACACCCTTCCAGGCCCTCAGAGACACTGAACTCTCAGCTGGAGGCACAATTGCACACACGTGTCAGGGCACACACGCCCCATGGTGCCCTCCAGCCTGCTGTGGGCCCTGGTGGCCTTCACCTGCTCTGGTAGGCCCGGGGCCAGGCGGGGGTGGGGAGGATGGAAGGATAGGACTGGGTACAGGGAGGAGGAAGGACTGGGGAAAGCAGGCGTGTGATGATTTCAATGTGGTTTTGTTTGGGCACAAAATTAGGCTAATTCTTATCAGATTTTATTCACTGCATCACTTGTATTATCTGATTTTCTTCTACAGGATCCAGTGTGGCCCAGAGAGTTATTCAAGACCAGCCAGCTACAGTCTCGCGAGAGGGGTCAGCAATCACCCTGAAGTGCCGGTATGAAACAAGCCTGAGTGCATACTACCTTTTCTGGTACAAGCAGCCTCCTGATGGAAAGATGACTTACATTATTCGTCAGTCTTCTTCTAACATTAATGCAGTACAAGGTCGCTATTCTATAAACTTCCAGAAAGCAGAGAAAACCATCTCCCTCACGATTGCACCCTTACAATGGGATGATTCAGCAATGTATTTCTGTGCTCTCTGGGACCCACTGTGTTTGAAGGTTCAGTAAAAGGTGAACAAAAACCCCAGAGCTCAAAAAGGGTGACCTCTGCTCAGGAGCCAAGCTGAAATCACACCTGCACACCCAGACACAATGGCAGTGACTGTGGCTGCTGCTTCTGTGGTCTGGATCAGGGGGTGACTTCCAAGTAAAACTTACATCTATGTCATTGGAAACAGGTGTCCAGAGTACTTTTTCGTAACACGTTTTCAGTTTTGAATTTTTGGCTTAAAATTGTTCAGTAAGACAGAACATGTGTACGGTTGCCAAACATTGAAAACATTGCCCCATACTCATCTCAAGTAACCACTCCCCTTTAAGATGCTCACACCACAAGCCGGGCCTAGTCATTTGGAATCATCATGAAAATCGTTTCCTTAGGCCTTTCCTCTTAGGCTTTGTGTCAATTAAGATATACTCAGAGAAGCAGAACCACTGTGAGTGAGTGTACAATAAGAGATTAATTATAATCATATCATTATAATCAATATCATTATAATATCATATCACTATAATCAATTAATTATAATCATATCATTGCTGAAACTGGGGAAAAATCTATGGAAACCCTTTGTATTTATATTTTCTGTAGACTTTGAATTTTCTATAAATCAGCCAGAGTAATATTTGGGAAAAAACCTTGGAAGTGAGCAAAAGCGTGGACAAACTAACTGTGAGACAATGAGGACAATGGAATTCAGACAGTCAAACTACAACTTGTTTCTCTCACCTCCTCAAACATGGGGTGGGCACCTGCAGGGGAAGTGGGTATCACTTGCATCCTGCTACAGGCAGGCCTGGCCCAAGACAGAGAGAAGCTGAGAGAGGAGACCTGGTGGGGGCGGGGCTGTGGGTCAGCAATAAGATGAGGGGCAGAGCAGGAGCAGCACCTGTCAGTTGCCACTGTGCTTGGAGCCTGCAGCAGCTTGCAGAAGACAAAACATGGCTGCTGGGTCACAGCTGTCCCCCAGATCTTACACATGTCTTTACAGTCAAACTGACCCAAAATAATACATAAAAGTAAATTCTAGGAAATTCATTTCCAGAAAGTTAAGTTGAGGCAACACAAGATACCACAGTGCCCTGCCATAAACAAGGTAACCCTTTTCCCAAACATTTGAAGTTCGTTTATCCAATTGGACAAATTTCATTGCTCTTCTTGCTGAGTCATACTCTCCCATATATCTCCTGTAGTTTAACAGCTGTGTTAAATTCATTATTAACCAATATGATTAGCTTTAATGAGCACATCATATGTCTCTGCATACAAGCAAATGGAAAAGGAGTATAAAAATGGTTAATATATATACATATATTTATATGAAAAATAAAAATGAATTTTAACTATTTCTGCAAATGGTCATGAAATTTTAGCTAGCAAATATAACTACCTCTACCATTACCTATTCAATAATCTTTTGCCCAAAGCAAGCACCTCCACTCACTGCTAAACCACACTTTTATTTAAAGCAAGCTCCTTATTCAGGAACCATGATTAGTGGAAGCTTATAGAGTAGAATAAAGAATTCTACAAGTTCACCTGGTGGTTTTCACAGAAATATTGTTCACTTCAGATACAACAACACTAGAATTATGATATTAAAAGAATTATTAAAAGAGTTCCATAATAATTTTAGGACACCGAGTCTGTGCACAGAAATAGATCTACACAAATAGAGACAAGGTTGTCCACTAGATCCCTATTTAAATATAACTGTAACCAGTCAATAGTGAAATGGATAATGGATTATTTATACTACGGTAAAACAATATAGTGTTACAAGTGAAGAAGTAGATCTATATGTATTTTCTTAGCTAAATCTTATAAATAAAATGTGGATGCAAAAAAAATCAGAGTAAGTGCATACTACATGACACTATGAGAAATCTCAAAAATGTAATATAATGTATTGTTTTGTGATATATGAGTCTAAAATTTAGAAACACATTAATGGAATCATTCCAAAAGTGGCTACCACTTCAGAAACAGAAGGGACAAGGATTGCTTCTTAGTTCTATATGTAAGCAATTTGGCATAGTATAGAGATCTGGTTGCAGCAGATTTCTTCAGGCTGAAACATACAGGGTTGAAGTAGAGGAAAGCCCAGTTAGAACGCATGGTCAGCATAAGAGAATACTATATTCAAGTTATACATGCAATCTGCTAGTGTAACAACAGTATTGCACACCCTCATCCTCTTCAGAGTGTAACAAATAAATCTCGGTGTCAGATTTCAAAAGAAACTCTTTTATGCCAGTCATAATTTCATAAACACAAAAGAACTAAATAGCTTTTAAAAGTCAGAAGGACTGATCTTTTGTCATTTGATTTTTGAATTTGAAGCTGCTTCATTTATTGTAAAACTTAAGCAGAGCCCCAGAAACCAGGAAGGAAGAAGAAAGAGATGCATGCATTCATTATTTTGAGTAGGATAGCCTTCACTGAGAAAACCACTGATCTGTGAATTTTTGGAAAATTTCATTAGATTCTGGATGGAGAAAAATGATTGCAAGGAAATGAATGATCTTTAAGCTCAAACCTGAAATAAAAATTGCCTTTTTAATGCCACTGTTCACTTACTGCCTCACTCAGTTGCCAGGTAATCAGATGTAAACAAAATCAAACTTTGTAGTGAGTCAGACTCTCTTCTCATCTTTGCATAACTAGGTGGGTAATGCAGCATAAGAAACCATATTTCCTGCTTGAGGGAGTGGCGTCAATCCCCAGGAACTACATAAACGTCCTTCCATGCTCTCATAAGACCTGAAACCATAAAATACATAGAAGGAAATATAGGCCAAACACTCCATGATATGCACATCAAAGACGTATTTACAGACACATCACCCACAGCAGTGATAGTGAGAGCATCAAGTTCTTTATCCATCTTTGGACAAAGTTCTAAACCCCTTCTTGATGATCCACTCTCCATTGCTACTTTGTAGTTTAACCACTCTGTTCACTTTATAATGAACCAATATGATTATCCAATATGATTAACTTTAATTAGCACCTCTTATGCTACTGCACATAAGCAAATGTGTAATGGGAGTGAAAATAGGTATGGTACACAATATATGTATATCAAAATGTATATCAAAATATATGTATCTCAAAATAAAAGCATTTCAAAACTATTTTCCGATAAATTGTATACTTGTAGCTGTTATTTATAACCAGCTCTTCCATTCACCATTGCATAGTCTCTTTGCCCATAGTCAGCACCTCCATTTTCTGCTCTACTTGACTTTTATATAAAACAAGTTTCTTATTTCTTACATGGAATGCCAGAAAGTTGAGTAAGGAATTTTACAAGCTCACCTGTGGCAGAAAGATTGCCCAAACAAGGGGAAATCCATATTCAAACTGTCTTTTTATCAGGTGGGAGAGGGTAGGAGATTCTTTTAAATTTCCAGAGAAAATCAATACTTTGTTCTCTGGGAAACAAAATCAAGAATGATGCCTCATGAAAAATCACAAGTAACAGATGAAAACAGATGAAATGCTTATCTACAGGAAATAAAACTTTCAAGCTACCTCCTCATAAACAGGAAAGTATCATTTCAAATTCTTTGTTAAATATCACTAAGAATGTGGAAAGTCAATGCACATACTATTAAATAAATTCAAATTTTGAACATCTAAAATGTATACATAATCGATAAGAAAAGGAAACAATGAATTTGGCAAAAACTTGAAAAACCAAGTGAGAAGTATGATATCCCACAGCTAATAAACATGGGGGGAGGCACTTGATACTAAGATGACAATCAACTGACCTCAGGACAGGGTGACTGGAAATCTCAGTGACAGTGACATTTCTGGTTTCACCTGAAACACACACATCCATGCACCCCCCCCCCCCAAAAGCTGAACAACTAGAAAAGAAAATGCCATATCTAGGTACAAATTGCCACAGAATCAATAGATGAGGAAATCATTCACTCCTCATTAATTGTGCTGAATGATTTAACCAGTCTTCACAATTTTGTGCTGGAACGAATAAGGGGTATGAAGAAAGGAGATATTATTCCTAAAACACTACAAACATTTTTTCCTATCATAACTTTGCCCCATGCCTTCACCCTCTGCCTGTAATGTCATCCCCCAAATGTCTGTATGGTGTACACCCCAACTTCCTTCGTGTCTATATTCAAATGTCACTACTTGGGGCAGTCTTGAGCTAACTCTGGCTTCCTGAGAACCAGGCTCCAGCACACTCCAAGCACCAGGAAGGAAAGCAGCTCTTTGCTGAAGTGTGCCCCCTGGTGTGTGAAATGTTTTGTGAGCCTGACACTGGCCTCCTGCTGCCTCCAGTGTTCCCTGGCTACACTGTGGCAAGCCCTGGCGCCTATAGGAGCTGCTGTTGCTGAGTAGTTAGTGAGCTTACCACTGCAGATTTTTAATCTGATTTTAAATTTTTTCCTCGCAATTATGGGCCTCCCCGGTGGTGCAGCTGTTGAGCACTGGGTTGGGAAGCTGCCCACAGACTCTGTAGCGCCGGTTCGATCCCCGGCTGCTCCCCGGCCACTGGAGGAGGGTCCCGCATGGCGCGCAGACCTCCCCTGCCGCCCGTCGCTCCCCCCAGCAGTGCACTGGGGTCCTTCTGCCTGCTTTGCTCCCCGCTCTGGCTCTGGTGAATTCTCTCACTTCTGACTGTACCCAGTGCGTGTATAAATAAACAAAGCAATCTTTTAAAAAAAAAGATTTTTTTTTCCCTCGCAGTTATGAATGTGATTGACTTCAAAATGACAAATATAAGACATAGGCTGGTTTGGGTTGCAGAATAATAAGGTTACCTGGAAAAAAACGACATTTGTTGTGTAAGCTGGGAGGCTTTTCTGTGTTAAATGTGATTGTCTACTCTTCTGTCTTTAGTGCATTATCAAAGCACCCTGAAAGGGAACAAGAGTCACTGATTGAGAAAAATAAACCATTGTAGGGGACACTGCTTAGTGTTCCCAACATGTTCTCCTAAGCCACCCATGTCTCTATACAGTATGCTTGATGAGCCGATTTCCCCTGAATAGTAGGAAACATGACAGACCATGACACTTATGATCATATTAAAAATGAGGTCAATACTGATGTTAGATTCCACTGCAGATTCAGATTGTGGTTCCAGCTCCCCCCTGCACTCCTCCGGATACACTGCAGGCATCTGGCTGAGAACCTAAACAGGGAAGTCACATGGCTTGGTTTGCATGGCTATGTCTGTTCTCAATTATTTCTGTCTGGATCTTGTACGTTGGTTCTGCCCCCCATTAGGAAGGCAGTCCCTCCCCAAATCCCAATAGCATTTCACAGTATAGGCAAAATGGTTGAAGCTGGTTACAAGTTACAAAATTCCAGTTCTAAGTCTTAGGATACAATGAGCAGCACGGTGACTGGTTATTGTTTTATAGTTATATAAAATTATACACGTGAAAGAAATTTGCAATACTATATATATATATATGCTATATGTGTGTATATGTATATACACACACGGGTGTGTATATACGCGTGTGTGATTGCCGTGATTTTCTTGAGACTGAAGAATGCAGCGTTAATAAGAGAAAAGTTATTAACAAGAGAGTAGAGGGAGGGAGAATAGGAAACACCATAACCTCACCAGAGCTTCTGTGGCTTCACGTGGCATGTGAGGAAACCAAGGTGAGCCTGAAGACTGTTGCCATACGATATCACAGTTACTATCACGGACCATCTTTACGGTTGTCAATAAAACATATTTTTGAAAGTCAGAAGGGCTGATCTTTAATCATCACTTTTGAAGCAGCTTCATTCATTATAGAACTTAAGCAGAGCCCTAAGACCCAGTAAGAGAGAACAAAGACACCTGGGGTAGTTGCTGTGAATAGGATAGTCTCCACTCAGACGTTGTTTTTTGAATTTGCTAAAAAGGTCTTATATTCAGTATGGAGATAAATGGGTGCAAGGTAAAATGAATGACCATTAATTAGATACAAGAAGGACAAAATACATAGTAAATTCTGTTTATCAAAGGGCATCAATACTATTCCACTGATTCTATCCTCCTGCTCAAACCTGTAATACTAATTGCTTTTTCACATCCAGCCTCACTTAATTACCAGGAAGAGAAGTAGACAAAGTCAAAGTCTAGGAAAAGTAAGACTTTTTTTCATCTTTGCATAACCAGGTGGGCAATGCAACATGAGAAACCCTGTTTCCTGTGTGGGGAGCAACATCACCCCAGGAACTACATAAATGCCCTTCCAGGCTCTCAGAGTCACTTAGCTCTCAGCTGGAGGCACAAGTGCACACACGTGTCAGGGCACACACACCCCATGGTGCCCTCCAGCCTGCTGTGGGCCCTGGTGGCCTTCACCTGCTCTGGTAGGCCCAGGGCCAGGTGGGGATGGGGAGGATGGAAGGACAGCACCAGGAACAGGGTGCTTGCATGGATGAGGGGGAACAGAGGACTGGGGAAAAGCCAGCATGGGATGATTTCAATGTGGTTTGTTTTTGTATCAGATTATTCTAATTCTATAATATCTTATTCAATGCATCAGCTCTGTTTTCTGATTTCCTTACAGGATCCAGCATGGCCCAGAAAGTGCACCAAAAGCAGTCAGTTATAGCCAAGCAAGAGTGGTCAACAGTCACCCTCAACTGTCAGTATGAAACAAGTTGGAATAACTACTATCTTTATTGGTACAAGCAGCTTCCTGATGGAAAGATGGATTACCTTATTCATCAGTCTTCTTCTTCTACCAAAAATGAAGAAAAGGGTCCCTATGTTATAAACTTCCAGAAAGCAGAGAAAGCCATCTCCCTCACCATTAAATCCTTACAACTGGATGATTCAGCAAAGTACTTCTGTGCTCTCTGGGAACCCACTGTGCTTGAGGGGACAGTAAAAGCCAAACAAAAACCCAGACCTCAAGAAAAACAAGAGCCCTCCTCAGAGCCCAAGCTGAAATTACACCTGCAGGTCCCAGACAGGTAATGGCAGTGCCTGTGGTTGCTCCATACATGGTCTTTTCAAAGAATTGGATTCTGAGTAAAACCTCTTTCTATGTCATTTAGAAGCAGGTGTCCAGAGTAACTTTCTTCTAATACATTCTAAGTCATGAAGTTTTGACTTCAAATCAATCATCCAGAACACATGTATATTGTCTAATGCTGAATTAACTTCCCCATAAAATTTCAAGGCCAGTGGTACTTCAAGATGCTCACTTAAAAAAGTGGGTCTAGTCATCTGTAACATTAAGGATGATCATTTCCTTAACATTTTCCTGTTAAGCTTTGTGTCATCTAAGGTATAATCAGAAAAGCAGAACTGTCAGGGGTGATGTAAAATAAAAGATTAATCACAAGCTTAGCCCTCATGTAATTGCTGGAACTGGTGGAAAAATCTGTGCGAAATGGTTGTATTTGAATTGGCTATACAGCCTGTATTGGCTGTACAATAGTTTAGGGTAATATTTGGAATGGAAACTTGCATGTGCACAAATGTACACACACACTGACCTGTAAGTATGTACTATTGTAGAACCCCTGAGGACAATTTGAACCCAATAAGGCAAATCAAATTCCTCTGTCTCTGACCTGCTCAATTTCATGTAGTGGGTATCATTTTGCATGAGGCTACATGCAGACCTGGCCCAAGACAGAGAGAAGCTGAGAGAGGAGACTGGTGGGAGTGGGGGCTGTGAGTCAGCAATAAGATGAAGGGCAGAGCAGGAGGAGCGTGTTAGAGTTGCCACGGTGCCCGGAGCCTGCACCAGCCTGCAGAAGTCAAAACATGGCTGCTGGGTCACAGCTGCCCTCCAGATCTTGCACAGACATCTTTGGGATGAACCTTAACCCAATACAAGGAAGCTGATTCTGAAAAATATATTTCCAGAAAGTTAAGTTGACACAATACAAAGGTACCACTGTGCCCTATCAAAACAAGCTAAAGCTTGCTGGCGGAGAGGACCAATCACATTTATTCACAGTTGGGCAAAGTCCTTACTCCTTTTTGCTTAGTCACACTCTCCCATGGATATCCTGCAATTTTACATTGCCTTGACACTGTGATTATCTTAGTAAGTAACCATCTTATGCTAATTAGATACACAGAGGCAAATGGAAAGAGGAGTGAAAAATGGTTAATATACATAGAAATATATTTATATGATGATACGAAAGAATTTCATAATTATTTCTTCAAATCATCGCGTGATTATAACTGATAGTTATAACTACTTTCTCCATAGCCCATTGCATAATCTCTTTGCTCACAGCAAGCACCTCCATTCACTGTTACTGCTATTTTCTTTCTTTTTTTTTTTTAAGATTTATTTATTTATGCAAGAACCGGGGTACAGTACAGGTGTGCGAGAGGCTGAGAAGATTCACCAGAGACAGAGCAGGGAACAGAACAGGCAGACTGACGAAATACACTGCTGAGGGGAACAATGGGCAAGACAGGAGAGGTCTGCTGTGCCATGTGGGATTCTCGCCGCCCTGCCGGAATTGAACCCGGGCTGCAGAGGCTGAGTACAGCTTAACTGCGTCGCCCAACCGCCTGCACCACCAGGGAGGCCCTTGCTACTGTTATTTTCATAAAACAAAGTCCTGTTCAGCAGTACTTTGCTTGGAGTTCTATAAAGCTGAGTCAGGAATTCTGCAACTATCCCTGTGTTATTGGCAGAAACATTGTGCGTGTGTAGGGAAATCTGTTTTTAAAGTGTCTATTTAAATGAAGGAAAAATCTTTCCAATATCCATTAAAAATTAATACATTGTGTTTTGGGAGTCATAATCAAGAAAGATGCATGATTTTTTATTGAAAGGAATAGAAGACACTGAAGGAAAACATTTTAAAAAATGCTTAAATAAAATTGACTTTCAAGTGAGCATCCCATGAACATGAATTTAAACTTAAATCCTTTGTTAAATTAAAAGTCACTCTAAGAATGTGGTAAATGACTGAAAGGCTGTAAAACTATACTTGCAGTACCTAACTCTGGAAAAGGACTCAAATGCAGCACATATAAAAAAGATCAAATAAATCATTAAGTAAAACAATAAAAATGGCAATATCTTGAAGAACCACTGCAGAAATATGATCTCCCAGAACTAATAAACATAAAAAAAGAAGCAGCCCAAGCCTGGTCCCAATAGGAGTTGCTATTGCTGAATCCAACTAGTAAACTTCCCATTGCAGAAAGGACTCTGGAGGAACACTGGATTTTAATTTTTTCCTCACAGATAAGAAAGTGTTTGACTTCAAAATGACAAATATAACATATAGGCTGGGTTGGGCAGGAGAGTAATAGGTTATCCTGGATAAAAACTTGGCATTTGTTGTATAATGCCAATGTTGTGTTAAATGAAAAATAGAATTTTTAGAATGTGATAATTTTAAATAAAGCTCTTTTGCAGATGAATTTTTAGGATAAAATGGTAAAAAATCCCTATTCCTTCAATGTCCAGACGCTGACATAGTTTCAGTTTGGAAACATTTAAACTATTAATTGTTTTTAATATTTTAATTGCATAAAAAACACTGGCCAAGTATTGTTTTCATGATAACTACAGTAATAGTTGTAGAGTCTCACCAAATAATATTTGTGTAACCTGGCAATAAAATGGGTGAATATTTAAATGCAAGGACCCATGGTTGTGTCATTTCTAAATTTCTAATAAATTAAGCAGAGTTATATCTCATCAGTGCTGTTATCATCCCACATCCAGATACATCACTGAAGAGATGACAGCAGTCACAGTCTATTTTGGTTTCATTGGCTTCAGCGATGCTCACCCTTCTAAGTTTTAGTGGTCAAGCGGGAAGGAAGAGATGGTGATTTCTGGTCCATCTCTATGTGGAAGCCAAGGACCAGTGGGCACATTTCACCTTAGAATAAGCTTGCAGCTAGAGAACAACCAAAATATGAATGAATATTTATGGTCACACCCATAATTTGTTTCAGATAAACCCTAAGACTTTATCACAGACTAAATTACTAAACTTGAAATTTTTATTAACGAATCTCCTCCAAAACTTCCTTTAATACCGAACTTTATATCTATTCTTTATCAGATATAATCATTTTTCAGTCAGCCACACAAAGGCAAAACAATTGCTGGATGACCAAGTCTCCCAGCTGGTTTCATAACATGTTCAAATATGGCCCAGAAACCACATAGCAGAGGCAGCACTGTCTAAGATGCAGGATCTTGCAGCTGTGCTGTCAGGGCACACGGCAGGGCCATGGCCACAGGGCAGGGAGGGAGGATGAATGTGTGTGTGGTGGGGGGGTGGGGGAGGAGTTGGGAGTGGTTTTGGGAGGGGGAAATGCCACTTTCACGCTGTCCCCAGGAGCTGTGGGCATTGATGGTCTCAGCTTAGTTACAAAAATTGCAATTCAGGGTATAGGCTGCCTCAAAGGTGCTGGAAAGGATCATACTCAGCAAAATAAGCCAGAAAGAAAAAGAAAAATACCGGATGGTCTCACTCATAGCAAGAATCTAGAAAACCTAAATAAGGGACCAGGAAAAACAATAACTATAAGAAAGAAAAAATAAAAATCAACAAACTACGAAACAGAGACACACTATGGAGGATGGGGGGCGGGGAAAGGGGGGAATGGGGTCAAAATAAGGGGGTTGCAATTGTGTGGGTAATATAAAAATAAAATAAAAAAAAAGGGGGCTCTCAAAGGTGATGTCCCAGCTAATTTGAACTCTCTCCCTGCACCACCCGCCATTAATTATTGCAACCTGTACCAAAGAGTGGTCACAGTTTCAGAGATCCTGTCTGCACTTTCTTTTCCAGTTGTTTATTTGCATTTTGGCCCTTTTACATTAATTCATCCACTGAAACAATGAAATTAAATGGAAATGGACAGCTATATATCATGTGACAGTGTGCAGCACTTCAGCTACAATTTCTGTGGGGCTGACACATCTTGAGTGTGCATCTTACAGGCATCACATTCTGCAGTAGTGAGGTATAGACAGCATGGTGTCTGGAGACATCAGATGGCTAACTTGATTTGATTTCATATTACATATTATAATTACATATTAATTATATGTTAATATTTCATATTACATATACTACATATTAAAAACACAGCAACAATATTTAAGAAGTGAGACTGAGCACTTTGGAGGGATGGGGTGAAAATGACACCAAGGCCAATCTAGGACAAGTGACATATTAAGTGATCTACTTGTATAGCACCCTGCTCAGAGTCAGATTTCAATAGATAACGTTATTCTTGTTATAATTTCATAAATACGGGCCTCCCCTGGTGCAGTGGTTGAGCACTGGGCTGCGAAACTGCCCACAGCCTCTGCAGCACCAGTTCGATCCCCGCCCATGGGCGAGGGTCCCACATGGCGCGACAGACTTCTCCTGCCTCACCCACTGCTCCCCAAAGCAGTGTATTTCATCAGTCTTCCTGTTCTGTTCCCTGCTCTGGCTCTGGTGAATTCTCTCACCTTCCCGTGCTTCTGACTGTACCCAGTGCTTGTATAAATAAATAAATAAATCTTTTAAAAAAATTAATAAATACATCAAGAACTGAATAGCTTTTCAAAGTCAGAGGACTGATCTTTTACAATTTAATTTTGATTTTGAAGCAGCAAGTAGAGTCCTAGAACCCAGTAAGGAAGAAGAAAGAGATGCATGAATGCTTTGAGTAGGATAGTTCACTGAGAAAGCCAAATATCTGTGAATTTTAAAAATTCCATTAGATTCTGCACATAAAGAAAGAAGGGCAAGGTAAATGAACAACCATTAAATAGATACAAGGAGGGAAAATCCATCTATTTTCAATGTGGTCCCAAAACTATCCCACTGAAAATTATGAAATTATGTAAACGGATTCAACTTTGTTTTCCCTTCAGCTCAAACCTATAATACTGCTTGCTTTTTCTACACTCCCTTTCACATTGCTTTATATTTACCAGGAACAGACAAGGAGACAGGGTCAAAAATTAGGGTGAACTAAACTCTTTTCTCATCTGTGCATGACCAGGTGGGAAATGCAACATGAGAAACCCTGTTTCCTGTGTGGGGAGCAGCATCAAGCCCCAGGAACTACATAAACACCCTTCCAGGCCCTCAGAGACACTGAGCTCCCCACTGGAGGCACAACTGCACACACATGTCAGGGCACACACGCCCCTTGGTGCCCTCCAGCCTTCTGTGGGCCCTGGTGGCCTTCACTTGCTCTGGTAGGCCCCGGGGCCAGGTCGGGGGTCGGCGGCGGGGGGTTGGGGGGGGGTGTTAGGCACGGGTGTAGGGGGTGGGGGTAGGGATGGAAGGATAGCACTGGGCACATGGTGCTGGCATGGATGATGGGGAAGGAGGCCTGGGGAAAAGCCAACATGTGATGATTTCAGTGTGCTTTATCTTTGGATACAACATTAGTCTAATTCTTACAATATTTTAGTCACTGCCTCAGCTGTGTTTTCTGATTCTCCCCACAGGATCCAGTGTGGCCCAGAATGTTACTCAAGACCAGCCAAGTGTATCTACGAAAGAGGGGTCAGCAGTCACCTTGAGGTGCCGGTATGAAACACGTTGGCGTTCATACATCCTTTACTGGTACAAGCAGCTTCCTGATGGAAATATCACTTACCTTATTTATCAGGATTCTGATGAGGACAATGCAGTAAAGGGTCGCTATTCTATAGACTTGCAGAAAGCAGACAAATCCATCTCCCTCATCATTTCACCCTTGCAACTGGAAGATTCAGCATTGTATTTCTGTGCTCTCAGAGATGCACTGTGTTTGAAGTGATAGTAAAAGCTAAACAAAAACCCGAGGGTAAGACCTCTGCTAGGAAGCCAAGCTGAAATCACACGTGCACATCCCAGACAGAAAATGGCCGTGACTGTGGTTGTTTCTTCTGTGGTCTGGATCATGGGTGCTTCTGAGTAAAACCTTCTTCTATGCCATTTGGAAACAGGTGTCAAGAGTAATGTTCTTCTAGTATATTCTCGGCCTTACTTTCTTCAGTTAAAGTCAGCAGCACAGAACAGTGTATACTTGCCCAATGTTGAGAAAAATTGCCCCACAATAATTTCAAGTGGCAGCTGCACTTGAAGATGCTCACATCACAAGCTGGCTCCAGTCATCTGGATCATTATGAAATAATTTCCTTAGCCCTTTCTTTTAGGTTTTTTGTCACTTAAGATACATTCCCAGAGGCAGAACCATAGTGAGTGATGTAGCATAATAGATGGTTCATAAGGATTAGACCACACGTCATTGCTGGAACTGGTAAGAGAATCGACACAAAGATGTTGTGTTTATACTGACTATAGAGCTACATTTGCTAGTAATTTCTAAGCGTAACATTTGCAAGGAATCTTGGATGGGGACAAAAACCTGGACAACCTGGCCTATGAGAATATACTTGAACTCATGAAGACATGGAAACCAGAAAGACAAAGTACAATTTGTCTGCCCCTATCTCCTCAGGCTCAAAGGGAAGGTACCTTTAGGGGAAGTGGATATCACTTGCATCCTGCTATATGCAGACCTTGCCAAAGGCTATAGAAGCTTTAACACATTCCACAATGCCTTGCTCCTGAATAAGGAGCTTGTTTTACATAAAGTCAGACAGAGAGAAGGTGAGAGAGGAGACCTAGTGGGAGTGGGGCGGTGGGTCAGCAATAAAATAAAGGCAGAGCAGGAGTAGCACTTGTGAGTTGCCACCATGCCTGGAGCCTGCACCAGACTGCAGAAGGCAAAACTTGGCTGTTGTGTCACAGCTGCTCTTCAGATCTTGCACAAACCTCTTGGTGACCACCCTAACCTAAAAAATACAAGAGGGCAAATTCTGGGAAATATATTGCAATAAAGTTGAGACAATACAAGGTTGCCCCAGTGCACTGCCAAAAACAAGCTAATCCACCCCCACAAACAGGGTCATGTTCATTTACCCATTTTTGGGCTAGTTCTTACCCCTAGTCAAACTTTTCCCTCATATCTTGTATGTTACCTACTCCATTAAACTAAATGATTAAACAAAACAATTAACCAATATGATTAACTTCATCGACAGATCTTATACTACTGCATAAAGGCAAATGCAAAGGGGAGTAAAATTGGTTAACCACATAGAAATATGAGCTTAATCCTAAAATAGGTAAGAATTTTTCTCTCTCAGACCTCTGCCCCATGCTTTGATCCTCCGTCTGTGGGCCAGAGTGGGTGTCTCAACTAATTAGAACTCATTCCCTGCACCACCCAGTCATGAGTTACTGTGACTTTAGCAGAGATCGTCTATCTTCTTGTTTCACTGACCCTGTCTGTACTTTCTTTCCCAGCTCTCTATTTGTCTTAGGTCCTTTTATATTACTTGTTCACTGAAACAATGAACACAATGGAAGACTGACCCCTACTTAGCACATGATCATGTATTAGTGCAACACAGTTCAGCTCACAACCTGTGCAGTTTACATGTCCTGAGTGTGGGCAACTGACAGACATCATGTCTGCAGGAGTAGAGTGTAGTTAACACCGTGCCATGGAAGATCAGCATGCTTCAGGAGATTTAACTTTTAGAAGTTTCAAAAAGGAACCCAGATGTGGAATTTAACATGTGAGACTGAAAACCTTGGAGCGATGGGATAAAAATAAGTGACATCAGGACCATCCCAGGACACACAATCTAATCATTGCAATCTAATTGTTGAGGAATCATACTGAGCACCCTGATGCTCCTCAGAGTCGAATAAATAACACTCAGTGTCAAAATTGCAAGAGATAGCACGTTATTGCTGTTATAATTTCATAAACTCATAAACAATTAAATAGCTTTTGAAAGTCAGAAGGACTGATCTTAATCATTTGATTTTGATTTGAAGCAGCTTCATTTATTATAAAACTTAGGCAGATCACTACAATCTAGGAAGGAAAAAGAAAGACACTCAATAGTTGTTTGAAATAGGATAATATTTGCTGAGAAAACAGGGCTCTTTGAATTTTTTTAAAAATTCATTAGATTATGGATAGTGAGAAATGAGTGCAAGGTAAGCGAATGACCATCAAATAGATACAAGGAGGTGCCAACTACAAAATACATTCCATTTCTAAAGGAGTCCCAAAATTATTTCACTTAATATTCCACAGAAAATTACCAATGTGTGTCAATGATTAAATACTCATGAACCTTCAGTTCAAACTGTAATATTTATTGCTTTTTCATATATAGCTTCATTCAAATTCCAGGGAAGGGAAGTAGACAAAGTCCAAGTTTTCTCATCTGTGCATAACCAGGTGGGCAATGCAACATGAGAAACCCTATTTCCTGTGTGGGGAGATGCATCACCCCCAGGGACTACATAAACGCCCTTCCAGGCTCTCAGAGACACTGAGCTTCCTGCTGGAGACACAGCTGCACGCACGTGTCAGGGCATACATGCCCCATGGTGCCCTCCAGCCTACTGTGGGCCCTGGTGGCCTTCACCTGCTCTGGTAGGCCCAGGGCCAGGCATGGGTGTGGAGGATGGAAGGACAGCACCGGGCACAAGGTGCTTGCATGGATGAGGGGGAAAGAGGACTCGGGAAAGCCAGCATGTGATGATTTCAAAGTGGTTAATTATTAACAATTAAGAATTAATTCACTCATATGATAATTAACTGCATCATCTCTGTTTTCTGATTTTCCCCCACAGGATCCAGTGTGGCCCAGAAACTTATTCAAGACCAGCCAGCTATAACTACTCGAGAGCGTTTAGCAGTCACCCTGAGGTGTCGGTATGAAACAAGTTGGAGTGCATACTACCTTTCCTGGTACAAGCAGCCTCCTGATGGAAAGATGACTTACATCATTCATCAGTCTTCTTCTGCCAACAATGCAAAAAAGGGTCGCTATACTATAACCTTTCAGAAAGCAGACAACTCCATGTCCCTCAAAATTGTGTCCTTACAATTGGCTGATTCGGGCATGTATTTTTGTGCTCTCCGGGAAGGCACTGTGTTTGAAGTGATAGTAAAAGTTGAACAAAAACCCATGCTCTATAAGTCCTGCTCAGGAGCCAAGCTGAAATCACACCTGCACATCCCAGACAGGCAGCGGAAGTGACTGTGGCTGCCTCTTCCATGGCCTAGCTCAGGGGATTGAATTCTAAGTAAAACCTCTGTCCGTGTCATATGGAAACAGGTGTCCAGGGTAACTTTCTTTTAACACAATCTCAGTCATGAATTTTTGACTTGTTATTAGTCTTACAGAGAATATGTATAGTTTCCTAATGTTGAAAAACTTGGACCACAATAATTTCAAGTAACAGCTGCACTGAAATATCCTCACATTCATTACAAGGTGGGTCTAGTCATCTGGAATCGTCATGAAAATCATTTCTTGCACCTTTTGCTCTTATGTTTTCCTCTTAGCACTTGGGGCGATGTTTTCCCTTTACGGTAAATATAAGAAGAGCTGCAGAATCATGACAAACAGTGCTTGTGTGCTCATGACACCAATGTGGCTGAATGTTTGAATTAAGAGGCCCCATGGGCTCTTCTTAGAACTTTTAATAAATTAAGCAGAGCTATGTCAACAATGAATATGATTTTATTGATGTTGCCATTCAGTCTGCAATACGATAGTCAGAGGATGGATTTTCATTTCATCTGTTTGAGTGGTGCTGCTTTTCCATGACTTGGTGGCTGAGTAGGAGGAAATGGATGGTGACTTGTTTGTCTCTTATGTGGAAGGCAAGGGCCAGAGGGCATATTTCACCATAGAATCAGCTTGGAGGCAAGAGAAGAACCAAAATATGCATGAATATTTCCTATCACACACATAAATTTGTTGCATATATGTTCTAGATCTTATCACAAATTAATTCACTAAACATGAAAATTTTAAATAATCAATCTCCTCCATATATCCTGTCATAGGAACTATATGCCTGTGCTTTACCAGATATAATCTGTTATTATAATCACAAAGAAAGACCAAATCTCCCAAAGGGTGTCCTGACTCATTCAGACATGGTCCAGAGAAACCACACTCACAGGCAGCACCGTGTGAGCTGCAGATCTTGCAGTTGTGCTGTCGGGCACAGGGCAGGGCCATTGGCACAGGAGGGGAATGCTGCCTTCATTTCCCCCCAGTGCTGCTGTGAGCATTGATGGTCTCGGCTCATTTACAAAAATTGCAAGCAGTTATCAGTTTCTGTTGCACTCAGAGGTGAAGTGGGCCAGAGAAGATATCTCAACTAATTAGAACTTTCTCCCTGAACCACCCAGATGTGAGTTGTTTTGACCTGTAGCAGAGAATCTTCATATTTCTGAGCCTCGGTCCTTTATTCCCAGTTGTCTAACTTCCCTTTGATCCTTTTCTATTAATTCACGCACTGAAACCATGAAATCAATGGGAAATGACAGCTACTTAACAGGGGATCTTGCAACAGGAGCAGCACTTCAGATAACAACTTCTGTGGGTTCACATGTACTAAGTGGTACACATTACAGATAGCACATTGTAGGAGTGGATTAGACAGCACTGTGCCATGTGAGGATTAGCAAGCTTATCTTGTTTTGATATAACAAAGTGACAAAAAAATTCAGCCAGGGATTGAACAAGGGAGATGAGTACTCTGGCCCAATGGGATTAAAAAAGAAACTATGACACCTGAGTCATTCTAGGACACATGATCTGCTCAGTGACTCTATTTGTGCAACAAAAGACCCTGACTTTCCTCAGAGCTTAATGAATAAAACTCAGTGTCAGATTCAAAACATGATATGTTATTCCTGTTATTTTCATCAACACACAAAAATAAGTAGCATTTTAAAGTCAAAAGGACTGATCTTTTATCATCTGATTTTCATTTGAAGCAGCTTTGTTTATTGTAAAACTTCAATGAGTCCTATAACTCAATAGGAAGAACGAGATGCACTCACTGTCTTGAATAAGTTAGTCTTTTTTTTTTTTTTATAGAGGCATGTTTTTTATTTTATTTTATTTATTTATTTGTTTGTTTGTTTATACAAGCACTGGGTACAGTCAGAAGCGCGGGAGGGCGAGAGAATTCACCAGAGCCAGAGCGGGGAGCAGAGCAGGCAGAAGGACCAAAGTACACCACTGAGGGGAGCAGCGGGCGGCAGGAGAGGTCTGCGCGCCATGTGGGACCCTCCTCCGGTGGCCGGGGAGCAGCCGGGGATCGAACCGGCGCCGCAGAGGCCGCGGGCAGCTTCGCAACCCAGCGCTCAACCGCTGCGCCACCGGGGAGGCCCTTGAATAAGTTAGTCTTCACTGAGAAAGTCTCAAATCTGTGAATTTTAGAAAAAAGTTTCATTAGCTTCTGGATAGAGAGAAATGAATGCAAGGTAAATGAATGATCATTAAGTATTGCAGGGAGGGGAAAATCCATAATACATCTGATTTTCAATGAGTCCCTCAAATTATTGCACTCATAATTATCAAAGATTCAATCTTTGTTTTCCCATAGTTCAAATCTATAATATGAATTCCTTTTTCCATGACTCTTTTTATGTACTGCTTCCCAAGTTATCAGGGAGGGACAAGTAACAATAAAAAGGTTTGGGGGAGCCAGACTCTTCTCATCTTTGCATGACCCGGCAGTCAATGGAACTTAAGAAACCCCACTTCCTGTGTGGGGAGCAGTATCAGGCCCCAGGGACTACATATATGCCCTTCCAGGCTCTCAGAGACACTGAGCTCCCTTTTGGAGGCACAACTGCACACCCGTGTCAGGCCACACACACCCCATGGTGCCCTCTAGCCTGCTGTGGGCCCTGGTGGCCTTCATCTGCTCTGGTAGGTCCGGGGCCAGGCAGGGTGGGGAGGATGGGAGGACAGCACCAGACACAGGGTGCTTGCATGGATGAGGGGGAGGGAGCACTGGGAAAGCAGGCATGTGATGATTTCAATGTGCTTTCTCTTTGGGTACAAAATTAGTCTTCTCTGTATCAACTCTGGTTTCTGATGTTCCCCACAGGATCCAGTGTGGCCCAGAAAGTTATCCAAGACCAGCCAGCTATATCCAAACAAGAGGGGTCAAGAGTCACCCTGAGGTGTCGGTGTGAAACAAGTTGGAATGACTACTTCCTTTGCTGGTACAAGCAGCTTCCCGATGGAAAGATCACATTCCTTATTTATCACCGTTCATCTTCTGGTAACAGTGCAAAAAAGGGTCGCTATTCTATAAACTTCCAGAAAGCAGACAAATCCATCTCTCTCACCATTTCACCCTTGCTGCTGGATGACTCCGCAATGTATTTCTGTGCTCTCCGTGATGCACTGTGTTTGAAGTGATAGTAAAAGCTGAACAAAAACCCTGAGCTCAAGAAGGGTGAGACCTCCACTCAGGAGCCAAGCTGAAATCACACCTGCACCTCCCAGACAGGCGATGGCAGTGACTGTGGTTGCTTTGTCTTTGGTCTGGATCGGGGGATACTTCTGAGTAAAACCTCCTTCTATGTCATTTGGAAGGAGTTGTCCAAATTAACCTTCTTTTAATGCATTCTCAGGCATGACATTTTGACCTAAAATCAATCATACAAATGTGTGTATTGTTGAAAGTTGAAAAACTTGCTTCAAGGGCCTCCCTGGTAGCCTACAGGTTAAGTCTCAGCATGATCACCCCTATGGCCTGAATTCAATCCCAGGCCAGGTTGCTGATGCACCTAGTGCAGCAGATCTCTCCAGTCTTGCCCACTGCTCCCCTCAGCAGTGTAGATCAGTAGATCTGCATTCTGTTCTCCACTCCACTCTGGTGAACTCTCTCAGCCCCTGCACCCCTGACCTACACCCACTTTTCCTACACAAAAAAAAGAAAAAAGAAAGAAAGAAAAAGAAAAAGAACTTGCCCCACAATAATTTCAAGCGGTAGCTGCACATAAAGATTTTCACATCAGTGATGCACTGTATCTAGTTATCTGAATTGTCATGTAAATATTTTACTGAGCCTTTTGCTCTTAGGGTTTGTGTCAACTAAGGTATAATCGCAAGAAGCTGAAACACTGTGAGTGACGTAGAATAAGAGATGAATCACAATATCAGACCTCATGCAACTGGCTTTATGATTAACCAAAAGAATTAACCAATATGATTAATTTTAATCAGCAAATCTTAATCTACTGCAGATATGCAAATGGTGAAAGGGAGTAAGAAATGGTTAATATAAATATAATTATATTGAAAAAGAGTTTTCCCAACTATTTCTGCAGATCATCATGTGATCGTAGTGGTAATTATGATTACGTCTTCCGTTACCCACTGCATAATCTCCTTGCTCATAGCAAGCACCGCCACTCAATACTACACCTGAGTTTTATATAGAGCAAGCTCTTTTTTAGGAGCAAAGGTGCATGGAATTCCTTTCAAGCTGAATAAGGAATTCTGTAAGTCCACTCCTCTCATCTGCAGAAACATTGCAGGCATGAAAGGAAAATTCATATTCAAAGTGTTTTTAAGTTGAGGGGAGGATCTTATTAACAGTCAAAGAAAATTGGTACATTGCATTCTGGGAAACACATCAAGAATGATGCCTGACTTTTCTTCAGAAGTGGTAGAAGCCACTACAGGAAAGCATTTTTTTTTTTAAATGTTGCTTTTCGCAGACTTTGCTATTTATTTATTTATTTTTTAAAGATTTATTTATACAAGCACTGGGTACAGTCAGAAGCGCGGGAGGGTGAGAGAATTCACCAGAGCCAGAGCGGGGAGCAGAGCAGGCAGAAGGACCGAAGTACACTGCTGAGGGGAGCAGCGGGCGTCAGGAAAGGTCTGCGCGCCATGTGGGACCCTCCTCAGGTGGCTGGGGAGCAGCCGGGGATCGAACCGCTGCAGAGGTAACCCAGCACTCAACCACTGCGCCACCAGGAGGCCCAACAGGAAAGCATTTTTAAATTGCTTAGATAAAATAAATACAATTGTTGAGCTAATTTCCCATGAGCAAGTATAATTTTATTATCATTGTGAACAGTCACTGTCACGAATGTCAAAAGTTAATGCAGAGTGTTAAAAAAACACCTGCAAAGAAGAGCTAAAAAGAAACTTCTCCAAAGAGGAAACACAAATGGCCAACAGTCATATGAAAAAAATGTTCAACATCACTTGTAATCAGAGAAATACAAATCAAAACTACCATGAGATACCATCTTACACCAGTGAGAATGGCACATATTAAAAAAACTAGCAACAACAAATGTTGGCGAGGTTGTGGAGAAAAAGGAACTCTCCTGCACTGTTGGTGGAAGTGCAAACTGGTCCAACCGCTATGGAGAGCTGTGTGGAGATTTCTTGACCTACTAAAGATAGAGCTTCCATATGATCCAGCAATTCCACTCCTAGGTATTTACCCAAAGGACACAGAAACAGTAATTCCAAAGGGCACCTGCACCCCTATGTTTATAGCAGCACTGTTTACAATAGCTAAGCTTTGGAAACAACCAAATGCCCAAAAATAGATGACTGGATCAAGAAGATGTGGTGCATAAACACAATGGAATATTACTCAGCAATCAAAAAAGATAAACACATGCAGTTTGCAGCAACATGGATGGAGCTAGAAGGGATCATGCTCAGCAAAATAAGTCAGAAAGAAAAAGAAAAATACTGGATGGTCTCACTCATAGCAGGAAATTAGAAAAGGTAAATAAGGGACCAGGAAAAAGACTAATGAATACAAAGTAAAAATCAAAATCAACAAGCAACTATAAACCAGAGACACACTGGGGGTGGGGTGGGGGGAGGGGCGGAGAGGGGTGGGGAGAGGAAGGATTAGGGTCAGAACAAGGGGGTAGTGCAATTGTATGGGGAATATAACCAAAATGAAAATGCATAGACTGTGCAAAAATGAAAAATGATGTAAGAATTATATAAAATAAAATATTAAAAAAAAAACTCAAAGTGTATTTCTGGAAAAGGACTCAAATGCAGAATATATAAAATGCTCATAGAAGTCAATGTAAATGGAAAGTTTAAAAATGACAAGATTGTGAAGAACACTTCAGAAGTCTGATAGCCCATAGCTAATAAACATGGGGGGAAACATGCTTAATGTTTTCAGTCTTTACAGAAATGAAAATATAACTCCATGTGGGTGTTCCATCTGCGTATGTATGTCAAGTGATTAAAAATTCATTTTCTTCAGTTCAAGTCTATAAAGTAATTGTTTTTCATGTCCCTTCTCATGAACTGCCTCACATAATTACCAGGGAAAGACAAGTAGACAAAGTTCAAGTTTGGGATAAGCCAGACTCTTCGCTCGTCTGTGCATAACCAGGTGGGCAATGCAACATGAGAAACCCTATTTCCTGTGTGGGGAGCAGCATCGCCCCCAGGAACTACATAAACGCTCTTCCAGGCTCCCAGAGACACTGAGCTCTCAGCTGGAGGCACAACTGCACACATGTGTCAGGGCACGCACGCCCCATGGTGCCCTCCAGCCTGCTGTGGGCCCTGGTGGCCTTCACCTGCTCTGGTAGGCCCAGGGCCAGGTGGGGATGGGGAGGATGGGAGGACAGCACCAGGCACAAGGTGCTTGGCATGGATGAGGAGGAAATGTGGACTGGAGGAAAGCAAGCATAGGATAATGTCTAAGTGGTTTATCTTTGGGTACAAAATTAGTCTAATTCATATAATATTCTATTTACTGTAACAATTCTATTTATGATTTTGCCCACAGGCTCCAGTGTGGCCCAGAAAGTTATTCAAGACCAGCCAGCTACAGCCTCGCGAGAGGGGTCAGCAGTCACTCTGAAGTGCCGGTATGAAACAAGCCTGAGTGCATACTCCCTTTACTGGTACAAGCAGCCTCCTGATGGAAACATGACTTACATTATTCATCAGCTTTCTTCTTCTAACATTAATGAAGTACAGGGTCGCTATTCTATAAACTTCCAGAAAGCAGAGAAAACCATCTCCCTCACGATTACACCCTTACAATTGGACGATTCAGCAATGTATTTCTGTGCTCTCCGGGAACCCACTGTGTTTGAGGGTTCAGTAAAAGCTGAACAAAAACCCCAGAGCTCAAAAAGGGTGACCTCTGCTCAGGAGCCAAGCTGAAATCACACCTGCACACCCAGACACAATGGCAGTGACTGTGGCTGCTGCTTCTGTGGTCTGGATCGGGGGTGACTTCTGAGTAAAACTTACGTCTATGTCATTTGGAAACAGGTGTCCAGCGTACTGTTTTGTAATACATTTTCAGTTTTGAGTTTTTGACTTAAAGTCAGTAATACAGAACATGTGTACAGTTGCCAAACATTGAAAACATTGCCCCATACTCATCTCAAGTAACCACTCCCCTTTAAGATGCTCACACCACAAGCCGGGCCTAGTCATTTGGAACCATCATGAAAATCGCTTCCTTAGGCCTTTTTCCTCTTAGGCTTTGTGTCAGTTAAGATATACTCAGAGAAGCAGAACCACTGTAAGTGAGTGAACAATAAGAGATTAATTATAAGGATTAGACCCCATGTCATTACTGGAACTGGGGGAAAATCTATGGAAACCCTTTGTATTTACATTTTCTGTAGACTTTGAATTTTCTATACATCAGCCAGAGTAATAGTTGGGAAAAAACCTTGGAAATGAGCTAAGTATGGACAAACTAACTGTGAGACAATGAGGACAAAGGAATCCAGACAATCAAAACTACAACTTGTTTCTCTCACCTCCTCAAACATGGGGTGGGCACCTTCAGGGGAAGTGGGTATCACTTGCACCATGCTACATGCAGACCTGGCCCAAGACAGAGAGAAGCTGAGAGAGGAGACCTGGTAGGGGCGGGGCTGTGGGTCAGCAATAAGATGAGGGGCAGAGCAGGAGTAGCACGTGTGAGTTGCCACCATGCTTGGAGCCTGCAGCAGCCTGCAGAAGACAAAACATGGCTGCTGGGTCACAGCTGCCCTCCGGATCTTGCACAGATCTCTGTGTGGCCAACCCCAATCTAAATCAATACAAGAAATCAAATTCTGGGAAATGTATTTCCATGAAGCACTCTGTAGAAATGAAAATAAAACCTTATTTGTGTGTCCCATCTGTATCTCTCAGCAACCTGAGTGCTTTAAAGCAGTCGGAGGAAATAACCTAAGGAGGGTAGTGGAAAAGGACTATCTTCAGAGTAACCGATGATTGAAAATGGATTGAAACAGTTAATTGCTATTTCCTTGTTTTTGCGTGGATAGATGAAAAAGCAGTACCAATAAATGGACTTGGACATTTAAGGAAAACTAGGTTTTACTAGGAAAAAAGAAAATTGGTTTTTCTTGAGCTTATAAGTCAGCATTATGGTATCCATTTCAGAGGCATCATCTAATTTAAACATCATAAGCCTTGCATAATAAGTTCTATTTTTCCACTTTTTATTTTGGGGAATGACATTACTTTTCTAACTTGGAAAAGCTTCTCTAACTTTTATTGTCAGCAGAGGGTAACATACTAAGCAGCAAGGTCTGGATGATGAGAATCAACTGACCCCAGAACAGGGTGGTTGGAGACCTCAGTGATGGTGACATTCTGGAAACCATTCCTTAAAAAAAGAAAACTAGAAAATACGCCAAACTAGGTACAAATTGTTCCATGATCAATGGATAAGGAAATCATCCACTAACCATTAATTGTGCTGAATGTTTAACCAGTCTCTTCTACAGCTTTGTGCTGGGAAGAACAAGGAGCTAGACAGAAAAGAGATATTATTTCTGAAATACTGCAAGCATTTTCCATATGAGACTTCTGCCCCATGCCTTGACCTGTGATGCTATCTATCTGTGATGCTACCCCCTCAAATGTCTGCATGGTGTACCTCTCAACTTCCTTCATGTCTCTCCTCGAATGTCACCACTTGGGGCAGTCTTGAGCTAACTCTCTTTTCCTCCAACTACTGGGTTCCAGCACACTCCAAGCAAGCAAAGCAGGTCTTTGCTGAATTGCTGCCCTCTAGTGTTGTGAGAAAATGATTTGTAAGCCTGACACTGGCCTCCTACTGCCCTCCAGCGTTCCCTGGTTAGAGTTGCTGCTGATTGCTGATCAGTTAGTGACCTTCCAACTGCAGAGACAATTGTGGAGAACTGGCTGGTTTTTAATTTTTTTTTCCTCGCAGCTATGTAAGTGATTGACTTCAAAATGACAAATATAAGACATAGGCTGGTTTGAACTGGAGATAATAGGGTTATCTTGGAAAAAATCTTGGTATTGTGGCATAAGGTGGGAAGTTTTTCCCTGTTGCATGAAATTGGCCTATCCTCTGTCCTTGATTGTAGCATGTATACACCCTGAGAGGTGGGAGCAAGAGTCAATGATGGAGAAAAATAAAACCATGTAGGGAATACTGCTAGTGTAATCTTTCCATGTTATCATAAGCCACCCGCTTCCCTATAAAGCATGATGATGAACTGATTCACATTAAAAAGTAAGAAACATGATAGACCATGGATACCTATGACAATCTATGAGCTTAATCTTGAGGTTAAACTCCACTGCAACTTCACATTTTGTCTCTCAACCCCCAGCATTTTATACATTGCATCAACTGGTTGAGTGCCAAAATTGGCAAGTTAATGAATGGATGATTTGTGCATGTGTTCTCATTTAATTCAGATTGGAGCTCTTTACAGTTGGGTCTATACTCCTTCAGGAAGGCAGTATATCAAAGTGCTAGGGACCATAGATTTGGGTTGGAGACCTAGGTTCACCACTCACTAGGTAAATGATCTTGGTAAATTACTTAATATTTTTTTACCCTTCAGTTTCCTCTGCTCTAGAACACAGGTATGATAGTGTCTACCACACTGATGTTATGAGAAGTAACTGAGAAGATGAATGCCAATGTTTAGCCTAGTGTCCAACAGAGAGGTACTGACAACTTACAGTAAAGGAAATTGAATATGAGAGAGGTCAAATACCTTGCAGGTATCACAGCTATCGGTCAGAGTGGAGCCTTCCTCCTTACCCTATTTAGAGCAGATACCTTTCCTTACCCCAACAGTAACTATCTCAATGTGTCATATTATCTTTATAGTGCTTAACACTATTTAAAATCATCTTATTTTTAAAAACTCCACTTCTGGGCCTCCCCTGGTGGCGCAGCGGTTGAGCGCTGAGCTGTGAAGCTGCCCGTAGCCTCTGCAGCGCCAGTTCAATCTCTGGCCTCTGGCGAGGGTCCCACATGGCACACAGACCCCTCCCTCTGCACCCACTGCTTCCCTCAGCAGTGTATTTCATCAGTCTGCCTGTTCTCTTCCCCGCTCTGGCTCTGGTGAATTCTCTCACCCTCCCGCGCTTCTGACTGTACCCAGTGCTTGTATAAATAAATACATAAATCTTTAAAAAAAAAAAAAACTCCACTTCTATCATTTTCCCCCTGCCACTGCACTGCAGGCCTTTTCTCTTCCTTTACAGTTGCATCTTCCCAGCTGAGCACAATGCCTAGCACACAGAAGCACTATCAATATATATTTGTTCAACAAATGTGCAAAAGATAAAATCATTTCTGGAGTCCTTGCAATTCAAATAATAATACAAACGATGAAGCTGGATTAAGCTTAATCTTCACATTGTTTATCTAGCATTATCAAGATTTCTATCCTGAAAGTCACTTACCGTAAGATTTAATTTATGCAATATAGGAAGTGGTGAATTGACTGGGCCTCTACCTCAGGAAAAGTGACTGTAGATTGCAGGTATTTTCCTGACTCTTCGTAGCAATGCTCCCTCTGTTGGAGATATAACCTTGTTCCAGACACAGTCTCTCCAATAGATGGAGGCGTTTACCACTGAGTCATGTTCATCAGACAGAAGTTTCACAGTAAGTGAGGCTTTTTGAATGGTGTGACCATGTCTTCTCCTATCACTAATTCTTCTGAAAGTTGTGATCGAGGGTAAAAAAGGATCTGACTTGGAGCAACTCTTGTCTTACATCCCACTCCAAACTCTAGCCTTTATATTTCTAAATTAGGAAACATAAATGAGGCTTTTCAGGATTTGCTTAATTAACTATACCTGCGTGTCTTTTCTGGGGAAGGAAAGATAAACACTGGTCACCTAGACACCTCCAATCCTGTTCCATATTTCACATGATTTAAGCTTCAACATATGGAAGGCATGTCCCCTAGTTTAGCGCTTAACTACTCAGTTCCTTTGTTTAATTCAGTTGCTCACAGGAAAGAAGGTTTTGAAGCCAACTTATTTTGCCATCTCTCCAGAAGTAGATTTATATTCTGAACAATCTTAATTCTATATTGTACTACTAAAATTTCCTTGGACATGTCTTATATTTCCAGCAATATTTTGAGTTCACAAGCAAGTGTTTTTATGAATTTTAAAGTTCCTGGGGAAATTTTAGGTATGAAATCACTTTTCAAACAAATATGTTTGAATCAAACTAAAATTATGCCTAGACTATGACACAGGCAAGAAAGACCATAATTCATTTTTCCCCAGTAATTATTCTTTTATTTGTTAAACTAAAATACACTCATGAATAGCAACTGCAATAGAAAGGAATAGTCACAAACAAATGACAACAAGCATACGCCATATTAAAATATTCTGTTTTTCAATGCATCGTATATTTTGTTTTTTTAAATAAAATATGTACACATTTATATGGTTGTTCATTTTTCTACAATGTTTGATTTCTCATCACAGGTGTAGTCCCCATAAAATTCCTACCATCAAGTCACCTGTGAACCATCACCATAGTCTCTTGTGCTCTTCCTGCCCCTTGATCCCTCCCCCTTCTTGATCCCTCTCCCATCTTGATCCCTCTCCCATCTCCTCCCCGATTGAATGTCTACAATTTATAGTTTGCTTGCTAGTTTTGTCTTTTTATCCTGATCCCTTATTTGGTTCCCCTGTATTCCTCCTGTAAGTGAAACCATCCAATATTTTTCTTTTTCCTTATGACTCATTTCATTGAGCATAATCCCTTCTAGATCCATCCATGTTGCTGTGAATGAAATGCGTTTATCTTTTCTAAAAAAGATTTATTTATTTATGCATACAAGAATTGGGGTGTAAGCCAGAGGTGCGGGGGGAGGGGGTGAGAATAAAAGTAATCTACTATTAGGCATCCCATTTCATAAAGGTTGACAGTTTTCTTTGTATTGTGAACTCATGAGGGGTTCCTCAATATTTGTGAAGCTGACTTCAAGAAAGCAGCGTTTGATATCTCCCTTGAACCGCAGGAAACTTATTCAGAGCAGAACTGTGTGGTGTGTTTCTAGGACACTTATACGAACTTGCCACTGATTGGTTGAACATTTAGATGAAGAATGCTGGTATCTGAAGCAGAATATTCCACAAATCTAGGCTGCAAACCGTGCCTCTACTGAGGATAGTGAAGCAAGATAAATGGAGAAGAATTTTTTGACTGCCTCATTGCTAATCCTGTGGCTTCTGCTTGGCCGTAAGTCTTTGGGTCACTGGAGACATTTTGAACAGTCTGGGTGGTGATGGGGAAGGAGAAGTTTGCAGGCAGACACCTCTAGGTTTTATTTGGGATTATGTGGAGAAAAGGAAAACTTTGTAGAGGTCAATTTCCATGACTGACCCTGTCTTTTTGAACAGGAGTGAGCAGCTTGTCGAATGTGGAACAGACTCCCCAGTTGCTGCATCTTCAGGAAGGAGAGAGCACCAATTTCAACTGCACTTTCCCTTCCAGTAACTTTTATACCTTGCACTGGTACAGATGGGCACCTACACAAAGTCCCAAGTTCCTGTTTGCCCTTGCTACACATGGTGCCATTAAGGAGGAAGGACGAGTAAGAGCCAATCTTAGTACTAAAGAAGGTTACAGTTACTTGGACATCAAAGGATCCCAGTTCGAAGACTCAGCCACATACCTCTGTGCAGTAGCACAGTGCTCTTCACACACCTGCAGCCCATACCGAAACCATGGCTGGTGCTACTCTGGCACCAACATCGACAAAGAGTCATATGTTGGGTGGAAAGGCAAATTTAGTGAATTAGTGTTTTCAATAACCGGGGGGAAATGCAAGCACAGATAAACACACATTCTAGTCATTGTAACCCCTTTAACTGACCTGTTACTAAACACTACTCCCCGTGACTGCCACCAATGCATTAGCCTTGCCATTGAGTCAGAACCCTTACCTCCTCTTTTGACATGATTCCAAATGCACTAGATGGTTACTCAAACTTATATAAATACTCTGGTCCAACAAGAGTAATATTTAGGGCGTCCCCAGTGGTGCAGCAGTTGAGCGCTGGGTTGCGAAGCTGCCTGCGGCCTCTGCCATGCCGGTTCGATACCCGGCTGCTCCCCGGCCACCCGAGGAGGGTCCCACATGGCGCGCAGACCTCTCCTGCCGCCCGCTGCTCTCCTCAGCAGTGTACTTCGGTCCTTCTGCCTGCTCTGCTCCCCACTCTGGCTCTGGTGAATTCTCTCACCCTCCCGCGCTTCTGACTGTACCCAGTGCATGTATAAACAAACAAATAAATAAAAATACATGCCTCTTAAAAAAAAAGAGTAATATTTACCCATCATTATTACTACATCATAAGAGCTCATCCTTTTATCATATTTCTTCATATGCATCTTCACACAATATTTAAAATAACATTTGGTGAAATAGACAGATGTTGTATATTGAGCTCTTTGAGACCATCAGAAATCAGAAAGTGGGCATTTTTAATTCTTGCTAATCCTCATGAGACCTCAACAAGAGTCTTCTTTACAAGACTTTAGCACCTGGAGATTTTCAGCCATCATATTTGTAGTAATTTGTTACATAGACAGGAAACAAATACATTCTCCCAACAATAACATTTCCATATAGCTACGGCCAAGCCTTCATTATTTATGTGGAAAGGTATATTTATTTTCAAGCCTTCATTATTTATGTGGAAAGGTATATTTACTTTGGTCTTTGGACTATTTTGAGTTCAAACTCTCAGATAATATACGCAAACATTTGTTTCTCATTCAACAAATATCAGAGCATCCACTATTTGCCAGGTATTAGGGTAGTGCCTGGGAACAGGACGATGAAATATTTATTGAATGCCTATCACACATCAGGGACTTCCATTATGATACAGCAGAAAACAACATTGACAAAACCCTTGGTTTTCATGCATCCTACATTCTAGAGCAGCACTGCCCAATTGAACTTTCTGAGATGATAGAAATGCTCTGTATCTGCAGTGTCCAGTAGCTGCTGGCCAGTGTGGTTGTTCAGCACTTGAAAAGTGACTATAATGATTGAGAAATTAAATCTTCCATTTAATTTAATTTATTATAATTTAGGTAGCTTATGTGGTTAGAAACTATCATACAACACAGCATAGGTTTTTTTTAATAAATTTTATTTTTATATTCCCCATACAATTGCAACCCCCTTATTTTGACCCCAATCCCTCCCCTCCCCGCCCCCCACCCCCCATAGAGTGTCTCTGGTTCATAGTTGTTTGTTGATTTTCATTTTCATTTTCTTATAGTTATTCATTTTCCTGGTCCCTTATTTAAGTTTTCTAGATTCCTGCTATGAGTGAGACCATCCAATATTTTTCTTTTTCTTTCTGGCTTATTTCGCTGCGCATGATCCCTTCCAGCACCATCCATGTTGCTGCAAATTGCATGTGTTTATCTTTTTTTAATGCAACACAGCATAGTTTTTCAAGGTGATACAGTATATACCCTCAAGGCATAGGAGGCCAGCCCAGACAATTGACAGGTGGTGATAATGTTGGACAGAAGTGAGACTGAAACTTGGTGGCTCCATGGAAATTATTTTACCTAATATTTTTGTTTATAAAGAGGCCATCATGGAGAAATTCATATTCAATAGATGATAGATTAGAGACATATATATTTTTTTAACCTCTGTTATGTGGAAAAGTAACAGTGGGCCAGTAGTTGTGAGCTCTAACTTGGGTAATTTATAACAGAGAAATAGATACTTTTTAAAATTTTATTTATTTTCTTACATTGTTGTTCAGTTTTTTACAGTAATTGATTTCTCCCCTAGGTGTAGTTCCTCTAGTTTTCCCACCACCACAGCACCCATGATCCATCACCACAGTCCCTTGTGCTCTTTCTACCCCCATTTTGACTCCCTTCCTTCCCCCTCCCTGCTGGATGCATCAGATCTATCTACGGTAAGCTCTCGAGTTTTGTCTTTTTCTTGACCTTTGTTCCATTTTTCATACTTACATGTATTTCACATATAAGTAAAATCATCCAATATTTACCTTTTCCCTTCTGACTTATGTTGCTTAGCATAATCCCTTCCAGCTCCCTCCATGTTGCCACAAATGGAGGGAGTTTATATTTTTTGATCACCGAGTAGTATTCCATTGTGCATATATCCCACATTTTTCTTGATTCATTCCTCTCTTTGGGGGCAGTTAATTTGTTTCCATATCTTAGCTATTGTAAATAGTGCTACAATAAACATAGGATTGCAGGTTTCCCTTTTAATTAATGTTTTTGTGTCCTATGGGTAGATTCCTAGGAGTTGAATTGCTGAATCATATAGTAGATCCATTTAGACATAGATAATTTTCATCTTCCATTTTAAGATCCTCGGACACACATTATAAGATTCTGGATCAAACTGGAAATGACAAATAAAACTTTTAATTTCCTTCTGATGTCTTGGTTTTAAATCACAGAATACATTTTTAAAACACAAGATATTCCTCCCTAAACAATATCAGTATCAGTAAATTCTTTTTTTTTTTTTAGAGATTTTACTTATTTGTTTATACAAGCACTGGGTACAGTCAGAAGCACGGGAGGGTGAGAGAATTCACCAGAGCCAGAGTGGGGAACAGAACAGGCAGACTGACGATACACTGCTGAGGGGAGCAGCAGGCGGCAGGAGAGATCAGCGCGTCATGTGGGACCCTTGCCCTGCAGCCAGTGACCGAACCGTCTCTGCAGAGGCTGCAGGAAGCTTCGCAGCCCAGCGCTCAACTGCTGCACCACCAGGGAGGCCCCAGTATCAGTAAGTCTTGCCAAGCCTTGACAAATAGAACTAGAAGGTAAAGAATTGGTTATAAAATCAGCAATTTTTGATCCAGTCATAGGGGGGCAGTATCTGCAAAGACAGAACTCCCTCTGAAGATGGAAACTGGAAAGTCTGTTGGGTCGTCTCAAATTGAAGTTACTCCTCCCTTTTCTTTCTGGGGAAAAAAAAAGACAACTGTAGACCACAGTATTTCTCTGGGGCCAGAAGAAACCTGTATGAGGGAAACTCAATTGGGAGCTGTCAAATTCAGAAACTCGTTCTGAAGAGGAAGAAGAGAGATGCTACTTGTAGCCCGAGCGCTGATATTATGGGTGCTGGTATCACGTGAGTTTGATTTTTCCTTGATTGCCTCCAGAGAATTCAACATAATAGCATGTTATCTGCAGGAATAAGACTTTCTGATGAAGGGAAAGAATAAAAAAAATTAGAAAGAGGGACGAGAAAGGGAGTTGGGAGGGGAGACATGGAAAGGATAAAAACAGACAAGACTGAGGGAGCCCACAGTCGCTCTGAGAATAGGGATCTGACCAGATTTTCTCTGATGCCTCCCTCTTTTCTTTTTTTTTCAATATCTAACCAGAGATGAATGGACAAGAGATAAATCAAATTCCTCCATTCCTGCTGGCGCAAGAAGGAAAGAACCTCACCATGTACTGTAATACTTCAAGCGCGTATACCAGCTTGCAGTGGTATAAGCAGAGGCCTGGAGAAAGTCCTGTTCTTTTGTTGATATTAGTTAAAGGTGGAGAAGAGAGGAAGCTGGACAGACTGACAGCTCGGTATGGAGACACAAGAAAGCACACCTCCCTGCATATCACGGCTGCTCAGACTGCAGATGTTGGAACCTATTTCTGCGTTCAAACACAGTGCTCTGCAAGCCCCTGCCACCTGTCTCAAAACCCTTTTGTGAGCCCGGCAGCTCCTCCAGTTTCTCCCCACAGCGGAGGCCAGCAAGAGCTGGAGTCATAATATCTAAGAAAAAAACCACTTTTTTTTAAAGATTTATTTTATTTTTATGCACACAAGAGCTGGGGTACAGACCAGAGGCATGGGAGGGTGAGAGGATTCACCAGAGACAGAGCAGGGAACAGAACAGGCCGAATGACTGAAATACACTGCTGAGGGGAGCAGCAGGTGAGACAGGAGAGTTCTGCCACACCAGAACTCCTGGGTATCTCCCTGGCCGGACTGGATCGAACCCATGCTGCAGAGGCTGCGGATAGCTTCACAGCACGGTGCTCAAATGCCTGTGCCACCAGGGAGGCCCAGAAAAAACTAAATTTTTAAATAAAAAAAGTCTCCAGGCACAAATATTTCCATTGGAGAATTCAAACATTTGAAGACTTAAGCATGAATTCTGCACAGTTCCTTCCAGAAACTAGAAAGAAAAATATAATTCCTAATTTATTTTATGACACTGTGTACCGGCAGGATGGGCACAGAGCAGGTTTTCTATGATCCGGGTGGACCTTGCTGGTAAAGGAGAGACCTGGAGCCCTCCGTGGCTTTCTCAGGCTTTTATTGAGCTTTACATGTAGTGAGGGAAACAGGTACACAGCAAGCAGGGATGTGGGGGGCAAGCGTGCTCCTGGGCCTCCAGCAAGTCTTCAGACTGGGCTTCTCTGGCTTATTCTCTCTTCTTTTCTCTCCTCTCTCCTGACTATCTCAATACTCCTCCCATGGCCCACAGAAGTAAACAACACAACAATGTAACAACTGCAGGTGCCCCATCAGGCAGGGCAATCCTAACAGTGGGAGGGAGGACAGAAAAGCCTGAAAACCATATACCCTACTCTGGTATACCCTGATACAAAAATCAAAGACCATATGAAAAAGAAAAGTACAGAGAAATAGCCCTCGTGAATACAGACACAGATTTCTTAACAAAATATTTTGGCAAGTAGAATTCATCCACATATAAAAAATATAAAATGTCGGGCCTCCCCGGGTGGCACAGTGGTTGAGCGCTGAGCTGCAAAGGGGCCTGCAGCCTTTGTAGCGCCGGTTCCGATCCCCAGCCACAGGCGGGGGTCCGACATGGCGTGCAGACCTCTCCTGCCGCCCACTGCTCCCCTCAGCAGTGTACTTTGTCTGTCTGCCTGTTCTGCTCCCTGCTCTGGCTCTGGTGAATTCTCTCATCCTCCCACACTTCTGACTGTACCCAATGCTTGTATAAATAAATAAATAAATCTTTAAAAAAAATTAAAAAAATAATAATATATATATATAATATGTCAAGCACAAATGAGCTTCTTTTTCAGGGGTGCAAAGCTGCTTCAATATTTGAACATCAACTTGTGGAATTCACCATGTTAACTAAAGGAAAAATCACTTGACCAGAGCATTGCTGACTTGATTTTTGGCCTGGTTTTAGTGATGCAGTTCATTTATTTAGTCACAAGACGGGGTGCTGCTTCATCTACAATCTTTCTGAGAGAAGGCAAGATAAGTTTGTTTTCCATAGATGTTCCACAGAAAACAGGGGAAATGACAGACTTTTATCTGTCTCGATCTTCCTTATACTTTATAATCTCTTGGTGAATATATGTGGTCAAGGATTCAGGGGGCCCATAGCGCAATACCCTAAGCCCTTGCCATGTACTACCCTAAAGATCACCTATTCCGTCACTCTTCTGTGATGCTCCCCTACCTTCCTTATTTTTTACACACATTTTTTTCTTCCCTTCCCCTAAACTTTACTAAAATCTCCTCCTTCCCAGCACCGTGTTTGCTTTTCCTTCTTTCTGGCCCCTGTTTCTCAGCGCCCTTGGGCACAGGCCCCATAAGCATGGACACAGAAGAGACGAGTATGAAGGACGCTGGTTTTGGAGGAGGAGGTACATGAGCATGGTTCACGCCACCGCTTACTGTATCAAGAACCAGCGCATCAGCGCACACATGCCTGCCTCGCCCAAGGTGCATGCGTGACTCAGGGGCCTCTCCTGGGAGCCTGCGCCCCGGGAGGCTTAGCCTGTCATCTCCATGTTATTAACTTTTCTTATTCCCCTGAGCACATCACTCCATGCTTCCGAATTGCACATACATTTTCTGGTATGTGGGTGGAAATTTTCATCTTAGAGCACAGAGCTCAGAAGAATTTTCTTCGATTAAATGATACTTTTCACAAACTCCACAGAGCATCAGGCAGTTGCTTTTTGGTATGTTCAGGAGGAAGTGATGGAAGAAAGGTTCTGACTAAACATATATTCGTGGCTGGTTTTTCCTGTCTAGAGTTGGCCTTTTACTTCACAGATGATTACAGCCAGCAGCTTTGAGTTGGGGATATCTGGTTAATGTTCTTTCTTCTTGATGATAGGACTAAAGCAGGGGAGGAAGATGGAGACAAAAACCTGCTCTCTTTGACTAGCAAGATCCTGGCAAAAACACAGTGGTGCTGCACATTTAAGTCTTTACTGGAACAGTTGCTTCTGTTCCCTAGGGCCTCTTTAAGTGTAGGAGCAAACATAAAAACTGAGCTCTGGGACCCTGGTCCTAATGTGTCTTTGAATGTGAGGCCAGTGACTGGAGTCGCTGTGTTGTTGACCTCGGCCCAGCGTTGTGTCCCTTAGTAGACTGCCAAGGGATGTCTACCTAGGGATAGCTTTGAGGCCAAGGCACCTTGAATGATTGCTGCTCATTATTCCTCTCTCTGTTTCCTCCAGCATGTTGAGAAAGGAACTGAGAACTGACCTATGCATTTGTCTAGGGAGCACTAACTTCTTTCTACATGGCAGGTTAAGCCACAGCTACGACCTCAGAAGAGTCCTCGGCAGTGTTCAGGTGGTCAGAATCCAGCCCAGTCAGACTTAAGGAGCAGCACCTACAGGGTCTCTGGTTCTTGGCATGTATCTTTGGCCTCTATGATGACATATATATATATGAACAACAATTACATATACATATACACACACACACACACACACACACACAATTTATAACACTGAAGCATGAAGTGAGACCAAGGAGGAGAGTTGCAAGAATTTTGTGTCCTTGGTCTATAAAATCATGTTTATTTGTGATCAGGAGATAATTTGATTTTTTTGACCCTGTAGGGACTGCGACCAATGCCAAGACCACCTGGCCCAGTGCCATGGCTTATGCTGAAGGAGCAGATATAAATGCGTCCATCACCTCACTATATCATGGAATGAGTACACACACTGGTATCAGCAAAATAACAATCACTGTCCACAGTATATAATTCATGGCTTTAAAAATACTGTAACAGCATCGCCTCTCTGGCCATCGCAACAGAGTCCAGAACTTAATCCTGTTCCAGGTCACCTGCTGACCCTGCTGTGTCCCCTGTGTCCTGAGAGATGCACAGGGCACAGAGGGGCTGCCCCTGGGCAGTGTGTCCCTAGTGGACTTGCCACGGAGGGTGGGGCAGACAGCGCAGCCATCTAGAGCGAATCCAAAGCGAAGCAGAGTCAGAGAGCAACGAGGCAGGAGGGAAATGAAGGGAAGGCAAGAAGGAGAGCATGGATAATAAAAAGAAGAAAGACAGATGGAGGGGAGAGGACAAGCTCTTCATTTGCTGATGAGTAGGAGACTAAGAGTCATACTTTTAATGTAACAATAAAATGAGGAGGTATTAAGAATTTGTCATTGTTCCTCCTCAAGATAATAAAATCTTTCTTATCCCAAAGACTTTTTCATTTGTATCCAAGGGCAAGTCCCAACACTGAAGTGAATACTCTTTTTTTTTTTTTCCCCCAAAGATTTATCCATTTATGCATGCAAGAGCCGGGGCACAGGCCAGAGACGCTGGGGGTGAGAGGATTCACCAGAGACAGAGCCGGGAACAGAACAGGCAGATTGACCGAAACACACTGTTGAGGGGAGCAGCAGGCTAGACAGGAGAGGTCTGCCTCGCAATGTGGGTTGCTCCCCGGTCGGCTGGGGATCGAACTCATGCTGCAAAGGCTGTGGACCACCTCACAGTGTAGTGCTCAACCCCTTGAGGCACCAGGGAGGCCCCTGAAGTGCATACTCTTATAGTTGTTCCACTTTCCAGAAACAACTTAATCTTTCTCTGAGAAAAATTTGAGATGTTTTTGTGGTTGTTTGTCTGAGTATGCATATTTGTGGTGAGAAGTTTTCTTTGGATAGAAAGAAAAATTTAGTGAATATTAATTTATTTTTGTCTTGAAGTTCTACATTTACAGTTTTCATCATTTTTTGATATTCCCTAAGCAATATCCAGATCCACCTCATTATAAAACACTCAGGCAGAGCAAAAGGGTAAACCCATGGCTCTATTTCCTTCATTCCATCCTAGCTCCCACTATCCTCAGGCGTGATAGTTGAAGGTAGTATATCATGCCATTCTGTTTTCTCTGAGTGATAGACATATGTTTTGGCATGTAATTTTATGGAACTACATATTCACGCAGGTATACACACACATGCACACACACACATACATATACAGAGAGAGAAAATTGCTAAATAATTGGATTTATTGGAACATTTTGCAGCTTGCCTTTTGTTTTTCCTCTCCCCATTCAGAAATAATTCTCTACCAATAAAGAAAAATTCATGTGACTGCCCTTGAACTGTTTTCTGCTTAAAATATGTTGTTTAATTTACTTTCATAAATTGCAAAATGAATGAGTAGTTTTTACAGAACTGCCATTAGTTCTATCTCTGCTTCTACCATTAGAGATTCACCATCAGCCAATGATCTCACAAGAGAAACAACAGGAGTTAGGTGCTCTGAGAGCCACTGGCACTTTTTACCTTTTAGCTTTTACTTACCAATAATCTGGATCAGATTAGAAAGAAACTGCTAGCTGTGCACACTGAGGATTCTGATGTTTCACAAACTCCTGAAAAGCATCTCTGGAAGTGGATATTAAAGTAAGGAGGATGAAATATCTGATTTCTTCATCTCGGATTGTTTGAAATGGTCAGCACACTAAATGGTATTCTAAGTAACTTGCCACTAGAAGTAGCTAAGCGATAAGAATTTGGCAATAAACAAGTGAGTGTACACATATAGACCATGGAAATAAAATATCCTGAGCACTGGGAGGAGGAGAAAACTTTTGACAATTTATTTAGCAGTTCAGATTGTATGCAGATATGAAGTAAGAATACAATAGAAAACCTGAGGAAGAAAATAAAGAACTTTTTCATTAATTTGTGTTAGATAAATATTTTTAAAGAGGATACATAGATATCTAAATACCCATGTTGGAGTTTATTGAAATTGCCATGAAAATTAAGCTATTTCAAGAGTTAAAGGATGGCCAGTGAATAGCAGTTATTATTGTCAAAGAGTTCATTTTGACTCAAAAAAAGAGATCTTTGGATCAAGAAAATAAGTAAACTGACAGAAAATGCCAAAATCTTAGGCAGGTACTCTCGTTCAGATAATGTTAAGAAATTCAAGCCTAGAAAGAACAAAACTGAGGTTTCAATTTGTTTCTGTGTTTGACCTCCAGAGAGCGATGTTGCATTAACTGGAAATGTTTCCTCTCAAGAAGTCCTACCTGCTCCAATGAGATTCTTTACCTCACCATTCAGAGGTGGAAATGAATAGATCAGTGCCAGGAGTAGTCAGTGCCAAGGAAGTATCTCTTGCTAATTGTCTCTAGAACTTGCCTAAACAGGAGTCTCTTGAACCTCGGATTTTTCCAGCACACTCCAGAACATTCCTTCCTGTTCCTCAGGGAAGACATTCTGAAACAAAGCTCTCAGTTTCCTCACGGTCTCCCCATGTTCTTGGTGAACTTTCTGCTGCTTGGAATGCTCTTCACAGTGAGTAAGTAATGTTGTATCCGTGCTTTTTACCTCCATAGAGAATATTGTTCTGATTGAAATCTGAACATTGACACCATCTTGTGATAGGCAGGTCTGTCCTGGTCTCACTAACACAACACTGATGTTGCAGGAGGATCGGGAGCCCAGTCAGTGACCCAGCCCAAGGCCCACGTCACTGTCTCTGAAGGAAGATTTCTGGAGCTGAAGTGCAACTATTCATATAGTGGGAATCCTGTTCTCTTCTGGTACGTTAAGTACCCCAACAAAGGACTCCAGTTTATCCTCAAGTACCTATCAGGGAACACCCTGGTTAAAGGCATCAAAGGTTTTGAGGCTGAATTTAAGAAGGAAAAAACCTCTTTCCACTTGAAGAAAAACTCCACCCACTGGAGCGACTCAGCTCAGTACTTCTGTGCTCTGAGTGACACAGTGCCTGGGGCTGCAGGGGGAGCTGAACACAAACCTCCTGGGCCCCTGGGGTTTTCAGAGATTCAAGAACACAGCCTGACCTGTTTTTAGCAAGGTCTTACCTTTGATGAAAATGAGCAAGCTCAAGGAACAGAGAACCCTGGGGAGTGTTGGCTCCTATGAATGAAGGGAAACTTCAACATGTTCCTTCTTTGACTACTGGGTTATGTTAGATAGGACCCAGAACAGAGAGACTTGTATGGATCTTCCCCTTCTACTTAGAGATACTGTGTTCCACAGGGTCAAGATTCTAATTTAATGTGTCCTGTACTGAACTTTCAAATTCCCCACCGCCCCCCAACACTTCCAACCTGCAATTCCCACTTTTTGTTTGCTTTTGATTGATGGCAGCAACTCCATTCTTTCAATATCTCTGGTTATTACATCAGAGGTTGACTCTCATTTTTTCTCTCACTGCTTATAGCTAATCCATCCATAAATATGTATGACTGTTGAAACCAATTGTTATAAATATCACCTGGTAGAGCTGTATTAGTCTGAAGATGGAAGACATCTGCACATTATACTATAAAGTAGGGGGTATAAAATAATCTATTTGAGTGTAAGATTTTAATATTTTGTTAGAAACACTGAAATAATAATGCTGAAAGACTAAAAGTTTAGGTAGTAGGCATACTGCAATCCTTAGAAAACCACTAAAAACATATGATGAGACGGTCAAGTAGGAAATAGGTTAAGTTACAATAGAATACTGCGAAACAAAAACAGAGGGCACAAACAGAAGATGAATAATAAAATGATAGACCTACATCTAACTATATCAATTATATTAAATGTGAATTGTCTAAACACACACACTTTTTTTTTTTTTTTTTTAAATATTTTGGTTTTTTTTTTTTTTTTTTTAAAGATTTATTTATTTCTTGTTTATACAAGCACTGGGTACAGTCAGAAGCGTGGGAAGGTGAGAGAATTCACCAGAGCCAGAGCGGGGAGCAGAGCAGACAGAAGGACCGAAGTACACTGCTGAGGGGAGCAGCGGGCGGCAGGAGAGGTCTGTGCGCCATGTGGGACCCTCCTCTGGTGGCCGGGGAGCAGCCGGGGATCGAACCGGCGCCGCAGAGGCTGCGGGCAGCTTCGCAACCCAGCGTTCAACCGCTGCGCCACCGGGGAGGCCCTAAACACACACACTTAAGATAGAAATTATCAGGACGGGTTTTTAAAAATCTCATCTTATATGAAACCTATTTTAAATATAATGACATAGATTAATAAAGATATGAAAAAAAGTATCCACGCAACACTTACCTGGAAAGACAAATTAGACTGCAGAAAAAGAAATGTTACAGAGTTAGAAGGGTATTACATAATTAGAAAAGGGTCAATTTATTAAGAAGACATAGCAATGTTAATGTGTATGCCACTAACACCGAACTTCTAAATACTTGAAGATAAAACTTTTAAAACTGAAACGAAAGATAGGAAAATTTGCACTTACACTTGGAAATCTTAATCCTTTGTGCTCCATAAATTATAGAATAGAATGAGTAGAGATCAGCAAGAATGTAGCAGACTTGAACAATACTATCAACCAATTTGACTTTTTTTGATATTTATAGGAAACTCTAAACAACAAGAAGCACATGAGGCAATGCTTACAAGGAAATTTATAAACTAAATATTTACATTCAAAAAGAAAAAAAGTCTCTACTCAATAAGCAAACAGGAGTCTTTTCTGCTGTTACTGGACCATGTATCCATCTGGAAATGGTGGTTTCTTATACAATTTATGCTGCTTTCCTGTGCTTAAAGATTAAATTGAGATCAATTATATTACATCAGGTGCAGCAATTCTGGAGCAGGTCATGAGCCTTCTCATTATAGTAATGATCTCAGAGAAGGCACAGGAGAACTTTATTCCTTCATCTTAAAAAAAAAATCATCAGTTATGAAGATGAATGCTGTTATCCTATGCCAGGACCAGATGAATTGCTCTAAGATATTATAGGGTACTTATGATACAGCTAGGTATCTTCACACCAGATGGGACATCACTAGTCGTTAAATGGAACTCAGCCACTGTGCTTCCCCTTAGCCTTTGAAAGGACAAGAACATTCCAGTCATGTAGTGGGGCAAGCCTCAGGACAAATGATAAGACTGAGGGAGCAAGCCAGGAATAAGGCTGGGACATGGATTAGGTGAGACTGCACATACCAGGGCTCAGAATTGCAAAATAAAGTGGATATGGGAAGACATAATCCTTCTCATTGCAAAGTGTTCATCCTTTACTTTTCATGGGATGCCTCCTAATAGGACAATAGAATAACATGCTAACATCCTATTTAACTGTTTAAAGCATTACAAAACAAAAAAAATAAGATTTTTGTATTCTATTTGATATGTGAGAGGGTCAAATCTATTCTATTTGATATGTGGGTGGATATAGGGCAAGTGTATGGAAATACTCTGTGTTTTCGCTTGATTTTTCTGTAAACCTAAAACTGCTCTAAAAATAAAGGCTATTAGCTATTAAAAAATAAATGTTCATACAGAAGATAAAAGAAAAAAGTCAATTTTATGAACTTCATCTCATAGAAAATATTTACTATGAGCAGTTAAAATCGTTCCCTTCTTTCCTGTCCTGACTTTTGTCTTGCTTCTCTAGCTGCATATTTAACATGCAGTGTATATTATGTGAAAATACTTGCAAATGCTGTGTATTTTAATTATGATCATAGCATGAAAGTAGAAATGATCTCTGTTGAGTAGAGCATTAAAGTAAATCATCTAAAAGGTAGGTTTAGGCATTGAACAGATATGTGTCCAACTCTCACTTTGCCATCAATGAAATTACAGTAAAAAAAAAAGTTAATAAACATTTAAAAAATTTTTTTAAAGATTTATTTATTTATGCTTACAAGAGCTGGGGTACAGGCCAGAGGTGGGGGGCAGTGAGAGGACTCACCAGAGACAGAGCGGGGAACAGAACAGGCAGAATGACTGAAACACACTGCCGAGGGGAGCAGCGGGAGAGTCAGAAGAGGTCTGCTGCACCATGTGGGTTGCTCCCTGGCTGGCTGGGGATTGAACTCATGCTGCAGAGGCTGCAGATAGCTTCATAGTGTGGTGCTTAACCCCTTGCGCTACCACGGAAGCCCTAATAAACATTTTAAACCTCAGTTTATCATCTGTATCCTGAGATAATAATATTTATTACTATATAAAAATAATCCCTTCAGAAATTCTAATGTTCAAATAATAATATGTCTTTCAAGGGCTTCACTCATATCTTAGCCCACGTAAATTACCAGGTAAAGAAATAGAGGCCCAAAAAACATAAATAATTTGTCCATACTCACACATCTAGTACATTATGGAGAGGAAACTGAGTTCTGAATATTCCTCGCTTTAAGTTTAAGCCAACTACTTTCAATTTATGACATTGCTGGTGTATTCTCTTGTACCCAGAGTAAAGGATAGACAAGGTGGAAGAAGAGGGGAGAGAGAGAAAGAGGGAGAAAGAGCAGAACGTGTATTGCCTGTTCAGGTATCCGATCACACTGGCAGACATACTCCCTGTGCCTGTTGAATACTGGGCCTGCAGACTTGGTCAAGAGAAAATGGCACAGCATTCCTTAACCTTTGATTGATTTGTGCCCAAGATCTGGCCCACATCTCTCTAGAGAATTTTAACTGGTGCATTCCTTACAGCTACTTTTTTTTTTTTTTTTTTTTTTCTTTTTATAGAGGCATGCTTTATTTATTTGTTTGCTGGTTTGTTTGTTTTGTTTATACATGCACTGGGTACAGTCAGAAGCGCAGAAGGGTGAGAGAATTCACCAGAGCCAGAGCGGGGAGCAGAGCAGGCAGAAGGACCGAAGTACACTGCTGAGGGAAGCAGCGGGCGGCAGGAGAGGTCTGCGCGCCATGTGGGACCCTCCTCTGGTAGCCAGGGAGCAGCCGGGGATCGAACCGGCGTCGCAGCGCGGGCAGCTTCGCAACCCAGCGCTCAACCGCTGCGCCACCGGGGAGGCCCTCCTTACAGCTACTTTTCCTTGTACTGATGATACAGAAACTCTTCTCCCTTCTCTCCTGACACAGTACTGATTGTTAACCAAGGTCACCATGGCTTCCCTTCCATTACTATACTGACTGTGTGTGAGGTTTTCTCTTTATTCTCAAGGCTGTATAGAAACCAATTGGCAAAAGAGGAGATGAAGACAGATTTTTTCCCATTATTCTATGAGTGAACTCCATATAAGTGATATAAGTGAACTGGCACACTGGCAGTTTACTTGCCAATAGCTCCTGTATTGCGTGAACTTCGTATCATTGAAACCTCAGTCTACAATCATTCCTTAAGGATTTTTAACTCTGTCCCCTTGTCACCTTCAATCATAGCAGGGTTTTCCTGGCAGATCTTAATACAGAAATTAGCAAGGATAGCTCTGTGTTCCCACACTGCCACACGATGACTCACAGGGTTAGGTCAAATCCCCTACCTGTTAGCTCTCACCTCCCCAATCTGTCGGGGTTATATCATACTAAGACAAACATCAGATTAGCTTGCTCTCCTGCTCCAGGACTTCTTTTAGCTCCCCATTACCCAAAAGTAAAAGTCAAAGTTTCTTGGCCAGCTGCAATCACTCTCAGTAACTTTTCTTCCTCATCCCCATCATCACCCCACAATTTGTGAACTTTAGCCATAGCAAATATATTCACTCTAAACTTTTCTTCTTTTATTTATGATTCCCTTCTCAAGTTGGCCAAGTCCTACTGAATCCTCAAGATCCAGTAAAGGTGGCCTTAATTTTTGAAAAGTAGTCATGTGACCAACATTGGGTATAAACAATATTTAAAGTAATCATGCTGTCATTTTCCCAAGATTTTGTGACATATGAACACAAACTAACCTACACCATATTCCACACAGGAGTCACCATACCAACACATATACGTAAGTACTTCTACACATTAATTAAAAATGTATTATTATGTATTGATGTTTTCCTGCCTAGTAATTGTTGGGGGGTCTCAAAAGTGAAAATGGCGGGCCTCCCCTGGTGGTGCAGCAGTTGAGCGCTGGGCTGCAAAGCCGCCCACAGCCTCTGCAGCTCCGGTTCGATCCCCGGCCGCAGGCGAGGGTCCCACATGTCGCGACAGACCTCTCCTGCTGTGCCCGCTGCTCCCCTCAGCAGTGTATTTCGTCAGTCTGTCTGTTCTGTTCCCCGCTCTGGCTCTGGTGAATTCTCTCACCCTCCCACGCTTCTGACTGTGCCCAGTGCTTGTATAAATAAAAATTTTAAAAAAATATTTTAAAAAAAAGTGAAAATGGCATATAATATTTTTGTTAGGGAACTTATAAGTGGAACAAACAAGTACAATCACATTACAGTATGGGGAGGACTCATGAACAGGAGACCTAACGGCAGAATAAGGCAACAAAAAAGTACTTTAAATTAGATACTATGGGTGAGTTTTTTCATCTTTAATTTGGTAAAAATGGATTTATGATAGGGCACTTTCCCATGCCATATGACCCAGATAGTGTGAGAGTTTCATACATATACATACACACCCCTACAAATACAGATATACAGATGCCACACAGCTCAACATGCTTTTGAGATACCAAAAACAATAAAATGATAGTTCCTTTATCTTTTGGATGAAAACGGTTGCTTTTGAAAAGGAAATATTTTGCATTTCTGTATGAGTAGCACTTGAATCTATATAAACCTGGAGCATGAACTGTGGAGGACCGGTTGGATCATTGAAAGTGAGGCCTCCACAGGAGGGCAGTATTTCAAAAGGCAAAGTCCTTCCCAAAGTAAGCAGCTGGAGGTTGCTGGGGAAGAAGGGGGTGGGGGATGCTTTAATTGGCTGCTTCACAGAGACCTCTGCCTTTTTACTCAGATCAAAGCAGGTGGCCAGTGTTCCTCTAGCCCCCCAAAATCATCTTTTAGAAGGGGATTTTCAAGAGCAGCTCAAGTCAGTGATCCCGGCCACCATCTGAGAGGAAGAAAAGATGCTTCTGAAATTCTCAGTGCTGATCCTTTGGATTCAATTGGCATGTGAGTTTGAGAGGCTCCCAATTAAATTAACAGGAAATCCTAAGGAGGTGAAAAATCCATGAGGGAAGACTTTTTATGTAAAGTGTGAAAAAAAGAATGAAAGCAAGAAGGAAGAAGTGGAGGGAAGAGGAAGAAAATTCATTTCAGGCTGGGCGAGATCCTCCTTCCCTTTGCTAATGCCTGTGCTTTGTTTGTAAACAGGGGAGAGCAGCGGGCAGCTGGAGCAGAGTCCCCTGTTCCTAAGAATCCAGGAAAGAGACAATTTCTCTGCGTACTGCAACTCCTCAAGCATTCTCCCCAGCATCCAATGGTATAGACAGGTACCAGGGGAAGGTCCTGTCCTCTTGTTGATATTAACTCAGGGTGGAAAAACATATGAGCAAAAGAGACTAAGGACTCAATTTGGTGACCAAAGAAAGAGCAGCTCACTGCTCATCACTGCAGCCCAGCCTGAGGACTCTGGCATCTACCTCTGCGCAGGAGCACAGTGTTCTTGAGGCACCTGCTCCCTGCACCCAAACTCTCTGTAGTCATCGCCTCCCTCCCTCACACACCACACACACACACACACACACACACACACACACACGCCCACACCACATTCCTTCTGCTCCTCCTCATGTGTCTCTTGGCTCGAACAACTTGGGCCCCTCATAGAACCATTTCCAGAACATTCCCACATACACTGGAGAACAAGATTCCTCTGTTATGAAACAAACTTCTGAAAGTGTAACCCACTGTTTGAACCAGCAAAAATGTGGTTTTACTGTTCCTCAATGTAGTGAGTGTGATAAAGAGTGTTAATGTGGAGGGAGAAATAGAAGATATCAGACATAAGGCACCGTGTTCTGGTTGCTCCTTCTGTTTTCCTAAGACCACAGCCAGGAACCGGTTAGTACCAGGGGGAAGATATGAATAATTTCACAGCTTTATTCTAGTATTCTGGAGTTGATGGAAGTTCTATTGTTCCCCACCTATTAAATTGGAGTAAAAGGCAGAAATACAGTGAAAAATAATTAGATAAGATTTGCTGTTTTGACAGAAAAATGCCCAAAGTATACTCTAAAGAGAGCCAAATGTGATTTCAAAGCAATATCCTGGGTTGGTGGTTCTGAAACTGCTTCAACACCAACTACAATAGCCTGTGTTTGCACAGGATTTGCTTGGGGACTTGACTTGAATGGAAACTATCAATAACTTCATGTTTTCAAGGCTGAAGAAGATAGAAATGGACCCTTCATCTGGCTAACTCTCCAGGGGCCCATTTTCATACCACAGGAGTTCCTGTTTGTCCTCTAAAGCAAGATGATTTAGTGCAAGGCGCATGGATTTTGGTGTCACAATGACCCAGGCTTAATCCTATCTTTGGAAGTTTGCATTTCTGTGTCCCTGGGTAATTATTAAACTTCATCTAAGCTTTCTTATGAATGAATATGCATAAGAACATCTACCTTGATGAGCTTCTATGAATTAAATGAGATAAAATATTCAAAAATTTTATGAAGTCTCAGGTATAACACATGCATTCAATAAACGCCCCCATAAACAATATTGTTATTAATAGTTCTCAATAAATCTTATCCCTACTGTGAAAATTACATTGACACTCAAGGAAGAATGAGTTCATCATTGTCTAATACTGAGTATCTACCTGCGTCATCAGGTGGCTACCCCAGTTGCCAGGTAAATTGAGGAAGAACTAAGACAAATGATGCTGTCAAGGCCTCTTATTTGAGGACTAGTTGTTGTTTATCTTGAGGAAATGAGTGTCGAGGGTGGTGTGTGTTTGGCTCTATAAAGGGCAGGACTTGTGTGTTCACAGCCTCTTGAGCACATTTCGGTGATGGACAAGTTTAATGTTTATTTAGTAATAACCATTTTCTTTCTCTTCTTCCCTTTGTGGAGAGATGTTTTGCGTTGGCAGGAGATTTTGTCTTTATTTCCCCAAGAAGATCACCCAATGTCTTCCCATAATTACAGCTGCGACGCATCTCCCCCTAAAATCTGACACAAGGCCATGAAAAGAGCGAGACTTTATATGCCTCTGCCACTTATTGACTGTGTCACTTTGGGCATTTTATATTTCCTTTGTGAGCAACGATTTCCTCAGAAGCACTTTGGGAGTAAATATGGCACTTACTTTTCGGTGTTACTTTGAAGATCAGCAACAGTTTTGTGAACTACCAAGCACCATGGGTTAAAAAATAAGCTGGAAAGGACCTCCTCTGGTGGCACAGGTGGTTGAGCGCTATGCTGTGAAGCTGTCTGCAGCCTCTGCACTGCAGGTTTGATCCAGGCTGGCCAGTGAGCTACCCACATGGTGCGGCAAACCTCTCCTGTCTTGCCCGCTGCTCCCCTCAGCAGTATGTTTCAGTCAGTCTGCCTGTTCTGTATGCCACTGTGTCTCTGGTGAGTCCTCTCACCCTCCAGCACATCTGGCCTGTACCCCGGTTCTTGTATAAATAAATAAATCTTAAAAAAAAAAAAGCTGGAAAGTGGGAGCCTATTTGTGTCCTAATTTGAGTCCATGTAGATTATGGAAAGGGCACAGTCCCGACCATCAAGAATCTCGGGTGTTGTCCTCTTCTCTATAGTTTGAAGAATCCTCTGATACCCCTCCCCCTCATTGAGGTTCAGAGTAATAATTTCTAAGTGCAGCTTGGACATTTGCAAGCTTCTGAAAAATTCTTTGCCCTCAGCACTGTTGATGCCTCAGCTCACTCAAAAACTATCCCCACTCTTATGTGGTACCTAGAGAAACAAAACAGATGAACTCGGTCAAACAAAATAAACTTTCAGCCTCTAAGACTGAATTAGTAGTTACCAGAAAGGAAAGGGTCAGGAGAGGGTAAATCTGGTAATTCACCAGTTTTATAGTAAAGTATAGAATCAGACTTTTAGTGGTGAACTTCATCTAGTAGATACATGTGTTGATTTCTAATGCTGCACATATGAAACCTGCATAACGTTGTAAACCAGTTACTTCACTACAAAAATTAAAACAAAATGGAATTATTTATTAGATTCAAATGAACCAAACAATTCTATCACAATATTGTATTAAATTAAAGAAAAAGGGAAAAAATACTTTTAAGTGTTTTAAAAAAGAAAAATCCAACCCTGGGTTGGGTATGCCAACACGGGTTAGCACTGGGTTTTATTCCACGAGGGGGCGCTCTAACCTGTGATAAGTTTGTTTAGCCTTTCAGGCTTAATTGCTGAATGAAGAATGAAAATCTCTGAAACAAGAAGAGGATTAATAACTTAGACCAGGGCATTCAAAGGGGAAAAAGAGAAAATTATTAATAATGACCATGATGCTGCTTTCATGCCAATTATCTTTTTTTTTACCATTTCTCCTTTCTTATTTCAGAGTCAAAAATGAAATTTGAGATTAAAACAGGACAATTTGTTTTACATTTCTTAAATTTTATAGTTCTGTGAGTCTATAGTTCATGTATCAGGGACAAAAATGAGCTTTTACTTCTTTTTCCAGAAATTGTTTCCAGGTTTTAATTGTTCTTTTCTAAACTGTGCTGAAACCTCTTGTGAATATTATATACCACTATTAAGACACATTTCTTGTTTCTATGCTTTGTATTGTTATTGTATCATTGTACTTGAACCCAACAAATAAGATATATAGGATATAAAACAGGAAACATATACCAATAAATATCTTCAAAATTCAGAAAATTTTCTCTGCCTGATTATGTCAGATTTCAGCTTGGACAATATTTCTTACCTATGGTACTTTATAGATTTAAAAAAAAAAAAAGCTGTTTCTTTATTTTCCTCCTAAGCCATCATCTCTCCATTATTGATAGAAATTATTCTACACACACCCAGAGTTTATAGAAAAAAAGATTCTTAATTTTTCCTTAAAAAAATAACTTCCATTACCACACACACACACACACACAATCTCACACAATCACACACACAACATGTAAAAGATGATCTAAACAACAGGTGGGTGGAGTTTCCCACCACAACGTTGAATAACAAAGCCTAGGAATGGCTGCTGAAGAATCTCTCCCATGAAACCCATGGACTGTAAGAACAAAATCAGCTCCAAATTCAAGATTTGCTACATACCAACATTTTAAGGAAACTTGACATCAAGGTGTGCCTTACATCAGAAAAGTAAAGAAACATGAAGACACAAATAGGAGCCTTGCTGGGCTTCCTGTGGCTGCAGATTTGCTGTGAGTTAGAACATTCTAGTAGGATCCTGGACGTAGAAAGGAGCGGGGAGGAAAGAAAACATGGAGGGAGAGAGACAATACAAGTCTCTTGGGCTGTGTCCTCTACCATGAGGATGGAAACTAGAGAAAACTTTCCTACACTTGGAAAGCGCTCCAGCCATCTGGCAGAAACTCTCATGTGTGCCTGTTTTTCCCTTTCCCAACAGGGGTGAGAGCGCAGATGAGAGTGGAGCAGAGTCCCGGCATCCTGGTCGTCCCAGAGGGGAATGTTTCCACTCTCATGTGCAACTTTTCTCTCTCCGTGACTACTGTGCAGTGGTTCCAGCAAAATCCTGGAGGGCACCTCGTCTCCTTGTTTTACACAGCTTCAGAAGTGAAGCATAAAGGAAGACTAACTTGCAAATTTAGTTTCCAAGAGCGCTCCAGCCAGCTTTCCATCAGAGACTCTCAGCCTGGGGACTCAGCCATGTACTTCTGTGCTGTGGAGGCACAGTGCTCTCCAGACACCTGCGGCCTATACATGAAATCAGAGCTGGGGACCTCCCCACGCCCCAGAGTAGGAGAGGGGCTGATGTGATTCAAATTGTCTCCCCATGACTTTACACCTGATTGACTTACGAATGCAGGCACATACGTGGTTCATCTGGAGATCTCTGTGGGGATAATGTTACTAGTTAAAATCTATATATTGATCAAAGTCTTTCATATTTGATTCTGACTTTCTAGACAACTAAACAGCCAATTCAATGTGGACAGAGTCCTTAATCCCTCCAGCTCTAGAGCAAGAAAATATCAACATCGCCTGCATTTTCTATTCTCTATCTTTATAGCTTACATTGGTACAGGAAAAGAAAAAAGAAAAAAAACCTGGAAAAATCTCCATTATCCTTTTTCTAATACACTTAAATGGTAAGAGAAGAAGGAGAAAATGATAAAGGGTCACTTTATTTTAGTGTGACGTATGGGCAGAGCTTCCGGGAAATTGCTTCCAGGGGAGGAAATGCACATTAAGCCTGCTCCTGGAGAAGTAATCCCAGGCCCCTCATTCCCCGGCCCTGGAAATGAAGGTTTCCAAAGCTGCTCCCAGGTCACTTAGCCTTGAATGAGCTATATGGTGTTAGAGCGATGTGGGTTGATACATGACTAAAAACACTTAAAGCCTCTGTGAAACATAAAGATTTGGTGGGGGATAGCTTGGAAAAGTACTTGTCTTGAGACAACCCAAGACAGTGCCTGGTAAGTGCAGTTCCTTTGTTGATTAAAACTGCTGCTGACCTGGCTGGAGTGGCCTGCCTCTGTCTTCAATCTCCCACTGCCGTCTGTGTGGGGTGGATTTCAGATTGCTCCTGGCTTATGTCTGAGTTCAGACATGTGACTACAGTCTCCAAACCCAACAGCAGGGTAGAGATTTCTCACTCAGTTCTAACACGGTGTTGAGAAGTGTACACTTGATAAATCAAAGTGATTTCACTTTCAAAAAAAGGAAAAACCATTTCTAACCTAATCCTTAGGTAAGGCGTGCAGTGACTCAGCAATTCCAGTTAGAAGCTCCCTGAATGCCGGTTACCTACCTCTGTATTAAAAGGGATGTTTTCACCCCGAATACTATTTATTTTTACCCTATACAATGCTCATATCTGAAGGGAAGTCCTAAGAAAAACAAACATTAATGTGTCAAAGAAAGAGTGATGTTACACTCTCTAATCCTTCACTTATTTTTTTTTTGTTCCACCTTCCTATAGTGCATCAAATTGTTCCTTCTGTTCATATTCAATAGCATCTATTTATTTCACTTCCTTCCTTGTTACATTTTAGCAAGGCCATGGAAAAAGCAATTTCCAGTCTTAAGTATCCTATATCATCTTGAGCAAGCAAGTCACTTTCTTTGTTCCTCATCTCAGAATCTTCATCTATCATGTGAGGCTGATACCTTCCATCTATCCTCACTCCCAAGTTTCATACATGCAAGATTCACGAATATTACCTGGGTACCTGCCAGACACTGGATAGGGAGATTTGAATAGAATTCCTTCCCTTGCTGCACGTGTAGTCTAGTGGGGAGCGTCTTTTTACTATCACGCAATTCCTAGAAAGTAAAAGAACTAAATGGGAGAGTAAGCGATATAAAAAACAAATGGATGTCAGTGTGAGGGAGCTTCCTGGAGTACTGATGTCTTCCTTAGCTTGAAACCTAGTAGTTTAATAAGATTTAATCAGGCTGAAGGACAACAGAGGGTGGAGATGAAGGATTCCAATTTGAAAAAAAAATTATATATGTGTACATATATATGAATCAAGGCAAATTTAATACCTGAAATGTAATTTGCCAGTGATAAAACATGCATGGGTGATTCTCATGCTATGTAAGACTTGAAATAAATAGTAATAATTCTTGAAATGAGTTGTTTGTATATTTTAACATGATAAGGTAGATTATAAGGGAACCAAAAAAATCACTTAAGCACATTTACATACTGTCACTGCCAAAGCCACTCAGCATTTCTCTCTGGGGAGTGTTATCTAAGTCAACATGAGTACTTGGTGCTCCGGCAGAGAGCGGCAGCCTTGCTGGGTGGAGGAAACAGAGATCAGAATTAAAGTTGTTAGTACAGCTGGGGTCTGGGCAACAGGGTATTACAGAGAAGTGAGTTTTATATAAAAGGATCCAAAAATCTCTATGTAGGGGCTTCTGAGCCTACCCATAAACTGCTCATGCCTAGGGAGAGACTTTGGGACGCCTCACAGAAAAAGTTGCAGTGGAAAGCAAAGAGTGACACGGTCTCTGGCCTCCTAAGTTTCCGTGAAATGTGTGTAAACAGACATACCTGTTACTGTGCAGGGATCTGGGAGAATTTAAAAATTCTCACCAGAAGAATTATGTGTGAAATTTTATGAATAGTATTTAAAATGTCAACCTTATGTTGGATTATTCAAATAAAAATATCTAAAGAATACACTCACCCCACAAATTCCTGATATAACAGTAGTTTGTGTTAGAGGAAGAAAGACTTTTGTAAACCTATCTAGGGGCTCAATTCAGTCTACACAAGCATGACCACTTGTCCTGCGTCCTCCCCAACCAAGCCACTTCCTGGATGGGGACAGATGTGTCACTCATCTCTAGTGACCCTGCATGGAGCATGTCACAAAAATTGAACTGAATTCCAGGTTCTTAAGACCGGTTACTTCCTTAGGAACTAAAATACCAACACAATTTTTTACAACATGCTTTGGGTAGCGATAAACACTCTTTGCATAAATATGGACCATCTCTGGGGGACAATTGAGAATTTGATCAATTCCATATGTTCATCTCTGCTTTTTGAAGCTCAGAGTGCTCAGAATTGCTCCGCTTCTGGAAAGCAGACTTTGTGGATGTGTGATGGAGCCACTGTGAGTTCTGAAGTGATCTTCACTCACAGCAGAAAAAAGGCCTATTTTATCCTCACTGCTTGATAGTATGATTTAAAATCACTGAATGCCATAGCTCCTTGCAGATGGCTGTCCTTATGATGCATCCTCACTTGCTCTTTTCACTGTGCACACGCATCCTGCTGTCCTGTGTGTCCAAGCGCCTGGCTGGGACAGGCTCCAAGGCTGGCAAGGTGTTAGCTCTCAGTTACCCTGCAGAGTCCCTGTTCTCTCCTGCAATGTCTAGCGTTCCTGCACGGTCTGAATGAAAACACATCTCAGAAGAGAGCATCGAGGGCTGCACACTGGATATGACCCAGGATGTGACTCTCTGGCCAGCTGAGAAGATGAGGCTGCATCCTACAGGGCTGTGTTGTGAGTAGTTCTGTGACGGGAACTGCAGGGGGCACTAACATTGCAGGAATCTTGCCATTTAGCCTCTGTACCCGTTCACAGAGAATGATCATGATATTTATTTTCTCAAGGTGCTACAAAGGTAATTCACCAGAATATCAAATTTACAGCTGTCAATAAGCTACATAATCCACAAAGCTTGCTACAAAAACTTGTTCCATCCCACATTCAATCAAACCAGTTTCTTATGTAAACAATACGATCCAGTAATTCTACATGGCACTTGTGCATACAATTGTGCATACAATTGTGCATTATGTATTGTATTTTTTTTAATCTAAGTAACATATACGTGTGTTAGTGTGTTAGTGAGTGTGTGTGTGTGTGTGTGTGTGTGTGTGTAAGGGAGCGAGTGTGTGCACTGTAGTCCAGCATTCCCCTGGACCTGAAAAACCAGTCTTCTTAGTTGCCACACACAGGTCCTCATGATTTGGATGTGACTGCCTTCCTCATGTCAATTCATAAACTTCATCTACACAGACACTTAACTCCAACTATAATGAACTGAGTTTCCGGAGTACTCCTGGCTATCATTTGCATATTTGCTTTCGAAATTGCTGATACTTTTTTTTCCATAACCAATTTGTCAATCTTCTGTTGATTTAGAAAATCTTCTGAAATCAAGCTAAAGAGCTCCGCTTTTGTGAGATCTTTGCCGATTCCACATTGCTACCCTGCTCAGTAAAACTAATTATGTTTTCCTGATTAAAAACTTGTACAACGTACTGTGTTGTGAACATGTAGTTATACATTTGTTTTTCTATTTAGTATTTAAGATGGAAGACTTTCATATTCATATTTAAAATGCCAAATCAAGCACAGTAGCAGATACCTCATAGAACTTAAAATAAATGTGGGTTGATAGATGAATACATGAAAGAATCATTGAAAATTTCTTCACTAGCAAGTGGGAATTACGTGGCTTTAAACTACATCATATGAAACATGGTAAATTGTCAGATTTTCCTGAATCAGACAATTGGTGTGTTCTTCATAACATTATGAACCCCTAGACAATTATTTTCATTATTATTCAAATAAAAATCTGAAACATTTCTTTCCACAGAAAATCAGCATCAAAAATTATTCTGTGTTCTTCATTTTGTTTAAATTAATTCCAGGAGATTATTTTATTGTTTATCTTTAGCTGCAATTATTAGTTGCTTTACTGATTTAGCACTGGAAGCACAATAGATCCTCCTTGCCTCTTCCACTGGATGAAACTACAGAGAAATACAACACCACATGACATAGATCAAGAGTGAAGGCAAACATTTATGTTCTGGTAGCTCTCAAGGCTATGGCCTCAGGCTGTCTATAACAGTCACAGGATTGGGCCTCCCCAGTGGCGCAGCGGTTGAGCAGTGGGTTGCGAAGCTGCCCAAAGCCTCTGCAGCACCGGTTCGATCCCCGGCTGCTCCCTGGCCACCGGAGGAGGGACCCGCATGGCGCGCAGACCTCTCCTGCCGCCCCCTGCTCCCCTCAGCAGTGTACTTCGGTCCTTCTGCCTGTTCTGCTCCCCAGTCTGGCTCTGGTGAATTCTCTCACCCTCCCTCACTTCTGACTGTACCCAGTGCTTGTATAAATAAATAAAATCTTTAAAAAAAATAAAAGAAGAAGTCACAAAATTATGCCACTGTTTCCCACTGAGATTACAGAGCACTATAAATGAGCCCCTACAAGTTCCAAGAAAGGGAAGCTAGTTCAGAGGATGATTTAATAACAGGGTAAATTTTGTTGTGTTAATCTCTATTTTTAACAGAGGTGTCCAGAATTTACATCTGATTTAATTACCTTGCGGCATTTATTAACTAGAGTAAATCTAGACACCACTAAAGACCATGTTGGGAAGCAATTATATTTAAGGCAAAATGAATAAATTCCCTGTGTTTTAAGTGTTCTAAATGTGTGGCCATGATATTAAATAAAACATTATACCCAGGGTATGTCCAATAAACACTAATTCTTATGAATATTTTAAAATAGGGCATGTCCCTAAGTATGCCAGTTGTAAAGTGCCAATCATATGGCTTTATATAATGCTCATGTTCACTGATCTTTTTCTACTATTGCATACACACACACACACACACAGAGTTGAATTACATAATCTCTGAAAATCTTTCCTTTCTTTCAACTCCTTCTTTTAACTTTCTTTTTTTTTTACAGGAGAGAGATTGCAAATTGACTTTTAGAAAATATGAAAACATTTTCAGAAATTTTCTACACATGGCCTCTAGGGGGCAGTACTTTGGTTCATAAAGAAAGATGCCTTTTGCTAAAAGCAGAGGGCTCTGAGAAAGGAAATGAATGAAGCGTAGGCAGCTAAAATAGATCTACAGTTGCTTGGGCTGGAGAAGACAGCCTGAGTCTTCACAGGAGGAATGGACAAGGTGCTGAGAGCCTTGCTGTTGATTCTGTGGCTTCAGCCAGATTGTGAGTTGTGGGTGGGAGGTTTGAATAGAGTAGAAAACTCCAGGGGACACTACAAGGCTGGACCATGAGGTCATTGGGGAGTTTGGTTATGTTTTCTGGCTCATGTTGTTTTCTGGGGCGACTATAAGAGTAAATGTGAAGTCTGTTACTGTCTTTACAAACAGGGGTGAAGAGTCAACAGAAGAATGGTGACCAGGAGCAGATTAAGCAAAATCCTCCATCCCTGAGTGTGCAAGAAGGAGAAACTTCTATGCTGAACTGTGACTACAACAGTAATATGATGGATTACTTCCGATGGTACAAAAAATACCCTGCTAAAGGTCCTGAATTACTGATATCAATAAGTGTAACTAAGAACAGAGAGGAAAGTGGAAGATTCACAGTCTTCCTCGACAAAAATGCCAAACACATCTCCTTGAATATTTCGGCCTCGGAGCTTGGGGACTCAGCCCTGTACCTCTGCTCAGGAAGGGCACAGTGCTCTCTCTGCACCTGCAGCCTGTACCCAAACCTGCAGCTGGGTTGAGCCAAACTCTACTTTGGGGCTTCAGAGGGGAGGCACACAAATATGCTTCCACTAACACAGAGCAGTAAGCAGACGAGGCCAGCTGAGCTGTAAGGAAAACAGAAACACGGCAAGCCCTACATACCAGTTAAGAGCATTCCCTGAGTTTTAGTGTGTCAAGAGTCTAAGAGTTCTCCTTTTTTATTTTCATAGAGAGGCTGCTGGTGTATTAGAGTCCCAGTCTGGTGATGCTAGTTCCCACTCTCTCCTGGAATGAGAACATCCTGGTTCCCCTGTTCCCTAGAGGCAAAGGTCCATTTGCAGTGGGAAGCCAGGATCCTAATGCAAGTTCTGTGAGTATTAGTAATCTTGCAGACCCAGGCCAAGGTCATTATCACACCACTAGAACTTAGAAAATGTGGGAAGCATTGCAAATGTTTATAAAATTCTTCAATTTTGTATAGAATGAACACAATTGTTGCTGTTGATTATTGTTTCTGGGTAACTATGCCTTTATGTTAAATGCATTTGAGGATGAATATGTTTCAAGTCACTCATTTGTTTCTTCACTTATAAGTTACTTCTAGGTATTGCTTCAGTAAATTACTTACTGTGCACTCTTTTTCCCAGGAAGAGATTGAACTATTTGACAAACTACCCATCAGTAAAGGCTGTTGCCCTATGGATCTTACTAATAAACACAGGCATGAAGCTTGTCGGCTGCAATGACCTTGTGGCTCGGGTAATCATCTTGATTCTTATTGAGATGGATGCGCTGAGCAGCTGGGACGCAGCTCAAGTGGAGAGCAAAGACCCAGGCCAAGGTCATTCTCACACCACAATAACTTAGAAGATGTTGGAAACATCACAAATCTTTATGAAATCAAGTCTCAAGAAGGTTGTCAGATAATCAAAAATACAAGCAGTTTCAAGCTTCAAACTTGAAACTGATTTAAATGGCCAAAGCCACCTACCCAAGACTCTGCTTTCCCACAAATAAGTGTTAGATCCTTTCATTCAACATCCATGGTCAGTTTGTGCCCTCCGGTGATTTTATTAGTGACTCAGATTTCTTCATTTGTGAAATACATGCTAGAACTAGAATAAAGTCTGTGTCCAGCCTAATGTCGCTCTGATTCCATTCACCTCACACACTTACTGATCACTGGGTTCACGCCTTTCATTTGTGTGATGAATAGAAGGAAATTTGTCAACCTGAATTTCTATGAAAAAAATTTCCCGTTCAGGTTTAGAATTGTTCTGTCCCTTAAATATAGATCTTCAAACCTGAAAAAAAAGAGAGGAGGAGGTGAGGGTGACGGAAGAAGACCCAACTATTAGAAGGAAAAAGAGACAGCAAGAGACTACTTATGTCCATAGTGTGGACTGCAGAGTACTGTGCATGCACATACACAAACACACACATATTTGTGTGTGTGCATGTGTGTGTGAAATATTTGCAAAGGAAATTTCTTCTGTCTTCACCAAAAAGCCGAAGGTGTTCCTGAAATACCTTTCTAAGTACAAAACATATGGTCATCCAAAGTGGTCCTGAGTTAGGAAGCTGTACTTGTTACACAGCAGGCAGGTCAGTAGTTATTCCACTGTGGTTGAGCTCAGAGATTCCAGGTCTCTGGAGACATGAGACACATAATCACCCAACACAGTAATCACCCAGTCAGCACAGAGCTCATGGGGGGAGGGGAGGGCTGTTCTACTGCAATGTAATGCAGGGAATCCCACAGTATTGTGGAGTATGTTATAAGACAATGTGATCAGAGCTATTACAGGAGAGGAGTAAGATACAACCACAATAAATTAGAAAGAGAATATTTCCAATTTATAGAGGTGATATTTAAGTTAGGATTTAGTAAAAAGTAGTCAGAAGTAGAATGCAACGAAGAAGATTATCGAAAAAGCGAAATAGAACATGCAAAGGGATAAAGTCAAGATTAAGTTTATTAGAATGTTATTAAACTAATTCAAAACGGCTGAAACATACAATCTAAAATGAAACATAAACTTAAATATATAAATGTAAAACTAACGCAGAAAGCAGAAACTGTTTTGTGAAAACAATTATACACCATTATAAGATGCTTGTACATAATCTTGAAGACATTGATGAGCTCAGAAAGAGATCTGTACAGCAAGTGATGTAACAAGCTCTTACATTCAAAATATTATTCTATTTTCAAATATGCACATATATAGTTATGTATAATTGCATGTGTGTTAGATTTTTCTTTTTCTTGTAATCCTGGAGTAATTATCCAATACTCTGTAAGGATAGGCCCCTCGCTAAAGCAAGAAAAAGATATATCTTGGTGGCAAACTTTCAAGTTAAAATCCACATTTTAATCAAATTTCTCAGTCTTTCCACAAGGGGGCACTGTTGTAAAAGTATTCTTGATAGTATAGCCAAACGTGTGTGTGTGTGTGTGTGTGTGTGTGTGTGTGTGTGTGCGCGCGCGCGCGCGCAGGATGTCTCTGACTGGTTGGCCGCCAAATTGCGATGTTCCGGAAACCACTGCCACAGGCGTCACCCTGAACTCCAAGTAACTCCTGTTGAGGAAGCCCCTTCTTCAGAAGCTGCCCTGGTCCACTGGATTGGGGGAGCCAAGGATGGAGGTTCTCCTGAGAGTGCTCTCGGGCACCCTGCTGTGGCATCTGGCCTGTGGGTAAAGGGCTCAGCCTAGGAGCAGGGTATCAGCGCTGAGGGCAGAATCTGTTCTCGTGTTCTGGGGAGGGCCTTGGGGACCAGACCTCAGAAGTGTGGGAAATACTCTGTAATTATGCGATCATGTTTATGTCTGAGTAAGAAAGGAGGGAAGAAAATCACCCTTCCTTCTCATTACAGTCTTCTGTGTCCTTTAATTGTCTCTCTGATCAGGTGTGAGAAGCCAAGAAATAGAGCAGAGTCCTCAGGCCTTGACCATTCAAGAGGGGCAAGATGTCACTATCAACTGCAGTTCCTCCGTGCCTCTGTATGTCCTGCAGTGGTACAGGCAGAAGCGTGGTGAGGGGCTCGAGTTTTTGATGTTGTTACTGAAAGGTGGAGATAAGAAGGCTCAAGACGAACTAACTGCCACAATTGATGAGAAAATGAAGCAAAGCTCCCTGCTCATCTCAGCCTCCCGGCCTAGTCACTCAGTCACCTACTTCTGCGGAGGAAGAGCACAGTGATACCCACGGCACCGCAGGCTGTACTGAAACCTGAAACTGGGCCACAGGTGCTTCCCACAGGCCTCCTCTGGGCACTTACCAGAGTAAGAAAGGAACTTGGGAAAATTCAATTGTTTCAAAATAGAATACGAAAGTTGGTCATGCTCTGAAGAGCATGTCTAATGTGACATTATTTTCCTTAATAATTATATAATTGCTGCCTAGTAATTATCTAATTACAAGGTAGATAGTAATTAGTAATTATCTAATTACATGGTAGATAATTTAAATTAAGAAGAGAATCACATAAATTTCAGTTTCAAATGGCAGAATAAATTACTAAATGACCTAATCTACCCTATGTGAACAAGTTTTATATCTGTATTTTGGTCTGAGAACGAAAACATTCTCATTTTCTTTCGTCTGCTACAGGCCCACAGTTTGTCATTAGAAGGATAGTGAAAAACCAAGATGGCGCCCAAAGTAAAGCAGGAAGCCCCTACTCCTCCCAAAAGCTGAAACCAAAACAAAAGCCATGAAGGCCAAGGCAGTGCTGAAAGACATCCATAGTCACAAAAAAAAGAAAAAGAAAAAAAAAGAATCTGCACATCACCCATCTTCCAGGGGCCCAAGACATGCAACTCCTAAGCAACCCAAATATCCTGGGGAAAGCACTCCCAGGAGAAATAATCTGACCCCTATTCCCCCATCAAGATCCCCCTGACCACTGAGCCCCTGACCACTGAGTCAGTCATGAAGACAGAAGTCGAAACATGCTTGTGTTCATGGTGGATGTCAAGGCCACCAGCACAGACCACGCAGGTTGTGAGGAAACTCTGTGGCACAGACGTGGCCAAGGTCAACACCCTGCCAGACCTGATGGAGAAAAAGGCCCATGCTACACTGGATCCTGACTATGAGGTTCTGAAAGTTGCCAAAAAATTGGGATCCTCTAAACTGAATCGAGCTGGCTAATTCTAAATATAATTTTTTAAAAGATTTATTTATTTATGCATACAAGAGGTGGGTACAGGACAGAGGTGTGGGGGGTGGGGGCGGGTGAGAGGATTCACCAGAAACAGCGTGGGGAACAGAACAGGCAGATGTACTGAAATACACTGCTGAGGGGAGCAGCGGGCAAGACAGGAGAGGTCTGCTGCGCCATGTGGGTTGCTCCCAGGCCAGCCAGGGATCAAACTTGTGCTACAGAGTCTGCGGACAGCTGCATAGGTTGTGTCTTAACCCCTTACGCCACCAGGAAGGCCCCTAAATATAATTTTTTACCATAAAAAATACAGTGGGAAAAAAGTCATCTCTCTTTTGGTGCATCTGAATGTCTAGTTACATTGCTAATATTGTCACTCAGAGGTCATTAGAAGTATTTTTTTCAATGCTTTAAATACCTGTTTTGGGAAAATGTCACGAAAATATCTTCATTTTTAAACCAACCTCTGCTTCTTTTCTCACTGTGCTGTATTCTGCTGGACTTTCAGCTTGGCCTTGGCCACTCTGAGTTACTAGAGTTACCAGACACTTCTCTGATCAGTGCATCCAGAATCCCTGCTCAAGTGTCCTCTCTGCTACCCCCAGCACAACGCTGGCCTGCAGGATGTGTGTGGGGAGTTCTGGCTGAATAGTTTATTCATAAGAACTTAGGATGACAAAAAGGAAAATAGGTTTATTCTTTATTAGAGACGTTAAAATACAAAATAGAAACACAGTCATCGATCTTCATTACACAACCAAAAATTACTAGGAAAATATATTTTGTAGTCAAGGAAAAGCAAATGAGAACGAATTCTGAGATGGCTCAAGGTATTGAATTTAGCAGACAAATATTTCAAACTAGTTATAACAAATATGTGCACAGAGCTAAAAGAAAATATATTTTAAATTGAAGAAATATATGTTCTTAATAAATGAGCAGAAATAAAATCTCAGTAGAGAAATGAAAACTATAAAAATAGGAAATTTTAGAACTGAAGAATATAATTAATGAAAAAATCATTGCATAGACTCAACAGAAGATTGGAGACAGGAAGAAAGAATCCAGACTTTAATAAAAAAAAAAAAGATTGTTCATAAAATGTAATACTACTTAGAAACAAAAATAAACTACTAATTCATCCATCAAATATGGATGAATTTTTAAAGCATTCTGAAAGAAAGAAACTAGACACAAAATAATACCTTCTGTATCATTTCATATGTATGAAATTCCAGAAAAAGCCTAATCTATTTACAAAATTCACATCAGAGTTTGCCGGGACTCGGGCATGGAAGGAAGGTGCTGACTTGGTGGGTCACAAGGAAACTTACAGGGTGATAAAAATGTTCTTTTTATCGACCACAATATAAAGTGTGTAACCATTATTGCATACACCCATCAAAACACTCTAAATACGACATTAGAAATGTGACTTTTATTCCATGTAACTTACATCCAATAAAATGGATTTAAAAAATATGATAGATAAAGTGTTTGGTCTCTAGATATCATGATAATCTGTAACACTTATTTTAACTCAGTAGCTAAAGAATCCTTTTGTTTTGATTTGGAATAAATTTTAAAAAAGAGAAGCAGAACGTGGGCAAAGATAATGAGGTGGAATACAGTGATTAAAGTTTGATCTCTTAAATGACAAAACATTATACCTCAGATCCTCCATTTAGTAGCTCTGTGATCGTGAGCAAGTTTTCTGAGACTCTATCCCCCTGTAAAATGGTGGGGCAAGGGAACGAAAATCTCTCACAAGTTTCACTTTTCCCATGAGGTCAGGATTCAGTAAGGTGATGTCCGTGAAGTTCCTAGGACGTTAACTGTTCAGTGAAATTTTATTTTTATTAACCCAAGTGGTCATTTCAAATGAGGCTGCTTTCTCTAAATGAAATTGGTGGGGGGCACTGATCAATGTGATATGTTTCATGTCTCCAGGATATTTGCCTTGAGTTAGGAAATGTGAGTACCAGAAGAGTTTTAACTTTGATGAGGTCTAATTTATCTATGTTTTAAGTTACTTGTGCTCCCATGTCATATTTAAATAGCATCACTTATTCCAAGATCACAAAGGTTTACAACTTTGTTTTACATTTATTGTGCACATTCAGGTCATTGATCTATTTTGTTAACTTTTTAATATGGTAAAAGGAAGGTATACAAATCATTCTTTTTGCATGTGGACAATAAGACATTTGGAGTCCCTACCCCAGAGAAAGTGGGGAGGTATACTAATATCAGATACAGTAGGCATTAAATCAGGAATTTTTACTAGAGATACAGGGGAACACTTCAAAATGACTAGCTGCACAATCTATATATCTTATATACCTTTAAGCATAGATTCAAAATATATCTTACATAAATTGGTAATGCAACAGGTGGAATCAAACTACAACAAATTCCTGATTTAAGAACTCAGTAAGACACACCCATAGAGACAGGCATTAACACCTCTCTTGTTACAAACAGAGACCAATGCAATAAACATTCTTTATCTAACTTATTGTACTTGTACTTACTCACTGTACTCCGGAGCAGCAGAATATATACTCTTTTCAAATGCACATGGGATATTCATTCAAGTTGACTATATTATATGTCTTAGGCAAGCCTTACTTTTAAAGGACTTAAATCATTTACAATATAGTCATTGATCACAAAGTTATTGAACAAGAACTCATGCCTTTGCTTCTAAGATATGGTAGTCATTCATCACATACACTGCTACAGAAAAAAACTTAGAGGAAAACAAGAGTTTTGGGTGACGTGGAGTACTTTATCTCTGAATAGCAGTGCAGCAACATCCTAATGATGACTTTACTTCCTCTTTGGGCAGAGACTTATAACAGCCCAGGAGCTCTGCCCTCAGGCTCTCAGAAGGGCTGGTCTCTGGTTTTCAGTGAGTACAGGAGGCTTTTCAAGCAGGAGAAGGATTCCCACCATGCACTGCCCTGGCCTGCTGTGGGCTCTCCTGGCCTCCTTGGGCTTCAGTACGTGGGGTCTGAAGCTGGGATCTCAGCGTCCTCTTAGAGCTCAAGAGGGGGCTGTGCAAGCTGTTCCTGCGGGGTGTTAGAGGAAGGGAAGTGGGAAATGAACCACTGTGATCCTTTTCTTTGTCCTTGGTTCATACATTAACCTTGTCCTGAAGAAGCAACTGAGACATTTCAGAGCACCAACCTGTCTTCTGCTTTTTCCCCAGGATCCAGCATGGCTCAGAGAGTAACCACAGTCAAAAAGCAGGAGGGAGAATCTGTGAGCCTGAACTGCAGATATCAAAACACTCTGACTATTTATACTCTGTACTGGTACAAAGAGTATCCCAGTGGGGAGAAGACTTTGCTAATTTCTCAGGATTATGATAAGTCAAGTTCAAAACAGGGTCGCTACATTATCAACCATCAAAAGGCAAAAAACACTTTCAGTCTTACCATCTCTTCATTAAAACCAGAAGACTCTGCAAAGTATGTCTGTGCTACCAAGGTTCGGGGATACGTCTCCACGGTCATTAAAATGACAGTGGAAGTTTAACAAAAACCTTCAAGCTCTTCACAGGCAGCACCTGGTCAGAGGCTTAGGAAAACCGTGAACCACAGAGAGGAAGAAGCCAACACTGTGGGGGCACAGCTGAGACCTCCCTGATGTTAACTTTCCTCTATAAAAATGTTCCTATAATTGAATGCATGAGAAAATATAGCAAGGTTACAGTGTTCTGAATCATGTGTCCTCCTGAAATTCATAAACTGAACTCAAGTCCCCATAAGGGATGGTATTAATGGTGAGAATATTGTGATTGGTGTCTTGTCCTTCCACCACGTGAGACACAGTGAGAAGGCGCCATCAGGGACAAGACACTCTTGCCAGCACCTTGATCGTGCATTTCCCAGCCTCTGGACATGTGAGAAGTAAATTTCTCTCTTTAAAGCTGCCCATTCTGTGGTAAATTGTTAGAGCAGCCTGAATGGCAGAGGAAGTAGTAAATCAGTGTTTTCCTAGAAGGTTTCATGGGTGGACATGGAGAGTGACACTTGGGAAGCAGTTCCTTTTGGGGATCATGAAACGTTCACAATTGAGTGTAGTCAGAGCTGCTTGCCTCTGCGAATTGACTAAAATCACCAAATTAATGCTTTTAAATGGTGTGTAGAGGGTGTGTGAATTATATTTAAAAAAACTGTTATATGAAAACAAACAACACACCCAGGCCCACAATGCTCATTATTCGCTATGGACTTAGCTGGATCCTCCAACCACCTGACCTGCGAGAACACGTGCAGGTGGGTCTGGCTGTCGCGTTGCAGGCATGGATGGGGTCTGACTCTTCCCTCTCCTGTCTCCTTCAGCAAGGCCAGACTTCATTTAATTATATGTTTTGCCAGCCATGAATTGCTAGTATTATTGTATAAATTGACATATAGTACATGTGTAATGAACATATACCAAGTTAGCGAAGACAGCATCACCACGGTGCCACAGACTGCTTCTCATAACAAGGCACCTGATCTTAGATTTGGAGGACTGGGGATGAGAGTTGGTGTGCTGTCCTTTGCATTTTGCCCAAAAGACTAATCTTAAATTTAATTTTATTACTGGAATACTTTTGTTTAATTTACTGCCTGAAGATTAGAAGTTTTTTTAGAATTATTTTGAGAATGACTTCATGTAACATCTCTGGATAAATATGATTTCCCCCCACCCAAAAAAATATATTATTCAGTGCCTACTTCTATATAAAATAATGAAGACTGTTGGTTTTTGGAACTGCCTTAAAGCACAGAAAGAGCAAGATAATAAACAAAGGGTAAGGAATTCAATAATTAAGAAAAGATCATAGAAATAGTTCTAAAATTCCCAATTGAGTGAAAATAATTACATTTTTCATCTTAGAATATTGTGAAAAGAGTTCTGTACTGAGCCTCGCCACCAGAGGTCGGTACCAGATCTGACTTGTCTCTACACCTGAAACAAGCTTGAAAAATGATTGACTTGGCTGCTAGTCTCTGTAAAAGAGTTCATATGAACAGTCACTACAGGGAACTTTACAGCTGCAAACTAAACTCAGTCCAGGATGGGGGATAAATTATCACTGAGTTGTGCAAAGGATTAACTTTCAACCCCTTTTCATCTTCCATGATCTCATGTGAAGTATACATATGGAGACATGCGTAATCCCTTTCCCAAATGCAGAGCTAAGAGCTGACCCCATGTGGGAAGAAAAGAGAGAGGAGATCAACAGTTTGTTTCTAAATGAGCAAATTTTCATTCCTATTTGAAGTAATAAGGTTAGTTATTCTAGCAGAAAAGGATGAGTACATTGTTCTATTGCATTTCTATAGTTACCACTGTTGAGAATGACCAGAAAAATGCACTGTCTAGCACCTTCTATAAAAATGGCTTTATTTCATTTCCCTTTTCAATCTTCTTTTTCTAGCTTTTCCATTTCTTCTTTTTCTCCTTTGTGTCCTCAATGTATGTGCCACCCCAAGACGTGCATGTGGAGATGAGAAAATATGTGCTGAAGAGTCATCAAGAAGATTTAGAATCAGCACCATTCAAATCATTGGTTCCTTTTCAAAAAACAGAGGACCCAGTGATGACCTTCTAGAAGATGCTGAAGATATCATACTATGGGCCATCCTGGTACCTAGGGGTTAAGTCTCAGCACTATCACCACTAAGGCCTGAGTTAGATCCAGGGCCAGGGAGTTGGTCCACACATGGCACAGCAGACCTCTCCTGTCTTGCTTGCTGCTCCCCTCAGCAGTGTGTTTCAGAAGATCCGCGTGCTCTGCTCCCCACTGTCTCTGGTGAATCCTCTCACCCTACCACCCCATGCAAAAATAAATAAAATTAAATCAAAAAGACATCATTTCATGTGCCACTAGGAGAGACCCGGACATTAGGCAACTTGGCCTTTAGACGAGATTAAAATTTTGTCTTTTCTTTTCTTAGAGCACAGCAATGCTATACAAATATTTGAGGGGGGTGTGTGTGTGTGTGTGTGTGTGTGTGTGTGTATACACGCTAAGTTTCTTCTACAGAGTCCCTGGATTTTTAACTCAGCTTATGGTCATTGTTTTTTGTTTTTGTTTTTGTTTTATTGTGAAGAAGTTTCTAAATTTCGAAGTTAAATTATGTATTACTGTTTCCTGAGGTTTGCTTGCTCATATTACTGGGAATATGAATGGGAATTTCTTCCTCTGACAGGTTAATATAGGTTTTAGAATAAAGCACATTTGATGCCAGCTCTGTGGAACATCAAAACATCTATCTGTGTTGCATTTTATGTTGTACCATAAATGAGGAGTGGGTAATCTCCTTGTGGTTGAATTTCCTCCTTTTGACACGGTCTGTTTGAGTTTGAACCTTGAAAATGACCTCAATGTAAAATCCGCTGAATGAGGGCTAGACAGGGGGAAATTGTTCTTACTCTCCTTTGAATACATTTATCCAACCAAGAAGCTGCTCTATTTGGCTAATACCTGACTAGAGAAACAGATTGAAAGCTGTCTAGGGCTTCTGTTTTGCTACACCAATATCCATGGTGCTCTCCCCTAACCCCTGTGCTTCCACACCGCCACTCTGAAAGCCAAAGATCTATGGCAGTTTAGTTGTGTTTTATAGAAGTTTAGTTGTGAGTGTTTTACAGTAGTGTTTTACAGCAGTTTAGTTGTGAGTATCTGGAGGAGGCGATCCAAGTGTCTTCACTCTGCCACCTCCTTGCAGGACTCTTCACATTTATAATTTAGTAGCAGAAGGAAGTTCTAGAACATCATTTTTCTACATGTAGATAACAAGATATTTGGAGTCCTTACCAGAAGAGAAAGCTGAGAAGTCAAACTAATATCAATTAAGTAGACATTAAGCCAGGAATTATTTAATGAGATCCCGGCCAACACATCAATATGATGCCTGGTACTATCTACCAGGATAATAAGACAATCCTATTTTTATGAACCTGCTACATAGCTTCAAAATTTATGTAACATATATTAAAAGAGTTAATAGGTGGAATTAAACTAGAAGAATATCATGATTTTTAAAGTCAATAAACAAATATACCACATTAGTGGCTGATATTAACACATATTCTGAGTAGAAACAAAGAGAAAATAGAATCAATACAATTAATAATCTTTAATTTAGCTATACTTGAACTTCACATCAGCAGAATGCATAATCTTTCAAAGGCACATAGATATTAAACAAGGTTGACTATATTCAGAATCTTAAAGCTGGCCTTAAATAGTCTCAAAGAACTTAAGTCATTCACAATATAGTTTCTGATCACTGGCACAAAGCAAGAAATTATAAACACCCAAACCAGGTCTTTCACTCAATCCAAGGAAGCAAACTCTGAATCATTAGAATCACCTTTACATGAAGGAGTTTTTTGTGTTTTTTTTATATATATTTTTACATCATTTTTCATTTTTGTACAATGTATGCATTTTCATCTTGTTATAGTCCCCGTAAAATTCCCACCACCCTTGTTTAAATCTTATTTCCTTCTCCCTCCCTTAGTGTGTCTCTGGTTTATAGTTGCTTGTTGATTTTGATTTTTACTTTATTATAATTAGTCTTTTTCCTGGTCCCTTATTTAGGTTTTTCTAAATTCCTGCTATGAGTGAGATCATCCGGTATTTTTCTTTTTCTTTCAGGCTTACTTCGCTGAGCATGATCCCTTCCAGCTCCATCCATGTTGCTGCAAATTGCATGAGTTTATCTTTTTTGATTGCTGAGTAATATTCCATTGTGTATATGTAGCACATCTTGATCCAGTCATCTATTTTTGGGCATTTGGGCTGTTTCCATAGCTTAGCTATTGTAAATAGTGCTGCAATAAACAGAGGGGTGCAGGTGCCCTTTTGAATTAACATTTTTGTGTCCTCTGGGTAAATACCTAGGAGTGGAATTGCTGGATCATATGGAAGCTCCATCTTTAGCAGGTTGAGGAATCTCCACACAGCTTTCCATAGTGATTCAATCAGTTTGCACTACCATCAGCAGTGCTGGAGAGTTCCTTTTTCTCCACATCCTCGCCAACATTTGTTGTAGCAAGTTTTTTTAATATGTGCCATTCTCACTGGTGTAAGACAGTATCTCGTTGTTGTTTTATTTGCATTTCCCTGGAGTTTTATTCAAGATAGCCATCAAGGGAGCTGGAGGGATAAGCACCCCCAAAACAACCAGCTCCCCGCATGGCGGGAGTGCTTGGACTTTGTAAAGGACAAGGAATTTTGGGGAGTCAGGACTTCACATTTCCAGGTCCCAAGACATGCCAGGCAGTCTGGGTGATAAGAGTCCAGGTATGTGACCTTCCTGCAGGTATTTTCTCAGCTTCCAGAAGATGTTTATTTCTATTGTGCTTTCCACTCAGAGAAACAAAATTTTATTAGGGGTGTAACAATCAATTTTCCAAGTTCCCCTATTGCAGTTGAAGACTGTTAACAGTTTCTCCTAGAAAGGTAATTCAATTTAATGCGTGAACAGTCAGTCCTGAAGAGAGAATGCTAAGAGGGTGGTTAGAGTTTAATACCAATTACTCTTAATTTTCAGTGTAAGGGTTGTAAAGGTGGGCATATGGCTACAAATTCATTAACTTCCTCCTTATACCTGACAAGACACAATAATCTTTTGTCATATATATTGCAAGTGAAAACTATCCAAACAAAACAGAGTTTTAGGGTAAAGCAGTTTTGGTTGCCTGTAACTAGAGCAGTGGAACACCCTCCCTGCGAGCTTTACTTCCTCTTTGGGCAGAGACATATAACAGCCAGAGCTCTGCCCTCAGACTCTCAGAAGGGCTCCTCTAAGGTATTAAGGGACAATAAGACGCATTTCAAGCAGGAGGATCCCACCATGCGCTGCCCTGGCCTGCTGTGCGCTCTCCTGGTCTCCTTGTGCTTTAGTACGTGGGGCCTGAACCCAGGGTCTCAGCTTCCACTTAGAGGGCACTATACTTGTGGGGTGTTAGAGGAAGGGAGGTGGGAAATGAACCATTGTGCTTCTTTTCTTTGTCCTTGTGTCCTAAATTAACCTGGTCCTCAACACCAATCAGTGGACCAACCCTGTTTTCTCCTTTCCCAGGATCCCGCATGGCTGCCAGTGTGACCCAGGATCTCAGCACAGTTACAAAGGAGGAGGGAAGAGCTGTGACCCTGGACTGCAGATATGAAACCAGTAGGAGTAATTATTACACTCTGTTCTGGTACAGTCAGTCTCCCAGCGGAGAGATGGTTTACCTTATTCATCAGGAAGATAATAAGCCAAATGCAAGGAAGGGTCGCTACATTGTGAACTTTCAAAAGGCAAAAAAATCTATCAGCCTTTCCATCACATTACTAAGACTGAAAGACTCTGCAAAGTACTTCTGTGCTCTCCAGGAGCACAGTCACTAAAATGACAGTGGAAGTTCAACAAAAACCTTAGCGCTCCCTACAGGCAGCACCTGGTCAGAGGCTTAAGAAAACCATGAACCACACACAGGAAGAAGCCAGCACCTTGGGGGCACAGCTGAGACCTTCCTGATGTCAACTGTCCTCTACAAAAAAAAAATAATGTTCCCATATTTGAACTCATGAGAAAATCTACGAAGGCTGCTCTGATCTGAAGGCTTTTGTCCCCCTGAAATTCATAAATTGAACCCCAGACTCCACAGGTGATAGTATTAATGGTGGGGACTTTGGGGTTAGTACTTTTGTAAAAGGGGCTCCAGAGAGATCCCTTGTCCTTCCATCTTGTGAGGACACCCAAGAAGACACCATCAAGTTGAAAACTGTCTCGTGGCTTCTGTCTTGTTAATTAGGACCTTCCCCAACTTGGCTTCAGACACACATTTCAGCTCTGGGTTTGGAAGCCCAATTTGCACTTAAACTATGAGGTTGTGACAGGAGTAATGATTCTTCTAACTTTGGGTGAGTGATCTGTGTCCAAGCAAGAATAATTTTCATGGCTAAAGACAAGGTGCAGATATCTTGCTGTCACTAGTCAGCTGTGCTCACCACATGTTGTGGAGAATTTGCATCTGTGTTTCTATTTAAATTACATTTCTGCAGAGAGAATGAGCATCATTGTAAGGGACTGATCATATATCCACTAAGCACAGAATAAAATAAAAATTAAAGCTCTCAAGGAGTAAGGAGTTTGGGGTTCACTCAGATGAAGAGTCATAAACATTGCAATGATAATGTGGCTCTGGATACTTCAATGGTAAACACCAGCAACATTTCTCTAGTCCTGTGTTTTGCACATGAAAATACTTAAGTATGGAGTATTATGGAAAAGAGAGAATTCCAGGGATGCTTGTGAACTTGACCTTAGTGTACCCATTCATACACACATGAACCTAGGCAAGATAGTCATTTTGGTTACATTGATTGTCCCCATCCATGAGCAAGGGATATCTTTTCATCTTCTATGTTACAATCTATGTCACAAGTCCTTTGGTAACATCTTGCATTTCTATTGGTGAAATAATTTATCTCCTAAGGTTAATTCCAAAGTGCTTATCTGGACCCCATGATAATGTGATGTGACTTTGCTTTAAGCTATTCCAAATAGTTCTTACATTGGGAATAATGTTTTCCAACATTAATTCTCTCCATTGATTTGTCTGCTAGAGTCCCTCATTTGTATTATTTTAATCAGCTATATTCTTTCAAATTGATGATTTCTAATTAACAATTCATATTTTCTTGTCATCATTCTGTTGTTGTTTTATATATTTTTTTATTTTTTGAGTTCATAAGTTTTTCAGAACTTACTTTGAACTCCTTTTTCGTCATTTTCTGTGATTCTGACAGCTTGGAGATACTTGTTCATTTGTTTGTTTGCTGCAGTATTTGTGGTATGTTCTTCTGTCTATTCATTTCTAATTTTATGAATTTTAATAGGGATGGAGTTTCATACTGTTGTCTTTGCACCAGTTGAAGTAATCTGAGGTCTCTTACCAGTGAGGGCTAGTAGCTAAAAAAACAGACTGGGGCAGTAGGGCACAAAGGGTCACCTCTAGTAAACTAGGAGTTCAACCTCCTACTGTTTTGTGGGGCCAGAATTGTTTTCTGGGGTCCACAGTGATCTCCTCTAGACCAACTCCTCAAACTGTCTCTTATAGCCTCATGTCCACTTCCATTCTACTTTTAAGCACTAGATGCAGTGCTGGGCATGAATCACAGCTGGTAAGACATCACAGGCCAGGAGTTGTTCTCTTTTCTTTTCCAGCACAGAGCCTTGTCCAAGGATCTTGTTCTATTATTGGCAGGTGCTTGAGTTCTAAATTTTTTAAGCACTTTGTTGTTCTGGTTTAAGCCTAGGCACCAGGGGTGGCAGTTGTATTGAAGATCTCAACCTGGGTTTCCAGCAGCAGCCTCTTTTATAAGGAGAGTCAGGTGCTCTGACCTGCTTCTCCCAGCTGATTCAAACTCCAGCTGTTCTACACAGAGACCAGAAATCCTCATTCTACATTTCTGCCATGCAGGTCTCCATAGTACACTCTCTAGTCACGCAGTGCTGGGTCTCAGGGGTGTCCAGTATTGGCAGGTGCCCAAGTCAGCTGAGTAGGAGGTTCTGGACAGTGTCCACCCCTCCCCTCTGTAAGCAGTGCTGCCCCATTGTCACTATAAGAAAATTCTCTTAAAGTTTTTCCCACCCTCCTTAGTATTTGCTGTGTTGTCTGTATTTTCCTCAGGGATCGATTATGTCTGTTTTCTAGCAGTTTAGTTGTGAGATTTGTGAGAAGCAAACTTCTGTTGTATGTAAACTATGCAGTTTGTGGTAAATTTTTATAGCAACCCGAATAAACAAAGATGGAGACAGGAGGAGGCAATCAAGCTGTCTTCACTCTGCCGCTTTTTTGTAGGACTCCCCATGTTTATATTTGAACGGTAGAAGGAAGGATTAGAATTTTATCTTTCTGAAGGTGGATGACAAGACATTTAGAGTCTATATCTGAAAGAAAGCTGAGAAGTCAAAATAGTATTTAAAAAATTGACTTAAACCAGGAATTATTTTATGAGATCCAGGTCAACGCATCATTATGAGTAAGTGCACAATCTACCAGGAAGATTGAACAATCCTATTTTTTATGTAACTACTAGCATAGCTTCAACATTTATGTAACATCAATTAATAGTTTTAATAAAAATTAAACTAGAAGAAATTTATGGTTTGAAAAATCAATTAAAAAATGTGCCACAATAGTGAAAAGCATTAACACATCTCCCAGCAGAAATACAGAGAAAAAATACAATCAATATTCTTTAATTTACTAATAGAAGCTATTTGGACACTTTACCTCAAAACAATAGAATATATAATCTTTTCAAAGACACATGAAATATTTAAGAACGTGAATAACTCTGAATCTTAAACCAAGGCTTAATCAATCTAAAGGAGCCTAAATAATTCAAAATATAGTTTCTGATCAAAAGGGTATTAAGCAAGAAGTCACTTGCAGAAAGATAATTAAACTTCATCCCTGTGCCTTATTAGATACAATAATCACTCGTCAATATATGTTGACAGAGAAAAAATAGCAGAGTTTTGGGGTGGAGGTTATTTTATCTGTGACTAGAGCAGTGGAACACCCTCCCTGGGCCTTTACTTCCTCTTTGAGCAGAGGCATATAACAGCCCAGGAGCCCTGCCTTCAGGCTCTCAGAAGGGTTGGTCTCTGGTCTTGAGTGAGAACAAGAGGCATTTCAGGCAGGAGGAGGATTCCCACCATGTGCTGCCCTGGCCTGCTGTGGGCACTCCTGGCCTCCTTGGGCTTCAGTACGTGGGGCCTGAACCTGGGGTCTCAGCATTCACTTAGAGCTGGAGGAGGGGGCCGTGCCAGCTGTACCTGTGGGGGAGGCAGTTAGAGGAAGGGAGGTAGGAAATGAAACACTGTGCTTATTTTCTTGGCCCTTGTGTAATAAGTTAACCTTGTCCTGAACCCATCTGAGATCAAACTGTCTTCTTTTCCCCAGGATCCAGCATGGCTGACAGTGTAACCCAGCTTGAGCGCGCTGCCGTGGCACAGCAGGGAGACTCTGCAACCATGAACTGCACCTATGAAACCAGCTCAAGTTATTATAGTTTGTTCTGGTACAAACAGACTCCCAGTGGAAACATGATTTTCCTTATCTATCAAGATTATAATAAGCCAAATGCAAAGCGTGGTCCCTACACTGTGAACTTTCAAAAGGAAAAAAACTCCATCAGCCTTATCATCTCTTCATTACAACTGGAAGACTCTGGGAGATATTTCTGTGCTCTCTGGAGGCACAGTAATTGAACTAAAAGTGGAAGTTTAACAAAAACCTTCAAGCTCCTTATAGGTAGCACCTGGGTAGAAGCCTAGGCAAACCATGAACCACAGACAGGAAGAAGCCAGCCCTGTGGGGGCACAGCTTCCCACACTGATGTCAGCTTCCTTTATAAAAATGTTCCCATAATTGAACTCATGAGAAAATATAGCAAGATTACAGTTCTGAATCCTGTGTCCCCCTGAAATTCATAAATTGAACCACAGACCCCATGGGTGATAGTATTAATGATGGGGACTTTGGGATTAGTGCTTTCATAAAAGAGGGTCCAGAGAGATTCCTTGTCCTTTAGCCAGGTGAGGACACATGAGAAGGAGCCATCAAAAACCAGAAAGTGAGTGTTTACGAGACTCTTATCTGCCAGCACCTTGATCTTGGATTTTCAAGCCACCAGATTTGTGAGAAGTAAACTTCTACTGTGTATAAACTATCCAGTTTGTGTAAATTTTTATAGCAACCTGAATACACAAAGATGGAGACAGGAAGTAGATTAGAGGTTTCCTAGAAGCTATCATGGGGGAAGTGGTAGTGATGGCTGGTGGGTATCCACGCCTTTGGGGGTCATGAAACATTCACAGATGTGTGAGGTGACGGCCGCACAACTCTGTAAACAGACCAAGCACCATTGAATATGTGCTTTTAAACAGTGTGTGGTAGGTATCAAATTCTATCTCGACAAAACTGTCATATAAAAACAAACAACACACCAAGTCCGCAATGCTCATTGTTCTCTGTGGACTCAGCCTGGATCCTCCAACCATCTGGCCCTGCATCATGGACATGGAGAACAAGGTGCAGGCGGGTCTGGCTATAGTTTTGCAGGCATGACTGTTGTCTGACTCGTCCCTCTCCTGTTTCCTTCAGCAAGGCCAGACTTCATTTAATTATATCTTTTTGCCAGCCTTGAGTTACTAGTATTGTTGCATGATTTGACACATAGAACATGTATAAGGAAAATATATTAAGTTAGCTAAGATGACATCACCACGGTGCCATAGACTGTCTGGTTCTTATAACAGGACTCCTGATCCCAGATTTGGAGGACTGGGAACGAGAGTTAGTCTGCTGTCCTTTGCATTTTTCCCAAAAGACCAATCTTAAATTTAATTTTATTACTGGGATACTTTTGTTTAATTTACTGCGCAGAAGATTAGAACCTTTTATTTAGATAATTTTGAGAGTGATACCATGAAACATCTCCCAGTAAATATTATTGATATATTTATCCCCACAATTATTCAGTGCCTAATTCTATACTAAACAATGAATAACGTTAGTTTGAGGAACTACTTTCAAACATGAGAAGACCATGTAGTAACTAAAAGAAAGTTATAATTTAGAAAAGACCTCAGAAAGAGTTCTAAAATCCCCAACTGACTGAAAATAATCCATCTTTAGTCTTCAGAGTACTGTGGTAGGAGTGCTTCACCAACCTCACCACTAGAGGGCGGTAGCATGTCTCAGATGTCTTTCTTTAGACCTGAAACATATCTCTACACACGTGCTTCTGAGTTCTAAGTAAAAGAGTTCATCACTCTCTAGAAAGAGAGTCACACCTGCAAACTAAGCTCATTCTAGAATTAAAGATTATAACTGAGGTGTGCAAAGAACTTACTTTCATCCTTCTCTTCACGTTTTTATAAAACACATGTTAAGTGTATGAGCAGGTTCAAGAGTATTTGAGAGAATCTCCTCAAATGCAGAGGTAAGAGCTGACCCCGCATGGCAAGAGAAGAGAGGGATTGATAGTCTTTTAAATGGCCGCATAGCCTTCCTATTTTGAATGAGCTTAGTTGTTGTGGCAGAAAAGGGTGTGTAATTTCAATTTTACTCCATCCCATTTTTTTAAATAACTGCTTTTGAGAATAATCAGAGAAATCCATTTGTCTCTTCCCACCTCTCTTGTAAAATGGGTTCATTTCATTTCCCTTTTCAAATCTTCTCTTCTCTTTCCTGTCCTCAGTACGTGCCACCTCTAAGCACAGGCACAGAAATGCAAACTGATGTGCTAAAGAAGGGCCAAGTGGAATAGGAATAAGCACCTCATTGGTTTCTACTGAAAACCAGAGGTCCCAGTGATGACTTTCTAGAAGATGCTTAAGACATCATTCCAGGAGCCACTGGGAGACCTGAACATCAGGCAACTTGGCTTTTAGACTGGATTAAAATTGTGTCTTTTCCTACCAGACTGAGCACAGCAATTCTATACAACTCTTTAATATTTTTGTCATGTATGTTGCTAAATTTTTCCACCATGTCATTGGCTTTTTAACTTCATTTATGGTCTTTTTTTTTTTTTGACCATAAAGATATTGCTAACTTTTAAAGTTGAATGATCTATTATTACTCCTGAGACTTACTTGCTCTAGCTGGAATTTGGATAGGAATTTCTTCTTCCCCTTATAGTTTAAAGCTCAACATAGATTTCTTAGAATAAAGAACACTTCATACCAGCCAAATGGAGAAGCATAGCATCAATCAATGGTCTGCTGCACCATGTGGGTTGCTCCCCAGCCAGCCAGGGATCGAACTTGCGCTGCAGGGCCTTGGACAGCCTCATAGCGCTGTGTTCAAACCCCTGAGCCAGCAGGGAGGCTTTTTCCCACATATTGTTCTATTTGTGTGTTTTCCAACATTAATTCTCTCCATTACTTTGTCTGCTTGAGTCCCTCAGTTGTGTTTTTTCAATCATCTATATTCTTTCAACTTGGTTGTTTCTAATTTTAACACTTCACATTTTGTTATCATCATTCAGTTGTTTCATATCTTTTGTTTATTTTTGAGTTAATAAGTGTTTTCAGAACTGTTACTTTGAACTCCTTTTTTTTGGTATTTTCTGCAGTTCTGAGAGGTAGGACATACTCGTTACTTTGTTGTTTGTTTGCTTGCTGTATTTGCCCTGTGTTCTTCTGTCTACTCATTTTAAATTTTTTGTAAATCTTAAAGATAGATTTTCAGACTGTTGTCTTTGTACCTGTTGAAGCAATCTGAGGTCTGTTACCAGTGAGAGCTAGCAGCTATAAAAGGAGACTGGGGCAGTAGGACACAAAGGGTCACCTCCAATAAACTAGGCATTCAACCTCCTACTGTGCTGTGGGGGCCAGAGTTGTTTGCTTGCTGGGGTCCACAGTAATCTTCTCCTCTAGACCAACTCCTCAATCTAAGCGTCTCTTATAGTCTCATGTCCACTTCCGCTCTACTTTTAAGCAAAGATGCAATACTGGGCATGGATCACAGCTGGTAGGAGGTCACAGGCCAGGAGTTGTTCTTTTTTCTTTTCCAGCACAGAGCCTTGTCCAACCTTTTTCCTATTATTGACAGCTGGTTGAACTCTAACTTTTTCAAGCATTTCTTCCTTCTGGTTTAAGCCCAGGGACTAGGGATAGCCTTGTATTGAATATCTCATCCTGGGTTTCCAGAAGCGTCCTCTTCTATAAGGAGACCCAGGTGCTCTGAGATCAGTTTCTCTCTAAGGATAGCAGCTCCAGCTGTTCTACACTGGGAGCCTCAGACACAAACCATAATCCTCCCTCTGCACCTCCAGCCATGCAGTTCTTCAAAGCTCACCCTCTGTCCTGGGTGTCAACAGGCACCCCTGTTTATGCAGTGCTGGGTCTCAGGGGTCTCCATTGTTGTCAGGAGTCTAAGTCAGCAGAGTAGGAGGCTCTGCACAGCATCCACCCTTCCTGCTGTAAGTGGTGCTGCCCCTTTGTCACAGAATTTTCTCTTAAAGTTTTTCCAACCTTCCCTCCTTAGCCAGACATTGTTTAGTGTTTGTTGTCATTGTTTATATTTTCCTCACATGTCTATTGGATTTGTTTTATAGCAGCTTAGTTCTCTGATTATTAGGAGGAGGCCATCAAGGTGTCTCACTGTGCCACATTTTTGCAGGACAACTCATGTTAAATTTTTATGGTGGAAGGAAGGACTAGAATTTTATCCTTCTGCAGGTGGATAACAAGACAGGTTCCATAAGGAAAGTAAACTGAAAAGTCAAACTAGTATCAAAAAAATTTAATTAAACCAGGAATTATTTAATGAGATACAGGCTAATCCATTCATATGATTAAGTGTACAATCTACCAGGAAAATAGAACAATTCCATTTTTAATGTAACTACCACCATAGCTTCAAATTTTACCTAACATGAATTAATAGAGTTAATAGGTAGGATTAAACTAGAAGAAATTTATGATTAAAAAAATCAATAAACAAATACCACCGCAGTGGCATGCATTAACACATATCTCTCAGTAGACATATAGAAAAATTAAACCAGTAAAATTAATGTAATTTAATTTAATTATATAGAACACTTCAAAACATTACTTCAAAACAAAATACATAATCTTTTCAAAGAAACCTGGAATTTTTAACATGGTTGACTATATTCTGAATACGAAAGCAAGGCTTAATCAGTCTAAAAGAATTTAAATCATTCATAATATCATTTCTGATCACAATGGTATTAAGCAAGAAATCACTAGCAGAAAGATAATTAACTTTCATCCCCATACCTTAAAAGATATAATAAACATCTGTCATGTATCTTGAAAGAGACAAAATGTCAAAGCAAAACAGAGTTTTGGGGTGAAGATTTTGTCTATGAATAGAGCAGTGTAAAGCCTCCCTATGAGCTTTACTTCCTCTTTGGGCAGAGACATATAACAGCCCAGGAGCTCTGCCCTCAGGCTCTCAGAAGGGCTGTCTCTGGTCTTGAGTGAGAACAAGAGGCATTTCAAGAAGAGGAGGATCCCACCATGCGCTGCCCTGGCCTGCTGTGGGCACTCCTGGCCTCCTTGGGCTTCAGTACGTGGGGCCTGAACTCAGGGTCTCAGCATCCACAGGAGATGCTGGAGCTTAGAGCTGGAGGAGGGGGCCCTGCAAGCTGAACTCGCGGGGGTGTTAGAGGAAGGGAGGTGGGAAATGAACCACTGTGATCTTTGCTTTGTCCTTGTATCCTAAATTAACCTGGTCTTCAAGATCCATCTGAGACATTTCAGAGCATCAACCTCTCTTCTGCTTTTTCCCCAGGATCCAGCATGGCTCAGAGTGTGACCCAGGGTCAGATCATAGTCACAGCACAGGAGGGAGAATCTGTGAGCATGGACTGCACATATGAAAACAGTAGGAGTACTTATACTCTGTTTTGGTACAAACAAACTCTCAGTGGAGAGATGATTTTCCTTATCTATCAAGATTATAATAAGGGAAATAAGAGGCAAGGACGCTACGCTGTGAACTTTCAAAAGGCAAAAAAATCCATCAACCTTATCATCTCTTCGTCACAACTGGGAGATTCTGCGAGGTACTTCTGTGCACTCTGGGACCACAGTAATTGAAATGACACTGAAAGTATAACAAAAACCTTGAGCTCCCCACAGGCAGCAGGTGGTCAGAGGATTAGGAAAACCATGAATCACACACAGGAAGAAGCCAGCACCTGGAGGGCACAGCTGAGACCTTCTTGATGTCAACTTTCCTCTATAAAAGTGCTCCCCTATTTGAAATTATGAAAAAATCTACCAAGCCTGTTGTGGTTTGAAAGCTTGTGTCCCCCTGAAATTCACAAATTGAACCCTAATCCCCATAAATGATGATACTAATGGTAGCGACTCTGGGATCAGTGCTTTATAAAGGGATATAGAGACAACCCTGGTCCTTTTACCACCTGAGACACAGTGAGAAGGCGCCTCAGGGACCAGAACACACCTGCCAGCACCTCCATCTTGGATTTCCCAGCCTCTAGGCCATGAGAAGGAAATTTCTCTTCTTTAAGGTAAATTGTTAGAGCAGCCTGGATGGACAAAGACAGACTGAAGTAGATTAGTGTTTGCCTAGAAGGTGTCATGGGGAAAAGCGGTGAGTGACACTTGAGAACTAGTTCCCTTGAGGGATCATGAAATGTTCACAATTGACTTTGGTCACAACTGCACAACTCTGTTAATTGACTAAAACCACTGAATTATATGCTTTTAAGTGGTGTATGATACCTCTGTGAATTATTCCTAAACAAAACTCTCAGTTAAAAACAAATAACATGCAAAGTACTACAATATTCATGTTCTCTGTGGACTCAGCCTGGATCCTCTAGCCATGTGACCCTATGTCATGGGCCCTGGAGATCAAGGTGCAGTCAGGTCTGGCTATAATATTGCAGACATGGATGTGGTGACTCTGACATCGCCTGTTTCCTTCAGTAATGCCAGACTTCATTTATTTATGTTTTCACCAGCCTTGAATTACCATTGTTCTTTTATAATTTGGCACAAGATTCATGTGTAATGAAAATATATTATATTAGCTAAGACTACTTCTCCACATTGCGCTAGACTTCTGGTTCTCTTAACAAGGCTTCCCCATCCTAGATTTGGAGTACTGGGAATGAGAGTTGGGATGCTGTCCTTTGAATTTTGCCCAGAGGACTAATTTTGCCTTTAATTTTACTACTGGAATAGTTTCGTTCCATTTGCTTTCCAGACAATCAGAAACTTTTATTTAGAATAATTTTGAGAGATTTTATGTAACATCTCCTGCTTTGAGCCAATCCTATATGGCTGGGCATTTACCCACAAGGGGATGGGTATTTGGAGTGTTTAATTGGAAACTATTTTAAGCTATATTCTTTCTCTTCTATCACACACTGATGGTTCTTTTCTTTTGAAGGCCTTATGCACGAGAGTAAGTTTTGTGTGATGCAGTGGATGACAACACCCATTTAGAGCAGGCAGGTTTGGGAGTCCAGCGGGTACACCTCACCCAGCCAGTTACAGTTCTGACTTTATTGTGGTAGGAGCTCTTCACTGAGCCTCGCCACTAGAGGGTGGTAGCACTTGTGAACCGTCCATCTTCAGACTTTAAACACAAACCTGGAAGGACTTGGCTCCTATTGATAGTTCTAAGAAAGGCGTTCATACTACCAGTACTAGAGGGCGCTTTATAGGGCAAACCAAAATCAATCCAGGATGAGTGACTGATTATCACTGAGTTATGCAAAGAACTTATTTTTATCCCTTTCCTCACCTTTGACATTTCAAGGACATGAATATGCCCTTCCCAAATGCCGAGCTAACAGCTGATCCTACATGGTAGAAGAAGAGAGAGGACATCAATAGTTTGATTTTTAATGGTCACATATTCATTCCTATTTTAAAGGAATAAGCTTAGTAGTTGTACAGAGAAGGATGAGTATTTTAATTTTATACCATTGCACTTTTTAAATAGCCACTTTTGAGAATGACCAGAAAAAAAATCTATTTTTTTTATTTCCACTTCTGTAAAACTGGCTTTATTTCATTTCCCTTAGCAAGTCTTCTTTTTTTCCATCTTCTTTTTCCTCTTAGTGTCCTCAAGCCATACTCTAGTCATGGGTATGGAGATGACAAAATATGTGCTGAAGAGTGATCAAGTGGGTTAGGAGTAAGCATTCAAGGCATTGGTTCCTAGGTCAAGTACAAAGATCCCAGCCATGTCTATCTAGAGGAAGCTCAAGACATCATTCCTGGAGCCACTACGAGACCTGGGCATCAGGCAACTTGGCCTTGAGACTTGACAAGGCCTTGGCCTTGTCATCACTTTTAAATTTCTTCCACAGTGTCACTGGAATTTTAGCTTAGCATTTGTGTCATTTTTTTTTTCTTTTTAGCACAAGAATATATAACTTTTGAAGTTAAATTATCTATTGTTACTCCTGAGACTTACTTGCACAAGCTGGGAATATGGATATGAGTTACTTCTTCCCCTTACAGTTCATTGCTAGCATAGATTTCTTAGAATAAAGAACATTTCATACCAACTCAGTGGAGCCTCAAAACATCTGGGTTGCGTTTTGCCTTGTACAATAGATGAGGGGTAGAAAATCTCCTTGTGGTTGAATTTCATCAATCAAAAACTCTGTATGTGTTTGAAGCTTGAAAATTATCTCATTGTAAAACACTCTGAATGAGGGCTAGACAGGGAGAATTGTTCTTAGCCTCTTTTTAAATATGTGTTTTATGTTGGGGGAAGGACAAGATCCAACTAAGAAACTGCTGTGTTCGGCAGACACTTGACTGAGAAACAAAATTAAAAGCTGTCTACTGGCTTCTGTCTTGTTAATTAGGACCTACCCCAACTTGGCTTCAGTCACATCTCAGCTCTGGGTCTTAAGCTTGCCCAACTTGCCCTTAAGCTATAAGGTTATGACAGGAGTAATGATTCTTCTAACTTTGGGTGAGTGATTTGTGTCCAAGCAAGAACTCCTATGGTTGAAGACAAAAGCCGGGTATCTGTGCTGTCACTAGTCAACTGTGCTCACCACATGCTGAGAATTTGCATCTATGTTTCTATTTAAATTGTATTTCTGCAGAGAATATGAACACCATTATAAGGGGCTGGTGATATCCACCATGCACATAAGAATCCTAGAGTCTCACAGCTCTCAAGGAGTAAGGAGTTTAGGGTTCACTCAGTTGAAGAATCATAAACATTGCAATTGATAATGACCTTGTGGCCTTGGATACTTCAATAGTAAATACCAGCAAAATTTCTTCTTTCTCATGGGAAGTACTCAGGACTGTATATTGCATATTAGCCCTTCCAACCTCAAAATTGAAATGAAATTTATCTTTGAGAAAAACATGAAATTTTCTCTATTCTCTTGTGTAGCACACACTTGAGATATAGGTAATTTGGGGGAAAAAGTTTAAAAAGGCAGATGTGTAGATAATATTTCACATTTAATTTACATTAGGTATTTTTATTATTACGGAAAATAACACAATCTTTTCCATTTAAACATACTCAAGATATTGCATAGGTATTTAGATAAAAAATATAAAACCCAACTAATTCTGCCACACCCATCCATTTTTCCTTTCAGCAACATTGATCACTCATTTTAATAGTTTGGAAAATTTGGAATTAGTCCTGAAAGTCATATTCCCTTTTTTTTCCAAAACAGTCTCCAAGTAAAAATGTCTTGTTGAATATACATGTATTGTGATGCAAGTTGTTTTTTTTTTTAAAGATTTATTTATTTATTTATACAAGCACTAGGTACAGTCAGAAGTGCGAGAGGGTGAGAGAATTCACCAGAGCCAGAGCGGGGAGCAGAGCAGGCAGAAGGACCGAAGTACACTGCTGAGGGGAGCAGCAGGCAGCAGGAGAGGTCTGCGCGCCATGTGGGACCCTCGCCTGTGGCCGGGAATCGAACCAGGGCTGCAGAGGCTGCAGGCAGCTTCGCAGCCCAGCGCTTCTGATCACAATAGTTTTAAGGGAAAATTCAGTAACAAGTTGGTAATTAAACTTCATTCCTGTGCTTGTTAGAGATAACACTTACTACTCACAGATGCTGCCACAGAAAAAACATGAAGGCACAACAGACAACTGGTGCAGAAGGAGGGCGTGAGTGTTTGGCCTGTGACACAGCAGTGCAACATCCTACTGATGACTTTACTTCCTCTTTGGGGCAACACATAAAACAACCTAGGAACTCTGCAGTCAAAAGTCAGAAGGGCTGGTCTCTGGTCTTGAGGGAGAACAGGAGGCATTTCAAGCAGAAGGAGGATCCCACCATGCGCTGCCCTGGCCTGCTGTGGACATTCCTGGCCTCCTTGGGCTTCAGTACGTGGGGCTTGAACCTGGGGTCTCTAAGAGGACACTATACTTCTGGGGTGTTAGAGGAAGGGAGGTGGGAAATGAACCACTGTGACCTTTTACTGGTCCTTGAGTACTAAATTAACTTTGTCCTTAACCTCCATCAATGGACCAACCCTGTCTTCTGCTTTTTCCCCAGGATCCAGCATGGCTACCATTATAACCCAAGATCAGAGCCTAGTCACAGAGCAGGAGGGAAACCCTGGGATCTTGAGATGCACATATGAAACCAGTTGGTCTGAGTATGTTCTGGGCTGGTACAAACAATCTCCCAGTGGAAAGATGGTTTTCCTTATTAATCAGGGTTCTAATATGCCAAATGAAAGGAAAGGTCGCTACACTGTGAACTTTCAAAAGGAAAGAAAGTATATCAGCCTTACCATTGATTCATTACAACTGGAAGACTCTGCAAAGTACTTCTGTTTTATCTGGAACTGGCACACAATAATTGAAATGACAGTGGAAGTTTAACAAAAACCTTGAGCTCCCTACAGGCAGCACATGTCAGAGGCTTGTAAAAACCATGAACCACACACAGGAGGAAGACATCCTGTGGCGGCACAGCTGGGACCTTCGTGATGTCAACTTTCCTGTAAAATAAATGTCCCCATACCTGATCTCAGAGTAAGAATGTCTACAAAGTCAGAAACCACCTTAATGTGTCTGTCCTACAAAGGCCATAAATTGAACCCAAACCCCAAAGGTGATGGTAGTAGGGCAGTAGGTCCGCATTAGTGCTTTTTAAAGGAGATCCTGATAACTCTCTATCTCTTCCCATTCGCCATGTGAGGACAGAGCAACAAGCTGCCAACAGGCAGGCCCTCACTAGACACCAAATCCTCAGTACCGCCCACAGGATAGTAAGAGGTAAATATCTGGAATTTGTAAGCTCCGTGCATCCTGCCCTCATGGAAATTTGGTTCCCAGCCAGAAGAGACTATTACAGAGACTATTCCATGAGGGGAAATGCTGACTGACTGACTGATAAGGGGGAAAGGGGACTGATAAGGGGACTGACTGATATGATCTCTTTGCAGGGATCATAAATGGTTGCGGGGGTGGCTGCACAACTCTATGAGAGACCTTGGATGTGTGCATTTCAATGGATGATAGTGTGGTGTGTGAATTACAGCTCCAGAAGCTGTCCTATAAGACAAACAACACGAAAGTCCCAAAATATCTATTGTTCTCTGGAATCAACCTCTTTCCCTACAGTGTCAGACATGCAGTCATGAGACCAGATGAAAAGCTGCGAACTTGTCTGACTTTGTCATCATGTAGCTGGGGGACATCATGAATCGGACCTTTCATTTTTCTTTTAACAATCCCAAATGTAGGGCCTCCCCACTGGCGCAGTGGTTGAGCACTGGGTTGCGAAACTACACTCAGCCTCTGCATTGCCAGTTAGATCCCTGGGCACCGGTGAGGGTCCCACATGGTGCGCAGACCTCTTCTGTCACCTGCTGCTCCCCTCAGCAGTGTACTTCGTCAGTCTGCCTGTTCTGCTCTCTGCTCTGACTCTGGTGAATTCTCTCACCCTCCCGCGCTTCTGACTGTACTCAGTGCTTATATAAATAAATAAATAAATCTTTAAAAGAAAAATAATAAAAAAAATCCCAAATGTCTTTTATTTCTACATTTACAATGACTTGGATTTCTATTGTTGCTCTGTAAGCTGTCAAAGAGTCTATGCACAGCGAATATTATTAAAGTAATTACTGACCACACATCCACCGTGCATTCACGGGCTCAGTCTACAAATAAGGCTTTCACAGCCTACATTGGTGAGTTTTTGTGTGTGACTAAGAGTCCATGGGCTCTTTATTTTTAAATTTTCCCACAGATCCAATCTCGCATTTATCCTGGCTGTTGGTTACTTGCTTCAATTTGTTATCTAAGAAACTAGACGTCTTTATTTATGGAATAATTTAAGCCATATATGTAACTTTCCCCAGTAAATGAATCCATTGACTCAACAAAATATTATTCATTTCATAGTCTGGGCCAAATCTTAACAAACAATAAACATAGCGAGTTTGGGGAGTGTCGTTCAAGAATGGGAAAAGCAGGGAAAAAGGAAAGTAAAACTCAAAAAAAGGAAAAATATCACCAAAAAATACCACAGGTGACTGAAATGAACGCCATCTTTTTCTTAATCTTGCTGTTGCGCTTCACCGGCCCCGCCACTAGAGGGCGGAAGGTCTCTTTAGACCTGAATTGCAAAGCTTGAGAGATGATTCAATGGGTTCCTAGTTTTAAATAAAGAAGTTTACATAAAGAGTCACTGGAGGAGGCTGTTCAATGCAGAACAAAAAGCTCTTCATAGGAAGAAAAGAGAGTGGCGATTATGAGTTGCTCTCTTTTGTTTTGTTTTGTTTTGTTTTGTTTTGTTTTGTTTTGTTTTGTTTTGTTTTGTTTTGTTTTAATGAGCAATTACTGGTTTCTATCTGTGAGTAGTATGCTGAGCTGTTGTGCTGGGGAAGAGGAGTAATTTTAATGTTATCCTATGCCATTTCTTTAGCAACCACTTTATTACAACCACAGAAATTTTTTGTCTATTTCCACCTCTTGCAATACGGCTTCTTTTCTTTGTACTGTCAAGTCCTCTATTTCCATCTCTTCTTTTTGTTAGAAAAGGAATGGCCCCTCCTCAGCGTCCTCAGTGCAGTCATGCCTGGTCAGGGTCGTGGAGATGAGTGAACGTGTGGAGAGGGGCCACGTGGAATAGAAATACCAGCATTCAGTCACTGGCTCTGACTCAACAGTATAGAAATTCATGTCTTCCTTCGGCATGGGTCCCCAACTAGGTTTCTTGAAATAAAGATTTTGTTGAGCATCAACTCCAGGGAGTGGTGAGTTTTCCTTTGTCCCACAACGAGGGCTGGATAATCTCCTAGAGGATGTATTTACACACACAGTCTATCAAATTTGAATCTCAGTGTAAATCCTATCAATTGGGGCTATCCATAGGGGATGTATGCCTACATCCTTTACAATTTGTGTTCAGTCCTGTGTGTGGGAGTAGATCCAGGCAGAGACTGCTCTGTCCTCAGCTGGTCCCTCCTGGGGACACCTGCTGTGAGCCCCTTGCTGTGGGCTGTGCTCATGCCTGTTGTGCTGCTTGGGAGCACCCCCACCTAGGACCAGAAATACCTGAGCTCTGAGTCCTGGAACCCTGATTTTACTTAACTATGAGGGTGGTGATTATTCTTCTAACTTGAGGTAAGTGATGTGGATCTTAGTAAAATAACTTTTGTGTCTAGGAATCTGCTGCTGTCACTGCCACACTATAGTTCACCAAACCACTGGAAAGAATTTGCAGCATTTGTTTCTCTGTCTATGTGCATTTCTCCAGAGTCCAGAGCATGTGGGGGCAGATGAGATCCACCACTGAGAAGAGCTCAGGCTATCAGGGGTTTTGAACTCTTTGAGCTCAGCGGTATTAGAAGACAAATTCTTCTATGACCTTGTGATTATGGATTGCTCAAAATAAATAACAGTTTTTTCTGTCCTGTGGGACACACTTGTAAATGCTTAGTGTGGGTTTGGGGGAGAGGCGAGCTCTGTGAATACTTGTGACTCTAACCTTCAGACATACTCGGATTGGACATCCAGAGCAAATCTGTTGTTTCTCAACCATTCAGGAACTGTGGGGGATGCCGAGACCACATAGCTAAGGCCATGGGGAGGAGAGAAGGGGATCCTGTGCACGTGCCCTGTGACATCCACCCACATGGGCCTGAACACACACTGGACCCTCTGAGTCTCCATCTTGTGCAGATGCCTGAGTCAGGGGCCACAAAGCCATGTGACCCCTAGAACGGCCCCTCTGACCACCGCCACAGACAGAGAGTCCAGGACCTTGATCCTGCCCCCTGTGACCCTGCTGACCCTGCTGTGCCCACGGTGTCCTGACAGACGCACAGGGGACAGAGGGGCTGCTCCAGGGCAGTGTGTCCCTGCTGGGGTGGGGAGCCCAGCCAGCTCCGGGGCCACTGCACGAGCACAGGGAGTAGAACACAAACAGGAAACTGAAACCGATTCTCCCCAACATCCAGCCATTTTCTCTTCAATTCCTGTAAACACCCATTTTGAGACTGTGGACTGGGTCTGAGCACCTCGTTCCTATTTTTTAAGGATACACATAAATAAAAACTTGTGGAAAATACATAGATTGTATTTTCAATTTTGTAACAAGTTGGGTATATACTTCTCTTATTTAAAAATGCTTTTTAATGTGCTCCTAAACACACACATACACAAGCGTGTGCACCACTCATACTTTGTGTCTTTGTGTTTTCCTCACTTATTGTGCCGTGGGAAACAACCTCACAAACTGGGGCGATGGCATCATGAACTACTTGGATCTGCCATTCCTCTTCAACAACCATTAGTTTGTGGTCCCCTTCTTTGAAAAACTCAAATTTCTCCATTATGTGAAAATGCCCAATTTTATTTCATCAAGTCCCACTTAACGAACACAGATGGTGTCCATAGTATTAATTTGGCTTGTCCGTGATACATGCGGCACGTCTAGAGCGCGGCTGTGAGAGTGGAGTTCCCTGTCCCACACGTGCACACCGTCACCTGAGACGCAGGACGGTCCCCGGGACCCTGGCGAGCGCCTCCTTCCTCCTCCAGTCACTGTCCTCGCGGGGCGCACACTGATCTCGCTCACACACAAGCAGAAATATTCTGTCTGTTCCATTTTAATAAATGGTGGAATAACTCACAAAGCCTAAAGTTTACCCTTTTAAAGTCTAAAACTAAGTTTTTCAGCATCTTCGCCAAGTGGAGCAGCCATCACAGCTATTCCAGGATTCTTCACCACTCCAAACATGAACTTCATGCCATGAGAAAGTCGCTCCTCTCCCTCCAACCTCACCTGCCCCTTACAGCCGCGCCTGCACTAGGTGAATTTTCTGTTTGACTTTGGGCAACGATCTCAGACTGCACATTGGGATTATTGTGAGGACACAGGTTTTCAGTACCTTGGCTACATGCATCAATGTGAAATCACTGCTCCTGTGGAGACTTTATTCAGCTTTTTGAGAAGCTGCCAAACTGTTTTCCAAAGAAACTTCATTTACATCCTTGTCGTCATGCAGGAAGGTTGGAATTTCTCCACAGCCTCATTTATTATTTCCTGTTGTTTGAATCTCAGCACACTCATGGGTGTGAAGATGCATTTCCTTGCGTTTGGATGTGTTTTTCTCTGAGGACTAAAGGTGTGGAGCACCTTCTTATGTGATTATTGTCCATTTGTACAACCTCTTTAGAAAATGTATATTCAAATATTTCTCCCTTGTAAACAGGGCTATTTGTTTATTTTTTTATAGTTAAGTAGTAAAAGCCTTTATAAGTCTAGATACCAGAACCTTAGTAGACATGTGCTTTGTAAATAATTTTTCCCATTCTGTGGGCTGTATCTGTAACTTTCTTAATACCGTCTTTTGAAGCAGAAGAGGTTTTAACTTTGATGAAGTCTACTTTATACATGTTTTTATTTACTTGGGATTTGATATCAGGTTTAATAAAGATTGCCAAATCAAAGTGCACAAAGATTTGCACCTTTCCGTCGTATAGGTTTATTTTGAACATTAAAGTCATACATTCATTTTAATTTAATATTTAAATATGGTGGGAGATGGGGGTCTAATTTCTTGAGAAATTAGAGAATAACAAGAGATTTGGAGCCTCTGAAGAAACCTGATTATCATCATGAACACCAGATACTGTTCACATTAAAATAGGAATTATTGCTAGAGGTACAGGGGAGACTTCAACATGATTATGCATGATCTACCAGTAAGGTAGAACAATTCTATTTTTATAAGTACCTACTACCTTAGCTTCAAAATAGATCTAAGATAAATTAATACAGTTAAAATGTAGACTTAAAGTAGAAGAATTTGATGACTTTAAAAAAATCAATCAAAAATACACAAACACACTGGCAGGCATTAACATCCATCTCTTATAGAAACATAAAGATAATATGACCAATTAATAGAATTAGTCAGAATTAATAATTACATATATAGAGTACTTTCTACCAACCAAACAATACATATTCTATTCAAATGCACATGGGATGTTTCTCAAAATTGATTGTGTCTTAAACCACCTTTAATCAGTTTCAGATGACTTAAATTACTTATAATGTAGTGTCTGATCACAATAGCTTTTTTTTTCCTTAAGATTTATTTATTTATTTATACAAGCACTGGGTACAGTCAGAAGTGCGGGAGGGTGAGAGAATTCACCAGAGCCAGAGCGGAGAAGAGAACAGGCAGACTGATGAAGTACACTGCTGAGGGGAGCAGCGGGTGGCAGGAGAGGTCTGCCCGCCACGTGGGACTCCTGCCCAGAAGCCGAGGATGGAACTGGCTCTGCAGAGGCTGCGGGGCAACTTCCCAGCCCAGAGCTCAACCCCTGTGCCACCGAGGAGGCCCTGATCAAAATAGTTTTAAGGGAAAATTCAGTAACAAGATAGTAATTAAACTTCATTCTTGTGCTTGTTAGCGATAACACTTACTACTCACAGATGCTGCCACAGAAGAAAACATGAAGGCACAACAGACACTGGTGCAGAAGGAGGGTGTGAGTGTTTGGCCTGTGACACAGCAGTGCAACATCCTACTGATGACTTTACTTCCTCTTTGGGGAAACACATAAAACAACCTAGGAACTCTGCAGTCAAAAGTCAGAAGGGCTGGTCTCTGGTCTTGAGGGAGAACAGGAGGCTTCAAGCAGAAGGAGGATTCCCACCATGCGCTGTCCTGGCCTACTGTGGACATTCCTGGCCTCCTTGGGCTTCAGTATGTGGGGCCTGAACCAGGGGTCTCAGCGTCCTCTTAGAGGACACTATACTTCTGGGGTGTTAGAGGAAGGGAGGTGGGAAATGAACCACTGTGACCTCTTTCTTGGTCCTTGAATCCTAAATTAACTTTATCCTTAACCTCCATCAGTGCACCAACCCTGTCTTCTGCTTCTTCCCCAGGATCCAGCATGGCTACCAGTATAACACAAGATAAAAGCCTAGTCACAGAGCAGGAGGGAAACCCTGGGATCTTGAGATGCACATATGAAACCGGTTGGCCTAATTATGTTCTGGGCTGGTACAAACAATCTCCCAGTGGAAAGATGGTTTTCCTTATTAATCAGGGTTCTCTTCGGCCGAATGAAAGGAAAGGTCGCTACACTGTGAACTTTCAAAAGGAAAGAACATCTATCAGCCTTACCATTGATTCGTTACAACTGGAAGACTCTGCAAAGTACTTCTGTAGTATCCAAGAATGGACCACAGTAATTGAAATGACACTGGAAGCTTAACAAAAACCTTGAGCTCCCTGCAGGCAGCAGCTGCTCAGAGGCTTAGAAAAACCATGAACCACAGACAGGAAGAAGCCAGCCCTGTGGGGGCACAGCTAGGACCTTTGTGTTGTCAACTTTCCCGTATAATTCCCCCATATGTGATCTCAGAGTGAGAATGTCTGCAAAGCCAGAAACCACCTTAATGTGTCTGTCCTACATAAGTCCATGAATTGAACTCAAACCCCAAAGGTGATGGTGGTAGGGGGAGGACTTCAGCATTAGTGCTTATTATTTTATTTTATTTATTTAAATTTTTTGACAATATTTGCTTCCCCCACCCGCTAAGATTGAGTCCCCATAGAGTTTCCTTCCCCAAGGCACCCGTGCACCATCACCACAGTCCCTGTGCTCTCCCTCCCTCCCTCTGATCCCTCTCCCTCCTGCAGGATGTCTCTGGTTTATAATTGTCTGTTTTTGCTTTGTTGTGTTTTGTACTGTTATTATTATTCTTTTACACGGATGTCTTATTTGGTTCCCCTATATTCTTGTTATAAGTGAAACCATCCGATATTTTTCTTTTTCTATTAGTGTTTTTTAAAGGAGATCCAGCGAGCTCCCTATCTCTTCCCCTTCGCCCTGTGAGGACAGAGTGACAAGCTGCCAACAGGCAGGTCCTCACTAGACACCAAATCCTCAGTGCCGCCCACAGGCTAGTGAGAGGGAAATATCTGGAGCTTGTAAGCTCCACGCATCCTGCCCTCATGGAAATTTGTCCTCCAGCCGGAAGAGGCTATTCCAGAGACACGGTAGATGGGAGGTTACCTCTCAGGCATTCATTGGGTGGGAAATGGTAACTGACTGCTAGTGGGGAAAGACTCTTCGCGGGGATCATAAATGGCTGTGGGGGTGGCTGCACAACTCTATGAGAGAACTTGGATGTGGTGTGTGAATTATAGCTCCAGAAGCTGTCCTATAAGACAAACATCACAAAAGTCCCAAAACATCTATTGTTCGCTGGACTCAGCCTCTTTCCCCACAGTATCAGACATGCAGTCATGAGACCAGATGAAAAGCTGCGACCTTGTCTGACTGTGTCATCATGTAACTCGGGGACATCATGAATCTGACCTTTCATTTTTCTTTCAACAATCCCAAATGTCTTTCATTTATACATTCACAATGAGTTGGATTTCTATTGTTGCTCTGTAAACTGGCTAAGAGTCTATGCACAGCGAATATTATTAAAGTAATTACTGACCACACATCCACCGTGCATTCACCAGCTCAGTCTACAAACAAAGCTTTCACAGCCTATATTGGTGAGTTTTTGTGTGTGACTAAGAGTCTATGGGCTCTTTATTTTAAAATTTCCCACAGATCTAATTTTGCATTTATTTTGGCTGTTGGTTACTTTCTTCAATTTGTTATCTAGGAAACTAGACTTCTTTATTTAGAATAATTTAAGCCATGCTATGTAACTTTCCCCAGTAAATGAATCCATTGACTCAACAAAATATTAATTTCATGGTCTGAGCCAAATCTAGACAAGCAATAAATAGAGGGGGTTTGGGGAGTGTCCTTCAAGAATGGGAAAAGCAAGGTAAAAGGAAAGTAAAACTCAAAAAATGGAAAAATATCACCAAAAAAGACCCCAGGTGACCGAAATGAACGCCATCTTGTTCTTAATCATGCTGTTGCGCTTCACCGGCCCCGCCACTAAAGGGCGGAAGGTCTCTTTAGCCGTGAATTACAAAGCTTGGAGATGATTCAATGGGTTCCTAGTTTTAAATAAAGAAGTTTACATAAAGAGTCACTGGAGGAGGCTGTTCAATGAAGAACAAAAAGCTCTTCATAGGAAGAAAAGAGAGTGGCGATTATGAGTTGTTTTGTTTGTTTTAATGAGCAATTACTGGTTTCTATCTGTGAGTAGTATGCTGAGCTGTTGTGCTGGGGAAGAGCAGTAATTTTAATGTTATCCTATGCCATTTCTTTTTTTTTTTTTTTTTCTGTTGGACCCTCGCCGGCGGTCGGGGAACGAACCGCCGCTGCAGAGGCTGCGGGCAACCTCACAGCCCAGCGTTCAACCGCTGCGCCACCAGGGGAGGCCCTATCCTATGCCATTTCTTTAGCAACCACTTTATTACAACCACAGAAATTTTTTTGTCTATTTCCACCTTTTGCAAAACGGCTTCATTTCTTTGTACTGCCAAGTCCTCTATTTCCATCTCTTCTTTTTTGTTACAGAAGGAATGGCCCCTCCTCAGCGTCCTCAGTGCAGTCATGCCTGGTCAGGGGCGTGGAGATGAGTGAACGTGTGGAGAGGGGCCACGTGGAATAGAAATACCAGCATTCAGTCACTGCCTCCGACTCAAGAGTATAGAAATTCATGTCTTCCTTCGGCATGGGTCCCCAACTAGGTTTCTTGAAATAAAGATTTTGTTGAGCATCAACTCCAGGGAGTGGTGAGTTTCCCGTTGTCCCACAACGAGGGTTGGATAATCTCCTAGTGGATGATTTTACACACACAGTCTATAGAATTTGAATCTCAGTGTAAATCCTATGAATTGGGCTATCCATAGGGGATGTATGCCTACATCCTTTTCAATTTGTGTTCAGTCCTGTGTGGGAGTAGATCCAGGGTGAGTCTGCTCTGTCCTCAGCTGGTCCCTCCTAGGGACACTCGCTGTGAGTCCCTTGCTGTGGGCTGTGCTCATGCCTGTTGTGCTGCTTGGGAGCACCCCCACCTAGGGCCAGAAACACCTGAGCTCTGAGTCCTGGAACCACAAGCGTGTGCACCACTCACACCTTGTGTCATTGTGTTTTCCTCACTTATTGTGCTGTGGGAAACAACCTCACAAACTAGGGACGATGCATCTTGAACTGCTTGGATCTGCCATTCCTCTTCAGCAACCATGAGTCTGTGGTCTCCTTCTTTTGAAAAACTCAAATTTCTCCATTATGTGAAAATGCCCAATTTTATTTCATCAAGTCCCACTTAACGGACACAGATGGTGTCCATAGTATTATTTGGCTTGTCCGTGATACATGCGGCACGTCTAGAGCGCGGCTGTGAGAGTGGAGTTCCCTGTCCCACACGCGCACACCGTCACCTGAGGCGCAGGACGGGCCCCGGGACCCTGGCGAGCGCCTCCTTCCTCCTCCAGTCACTGTCCTCGCGGGGCGCACACTGATCTCGCTGACACACAAGCAGAAACACTTATGTTTGTTCCATTTTAATAAATGGTGGAATAATTCTTAAAGCTTGAAGTTTACCCTTTAAAGATCTAAAATTAAGTTTTTCAACATCTTCGCTAAGTGGAGCAGCCATCACAGCTATTCCAGGATTCTTCACCACTCCAAACATGAACTTCATGCCACGAGGAAATCACTCCTCTCCCTCCAGCCTCACCTGCCCCTAACAGCCGCGCCTGCACTGGTGACTTTTCTGTTTGACTTTGAGCAACGATCTCAGACTGCACATTGGGATTATTGTGAGGACACAGGTTTTCAGTCCCTTGGCTGCATGCATCAATGTGAAATCACTGCTCCTGTGGAAGATTTGTGTTCAGCTTTTTGAGAAAGTGCCAAACTGTTTTCCAAAGAAACTTCACCCTTTTACCTCCTGGTCATCCTGGTCATCAGAAGGTTGGAGTTCTCCACATCCGCATTTATTATTTACTGTGTGTTTGATTAACATACTCGTGGGTGGGAAGATGTATCTCCCTGTGTTTGGATGTGCTTTTCTCTGAGGACTGAAATAGCGGAGCACCTTCTTATGTGATTGTCGTCCGTTTGTACACCCATGTTAGAAACTGTCTTTTCAACTATTTCTCCATTTTAAACAGGGTTATTTGGTTTTTTTTTTTATAGTTAAGTTGTAGGAATTCTTTGTCTATTGTAGACACTAGAGCATTACACCACATACCTTTGGTAAATAACATTCCCCACTCTTGGTTGACTTTTTTACACTCATACTGTTTTTGAAGCAGAAGAGTTTTTAATTATAATGGAGTCTAAATATCTATATTTTTAGTTACTTATGATCTGATGTCAGATTTAAATAAAAATCACCAAATCAAAGGTCACAAAGATTTGCACCTATGCTCTTTCCTTAGAGTTTGATAGATGGCGTTTGTACACTGAAGTCAAAGATCAACTTCAAGTTGAATTTTTAATATGGTGGAAGCTGGGGATCTAATTTCAGTCTTTCCCATGACAATAAAGGAGATTTGGAATCTCTGAAGAAACCTGATTATCAATACTAACATCATACAGTGCATATTAAAACAGGAATTATTGCTAAAGATATAGGGGACACTTCAACAAGATTAAGTGCATGCTCTACAGGGAAGATGAAGCAATTCTATTTTCATAAGTACCTATGGGCATAGCTTCATGTATATCTGAAGTGAATTAATAGAGCTAATAGGTAGAAATAAATTATAGGTACTTGTTATTTAAAAAAACTTTCAATAAATATACAAACAGCCTGATAGACATTTATATCCATCTCACGTAGAAACATAAAAAATATATATATATCCACAACTGATGTTTACATATGAGAACACTTTTCATCAAACAACATTATATGTATTCTTTTCAAATGCACATGGAACATTTATTAAAATTGATTATATTATGTGTCTTAAACAAGCTTTAACCAATTTCAAATGAATTAAATCATTTACAATGTAGTCTCTGATCACAGTAGTGTTACATTTGATCTCAGCCAAAAGCCTGAGAGCGATAATGATCACAGTAGTATTACATAAGAATTCGATTTTTTAAAAGGCAATTAACTTCTTTACTTTGGTTATTAGATATAACTGTTATTAGTCACATATATTTTAAGGAAAAATCATCAAGGCAAAACAGAAGACTGGGAAGGGTGGGGATTGTTTTTGTCTCTGACACAGCAGGGCAACATCCTACTGATGTTGACTTCCTCTTTGGGGCAGAGACCTCAAAAAGCCCAGGCACTTAGAGTAGGACTGGTCTCTGATCTGATCCTCAGTGAGAACAGGAGGCATTTCAGCAGGAGGAGGATTCCCACCATGCGCTGCCCTGGCCTGCTGTGGGCACTCCTGGCCTCCTTGGGCTTCAGTACGTGGGACCTGGACCTGGGGTTTCAGGGTCCCCTTAGAGGGGCCTGGAAAAGGGGGCTGTGCAAATTGGAACTGCGGGGATGTTAGAGGGAGGTTGGAAATGACACACTGTGCTTCTTCTCTTTGTCCAGGTGTCATAAATTAACTTTTTCCCAAGATGTATCTGAGATGTTTCAGAGCACCAACCCTGTCTTCTGCTTCTTTCCCAGGATCCAGCATGGCTGACAGTGTGACCCAAGAGCAGACCACAGTGACAGAGCAGGAGGGAGACTCTGCCATCTTGGAGTGCAGATATGAAACCAGTGCAAATTATTATTTTTTGTACTGGTACAAACAGACTCTCAGTGGAGAGATGATTTTCCTTATTTATCAGGAGTCTGGTAAATCAAATGCAAAACAGGATCGCTACGTTGTGAACTTTCAAAGGGAAAGAAAATCTATCAGGCTTATCATCTCTTCATTACAACCGGAAGACTCAGCAACTTACTTCTGTGCTGTTAGACCACAGTAATGGAAATGACAGTAGAAGTTTAACAAAAACCTCAGTGCTCTCGGCAAGCAGCACCTGGTCAGAGGATTAGGAAAACAATGAGCCACACACACCATGAGCAATGTGGGGGCACAGCTTAGACCTTCCTGAGGTCAACTTTCCTCCATAAAAATGCTCCCATGTTTGATCAGTGTGAGAATGTCTATACAGATAGCAACTGTCTCAATGTGTGTGTCCCAAAAGTTCATAAAGTTTTGGATGAGTGCTTTTAAAAGTCTCTAGAGAAACACGATCTCCTCACCTTATCAGGATAGGTGAGAAGGTGCCATCAGGGAAGCAGAAGCAAGTCCTCACGAGACACCCAGTCCTCAGCACCTGGTCTCAGTGTCGCGCCCACAGGACAGTGACAGGGGAGTAGCTGTCATCTATGAGCTCCCCAGGCCATGGGAATTTGTTTCACCAGCCAGAGTGGACTAGCACAGAGACAGGGCAGATGAATGGTTTCCTCCCAGGCATTTCATGGGGGAAATGCTGTAGATTCTTTTGGGGGATCTTAAAATGTTCTGTAATTGGTTGTGGGGGTGACTGCGCAGCTCTCTGAAAGAAATTGGACTTATATATTTTGAATGAGTGAGTTCTAACTCCAGAGGGGCGCTATGAAAGGAACAACACAAAAAAATCCCACAATGCCTATTGTTCTCTGGACTCAGCCTGCGTTCCCCATAGCATCTGATACATAGTCATGAGAACAGATAAAAAGGTGCAGCCTTCTCTGACTGTGTCATTATGTAACTGGGTGACATCATGAGTCTTATCTTCCCTTTTAGCAATCCCAAATATCTTTCATTTATACATTTATGCATTTACAATGAATTGAATTTCTATTGTAGCTTTATAATTTGGCTAACAGGAGATGCACAGTGAATATTATTAAAGTAATCATTGACTATTCAACCATTCACTGCTTTAGACTTAAAATAAGGTTTTCAGAAGCTACATTTGTCAATTTTTTCAGGACGGGAGAGAATAAGAATTGTTCTGTTTATTTGAAATTTTCACACTGATATATAATCTTGCATTTATCTTCACTGTTAATTACTGTTGTTCAATTTTCTTTCTATAAAATTAGAAGCCTTTATTTAGAATAATTTTGAGAGTGATTCTATGTAACTTTTCCCAGTAAATATTAGTTCATTGACTTAAATAATTATTATTCAGTTCATAGTCTGAGCCAAATCTTATCTACAGGATGAATGTGTGGAATTTTGAAGACTGCATTTGAGTAAGGGAAGAACAAGATAATAAGGAAAGTATAAATAGAGTAATTGGGAAAAGAACATTCAAAATGGCCCAGGGCACGTAATGAACTCCATCTTTAATCTTAATCTTGCAGCTGCCTCACCAGCCTCACCACTACAGGGAGGTAGCACGTCTGTGATAGCTCTCCTTAGACCTGAAACAAAACCTTGAAAGACTGACTTGGTGCCTAGTTTTAAGTAAACCAGAACTTCTCCCAGGATGAGGAACAAATTATCATTGAGTTGTGCAGAGCATTTACTTTCACTCTCTTCATTACATTCTTTATAATCTCATGTTAGATATATGGACAGTTTCTAGGACAAAGGTTAACCCTTCTCAAATGCAGAGCAAAGGAGAATGGGGTGGGGTGGGGGAGATTTATAAAGGCAGATGTGTGCATAATATTTCAGTTTTAATTTATTTTAGGTTTTTTTTATGTTACAGAAAATAACACAAATCATTTTCATTTAAACATACACAAGATACTGTGTAAGGATGAGAAAGAGAAAACCCAAAACTGATTCTGCCAACATCCTAACTTTTTTTCTTTCCAGCTCCATTAATAACTCATTCTTGCGGGAGAGATAGGCCTGACAGCCATATTTCTTTTTTTTTTTTTTTCAAATATACTCAAAATAAAAACAGCTTGTTGAAAATACATGTGATGCGATGGAATTTTTGTAAATATTTGGCTAGATATTTCTTTTATTTAAAAATGCTTTTTTGATGGGCTCGTAAACACACACAAAAGGTGGCTTACCATTCACACGTTCAGTCTCAGTGCTTTTCTCAGTTAACCTGGCCATGGGAAATCATCTTTTCCTGCACACAGAGAGCTCTGCCTGGTGATACTAATTTTAGTGATCATAAACATGAGCTAGGGAGAATGGTACCATGAGGTACTTGGATCTATCATTCCTCTTCAACTACAATAAATTTATTCTTTCATTCTTTTTAAACACTTCAAAAGTCTCCATTATGTAAAAATACCAAATTTTGTTTAGTCAATTACCGATGCAGATTGTGTCCACTTTATTAATTTGGTTAATACTCTGGCACATCTGGAGTAAGGTTTCTAAGAGTGTAGTTCCAGGTCTCACATGTGTAACCATCATCGCAACTATACAGAACATTCCTCGTGACCTTGAAAAGATCCCTCGTTCCTCCTCCCAGTCCGTATCCTCACTGATGTGAGCACTGATCTTATTTATAAAACAAACACAAAAAAATACTTTGTTCTATTTTGATAAATGGTGGAATAATTCACAAAACATAAAATTTCACCATTTTGAAGTCTAAAATCCAGTCATTTTTAACATCTTCACTAAGCTGTAAAACTATCACAACTATTCCAGGATTCTTCCTACTCTAAAATGAAGCCCCAACCATGATGGAGTCACATCTCCCTCAGCAGCCCCTAACAACTGCTCCTCTGCTCTCCACAATGTGATTTGCCTGTTCTAGATCATTTATACAAACAGAATCCTATAAATCATGACCTTTTGTTGCTTGACATTGTCATTTAGCATAATGGTCCTAGGCCGCACATTTGTGTTCAAGTTATTGTGAGGACACATTTTTAGTACCGTGGCTATATACATAAACCCAATCTCCTGCTCCTATAGAAATGTCATGTTTAGCTTTTTCAGAAACTGCCAGAGTGTTTTCCAAAGTGACTCGTTTATTATTGTCTGTGTGTTTGATTATTGCCATCCTAGTGGGGGTGAAGATGTACCTCCCTGTGGTTTTGATGTACTTCTCCGTGATGACCAATGAAGTTGAGCACATTTTTATGTGCTTATTTTTATGTAATTAATGTATAAAATGTCTGTGTAATATTTGGACCATTCTGAATGGGTTATTTGTTTTTTAGAGTTATGTTGTAAGAGTTCTTTATATATCCTAGACACAAGAGGCTTCACAGACATATGCTGTGCTAATAGATTTTCCCATTCTGTGAGTTGCCTTTTCCACATTTTTGATAGTGTCTTTGGAAGTAAAAGAGTTTTTAATTTCTTGAAGGCTAATTCATGTTTTTAGTTACTTGTGATTTAATGTCAGATAAGTTTTCAATGCCTTATCCAAGGTAATACAGAGCTAAGCTTATGTTTTGTCAAAGAGATTTATTGATTTAGCATGATCATTGAGATCATAGATCCATTTGAGGTTAACTTTTTAATGTGGTGGGAGCTGGGGGGTTAATATCAAGTATTTTTTGTGGATAATAAGAGATTTGGAGTATCTAAACAAAGCTGATTAGCAATACTGACATCACATAGTATAAACATTTAAGCAGGAATTATTACTAGAGCTACAGGGAACATTTCAATTTTAAGTGCATGATCTACCAGTAACATAGCATAATTCTAGCTTTATAAGTACCTACTGGCATGGCTTCAAAATATATCTTAAATAAATTAATACAGCTAATAGGTAGACTTTGTTGATTTAAAAATCAATCAATAAATTTACAAAAATACTGACAGGCATTAATATTGACGGCTCATAGATGTATAAAAAATATGACCACGAAATTAATAATTATATATATACATGGCCTCCCCTGGTGGCTCAGTGGTTGAGTGCTGGGCTGCAAAGCTGCCCGCAGCATCTGCAGTGCCAGTTCAATCCCCGGCAGCCGGTGAGGGTCCCACATGGCACAACAGAGCTCTCCTGCCACGCCCGCTGCTCCCTTCAGCAGTGTACTTCATCAGTCTGCCTGTTCTGTTCCCCACTCTGGCTCTGGTGAATTCTCTCACCATCCCGTGCTTCTGACTGTACCCAGTGCTTGTATAAATAAATAAATAAATCTTTTTAAAAAATTATATATATATATATATATATATATATAACAGTTTCGCCAACCAGCACAATACATATTCCTTTCAAATGCACATGGATGTTTAATAAAGTTGACTATATTAGGTGTCTTAAAAAGCTTTAGCAATTTCAAATAACTGAAATCATTTATAATGTAGTCTCAGTCATAATAGTATTAGGTGAGAATGCAATAACAACATGGTAATTCCCTTCATTCCTGTTCTTATTAGATATAACAGTTATTAGTCATAGATCCTGCCACAAGAAAAAAAAATTAAGGCAAAGTAGACAACAAGTGCAGAAGGAGGGGGCAATTTTTTTGGTCTCTGACACAGCAGTGCAACTCCCTGCTTATGACTTTACTTCCTCTTTGGGCAGAAACATATAACAGCCCAGGAGCTCTGCCCTCAGGCTCTCAGAAGGGCTGGTCTAAGGTCCTGATTGAGAACAGGAGCCATTTCAAGCAGGAGGAAGAGTCCCACCATGCGCTGCCCTGGCCTTCTGTGGGCTCTCCTGGCCTCCTTGGGCTTCAGTATGTGGTGACTAAACCTGGGATCTCAGCGTCCTTTTAGAGGACACTGTACCTGTGGGGTGTTAGAGGAAGGGAGGTGGGAAATGAAGCACTGTGCTTCTTTTCTTTGTCCTGTGTCATAAATCAATCTTGTCCCAAGATGTAGCTGAGACATTTCAGAGCACCAACCCTGTCTTCTGCATTTCCTCAGGATCCAGCATGGCTAACAGTGTGACCCAGGATCAGAGCCCAGTAACAGAGCAGGAGGGGGACCGTGGGATCCTGGACTGCACATATGACACCAGTTGGGATTATTATCATCTGGGCTGGTGCAAACAGACTCGCAGTGGAGAGATAGTTTTCCTTATTATTCAGGCTTCTTATCAGCCAAATCAAAACAATGGTCGCTACGTGGTGAACTTTCAAAAGGAAAAACAATCTATCAGCCTTATCATCTCTTCCTTACAACCAGAAGACTCTGCAAAGTACTTCTGTTCTCTCTGGAACCACAGTAATGGAAATGACAGTGGAAGTTTAATAAAAACCTTGAGCTCCCTACAGGCAGCACCTGTCAAAGGCTTAGGAAAACCATGAACCACACACAGGAAGAAGCCAGCCCTATGGGGGCACAGATGAGACCTTCCTGATGTCAACTTTCCTCTATAAAAGTGTTCGCATATTTGATGTCAGTGTGAGAACGTCTATAGAGACAGCAGCCAGCTCAAAGTGTCTGTTCCCAAAAGTTCATACGGTGAACCCTCCCCAACAGGTGATGGTAGTACAGATGGGGACTTAAACATCACTTTAGTGGTTTTTAAAAGAAGGTCCAGGGAGACCCCTCCCCTTCACCCTGTGAGGACAGGTGAGAAGGTGCCATCAGGGAAGCAGAAGCAGGTCCTCATGAGAAACCCCATTCTCAGCACCTGGTCTCAGTGTCCCGCCCACAGGACAGTGACAGGGGAGTAGCTGTGGTCTATGAGCTCCCTAGGCTGTGGGAATTTGTCTCTGTAGCCAGAGTGGACTAGCACAGAGACAGGGCAGATGAGTGGTTGCCTCTCAGGCATGCTGATTGACTGACTGCTAGCGGGTAAAGAATCTTTTAGATGTATCTTGAAATGTTCTATAATTGGTTGTGGGGGTGCTTCTCTGTGAATTATATCTCCAGAAGGGGTTCTATGAAAATAAAAACACACAAAGCACCACAAAACTATTGTTCTCTGGACTCTGCCTCTTTCCCCACAGCATCTGACACACAGTCATGAGACCAGATAAAAATTGCAGCCTTGTCTGACTGTATCATTGTATAACTAGGGGACATCATCATCATCATCATCTTACCTTTCATTTTTCTTTTAGCAACCCCAAATTTCATTCATTTATAGATTTAAATGACTTGAATTTCTATTGCTGCTTTATAAAATGGAAAATAGTAGATGCACAATGAACGCAATTAAAATATTGACAGTACAACTACCACACCATTGACTATTTCATTCTCAAAACAAGACGTTTTCACGTTCCTACATTTGAGTTTTGTGTGTGAGTAAGAGTCTGTGGGTGTATGTTCGAATTGTCCCACAGAGCTAATCTCGTTGATTAACTTTGTTAATTTGTTTTGTATTAAAACAGAAGTCTTTATTTAGAATAATTCTGGAGTGATGTTATGTAACTTCTGAAAAATTGACATTCAGTTCATAGTCTGGGACAAATCTTATGCTAAATAATGAAAATTGTGGGCTCTTGGTGCTGTGTTCAGGCATGGGAAAATAAATAAAGTGAATAAATTCGAGAATTTAGAAAACAACACCAAAAAAATGTGCTGTGATTCCAATGAACTCCATCTTTCATCTTAGAGAAATATTGTAGCTGCTCTTCACCCGGCTTGCCACCAGAGGGAGGTAGCATGGCTGAGATGTCTCTACACCTAAAATACAAACCTTGAAAGATGATTGACTTGGTTCCTAGTTTTAAATAAATAGGTTTATATAAAGAGTCATGGGAGGAGGAGGAGGTTGTTACAGTAACAAACCCTAACTCCTTCCAGGGTGACGGACAGATTATCTCTGAGTTGTGCAGAGTGTGTACTTTCATTTTCTTCATCACCTCGTTCTTTATAATCTCACATTGAGGGTGCAGACAGTGTCAGGACATGAGTAAATCTCTACACAAATGCAGAGCAAAGAGTACAACCTTCATAGGAAGAAAAGAGAGAGACCGTTAAGAGTTGAATTTTGGATGACCAATTGTTTGTTCCTACTTGGGAATAGGAGGCTGTTTATTTCCACCATTTCCACCATTCTTGCAAAATGGTTTCATTTCATTTTATTTGCAAATCCTCTATTACCATCTCTTCCTTTTTGTCTAGAAAAGGAATGGCTTTCCTGGGCGCCCTCCGGGCAGCCATCCCAGCCAAGGGCTTGGAGATGAGACAATTTGTGCTCAGGAGGGGCCACCTGGACTAGAAACACCAGTATCAGTCACTCGCTCTAACTGAAGACTCGGGTTTCCACACCGTCCATGTAGGGGACCTGAGACATCCTTCCAGGAGCCACCGTGAGCCTGAGGAGCAGTGACGTGGTTACACATTGCAGTCAAATTTTGTCTTCTCCTGTCAGGCTGAGCACTAGAAGTTATGTGTGTCATATATGCTGCTGATAGCTCTTCCTCGGGGCCATTTTAACTTCATTTATGCTCACTTTTTTTAATTGAGAAATAAGTTTTTAACTTTTGAAGCTAACTTATTATGTAACCACTCCTGATTTTTTTCTGCTCTAGCTGTGAATATGGAGGGAATTCTCTTCTTCCTCAAATCACCGGGCTCAACATAGGTTTCTAGAATTAAATAATATTTCATGCCAGTTTAGTGGGGCATCAACCCCCAGGGAGTAGTGAGTTTTCCTTTGTACCACGCACCAGGGATAAATAATCTCCTAGTAGATGAATTTACACAAACAGCCTTTCAAGTTTGAATCTTAGTATAAACCCTATGAATTTGGGCTATCAATGGGGACATATTCCTACTCTCATTTTAAATTTATGTTCAGTCCTGTGTGTGGGAGTAGATCCAGGCAGACTGCTCTCTCTTTAGCTTGTGCCTGCCTGGAGACACACCCTGCAAGCCCCCTGCTATGGGCTGTGCTGGTGCCTGCTGTGCTGCTTGGCAGTGCCCCCACCTAGGACCAGAAACACCTGAGCTCTGAGTCCTGGAACCCCAATTGGTGCTTGAACCATCAGGGTGGTGACTATTCTCCTAACCACAGGTAAGTGATCTGGTTCGAAGTAAGACTAACTTTTGTGGCTAAAAACAAAGCACAGGAGTCTGAGGCAGTCACTGTTCACTAGAGTTCACCAAACTGCTGGAAAGACATTGTATCCACTTGTTTCTCTGTCTCTAATCATTTCTCCAGAGAGTCTAGCTGGAGAGGGGCTGATGTGACCCACTGCTTAGATGATACCTTCTCATAGAGCTCAGGCTTTCAGGAGTCTTGTATTAATTGAGACCAGGGTTAAATGAAGACAAAGTTTTATCTGAGCTAGTGACTCTGATAGCTCAAAAATTAGTAAAAATATTTTTGAGTGTCCTGTCAACAAAAGATGAAAATGCTCAATATGGGATGGGGAGTGAGGGGTGTTCTGTGCGTGTGTTGATCCCCATCTTGAGATGTGCACCACTTTGACAACCCAAAGCTAATGTTTGCTTCTCAAGCCCTTAAGAACTGTGGGGGATACTGAGAACACACAGCCAAGGTCATGGGGAAGACTGACGGAGACCCTGTGCACGTGCCATGTGACATCCACACTCATGGGCCTGAGCACACACTGGACCCTCCAGAGTCCCCACCAGTGTCCAAATGACTGAGTCAGGGGCCACAAAGCCATGTGACCCCTGGAATGGCCCCTCTGACCATCGCCACAGACAGAGTCCAGGACCTTGATCCTGCCCCCTGTGACCCTGCTGACCCTGCTGTGTCAGGGGACAGAGGGGCTGCTCCCCGGCACTGTTTCTCTGCTGGGGGGCCGGGGGAGCCCAACTAGCTATGGAGTCACTGCACAAGCATCCACACATGCTCAGCAGGAGAAGCAAAGAAAAGGGTGAAAAGAAGAAATGAGAAGAGAGTGAGAAGCCAAGGAGGAGAGAGTGAAAGGAACAAAGAGGGTGAGGAAGAAGACCTCCCACTATGGAAGGCTCTGAAGAAGCTTAAAGGAAGCGGAGACTCACAATTTTAATCCTACAACAAAAGGCAGGCAAGTGAGGATTCCCCATGGCTCCTCTTGAAGAGACTGAGAAACTTGTATACAGCTTGACTCGCAATTTTAATCTTGCAGTAGTGGGAACTGAAACGAGGATTTTTCATTGCTCTTTGTTTTAATCAAATATTTTCTATGCCAGTCTCATTAAAAAAGGTGAGGACAGTCATTGGTTGTCTCAATTTCTTCCTTGGGCCTGGGAAGTGCCAGACTCAACATATTGCATCATATTAGTGCTCCCAACCTCTCAAAATTGAAATAAATGTCAGGAACTTACTAATTTCCTCTTCATAATAATTTGAATTTTTTTTGTTGCTTATCTGTAGCACATACATATCGATAAAGTGGAAGAATTAGAAAAAGGAAGATGTTGGATAATACTTACATTTTAATTTTATTAAAATACTTTTATTATTACAGAAAAATAGTACAAATCTTTTTCATTTAAACACTCAAGAGTCCCTATTTAAAAGAAAACTGAGAAACTATGTTATAATAATATCACATAAAGTACACATTAAACCAGGAATTATTTCTAGAAATACAGGACAACAGGTCAGATGACTAAGTGCACAATCTATCAGTCAATAGAAAAATTCTATTTTTTCATACCAAAAGCATAGCTTCAAAATGTATCTGACTAAACCAAGAGACTTAATAGAAGAATATACTGATTTTTAAAATCAAAAACAAATGTAACTATAGTGGCCAGCATTAAAACACCCCTCTCAGTAGAATTGTAGAGACTATATAATCAATACAATTAATACCCTTCCCCTAATTCCCATATTAAACTCTTTACCCCCAAACAACAGAGCACATATCCTTCTAAAAGGGACAGAAAATATATATCAAGGATGACTATATAAAGCAAATTTTAATCAACTTCAAACAGTTGAAAACATTCACAATATGGCCTCTGATACAATGGCATTAAATGAAAATTCAATAACAAAAGGATAATTAAACTTCATTCCTGTACTTGCTGGATATATTATCATTTGTATATACCGCCATAGGGAAAACAACCAAGCAAAACAGAGGTTTTGGGGTGAAGCTGAGTTTTTTCAGCCTCCGTATAGAGCACTGTAACTTCCTACTTATCATCTTACTTCCTCTTGGAGGAGAGACATAACAGCCCAGGAGCCCTGCCCTCAGGCTCTCAGAAGTGCTGTCTCTGGTCTTGAGTGAGAACAGGAGGCATTGCAAGCAGGAGGATCCCACCATGCGCTGCCCTGGCCTGCTGTGGGCACTCCTGGCCTCCTTGGGCTTCAGTACGTGGGGCCAGGACCTGGTTCAGGGTCCCCTTAGAGGGGCCTGGAAAAGGGGGCTGTGCAAATTGGAACTGCGGGGATGTTAGAGGGAGGTTGGAAATGAAACACTGTGCTTCTTCTCTTTGTCCAGGTGTCATAAATTAACTTTTTCCCAAGATGTATCTTAGATGTTTCAGAGCACCAACCCCATCTTCTGCTTCTTCCCCAGGATCCAGCATGGCTGACAGTGTGACCCAAGAGCAGACCACAGTGACAGAACAAGAGGGAGACTCTGCCATCTTGAACTGCAGATATGAAACCAGTGCAAATTATTATTTTTTGTACTGGTACAAACAGACTCTCAGTGGAGAGATGATTTTCCTTATTTATCAGGAGTCTGATAAGTCAAACGCAAAACAGGATCGCTACGGTGTTTACTTTCAAAGGGAAAGAAAATCTATTAGGCTTATCATCTCTTCATTACAACCGGAAGACTCAGCAACTTACTTCTGTGCTGTTAGACCACGGTAATGGAAATGAGAGTAGAAGTTTAACAAAAACCTCAGAGCTCCCGACAGGGAGCACCTGGTCAGAGGATTAGGAAAACCATGAACCACACACAGAAAGAAGCCAGCACTGTGGGGGCACAGCTGAGACCTTACTGAGGTCAACTTTCCTCTATAAAAATGCTCCCATATTTGATCCCAGTGTGAGAATGTCTATAGAGATAGCAACCAGCTCAATCTGTGTGTCAAAAAGCTCATAAATTTGACTGCTACTCCCAAAGGTGGTGGTAGTAAGGGTGGAGGTTTTGGGATTAGTGTTTTTAAGTCCCTAGAGACAAACATTCTTCTCACTCTGTGAGGAGAGGTGAGAAGGTGCCATCAGGGAAGCAGAAGCAGGTCCTCATGAGACAGCCAGTCCTCAGCGCCTGGTCTCAGTGTCGTGCCCACAGGACAGTGACAGGGGAGTAGCTGTTGTCTATGAGCTCCCCAGGCTGTGGAAATTTGTTTCACCAGCCAGAGTGGACTAGCACAGAGGCAGGGAAAATGAGAGGTTGCTTCCCAGGTATTTCACGGAGGAAATGCTGATTGACAGTAAATAGTATAGATTCTATTGGGGGAATCATGAACTATTGTATAATTGGTTGTGGGGGTGCTGCACAAGTCTCCGAAAGACCATGGACTTGTGCATTTTGATTGGAAGATAATATTATAATTGAGTTATACCTCCGGACTGTTCTATGAAACAAACATCACAAAAATATCCACCTGCCTATTGTTTTGTGGACTCAGCCTCTTTCTCCACAGCATCTGACACACATGAGACCAGATTTGTCTGGCTGTATCATTATGTAACTGTACCTTCATTTTTCTTTTAGCAACCCTAATGTCTTTCATTTACATATTTACAGTGACTTGAATTTCCATTTTATTTTATAATCTAGCAAATAGTAGATGCACAGTGAATACTATTAAAATATTTGTTGACTAAATAACCCCACGCCATTCAGTACCATAGTCTCAAAAAGCTTATCACCAGCCTACATTTGTTGTTTGTTTGTTTGTTTGTTTGTTTGTTTTGAGAGTGGGAAATAAGAGTTGGTGTGCTGTTTATTTGAATTCTGCCCACAGTTCCAATCTTGCATTTATCTTCACAGCTAAAGATAAATTAGAAGTCCTGATTTAGAATAATTTTGAGAATTATTTTGTACCTGTCTATGTAAATATGTACACTGACTTCAAAATTAATATTCACTTCATAGTCTAAGCCAAATCTTATGCTACATAGGATAAATGTTGTGGATTTTGCAAACTTCATTCAGGCACGGGAAGAACAAGATAATGAGTTAAGTATAGAAACAGAGTAGTTGGGAAAAGAACATTCAAAATGGCGCCAGACAGTGAAATGAACTCCATCTTTAATCTTAATCCTAAAGCTGCTCTTCACCAGTCTCGCCACTAGAGGGAGAAGCTTGTCTGGAGAGCTCTCTTTAGACCTGAAACAAACCTGAAACGTTGATTGACTTGCTTCCTACTTTTAAGTAAAGGAGTTCATATAAACAGTCCCAGGAGCAGGCTGTTACAACTACAAGCCCCAGCTCCCTCCAGGATGCGGGGCAGATTATCACTGAGTTTACTGTCATTCTCTTCATGACTTTGTTCTTTGTAATCTCATTGAGTGTACGCACAGTTCCAAGGACATGGTACATTTCCAAAAGGAAGGCAAAGAGAATACCTAGCATAGTAAGAAGAGAGAGAGGTAGTTAAGAGTTTAATTTTAGAAGACCAATTATTGTTCCATTAGTGAGCAGTAGTAGGCTGAGCTATTGTAGCAGGGAGGATGAGTATTTTAAGTTCATTCTATCTTATTTCTTTAATAACCACTTAGTACAACCACAGAGATTCATTTGTCTACTTCCACCTCATGCAAAATAGCTTCATGTCATTATACCCTCAAGTCCTCTATTCCCATCTCTTCCTTTTTGTCTAGAAAAGAAAGAGCCTCTCTTTAGCACCCTCAGCCCAGCCATCCTAGTCCAGGGCTTGGAGATGAGACAATGTGGGCTCAAGAGGGGCCACGTGGAGCAGAAGTAACAGCATCCGTCACTGGCTCTGTTTCAAAACTAGGGTTTCCACCAACATCCATCTAGGGGAACTGAGACATCCCTCCAGGAGCCACCTGAGGCTGAGGAGCAGTGACGTGGTTTTTACATTAGAATGGAATTTTGTCTTCCCCTGTCAATCCCAGCACCGTAATGCCACACACTAGAAGATATGGATGCCATGTATGCTGCTGATAGCGCATCCATGGTGACATTTTAACTTCTCTTATGCTCACTTTTTAAAAAAAAAAATTATTTATACAAGAACTGGGGTACAGGTTAGAGGCACAGGAGGGTGAGAGAATTCACCAGAGAGAGCAGGGAGCAGAACAGGCAGATGGATCGAAGACACTGCTGAGGGGAGCAGCGGGCAAGGCAGGAGAGGTCTGCTGTGCCATGTGGGTTTCTCCCTGGCCGGCCGGCAATCGAAAACGCACTGCAGAGGCTGCGCTCAGCTTCATAGCGCAGCACTCAACCTGCTATGCCACCAGGGAGGCCTTTATGCTCACTTTTTTTTTAAACCAGAAAAAGTTTCCAGTTTTGAAGTAAAATTATATGTAACTGCTCCTGATTTTTCCTGCTCAAACTGGGACTATGGATATAAATTCTTTTCTTCTTTACACCATGGGATTCAACACATGCTTCTTGAAATGAAGATGTCATCCTTTTAAAATATAAAATTCAGCCATTTTTAACATCTTCACTAAGCTGTACAACATAACTATTCCAGAATTTTTTATCACTCCAAAAATGAAACCTCTACCATGAAGGGTCCTCCTGCCCTTCCCCACCTCAGCAGTCCCTAACAACTGTTCATCTCTCTCCATCTTTGTGGTTTGCCTGTTCTAGATCATTTATACAAACAGAATCCCACAATATGTGACCTTTTGTGTTTCACTTTTTTCATTTAACGTAATAGTCTCAGGCTGCACATTTTTGTCCCAGTTTTCATGAGGACACACATTTTAGTACTTGGGCTACATACTTAAAAGTGAAGTTGCTGTTTGCCCGGAAACTTTATGTTTAGCTTTTTGAGAAACTGACAAACTGTTTTCCAAAGTGACTTCACCATTTTATGATCTCATCATCAGTGCAGGGAGGTATTATTTTCTCCACATCCTCATTTATTATTGTCTCTATTTTTTATTCTCAACATCTTAGTGGGTGTGAAGTTATATTTCTCTGTAGTTTGGATGTGTCTCTCTGACGATTGAAGGTGTGGAACACCTTTTGTCCATTTGTAGACCCATTTATAAAATGCCTATTCAAATATTTGGACCAACTTTAATTGGGTTGTCTTTTTGTTGTTGAACTATTAGAGCTCTTTATATATTCTAGATATCAGATAGACACTTTCCACATAGTTTTTCCCATTCTATGGGTTGTGTTTTTCACTTTCTTGATAGTGTCCTTTGAAGTAGAAGAGATTTTAATTTTGAAGTCTAATTTATTGATGATTTATTACTTGTGATTTAATATCATATAATTTTTTAATTGACTTATCCAAGGTCATAAAGAACTATGCTTATTTTATTATATGAGAGTTGCATAGATTTAGTTTGTACATGAGGTCATAGATCCATTTCAACTTAAATTTTGAATATAGTGAGAGTTGGGGATCTTATTTCATCATTTTCATATGAATAACAAGAGATTTGGAAACTTTGAGGAAAGATGATTATCAATACTAACATCAGATAATGTAGACATTAAAACAGGAATTATATAAAAATGAAGAACTTATAAAATATATATAAATTAAAAAAGGAAAAATTATATAAAAAATAAAACAGGAATTATTACTGGAGATTCGGGTTCACTTCAAAATGATCAAATAAATGATCTACCAGGAAGACAGAACAATTGTATTTTTATCAGTATCTACTACCTAAGCATCAAAATATATCTAAAATAAATTAGCACAGCCAATCAGTAGACTTAAACTAGAAGAATTTGCTGATTTAAAAAAAAAATCAATCAAGAAACACACAAACATACTGGCAGGTATCAACATCCATCTCTCATAGAAACATTAAAAAATGACAGTGTTAATATTTATATAGAGAGACTATTACTTACCAAACAACACAATATATATTGTTTTCAAATGCACATGGAATACTTATTAAATTTGATTATATTATGTATCTTAAGCATGCTTTTGCCGATTTCAAGGGACAAAACAAGTTAAATGTAGTCTCATAAATGTCTATCAGGTGAGAATTCAGTATAAAAAGGAAATTCGACACATTTCTGTGCTTATTAGATAAAAGGGTTATCAGTCACAGATGCTGCCACAAACAAAAACCATCAAGGCATAACAGAAAAATGGGGTGGGGAGTGATAGTTGTTGTCTCTGCCACAGCATTGCAACATCCCACTTAGGACTTTACTTTCTCTTTGGGGCAGAGACATATAACAGCCCAGGGAACTGTGAGCCTAGGCTCTTAGAAGGGCTGGTCTCAGCCTTGAGGGAGAACAGGAGACGTTTCAAGCAGGAGGAGGATCCCACCATGCGCTGCCCTGGCTTGCTGTGGGCTCTCCTGGCCTCCTTGGGCTTCAGTACGTGGGGCCTGAACCTGGGGTCGCAGCATCCACTTAGAGGACACTGTACCTGCAGGGGAGTTAGAGGAAGGGAGGTGGGAAATGAACCACACTGCATCCTTTACTTTGTCCTTGTGTCCTAAATTAACCTTGTCCTCAATACCCATCTGAGACATTTCAGAGCACCAATCTGTCTTCTGCTTTTCCCCAGGATCCAGCATGGCTAACAATGTAACCCAGGATCAGAGCTCAATCACAGCGCAGGAGGGAGACCCTGGGATCTTGGACTGCACATATGAAACCAGTTGGAGTAATTATTATCTGAGCTGGTACAAACAGACTCCCAGTGGAGAGATAGTTTTCCTTATTTATCAGCCTTCTAATCAGCCAAATAAAAGGTATGATCGCTACATGATGAAATTTCAAAAGGAAAAACAATCTATCAGCCTTATCATCACTTCATTAAAATTGGAAGACTCTGCAAAGTACTTCTGCACTCTGGAACCACAGTAATGGAAATGACAGTGGAAGTTTAACAAAAACTTTGAGCTCCCCACAGGCAGCACCTGGTCAGAGGCTTAGGAAAACCTTGAACCACAGACAGGAAGAAGCCAGCCCTGTGGGGGCACAGCTGAGACCTTCCTATTTCACTTCCCTCTATAAAAGTGTTTCCATATTTGATATCAGCGTGACAACATCTATAGAGACAGCAGCCAGCTCAATGTGTCTGTTCCCGAAAGTTCATATAGTGAACCCTCCCTAACAGGTGATGGTAGTACAGATGGGGACTTAAAAAACACTTCAGTGGTTTTTAAAAGAGAATCCAGGGAGACCCCTCCCCTTCACCCTGTGAGAACAAGTGAGAAGGTGCCATCAGGGAAGCAGAAGCAGGTCCTCACAAGACACCCAGTCCTCAGCAACTGGTCTCAGTGTCCCGCCCGCAGGACAGTGCAGGGGAGTAGCTGTTGTCTATGAGCTCCCCAGGCTGTGGGAATTTGTTTCACCAACCAGAGTGGACTAGCACAGAGACAGGGCAGATGAATGGTTTCCTCCCAGGCATTTCATGGGGGAAATGCTGATTAACAGCAACTAGTATAGATTCTTTGGGGGGGAAATCATGAAATGTTCCATGTTGGTTTCACAAGTCTGTGAAACCATGGACATGCACATTTCAAGGGTGAATGTCTGGTGTGTGAATTATATCTCTAGAAGGGGTTCTATGAAAAAAAAAAAACACAAAAGCTGCCATGTGCCCATTGTCCTGGGACTCAGCCTCTTTCCCCTCAGCATCTGACACAGTCTTAAGACCAGGAAAAATTGCACCCTTGTCTGACTCTATCATTATGTAACTAGGGGACATCATGATCGAACCTTTCATTTTTCTTTTAGCAACCCCAAATTTCATTCATTTATAGATTTACAATGACCTGAATTTCTATTGCTGCTTTATAACATGGCAAATAGTAGATGCACAATGAATACAATTGAATTATTGACTATACAATCACCACGCCAATCACTGCTGCATTCTCAAAACAAGACGTTTTCACAAGCCTACATTTGAGTATTTTGTGTAAGAGTCTGTGGGTGTTTCTTTGATTTTTTCCCACAGATCTAATCTTGTTGATTACCTTTGTCAAAATGTTTTCTAGTAAAATGGAAGTCTTGATTTAGAATAATTTTGGGGTTGATTTTATGTAACTTTCCCTAAAAATTAACTTTCAGTTCATAATATGGGCCAAATCTTTATAATCTCACTTTGTGGGTATGGACAGTGTCAAGGACATGGATAAATGTCTTCACAAATGCAGAGCAAAGACCACAACCTGCGGAAGAAAAGAGAGAGACTGTTTAGAGTTTAATTTTATTTTTTTATTTTTTTTTTAATTTTTTTAAAGAGGCATGTATTTTATTCATTTATTTATTTTTGTTTGTTTGTTTATACATGCACTAGGTACAGTCAGAAGTGCGGGAGGGTGAGAGAATTCACCAGAGCCAGAGCGGGGAGCAGAGCAGGCAGAAGGACCGAAGTACACTGCTGAGGGGAGCAGCGGGCGGCAGGAGAGGTCTGCCCGCCATGTGGGACCCTCCTCCGGTGGATGGGGAGCAACCGAGGATTGAACCAGCACCACAGAGGCCGTGGGCAGCTTCGCAACCCAGCGCTCAACCGCTGTACCACTGGGGAGGCCCTAGAGTTTAATTTTAAATGAACAATTATTTGTTCCTATTTGGGATTAGAAGGCTGAGCTTGTAGCAGGGAAGATGAGTAATTTTAGTTTTATCCCATTCCATTTCTTTAATAACCACTTGGTACAACCACAGAAATTCACTTTTCTACTTCCACCTCCTGCAAAATGGCTTCATTGCATTGCATTCTCAAGTTTTCTATTCCCATCTCTTCCTTTTTGTCTAAAAAAGGAATGGCCTCTTCTAGTGCCCTCATTACAGCCATCCCTAGTCAAAGCTTGGCACGAGAAAATTTATACCCAGGAATGGCCAATGGAATAGAAACAACATCGTTTACCAAGTCACTGGTTCAGATTCAAGACCAGGGTTTCTACCAGCCATGGGCGTGAGCACACACACTGCTGCTGACTGTCCCCAGCCCCGTCCAGATGCCTGAGTCAGGGATCACAAAGCCATGTGACCCCTGGAACAGCCCCTCTGACCATCGCCACAGACAGAGAGTCCAGGACCTTGATCCTGCCCCGGGTGACCCTGCTGACCCTGCTGTGCCCACGGTGTCCTGAGAGACGCACAGGGGACAGAGGGGCTGCCCCCAGGCAGTGTGTTCCCGCTGGGGGGTTGGGGGAGCCCAGCCAGCTCCAGGAGCCACTGCACAAGCATCCACACACGCTCAGCAGGAGAAACAAAGGAAAGGAGAAAAAGGGGAAGAAGAAATGAGATGAGAGTGAGCAAGTAAGGAGGGGAGAATGAAAAGAACAAAGAAGGTGAGGAGGAACCGCTTGCCCTCCCCAAGGGACTGAGAGGCTTGCAAGGAAACTAACACTCAATTGTAATCCTGCAGTAAAGGGAAAGGAAGTGAGGATTTGCCATGGCTCTTTACTTTAATCAAAAGTTCTTTTCCAGTCTCACTAAAAAAAGTGAGAACCACCATGTCTTTTTCTCCAAGATGTTCCTCCTGTACATGGGAAGAGCTCAGGGCTGTACATTGCACCATGTTAGAACTTCCAGCCTCTCAAAATTGCAATGAATTTGAATCTTGAGAAAAAATAGATTTTCTGTTGTTGCTTATCTATAGCACACACTAGAGGCATAGATAATTTGGGGGCAGAAATTCAAAAGGACAGATGTATGGATAATATTTCATTTTTGTTAAGTATTTTTTATTATTACAAAAATAGCACAGGCCTCCCTGGTGGCGCAAGGGGTTAAGCACCGCACTATGAAGCAATCCGCAGCCTCTGCAGCACAAGTTGGATCCCAGGCTGGCCAGGGAGCAACCCACATGGCACAGCCAACCTCTCCTGTCTCGCCTGCTACTCCCCTCAGCAGTGTATTTCAGTCAATCTCCCTGTTCTGATCCCCACTCTGTCTCTGGGGGACCCTCTCACCAGCCCCCCCACCTCTGGCCTGTACCTCAGATCTTGTATGCATAAATAAATAAATCTTTTAAAAAATCACAAATCTCTTCATTTAAGCAAACTCAAGATATTGCGTAGGGATGTAGAAGAAAATCAGGAAACTGAAACTGTTTCTGCTCACATCAATCCATTTTTCTCTTCAGTTCCTATGATAGCCTATTGAAACAGTTTGGACTGGGTCCTGACCATCTCATTCCTATTTTTTTTTAAAGAAATACTAAAATAAAAACAACTTGCTGAAAATGCATGTATTGTGACACAATTTTGTAAAAAGTTGTGTATTTCTTTTTTTATTTAAAAAATGCTTTTTGACCCCTGTGGCTTGAGCAGCAGGGATGTTGAGGGAAGATGTGGGTGTGGGTCAGAGTGTGGGCGGGGGCTGGGAGGTGGGTGTTGGGAGAGTGTTGTAGAGCAGGGTGCCCTTGGTTCCCAACACTGCCCTCAATGAGCCAGCGATGTTTTCTTTGTATGTTCGGCCCCAACACTGGCTGGCGGTGCTGCTTGCTAGGAGCCTGAGAGGATTATGAAAATTTGGTGAAGCTGGGTCAGGGGGCTTGGGGCAGAGAATATGGGGGGAAAAGGTCAGGCTAGAGATGAGGGAAGCTTAGAGGCCTCAGCTGCTGCCACTGTAAACCCTGGTGGGTGATGACCTGGCCACTGTGCAATCTGAGTTCTGAGAACCAGGTAATGGAGCCGGTTCTGACTTGGACCGTGACCCGGAAAAAAAAATGCTTTTTGATGTGTTCTTAAACAAACACACACACACACACACACACACACACACACACACAAGCTCGTGCAACACTCACACTTTGTTATTTTTTCTCATTTAAGTTGTGTCAAGAAAAATATCATTACAAACTAGGGAGAATGGCATCATAAACTACTTAGAACCTATCATTCCTCTTCAACAACCACAAATTAGTTATCTCATTCTTTTCCAAAGCTGCAAAATTCTCTAAGTGAAAATGCAAATTTTATTTAGTCAACTCCCACTTAATGGACACAGATTGTGTACAAATTAATAATTGGCTTGTTTGTGATACAAACAGCGCATCTAGAGTAAGGCTGGCAAGAGTGTAGTGCCATGCCCCACACAATACCATCATCACAACTAAGACGCAGAACATTCCCCCGACCCTGAAAACATCCGCCCTTCCTCCTCCCAGTCAGTATCCTCACGGATGTGAACGTTGCTCTCACTTACACAAAACCACGAAAGATTTTGTCTGTTGCATTTTGATAAATGGAGGAATATTTCACAAAACATAAAATTCACACATTTAAAGTCTAAAATTCAGTCAGTTTTAATATCTTCACTAAGCTGTGCAACCATCATGACCATTCCAGGATTCCAGGGCTTCCAGAAATAAAACCCATACCATTAAAGAGTCACTCCTACCCACCCACCCCCGCCCCAGCCCCTAACAACAGCTCTTCTGCTCTCTGTTCTGTGGATTTCCCTGTTCTACATCATTTATACAGATGAATCCTACAATGTGCGACTTTAGTCAGTGGTCTCAGGCTGCACATTTGTGGTCAAGTTATTGTAAAGACATAAGTTTTTAGTATCGTGGCTACATACATAAATGTGAAGTTGCTCTTCCTATGGAAACTTTATGTTTAGCATTTTGAGGAATTGTTGAACTGTTTTCCAAAGTGACTTTTTTTTTAAAAAAGATTTATTTATTTATACAAGCACCGGGTACAGTCAGAAGCGCGGGAGGGTGAGAGAATTCACCAGAGCCAGAGCGGGGAGCAGAGCAGGCAGAAGGACCGAAGGACACTGCTGAGGGGAGCAGCGGGCGGCAGGAGAGGTCTGCGCGCCATGTGAGACCCTCCTCCGGTGGCCGGGGAGCAGCCGGGGATCGAACCGGCACTGCAGAGGCTGCGGGCAGCTTCGCAACCCAGCGCTCAACCGCTGCGCCACCGGGGAGGCCCTAGGGTTGGTTTTTGTTTTTGTTTTTTTTTTTATAGTTAAGTTGTAAGATCCTTTATAAGTCTAGATACCAGAACCTTCGTAGACATGTTCTTTTCTAAATAATTTTTCCCATTCTGTGGGTTGTATCTTTCACTTTCTTAATATTGTCTTTTGAAGCAGAAGAGGTTTTAACTTTGATAAAGTCTACTTTATCCATGTTTTTATTTACTTGGTGTAGAGGGCAGGACAGGACACAGTGCAGGTTTTCTGATCTCATGCAGACCGGGTAAAGGAGGAGTCAGAGTCCTCAGTGGTTTTTGCAGGTCTTTTATTGGGATTGACCCGGTACACAGCAGGCAAGGGTGCTGGGGGGCTGGGAGGCTGGCAGGCCTCCCAGCCCTCCCAGCCCCCAGCAAGTCTTCATTCTATCTGGGCTCTCCAGTGATCTCTGCTTCTGCTTCTTTGCTTCTCTCAGGGCTTTTCTTTCAGCTTCTGCTGGCATCCCTGTGATGCCTCCCTTAAAAGCCCAGTCTCAGCCCAGGTGAATCCCATCTACCTATGCCCACACCCTACTCCAGGTGCCCGCCATCAGGCATGCATTCAGGACCGCAAGGATCCATCATCTATCCTGATGACGGGAGGGCAGAAAAGCCTGACATTTTTCCTTACCCTACACTTGGGATGTGATGTCAGGTTTAATAAAGATTGCCAAATCAAGGTGCACAAAGATTTGCACCTTTCCTGTCTAAGATCGTATAGGGTTATTTTGAATATTGTCATATATCCATTTGAATAAAGTCATATATCCATTTTAGGTTAATATTTAAATATGGTGGGAGATGGGGGTCTAATACAATCAAGCAAGAGATTTGGAGCCTCTGAAGAAACCTGATTATCATTACTAACATCAGATAGTGCTGACATTAAAGCAGGAATTATTGCTAGAGATACAAGGGACACTTCAACATGATTAGGTGCATGATCTACCAGGAAGCTAGAACAATTCTATTTTTATAAATACCTACTACCTTAGCTTCAAAATAGATCTAAGATAAATTAATAGAGTTAATATGTAGATTTAAAGTAGAAGAATTTAATGACTTAAAAAAATCAAAAATACACAAACACACTGGCAGGCATTAATATCTATCTCTGATAGAAACATAAAGATAATATGATCAATTAATAGAATTAGTAAGAATTAATAATTACATATATAGAACACTTTCTACCAACCAAAATACATATTCTATTCAAATGCACATGGGATGTTTATTAAAGTTGATTGTGTCTTAAACTACCTTTAACAAGTTTCAGATGACTTAAATTACTTATAATGTAGTGTCTGATCACAATAGTTTTAAGGGAAAATTCAGTAATAAGATGGTAATTAAACTTCATTCTTGTGCTTGTTAGAGACAGCAATTATTACTCACGGATGCTGCCACAGAAAAAACATGAAGGCACAACAGATCACTGGTGCAGAAGGAGGGTGTGAGTGTTTGGCCTGTGACACAACAGTGCAACATCCTACTGATGACTTTACTTCCTCTTTGGTGCAGACACATAAAACAACCTAGAAACTCTGCAGTCAGAAAGTCAGAAGGGCTGGTCTCTGGTCTTGACGGAGAACAGGAGGCGTTTCAAGCAGGAGGAGGATCCCACCATGCGCTGCCCTGGCCTGCTGTGGGCTCTCCTGGCCTCCTTGGGCTTCAGTATGTGGGGCCTGAACCTGGGGTCTCAGCATCCTCTTAGAGGACACTACACCTCTGGGGTGTTAGAGGAAGGGAGGTGGGAAATGAACCACTGTGATCCTTTTCTTGGTCCTTGAGTCCTAAATTAATTTTGTCCTTAACTTCCATCAATGGACCAACCCTGTCTTCTGCTTTTTCCCCAGGATCCAGCATGGCTGCCAATATAACCCAAGATCAGAGCCTAGTCACAGAGCAGAGTGGAAACCCTGGGATCTTGGACTGCACATATGAACCCAGTTGGCCTAATTATGTTCTGGGCTGGTACAAACAAACTCCCAGTGGAAAGATGGTTTTCCTTATTAATCAGGGTTCTAATCGGCCAAATGAAAGGAAAGGTCGCTACATGGTGAACTTTCAAAAGGGAAGAAAGTATATCAGCCTTATCATCGATTCATTAGAACTGGAAGACTCTGCAAAGTACTTCTGTAGTATCCAAGAATGGACCACAGTAATTGAAATGACAGTGGAAGTTTAACAAAAACCTTGAGCTCCCTATAGGCAGCACCTGGTCAGAGGCTTAGGAAAACCATGAACCACAGATAGGAAGAAGCCAGCCCTGTGGAGGCACAGCTGAGACCTTCCTGATGTCAACTTTCCTCTATAAAAGTGTTCCCATATTTGATGTCAGTGTGAGAACGTCCATAGAGACAGCAACCAGCTCAATGTGTCTGTTCCCAAATGTTCATACGGTGAACCCTCTCCAACAGGTGATGGTAGTACAGATGGGGACTTAAACAACACTTCAGTGGTTTTTAAAAGAATCTCCAGGGAGACCCCTCCCCTTCACCCTATGAGAACAGGTGAGAAGGTGCCATCAGGGAAGCAGAAGCAAGTCCTCACGAGACACCCAGTCCTCAGCACCTGGTCTCAGTGTCCCGCCCGCAGGACAGTGACAGGGGAGTAACCATCATCTACAAGCTTTCCAGGCTGTGGGAATTTGTTTCACCAGCCAGAGTGGACTAGCAGAGACAGAGAAGATGAATAGTTGCTTCCCAGGCATTTCTTGGGGAGAATGGTTGATCGACTGACTGCTAGTGGGCAAAAAATCTTTTAGATGGATCTTGAAATGTTCTATAATTGGTTGTTGGTGCTGCACCAGTCTGTGAAAGACCATGGACTTGCGCTCTTCAGTGATGAAAGTTTGTTATGTGAATATCTCCAGAAGCTGTTCTATGAAACAAGCAACACAAAAACCACCACCTACCTATTGTTCTGGGACTCAGCCTCTTTCCCCACAGCATCAGACACATAGTCATGAGACCAGATAAAAATTGCAGCCTTATCTGTCTGCATCATTATGTAACTAAGTGACTTAATGATTCCGACCTTTCATTTCTCTTTCAGCAACCCCAAATTTTGTTCATTTATGGATTTACAATGACCTGAATTTCTATTGCTGCTTTATAGTCTGGCAAATAGTAGATGCACAGTGACTATTACTAGCGTTAAGTATTGACTGTGCAACCACCACATATTCGCTACCTTATTCTCATAACGAGGCTTTCACAAACTTACATTTGTGGGTTTTTTTCTTGTTAATAAGAATCTGTGGGCTATTTCCTTGACTTTTGCCACAGATACAACCTGAATTTATCTTCATATTGACTATTATTGTCAATTTGTTTTCTAGAAAACTAGAAATCTTATCTAGAGTAAACTGAGAGTGAGTGTAACCTGTCGACTCAAAAAATTAATATTCCACTTTATTACTGACGGGGCCTAATCTTATTCTAAAAAATGAATACTGTGGATTTGGGGAGCTGCCTTCAAGGAGAAAAGAACAAGATAATAAAAAAAAAGTAAAGAAATTCAATTACTGGGAAAATACCACCCCAAAATGCTATTAACTCCATCTTTAATCTTAATCTTATAGCTGTTCTTCCACAGCCTCACCACTATAGGGAGGGAGCATATATAAGATAGCGATTTTTACACCTGAAATACAAATCCTGAAAGATGATCGACTTGATTCCTAGTTTTAAGTAAAGAAGTTCATGTAAACAGTCACAGGAAGAAGCTGTTACAACTACAAATCCAAACTCCCTTCATAATGATGGACAGATTATCTCTGAGTTATGCAAAGTATTTACTTCCATTCTCTTCATCTCATTGTTCTTTATAAGGTCATGGGTAATCTTCCAAAATGCAGAGCGAAGAGCTCATACTACATAGGAAGAAGAGAGAGAGGTAGTTAAGAGTTTAATTTTAAATACCCAATTGTTTGTATTATATAGAATAGTATGCTGAGCTATTGTAGCAGAGAGGATGAGTAATTTTAATTTTATTCCATGCCATTTCTTTTTTTTTTTTTTTAAGATTTATTTATTTATTTATACAAGCACCGGGTACAGTCAGAAGCGCGGAAGGGTGAGAGAATTCACCAGAGCCAGAGCGGGGAGCAGAGCAGGCAGAAGGACCGAGGTACACTGCTGAGGGGAGCAGCGGGCGGCAGGAGAGGTCTGTGCGCCATGTGGGACCCTCCTCCGGTGGCCGGGGAGCAGCCGGGGATCGAACCGGTGCTGCAGAGGCTGTGGGCAGCTTCGCAACCCAGCGCTCAACCGCTGCGCCACCGGGGAGGCCCCCATGCCATTTCTTTAATAACCACTTTAGTACAACCACAGAAATTCATTTGTCTATTTCCACCATTCTTGCAAAATTACTTTTCATTTTATTGTCAAATCTTCTATTCCCATAACTTCTTTTTCTTCTAGAAAAGGCATGATCTCTCCTTAATATCCTCAGAGCAGTCATCCCTAGTGAGGAGCATGGAGATGAGATAATATGTGTGCAGAGAGGCCTCTGGAATAGAAATACCAGCATTCAGTCAACGGCTCTGATTCAAGCCCAGGGCTTCCACCACCAACCATCTAAGAGACAGAGACATCCTCCCAGGATCCACCGAGAGACTGAGGAGCAGTGATGTCATTTTACATTAGAGTCGAATTTTGTCTTCGCCTGTCAGGCTGAGCACAGCAATGCCACACAACTAGAGGTTATGAATGCATGCTGCTGATAGCTCATCCACAGTGCCATTGCAGCTTCACTTATGGTCACTTTAAAAAAAAAAAAGGATTAAGATGTTTCTAACTGGGCCTCCCCGGTGGCACAGCGGTTGAGCGCTGGGTTGCGAAGCTGCCCGCAGCCTCTGCAGCACCGGTTCAATCCCCGGCTGCTCCCCGGCCACCAGAGAAGGGTCCCACATGGCGCGCAGACCTCTCCTGCCGCCCGCTGCTCCCCTCAGCAGTGTACTTCGGTCCTTCTGCCTGCTCTGCTCCCCACTCTGGCTCTGGTGAATTCTCTCACCCTCCCGCGCTTCTGACTGTACCCAGTGCATGTATAAACAAAAACAAAACAAAAACAAACAAATAAATAAATAAAACATGCCTCTATTAAAAAAAAAAAAAGAAAGCACAACAAAAAAAAAGATGTTTCTAACTTTTGAAATTAAATTATATGTAACCACTCCTGATTTTTCTGCTCTAGCTGGGAAGATGGATAGGAATTCTCTTCTTCCTCAGATCACCGGGATCAACACATGTTTCTAGAATTAAAGAACATTTCATGCCATGTAATGGGGAATCAACCCCCAGGGAGTGGTGAGTTTTCCTTTGTACCACACACAAGGGATAGATAATCTCCTAGTGGATGATTATCCCTATTGAGTTTGAATCTCAGTAAAAACCCCATAAATTTGGGCTATGCATATGGACATATTCTTTCTCTCATTTTAAATTTATGTTCAGTTCTGTGGGTGGGAGTAGCCGGAGACTACTCTGCTTTCAGCTGGTCCCTCCTGGGGACACCTCCTGTGAGCCCCCTGCTGTGGGCTGTGCTGGTGCCTGCTGTGCTGCTTAGCAGCGCCCTCACCCAGGACCAGAAACACCTAAACTCTGAGACCTGGGACTCCAATTTGTTCTAGAACTATGAAGGTAGTGACTATTCTCCTAACCATGGGTAAATGATCTGATTGCAAGTAAGACTAACTTTTGTGGCTAACAACAAAGCACAGGAGTCTGATGCCATCACTGCTCCAATAGAGTTCACAAAACTGCTGGCGAACTACAGTATTTGTTTGTTTCTCTGTATCTATTCATTTCTCCAGAGAGTCTAGCAGCCTGTGAAGGGCCGGCAAGATCCATCACTCATAAGATACCTTCTCATACAGCTCAGGGTATCAGGAGTTTTGAGGTAATTGTGCCCAAGAAGGAAGATGACAAATTTTTCTCTGACCGTGTGACTCTGATAGCTCAATAATGTTTTCTTGTCCTGTCCAACAAAAATGAAAATGCTCGTGTATGGGGGTAGAGGGAAGTTCTGTGAGTGCTTTGATCCTGATCTTTAGGTGTACCCACTTTGACATCCCAGAGCTAATGTTTGCTTCTCAAGCCCTCAGGAACTGTGGGGGCTGCTGAGACCACACAACCAAGTTCATGGGAGGCCTGAAGGGGACCCTGTGTACGTGCTCTGTGATATCACAGTCATGCAACTGAGCACACACTGGACCCTCCAGAGTCCCCACCAGTGTCCAGATACCTGAGTCAGGGGCCACAAAGCCATGTGACCCCTGGAATGGCCCCTCTGACCATTGCACAGAGTCCAGACCTTGAACCTGCCCCCAGGACCCCTGCTGACCCTGCTGTGTCCACCGTGTCCTGAGAGATGCACAGAGGACAGAGGGGCTGCTCCCGGGCAGTGTGTCCCTGCTGGGGGGTCGGGGGAGCCCAGCCAGCTCCGGAGCCACAACACGAGCATCCACACCCGCTCAGCAGGAGAAGCAAAGGAAAGGGAGAAAAGAAGCAATGAGAAGAGTGAGTAATCAAGGAGGAAAGAATGAAAGGCACAAAGAGGTTGAGCAGGAATTCCTTGTACTGTTGAAGGGACTGAGAAACTGGCAGAAAGCTAAACTCATAATTGTAATCTTGCAATAATATGAATGGAAATGAGGATTTTCCATAACTCTTTGTTTTAATCAACTATTTTCTGTTGGTCTCACTAAAAGAGTTGAGAGCAGCCATTGGTTGTCTCAAAGGCAGTGCCAGTTTCTATATATTCCATCATATTAGTGCTTCCAACCTCTCAAAATTGAAATAAAAATTCAGAAACTTAATTCATTTGTCCTTCAGAATAATTTGAAATTTTTTTGTTGCTTATTTGTAGTACACACTTGACATGTAGATAATTTGTGGGAAGAAGTAGAAATAGACAGATTGTGGATACTATTGTATTTCATTTTTAATTTGTCTTAAATATTTTTATTATTACAGGAGATAGCACAAATCATTTTTTATCTAAACAGATTCAAGATTCCCTATTGAGAAGAAAGCTGAAAAAGTTATCCTAATATCAGAAAAAGTAGATATTAAACCAGGAATTATTTCTAGAAACACAGGACAACACTTCAGATGACTAAGTGCCTAGTTTACCAGTGGATAGAAAAATTCTGTTTTTATACATACTTACTAGCATAGCTTCAAAATATATCTGACAGAAATCAAGAGAGTTAATAGATGGAATTAAATTAGAAGGATATCCTGATTTTTAAAATCAATAAACAAATATGTAATTGTAGTTGCAGTCACTAAAACATCCCTCTTAGTAGAACTGTAGAGAAAATAAACCAACAAAATTAATACCCTCCCCCTAACTTCCATATAGAACTCTTTACCCCCAAACAATAGCATACATGTCCTTTTCAAAAGGATATAAAATACATATATCAAAGTTGACTATATAAAGCAAGTTTTAATCAACTTCTAACAATTGAAATCATTCACAATATGGCCTCTGATACAATGGCATTAAATGAAAATTCAATAACAAAAGGATAATTAAACTTCATTCCTGTACTTGCTGGATACACTATCATTTGTATATACCGCCATAGGAAAAACAACCAAGCAAAACAGAGGTCTGGGGGTGAAGATGATTTTGTTCAGACTCTGTATGGAGCAGTGTAACTTCCTATTTATGACCTTACTTCCTCTTTGGGGAAGAGACATAACAGCCTAGGAAATCTGATCGGGCCCTCAGAGAAGGGCAGTTTCTGGTCTTGAGGGAGAACAAGACGCATTTCAAGCAGGAGGAGGATCCCACCATGCACTGTCCTGGCCTGCTGTGGGCTCTCCTGGCCTTCTTGGGCTTCAGTAAGTGGGGTCTGAACCTGGGGTCTCAGGAGGTGGCTGTGCAATTTGGACCTTCGGGGTGTTAGAGAAGGAAGGTGGGAATTGAAACACTCTGTGCTCCTTATCTTTGTCTTTGTCTTTAATGTACTCACCATGAGCCAGCTGAGAATTGTAGAACACCAATAATGTTTTCTTTTTCCCCAGGATCCAGCATGGCTGAGAGCGTGACCGAGCTTCAGAGCACAGTCACAGCGCACGAGGGGGAATCTGTGACCATGGACTGGATGTATGCAACTGGTCTGAGTAATTACTACACTCTGTTCTGGTACCTACAGTCTCCCAGTGGAAGGATGACTTATTTTATTCATCAGGACTATTCTAAAGCAAATAAAACTCAAGGTCGCTACTCTGTGAACCTTCAAAGGGCTGAAAAATCCATCAGCCTTACCATCTCTTCCTTACAACTGGAAGACTCTGCAAAGTACTTCTGTGTTTTTGGGGCTCCCACATTAATGGAAATCATAGTGGGAGATTAACAAAAACCTTTGCGCTCCCTACTGGTAGCACCTTATTAGAGGCTTAGGAAAACCATGAACCACACCTAGGAAGAAGCCAGCACTGTGGGGGCACAGCTGAGATCTCCCTGATGTCAATTTTCCTCTATAAAAATGTTCCCTTAATTGAACTCAGTCTATAAGATGGCACTTTACCCTGTAATTCCCAGGCATTACACTTATTTTGGGTTAAATGAATCACAAACTAATTTTCAAGTTGTTCCTAAACACTGATATTGTAGGAAAGCATTTATTTTAGGAAACTCAAGAGTAGTTTTCTAATTCCCGTCTTGACTTGCATTTTCAGATCTGAAATAGCACTAAAACCATTCATTTTGCTACCATTGTCATGCCTGTTGTAACAGTTCTTAGAAATATAATAATGTGTCTTTGTTATAGGGCAGCCCCGATATTGAACGGGTTGCCTGGCTGTGGGTCCTCACCCGTGAGCTTAAAAGGGACTTATTAATACTCCACTACAGGCACACACAAAAGGTTAATAAAAGGTTTGCTTACAAGGGAAAAGGAAATAAGGAAAATGTACAACTCAGGGAGAAAATAGGGAAATAATGTCTTTAATGCGTCCTACACGATTCAATGACCTGGAAACCCAAAAAGCACTCCCAGAGCTGGCCGGACGCTGCTAGCTGGCAGAGAGCCAAAATGGGGGACCCCTCCCCCAAAGCCCACGTGTCTGTCTTTATACCAACCTGGCTGCTTAACCCCACCCTCAGGTCCCAGCCACCTTCCCTTTGGTGGTGATGGGATTTGGAGTTCCCAGTGTCTTTGGCTTTGGCCTGGGGTGGGGGTGGAGTCCACAAAGCCTGTATGGAATTAGCTTTAGGACATCCTTTTCCTCCTAACATTTTTATTAATTTATATACTTTATACCCACACAAATTTGATTTTGATGAAAGAGAAAATTATGAAATTTATTTTTGTTATTTTAACACATACAAACAAGACTTACTATAATCAAATAAATATGGCAACTAATCTGTGAAAGAACTGTACAGTCAAATGTACAGTACAGTACAGTTCTGAACATTCCTACAGTGTAGTTCTGAACATTCAGAACTGGAAACAGCTCAAACAAGTGAATTGAATGCTACTTGGCCACAAATAAGAGTGAAATAGTTATACACACAATAACATGAATGCACTGCAAAACATTATGAGACAGAGAAAACAAATGAAAAAATTCACACCATTTACATTTATTTGAAACTATAGAGAAAACAAATTTAATTTATACTAAGATAAAGCAGATCAGTTTCTTGTGGTTAAAACTGAGATAACACTATGTTGTGTTATTTTGTGTGTCAAGCTTTAGTGCCCTCAGAAAGGCATGGTGGCAATGTCAGGAGAGGGGATTATTTCCTCAGTGTCAAGATGTTGACAAAGGGCCTCCCTCATGGCTCAAGGGGTTAAGCACAGCACTATGAAGCTATCCACAGCCTCTGTAGCACCAGTCAATCCCCGGCCATTGCTATCAATGGTCGGTATTGTATTTACTGACTTTGAAAGAGAAAAGACATATTATTACTGCTTTATGCTGCCAATATTTATTTAGATTACCCCTATATTACCAATTTTTTTCCTTACTATTCCTTCTTGTTTGGCTTCTTCCCAACATAAAACTTCAGAACTGAAGATCTGTCGGGGATAAACTTCTGTAGTCTTTTTTTTTTTTTTTTTTTTTTTTTTTTTTTTGTGTGGGACCCTCGCCCGCAGCCTGGGAACGAACCGGCGCTGCAGAGGCTGAGGGCAGCCTCGCAGCCTCGCAGCCTTGCAGCCTCGCAGCCCAGTGCTCAACCTCGCTGGGAGGGGAGGCCCAACTTCTGTAGTCTTAATATTGGAGCCAAAAGGCCAAAAGTTGCCTTGGGCACTAGGCAGGAGAGTTAGGAGTTTCTCTAGCAACCACGCTCCAGTGAGGGCAAAGAGCAGGGCCTTGAATGGAATAGATTACAGAATCTTAAGCTGAGACAGTTGTGAGGAGTCTGCTCTGTTTCTAAACGTTGAGCTGGTCCACCTAGCTATTTTCCTTCATCAAAATTTGCAATACTTTGCAAAAAATATTTTAGAAAATGAGAAGAGAAACTACATTTATTTTTAATAAATACAAGATATATTGATATATTATTATTTTATAGATGATCTGTATCATATATGCTCAAATGAATCATATCTAAATGTATATATGAGATATATATATATATATTATTAACAAAAAAGAGTTCTGGATGGAGACATGTTGGGAGTAGGGGTTAGGATCTGGGTGACTTGTATTTTCTTCTTAGTGATTCCCTGTAATTTCCAAATGTTCCACAATGTCTATTTTTCTTTTATAATCAGTACAAAATTAGTTGAAAAGACTAAGTAGAAATCTACTTTTTTTAGCTTACAAAGGAGCCTAATGTCAAAATTGAATATAGGACTGTTTACCAAAAAACATGTGAATAAGTACAACTTAGTAACACACAGCACAAAATGTGTTTCCAAGTGTTGAGTAGTTACAGTCTAGAAAGAAAATGAATTTAGTGTAGGAAATTAAAGAAAATAGAAGTCTACAGGATGGGTGAATGGAATAAGCAATGCACCCCTAAGTGGAATACAATAATCAGGTTTTTTCAGTAGGACAGGGGATCTTCCAAAGGCTTCAGGCCTGGCGCTCTACGTGGGGCCTGCTTGACCAGCAGCATCTTCCGGCTTTTCCCCTGTACTGTTTTCTGCTGCCCTTAGTCACAACTGTGGGTAGCTTTGGGTAGTCTGTTGTTCTACAGCGAGACAATTTTGGAAGAATCATCATTGGTAAAACAAGCTGATGCAAGTCTCCAGCTATTCTGTCCCAGTTCACAAGATGGCAGTGCTCTATTCTGAATGGCTGCTGTGGGTGGCTGAGTGGAAGGGGTTTGAATTTGAACTAAGGCCAAATGATATTTCTTTACTTTTCTTTCTTTTTTTTTTTTTTCCACTGCTCATTTTGTTTCAAGTCAGCTATTCCCAGAGAAGAATGTCATGGGTGGTTTGAAAGTTCCATTCTATTTTCTGAGAACTGCATCAGGGCTTATGAATAGTCAACTTTTTTAACTTGGTAATCACTATAAAAGCATCAAAATATTTAAACTTTATAGCTTTTGGGTTGGTTTGTTTGTTTGTTTTAACAAAGAATGATGTCAGTAGTGGCTTGAACTTTGTTGGAGATGAAGTGAAATAGCCCCAGCATACAGATCCTTACCAGAAAGCCCTTTGGAGAAGGAGCAAGGAGCTGTGGCCAGGGAGACAGAGAAGCAAGGAAGGACACTGAAGAACCTGCTGTCCATGTCCTGGCCCTGGCTGCTCATGGGAGCTTCCAGAATGTGCTGGAAGCTTGATGTCTGTGCTGCCCCCAACTGGGGACCAAACAGAAGCAGAAGATGATGGTGCCTCCTGTCCTGGTGGAGTCTGAAGCAATCTAAGACCACCTCGGGAGGTGAGTCTGAGAAACAGCAGCATGACCCAGAGATGGTTAAAATCATTGCTAAATGTGAGCTTTCACCAGTCCCCCCACCTCTCAGAGCCCTGACCCTTCCCTGGTACTTCATCTTCCATGTTCCTCTTCAATCTCAGGACAGAGAGAACCTGAGAAATTACCCTCCCTCCTCTTATTTTAAATGGCAATTAACTGCTCTTATGCTTATCACTATCCTTCCTCCCTACATATCACTGAACACAAACCAAAAAATCATTGGTGTCATACACCTAAGGCCCCACTCTGCCGGCCTAGGGGCCTGGACCTTGTCACTGCTCCTGAGAGGATGACTGGGGGTGCTTCCCCACACCTCCACATCTTGGACATCAGTGGGCCCCTTGTCTGTATCAGACAGGACAGGCAGTGAGGGATGATGGTGGTGGCAGCAGGAAGTGGAGTGCAGAGAGGTAGTCTGCTGGGAGGAATGTGTTAAAGGTACAAAAGTCCTGTTTCTCCTAATCATTGATTTATATGTGATTTACATTAATCCCCATCTCTGTAGGAGAAATGCAGTCAGTAAAGGCAGCTTGAGCTCATGACTTTATTAGAAAATACACCGTAGTTGAGCAGTTTAAATTTTGTGTCCAGGAAATGAGGAGATAGTGTAGGAGAAGGCAGGTGATCAATCAAAAAAGAAAAGGAATTGGGTAAAAACTAATAGAATGTACCCACCATTTTTTAGCAGGTTTATCTTCCTTCCTCACTTTACTATCTATACTAAGTCAGAAACTTGGAAGTGGGATGAGAAGAGAACTGGGTTTTCACTTATTTAGAAGTGGGAAATCCAGAGTTTCCAACACAAATATCGTTAAGTGAAAACAGCAGGAAGAGGGAGAATGTGTTTATTTTTTCATTTGAAGACCAAGAGTAAAGATATTTAAAAGGGAGCCAGGTGACCTCTTTGATGCACTGGGTATGTTCCTCTTAAGTTGTATTAAACTGGATTTTTATCTTATCATCCTCTGCAACCTTGACCCTATATTGGGCCAAAATTGGAAAATCAAAATCACAGTTCCAACTATGTTATTCACTGTAAAAATCATCCAAATGTTCATAGGTTCCTAAGGCCCTAAACTAATGTCCAAGACACACGTGTTTGGCACCTAGATAAAAAGGCATCTCTCACACCCAAAACCTCTGTTAGAGAGTGTGAGCCCCATTCCTTGCATGAGTTGCACTCAGGAAACTTCACTAATCTCGATACTGTAGTTCTGGAGCTAAGACACCAATTCTTTCAATGCCATAAAGGGATCTTGGTCAAGATTCCCAAGAGACAAAAAAGAAAGCCTCCTGAGACCCACTCCCAGCCAGCCCGACACACTGTGAGCATTCAAGAAATGACACTTAGGACTGTAGTTGTTTTATTGCATGTACCCCTCGCGCTCACCATAGCTGCCTTTCCCAGTACTGATGCCACATAAGACACGGGACTCGTGACCCACACAGAAGCTCCTGCCCACAGGCAGTCAGGCCAGAGGATCCCTCTCCCCTGTCTAAGCTCAAGGGAGAATAAGAATACTTTCAAGAATAAGTGACCTCCTCTCCTCTCCTCTTTTTCTTTTCTTTTCCTTTTTTTTTTTTTTTTATCTGATAGGTTTATCTAGACTTTCAAAAGAAAATATTGGTGGGAGGCTATTTGTGTACTTGTTGGTCTTTTTGTCTTTTTTTTTTTTTTTAAAGATTTATTTATTTATGCATACAAGAGCTGGAGTACAGGCCAGAGATGCAGGGGTAAGGGGATTCACCAGAGGCAGAGCAGGGAACAGAACAGGCAGACTGACCGAAGTATACTGCTGAGGGGAGCAGTGGGGGAGTCAGGAGAAGTCTGCTGCGCCATATGGGTAGCTCCCTGGCCAGCCGGGGGTTCACACTCCTGCTGCAGAGGCTGCGGATTGCTTCATAGTGCAGTGCTTAACCCCTTGCGCCACCAGGGAGGCCCCCTGTTTGTCTTTTCAATAAGACTCCTGCAACAAAAAGAACCATTAAGTCCTCCCCACAGGCACATGAAGAGCCTACAATTTGCCACCAGTGACCAAGCTATGGGAAGAGGGGGAAAAAGAGGAGGATAAAGCACCTGGGGTGGGGACAGTTTCTTTTTTCACTTTCTGGTTTCCTACAATAACAAGAACGAAACAATTTATATCTCAAAAGATTAACTTCTCAAAATAATTACTCAAATTCTAATTACAAGACTGATATTCATTTGTCATAAAAGAAAAAGCAAATAAAAAAAGGAGTATGTGTAACCTCAACCTACAGAAGTTACCACAGTTAACTGTTTAGCATTTATTCTTTTCATTTCACCTGTGTCCATTAGCATGAAAATAAGTCTGGAGAGATGTGAGGAATTCACAGTATTTCAAACAAAGAACAAGTGTATCTCAAAGGCATAACAAAAGGAGATATTTCTGTTCCTTTAAAAAAAAAACTATGCAGTTGAGCTAAGCTCCTCCCCTTTCTGACCTTTGAGACTTGGTGTAAACCAGAAACCCCCTCAGGGATGGGACTATAAGATGCTGTCCTTTTAAGCTCCTACTGAATAATATAAATTCACTAATGAATCCAGAAGAAATGATGGATTTGAAGTTTATCTTCGCTTTGCTTCTAGCTCTGGCCCTTCCAGGTAACTGACACCTGTCTTGCACCCCAGCTGCCCTCCAGGGTGAAGCAGCTACAATGACACCTGCTGATGTGTGTTTTATGTTGCAGGGCCTGGGAGAGCAAACTGGATCAGACCCCAGGAATTAGAAGTGTATGGAACAGCAGGAAGGACTGTGAGCTTTCGTTGTAATTATGGTACCTCATCTGGGGGCTCTGCTTATATCTACTGGTTTCGACAGTATCCAAACCAGGCACTGGAGTTTATCCTCTACAGAGGGTGGGGATACTCTGGGAAAGGAGACGCCAGTTTTGCCAAAGAAAGATTTTATTCAAAGACTACAGCGAATTCAACAGATTTGTTCATCAGCAGCCTGGTGCTTGCAGACACGGCCCTGTATTACTGTGCGCTGAGAGGCACAGAGAGAACACCCCCTAGGGCAGCTGTACAAGAACACGACTGTGGGAGGAAGGGAGGTCTGGCACATGTGACCACGGTGAATTTTTAATTGTTGTTTTTGCAAGACCCATCATGGTAGTTAGGAGACACTGGATCAGGAGAATTCTCCTCTAACTGTATAATAGTCTATAATTATAGACAAATACTGATAGTTCAAGTTCTTGGAATCTCAGTATCTTGAAATTAGAGATAGCAACACTATAAGCTATCATAAGGCACAGCTTTAACACTTGGGGTAAGTAATTGGCATGTCCTAGATGCTCAGCAAATAGGACATACCTTTCTTCTCTCATATAACTAGCTTTCTAGCAAAATCTGAGGATCTCTTATACCACACTAGCAAAACCAAACTAGTTCAACTCTAAATGTACATCCAGGACCCAGAGAAGTCTTCCTTGCCTGAGGATTCCCCGGTCACCAGGCAGGTTTTGAAGTGCAAGCTGAGCAGCAGCTGGAGGAGTAGGGCCCTCCTGCGCTCGTGGCCACTGGAAGGTGGTGGACATTTCTCATGATCTGAATAAGAATAGGGGCTATTTTCTCATAAGACTAAAGGGGGGAAAGTTCAGCTTTTGATGATACGGCAGAAAGAAATTACTTTGATACTACTGCCTGCTCCTTTGTCAGCTCTCACCTTCCCAGGCGGAGATGAGAGACCAGGTCGAGTGAAATTCTTAGGCCACGGCTTGAACCAAAGGGCACCTGCTATCTACTGCCTTATTCAAACCACACTTCTGATAGTTCCCATCAAACCCAGCTCTGCGAAGCCGCATCTTTGCACAGGTGCTGCATAGGATGTACAGAAGAAGGAAAAATTCAGCCCCTTATTCAGCACAAAGGCCGTGGTAGCACCTTACAGATTCTAGCCTGGAAACCTCTGGCTCCTGAATTCATGGTGAAGTCTGCACCAGCCATCAAAAGGGACTTGTAAATAAGACAGGAAATAAGATATCTTACCATACAGGAAAAAACTGGTAACAGAAAGTTTGAAAAATACTATGGTTAGAAAGTTAAAAGTTTGAAATTATTGAATCATGGGGACTCTTATTCATGGAGGCAAAAAACAATTTAAGGGGAGTGATAGGCAACCTCCCTTAGCTGCAATTTGTAGGAAATTGTTATTTTTGTAAACGTTTACATAGTGAGCTACTTAGGGATTTCAAGATTCATTAAACATCTCATGCCTTTGATCCGTTTCTCAGAATTTACATTTAAGACTAATTTTAAGTAGAAAAAAAAATTCTAGGCAAAAAAATACATCCATGAAAAAAAATGTTCAAAGATTTAGCGGAATCTGATTGATTGCCTTACACTTAATGAGCTAATCAGTGAGGCTTATGAACATGGAAATGCTTTTGACATACAGTTAAGTCAATAGAGTACGTATTTGAAACCATGCTCTGCTTACCCTAATATCAAACGATTTAAACATACAGATTAAAACTAGATCTGACACAATCATGAAAAGAGATTTATTTGAATTATTTTATTTCTCAGCATTTTAATTTTTTTTCAGTCAAAAATTGTGGACTTGTTTCTACAAAATAAAATTTGCAAAACTACTTTAAACTCCAAATTTTGTATTTTATTTTAAATAATTGAGGATTCTTCTCAGTTCCAGCCCTCAGTTCTTCCCTCCTTTCTTGGACCTGGGGGGCACCAGTTTTCCAGTTCACTGCCCTCTTCCTTAGTTCTTCAGTGACGGAAACTTCACTGGAATGTTCACTGTGTCACAAACTCATCTTTATATAAGCAAATAGGAAAGAACACCTTCAGCTCTTATCTCTGTAGTAATCCTCAATAGAGGATTCACCTCATTGTCCCAAGAACTCAGAAAGCTCCACTGACACCTTATGGAAACCCACTTGCTGTCTCAAAAAAGGAAGATTAGATAAATTGAGTTTTGTCTTAAAATTGTTAAAAATATGTAAGTAGAAGGGGATTGGAAGGAAGGGGGTCGGACATGGAATTTTGGTGGAGGGGGAGTGAAGCATGTGCACATATAGAGGTGTGACATGGTTACCCCAAGATTATATAGTTATGCAACCAACTGAAAAATTAATAAAATTTGAGGAAAAATAAAAAGGAAATGAAATAGATAAAAACAGACATATACATTTAAGTTAATTTAATTTATACATGTAAAAGATGAATGTCTTCTCATTTTTAAAAAGTTGGAACATAACGGATTAAGCTTAAATCCTCTCTGCCCATATCTTCATCTGATCTTCTTTCCCAGAGGCAAATGCTACTTCGGGGTTGCAATACATGTTTAATTCCTTTACCATAATTAATGCAGACATAGAAGCACACATGTGCTCATGGAAAAGAAACACTATTGTGGCATTCTTACATAAATGTTAACACAGCTTGTTTTAATCAGCAACTTTCTTTATTTTATTCAATGAAATGAACTTAAAGACTAGTCATGTTGAGAGAGATCTTTCTCCATTTCAACCAACACAATCATTTACTGTGTCAATTGTCTATTCTATTTAATAATACTAAGAGTAATAATACTATTTCTCTGTAAGACAGAGAATCAAGGCCAGAAAGTTTAACTACCAATGCCACGCAACTGGTAAGTGGCAGAAAGGAATGCAAATCAAGTCTTCTGGTTTTAATTAGGAGGTTCATCTAACAGGTCTAGGGTTTTCTTGTTTCTCATTTCCACTTAGTTGAGGTCTGGCTGTAGTCATGTCTAGAACCCAGCAAGCTTCTGAACTGGTATTGCTTTTCAGGTTCTTGTAACAAAAAAATAAAATGCAGGACAAAGATAGCAGAGCTACAAGAAGGTACATTTGTTTACATTTCCACCTTTTCTTGAAGCAATTTTCCATCAGTATAATGAATTTAATGAATCTGTCCAGATTCTGAACCAACTCGCCTGACCCCTCCACTGTCCCCAACAAGCTGTCCCTGGTAGAGGTCCCCAGCACCTCGGAGCTGTGGAATGGCCCACGTGTGGACTTGGTGGGGGGGTAGTAGCTTGCACCTGAGGCTGATTACTCCTTTTAGGAAACCACAGCTGGAGAGCTTTGGGCCCCTCAAGAAACCACTAACACACCACCAAGAGGAAGCAAGTCTCTTTCAGCTGTCACTGGAAGAATTTGTAACCAGGCAAAGATAAGAACCAACAGGAAGGGGTAGGGATCTCTCCTCAACAACATGAGGTTGTTCTCACGGAGAAAGGGCAGCCTGAACAAGCAAAGACATGTAGCTACTCAGCCCAGAAGAGAGTCCTTTGTCCCCTTCCAGGTCTCTGGCCAACCGCTGAGGGATAATGTGTGAAAGGACAGCACAGCCCAAGTCACTGGCATCTCCAGCTGAACAGGGGAGGAGGTGGAGGGCAGACATATGACTTGGAAATGGTAATTAAGGTTCAAAATGAAAATACAAACAGTTGGAACAAAACTGCTGTAATAACTTAAAGAAAAAGATAATCTGTTTCCCAGTGGAAAAGAGAGCATTAGTATGGCAGAGTTTTAGGAAATACTGAAAGAAAAAAAAAAACAACCAGACACTTCTTACTTCTACTCCTTGACTTAAAACACTGCCATTCAAGAAGTAATAGTTGGATCTTTTCTGTAGTTTATTATGCTCTGCTTACTAACAATCCTGTGCCTATGATATATTACTTTGTTTAGAGTTAAGTTTTTGTAATTTAAAAAAAAATCTAATCTTAACATTCTTTATCAAAATGCATTTGACAATTCCAAGATATTTATTCTAGCTTATTCATTTTGTCTGGTTAAATAAAGTGGGATTCTGATCAGAATCACATTGGAAAGTTTGACACATTACACTTTCCTACACATGAATGTTACATGTCTGTCCATTCATTCAGATCTCATTTTAATCTTTTAAAAGTAGGTTTTGTTTGTTTGTATCCAGAAAAACTGAGAAAAAGAAATTAATCACTGAATAAGTGGATAACTGATGTCTGATCTTCTGTATCTGTTTCTCTCTGTGAACAAGGGGGAGAGCTGGCAGAAAGTGGGACAGAGACCCCAGTTCACAAATGTCCCAGAGGGAGCGGTTTATATTTCTTAACTGCAGTTACACAGACTATTGCTCTTTATGTTCGAGACACAGGCAAAAAAAGACTTTGTCCTTCTTTTTGCCATTCTTTTTCAGAGATCAAGTGGAAAGCTAAAGTAAGAACCACAATCATTAAGAAGAATATGACTCTCTGCAGGTCATAGACTGAGCCACTAAATTCTGCCCAAAATTCACCAAGACCCCAAGCACTTCCGTCTATGTACAGCCTCATAAGAGGGGCAGCTTCCAAATCCCTTCTAATCAGCACAAATGACATTTCCCATATTTCACATCTGAGGCTTTTCTGTTTTCTCCTCTCTGAACACATTGTTGGCAATAAAAATATATTTTAGCATAACACACACAGAGCTTCCTATCTAATAGAAGGAAAATATTTCTCACTAGATACAAGCTTTATGAAGACATCAATTTTTTTCTTGCCAATAAACACTCACTGAATCATGATTGAATGAATGATTGGTTATATTTACTTACATCCATGTATGAAGGCAATTTTATGACCAATGATTAGAATTTATATAGAGACAAATGTCAGCTCACTATAAGAAAAACTAGAGATTAGGGTTTTTTTTAATAAAACAGACTGCTTTGAGGTATAAAATATTCCTCATTATAGGAAATAGTCAAAGGAAAGTGCAATGTCCATTTTCCAGTAATATTACACAAAGGACTGCAAAATGATACGATTTTGTGCAAAACTAAGAATCTTAACTTTTGATGAGGGAAAATGCCATAAAAGAACTAAACAACCAAAGGGCTTATAAATTTCACCATGGATGAAAAAATCCACTTCCAGATTCGTGGAAATTGGATTTTGAATTTGTACCTGAAGCATGTATATGATTTTAAATGAGGGTGATAGAACATATTCCAGGAAGGATAAAATTATTAAGGGCAAAATGAAGAAGCAATGAGCTTCTTTTTACATTTTTAAATGAGACTGCAAGAGGCTGTTTATATTGTGAAGAGCAGCAAGATAACAGAGCACTAGCACTTATGCAAGAGGCTGCACATAGCCCAGAACTGTGATTCTTTGCAGACAAAGAGAACATGTCATAAGATTATCTCTCTTTACCCTAAACAACACTAAGGTAAATCTTGAAGCTGTATTCCAGAAGGAACTATTAAACTAAATTTATTTTTTTTTAAGTTTTTTTTATAGAGGCATGTTTTATTTATTTATTTGTTTGTTTGTTTTGTTTTGTTTATACATGCACTGGGTACAGTCAGAAGCGCGGGAGGGTGAGAGAATTCACCAGAGCCAGAGCGGGGAGCAGAGCAGGCAGAAGGACCGAAGTACACCGCTCAGGGGAGCAGCGGGCGGCAGGAGAGGTCTGCACAACAAGTGGGACCCTCCTCCGGTGGCCCGGGAGCAGCCCGGGATCCAACTGGCGCTGCAGAGGCCGCAGGCAGCTTCGCAACCCAGCGCTCAACCGCTGCGCCACCGGGGAGGCCCTTAAACTAAATTTAAACTTTTAAATATCATCAAAGATTTACTTTTACTAGCAAATTTCTGAATGCATGGAGACGCTAGATTTCCATAATAATTGATTCAATGAATAGATAAAGTTCCTTTCCCTGAGCAATTCTACCACCAATTACTTCTCCATACTGGCAGGAAAGGAAAATCTAAACACTTCCCCAAATGTGTTGCAATTTTAAAATCACTTTTCAACATGAGTTTTTTGGGGAGCAGGGAGATACTACTAGCTTCTCTGCAGTCACAAATCTCATAAAGGACAAACTTTAAGATCAAATAATACAACACAAAAAAGTAAAACATAGCTATATTCTGCTTTGCTTTGACTTTGTTCTCTTCCTCGTCTTACTGAAAAAAGCTTTGAATGTTTTTTGCTGAAAATAACTTCTACTTCATGTGAGATTTTACCCTACTCAGAACCTGTGCTGGTATGGTTTGATATCCATCTGCTTATTTCCCCGCTTTTAAAGGCTCTAGAGTTGCCAGAAGGATAACCCAGGGGTGCAGTCCTTAGATATTAAGGCTAGTTTCTAAGTTTCTAACTTACCCCTGGGTGTCTTTCTTTTATCATCAGACACATTTGATGTCTAATCTGGTTCACTGTCAAGGAAGCACAGTTAGGTGTACATAAAAGAATGGTTCATCAGGCAGTAAAATGCTAAATTTTTAGGGATTTTCTAGCTCCATTTTTTCGAATCATTAGTGTAGGTTTTGAGAATCAAGCATAGAGAAAGTAGACACAAACACTGAAGTAAAACTAAAATGGTTACTCTGTATTTTGACAATGGGGTCTTGTTTTCATGTCAGTCAGAAAGACAGGAACTCTTTAAAATTAGAAACTAAGAACACTGAGGAAGATAAATCTAATTTATTGAATAAAAGACTTTCTGTAACATTATTCAGTGATGAGTGAAGTGAGAGATGTGGAAACTTGCAAAGTTCACACCTTTATTTTCATTTAAAATCTACACAGAATGGATGGTCTTGGAAAAAGCAACAAACAAATAGACATAGATCAATCCCACTCAACATTGTTTCCCATCAAGGAAAGATTCTCTTGATGCAGAATGTTGTTAATTCTATAGACCCACTTGGGACTTGAATGAGAGAGAGAATAAGAAAAATTTGAGAGAAAGAGGAGAAACCAAACGCATAGGCCAAGGACAAAGATTTGTCCAAGAGGGCGTATACCAGATTTGCTTTAATCTATCATTAAAACTGAAACTTGAAAGTGTTACTAGAATAAGTTCAGAACATCCCAAAGCTAGAAACCAATGGGAAAAAAAAAAAAAGAGAACAAGCACAGAGATGCAAGCAGTAAATGAATGTAACTGTCTTACGGGCAGATTTATTTAAGTACACATTGTGATTTTCTTGATTTTTTTTCCTGACTGGTAGAGCTGCCACATCATTATGAGTGTGCAAATTATTCACTGCACAATGTCAGGGAGCATAAATCACATCTTAGTCTAAGAGATGGAAAAAAGCAATACTGGGATAGGAAGAAAGTTTTCTGCAGAAACATCACAGGAGCCTGTAAACCCAACTCTGCCAGAGAGGTGGGGGCAGAGGTGAGGGGTGGTGGTGCAAGGAATCTTGTCTTGAGGTCGTTTCCTAGTTGAAATTATCCATACATTGCAATTTTTCTTGTTTATAGCATTTAAAGACACTCCTTCAGAAGCCAAGCCTTGCTTGGTACCTTAAAGATTTTGGTACTCAGGAGTAGTGCACCATAATAAGATTTAGGGTGGTCGAGATGTATACTTATTTTTAAGGGAAAGGTGAGAATGAAAGGGAAATGGAAACTAAGTGGCACGACGCCTGGATCTCAAGCACGTCTGGAGCAGAAGAGTTTTAGGTAAATATATACCATAATATATCATCTATAATATAGTCACATATACATATATATGCATTCATACACATATAGATTTATACACATATACATACATATGTGTATATGTATATTGAGAGAATGAGATTAGATTTATCAGTGCCTGCATAACTCTTGGAAATTCTTATAACTCTTAAGAGTACAATAGCTGTTCTAAAATGAGACATTATCACAATCACATGTCACTAACAACCTCATATCTAGATGTAATGAGAAGTCATTCCAACCCCTCCACCATCCCGCTCCCCCAGAGATATGAGATGTTGTCTTTAGTAAACTACCTTATGCAATTGGACATGATTTTCGTTTTCATTTGGTTGACCGTTCTGCCTAGAATTAAGCTGCATTTAAGAATTTTCTTCCCTTTTCTATTTTGCTTTTATGCAAAGAAAATGTGGTCTTCCACATTTTTTCATTTTAACTTTTTGTTGTTGATGTTTTGCATCGGAATGCTGTTTTTCAATTGTTGTTTATATTATATATTTGGTCATGATTTTTGATTATGATTTTTCTTCTTTTTCAGGTCTCCTGATATGTAATCACTTTGTCCACAAATATGCAGAAATTTTTATCTTTTTCCCCAATTCTTATGCTTCTAATTGTTTTTCTTTGGGCTGACTGCATTATCTATTGATAGTAGCTTCAACACGATGTTAAATAGTGGTAAAGGGAATAACTTTGTTTTTCTCCCAAATTTAATAGGAAAGCTTCAAACAGTTCTCCATTAGTGGGTTCTGGTGGGGTTGCAGCATACGCAAACTGTTTTAATGTTAAGAAATTAGTTATTAATTCTTTTTTTTTAATATTTTAACATGAATGTGTATTGTATTTCACTACCTGCTTTTTCTGGATTGATGGAGGCAGTCGTATGATTTTTCTTCTTAGAAATTTGGCAGTTATTAAGCTACTCACTCTTGATTGCAAATACTTTCTCCTGGATTTGCTTACATTTAATAAGTGCTGATGCTTATCACACACTGCCCCCTAGAGTTAGTTCACTTTATATGCATTTTTCTACTCTCTACAGTGTAAGGAGCAGATTCCCTCTGTACCTTTTATTAAATATCCCACAAGGTTAAGTTGAGGAACTCTAGTTAGCAGTCACTCCACATTTATTGTTGACCTGCCACAACCCCTGTCTATCATTTTTGTGAACATTATTCATCATCTAGAATACTGAAATCCCCATATCTGAGACAGGAAGAAGCAAATCCCAGGAAACTCTCATATAAATGTTACTTCTTCCAACCAACTGCAACCACCCCTATCTTTTGCATACTAGAGTTCTCACCTTTGGGGACATTCCTGTTAAGTGTCCCTCACCCACAGAGAGAACATCTTAGAGAAGATATCTAGAAGTTTTGCCACATTTTTGTGGTTCCAGACTTGTGATTTGACAGTTCTCCTATGGGAAAAGAACGATCATGTCCCAGTAAAGAGCTGATTAACAAGCAGTCAGGTGCTCCAGTGATTGCCCACGTGTCTATTGTTTTCCTCTCACATAGACATAGAGAACAGGGGCAAGTTGTGCACAGTTCTCTTCAGATGCTGCATCTCCAGGGGGGCACTAACTCCCACCTGAAGTGCAATTACACTGTGCTTCAGGAAAAAATTCTAGAAAATGCAGTCTCACTGTTTTTCATGATTTCACACATAAAGAATATAAGACTAAGATCCACAACTGACACAAAAGATCACAGCTCTTACTCATCACAGACTCTCATCTACATAGGAGAAATAAAGGGGTGGGGAGGGTGGACTTTAGCCAGGGAATAGCTGGGAACATGTGGTTGAGTGGAGGTGCCTGGAACCAGCAGGGGAGGACTGAACACAAACACAGAAAACTTTCCCCCTTAACCCCTCCTCTCCTTGAGTCTTTAACCTCTGCTTTAAATACAGGAGGTGATAAAACAGGTTTCAGATGACTAATATGTGACATAGGAGGAATTACAGCATGGACAGTTATCCATATCTAAATATAAAAAACATTTAGATTTTTGCAACGATGCTAGCATTTTCAGAGTCAATCAGATATCATGTTGCTTTCTCACAACGAGAACATGCTAAAAGAAAGTATATTTCCCTCCATTATTTTGTAGAGAAAAATTGGAAAAGGTCTAACTCTTCTCACTCATTTGAAACTGTTTAGATTAAGAGGTACAACAAAGGCAAGGTGGACTTTGAGGGGGAGAATCAGGTCTCCCCTCAGCAGGTAGCATGGAGGCCAACAGGCAAGCACCTGCTCAGACTCCTGCATAAGGTAAGGAGAGCGAGGAGGGAGCTGCAGGTGCTGCGGATATCCGGTTATCACTGGAGAACATTTTGAGGCCATTTTGTTTTCTTTCTTTTTTGTTTGTTGTTCGCCTCTGTTCCAATTTAACATAAGGAATTCCTTTATATAAAGGGGAAAATGAAAAAAAAAAAAAGTCAATAAAAATCAGGCCACATGGGGGCAGTGCTTCCACCAACAGAAGTGACAGGCTGGAAACTAGAACAGGATGACTGGGAACAGAGAGACTGTATTCAACGACGTGCTGACTGCGACAAGTGAGATTTTTGATAGGTTATAAAAACAGAACGGGGATCACCGGGGCTTCCAAATCAAGAGAAACAGAAGACTCTACACAGGGAACTGGATTTATTGGACATGGTCAAATCCCAGGCCTCAGCTGAATCCTCAGAGACCCCAGGGAGAAGCAAGAATCGAGTCGTCCCCATGAGCTGTGCTGGTGGCCTGTGTGTACAGCTGTTCTGTGAGTGAGGCAGGCAGGAGAGGAAGAGCCACGCGAGGGGACAAGGGTGACTCTGACAATAAATTTTAGAGGGGCCCCAGGGACAATCTGGGGCTTATTCTAAGGAATGCAAAACAAATACAGAAAATTGTCTTTAAAAAATGATTCTTGTATATGAAAATCATCTCCCTCCTCCTGAACAGGGTCCAGTGGGCAGCAGAGTCCTCCTTCTCTGAGAGTCCAGGAAGGCGAGAGCTTCACACTGAGCAGCAGTTACAGAGACAGCAATTTCAACTTCTCCCAGTGGTTTAGGCGGGACCCTGAGAAAGGCCTCTGCTCCCTCATACAAATGATACCGAATGTGAAAGAGAAGATAGTGGACGGCTTGCAGGCAGGCTTAACCCGGGAGACCAGCACTTTTCCTTGCAGGTGAAAGAGTCCTGGCTCCAGGATGCCACCATGTTGGTGTGCGCATCCATCACGCTGCCAGCGGGCTGGGACCCCTGCTGGAAACCCTCTGTCCTTCAGGGCTGCAGGGCACTTCCCTTAACTTTGCTCTGAGCAGAGGAAAACATGAGGGCATTTTATAAAATAATATCAAATGTTTCATTTGAAGACCAAGCACAGGGGGATTCTGTTTTCAGGTGCCTTCTAATGTATTTTGTTTCTCAGTGTGAAGCTCTTCCTGGGTTAAAACCATTCCCCAAACCTGAGGCTGATATCAGAAAGGAGAGAGAAAGAACTAAAGAACAAAGAAACATCAGGGTAAAATTCTTGCCTTTCAGCTCCTTTGTAGACTTTTACAAATATATCGAAAATGCACAATCTTAAAAGCCATGACCATCAAATTCAATAGCGATAGAAAATATACTTTGACATTCTGAAAAGACTAGAAGATCAAGAAATAACATGTAAGGGGAAATGGTATAAAGTTTATAAGTGTGAAAAGAGAACACAATATAGTGGAAAATCCAGTTCCACCTTGAAAGGTGAGAAAGTCCAAGGAGCTGGCTGGAGAAGAGGAGTCAAAAGAGTGTGACCAAAGAGTGTGAACAAGGGGTCTTGATGCCCAGCATCCTGATCTTTTCTAGGGTCAGAACCCTGAGCAAGTGGGGTGGGAAGAGGTACGTTACATTCAGGGATAATCATGAAGTAACGGAGCAGTGAGCGCAGCTGCAGACTGCTCAGGTAGTCCCCATCAGGAGCACCCACTGGAGAGCACCCACTAGAGGGGACCTGCCAGGTAAGCGACATGACCCTTCCAGAGGTGGCAGCAGCTTCTGCCCTCGTCCATTTCTGTGCATGAACAATAGCCCCTGGACAGTTAGCCACGTTGACAGAATAGAGGTTCTGCACGAGCCAGACATGTGGCTGGGGCTACTCAACCAAGGTCTTGCTGCCAGCTTACAGGGCTGGGGCCCAATGGCCTGCAGTTTCACGCTCTGGGGACTGGAGCCCCCAGTGCTGACAGCAGGCACGGGCTTGGATAGCCAGGGCCCCTCTGTGCTAAAGGTGTAGGACCACTGATGGCACAGCAGTTGGTTGCTAGTGCTCACCCAGCACAACAAAGGAGCTGGTGGTTGGTGGGGTGGCTGGCACTCACCCAGCTGACTTCACAATAAGCTAGGACCTTGCTGGGCATAGAGCATACATACTGGTTGTCAGGGGTTAGGGTATATCAGAATTTGGGCTGTCGGGAGAGTTTAGGCATCTGCACTGGGGTCCCCTTACTAGCTAGTCATCCTTTGGGAGGACCTTGAGGTGCTAGGTGACTGCAGAGGTGAGACTTGCTCACTAGCATGCAATTGATGATTAGCAGGGGCTGGGCCTGATAGCCTGCCTGGCCTCTCAGGTCCACAATGTAAGGATAGTATCTGAGATTCCCTCACCTACAGGTTGGATCCTGGTTACATCAGTATTATTATTTTGGGACCCTTGTGGCTATTGTTTCTCAGCCCCCAGCTAGCCTGGCTACTTCCTGCCGGAGGGTGAAGCTCTCATCAAGACTTCTCTCAGGCTCTATTAGTATAGAGAGTGGCTTCCCAGATGGCACCCATCCATGCCATAACCAGCAAGGTTGCAAGAAGTTTCCAAGATGGCCCCAGATTATTCACTGTTTTTCCTGGCCTCTCAGGTCGACAATGTAAGGATAGTATCTGGGATTCCCTCACTTATAGGTTGCGTGCTGGTCAGATCAGTGTTACTACTTTTGGCAAATGAGTCTGCTTGTGAGCCAGTTCTGGCTAGTTCTTAGTCTCTAACCTTTCCTCAGCTTTCCCGTGCTTGCTTCTCTCTGGTTCCGCAGAGGTGTCAAGAGATCCTCTGCACTGGGCATGTCAGAACCTCTGTTCTGTCAATGTGGCTAACTGTCCAGAGTCAGTGTCCTCCAGGCCCCAACTTTCCAGGGAAAAGTTCTGTACCTGAGGGATGCTGTACTGATTGAATCCCATTGCGCCCTGGTGGGGTTTCTTCCTTGGCCAGAGTGTCCCTCTGCTTCCCTACCCATTCAGTGATGCCTTTTTATCCTTCACTGTGGAAGCTGTAGCCCTCCAGGTCATTTCCATGTAGATTAGTCCCTTGTTGGCTTCAAGCTTGGTATGATCATGGGAGGAGGTGACGCATCTTGGGCCTGCCCCCCATCTTCCTCTGTATTTTCACCCTAGAGTAAAAGAATTCATAAAACACCTTTCACTTTCATTTGAAATTATAACAAACATCCGATTTACTAAGAGAAACCAAAAGGTCTTGAGAAAACTTTTTTAAGTGAGATAGAATCAGCCACCCGCCTGTCACACGACTTCCTGTGCCGAAGTAGAAGCGTCACCAAGCACAGAAGAGAACGCAGATCAGGGCAAGACTCTCACTCGGCTCAGTCAGCTGTCGGCATGACACTTGTGGGCTTGCTGTGGGCAGCCGTGGTCTCCACCTGTGTTGGTAAGGAAGGTTTCAGGAGTGTATGTATAATGTTATCTAAAGGGGCTGGGGAACAAGAGAGAGGACTGCAGGCATGGGGACTGCACTGTCGCAGAGACTTCAGCTGTGGGGAGGCCGAACGCTGGTACACCCTGCCTGGATTAGGGATCAAGAAGAGGAAAGTTGGTTGGGGAGGGGAACCAGCTGGGGAGTCTGCCTGCTTGGTGTCTCTGCTGTGACACCCACGTGCTCCTCTCTCTCTTCTTTCCACAGGGTCCACCATGGCCCAGACCGTCACCCAACCTCAACCAGAAATGTCAGTGCAGGAGGCAGAGAGTGTGACCCTGAACTGCACATACGATACCAGTGAGAGTACTTACTATTTGTTCTGGTACAAACAGCCTCCCAGTGGGGAGATGATTCTCCTTATTCGCCAAGAGTCTTATAAGCTACAGAACGCAACCAATAACCGCTTCTCTGTGAACTTCCAGAAAGACAATAAATCCTTCCGTCTCAAGATCTCAGACTCCCAACTGGAGGATGCTGCGATGTATTTCTGTGCTTTCATGAGGGCACAGTGAGATGAGTTCAGGGGAGAGGCTTACACAAACCTCAGACACCTCAGCATCTGGGCCAAAGCGGCGGGTGGGGGGGACATTGAGGTCACAGGAACATAGAAAGTCATTGACTATAGAATTAAAATTCCTCCGATCTGAATATAAGAAACACAGAGAGATGGACGTCTGCAAGTGTAATCCTTAAAATAACAGTAAAAACAATGGCATGTGTGATGCTTTCCAGTTTTACAAAACACCTTTATATATACTGCTACATGTAACCCTATGTATGTGACAGGTGACACTTCCTAAGCATTTCCTCTATCCGGTGACTCTTTATTACTTTCCTGGGAGCTCACACCTCCAAGATTCTTAAACTTTTCCATTTTGTTAATTGGCATTGCTATTTTAATTTTCTGTCCATCTCCAAAACTGAACAAGATACCCTTGTTAGAACCTAAAGGGGTAACTGTGGGGGCATGACTAGCTAGGAAACCCAGTGGTCTAAAAACATGACCTAGGTCAGATGACCTGGAGGAATGATGAAACGGCCTGTTAAAGGCTTAGCTGAGAAGCCAGCTCAGGGACAGTGCCCCAAGGGACTGAAATGCTAGCCTTCAGAATGCAGTAATACTTGTCAAACCTGTGCCTTGTTAAATATGATGCTGTGGACCCACAGCTAAGACACCAGCTTAGAAATCAAGACATGGGAAGTACAAGAAACTCATCATATCACATCCTTCAGCCCATTTTTAGAGTTTGTGTTTCCCTTCCTATAAGCTTATGGCAGTCAGTTAACTCTCCTAATTGACCCATAAACCCTTCAAACTTTTGATTTTCTGGTTGTCCCATTCACCCAGATGTCCCTTCTATGTACATTTCAGGCTGGTCAAATGCTGTAGGGTCTCCTTAAAAGCTTTTTCTCCTCCAAGAGTTCTTCCTTGAATTCCTTCTTTTCTAAAGCCATACAGTGCTAAATCCAAGCCAAAAAAATTGACTCTTATTTACCTTTTTTAAGCATTTGTTGTTGTTTCAGGGAACTCACCAAAGAGATGACCCTCTCAGGGACAGAACTTGGCCTGTGAAGTTGAGCCATCCTGGTGTTCTTGGCACAGTGGTAGGCACATAATAAGCATTCAATAAAGCTCAAATTGCTTTAGGCTTACTTTATAATCCTTTTATATTTATGAAAAAATATTAAGGGGCTGGGAGAATCAGTATGTTCTAGGGTAATCACAGGAGGTTTCTTTGAGAAGGTAAAGCAGTGATAAGGAGAATGGGATATATTTTAAATATCAAGGCTTTTCTATTGAGGAAAAATAGAAATCAGAAATTCATAGGAACAAATTACTTCCAGAACAGATTTCTTAACTAAATCAAGCTCCTCTGTGTAGAAAAGAGGAATTCCTCAGTAATTATTTCTTTAACCTGAAGAGGGCACTGCTTACGTTTGTTGGCAACTGTTACTTGCAAAACCCTCTTTCATGTTTAAGAATCTGTTATGTCCCTACTACATAGAAAAGAAATGAACAAACCCTCCTCTATATAAAGAGTCTAGGTCATATTTCCACATGCTGGAATCAAATCCACCACGGGCTTGGGAAGGCCACAGCCCCCCGGAGCTGTTAAGAGTCACATGTGTGATTTGGTGGCTTCAAGTCAGGGTGTGAGCAGGGAGCATCTGTGTCATCAGGAAACCAGAGGACCCAGAAGATTCTGAGAACTGGGACCCATTTTATAAAAATGATTCAATGAACAAATAAATGTTTAAATCCACTTTTTAATATTATCTTTTTCTAAGAAAATTAACCATCAAATGAAGAAAAAGGAAAGTCCCTCCTAACTAATGATCCAAGAAGAATTTTATTATTTACTATAATTATTTGAACAGTATTTCAGATCCTCAGGTGCAGGATGGGTAGGCTGTAGAATGACCCTTGTGGTGCTTTTGTTTCTGTTCTGGTTTAAAAGGACTTTTGAACCCAAGGGACAATTAGCAGTTTCCTTCTCCACGGAGGTAAACCCTTGCTCTCTAGGAAGCCCCTAAATGCGCTGGGCTCCTCTCCTTTTACTGGAACCACCAATCAGGAGGTGGTGGACAAACCCCATCACCTCTGACAAAAGAAAATTGTAGATAAATATCATGAATATAAATAGAGACTTAAAAAAAAAAGTCTTACAAGTGTTTCCTTCACTGTGTTTTCAGATAAGGAATTGAGAGGGCACTCAGCAGAAGATGGCTGAGCTGATTAGGATGGGGAGTCTGTTTTCTTCACCCAAATAGCAGGGAATGTGCTGACAGAGGAGCAGCTTTCCCTCTGGTGTGATTAATTGTCGAAGTGCCTCAGTTTCTGCCTCTATAAAAGTTCTCCCATGAGAACATGGGAGTGGGCATGTGATGTTCACTTATTTTTCTCCTGCTATTTACTTTTTATAGTCTAACTAGCTAACTCCTATGAGAAATCCCAGAACAGCAGTTGCCAGACACTGCTGGTTTCCCGCGGGAGAACACTGAGATGTCTCAGGCTGCCCGGAAGGGAAGTTTTTGTTTATAAACTTTTCCTTTCTCCTTCATCCTTATTTTTGACTAAATGTCCTACAATCTGACTTTGCTCACCACTTTCTATGGACTTCCTAAATGACCCAGCTTGATGAACTGTTCTTAGGTGAAGTCAACAAACAGAAACACCAAAAAGAAAAACAATGATCATCTGGACATAAAATATAGTTTTTAAAAGAAAAAGACAGCTTTCTGCCCAATCTGATATTTGTCTACTTGAAAATTCTTTCATGACATCCTCTCATTTGACCCTCCCTCAGAAGTCAACAGCATGATTAGCTATATCTATGGAAACGAGGGACTGATCAGGTGACAGATGTGATTGGCTGGACTCAGAGGACCAGCAAAAGACCTGAAGGGCAGGTGGACTCTACAGCTTGGGGTTCCCAATCCTCACTACAAAAACAGTGAACAAAGCCAGAAAACATGAACTCCACGGAGCCTCGCAGGTGAACTTGTAATTTCAACTGGACTGAGATTAGAAGAAAAGACAACCCAATCATCTTGTTTCCTATAAAAAGTGAAAGAGAGAAATTTTAAAGTTATAATATTTTGGGGGCCTCCCTGTTGACGCAAGGGGTTAAGATGCAACCTATGAAGCAATCCACAGCCACTGCAGCGCAAGTTTGATCCCCGGCCAGCGAGGTGACCCACATGGCGCAGCAGACCTCTCCTGTCTCGCCCACTGCTCCCCTCAGCAGTATATTTCAGTCAGTCTGCCTGTTCTTTTTTTTTTTTAAAGATTCCCATGAAAGTCATTTTTATTGCAAAAGTATTGCTAACAAAGCAGCCCATATTTGCCACCTGCACCACAAGCTGCATCCCTTCCCTCATCTACATAGCTAGAGCTTCCTGTGGCTTCAGGACAGTGCCAACCATGACAGTGAGACCTCAGATGTTTCAGCAGGATTTGGAAATGCCCAGTTGGTAACACTTTCCACATGGAAATAATGAACAGGTTAGGAGAGTTTAGGCCACTCCCACCTGTACAGCAAGTCAGCTTTTAATTTAGTCTTTTCTTCTCCTTCTTGATTTATGCAGAGGGAAAAAAAGTTTATATAAAGCTGGACCACAGAGATGGCCTTATCTAAGATTGGATGACACCAACTCAGTAGGAAGAGAAAATTAATGCAAATGCATTGTGAGTTTTCATTGTTGTTCAGTTGCCTCTTCTAGAAAATGAGGGCTGTAATTCCTGACCTTTCTTCTCTCTTAGGGAAATGCATACGTGAGGAAAAATGAAATGTCAATGAAAAGCTGTCAGATGTGCAACACAGAATGTTCCCAAATAAATTTTATATTAATTGTTCTGATTCTTCATTCAAAAAGTCATGAATAGATGCACACAAAAGTCCTTACAGAAAAATTTGCCCCAGGTATTGTGAATATTGTGCAGTTGTAGCGTTCCCAGACACAGCCACAGACAGCTATTCAAGCACAGAGGATGCGATTAGACACCAAAATCCTCGTTCTGATTTTCTCCAGACTATCAGAGTGTTGCTGTCATTATCATTATGTTGAAGTTCTGAGAAATGATTAAAATACAGTTTGGGTCAAAGAATAATATAACTATGTTATAGCAACCCAGAGACCGTGACTTCAAAAGAAAAGAAAGAAGGGAGGGAGGGAGGAAGGGAGAAAAGTAGGGAGAGAGGAGGAGAAGCTCATAGAGAAAATGCAAGTTATAAAGTCGACTTTGCCTCTTTTCCCCACCTGTCCCATTCTCCTCTCTAAGATTCTGTCTTTACAAAAATAATTGACCAGCTTCTTCTCCCCTTCATTTCCAACTTGAATAGATTATAAAAAAGCCATCTTATTTCATTTGATATTATACCCCCCAAAGTTTTATTTTCTGATGAAAGATAGAAAATATTGATAAACTATTTTTAAGAAAATTATAAGGCATTTATGAGATATAATTGACATATTAGTTTGAGTGTACAAGATAGTGATTTGATACTTGCATATATTGTGGAACTATCATCACAATAACTCTAGTTAACATCCATTGTTATACAGAGTTACAGATTTTTTTCTTGTGATGACACCTACTAAGATCTACTTCCTTAGCAACTTTCAAATGACTTTAAAGTGAGACATGCTCAGTGACCCACTTGACATACCATTTCCTGTTCTGAAGCAGTGTCACCAAGTTCAGTTGATGCCCAGGTTTCAGATCAGAACAAGTGTTCCCTTTCCCCCCACAGGAGAGCTGCACGCATGGCTTGCCCCAGGTTGCTGTGGACATTCACAATCTTCACCTGTCTTGGTAAGGGAGGCACAAGTACTTGCTTTTATTAGTATCCAGTTGGATGGGGAGATGGGAAAAAAATTAACAACACAAGAATCTTACCTCCTCTTTGGTTCCAGCTATTAGGGGCAAGATGAATGTTGCAAAATTTGGATCAAGAATAGGAAAGTTAGGGCCTCCCCGGTGGCGCAGCGGTAGAGCGCTGGGTTGCGAAGCTGCCCGCGGCCTCTGCGGCGCCGGTTCAATCCCCGGCTGCTCCCCGGCCACCGGAGGAGGGTCCCACATGGCGCGCAGACCTCTCCTGTCGCCCGCTGCTCCCCTCAGCAGTGTACTTCGGTCCTTCTGCCTGCTCTGCTCCCCGCTCTGGCTCTGGTGAATTCTCTCACCCTCCCGCGCTTCTGACTGTACCCAGTGCATGTATAAACAAAACAAACAAACAAGCAAACAAATAAATAAAGAAAAAAAAACATGCCTCTATTAAAAAAAAAAAAATTAAAAAAAAAAAAAAGAATAGGAAAGTTGGTTGGGGAGGGGAACCAGCTAGGGAGTCTGCCTGCTTGGTGTCTCTGCTGTGACACCCACGTGCTCCTCTCTCTCTTCTTTCCACAGGGTCCACCATGGCCCAGACCGTCACCCAACCTCAACCAGAAATGTCAGTGCAGGAGGCAGAGAGTGTGACCCTGAACTGCACATATGATACCAGTGATAGTAGTTACTATTTGTTCTGGTACAAACAGCCTCCCAGCGGGGAGATGATTTTCCTTATTCGCCAAGAATCTTTTAAGCTACAGAACGCAACCAATAACCGCTTCTCTGTGAACTTCCAGAAAGACAATAAATCCTTCCGTCTCAAGATCTCAGACTCCCAACTGGAGGATGCTGCGATGTATTTCTGTGCTTTCGTGAGGGCACAGTGAGATGAGCTCAGGGGAGAGGCTTACACAAACCTCAGACACCTCAGCATCTGGGCTGAGGTTGGGGATGGGGGTTGGGTGGGGTCACAGAAACATAGAAAATGATTGACTTCTTTGGAGAAAAAGTGTACTATTTTACTTGACTGTAGGCAACACAGAAAGGATGCCTATCAGCTGTAATCCTCAAAATAGTAATAAAAATAGTAATAATGAGAGTACACATGCTTTGTAGCTTTACAAAGTCCCTTCACATGTATTTATTTCATTTAACATGTTCCACAATCCTGCTAATGTCAATACACCAATATTAGATTTCTTACCCTTCCACATCTTATTTTTTCTTTATTTTTCCCTACTCAACTTTGTTTAGGATTCAGACACACAGTAAAAATATGCTGTTGCTGGGTTTGGAGAAGGTCGGGGGCACACCTCATTTGTAATTACAAAACAGTAGGTAAAACTAGATGTCTGTATCACTCTTTCCCAATTTATCTATCAGTTCATCTGTATTTTTTAAACTTCCTTAAAGCAACATGTGTCTGTCTGACCTAAGAGAAGCAAAGAGAACAAATGTCACATAGGTGTCATGTGCTGCTGGTGCTCATCAGCAAATGATTAAGGAAAAAACAAAGCTCAGTTTCTGGTAACGCTAGAGCTGCTCCTGATGAGGCGACTTGGGCGGAGGTGGACTATCTAGAACAATGAGACCCAAAGAGGGTGCCAAGAAACTGCCATCACCAGAGTCACCACCGCACATAGCCTGAGAAACTGAGGTGGGGGTGGGGGTCTGGACCTAGAGAGAGGACTCTTATCTTGCTTATGTTAAGGGGAAATGAAAAAAAAAAATGGGAAAAATGATGCCACCCTTCCTTTTATGTCCACAAGTCCCCCAATACATATCTTTACTTTTAAGATCCCTCATGGAGCGTTTTACTCACACACTTCGAGTCAGTGGCAGAGAATGCATAAGATCCTTGGTGGCTGAAGTCGTTAAGTCTCAGGTTGGAGCTATGTTCAAATGAGTGTTTGAACTCATTTGAGTTACTGGACTTGGAGAGGCCCAGGTAAACCAAAGCCATATTGCAAAATAATACCTGAAAGTGAGCATTCGTAGAAAACCCCGCCACCCTTAGTTTTAGCACAGGGATTTGGTGCCCAAACTGGAGGTAGAAGCACAGCTGGTAACTCACAGCATTCACCTTCCCATTCCTGCCCCTTTGTGTTTCTACTTTAATGCTTCATCTTTGAGTTTCTATGTTGCTTTTGCCAACTTTCCTGATGGTCTCTGTCTCCCTGTGATTGCTGTCACTAGGTCCTGAGCATTGTCTTGTATGTCCTGACCTGCCTTTTTTCTTCAATGTGTCCTCCAGCCCTCTTCAACACCTCCTCAAAGGGTGTGTTTTAATCAAAATCAATTCTTCTCCTGCTCCTATTGCCCACAGGGTCCTTCCTTCCTACCTTTAGCTCTCTTTGTTTTTAACAGACATTCAATGAACCATAATTTACAGCATGGGAGAATCTGTATGAGCTGGATAAATAAAACTTCATAGACAACTTGAAATGCTCAAGATGAGACCTAAATAGTTCATGTGACTTAGATGACTGCCCTGACTTCTCTGTGTTTGTTGCCTTTGAGCTTTTTCTGAAGTTTTTCACCTTCACTCTATCAGAAGGAGCAGGCTTCTTTCCCAGTCATTCCAGAAAACATCCTGTGCCTGACTTGGCTTGGACTGACTTGTTCAGATCTGGCAAACAGGAGGAAATTTTTCCCCAAGGCAAAGCCAAGATGCTATTAAGAGAGGAATAATACATAGGCGAAATAACACATGACCCCAACACTATTAATTTCCCTTCAAACTCCTTTACTGTTCAAAAGTAGTGGTAAATCCACATATTAATTCCTGTAAAATAGGTTTTTTAATTGCCAAAATTTACATTTCAACAGAGTAAGCCAAACGCAGTGTGTATAATTGTTCCACAAAGATGTAGAAGCTCTTTTGACCAGAAATTCAACATGGGCAGTTATTCAAGATGATGTTGATGTGTTTATCAGCAGATAAAAAGATGAATAAAGATCTTTAATGGTAAGTTTCACTGAGGCATGTGTTAAATTGTACATTTGGTAAGCTGTAGCTGAAGAATGAAAGAAAAGACAGCTTGATATAACTTGCTAAACCAAACCTGACCTTGTATTCTAAATGTAAGACTTCAGAAAAAGCTCAAAGGCAACAAAAAAAAAAAATCCTTAAGTCAGCGCAGAGTCATTCTAAGTCACATAAACATTTGGGTCTAATCTTGAGCATTTCAAGTTGTCTATAAAGTTTTATTTATCCAGCTCATACAGATCCTCCCATGCTATAAATTATGGTTCATTGCATGTCTGTTAAAAGCAAAGAGAGCTAAAGGTAGGAAGGAAGGACCCTGAGGACAGTAGGAGCCAGAGAAGAATTGATTCTGATTAAAACACACTCTTTGAGGAGGTGTTGAAGAGGGCTGGAGGACACATTGAAGAAATAAGGCAGGTCAGGAAATACAAGACAATGCTCAGGACCTAGTGACAGCAATCATAGGGAGACAGAGACCAAAAGAAGAATTAAAGTAGAAATAAATGAGGCAGGAACGAGGAAGGACAATGAGCACAAACACTCAAAGCTTAATACAAGTACTTGTGGTTTGTTTTTGTGACATGGACAAGATAAAATCATGGGACTCATTATTTTCCTTCTTTGCATTGACTGCTAAGAAGTTCACATCCAGTGGCAGTGCAGCTTTAACAAATAGTGTCTGATTACATACAGTAGCAAGATCAAACTAATCCAGAGTTTATGATCCTGTTTTTTAATTCTTGACTTTTACACTGCTTTTTTTGTTTATTTTTGTTTGAATTCTGTGGTGCTCTATACTTCTTTCAAAGGCATCTGAAATAATGCATGAATTCAGTGGAATGGGTGAGAAAAGGGTGACAGAAAGAAAAGGGAAATTTATATGGGCAGCAAATTTATGTTACGCTTAGATACATATCGAAAGATAAAGACACGCAAAGAAAAATCCTTTAACCGATTTAGTCTTTCCCATGAACCACCCCACCCATTTTTAGTTATGAAACTGACTTTGAAATTTACAATTGACAATACCTGTTTCTTTAGATTTAAGGAGTTCCTTTCAAGTTTCAATGAGTTGTTTAAAAATTCAGTCTATTTGAAGTTCAGCTCCATATTCAAGCTCATTTAAAGTCTCCTGGATGATTCAGACTCTCTCAATGCTTCATCTAAGGTTCTACCACCTTATCCTGCCGTTGATGGCATGTGGGTAATAAGAAGAGATAATTGAGTGTTAGCTGAGGAACAAAAGCCTTCGATTCACACTCTGCCTGTGGACGCTGTGGTCCATGTAGCTGAGTGACAGCTCTGGTCTATAGCTGGTGAGTAGTTAGTTAGATGCGGGTTGTCCCAACTGGTCTTCTGGGAAGAGTGCCACTATTCCAACAGTCTGGTGATTCCATGTTTGTCTAAATATTTCTAACCTCTACTCACCCCTGACTGTCCTGTCTGCCTTTAGCAAAGAAAGGAAAGGAAAAGCGTCCACGCATCTCATTCCTTGCTCGGATTCTATCAGCCTCTTGGCACCAATGAAACTGAACTTTCTGTCTGACCTGTACCTTCCTATTCCAGTTCCCTTACATAAAAACTCCATATCAAGTCCAGCAAGCCCTCCTTAGAACATAGTAAAGGGTATAAGGAAATAATTTAAGAAAGTGTTTTATCTTTGAACATACCTGATTTCCAAGCTAATTCTCTTGCTGAGTAGTCAAAAATACAAACTTGAATGTTAGAATTGAATGGGAATTCTTTATATTTTTTTCCCCTCCCCACTCAAGAGAGCTTTCTCAGAAAGAATATAGACAAGGCTAGATACCTGGAAATCTGAAAGAAAACATTAATAAATATAAAAATATCATCCCAATGTCAAAGAGAGGGAGAACTTTACATCCCCAAGAGCACAACATGGGAAAATCACCGTGGGGATTTTCGTAGAAGATGAAAGCTGTTTAAAAGTACAAGCAGTTAAGAAAATGAAAACATAAATAAGGTAAACATTTTCAAAATATGTATCTCACAAAATATTGGTATCCAAAATATACAAAAAAATTAAGCTCAACAATAAAAAAATAAAAAAACTAATTCCAACTCTGGGTGAAAACACAGGGAAATGAAAGGTGAAATCACAAATCTAAGTATAATTTGAATTTTATATGGACAAAATAGTCTATACTGACTAAATCTATTAGCCTTGTGATTTTTTTATTTTGCAGAAAAAAACCATCTTCAGTTGAATAGGTATTAGATCTCTTTCTAATAAGGACTATCATTTTTTGAAGGGAGAAATAGCAATATTATTCTAGATTCCAGACAGTCTTTATATGTAGTAAGGTTAGACATGCTGGCATTTATCTTTTCACCAAACCAGAAAATGAGGTAAGTTTTCATGACAATCCTACCAACAGGGCTTAGGTCTCCTATTCTGAAAAATCCCATTAAACTTAAATTTTAAATAACTACATCTCTGTACGCTTTTATAATTTATAATATACTTTATAGTATCTTCAATCAATTAGCTACACTTACATGAACTGTAAAATTAGGTCTTTACTTCTGAGCGACTGGTGTTCTCTGAAACTAATAATCTCCATTTTCTTACAACTTTGTGTGTCTATGTATATATCCAATTTCTGTAAGCTTCACTATGAGAAATGATGAAGTCATTTCTAATCTCTTTTTCAAAATCCTTATTAACATTTCTCTTCAGTGTTTTAAGTTTTGGGGATCAGAAACAGAAATTTTCTGAGGCATCAAATAGGCAGATTTTAAGTCAGGCTAGAAAATTTAAGTTTTAAGTTAAGCTAGAAAAAGGATCAAAGGTAAGACAGTTTATTAGTGTATAGTGCTTGTCATTGAATGAAACAATATCTAATAGCAAAATAACTAAGTAAATATACATTCCTATGTGGCATTGGATAAAAGAAAGAATTTCACTTTTTTAGATAGAATGAGAACTTACCTTCTAATAATTATAAACAACTAGTGAAGAAGCAATAAAGATTATACAGTCCTTCCTGCTTCCCTAAAGGAAAGAGCATGGACATGATTACCTACTTCTTTGTCCATCTTTCAGAGGCAGGCAGGCCCTCTTTGGGGTTGGATGCCAAGTAATTGATCAAGTCAGAGACTAAGTTTAAAGACACAAATGGGCCATGAAAGAACAGTAAGCACAGTCGAAGAGCTTCACTCTTGTCCCATTTATGGATATCCATGAAAATAAGACAAATTAGCCAATGATTTTTTTCTTTTTTTTTTTTTGGAAACCCTAATGGAAAAAAAAAACTGACACCAACAATAGAGGAATGAGGGATACAGGTCATAAATGGTGCTTTAGTACATTTTCTTTCTATTCTTCTAAATCAATGACTCTAGCATACAGGTGGCAGGTAACAGTCACTGGGGAGTTTAACACTACAGCCCTCACCCAAAAACCTTGAGAGCACCGTAGTTATCACAGACACTGTGGGACTGTCTCACAACCACAAAGTAGGCTGAAGTGGAAAAAAGTTTGATTATGGAATCTTCAAAAAGATGAACCTCTATGAACTCCTCCATTCCATAGAAGTTCATCCTTTCAAAGTAGCATTTACTGTCTAAAGTGGTTACATAAATTTCAAAACTGCTTTAGTAAATAATTCTACTTTGAAAATAATGAATAGAAAAGTATATTAAATACCTTCAGTTAATAGCATCTGGGGCAATTAATCTGGTAGGGCACTCACACAAATCTTAGACAAAGTAGTAGATGCTGACAGTCTCTAGGTATGAACTATAGAACCCATATTGATTATTAAATATTAAAATACTACCATGCTACTTGGCAACTAGCCATTTCCCTAAGGCCTAAGTGTTCTCCTCCAACCCCTGTTATGCTAATTCCTCTCTCAAACTTATCCATAATCAGTAAATGAGGCTTGGCACAGCAAGGGGGCTCCCCCAGGATTCTGCTCTAAGACAACAACTCTCTCCCCAGAACCGGCATCTCTTCTGGCATCCATACCAAATGCCAAACAGGCTATTGAATATTAGGTTAAATATTTTTTAATGCTGCTTAGAGGAAAACACACAACATATGTAATACCACACTCTAACAGTCTATTAGGTAGTCTATTAGGTAGCAGTCTATCCTGCTAATGAAGAAACCAGAGGAAAACGTTTTCCATTTTTGACATCCAGAGGTCTTCATAAAATACAAATGTGACAGATAAGAAAGTATTACAGTGGGTATAAATTCATTTGATCCTCACCTCTGCCCCAAATTATTTTCTACCCAGTCTGAGCTAAAATGTCCACTCTGTGCTCTGTCCAGAAGCATATTATACAGATTATCTACATATATGATATATATTATACAAGACTATGCTAATCTTAATCTTTGCTTAAGAACTTGGGCAGAGTTAGGATCTTTAGGTATGGAGACTGTTAGTTAATCCCCATATATATTTTGCTTCCTACTGACATGTTTTCCTAACACTCGTAATGCTTTACCGCTTTTGTTGTTATCACTGCAGACAGGACAGAGCTTTAATGCATACTCTCTCTCCTAACTAGAGCTCTGTGGTTCCTTCTCTGTCACAGTCCCTTTCTGTCTGTGATGCCAGGAATCAGCCCATTCCATTGACTACAACCATAAGCGTTTAAACCTCTTTGGGCAGAAGGAAACACTTTCTGCTAACAGAGAAGCTGAGAGAGGTAACCTCTTCTAGGTACCTCAGAATTATACTCTTTGGTAATTTCTTGCACAGAACAATTGCAACTTCAGGAAGGTGAGTGACATCAGATCTAAAAGTCCCTTGTTCTGTCTTGTTTCATTCAGATTCAGATTTAAGGGGAAACTTTTCAGAAACTTCATGGATTTCAGTAAGACGATATTTTCACCAGTCTATAGAAGATACAAATTTGAAGACTGGTAGAGGATTAAGTATAAACATACATTAACAGTAATTCTACATTGTCAATAAAGTGTGTTCATGTTTGTAGCATGTTCAGTCCATTAGATTAATGATAGTCATTATATTAGCAACATCACACTGGGTTTACTCCAGGGTCATGGTAAAGGAAGGTGACACTGCATGTTTGTTAGCCAAATAAAAGAATATCCAGAACTTTTTAAAAAATAGAATTAATGGCATTCAGACTTTGGAAAGCTTTAAAACCTTCAATGTATGTTTTAAATGACTTCTGAAATATTTTATCTTTACCTTTAATGTTTAACTAGCTGTAAAGTTGTAAATTCCACTGTATTATACATATTGACATTTTCAAATAAAATGTATATACTAGCGTTAAATACATGCAATGAAATCTTAATACCAATGTGATTTGATAGCCATCAACATCCAATTAAAATTTATGAACAAACTTCTCATTAACAATTGAACATTTGATTTTGTTCCTTTCTTTCCTTAAAAATCATTTTTCCCATTCAACTGCTCCTGCAAAATTTAATATCTATTTTTCTGTAAAAGTTTTTTATTGATCACCCAAAATGTCTGCAATGTGCAGATAATTCATACATGTAAAAACATGTATGAAATTGATAATATATTTTTATTTCTTCTGAGTATATTGCTTCAATGGTCTAAAGCATTTTTCTGGATTAACTTGTAAACACAATTATTAATAATGCACATTTGATGAAAACAACTTAAGTATATTATAGTTTTTTAAGGTTCTAACACAAAAGGAAAAAAAAAAAAAAACCTTGCAAAATGCATTTCAGACTAGGGTCAGATCTACACAACTTTGATTAAAGGAGTATTCCCTGACACCAATAAAAAGAAGTAGCTCTTTCTTTAATTCCCCAGAGATTTTTAAACTAAAGAGCAATGTTGCAAAAAGCAATTGCTTTTTATATAAAGTTGGAAATGGACAGTTGTGAAATGAAAGATAGAAAATGAGATCCAGGTCAAGTTCTTAGGCAGTTCATTTTTAGGAAGGAGTACTTAGAGAGGCTGAGGATCTGGAAATTGATTCTCTTAAAATACACATCTGTTCTAATTTGAATATCACTGCATTAGACTGCTCTGAAGATTACTGATTTGTTCTCAGCCAGTCTTCAGTCAGTAATGGGACTTTAGGAAAATCAGAAAGAAATTTGAAGGCAAGTGTCTTAAGTTTCAATAAACCTGATAAATTCCCTAAAAGTCGTTTGACATTTCTGGCTTGGAAGAACAGTTACTGATGAGTTAGAAAACTATGAGGACTGAGCTCTTGCATGACAGAGTCATTTGCAAATGTATCTTTATCTTGGGAAAAGCAGTTTTAAATGCCATGGTCATTTATTAATAACACTGTGAAAGAGAAAGTTATCCCAATCTCGGGAGGAAAAATGATGATAGCTAGATCTTTTTTTCTCTATCATGGAAGACCATTTTCTAGTAAGCACTCATCTGATACTTGCAGGGACTGTAACTTTGTCGTCACAGCATATTTGCCTGGGAGTCCAAAACTGCAAAGACTCATTTAGTTTACATTCCTGGCAGGGAGGGGATGGACTAACCTACAGAAATAAGAGAGGAGTTTTGAGTTCATAGCCTGAAAGAAAAATTAACCCCGGTTGTTGTAACAATGCTGCCACTATTTTATTTTGCTATCTGTACATTTACATCTTTTTCCTGGAAAGACATTCCCATACAATCAATTCTTTTTGTTAATGGTTCTCTCACTAAGAACTTTAATAAAATTTGGACATAGCCTACTCCTTATTTATGTTAGATGGGTTTTTTTTTAATTACATTTAAGGTCATTCTGGTTCTGAATCAGATAATTATTTCTTGATAACTAAGTCATAAAATCCTGGCTCCACACACATCCAGGATGGCCAGGAAGGTAGTCTCTTACTAGTTGTTTAATCTGATATCCTTACATTTAGATTTACTTGTCAGAGGAAATCTAATGGACCAAATGTCTTGCTTGACACATTCCTAATTCTTTCTCACTAGACTGAATTGAACCATGAAGGCAAACAAAAGTAGGTGATTCACTTATAATAATCATCTCATCCCACAGAGTGTATGCTTTTCTCCACAACCACATGGAAGGTTGTGGTCGTAAGCATCAGCTTCACAACAGACTGCAGACATGGAGATCTAGCAAGAAGGAAATACTCTGTAATCCATAAATTCCTTGAAGGCTGTTAGATTTCTACGCCAGAGTGACTGCAGGAGATGAAGACAGTCTATCAAATGCCAGTGTGATGATTTCTTTTACTTGAAATATCCTTACTAATCTTATCCCCATGGATAAGATGCAAAAGCCCATCCTGACTCATCTGGGGCATGCCAGGGGTACCTTCATCATTAAACAGCTCAAAAGTATGACTTCTCGAAGTTCTCCAGGTTTTTCTCCTACCTTCCTAACCATCTTACTTTCTTCTTCCTTTGAAGACTGTGTACCCATCCATCAACTCCTAAACCTCAAACCTTAATTGTTCTATACTGAAAAACGTGTGTCTTTAGTCAAGATCCTTCTCAGCACTAATGCTTCTAGGTGTTTCAACCCCAACATGCCCAAAATCGAGTTCAGTATCTCACTCTACATGTCCTCTTCCTCCAGTGTCCCGCTCCTGGTAAAAGAAACGATCATCCCATGCAAGTATTTTCTTCACTGCAGCCAGAGTTGCCACTTTAAAATGCAAATATGATCATTTCACTCTTGTTAAAAATTAATCAATGACTTCCCACTTCTCAATGACAAAGTCCAAAATCATGACCGAGGCTCACAAATCTTCCCTGTTCTGGCTTACTTCTCTGGCCTCATTCCCCATTTCTCATCTTCACCCATATTTCAGTTTGCTCAATAGCTCATCTGCCCCTCCTGGTCCTCTCTCCATCCTGCTGTGCTCTACTCTGTGCCCTGGGTGGCTGCATCTGTAGAGACAGCATCAATGCACTCCCTTGCTGTTAGGTTATTGTTTTTGGCTCAAGGAGCCTACAGATATCAGAGGGAAGGAGGAACACAAGGTCAGAATAGATGGTCTCCCAGCTTCCTCCCTTTGACTGGGGTCAGAGCTATAATGCTTTGATTAAAGGAGGTTGCTGAAACTGGCATAAGTTGACATTGACCCTCTATCACAAGGTTAGCTCTTTAAGACAGCTCCCTCTAAACAGCCTCTCCAGTAATCATTCCAGTAATCATTCATTCCCTTCCCTTTAAGATCTGCAGTGATGCTAGATGCTTCATATGTTCCCTATCACCCTCACTACACTTGTATAACTATGCCATATTAAACTCTCCTCATAGTCTGCAATTTTGGTGTGCACAAGTTTTCTGCTGGGACCATGACTGCCATCAGCTCCTAAAATGTGCCTACTTGAACTTAAATGCAATTTTTTCAGTGAGACCTCTCCATCCCCTTATATCAGGAATAACAGCCTGCAGTACTTCAACACCCAGTACTTCCTAGATCGGCACCCTGCATGCTGAATGGCCCACACTGGTGAGCCACTGGTGAGCATTGGCGGCACCATCTCTGTCATCAGGGACTGAATCTGTCTAGTTCACCACCATAACCAAAAAGCTCGACCAGGGATCTGGAACATAGTGAATTCTCAATAGTGATTTGTTGAATTTGTAAGTGAATGGATTGAATGAGTGAATGAGCCAACTTTTATTCAAAAAATAACGTTGTAGCAGAAACATATAAAGCAAAGTTTGTTGGAAACATAAAGATAACTTGATGATATATTATTACTTTAATATCTCTTTTTAGAGCTAAAAAGAGAAATAAAAAGATGAAAAATAACCTTGATACACACAAACATGCACACATTTATGCAGCTTGGAAAATTTACCAAAACATGAGCAGCAATAGCTCACACTCCTGTATGACACATAAGAAAGTTTTCAAGAAAATAAATCCTAAGAATTCTCATCATAAGAAGAAATCCCCCCACCCTTTTTTTTTTTGCTATTCTGTTTATCTGTCTGTGTGAGGAGATGGATGGCAGCTTAACCTACTGTGGTCACCCTTTCAGTGTATGCAAATCAGAGCTCCACGCTGCACACCTCAAACTAATCCAGTGGTGTGTGTCAGTGATTTCTCAATAAAAATGGAAAGGTTCATAAAAGCTACATTCTCTGAACACAATGCAATAAACCTAGAAATTAATAATTAAATAGCCAATAAATGAGTAGAAAGGGAATTAACCACTGATGATATTCTAAATAATATCCTGGTCAAAGATCTAGAAGTTAAAATTGCAGGCAATTAAATATTAACACTAATGATAGCACTACATTAAAAAAAACTATGGATTTGTTAAAAAACAATGCTTATAAGAAAATGTATAGACTTGAATATATTTATTAATAAAGAGTAAAATAAAGTCATTTTCAATTCAAGGGTTTTTGAAATAAGAAAATTAAACCAAAATAAAGGAGCAAAGTCTAATAATAAAAGGAGGAATTAATTTATAAGCACCATGAAAATTAGAATTTACATAAAAAACTAAGAGTACTAGAAAACTTAAGAAAAAAGAGAAAACACAAATACACATTTAGAATGAAAAAGGTGATAAAACCTCATCTAAGGAAGAAATGTTTTAAATTGTCAGTTAATATTCCCAGTTATGTTTTTTGTTAACCACACCATTCTTAACACTGTCTCACAACCCATCATCCTCACTGCATTTTCTGAAATGGCCTTTAAATCTATCTAAACATTATAGTGTTCTGCAGACCCAGCTCCTCCAAAGAGGCTGCATTAACTTCCTTCAGTTTTCTATAATCTCTTTCTCTTTTGAATTTATATTGAGCAGCCTATACTTTAAAAAAAAAAAAAGCAACTCTTTCACTGTTCACTTTTGCTCTCTGCATGTTATTATAATCTTTCTGGCAACTCCATTAAGAACAAGAGTAGATGTTTTAAATCTATTTAGTCCTCCCATCTCATCATTTATCATGCTAGTTGTTACTTGGTGTACTTGTTGACTTTTATTTCTTGTAATGTCTTTCTTTTTTTCCACAAAGAGAAAAATCAGTGTTAGAGAAAGTTTATAAAACTGTCCCTATCAACAGCAATGAGTATAATGGGTAAAAATTATCGTCCCCAAATCCTAAATAGAAGCCTGAAATACACAGAAAAGCAGAGAGAACTAGGCACTGGCCAAGTAGTTAGACAGTTGGGTTGACCCCACTCCATCCTTCAGCGACTGAGTGATCATAAGCTTATTACTTATCTCTTATAAGCCCGACTTTCCTCTTCTGTAAAATGCAGATGTTCTAAGGATCAAATGAGATTATTCCTTCCCTGAGCATTGTGCTTGGCATGTAGCACCGCTCAATACATACTAGTTATTATTATCTTATCTTTTTTTTAAGATTTATTTATTCATGCATACAAGAACCAGGGTACAGGCCAGATGGGGGGAGGGTGAGAGGATTCACCAGAGACAGAGCTAGGAGCAGAACAGGCAGAATGACAAAATACACTGCTGAGGGGAACAGCGGGCAACACCGGCGGTGGGTGGGGGGGTGTGGGGGAATCGAAACTGCACTGCCAAGGCCTTAGAGAGCTTCACAGTGCTGCGCTCAACCGCCTGCGCCACTAGGGGAGGCCCTATTAGTATCATATCTTGTTTTTTTTTCCCATAACTTTGCATGTAGATGTGTGAGGAACACACATCACATGTGTGATGGTGTTCTCCAAGAGTTAACATGTACAGAAAGGGAACACTGCTTGCAGGAAGGCAAGATTACTCATAGATTAACCCAGCTCATCAGAAGTGGCTACTCATGGTTTAGAGACATCCAAAAGAAAGGAAATCCGGGCCTCCCCTGGTGGCGCAGCGGTTGAGCACTGGGCTGCGAAGCTGCCCCGCAGCCTCTGCAGCACCGGTTCGATCCCCCGGCCCCAGGGCAAGGGTCCCACATGGCGTGCAGACCTCTCCAGCTGCCCGCTGCTCCCCTCAGCAGTGTATTCCGTCACTCTGCCTGTTCTACTCCCCACTCTGGCTCCGATGAATTCTCTCACCCTCCCGCGATTCTGACTGTACCCGGTGCTTGTATAAATAAATAAATCTTTAAAAAAAAAAAAAAAAAGAAAGGAAATCCTTCGTAGGCTCTCAACCCCTACCTATAGTACACACAGTTGAGAAAATCTGCTTGTGTTGAGCATCTACATTATGTCCACTCAGAACAGCAGCTGCCTCCTGTGAGAAGATAAATTCTAACCATGTGGCATGAATGGGGGCTGCCATCTTAGCACCGTAGACACTCCGAGTGACCCAGGAGTAGTCACCTGACCCGAGTCAGTCAGCCTGTACAAACCCTGCTGCAGTCACACATTGACCCCTGGAGAAAAACTCAATTCAGACTAAGGTCATCAAAATTGTATCCCAGAATTTTTAAATTTGGAATGTGAAAGAGAGATCCTCAGTCCTCCTTTGATGCCTACACTGAGAGATGAACTCCAGAAAACGTTTGCAGTCTCGTCTCCTGCTTTGTGGTGGAATCTGTTCTGAATGCACGACGTTGATGCACGAACGTGTGGTATAAGTGTTGGGGGGAAGGGATGCCCTGAATGAACTCCACAGACGGGTCTCACGCCTTTTCACCAGTTTTCAACGTGCTATTGGGGTTCTGGCTCAGTAGAACTGGTAGGACGCATTCACCAATTTATTTCCCTCTCTCCCTAAGTTATTCATTTCTTCATTTCCCCTTCTTTTGTAAATAAACCCTTTATTAATCTTTTCGTGTGTGCCTGCAGTTGAGCCTTATTATAAGTCCCTATTAAGCATGCAGATGAGGACCCACAGTCAGGCAACCCATTGCATTTCGGGGTTGCCCTGTAACAAAAGGAAAATCTTTGCAGGATTCAGTTCCCTGGCTCCCTGAGTACCTGCGGTCCATATATCAATAACTTTTATATTCGCCAAGGTCATGAGTCAATGCATTTCTCTTCTTGTCTACAGTTATTTAAATGATATTTCTGTCACCTTATAAATGTCCCAACTACATGTGATTTTTAAGGATTCATTTGCTAAGAAATCTTCAAAAACACCTTGCTCCCTAACAAAAAGCAAGTTCCTTCTTTGTACACAATTCTATATTGGTTCCTTTCCCTATATATCCTGAAGGGGGCACTGTTTCCATTTATACACAAAATATAAGTTCTGTCCAAAGCTTTTTTTTTTTTTTAACAAAATAAAGGAACTGAGAGAATTGCATGAGGTGTTTCTAATTGGTTGGAACATCTGTTGAAAGCGTGTTTCTGTAGCAAGAGAAAAAATTACCATAGTTGGAGATCCCTGGCCAACTTTCAAGACACCTAAGTCTGAGTTCTCAGTGAATTGGACAGAAAAAATAAAATGAAGAAGCTATTAGCAGCGATTCTGTGGCTTCAAGTAGACTGTGAGTTGGGGGTTTATTGGAAAGGGAAATATGGTGATAATGGAACTGTCCATACAGCTTTCAGGGGTGGAAATGAGGTTCAGTGTAGCTCATTGAGGTGCCCTGGGTAGGAATGGGATACGGGGACAACCAATGAATTCCTTCTGGAATGTTCTCTTTGGACAGGGCTAATCGGAGAGGTGAAAGTGGAGCAAAACCCTCCATCACTGAGTACCCAGGAGGGAGAAAACGGTACTATCTACTGCAATTATTCAAGTGCTATTTCAGGCGCTCTGTACTGGTACAGACAGGATCTGGGGAGAAGCCTGGAATTTCTGTTTTTATTGGCATCTAATGGAGCAGTGAAGCATGAAGGACAATTAACAGCATCGCTGAATACCACAACCCGCCTCAGCACCCTGCACTTCTGGGCCACTCAGCAGGGTCTCTCTGCCACCTATTTCTGTGCTGTAGACACACAGTGGCCTACTAAGACTTTCAGTCTGCACAAAAACCTCGGGGGTCCCACACTCCCCTGCTGTGGGGACTGCAGCTGTGAGGCTTAGCTTCCTGACTCTGCATCTCTTTCTGCAAGGAAAATTCTGAAATGAATGAGAAAAAGATAGTGCTTTTTAACTTTTATTTTCTTTACTGTGGAAATGTTCTTAAAAGGAAATGTATTCAGGATGGACAAAGTCCTCACCATGACTTTTCTGAGACTATGATGTCTCCTCCTTTACTGCCTCATAGTCAAAATCCATTAGTCTTCCATTACAGAATGATTCACATTCAGTGCAACTGTCACAAATAATTCCTTTGAAATATGAAAGCATTATTTGTTTTATATATGGCTGTAACATGTAGCTTTTACCAATGGGGGTGGGGGATAAATGTTTCATAAAATAATAGTCTGTCTGAGAAGCTCCTTATCTAGTTTTTCCTTATAAAATATTAACTGTAGTTGTCAGATAACAGCCATGCAATCTAGATACGTATATATTACATTGTGTGAAGAGTCTTATTATAAGACTATAAAAGAAAATTAAAAGCTACTTGAAAAGACCTGAACCCACACTATTGAAATAAAACTCAGGCATGTACCTGGTCTACAAACCCAGGATAAAATGTTTCTTTAATTTTTCCAGCTAATTGTTGAATGACAGCCTGCCAAGTAAGCCTTCTGGAGGTTTTCCCCACACCCAGCCCTAAGGTGTCTAAGAATCTGGGGGGCTTAGGCAATTCGAAAGGAGTCACTCCAGCTTCACATCCTCACAGTAGCCCTCCCAGTTGGCTCCTGCCTGGTCTTTTGCTGACATCCAGTCTCCCCAACGGTCTGCAGTCCCGGAAGGGTGACCCCATTCCTTCAGTGGCAACTTGAAGGGTGCTTCCTGCCTGAGCCCCGTGCTTGTCAACTCAGCCCACATCTGCTAGACACAGGGCAACATGGGTGGACCTTAAGGGCATTATGCTTAGTGAAGTAAGCCAGAGAAAGACAAACACCATTTAATTTCATTCACACATGGAAGATAAAGAATCAAAGGAACAAACTAAAGAAAACAAAAACAACCCCTTAGATTCTGACAAGAGAATGGTGGTTCCCAGAAGAGGGAGAGAGGTGGGGTTAGGTAGAATTGGTTGAGGGAGTTGACTGGAGTTGACCGGATGATGGTAAATGGAAACTAGACTTTAACAGCAGGCTTGGTATACATACAGATGTCAAGGTGTGAAGCCATACACTTGAAACATGGTGCTGTAAACTAATGTGACTTCAATAAAATAAAACAAAGCACTGAAAGATCTGAGTACACTCCTTTTACCCAATGACAGTAAGTTTATACAATGCCCTCTCAAGGGAAGATATTCTTGGTAACCCCTGAGTATCTTATAGCCCACCCCAATCTACTGAGGACACGCCAGTGATTCAAGGCTGCTTTATCCCCAAAATGAGACTCTCTGAGGTGACCTATACCAGTTTTCTAGAAGAGGCCAGATATAATGATTCCATAGTGCCAACATTTCCTTTCTGAAGAGATGGAAATCTCTTCAGCCTCAAGGACTATAAGTGATTTTCTGGAATTTTCATACTAAATAACAACACTCCCCAAACATTATCACTGCTATATGCATCTGTGGGAAAAAATGAATTAAGCATAATTTAGTACAGCAAAATAAAACATTAAATTCTTTCTTAAAATTATTTTATTTTGTATATTCTTTACATTATTTTTCATTTTTGTACAATGTATGCATTTTCATTTCGGTTATAGTCCCCGTGAAATTCTTACCACCCATTCATTCACCTGTGAACTGTATCACCATGGTCCCTTGTGCCCTTCCCTCCCCTGTTTTGATCCTACGCCCTTCTCCCCACCCCCACCCAGAATGTCCCTGGTTTATAGTTGCCTGTTGATTTTGATTTTTACTTTATTATAATTACTTTTTTTTCCTGATCCCTTATTTGGATCCTCTGCATTCCTCCTATAAGTGAGACCATCTGATGTTTTTCTTTTTCTTTGTGGCTTATTTCAGTGAGCATGATCTCTTCCAGCTGCATCCATGTTGCTGCAAATGGCATGAGTCTATCTTTTTTGAATTGCTGAGTCATATCCCATTGTGTATATATGCCACATCTTCTTGATCCAGTCATCTATTTTTGGGTATTTGCATTGTTTTCATACCTTACCTATTGTAAATAGTGCTGCAATAAACATAGGGGTGCAGGTGTAACAAAACATTAAATTCTAATCTCTACGCTAAGACTGATAAGAACAACTAGTTTAAGGGCAAAGAAAGTGATAGCTACTTTGGTATAACCTAGATTTACATTTTTCTCAGTCTTGCTGCTTGTCCCATAATATTCTTGTCACAAAAACGTGCAATCGGAGGTCACTCCTTAGTTCAACAACCCTTGTGAAAATCCAGAATGTTTCTGGTGTTTGCTTATACACTTTCTCAAACTCATACTATAAACTGATTATTGAAATCAATGTCAATTCTGTATTGTTTTAGAGGCTTTGCCTCCCTCCAGTTGCTCTGCCAAATGCCCGTGCCTGCATTTCTTCCTTCACAGCAACATTGGCACCATTTCATAGCTCTGCTCAGCCCTTGCCAGCGGAGTCTGTGTCCTGAGCCTGCTGGTTTGCTCTGTTCTTCTTTGTGTGGTCACACTTCCTAATGGCCTGGGTTCATCACTAACTGAAGTCCAAGCTCAAATCCCATCCCTCCAACATGCAGAATTATAGACCTCATGACACTTTCTTGTCAGTAAAAGCCTCACGGGCCACCAAAAGTCAGGGATTTTATTTCTTGACTGTTGTAGCTGCAAGAGTGCTTGTCTCTATAACTTGCAATCCACTTTCTTCCTCTTTCAGGAATCCATAAGGAGCAAAGCATGGCTATAAATAATAAAAATCAATATGTCTATACTGTACATTTAATTTGAAATTTCAATCCCAAAATAAAAATTTGAAAATAGAGTATCAACACAGCAGGACCATTTTGTCCAAGGGCACCAGTGCTTTGGCCTTTTGTTCTTTCCTTATATTTTCCCATTGGAGCTTCTTGGTGAAAGAACGTGATTTCTATTTGGGCTTTATCACCCCACCTGGTGATAAAGAGCATAGTAGTCCCAACATATCGACTAGGGGGATCGGAGAAACGATTCTATAAGAGAAATAAATGTTGAGTAAAAAGATCCCTAGTCATCCCAAATTCACAGTGACTCAGTGGCCCCAGCTGTGCTGAGTTACAATGACACAAGAGTCAGTTCCATTCAGTCAGTTCCATCTATGAGCTCAAGCAGCTCATAGATACCATCAGGAAATGCAGAGACTGAGGCACAAATTACTCACCTCAGAGGTTTCACTGTGGCTACCTGAGCGAGAGCAAACACACACAAGAAAACAGAAAGAAGATCTCTGAAAATCGGGCCAACTGCAATCACATAGACTTCTGTGAAATAGTCAGGAAAGGACCCCGTGGCTAATTTGGTAACTTTTGAAAGAGAAAAGTTGAATAAGAAGGCCCATAAGGGAAAAAAAAAAAAAGAAGAAGAAGGCCATAAGGAAACTTCCTTTATGGGAGCACATGAGAATTTTAACACATTTTAGTTTGGGGGGAGTGTCTCCCCTCAGACTGGGGAAAGCTGTGGAAGAGTGAGCAGCGCTACGGAAACACCAGCCTTGACCATCGCTGGAGGTGGAATTCATTATTTTCTCTCCTCCACCATTTCTGCACCTATAAGATGGGGCCAACTTTCTCACCCTGGTGATCATTTTGGAAAAATAAGATGCTCACTGTGAAACTGACAGACATTTAACAAAATTGTGCTTTAAAAAAATGTCAATTTGTGTTTGTCCCTTGGTCATAGGAATTGTGACTTCATGCTGAGGCCCTTTGAATACAGTGGCAAGCTCCCAAATACATAGGAATGCCGGCTAAAGAAGTTCCAGGGTGAAATCTCAGGAAAATATATTCTTCAGCTCTTATCTGAATATACCTCAAGATTCTGCCCGAGAATCTTAAATCCAAAGATTATAATATTTTTTTCTATGTAATCTACCAGTTTGTTCTTCCTCTTTATCCATTTTTGTTTTTTATTTTGCTGGATTATGAAACATACTTAAGCTTTGTCCTTTTCAGCATAGATAAGAACAAATTTCACTGTCAGGAGAATCGTAAGAAATACCCAAATGAAATGTTATATGAAAATAATTGACATGTTTTCCTGTTCCACCCAGCTTGTCCACTGATGGACAAGCCCTAAACAGTACCCTCAGATACAAGTTCCATCAGATTTTTCTTCAAAACTTATAGAAAAATAATAATCTCAATTTGATAAGGCTTTTAAGTGAAAATAACCCAGAAATTACAATACCATGTAAAAACTGACCTTAACATTTTAACATTTGAACCCTCCTAAACAGCAACGCATTAAAAAATAACTTATTTCTTCAAATTGCCCCAGAATCTTCACAGGCTAATCAGCATCCACAGCAATTTGCTGGCTGGTTAGAAGGTCAGCCGCAGCAGTACACAGACTAAAAGCTCCTGACATCGCTCAGAACCTACAGCACTGACTATGATAACTTCCATATTCAGACAAAATGGGATTTGACTTGAAAAACTGACTTAGTTCCATATTCCTTTGAGGCAAGCAGAGACTCCACTCTTACAGATTAGGCTGGAAAAACTGTGACCTCATGTTTATAAATATTCATAATGTAGCTGAATTTCAACTTTCTTGAACTGCTACCCAAGCAAGTTTCCTTGTTAATGACAGCGTGTCCAGAGATGTTATTTTACATTGATGAACTCAATCCCTCTATCGTTACATAATCAGATGACATGTTTTATATCAGATTTCCTATAACCTTATTTGACAGCATATCTCTACATGCTGATTCCCGTGAAGAAAACAGGTCACAAGCCATCCATTCAGGATAGGAAACCAGTCATTGCTCAATCCAATCAAATCTACTAAAGAAACAAATTTCCACTTGAACCCCCAAATCTCTAATTTACTAAAGAGAGCTCTTGGATTTTGAAGACTTTTCTTAAGATCAAGAACATCAGCTAAACCATAGTAGGTGAATATGACTCAAACACATTAAAAAAAAATCCATAAATTTGAATTTTAAAACAAAAATATAAGTTCTTCTCACCCTTCTTATTGACCCCTTTCAAATTTACAAGTACACAGATATGGTTTTCCTAGCATCACTTCACTGAAAATGTATCATTACCCTAAAAGCTACAGTGCAGGCCTTCAGAGCTAACCAAGCTGGTTTTCAGCGTATAATGATGTAGAAAGAAAATAGAATCAGGTGACAATTTCCAACACACCAACTCAAACTAAATCAAGTATGTTCACACCAGAGGGACCTCCAGGGATGTTTCTGGGGATGCTAATTCCAGCTTCCAGCAGTTGTTGCTGATGACCAGAGCTTCTACCAACAAGAAGTTACAGAGACAGAACTAAACCAAGATAACCATTAGAATCTGATTGCAGAGTCAAGGCTACCCAAAGGGGAGGGTGGGTAGGAAACAAAAAGGGAGGGGTCCCAGTGGTCTACGGTGGAGGATTATGGGTGTTTGGTGGTGGGTGTGGTGTGATAACATACCTCTGAAGAGGTGGGATCCTAGACCCCTAAAACATATACAATATTATATGTCACTTTAATAAAAAATGATACAATTAAAAAATTCCATAAAACACTCAGGATTGCATCAGTAGCCACAGCCACTTACTGTAAGGATTATGAGAAGAGAAATTTTCCTCAATTATGCTATTTATGTCTCCCAAAATGCATTTAAGATGAACAAGTCTCCTCTGAATATGTCTTCCATATTCTTTCCTTTTGAAATGCATGTTTTTTTTTCTTTAATTTTGTCTTTGCTCCAAGGTTATCTAGAAGTTCATTTCTTAATTTCAAAAGAGTTAACACTTTTCAACTTTTTATTAATTTTAATGTGAATTGAATTATGACCAAGGAATGTATCTCTAAAAGCTTTACTTTTAAAAAAGCAGTTGAGGTTTACTTTGAGGTCAAGGATATAATCAGAATTTATTTAATTTGAAAGTTATGAATTTATATATGCCTGTATATCTATACACTCAACTATTTTTGATTGTATCATAAAATTCTTCTGCATCTTTGTTTTGTTTTCTATTAAATCTGTCACATTCTGAAAGAACAGTTGAAATCTACTTAGTTTATCAAGTTCTTCTTGCAAATAATTTTTGTTTCATTTATTTAGCATTGGTGTTTTTGGTGTGTATGATTTATGGCTTAGAACTCTCCATAAAATTTGTCTTTTTCATATAATTTCCAGGAAATTATCTGTTTCTTCTTGATATTTGTCATTATACAATATCCTTGTTTACCCTATGTGGTGCAGTGTCCCGCAGTAGCCATTTTGTGTCTCCCCCTCCTTTATTCTGCTTCGGAATAAAAACTATTTCTCAGACTTACTTGCAGGTAAGTATAGCTGTGAGCTAAATTTTGGTTAATGAAATGTGAATGTAAATGTCACATAACAGCTTCTAGGAATTTCTCTAAGACTCAACATGCAAAGTCTTCAGTCTCTCCCAGCTGTCTTAGCTCCCACTGGCTTTCTTGCTAGTGTTATTGGTCCTCCAATATCCAACCATATGCTTCAGCTGGTTTATGCACCATGCACCTTCCTTAGCTAGAGTCCCTTGGCAGACACAGCACCCCTCTATTCCCAGCTACCTCCCATGACCTCCTTCAGGCAAACAAAATATTTTCAGATATTTTTGGAAGACAGTATTTAAATAGACCATAGTGTTATTTCTATCCTGCTGTGATTGAAATATGTTGGAGTATATCATTTTGCAAAACTGTATCCTCTCAGAGTTTCAGATGCAAATAAGAGCTCAAGTTCCCTTTGTTTTGATAGCTAGTCTACCTTGTGGTTATTGTCATCAGCATTACCAGTTTTGTGAAGGTTTATGATAAAAACTGAAGGTTTTATGATAAAAACTTCCCTAAAACCTTGGACCCTGCTCTTGACATGCAAGTTTTAAAAAGGAAAAAATGATCAGGCACTTGACTTACAACTTAACAATGCTTTAATTTTAGGATATTTCCTCCTCTTGATGTGTTTAAGGTCTTCTTCAAAACACAAAGTCAAGAATTTGAGTCTTTGGTGTCATCAAATTCTTTGTTGATATTCCTTCCCTGGATCAGTAAGATCTAGCCTTATAATTTATGCAAAAGGGTCACAGAGAAGAAATAAATTTTAAAGAAGAAAATATGTCAGGCAATATTTGAAACTATTATTTCACTGCATAAAGAACTCTAGTAATACAATAGAATGACACCAGGCTTGGTGTCAGGGAGAATTCCTCTTCTTTTCAAACTCTTCTGTGAACCACATGCCCTTAGGCAAGTTGCAGAGTGTAGGCCTCATGTTTCTCATCAAAAAATGCAGGAAAATAATAACCACTTGTCAAAGTTTTTGTGACATTTAAAATGAGATGGAATATATATCAAGTCACAACACTCATATCAGACCTTCTAGAACAGTGTTTTTTGGAGGAAACTCACAAAGACGAAAGGACAGATGTGTGGTTTTGCCACCAGCAGCAGCAGCACACAACCTCACTTGGCGGGGCGCCAATGTCAGACCCTAAAACAGATCCCACTTCTGAGCCATGACGATGTTAAGCTGCATTGTCAGGAGGCACATTCCCCAGCTTAGGCTCTGGGCTCCAAACTCTGGTTATGACAACAAAAAGGAATAGAACCTGTGGCCTCCAGTCCTGATCTGCCGCCTCAGCACTTTCCCATAATTGAGTGACTTAGCTCTGCAAGATGCCAGCTCCTCTGGAAGACAAACCTGCAAGCTTACTCTTTCCTCCCAATCTGGGAAACCCATAAGCACTGTACTTAGTCCATACTTGGTCAAATATAGAATGAACGTGTGCGGCCAAGAAACAAGGTGCCGGTCCCTTTGTAGTGCAGAAAGCAGGTTCTCAGATTAATTAATTATTTATTCCACTCATGTTTATCAAATGTCCATACTCTACCAGGCTCTCTTCTAGGCACTTGAAATATGCGTTAGCAAAATGCACAAAGAGATCTAGTTTTATGGAGATTCTACTCTATTAAACATATGAAGTAAATTCACAGTATATTAGAAGATAAGTCTGTGGAGGTAAGTATCAAGCAGGAATCAAAAAGCACAAGATACCACCCCACACATGTTAGAGCAGCTATGTTCAAAAAGCACAGAAATATATGTTGACGAGAATGTATTGAAAAGGGAACTCAGGTTGGTGGGAATGTAAATTGGTGCAGCCACTGTGGAAAACAGTATGGAGATTGCTCAAAAAACAAAGGATGTTGGCCTAGGGGTAAAGTCTCAGTGCTGTTCACCACAATAGCCTGAGTTCGATCCTCAACCAGGGAGCTAACCCACATGGCGCAGCAGACCTCTCTTGTCTCACCCGCTGCTCCCCTCAGCAGTGTATTTCAGTCAGTCTGCCTATTCTGCTCCCCGCTCTGTCTCTGGTGAATCCTCTCTCATGCACCGCCCCCCACTACCATACCTCTGGCCTATACCCTAGTTCTTGTATGCATAAATAAGTTAATCTTTAAAAAGAACAAAGAATGTCTTAGTTACCTTATGACCCAGCTATTCCACTTCTAGGCATTTATCCAAATGTATGAAAACTCTAATTTGAGGAAACATATGCATCCCTATGTTCATTCAGCATTATTTACAATAGCCAAGGTACAGAAACAGCCTAACTGTCCATGGGCAGATGTTTGAGTAAAGAAGATGTGGCATCTATACATGATGGCATGCTATTTAAAAAAATATTTATCAGCTATTTAAAATATAAAATAAAATCTTGTCATTTTTAGCAATACGGTTGGACCTTAAGGGAATTATGCTAAAGTGAAGTAAGCCAGGAAAAGACAAATCCATATGCATTCACTCCTATGTAGAAAATAAAGACATAAAGTAAAGCCACATACAAAATAAAACCAAATTCTTAGGTACAGAGTATAGGTTGAAGGTTGCCCGATGAGAAGGGGGCTGAGAGGAAAATGGGTATATAGTGTTTCTGTCTGTATCATTCGTGTCTGTATGGTAATAGACAGAAACTAGACTTTCAGTAGTGACCTTGTTGTAAGGCACACAGATGTGGAATTATGGTGCTGTACACCTAAAATTTATATAATGTTATAAATAATGTCACTGCTATAAAACTTATTAATAAAAAAGCAATAAAGCAGAGTAAAGGGGTAGAGGTGCTTGGTGGAGCCACAGAAGGTGGCTCCTCTTATAATTTCAGGGCAGGTAGTAAGAACAGACTCACTGACCAAAACATAGTAGAGCAAATACTTGAAGGAGATGAGGAGTGAAAATTAAAGCTGTCTGGGGCGAGAGCTCTTTGCGCAGAGGAGAGAGTCCAGTCCTGAATTAGGAAGAACCTGATATGTTCAAAGACTCAGTGAAACAGGATAGATCTGGAAAATGTGTGCATGACCTGCCTTCCATTTAAAAGTATCACTCTGCCTGCTGTGTTGAAAACAGACTCCAGGAGGTCAGGATGAAAACAGGGAAGATTGCTGTGTTAACATCAGAACCAAAAAGTTGTTGAAAAGTTAGACTTCCAGTTAGAAGATTAATAAGATCTGGGGTGTCACATGCAGTCTGGTAACTAAAATTAAAAACTAAAAATAAAACAACAGAATAGGGGTGTCTGTGTTTCTCTGTGCTCAGAGACATGATCCACAAGAAACATTCATTCAAGCTGGTGCTTCTGCTACTTCTGAAGGAGAGAGATGGAGACACATTTGATAGCCTTGTCAGGACTCCCCTGAGTGGAGATGATCATGATTTGGGGGCAGGGCAGGGGAAAGAGAGGAGGGAGCACTGATTTCAAATATGTGAAGGTCTGTTGTGAAGGCATCTCCCTGAGGACAAGTATTGGAGTGTTTTTCTCTTGTGAAAGGCCAGATACTCAAGTTAAGGCCCCGTAGGAATGGTCCCATGATGCTGAGGGTAACGGGACACTTAGAGCAGAGGGAAAATGAAGGCCCAGCCTGCTTCAGTGAAGAGCTGTATAGTAAAAATGTCACTGTCTCCTTAAGCTGGACAGGGTGGAAGGATCAGCACATGGAAAGCACTCAGTACCCTGAGCTTCCAGAAGACAAAGACCTGTAGCAGAATTGTCTACCTGACCTGCAGGACCCAGTTCAAAATGAAAACATGGGGCATCTTCAAAACTTATTAATAATTTCAAGATGGCAACAGCAGGGTGGAGCTTCTGGGTGTGAGGGTCAATAAAAATAAAAAGAAGAAGCCCTTAGCAGGGCATATGTTCTGGTTAAATTCCCAGGCTCTGAAATCAGATACTTGATTCACTCATTAAACTATTCATTTAGTTATCAGACAGATATTAAACACTTATTTGATGGGCTCATAGAGTATCTGAAACTTAGTGAATCAGCTGGTGCAATGCACAGTCTGTGGGCTTAGGACATGGAGAGACAGATCTGGTGTTGGATCCTGACTTGATCACTTTTGAGCATTATATGACTGAGCAATTTGACTTTGATCATCAGTTTCCTCATCTGCAAAATTGGGGTGCTAATAGCCCAGCCTCTGGTTCCATGCTGGCACTTAGTACCTCAGTAAATAGCTACCGTCATATCATTATGCAGTCAAGGTCTAGTGATTTAACTGGGCACGGAAGGGCACCTGTGTCTCACAAGCCAGGGTTCCCCTCTTTTAGTCATAACCTAGCAAGAATGGTAAGAAATTCTCAGAGGCTATTCCATAGTCTAAGGGAAGGAGCCATTGTGTTTTATTTTGTTTTTTTTTTTTTCTTCCTCTAGTGCTACAGCATGTGTGTGTGTGTGTGTGTGTTGACATATCTGAGGTAAGAGAGAGTCCCACATGGAGTCACCAGTACTTGTAAATACCACTTGCGTAAACTCAGTAAGTTTCGTTTCATGTCTGAAAAAAAGAAACCACTACTGAGAATTCTCTGAAGCACTGGTTGAGTCAGCAGCCTCAATCCTCACATGTGCTGGGCAGCACTTTCAAGACAAGGGGGAGTCTCGAGAGACAGCCCAGGAGAGCATGTGGTCTCTTTACGGCCCCCAAGTCTGAGCAGACATGGTCTGTGCTTCCACCTCAGTGCTTTCGATATTGTTACTCTCTGGTGAGCAAAATGACCATTTAAAATTCTGGCTGGTTTGGCAATTTCTCTTGCCTCTTACATCTCATTAATTGAACTTGACATTGTTTCTATTCATTCTAATAGTTTTTCAGAAAGAACCATTACAGACTCCATGACCATGACAGAGGCCATGTGACCCATTCCTAAGAGGTACACCTCTTTGGGCTGCTCAAAAAAGCAATAGGTGTCCTCTTCCTCATTTGGTACAGCTGATACCCCAAAGGCTTTACAGCACCTTCTCTCTGAGACAATGTCTCTCTGAAGACATTGAAGGAAAGAATGAAAAGAAAGATCATAAAGGTTTTCAGATTATGGGTAAAATCTCCTTCTACCTGCAGAAATTTTCCATCAAGCACGAGACACAGCTGTGTACTTTGTACTCTTAATGACACAGTGAGAGAGACTAGAGAAAGAACTGGGTGCAAATCCCAGGGAGCCCAGGAGGGGCCCAGGGTCTGAGCAGACAGGGTTGATCAGTGACTTTCTCCTCTTTGGACAAAATCCTGTCATGTGGGAGCATTTCTGGGAAACTGGGTAAGCATCATGATTAACAATCCCAGGATTAAGAAGCATTGTGAGTCTGCATGTTAGAAGTCGGGAAAGGGAAGATTCATCAAAACTCTGCCCATGTCAGGCAGGAAACAAATTATCCTCTAAATATAGCTCATTGATTACTACAAGCCTAGTAAAGCAGTAAAGGAATGTTCTTTGCCATCAATTATTTTAAAATATGGGCCTTGTGATTGTCTGAATATACCTTTGTAATTAATGAATGTCTTATAAATCAATAATAAAAACATTAATATCCCTGGGGAGGAAATGGGCAATTCACAAAATGAAATACTAAGGGCCAGTCAATTTATAAAGAGGTATATAAACTCTTTAGCAGTCAAAGAAACATAAAAAGTAACAATGTGTTTCATTTTTCCACCTATCAAAATAGTGAAGTCACACACACACACACACACACGCACACACACACACTCATGGAATTCCTTCTCATTCCTCCTTTATTACTCCAAGAAGCTCCCCCATCCCTTCCCAAATGGGGCCGGGTGTTCTCTGTCAACCACTCACCATGCAAGCAGAAATAAAGACTTACAAGCATCCAATTCGTAAGCCCAATCACATCTAGTTTAGTGCAAGCTAGGACACTTGAAAATCAGTTTTCCCAATTCTGTGGAACAGGATAAAATGATGCCCAGAGCTGAGGAACAGAGTAAGGGGGGAAAAAAGCAATCAAGAAAACCAAATGTACGAAACACCACTTTTCAGAAAAGATGACTTCAATGAAATTGTACCATCACTATTGACCAAATCTTCCAGTTCAGGTGGAAAGGAGATAAATGTACCATTGGCACGGCCCTCTCCTATAAGATAGAACCAAAAAAATACCTTGTTTTGCTGCTATTTTTAAGGAGAAAGTTTTGCAGAAATGAAAGGCAGTGATAACAGGAACAATCTATTGAAAATCCTGAGAATTATTATTCCTGAACTGTACAGTGATGCTAAATTTTTAAAATTTGAATGCTCAAAACTTTGATAATATAATTGTATGGTCAATTAAATTTTGGATAAAATTTTTAATTTATTTTTGTATGCCTGAAGTTAATTATATTTGTTGATATACAAATAAAGCTTTAGCATTAGCAAGCACTGACTTTAACACCTCAGCCTTGGACATTTGGTCAAAATTTGTTTCCAGATCACTATATTTTAAGGAAATAACTATATGTAATGAACAAACTTTTATTCATTACAACATTGTTTATAAAAACTAGAAAGAAATTACTCTGTAAAATACGTGCATGGTTGGGATATGGAAGCTCTAGCAGGAGTCACTTCCCTGTAGTCTATGTATCCTACAGACAGCAGACTTAATAGGATGTAGTAACTTCCATTGTCATAAAAGGACCAACTTTCACCCAATGTGTAACTTAAAGATGAGAACAGTCATGAGCACACAGGGCAGATTTTTGTGAGGCAGAGGGTTATTTTAGAAGCTGCTCATTAACTTGTCACTAGGGGTACCATTTGCCAACACAGTCATAATTCATGCAAGAGTTCCCAGCACAACTGTGATGTCTTTGTAGCTTTTCTTTGATGATGAGTCTTCCCTCCAGGAGACCAGAGACAAGAACAATGACTTTTTTCCTGGGCTCCCTAATTCTGATTTTATTGTTTGGTAGGTTCAACTTAGATATATTTTATTATTTCAAAGTAATGACATTTTTCTCCAAAGTACACAACTCTGATCAAATCCATGAAACAATCATCTTTTTTCCCTACAGGAAGAGTCACTGGTAATTCTGTCAAACAGACCAAGTCACCATAGGAAAACAGCAAAAACTATGGAGTCAAAAGTGTTAAAAACATAAGTTCCCCCATTGTGAAATCCTCAGTCCAGGTATCAGACTCAGCTGTGCACAACTATGTTCTGAGACACACAGGGCTTAGGTCACGGAGGAAAGCTGTACAAAAACCTCAAGGACCCAGATGACATATGTAGTGAGACTGGGAACCCCAAGCCTGAGCAGATCTATTCTCTCTCACACAAACAGTTCTATTGAGACACTGTCAGAAGATGCAAAAAAAAAAAACAAATCAGTGGGCACTGCCTCTGATTCCAGGACACTGGGGCTGTTGGACTAAAATTTGGGTGAGAGGAAAGGGTCTCAAATAATGTGCCTGCTCTCAATCAGGTCAGCTCTTTTATCTCCTTGAGGCTTCCTTGCATAATGTTTAGGAATTAGATTCTAATGACTTGGATGCCCGTCCTGGCTCTACTTATTAGCTATGCGCATATAGCCGACTTAATTGATGTCTCAGGGTTTTTGTTTTTTTCATCTGTGAAGTAGGAATAGAGATAATCACAGAAATACAACATGAGGCAAAAATGAGAAAATGTGGAAATAAGAGACCTGTCTCAAAGTATCACTGAAACTAGCAAGTCCTGTGAAAGGAAGTCTGCCCATCTCTCTGCCTAATCCCAACCACCCTGACAAGGCTTGCCCACCCACACCATGCCACCCTTCCCTACTCCTGCCCCAGGCCAGCACAGTGAATGTATCATCTTCTCTCTCATGAAAGGAGCCAATCAAAAAGCTGAGCAGAGTGATTGGATAGATGATAGGTACGTAGATACATAGATAAAAAGGAAGGGAGGTAGGTAGATAGAGAAACGTTGCTCTCTTCCTTAGGGTAGAAGAATGTGCTATTTCACAGAAATTACAATATTTATGACCCAATGTCACTAATCTTTGTGAAGCTATCCCCTGAATTATTCGCTCGCAATAATACATTTTGAATCAAACATTCAATATAGTATTTGTGGTATGAAAAGTGTAGTATACCTGTTCTTTTTCTTTTTTTTTTTCTTTTTTTAAAGATTTATTTATTTGTTTGTTTATTTATACAAGCACTGGGTACAGTCAGAAGCGCAGGAGGATGAGAAAATTCACCAGAGCCAGAGCAGGGAGCAGAACAGACAAACTGATGAAACACACTGCTGAGGGGAGCAGTGGGCGTGGCAGGAGGGGTCTGTCGCACCATGTGGGACCCTTGCCCGGTGGCCAGGGATCGAACTGGTGCTGCAGAGGCTGTGGGAAGCTTCGCAGCCCAGCACTCAACCACTGCGCCACTAGGGGAGGCCCACCTGTTCTTTTTCAAGATAATATAAATACCAATATTCCACATTCTCTCAAATATAGGCTGACATTTTTTCTTTCACCTCCACATGGAGCTAAAATAGCAAAAAAAAAATGTGATATTTAAAAGATATAAGCTATTTAGTTGTCATTTTTCAAACTATAATTGATCAGCAGGAAATTGTGGGATCTGGCCAGGACCAATACTTTGGTAGGAGGTTTAGAAATAAAGATGCATTATGTCCTCTTGAGAAAAGACTTATGTCTCCTCAAAGGGTACAAAGTTGCAATTAAGTAAGGTGAATAAGTCTAGAGATGTAATGTGCAGACAGGATAATTAATAATATTGTAGTGAACACTGAAAACTTGCCAAGGGAGTAGATTTCAGCTGCATTCATCATGAAAAAATGGCAGCTATGTGAAGAGATGATATGGTAATTAGTCTGATTGTAGTAATCACTTGACTAGGAGTATGGATACTAAATCATCATTTTGTAGAATTTAAATATATACAGTTTTATTCAAATATATATAAATAAAAAGAAAAAAGGATAATTATTGAATATACCCAGAGGGATGTTTGACAGGTAAAAGAGAAGGTGCATTGCCCAGAACTCAATAACTGACAGTTTTTAATTAAAAAAGGGAAAAGACTTGCTGGTCTCCTGATATTATATTATGAATCAGATAATGAATTAATCACAAGTATTATGAAAACTATAAAGGAAACTTGCAGATAATTGTGAGTGTACAACAGAGTCATCAACCCAGCCTAAAGTTTGGGAGAGAAGTCTAGAAAAATATTCATGAGAACCTTTGGAAGAGAATTATGGGGGGGGGTATTTCAAGTACTGAGAAAAGGAAACCTGCCTGAAGTTCAGGGAGCCAGGGAGCCAGAGCAATGAGGGGTCAAATACTAGACCTTTCTAGGTCATTTTGAGAATTGCACCACTTATCCTGAAAATAATGAATGCTTTAAATAATGATTGTTTTAAAACACATGATGCTGAGACAACTGGATCACCACACACAAAAGACTGAATTTGCATTCCTACCTCACATACAAGAACTAACCTGAGGGGATCATAGACCTAAATGTAAGAGCCAAAACTTAGAAGGAAACACAGCAGTGAATTTTTATGATCTTGGGTTAGGCAGTGATTTCCTAGATGTGACACAAAAAGCACAAGCAATAACAGAGAGCATTGATATCTGACTTCAGCAAGAGTAAAAATCATTTATGCTTCACAGGACACCATCAACAAAATGAGAAGTCAATCTATTTGGGAAGGACACATTTGTGGAACACACACACACACACACACACGTGTTTGTGTATATGATAAGAACCTTGAATTCAGAACTTTTAAAATTTAATAATAAAAAGACAATTAAAAACAAGCAAAGGATTTGAATAGAAATTCCCCAAAGAAGATAAATGTCTAAGGAACACATGAAAAGATACTCATCATCAGTCACTAGACAAATACAAATTGAAAGCACAATGAGATTCCACTTCGCACCCCCTGAAATGCTATAGTTAAGACAGTAACAAGCGTTATCATGTTATATATGACAATAACAAGTCATATTCCAAAAGTGGGAAATGACTACAAGCTCAAAATAATCAACCATGTGATAAAATAAATTAAACCCGGAAACAATCATAGATAACAATCATAGAGGAGTGGAAACCAAATGAATAAAGTAATGTAGCAGCTACTCAAATAGCATCATTTTGTTCAACATTGTTTAGTCATCAAGTTGATGAGAGAAAAAACAATCCTGACTGACAATGAACAAAATGATGTTATTCAGATTTCATTAAACATCATTCCACCTAAAGCCACAGTTTCCAAGAACCTATCAAGGAAGTTAAGTGAGGATCATTAAGTGAGGATTTACTGTACTCTGACAAGACAGCAATATTTGCAACATATTTGCAGAGACATATACAAACTATAGCAAGTCCAAAGAGGAAAGACAAGGCTAGGAAAAGAGTCAGAAATAATAGGTGAAAAAACAGGAATGTCACATGGAGAAACAAGAGATATTCATAAGGAATACCTTTGGGAACAGAACTTTCTTTGGGTTTTCAGAAAAAATATGTGAAATGCAGAGCTCGGGCTCTGCTCGGTCTCCTTAACCAGGCATAGGAGACCTAGCATAGCTGGCTGAAGCCAAAGGATCACTGACGTTGTATTCTCCTCCTTAACCCAACTCCAGGGATGCCTAGTTAAATGATGTTCACTTTGGTTCTAAATTTTTTTACGTTTTTTGGGTCAGAGTATTTAGCATGTAACAGATGACTGCACATCATGCCACTAGGTGGCAATGTTGGTATTTTATTTAAAAGATCTCGGCTGGCTCAGTCAGGTAGCTCCATACATAGTACAAACGTGTGCATTTGGGCAGCCTGCCTCTGATGAGCTGGAAATCCCATTTGATTTGTAAAGTAAATGTAGAGAAGTTATAATAATAGGACTGCTTTGACCACCTAACATATATTTCCAACCGTACAAGAGAGACTGGTGTGAGCCTCAGCTGTGGAGATAATGGCAAAGACTTGGCAAGTTTTGTTGGCTCTTCTGTGGCTTCAGTTAGGCTGTAGATGGGGTCTGTGTATAAGGAACAGGCAGACTAAATGGATATGTTATTAAAATTCTGAGAAGGGAAAATAAGGGATTCCAAGTGGCTATTTTGGAATGCCTGCTGGAAAATGGGTAAAGGAAAGGAATTTGTTTCTACAAGATGTTGCACTAATGATCATATTCTGTATTCAACAATGTCTTTGAGAACAGGGGTGAGTGGTAAAAATGCAGTGGAGCAGAATCCTGGCACCTGAGTGCACCACAAGGAGAATTTGTCACAATCAGCTGCAGTTACTTCGCAGGAATGAACACCCTACACTGGTTGCAGCAGAGTCCCGGAGGACACATTGCCTCCTTGTTTATACTGAGCTTAGAGATGAAGAAGAAAGGAAGAGTGAGTGTCACAATAAACGCAGAGGAAAGACACAGTTCCCTGCACATCACAGACTCCCACCCCAGGGACTCCACCACCTACTTCTGTGTGGTGGAGACACAGTGCTCCCCTGACGTCTGAAGCCCGTACCCAAACTCTACAGCTGGGGTGTATCTCCTAATCCTTCTTGTCATTTCAGATTTGTCTGGGTCTCTCCTTGATGTAAATTTTCAAAGTTTTTACAGTGTGAGATTCTTCCCCTCTAGAATACCTCTAATCTAGGTCAAAAGCATCATCACCAAGTAGGTTAAGTAGAACAAACATGAGCTCTTACATTGGCAGTAAAAAAATACAGACTCTGAAGCTAAGTTACCAGGGTATAAAAATATTGGTTCTGTCACTTACTAACTGAACATCTTAGCCAAGTTACTTAATTTCTCTGTACCTCAGCTTCCCCTCAACTACAAAAAGGGAAACAGTATTAATCACAGTGTCCAGCTCCTGTTTGTGGGGATGACATGAGGTTAATACATGTAAAGTGCTTAAAGCTCCCCTCACATTTAGGTTATATAAATGGTAGCCACTGTTAGCTTAGGAATATAAATAACAATTACTAATAAATTTAGTTTCCAAAGTCTTTCCTAATAATGCCTACAGTCATCACCCTTTCTAAATTGTATTAGGAAAAATATAAAATGACTTAAGAAAACCGGGTAGAAGGAGGATCTGGTTTTGTTTGTGGTGTGGAAATGAAAGTTGGTAAAAGAGGGTCCTCAAGGAGCTCAGTGACTTGTTTGGGGAAATGAAATAAACAGTTTCTAGGTTTCTCACACAAAGATCCCTAATGGGATCTTGTATTTATGAAAATTCATGAAACAAAATACCAAACCCAGTCTAAATCACTGGCTCTCTACCTGTATATCATAGAAGATTCCTTACATTATTATTCTCTGCCCTACTAAAATTGTGTTGAAACATAAATATTATTGCCCCTGTTACTCAACAAAATTAATTGCACATATTAACTTTTAACTAAGTCATTTTCCTTCAAAATTAAGGTTTTTTTTTTTATCAGAGTATTACCCACACATATCTAAAAAGTCAATAGTGTTACAAAAGTCTGCTCCCCCAGCATCCTCAAAAGAATAATATCACAGCCAAACCCCCACTTTCCAATTCAACTTCATTTTAGCAATTTCTAAGTATGCTTATACCCTTCATTTGTCAGTATTAGACATTATCTATTTACTTCCTTTTGCTAGCACACCATTTCTCTCAGGCTTCCTAGCATAATCATATCACTATATGGAGTTACATTGACAGTATATAACCCCATATATACAATTATGATGATGTAAATATTGCTACTGTCCATAGAAAATGAGTACTTTTATGACTACATGTCTTTCTAGTACAAAATTTTTTAGTTAATAATTACCTCATTTTTTCATTTGCTCTATATCGATTACCTATTTTTTCTGAGTTCTTCAACAGAATTTTTAAAATATTTACTAATAATTTCCCCCAAGTGCTTCAAGCACATCCAGCAGATTATCAGTTTTTTTCTTTTTTCCCTGGAGAGTCCTTGTCCCTTGACCTCTTTATCTTTTGCACTGTGTGAACTTTGGGCCTAGGGCACAGAAGTTATTTTAACAATTTGTGTCATCACTCACTGTGTTGACAATATTGTACCTTGGGTCTCACGTATCTTTATTTCTTGACTTATCCCTTCTTTTTGCTAAAACACTCCCCAAAATCTCCATAATAAAGCATGTATGGGACTTTTTTTCAGTCAGTCATGTCTAAAAATATCTGTTGCATCATCAAAAAAAAAAAAACACTAATAACAGAAACAACACATGTTGGCAAGGGTATGGAGGAAAAGGAACCCTTCTACACTATTGATGGGAATATAGACTGGTCCAGACCCTATGAAAAACAGTATGAAGATTCCTCAAATTTTAAAAATAGATCTGCCATATAATCCAGCAATTCCATACCTAGGAATCTAACCAAAGAATGAGAAAACATTAATTCTAAGAGATATATACACTCCTGTGTTTACTGCAACATTATTTACAATAGCTATGTTATGCAGACAACATAAGTGCCCAAAATGTTAAAAAATGGATTTAAAGGATGTGGTATGTATACAATGGAATATTATTCGGCTATAAAAAAGATGAACTTTTGACATTTGTGATGTGGATGTGTAATGGATGACAGAACCCATTTAAAATAGGCAGGTTTGCGGGGTTTGGGCTGCCCCTCTCCTTGTCCTATAACAGATGAACCTGAAGAGTGTTATGCTAAATGAAATAAGTCAGAAAGGGAAAGATGATACCAGCTGATTTCACTCATGTGAAATATAGAGAAACAAAAGAAAGGAACTGACAAAATGATACCAAAGCAAATCCAACAAATCTGTGGAACTGAGGTTGCTAGAGAGGGAGAGTGAAGTGGGAACAAAGGGTGTAGTGTAGAGAGCCTAATAGTTTAGTATAAAGGACTATGGGTGCTTTGGTGGGAGGTGTGGTGACATACATCTGAGGAAGTAAGAACCTATTCTCCCTAATCATATACATCATTGTAAACCAAAGTGCCTCAATAAAAATATTTATTAAAAAAAAACATAATGGGATACCATCTCATACCTGTGAGAATATCTTACATCAAGAGACTACTAATCAAGAAGACTAGTAACAACAAGTGATGGTGAGGGATATAGAGGAAAAGGAACACTTATACTCTGCCAGCAGGTATATAAATTGGTGCGACAATTTTGGAAAATTTTATGGAAAGTCCTCAAAAAACTAAAAAGAGAACTACCATAGTTCCAGCAATCTGACTCTCAGGCATCTATCCAAAGAATATGAAATGATTAACTCAAAGAGTTGTATGTATCACAATATTTATTGCAACATTATTTATAATAGCTAAGTTATGGGAAAAACTCAAGTTCCAAGAAGGTGTGGTACATAAAGACAATGGATATTATTCAGCTATTTTAAAAAAGTCAAAAATATTGCCTTATGCAGGGAAGTGGAAGGAACTCAAAAGAATTGTGTGAAGTAAAATAAGTTAGGAGAAAGACAAATACCGGATGATTTCGTTGGGGAAAAAGGATGTCCTGAAGAACTCCACAAACACAGGTTTTATGGACTCCACCCCCACCCCAGACAAAAGAGATCCAAGACACTAAGAATTACAAATCCCAGAATGTCATCACAACCGAAGGGAGGATTGTTGGGAACTGAGGGTGGAGTTAAGCAGTCACACTTGCTATATAACCAGACATATGGGCCTTGGGTGTCCCTTGGTTTTGCGCTGCTTTTCAGTGTGCTATTGGGGTCCCAGCTCAGTGGAACTGGTAGGACACATTCACCAATTTATCTCTCTCTTTCTCCCTGAGTCATTCCTTTCTTCATTTAACTCTTTTTGTAAGTAAACCCATTAGTAAGCTTTTTGTGTATGTGCAGTTGAGTCTCATTATACGTCTATTTTAAGCCCAGGTGAGGACCCACAGTTAGGCAATTCATTTCACATTGGGGTTGCCCTGTAACAGTCAATTTCACCTACATGAGCAGTGTAAGGAAACAAAGCAGATGAAGGGACAAAAAAATTAAAAAGACCCAGTGAACTCTGACAACAGGACTGAGGTTTCCAGAGGGCGGGATGCAGGGTAGGAGCAAGAGTGGATGATAGCAAATCAATGGTGGTGGTTTGTTTTATTAAAATAGAACTTATTAAAATAGAATCTGTCTTTTCCCCAATATTCTAAAATGTCAAGTCAGTGAAGATGTGTGAGTAACCAGGTAGAAATTACTTCTAGGCTCCATGAATAAAATGGGCCTGAGACTCACAAGTGTCAAGAACAAATAACCTGGAGCCTTCTGAGGTTCACCCACAGTTATGTTCACAACATGAATGTCCAAATTCTTTGTCCTGAACAAGATCATTGGCTAGGGAAGTGGGTGAGCTCAACTTACTACTCTGAACTGCTCAGATTTGTGAGAAATTGATAAAATTACACTTGCTCATCAACAAGAGTCCTCTTCATTTGAAAGCCAAGAAAAGTGAAGCTGAACTGGGCCTCCCCAGTGGTGCAGCAGGTTGAGCACAGAGCTGCGAAGCTGTCTGCAGCCTCTGCAGTGCAGGTTCAATTCCTGGCTGGCCAGGAAGATTCTCACATGGCGAAGCAGACATCTCTCAACTTGCCCACTGCTCCCCTCAGCAGTGTATTTCAGTCAGTCTGCCTGTTCTGCTCCCCACTCTGTCTTGGTGAATCCTCTCACCCTCCCATGCCTCTGGCTTATACCCCAGCTCTAGTGTAAATAAAATAAATGTTTTTTTTTTTTTAAAAAAAAAGGGTATTTAAAAAAAAAAGTGAAGCTGAACTACGTTTCCTGAGTGGGAGTCGGGACATGCTCTTTTCCCTGACAATACTGAGTATATTAAGCATACTGTCTTATTCATTTGTTTATTTAATAAATGTTTATTGAGGAATTACTATGAGCCAAACACTTGTCCATACAGAAGTACATCGCAATGAACAAGATAAACAAAGTCCTTCCAACAATGAAGCTCATATCAGTAGGGTCTGGAGAGAGAAACCCATAAAAATACAAGCATAAACTCAAAACATTCCAAAATATTTATAGATCACCTACTACTTACCAGGTATGTTTTAAGTCCTTAGGTTATATCAGTTAATCTATCCTCATGGAATTAATATTTCAGTGAAAAAGGAACAAGGTAAACCAGTTATTATTAATGTTCACAGGAAAATGAAAGAGAATCAATGGAGCGTGAGAGTGGAGAATGGTGTCACTGAGTGGCCAGAGGGACACTTCGCTGAGATGGTGTCTGGGCTGAACACAAATGAAAAGAAAAAACTGGTCATGATAAGATATGGTGAGAAAGGGTTCTCGGCACTTAAAATAGGGGGGAAATAGTGTATTCCAAAACCTGGAATAAGATGAACAGAAACAAAGCATAGTGATTGAGCGAAAGTTGGGAAAAAATGATTCCTGTCAGTGTCATGTAGAGTCTTACAAAAACCACAGTGGGTTGGATTTGAGATTGATGTTAAGTATAATGAGAAGTTACAGGGACTTTATAAATAGTGCAGTGACATGATTTATCTTTTTACCAATATTACTTGGCTCCAATGCAGAAAGTAGATAAAGAAAGAAGAGAGGCAAAAAGGTAACAAGCCATAAGGAAAATGTTCAGTAAACTCTTGAAATAACTCATGACTGGTTTGGACTAGGGTAGAAATAATGGTAAAAGAAATATTCAAGTATGAGAGAGAGTTGACAATGAAATTAACAATATTTATTCATAGACTAAAGGGGGAGTGAGTGAGGAAAAGGAGCAGAACCAAGAATGACTTCTTGATATGTGGCTGAGCTACTGAATACATCTTGGTGTGAGTTTCTGGCATAGCCAAGACTGGAATAGGAACAGGTTTGAAAAGAAATCAAGATCTATGTTTTTGCCTTGCTGGTTTTCTGATACCTACTAGAAATCCAAGTAAAGATGTCCTTGAGGCAGTTAGATAAATAAGTTTGGAGCTTAATGGAGAGGTCAGAGATATAGATAAAAGTTCAGGAGTTGTTGACATGCAGGTGGTGTTTAAGGCCAAGGAGCACAGTAAGACAGATTTCAAGAGAAAATTGAGTTAGTGAAGAGATGAGCACTTGGGTCAATCTGTTACTGGGCAGGGAGAGGGGCACCCCAGACCCCACAAACCTGCCTACTCTAAATGGGTTCTGCCATCCGCCGTGTCAACACAAAACATATGAGACTTTCATGGGAAGGAACTTTAATACAATTGGTAAACAACACAGGAAAGGCAAAGAATTTAGTTTCCAAATCAAGCACCCAAAGTTACCCATCCCCTCGTGGGTAAAAGTCCACCCAAGCAGGATTGGCCCAGAGCAAGGCCCCAAAGCCTGCCCCAAGTCTAAACCATCTTCCAGTGGAGACCCACAGAAAAGCATCAGAAACAACCAGACAAGTCTGAAAGGAAGAGAGCAAAATCAAAATCAAGACAAAAACCGCCATTGCCACCTCCCCATGGGTCTCTCACCCACATCTGTGTCACCCCGTCCATGACCAAAAGGCAAGTATAATTTCTTCATGTGTCTCTTGGCTCCATGTGCCTCCTCCAGGTCTTCTTCTGGCTCCATCCTGCTTCCTTCCTTCCTCAAGTCTCCTCTGCAGCTTCTTCTCTCTCTATTCATCTCCACCCTCCTTTTTGGGTGGGGCAGGAAACCTGGACCCTCCCCCTTTCCTGGGGACCACCCTGTTACAATCCCCCTTTTAATTTTTATTCCACCATATCTATGGTGGCACAGATCTCAGCGTGTAGTCCTTAAGAGACAGCTGAAAGAACAAAAGCAACAGTTAACTTTTAAGCAAAAGGAGTCATCTCTTGTCAGCCACCAAGCAGGCAATTCTTGGGTTTCCTGGAACAGAACCTGAGAAAGCAAAGCAAAGTATCAGCAGTTAACTTTCAATTAAAAGGAGTCATCTCCTAGGCCTCCCCTGGTGGTGCAGCGGTTGAGTGCTGGGTTGCGAAGCTGCCCGCAGCCTCTGCAGCGCCGGTTTGATCCCCGGCAGCCGGCAAGGGTCCCACGTGGCGCGCAGACCTCTCCTGCCGCCTGCTGCTCCCCTCAGCAGTGTATTTCGTCAGTCTGGCTGTTCTGTTCCCTGCTTTGGCTCTGGTGAATCCTCTCACCCTCCCACGCTTCTGACTGTACCCAGTGCTTGTATAAATAAATAAACAAATCTTTAAAAAATAATAAAATAAAAGGAGTCATCTCCTTACTTCTGTTAGCCACTCTGGGACAGAAGCTGAAAGAGCAGATTCAACATCAAAGCACAGATTACTAGGGAGGGACAACAACACAGGTCTGAAAACCTGGTCCGGTTACATGATACACCATCAAGAGTGCTTTCCACGGCAGACCTTCCTCAGTAGGAAGCAGAAACTTAGAATCTTATCTTACACCAGCAATTAAATCCAGAATTCAAATGGCAAACATGCCCAAAACAAATTGTGTAGACAAAATTCACAGCAGCAAATCGTTTCAGACTCAGACAAAATCTTCTTAATTTTTCTGATCCAGACTTTGCAAAAATTCAAGTTATCTCCAAGAACCCATCAAGGCTACCAGCAATTACCAGTTACTGCTTAAGGCTACTCTTTCCTTAACACCCAGGCAAACATTTGCTAATTTAAACAGTTGGCTTGCAAAACCCCTCAGGCAGAGGTCAGGAAGCAGTGGAAGACAAAGCAACAGATCACTGAAGAATCATTATTGCCTTTAGAAATGGTAATGAGACAGCAGAGATCACAGAAGAAAAAAGTTCCCAAGTCCTAGCAACATGAACCTCTGGGTTTTAAAAGAGCCTGCCACGTGGCCTCAGACACCATCTTTGACCTGGCCAAAAGGCCCAACATACTACCTAATCTTTTGAGTAAAACTGTTGCACAGAACAATTTCCACAAAATCAAATGTCTTAGCAAGTGACTACAAACAAACTACACACAGACACACAGAATCTTCACAAAGCCCAAGCCAGTTTTTCAATAGCAAATCTACATAAGAAACAAACACACTAGAGAAGCCAAAAATCACATTTGCGCTTATGGTAGCCTGTGCCATAGGGAAGCCCAATTTCCCAGTGGGGCTGACTAACCATGAATGGCTCTGTCCTAAATCACATTGGGTGCCAAATCTGTTATAGGGCAGGGAGAGGGGCACCCCAGACCATGCAAACCTGCCTGCTCTAAATGGGTTCTGCCATCCCCCGCATCAACACAAAACATATGAGACTTTAATGGGAAGGAACTGTTAGGGGGAAAAGGATGTCCTAAAGCTAATTCCATACAGGCTTTGTGGACTCCACCCCCACCCCAGGCCAAAGCCAAAGACACTGGGAACTCCAAATCCCATCACCACCAAAGGGAAGGTGGCTGGGACCTGAGGGTGGGGTTAAGCAGCCAAGTGAGTATAAAGACAGACACGTGGGCTTTGAGGTGGTCCCCCATTTTGGCTGCCCACCAGCTAGCAGCGTCCGGCCAGCTCTGAGAGTGACTTTGGGTTTCCAGTTCGGCGGATCGGGTAGTATTAGGGAGAAATGATGTTCTGAGTTAATCCCATACAGGTTTTGTGGACTCCACTCCCAGTCCAGACTAAAGCCATCAAGACATTGGGAAAGACAAATCCCATCACCACCAAAGGGAAGGTAGCTGGGACCTGAGGGTGGAGTTAAGCAGCCAGGTTGGGTATAAAAACCAAACACGTGGGCCTTGGGGGGCTCGCTGTCGCTGGCCTCCTGGCTTTACGGCTCCTGGCTGGTGGCCAGCTCTCAGAGCGCCATTTTGGGATTCCTGATCGGCAGATCGGGTAGGATGCATTTAAAACTTTGTCTCCCACTTTTCTCCCTGAGCTGTACATTTCCTCATTTCCCCTTCCCTTGTAAATAAACCTTTTATTAACCTTTCGCGTGTGCCTGCAGTAGAGCATTGATAAGTCCTTTTAAGCACGTGGGTGAGGACCCACAGTCAGGCACCCCGTTTTGTATCAGGGCTGCTCTACAACAGTAGGACACATCAAAGACTTTATTTCCCTATTTTCTCCCTGAGTTGTACATTTTCCTTATTTCCTTTTCCCTTGTAAATAAACCTTTTATTAACCTTTTGTGTGTGTCTGTAGTGGAGTATTAATAAGTCCATTTTAAGCGCGCGGGTGAGGACCCACAGCCAGGAACCCGTTCAATATTGGGGGTGTCCTATAACAGAACTTTAATACAATTGGTAAACAATACAGGAAAGGCAAGGAATCTAGTTTCCAAATCAAGCACCCAAAGTTACCCATCCCCTCGTGGGTAAAAGTCCACCCAAGCAGGATTGGCCCAGAGCAAGGCCCCAAAGCATCTAAAGCATTTTCCAGTGGGGACCCACAGAAAAGCATCAGAAACAAACAGACAAGTCTGAAAGGAAAAGAGCAAAATCAAAATCAAGATAAAAACCGCCATTGTCACCTCCCCACCGGTCTCTCACCGGCATCTGTGTCACCCATCCACGACAAAAAGGCAGGTGTAGTTTCTTCACATGTCTCTTGGCTCCATGTGCCTCCTCCAGGTCTCCTGGCTCCATCTTGCTTCCTTCCTTCCTCAAGTCTCCTCTGCATCTTCTTCTCTCTCTGCTCAGTTCCACCCTCCTTTCTGGGTGGGGCAGGAAACCTGGACCCTCCCCCTTTCCTGGGGACCACCCTGTTACAATTCCAACATGAAGAAGCTGGGCAGAGAAATTATGGAAGGGGACAAAGAGGACTGAGCAGTGACCACAAACCAGGAGAAGACCAAAAGTCCAAGAGAGGAGAATGCATAGCTCAGAGAGGGCACTGGTCTGCTAAGAGGTTGAATAAGAGGACAGCAGAGAGGTGACCTATGGATTTGTAGCAACGAGGTTCTAGTGTATTTGACAAGAGCAGTTTCAGGGGGTGGGGGAATGCAAAATGAATTGAATTTTTTGAGGAACTAAGGGGAAGTAAAGAAATAGATGCAGGAAAAATAAATAGTTCATTTGAGAAGTTTTGTTAGGAAACAGAACAGAGAAATAAAACAAGATCTGAAAAAGAACCAGCATTAAGGAAACATGTACTTTTCTGTTGGTTGCTTTGTCTTTTAAGCATAGTTAACAGAGTACATTCTCTGAAGAGAGGGTTATTTTAATGGGCTACTTTGTTGTTACTATTGAAAGTAACTCACATCTAATATATAAAGCTATAGATTTTCAGGATTAAATAACTAAATAAATGCAAATGATTCACTTGTAAAAATGTGACCTCTGGGGCATTGCCTCACATTCTTACTTAAAATTTAAATGAATTTTTCTGCATTAGCCTTGAGGTTTGAGTAACTCAGGTTTAAATTTTTTGAGTTGAATTATCATATGTCCTGGTTACATTCCTTATTAAGGCAATACCTAAATTCCTCTTTTAGGGTAACAAATGTATGAAAAGCTAAGTGATGAGAGTGGAAAGACTAATACTGTGTCAGCCAAAGTGAAGCTCTGAGGGCAAAGAAGACATTTTCAATCATTTTCCAATAAATCTCATGACAGTCCTCTCTCTTTCTAAATAAATTCAAGGTAGCACTTCAGAATTACATTTACCCTGTTTGAAATCACTGCATTTGGGAGGAACGATCTATTAAGGAATCATGAACTGAGCAAGACAGCTAGCCCCTTGTCTGTCATGTGGGGAAATAAGAATTCTGGAATCCCAGGACTCGACCAGCAGTCCCTCCCCATTGCACTCTGGAAGGCACCTTTCGTATTTTATTCAGTGTGATGGCAATCTCTAGAATTTCGCAATACAAAGTCAGAGTCAGCCAGACACTGTTTACCCTAAAACATAACCCACCAGCCCCCAAAAAGACCTTTAAAAATCCATGGTATTTGGTGCACACTCACCAGTTTCAGCTTCTATTTTCCTTCCCACTAACTTCTGTCCAGATTTGGATTCATCACTATTAAATCAGATACTCACTTTTAAAAAATGTGTTCTTTCACATTTGTGATCATTTGAAGTTAGTTTGAATACATGTGTATATGAGATTCAGTAATATTTCATGACAACCAAATTCCCACTCTATTCTGACAAAAAGAAATGTTCTGACCAGGAAATAGATTTTATGAACAAACTGTCTATTTTCTCACTCTCCTAGAGTCATAATTTATTCTTCGACAGAAATATCAGGATAGGGCCACCCTGGTGGTGCAGGCAATTGAGCGCAGCGCTATGAAGCTGTCCACAGCCTCTGCAGTGCGGGTTCCATCCTGGCCGACCAGAGAGATACCCACATACTATGGCAGACCTCTCCTGTCTCGCCTGCTGCTCCCCTCAGCAGTGTATTTCAGTCAGTCTGCCTGTTCTGTTCCCCGCTCTGTCTCTAGTGAATCCTCTCACCCTCCCACATATCTGGCCTGTACCCTGGTTCTTGTATGTGTGAATAAATAAATCTTTTTTTAAAAAAAGAAAGATCAGGATATAAATATTCACTCACAAAATTGTCTTACTATTATAAAGTTTAGGAATATTGCTTCTTCAAAGTTACAGAATGAATAGCCTGAGCCTTACATTGATCTGTGAGTCGTGTCAGAGGCTTCATGTGTGTCATACGCACACCAGTTTGTGACATGGAGGAAAATTCTAGATGATTCCTAACAACTTCTCCCAGTCTGACATGTCTCCTAGATTTGGTTCACACACTGACAAATAAGTCAGTAAGCATGAGACCAAGAACTCTGTGGTCACTGAGACTTGGAATGAAACACAAAGCACAGTTTGACGAGCAATGTTTTTCATTTAGGTGAAGAAGATTGCTGAGTTTGTGAATGCATACAGACAGCATGTTTAGATAAAAGTTAAAATTTCAAAAAGTTATTTGCTCAAGAACTAAAGTTAAGAGACAAGAAAAAAACAATGAACACATGTTGAAACTCCATTTGTTCAGACTATACTTCAGATAAATGAGTCCTGTCAGGCAGTAAATAAAAGCCTCTTCCAAAGAAGTTCAAGGTCTTGGAAAAAAGTCACAGGAAACTACTTCACACAGTAGCCTAGAAATCACAGACCTTCTCTGCTACTAAGGAAGTATGTATGTATACATATATACATATAAACACACACATACTATATATACACATACATATATATACATACATATATATACACATACTTATATTCTTAGTTACATGACTCTCTTTTCTTTATGAAGACCTTATCAACCCAGCTGATCTGTTCCTGAGGGAATATATAGAGCAGTCAGGGAGGAAAAATGTAGTCAGTTGAGATTAGGAGAATCCACTGGGAGACCCTCCCATCCAGCAGGACTGGGAACTGTATGACTCAAGGTGCCCCTGATTGACCACAGTTGCTCTGGATTCAATCATGAGTGCATGAAGCCTTCTTATCACAAGGGATTGATGGCTGGAGGAATTAGAGGTTAAAGCTGACGGCTACACAATTCCATTCACAGGTACATGCTCGTCCCTGGAATGAGGGTGGTTGCTAAGCTCTAACGGGTCTCACATGCCACTCAGAGAGGCCATATGGTTTCTAGATGTCATGTTATTTTTTCATTTCCAGGAACTGTTTCAGAGATCTATGGTATTCTGCCCCAGAAACACTAGTTTTCCACTCCCTTTTCAAACTTGCCAAGCTTTTTGAATCTGAACATTCTCTGCTCCCTTCTCTAGTGTAAAAGAGAGGAAGGACTCATCTCCTAAGCCCCATTTCCATGCAGAGGACATACATTCATCCATCATTCATCAGATGTGTTTTCATTTCATTTGTTTAAATCTTCTGTCATTTCAACTATCAATAAAATGTTTAAATCTCTTCAGTGAGGTCTTAAAGTAATAAATAGCACATGAATTTCTGCTGATGAAGAGGCAGTTTTAGAGTGATTTGTTCAGACACAAGCAGTAAAGACACAATTCTGACCCTGAGATCAAGCTCCTTAGACTTTAACTAGGGAAAAGACACAAAAAAAGATCCTCTAAATAAGCAGGAGACTTTCGAACTAGGATCCCAGTAGCTATGAGTGCATCAGTGGTGGCCACCAGGAATCCATCAAAGGTCTATTACCAACTACCACCACATACAATAATTTTTTCTCTCTTTCCTCTTTCTATTTCATCTCTCTTTCCTTCTCTTCTATATTGTCTATGTCATTTTTACTCTTCTTTGGAGTAAGGATTCCTAATCTTTGGACTTTTCCTCTTATCCCTACAACCCTATTTGTTCTTATTGCTGAGAATTCTATTTTACTTTAATGAGCAACTATCATTAATGGTTTCCAGAAAGGATTCAACTGTCATCTCCACACTGACAGTTTCACACACTGTGAATCCTGCTGTCCAGGGGGGAAATATTTGTAACAACTCTATTTCCTAGCTCCCTTGTAGCTACACTGCAGACCTGAGGCTTTACTTGAGAGATGAGCCACATAATAACAGTCTATGCAGAGACATCCCTTTTGAGGGGGACAGGGGAGACAGACAAGTAGGATCTAGGGTTGGCAGCAATAACAGTTTCTGGATTCGACCAGGAGCAGTAACTTCCTGGCTGGAGCTGTTTGGCTAAGCATTCTGTGACTGATGGCAAAGGGCACATCCTGTGCAGGGTATCATCACCACAGTCCAGTGGTCCTGTGACTGGTATGGGCACAGTTGAATGGTGGTTCTTCAGTTCTCCTAGAAGTCAGGCCCAGAGTCTGTTTTTCCAGACTGCTAGTGATTGTGTGAATCACCTGATGGTTCCCCAAAGCCTTAATTTTAGGCACAAGGAAGTTTAATAATTGGCCCTAGTTAAGGTACTCCCAAGATTTGAATTCCAACCATCTGACTTCATAGCCCATATGGCTTCTCAGAAAGCAATCATTTATGTTCCCTCTGCTCTTACAAAAGCATGTTAGTAAACTGGCTATCTAAATCCCCAGCCCTAATCTTTTTTGTGACAAAGTAACATTTTTATATGAACAGATGTATGTTTCAATTCTGATAATCCCTTTTGCCCTCCAATCCTTCTCATATGATGCAAGAAGTCCTGACTATTTATACTGGAAGAGTACAAGAAAATCATGACCACAAAAGAAAACAAGAATATATAAATTATTTGCTTTCAAACTTCACAATAAAATTTGGAAATTCTCTGAAAACAATAAAATGTAAGTAAAGGATTTTGAGTTTGGGCGATGACTTTAGAGTATAAAAGAACAATCTATGCCTTAAAAATATTTCTGAGAATATGGGATGGTACAAAGACCAATTATATGACCCTAGATGTAATGCAAATTTTACTTTGTCTGTGGGAATTCCAAGGGGCACTAGACACAAAAGCAAGAAGATTAGTGAAGATCTTTATGCCTACCTCAAACTCCCTCGCACTAAAGTGGTGGGAAAGGACAATAATGGAGCCACAAAGAGTTTAGTAGGAATTTAAGAGTAGGAGACCAATGACTGACAGAAAGTCTGAACAAGTTTTTGCCAGGGCAGAAAGAGCATCTAAGTTGTATCAGTGGGTACAACAGAATGGGGCTGACCTGGGTGGAGTTAGAGTAGATGAATTTCCACATGCACAGAAAAAAAGCATAAGAATGCAAAGCGCCCAAGTGAATCTGAAAGGGGGATGGGGAGTCTCAATTTTATGATGAAAAGGACAAAGAACATACAGATCAACAACGAGAAGCCTACAGGGACTCAGACACCAGACCCAAGGAGGGCACCCCATCAGGTGCCAGCACGGGCCAGGTGTCCCCAAACTAGACACCTTTCAAACCTCTAGAACTCAGATGTCAACCCAAGGAGTGAGAGGGAAAAAACTAAACTCTGGAGAAAATACTGAATTGACTTAAAAATTCATGATTTCATCCTATATTTGCTTAAAGTCCATCTTCTGATACCAGGCAAAATGGTTACTAAAGTTAGAAATTAAGTTGTTATAGAAAATAAAGAGTTGTCCTGTTTTGTCCAGCTGAGTAAATTGCCAAGTGTTTGCTCACAACATCTCTGTTCAGCAGACCAGTGATACTCAAGGTCTTTGCTGCTCCTGCACAATGACAAATGACCTTCGCAGAATACGAGCCCCCAGGGTATGTGCTGTTTCTAAGACCAGGAAAGAAACACTGCAACTGAGAACCACTAACCTGGATGCTCATTAAAAAAAAAAAAAAATAGCTTGGGTTAGTATGGAATTTGCTGTAACCCTGAAAAATGGGAATTTGTTACTAGAAGCACTGGAGGAAGACATATTCCCGTTAAGAGAGCCTGCAGACAGGGTGTTAGGATGAAGGCAGCAATTGGTAAACAGGCACATAAACAAACACTGAGAACAGTAAACACATAAGATAATTCATTTGAACACTTTTATATGCAATATGTATAGGATTTAAAATAACATTTCCAAGCTAAACTGAAAACATTACTATGTAAATGCCACAACTAAGTCAAATGAAAGAGTAAATACCAGCCTTGCAAATTGGTCTCCCTTAAGGGCACTTGGAGGCTAGGATTGCAGGCTGCTCTCCCAAGAATTGTCCTCCTGTCCATCAATCTTTCCTGTTTTGACAGCAAACCCATTGACCGGCATATGTTTTGGAATTTCTGAACAATTGACTTTCAAAGCCTAACAAACGTTCATTCTCCACCTTCTTAGAAACCTCATAGGAGCTACTGTGGCAATAAAAAATATCATAAATCTAACCCAAAAACTGCATCACTTCAAAGAGGCTGGCTGCCCCCTCCCCACTTCCCTCTCCACATTGTTTGCACACATCTGTGTGGGTGCTCTTGTAGAATAGGCCACTATGCCAGCAGGAGGTCATCAATCAGCAGGTGTCACCCAGCACAGGTACAGAGTGGCTTAATGGAAAAATGGAGTCTTTTTTTATTGCTTATTGTCACCCACTAAAATATAAGTTGCTTGTTGATCTCATCACACTGAGTTATGTCTGGGTGAAGGGTTGAAAAGGCCCAGTCTGCACATTTTTTTAAAGTTTTGAAATAATGGCTTAGTGAACAAATGTAGACTTTGTTCCAGAAGCGCTTTGTGGAAATCCATTTTTACAAGGTTCAAATATCCTTAGTTTAGCCCTGATTAAAAGCCAAAGTTAAAACTAAAAGCCATTTTTTCATTTTCAAAAGACATTTGACAGAAATTTTAGGAAATGATTGACGTGAGGACTTTTGAGACTGAAAACACTGGGTTAACAATAAGCTTTTGTTTAGTGAAACAAATTATAGGCATAGGACAGAGATAAAAAGCACATGCTCCAGGTTCAGACTGTCTATATTCAGAGCCTGCATGTTGGAGCTCTGTGACCTTGAACAAGTTAAACCACTTCTCCACACTTCAGTCTTTTTGAAAAATTGGGATCATAAATAATAGCTACCTCATAGGATTGACAGTGCCTGCCACATAAGTGTTCAATTAGTGCTAGTTATTACCTGCATATCAGTAGATAAGAGCAGCAGTCAAGGAATAGTTACCTGCCAGTGCCTATAAAATGTAAGCTAAATCTATTTTTTGTATCTTATATGGATAATAAAATTTTCTACTTATGTCTGTTCATTAAAAAGAACAAAGAGCTTTCCTAAAATATTGAAAATATTATTCTAATGGTTCCAAGAACCGTTAAATAGGGACATTTGTTGCAGAAACCTCACTTCTTAGATGTTTGTAGAGAACACTGATTATTGTCATTGGAAGCTGTGCTTACCATAGGAGGCTGTTCTGACTCACCAACCTTGTGATTAGTAAGTAGCTAAATGTAGTGTGCTGATTTAGCCTAATTTATTTGATCAATAAAAAAACTGTGCAGATTCTCCTAAATTGGGGAACAGTGCTAAAGCATTCTAAAGGCATTCTTCATTGTAAAACTAAATTTAAAAAAAAGATGATTCTAAAAGATTTATTTTAAATCACAATGCAATACCTCTATTTGAAATGACAACCAAATCTAATCTGACAGCATTCAGCTTACTTTCAGATTTATTCATTGTTTTCTCAACTTCAACAGCACTTGAAAACCTATAAAGGAAGGAGGGAGTATCCTTTTTCTTCTTCAATAGTTACATGAAGATGCTTTTTAAAAGTCTTTCATATTTAGGGCCTCCCTGGTGGCGCAAGGGGTTAAGCACCGCATTACGAAGCAATCCGCACCTTCTGCAGCATGAGTTCGATCCCCGGCCAGCCAGGAAGCAACCTCTCCTGACTCGCCTGCTGCTCCCCTCAGCAGTGCATTTCAGTCAGGCTGGCTGTTCTGTACCCCACTCTGTCTCTGGTGAAACCTCTCACCCCCTGCATCTTTGGCCTGTACCCCAGCTTTTGTATGCATAAATAAATCAATCTTAAAAAAAAAGTCTTTCCTATTTGTCATATCTTCAACAAGTAACTCTTACAGTATTCTGAAAGTATGATAGCAATGATGAATAAAAATCAACATTGTTCCCTTCTTATCTTTAATTGTGTGGGACAATGCAACATGTCCTTTTCCTAAACTCTCTGACCCCACCTGAAGGAGACATGGAGGATGTGCCTGTGAATTAAGGGATGAAGAACTAAGGAAGGCCCAGGACCCCTTGCTTCCTATGGCCTGCAGTCCTAAGTAGTTTGGGGGGCAAAAAAGAAAAGGGGGAAGGACAGTGAATTCAGAGAGAGGGTGGTGCCCTGTCCTTCTCACACCCACCCTAGTTTGGTATTAGCTCCTAACTGACTCTTATACACCCTGATAAAAGGTGTCCAGAAGAGCTCATCAGATACCCCCAAAGCCATCTCCAGAGAAGACACATGGTCCCCCAACACGGAACTCAAATGGGCACCAGCATGTGAGAACTGTGAGATAGGTTCTGGTTACAAACCAGAGACTGAGATTAACATTGATGTTCAGATAACTCCATTCCAGAATCTTTCTCTATGATGGATCACACACACACACACCCCTCCAACTTTTAACCCTGGGTCAGCCCTCAGTAAGGGATGTTCTGCCTAAGTCCCATCTACTGGTGGGTGGGTCTCAACTATTTTAAATATGGGAACCTCTTTTTTAAAGCCCAAGAGTTTGTAGATAGTAATACATTTTCAATATCCATGATTGAAAATACAGTAACATTTAAAAATAAATTTATTTTCATTTTTACTAATTGAATATTTTCACCCTGAAAGAAATGTGTGTATTGAAACTTATCATAGTGCCCGGCACAGTGAAAACACTCAGTAAAGGTTAGCTGTAATTCCCTCTGTTGTTGATGTTTACTCAAAATATAGGAAATGCCTGTTGCACATGTGGATTCTGTGTCCTTATAGTTACTCAATAACTCATAGCTATACCAGACTCCAGACTTTTAATAGCGTAACTTCACCTGAGTCATATTTCACTATCAGCAGCATCTAGTGCTATGTCTTGCTTATAGATGATTTCCGATGGAATAATTGAATATACTTCCCTAAAATGTCATGAAAAAATGAGTTATCTTAGTTTTGTTGCTTAGCATTTTTCAACTTCTCCAGTGTTTTTTATGTATAAATTTCTTTTTTAAAAAAACAAAAGCAAAGAAAATTTATCTTAGTTACTCATGAAAGGTTAGAAAAGCTTCTAGAAAAGGAGTTGGTGGGACAGACATTGTTTTCAATATGCCCCAAGCATCATTTTACCTGAGGAGCCAACGTATTCTCTGGTTACCATAGAAAACAAAGTAACTTGACCCTATATGGTTTCTAGAATAATCTAACTTTTGTCTTTTTAAAGACCTGTTTATATCCTAAAAAAAAATTGAGCAATTTATAAATAAATAAGAAAATGTAACACCTTGATAGAAAAGTAGGCAAAGGCCACAAAAAGGAAATTCACACCCAAAAAATGGCTAATAAACATGAAAATATAAACTTGACCCCACAAATAATTAGTAAAATATAAAATCAAATAACAAAGATTTAGTATATTTGTGTAACAAATTGATAGTTTTTTGAGAATATAAAAGAATAGTAAAAAACAGTCTCACACACTGATGGTTAATGTGAAAAGTAGTAAAACTTCTTAGAAACTAATTCATCAATATTTACTAAAACCTTTCAGAAGATTACTTCACTTGGAGCAAGATTACTAGCTCTTGAATGCTCATCAGCTGAAGGCATTAGGCAAAACAGTGGAATATCCACATGCGGTAAATTACAAAACTTGGTACAGCATCCTGTGCCTCCCTGAATCCATCCCCTTTGCAACTTGACAGCTCCTTCATGAAGAGAGAGGCTCTATTTTGCCACCCCTTGAATCTGGGCTAGCTTAGTGAATTGCTTTGTCCTTTGGAGTGTGGTAGAAGTGAGAGTATGCAAGTTCTGGGCCTACACCTTATGAGACCTTGCAATCTTCCACCTGTTCTCTGAGACCTCCGCTTTTACTCTGTGGGTAAGCTCAGGCTGAACTCCTGAAGGGTTAGAGACTACATGGACCATAACCAAGTCAGGACAGTCCCAGCTGAGGCTCTGGACATGTGAACCAGCCCAGCCACGACCTGCAGCTGACCACAGTAGGCTTCAGATGTGTGAGGGAGTCTATCCAAGATCAGATGAGAAATAACTAGTCGAGTTTCACTTAAATTGCTGACCCAGCAGTAGCAATTAATCTAGAATATCATGATTATTATGCAGCTATTAGAAAAAATATATTAGAAATATGTGCATTGGCCTGGAAAGATGTTTATGATATAATGGAGAAGGGAAGTTGGAAAATACTGTTTATGGTAAGATTCAATTTTCTACAACAGCAAAACAAGCAATAGCAACAAAAGCCAGAGAAAGCCTATAAGAACCATGCGTGGACACGCACCACAGACGACCTCAGCATTGGGGCTTGACAGCACAGGGAGGAGGACGGGGTCAGAGCGGAGGGGCGAGGGGATTGACTTTCTTCCTTTCCTATAATACTCTATATTACATGAGGGTAACAGCCAGCATGAATTGTTATTACAATTTAAAGGTATAGCTTTTTTAAAAAAGTTACGATGACCACAATATAAGAAGTTTTGGGAGTGCTTTGGATCACCTAAAAACTTCTGACTGAAGACACCAAGGCCGGTTGGTGGAGAGAACATGTACTTTGCATTCTGAACTTGCTACCATGTACTTTGCATTCATGAACTTGCCGTTGGGGTGGGGGGGTAGCATGTCAAGGCAGGGGCCAAGAAAAAAAGAAAAAAGGGTTATATACTTATCCCATTTATTCTATTCCCTTGAATGTTATTCATAGGAAATACTCTCAAATCATAAATGCACATAAATATTATATAGAAGTGTTTCTTTGCACACTTTTTATTAGGTCACAAAGTGGGAAAAAACATAAATGTCTACCAGTAGTAGAATGGTTAAATAAATCATGGCAATTTCTATACAAATGCAGCCATTAAAACCATACTAATGATCTGGAAATACTCTTACTGCTAAAGGGGAAAATGCAATAAATAAAACTGATTGTACTACATTGTTACAATTTTGTAAATGTACATATACAAAGCTAATATACTAAGTTGTTAGCAAAGTTATCTCAGCATGGTTGATTTAAGAGGTGTTTTTTATTTTCTTCCTCATATTTTCTCCATGTTTTTCCACTATATAGAATGAACATGCAATCCTTTAAAATCAGAATAAAAAGCACACTAAAAATATTTTTGAAGCATCCTGGGAGAGGGAGACAAGGGACAGAACTGAGAAATCAGCTAGGAAATATAAGAAAATCCACATTTCCTTACCTCCTCATGGATACAGAATTAAAAATTGTCAAACAAGAGACATTTTATCGGAGGTATGAAACTATATGGATGATAGGAGAGAATATTTATATAGACTGGGAACAATCCAGCAGAGACAGAAATTGATCATGCAGAGGAGAGAACCCTTGAGTTGGCCAAGGTGATGGACTGAGGACATAAGAGGAAGGCTTGACCTTCAGATGATCAGGGATGGTTCACCCACTAAGCAGAAGGAAAGGCAGAGAACAATGCTACAGAAGCAGTAAGGTTGGCAGATTGGGAGTGAGAGGTCAAAGGGCTCGGATTGCCTCTGTTTTCTTAGTGGAATGAGAAGCAAGACTTAACTTAGCAGGAAGAAGGAAGAAAGGAGATGTGACCATCTCCTTGCTGCCTGCTTCTTCACCTCCATCTGCAATGCAGTGAAAAATCCCCATATTCAAGAAACATTTTTGAAGCATTCTTTACAGTTATCTATCCATCTCCCCCCAAAAAAATGTGGGAAACAGTATTGTAGGACAAGACTCCCGGTCTCACAGAACTTACAATTTTTATTGATGAAATAAAATGCATATACATGGTGAAATAAAATACATAAGGAAATAATTCAGGAGAGAAAATGGTTTTCCATCAAGAAACTTATTAAAGAAAAGTGAACCATTCATGTTCCCAATAACAGTGCCTAAGACAGTGGACATACTCCTATTGTCTATAGATACCTTCTGGAAAGCCTGTATGGGAGAACATTTATCTGGCCTGAAGGAGAGTTAGGTGGGTAGAGAATTAAGTCAGAGCAGGTGAAGGCTCAGAGCCAGGGAGCAGGTGGTTAAATGAGAGATTGTGGAGTGAGACCCAAATCTAGAAACAGGTTGTGGCCCTAAGTCAACCTGTACAAAAGGAGACAGCCACTCCTCAGGAGCCTCCTGCACAGAGACCCTGCTAGAAAGCAGGCTTCCAGAGTGTGGGCAGAGCCTGTGCTCGGACCGTCTGACAACACAGTGAGGGGCCTGATCCCTGATTCTTCTCATGTGTGTTTCTTCTGCCTGGGGCCTTCTGTCTCTAACCAGCATCCTGACCCTTCGACCACCCACCCTATCCAGTCCTCTGAATGCACACACACCCCTTACTCATCACCACCCACCAGGTCATAACTTAGCTCACCCTTTTTCTGGGAAACCTTTTCTGGCAGACATCTTCTAACAGGACTCTAGCAGCCACAGCGGGGCTGAGCTGTGCCAGCTCGGTGGCCGTGTTTCTCTTCTCTCTCCAGCACTCTGCACATAGACAGTGCCCACTCTGCGTGCTTGTCAAATCAGTGCATCTCAGTTCTCATTCTTCCTACAACACAGTCAAGCCTTGGTCTGCAGAATGTGGAGCTGTCATTTTAGAAACAGGCCTGCAGGTGCAAAGCAAGGAGACAAAGTCAACAGGCAGGGCTGTCAGCACATCCCCAGAATCCACCTTTCCTCAGCTGGTCCAGTAGAGCCAGATGGCTCCAGGGACTCAGCACATGACCTGTGAAAATGCAAGGCAGATGGGACACCCTCACCTTTCAAGGATGATGCCCAGTCTCTCTTCAGTTCAGACCATGATGGCATTGTTTTTGCTAGTCAGGCCCCAACCTGGACATCACTTCTCGGGCTCTGCAGCCTTGGGGATGGAGGGAGGTTATATCTGTCCAGGGGAGTGAAGCCATTATAGTGAACAATTAAATTTCCTAAAACTAGGTCTGACCTTTCCCCTCAGCTATTGAGAGGTGATCTCTCCTTTCCTGCTCACTGGAGCGTCTTTGCCTGAGGACTTGGGCCTCTGTCGGTCTAACCATGTGGCTTATATTGGGAGAACACACCGTGTAAATTTTGATCCCCAAAGAACCAGAGACTAAGGCATTAACCAGAACCTCTGGGAAGGGCAGGAAGCTAAAGGTCACCACCTGAGCAATTTGAGTGACCAAATTCCTGACTCTAAAGGCTCAGGTGAGTTTCCCTAGTTAGAGTACTCTGCGTATTGTCACACATCATGGCGAGGAGGAGGCACCAGGTCTCCAGGGAAAGGATGACCCAAACTTACACATTTAGAGCCTTCCCAGATGTCACCCTCCCAAGTCTCTCCCTTTGACTGGTTCTGATCCATATCCTTTTTATAACCAAAGTAATCCAAGTATATGACGCTTCTGAATTATCAAGCCTGAGATCTGGGACTGCCTGAATTTGTAGCCAGCCAGACAGAAGTCAGAGTGTCCTAGGGACCCCTGAACTAGGGAGTGCCCTGAAGCAAAGGCAGTGCTGCAGATCCCAGTGCTGCAGAGTGTGGCTTAACTCCAAGTACTGGGAACTAGAATTCAGTGCAGGGTTATTTAAAGAGAAGCGCGGAAAATGGAATCAATGTACTTAACACCTAGAGGTTCTGACCATCCCCTAGAAGCCCACAGGAGACGCCCTCTGTTCTCGCCTCTTCCCCAGGGTTTCCAGCAAGACTCAGGAGACCATCACTTCCAACAGCAGTGCCTGTGCAGGAGAGAGGAGCTGTGTTCTCTTCTCCTCTGAAAGAGCCCGATCTGTATTATTGATTAATATTTGAATGTTACAAATAGCTTCCCAGTGGGGAAAGATTTATGTCACTCTTCCGTGTAATTAGAATGATGATTCAACAAATGGATGCTGTTCCGTGAACTTCCAAGAAGAGACCAAATTTATCAGCCTCATTAGCTCACAATTACAACCAGGGATCCATGTCACTGTGTGCTCAGAGAGGGCACGGGGAGCAAGTGATGGCAAGAGACCAATCACAACCCCAGGAGCCAGCAAAAAAGCACCCAGGCTGAAGAAGCCAAGGGTGGACACACACACACACACACACACAGAGAGAGAGAGAGAGAGAGAGAGAGAGAGAGAGATGCTGGGAAATGAGAACAGTGAGTCTGGTTATCCTCTGAGGTCTGGGAAGGAAATTGCTGATTATTTTTGGAAACACATTCCCATCCCCAGGTTCAGAGAACAGAGAAAGTAATGGTGCCCAGACTCAGTCTCAGAAGCATTCTCCTCCCTGAATCTACTACCTGAGGTAATTGGGTAGCAGATGAAAATAGCATTTTCTCAAAACAAAGCAAATCATTTTAAAAATGTTCTGCTCTATCTCCCGGCGGAACTTGGAAGCCGAGTCAGCGTCTCTCTCCGTGCACACTGGGCGCTTGTCTCAGATGAAGCCTTTCTGACTTTATCCCCTCCTCCTCCATGCCACGCAGTAAGGAGACCAGGACAGACAGCTGGTTCGCTGCAGCCCCCAGGCCCTCACACAGGCACGCTGTCCTGCGCAGTAAGAACTGTCTCTCCAGAGCCACCCCCGGATTCCGCTCCAGACAATGCTTTCCCTGAAAACACACTGCCCTCTGCAACTATCCTACTCTTGCTCAGGTCATTCCATTTGCCTCAAAGATCCTTTCCACTTTTTAGCGTTGCAATCCTACCCACGATGCACACCTACCTGAAGGCAAGGTTCTCCCCCCTCGCCAACTCTACAACCTTGTAGCAATCACGTTATTTCAGATTTATGGATAGATCGCAGGCTTTGTGTTAGATGGCAAAGATACAGGCTAAGAAAAAAGCACAGCAACACGGGTCCTTATATTCTAACGGGAGAGAAAGGATAAACAGATACATAAACAATATATATGCAAATTGGAATGAGTGTTGTGAAAGCGATAAACAGGAGGCTGAGGCTGAAGAGTGCAATTTAAATAGAGCAGTCAGGAATGCCTTTCCCTGCAGAAAAGCCAGGGGCCAGAGAAGTCAGAAATGAACTTTGCTCTGCTTAGAAACACAAAACCAGTGAAGGGAGATTCCACCCAGCACAGGCGGAGCGACACATCAGTCACGTGGCCAGACAAGGTGACCTTGCATACCTTGCTGAAGCTGCGCCACAGGGGATGTCCTTTGGATTTGCACAAATCCACCACACCTCCCTTTTCTCTATGTCTGAGATAAGATAGTATGCTTTTGTACCAGACCTGTCTAAGAGAGTTGTGTTCTCAGCAGAGTACAATACCATTAGTTGATTTTCATGAACACCAAGGGTCTCTTTGCACTGGTACTCTGGAGAGCTGTGTTAACTGACCAGAGGTCAACGCACATGTGAGCAGATGTCTGGTTAACAAATGAACCTCTTGTAACCAGCCAGGTGCTAAATTTCAGTTTAGCTCAGTAGCTCATTATTGTGTTCCTGGAGTTAGAACTCCAATATAAAGATCATCTTCATCTAGAATTGACAATTTTTAAGCCAAACTATATGATCCTTGAAAGTACAAATCTGAAAATACTGTGCATATTCTCTAACTTTTCCAAAATTGATGGAAATACAATCCTTGGGGCAGCTGCTAATGTACTGGACATGATGGGAAATTAAACCACCTTTTTTTTTCTTATATAGTTTATCAGTCTTCTAGAAAATCCTTTGGAAATCTCTGTGTTACTACACCTGAACAAAAATAGCTCTATCACCAAATGCCCAATAAAGATTGATCTTAGAATACAAAGGAACTGCAATGCGGATCCAGGGCATGAGGATTATTTGAAAAAGAGAGAAAAGCACGATGAACAAGTTGCTCTGGCAGCAACAGTGGCTCTTAGGAAACACCATTTTCTAGCAGCTTTGTTTCCTGCTATGATTCATCAGCACTTCATCAACAAAATGTCCACACCTATCTCTGAGAGCACTCCCTTGGACCCCTGCTAGGAATCTCTAATAGGATTCTCTGTAATGGGAATTCCTAGGATTGACAGCTAAGAGATAATACTGAGCTAAAGAAACTTTAAGCTTTTTAAAACCATTTGTTAAAAACCATTTATTAAACATCTACCATGTAGCAAATGTTATGGTCAAGGCCAGTGGTGTAAATTTGAAGAAGACATAGTCCCTGCCCTCAGGGAATTCACTGCCTTCTTGACAATCCAGAAACAAAAAACATAAAATTGTGATAAAATGTGTCAAGATGTGGATGGGACATAATAGATGCAAAGAAAAGGGGGCCACATTATTGTTTAGAAGCTACTGGGCCTCCCCAAAGATGGTGGATCTTTTAATACATCTGGAAGTAGAGGCCCCAGTTTCTTCAAATATCTTAGACCCTGCAGTAGCTGCTTTATGTTAGTTTAACTTTTCTTTGCATCCATTATGCCCCATCTATGTCTTCTTAGCTTTCCCCACAACTGGCAAATATTCCTGTGACAATGATTAACTGTGTCAAATGCTGACTTACTAACTTCTTACAGTGAAATCAAACTAATAAGAATATCTTTGAGGTTTTTTTTTTAATTAAAGTAGCCTAACAGTAGCCTTGACACCCCAGATTTCAGCCCAGAAGGCAAGCAGCTGTAGTGTTAAAACAGACCCTTTAATTCTTTTTTTTTTTTTTTTTGTGATCCTAGGATTCCAAAAGACAAGAATGTTTTCTTTTTAAAATTTATTATCTTTTCTGAGTTCTTTTTATTTTAATTTTGGGGTTATATTTTTACTTCTCCATAGGTACACAAGTTCTATTCATCCTCCACGAACCACCCCATAGCAATACCCCATATGCCTCTCTTCTCTAAACCCTCCTCCCTCCTCCCCCCCACCCCATCATGGTCCCTCAGATAACCATTAAATTCTTTCAATAAGTCCAAGGTTTATTCCTGCTGTATTTTGCCTGTGCATGTTTTTTCATTATTTATATTCCACAGATCTGAATTTACATTCCATAGATCTAATATCTGTCTTTCACCTTCTGACTTAGTTCATTTAACATAATCACCTTGAGGTCCATCCATTTACACTATTTCATCCTTTTTAATAGCTGTGTAGTATTCCATTGAGTATATATTCCACGATTTCTTTATCCACTCATTTGTTGATGGAACTTAGGTTGGCTCCATGATTTAACTATTGTGGACATGTGCTGATATGAACATAGGCATATATAACTCTTTTCATATTAAAACTTTCACATTTTTAAGATCAATACCTAGCAGAGGTGTTGCTGGACCATACAGGATTTCCATTTTTATTTTCTTAAGAAATCTCCATACTGTTTTTCCATAGGGGCTGCACCAACTTGCATTCCCAAAAACAGTAGATGCGAGTTCCCTTTTCTCCACATCCTTGTCAAAATTTGTTATTTCCATTCTTTTGTATACAAACCATTCTCACAGGGGTGAAGTGATATCACAGCGTGATTTTTATTTGCCTTCCCTTCTAATATATGGCGTTGAACAATTTTTCATATGCTTGTAAGCCATTTGAAGATCTCCTTTAAAAGAATGTCTATTTAGGTCTTCCATTCATTTTATGGTTGGGTTCTCTGTTTCCAAAAGATAAGGTTTTAATTGTTCATTTAGAAATGCAACTCTCAGATGCTAGCCTTGGCACTGATGCTAAGCCCTTAATGAGGCTTCAGTTGCTTGTTCAGGGTTATTGACCCCTAGTAGTACTATAGGCGTCCAGAGCCCAGGAGAATTGAGTGAAAAATAAAGGTTTGAGAATTAGGAAACAAACTTCGTCATTAATAGTCAACTTACAGATACTCAAAAATGAGCACCTTTCTGGGAATATCACAAATAGACAGCAAAAATCTGCCACACTTAAATTTCATATCTCCTTTTTAGATTTTTGTAAAATGGATCCCCTGGCAAACCTAAAGATAAAGTGTCTCCTTTTCTCCTCTCCCAACATCTGTTTAATTCACCATTCTGCTATTAATAATTTTGCTTCTGTTCATATTTAGATTTATTGCAGAACAGTTGTCTTTTTTTCTTTTTTTCCCTTCTTTCTTATTTTCCATATAAATGTAAACTTTACTAGGTGACACTAGAATGTGTCCCCACATTAGCCCAGGTGCAGAAATCAGCACTTACTTTGAATCCCCCATTTATCTCAATGTGCGGGCAGCCTTGAGACCCACTGGCCTAGAACATTTTAAGGGGGCTATCTTTCTGCCTGGCCTCCAGAGGACAATCTGCCTATTAACACTCTGAGAACAATGAGACCAGGCTGACACTACCTAGGGACAGGTGAGAGTCCTGAACTTGGGACAAAAAAGGATAGGGCTGAGCATGAAGCCTGATAATACTGAGACCATTGAGAACAGATTTTCTTTAAAATCCTCATGAACTTTAGAAACTCCATGACCAACTGCTTCTTTTTCCTACAAGTGCAATTTTTCCAATTTTTCCCTTCTACCCAACCCCTGACTTATAAACTTCATTCTGAGAACCTTCCCTTCCATTATCACTTCTTTGGGTAGGATTCACTTTGTAACAGGCTTACCCTGTAATAACAGACCCCTCTCAGAAGTACGACTTAGCTATAAGTTATCTTTCTTTCTGAACAATTCACCCTAACCATTACATGAACCCATTGGAGCTCAAGTAATCCTGTTCTTTTCTGAAATGACAATTTCATCTGCCAGGATCTCAAGGTCTTCTGAAATATTTCTCAACAGGTAACCAAAATGAAGGCCACAGAAGTTTCGTGGTTTGCACATGAAGGCATGTCAGGGTAATAATAAGTTCTGACAAAACATCAGACAAAACCAAACCAATAACAAACCCATGACATCCATAAGAGGAGGTGGTGGGGAGGGGTCAGAGGAGGGAGGGGCCCAGGGGAGCAGGGTGGAGGATTATTGGGGCTGTGGTGGTGGAGATGGTATGAAAACATACATTTGTAAAGGTTTGACCTATAACTCCTAAAACAAATACAGTGTGGCAAACCAACATTACCTCAATTTAAAAAAAAAAAAGTCTAAAAATAAAATATAAATTTTTAATAGTGAATTCTGGAATTAGGAGGACCTGGGTACATGTGTCAAGGTGCTCAGGAACTATCCTAGTAAAAATCTAGCTGCCTACCTGTCTGGCTTAGAATCAGCAGTATATTGTGAGATAATGATTACATATAAACACACATGTTTAAAATCCTTAAACATAAAGTATTATTACAAAGAAATTAGAGGAAAAATACACAGATTTTTTAATGGCAATGGATATGAATAAATCATTTCTAAACTAAGAAATAAAAATATGAAAAGAATTAAATTTCATTGATAAGCAAATGTACATTAAGCAGTTATGTTTTTTCTTTACAAAATGTTATATAATGACAAAATCTTGTATGTTATATAACATTTTACAAAGTGTTATATAATTTTTAAAGCCTTGCAGTCCCTGGTATTAAATTTCTTATAGCCCTTACAGCCCTGAGGATGTCATGAAATAAAACTCTTAGAGTAATGCTGTAGAAATGTCAGTTTATACGGTCACTCTAAAGGGTAATTTGTTTCTCTATACAATTATTTCAATAAACAATTCCACGTCTAGGAATTTACCCTGAAGAAAGAACCTGGAAAAAAATTGACCACAAATTGATCAAAGCAAACAAATCTTAACAAGCATTAAAGGATCAGTGTCATATAGATCATGTTCTTTTACTACAGTGAACAAAGTGAGGTCCTAATAATAAAAGCCAAATTCAAGTAAAAAGAAATGGACCCCTAAATAATGTATGAACCAAGGAAGAAATCATAATGGAATTACTAAAAGATTTACAATAACACTAACAAAAAATCCACATTTTAACTTTAACTCAAATTTAACTTGTTAGATGAAGCTAAAGCACAAGGAAAAAAAATTTACAGCCTTGAAACATATCAAAAACAAAAAACAGAACATAATGAGGTAGATATTCAATCAAAAAGTTTTAGAAGAGGGTAAAAAGAACCAAAGTATGAGCAAAAAACAGTAAGAATAAGAGCCAAAGCTAATGAGATAGAGATATTTTTTAAAAATGAAAAGGCTCAATTTTAAATGGTTCTTTAAAATAATTAGAAAATAGACAAATCTTTGACAAGTGTTTATAAAGAAAATGAAGAAAAGACAGAATAACATTGTGTAAAACAAGATCATAACTACAGGCACAGTGAAACTGCAAATAATTGTGAAAATGCAGAGAATAAATTCTCACAAATAAATTTCAAAACTTGGACAAAATGTAAAACTTTGTAAAAATGATAATCTAACAAAACTGACAAGAAAAAATAGAAATTTTTAATTTGTATGTAAATTAGAGAAATTTTAAATTCTACACCTGCAGGTAGTTTTATAGACAAGTTACATCAAAACCTACAGCCAATAATTTCCATATTACATAAATTAAAACCATATCTGAGTACTGAGAATGATGGAATCAGGAAAGATACTCAATACCTTTTATGGACCAACAACTACAAAGACAAAAATAAACAAGAATAGATCACAAAAATTATAGGCCAGTATTACTTGTGAAAAAAGAAAAGACAATGGGCCTCCCCGGTGGCGCAGCGGTTGAGCGCTGGGTTGCAAAGCTGCCTGCAGCCTCTGCAGCACCAGTTCGATTCCTGGCTGCTCCCTGGCCACCAGAGGAGGGTCCCACATGGCGCGCAGACCTCTCCTGCCACCCACTGCTCCCCTCAGCAGTGTACTTTAGTCCTTCTGCCTGCTCTGCTCCCCGCTCTGGCTCTGGTGAATTCTCTCACCCTCCCGCACTTCTGACTGTACCCAGTGTTTGTATAAATAAATAAATAAAGCTTTAAAAAAAAAAAAAGACAACAAACAACTATGAACCAGAGACTCTCTTTGGGGTGGTGGGGGAAGGAGGGATTGGGGTCAAAATCGGGATTGCAATTGTATGGGGAATATAAAAATTAAAAAAAAAACTTGCATCTGAGAAAAATTAAAAGCAGTGTCAAATATAAAAAAAAAAGACAGCTCTTAAAAATATTATCAAACTAATGTTGAGTATTAAAAACTATTTTCAACACTCCAAGATCAATTAGGATTTATCCAAGGAGTATGAAGAAGGTTTAATCTCAGACCAACATACCACATAAATATATTAACTACAAAATTCTCTCACTAAATGTACAAAAGTAATTTTGTTAATTTCAGTGTATTTATATTAAAATCTCTTGGCAAATTAGGAAGAAAGGGGAATTTCCTTAACATGAAAAAGGAATCTTTCCAGGCCTCCCTAGTAGCTCAAGGAAATAAGGCTCAGCACTATCAAGCTATCGGCAGCCACTGCAGCATGCGTTTGATCCCAGGCCAGGCAGCTACCTACATGGCGCTGCTCCCCTCAGCAGTATATTTTAGTGGATCCTTCTGTTCTGCTCCCTTTTCTGTCTCTGGTGAATCCTCTCACCCCTGCACCTCTGGCATGCACCCCAGTTCTTGAATGCATTAATAAAAATAAATCTTTAAGAAAAAAAAGAAAAAGGGAATCTTTCAATTTGCTTTTAAAAACATTCCCTAAAACACAAACCAAAAAAAAAAAAAGACAAAAATTTCCATTGTTATCCTTTCTATTCTGCATTGCACTAAAGATCTTAACCAGTGCAGTAAAATAATAAAAGCATTAGAACTAGAAAGGAGAAAAGACAACTATCATTAATCATAGATGGCTGATTCCATGTCTAGGGGAGGAAATATGCAAAATGAGCCAAGCTATCTTTTCATGCAGGGAAACTAGGAAGCTGTCAAAGATGATGAGGACATGTGAAAAACACTCAGGAGCCAGCCTCAAAAATTTCCTACAGGTAAAGATGGGACAATTCCCACATCAATAAAATAATGACTCCAAGTGATTTCTTCACATCAAATATGTTTAAATTCATGGGACAATTAAAAAAAAACCCTTCCTGAGTTATTTTGGGGGATTTGTCCTGGTTTGCCTGGAATTTACCTGGAATGATTCAGGTTTCAGCACAGAACACCTAATACCTGGGAAACCCCTCCATCTCAGGCAAACAGAAATGTCTAGTCACCCCACAAGGGAATCAACTCATTATGCTGAAAATAAATGGGAAAATCATACAGTTCACTTCAACAATAATCACCTCAACAAGGGAGGAAATATCTTTATAGAAAGACTTTAGCTTATAAATGAAGTACAAATGATATCATTAAAATACCATGATTTTTCAAACCAACTCCCAACTAGACAGTAGTCCCTGCTTATGCAGGGTCACAAACACCCTCAGAGCAAGACAACCTGACAGTGCATCTCTCCCAAGTGAAGTGTACAGCTTCATAATGTCTGGGATTTGCTTTAAATTAATCAGGGTTGGGGGAGGTTTGCAGTGATGTAGGGTGAGGGTTAGACTAGCAAGACTGGCGATGAGTTGATCATTGTGGGAACTGAATGAGAGCTCTGAGTTGCTTCATTACTCTCTTATCTTTTCTTTTACAAATGTTTGAAATTTTCCATAAAATTTTTTGAAAAAACCTAGCTAACATAAAATGAAGTCATTGGAAATGCAAAGGCTTATATTTACAATGTTCACTGAATCTTCTTAAAAATAGCCAAGAGGAAACAAAAAAATGTCAAACAATGATGTATGTGTAAACAAATTAAAGGTAAGGTCCACTTACACAACAGAGCAGGAAGAAGCTATAAACATCATATTTTCAAATGCAATGGAATTGCTTCCTGGCGCATTCATATGCCTTATGTCAAACAAAAGAAGATTTTCAATATGATCCCCATGTCTTTAACATATGCATACTTGTATTAAGAAATACTGAAAGAAATATAACAGTTAACAGTATTTTTCTCTGAGTAATGAAATTATAGTTGGATTTTACTGCCTCCTTTAAACTCTTGTTATATCTATATTGAACAAGTTTTCTTTCATAGTTAAATATATACACATCACATATTTAATAAAGGAAAGGAACAGGTGTGAGGAGGAGGAGAGGAGGGCAGACACAGCAGGTGACATGACTAAGCTTGCAAATGCACAAACCCCATTTCCGGCTCTGCAGCAAGACCCCGGAGGCCACCCATGCCCTAGTGACACTGCAAAACTTTGTCTGGTGGCTGGCGGAACAAAAGTCATTTCACCAGTGGGAAGATCCCTGAGATGCAGCCCTGCCTGCCTGCTCTCCTGTGCATAGTTGCTGATTTCACCTGTGTGGGTAAGGAGCCTACCCCCTGAGCAGAGGGAGATTTGGGAAAGAAGTTGCAATTGAATTGGGCTAGACTTTCCTCCATTTCCTGGGTCAAAACCTGCCTATTTGGCCAGCTTTCTTGTGAGCAGTGTCAGCAGCTAAGGTCCTTGTTTTTCTTCCTTTCTGCAGGTTCCAGCAATATTGAGAGCATCACTCAACTTGCAAATGTAGCGTGTAAGCAAGAGGGGGGATCTGTGATCTTGGATTGCTTCATCACCGTCAGTTTTAGTAATTACCCATTGTACTGGTATCGACGGCCTTCCAGTGCAGAAATGATTTACCTGATTAGTCTGAATTCTGACAGAAAGAGCTCACAAGAAGGACAATATGCTGCAATATTTCAGAAACCCAAACAAACGCCTAAAACTCACCATCGCAGCCTTGACGCCTGAAGACTCAGCTGTCTATTTCTTTTCTTTTTTTTTTTCCAGCTGTCTATTTCTGTGCAGTCAGTGAATCCCATGGTGAGGGTTGTGACAGGGAGAGCCTTACAAAACCCCCCCAGGGCTCAGCACAAGACAGCCACCTGCTCCAGGAGCCCAAGAGAACAACCCACAGGACAGGAAAAGGGTAGACCCAAGGTGCAACGGGGTATCCCTGGTGGGTCTAAAGAAGAAGCCAATGAATGTTCTAGAACCAGGCTTCCCACATTTGTTACCAAAGAAAGCATGATGGTTACAAGACTCCAGCCTGGAGAGACTTTATCTCTGACCATGGACCTGGGGGGTGCATAGCTGATGGGGGTGCACACCTGTTGTTTCTGCTTGCCCAACATCCTGCTTGCCTGATGTCCATCTTGCCCTTTTCTTAGCCACCTTCATTTTCTCTGGTTAACCAGCCTCCCTCCTTCTACTCTAATTTGGGTTTGGATGAAGCTGACCCCACTTCGCCTCCCTCTTCCTAACCAATTACCATAATTTATCTCTCTGAGAACAATGATTGGTGGAAGGATGGGCACCTGACCCAGGCCCACACCCCAAAACTTAGTATGGAGCTGTTGGGAAAGCTGCAGGGAGATGAGAAGCTAGGAGGTAAGCCTGGAGCTGCCAGACACCCTCTTCCCTCCACAAGGGAAGTACGGGATCTTGAAAAGAGAAACTGAGTTCTCATAACATTATTTGAGGCCCTGGACCCTGCGTGATTAGAGCACTACCTGGGGGTTTTAGTTATAATCCCAGATGCCTTAGCTTGGGTTCTTCCAGAAGCAGTAAAGGATTCAAGTGCAAGTGGTTTAGTGGTTTAGTTAATTAGGTGATCCCAGAATGCATGACAGGAGGATGGGGGTGAGTAAGTAAGAGAAAGCAAGTTAGTCAATAAAGTGTTTGTATCATCAGACAGTCACCACTGCGAGCTCCTGGAACCCAGTCCTGCTAAGCAGCCCCTGCCTCAACTTGTCCCACCTGAGAGCCAAATGAGCTTGATCATTTGATACCCCAAATCCTGCATGATATCATTGGGGAACAGCTCCACAGTTGGAATGGTAGTTAATTCCCTAGCACCTACCACCCATACCTGCATGATTACACTGGACACCTAACTGTTCTCTCCCCGTCTGACTCTTCCTACTCAAGTTCCGCAAAATTCCCAGATTCCCTATCAGATTGTGCTTTTCCCAGGTCCCAAATTCTGCACCTATTTGCTTTTTCTAAAATGTGTTTCCTCCCCAACTCTACCTTTGAGCTCACCATCTTTCCAGACCTATTTCACATCTCACCTTTGATGCTAGATCGCATAACTCAGTTTCTAATACCATTTTCCTATTAAGCCAACCAAAACTCCTTTGAGGAAGGGCTGATTCTGGAGCAAAATAAGCCTGGAGCAACTTGTGGTGCTCGAAAACAAAGACAACAATGGGGATGTGGCAAAAGGACAAGCCAACAGAAAAAGCTCCTTGGCCAAAGTTGCAATACTCGAGTGATCATATTAATAACATAGTATTAATATTCCAAAGAATAAAATAAATATCCATGAGTTAGAACGGATAGAGATAAATGAGGAAATAAATAGGGGGGGGGGGTATAGACAAATCTCCTGCGCGTAAGATTTCTAAATAATTTAGGTATCTCAAGAAAATAGAGCATAACTTGCTGCTCCTTAAGTGTGGGCTGAATGTAGTTTCTTCCTTCCAAAGAGGACTGTATATAAAAGGTGAGGGGGAAAGTTATTTTAAGGTAGAGAATCTGACAAACACCCTCTCAGCCAGGTGATCACAGTCAGCATCATATTGGTAGCAGGTCCCCTTGGTGGGATGTGGTGAGAAATACCCCCAGTTTGGTCATGAGAAATCATCAGAGAAATTCCAAGTGAGGGACAGTCTACAAAATACCTGAGGAGGATGCCTCACAACTGTCAGGGTCATCAAAAGAATCCTACAGAGACACAGTGACCAAGCATACTGGTCACAGAAAAATGACACTAGTTACAATCTAAGCAGACTTGAATAAGAACAAACTTAAGTTAGTGACCATGTGTCAGTAATGGTTTATTAATTGTGGCAAAAGCACCATCTTAAAATGTTAACAAGAAGGGAGGGTGGGTGTGAGGTAACTGGAAATGGTGCCACCTCTTCAGGACACATCTGTCAATCCAAAACTCTTCTAAAATTTTAAGTTTCTTTTTAAAACTTAGAAAACTGTAGGTTTTGATCTACATAGGACCTGATTTTCATCAGAAGGGAGAATTATAATTTATGAATAGCTGAGTTCTTATTTATTTATTTATTTATTTATTTATTTATTTATTTATTTATTTATTTTCTTACATCATTGTTCGTGTGGGGACAGTATTTGATTTCTCCCCTCAGGCGTAGTCCCTGTAGTTCTCTCACCACCACAAAACCTGTGATCCATCACGATGGTCCCTTGTGCTCTTGTTTTCCTTGTTTTGACCCTCTTCACCTTCACCTCCTGCTGGATGCCTCAGATCTATGGTCAGCTTGCAAGTTTTGTCTTTTTCCTGACCCTTTGTTCGGTTTCTCTATATTCCACATATAAGTGAAATCATCCCATATTTATCTTTCTACTTCTGACTTGCTTCTCTTAGCATAATCTCTTCCAGCTCCATCCATCTTGCCACAGTTGGCATGAGTTTTGCTTTTTTGTTCGCTGAAAAGTTGAATAGCCATGTTCTTTTTTTTTTTATTTTTTAAAAGATTTATTTTTATTTATACAAGAACTGGGGTACAGGCCAGAGGGTGCAGAGGGTGAGAGGATTCACCAGAGGCAGAGTGTGGAGCAGAACAGGCAGACAGACCGAAGACAATGCTGAGGGGAGCAGCGGGTTAAACAGGAAAGGTCTGCCGCACCATGTGGCACCATGTGGGTATCTCCTTGGCACACCGGGAATTGAATCCGTGCTGCAGAGGCTGCGGACAGCTTCACAGCACTGAGCTCAACCCGCTGCGCCACCGGGGAGGCCCTGAATAGCCATGATCTTAAAGATACATCAAAGAGTTTTGAACTGTGCTGTCCATGCCACTACCTGCCTATGGCTCTTGAACACTGGGACTGAGGTTTGTCCTAATTGAGATGTGCTGCAAGTATAAAATACACACCAGGTTTCAAAGACTTAGTTGGAAAAAAAAGAATGTCAGCAATCTCATTAACGTCTTTTACGTTGACTATACATTGAAATAATAATATATTGGGTTGATTGGGTTTAATAAAACAAATTATTAAAATTAATTTTGTATAATTTCTTTACACTTTCTTTTAATGTAGCTAGTAAACAGCATTTAAATGTATATGGCTCGAAGTGTATTTTTATTGCTAGCAATGGTTTAAAAGAATAAACAAGAAATGTTAACAATGATTATTCCTGGTAGTGGGATAAAAGGCAAATTTTAGCTTTCCTTTATTTCTAATTTTCCTTCAATAGAGATGTTTCTTGTCTAATAAAAAAAAAGTGATAACAATAAAGAGGCACAAAGAACTACTACTGTGAAATGTCACATTAGCTGATGGAAGCACCAAATAGAAATGTCAAGCCATTGAGTCCTTTCATTAATTATTTATTCACTCATTCATTTGAATACACATATATTGAAGTACCCTGTGTGCAAGCACTGGGACAGTTGCTAAGAATCCAAGCACAAAAAAGATGAGCTATAATTATTTCCTTCAAAGAGTTCACAGTCTATTTGGGAAGTTAGGCTCACAAATAAAACATCCTGTACTCAGTGAGACTATGGTGATTCCTAGAGTCAACAATCCTCTCCTTTCTGCTTTAAATGCGGTTGTTCTATTGGCTGTCACCTTAGTCTACTTCTCTGCCCGCACTGTGATTGCAGGTACTACCTCTGTGCTGGCCACTGTGCCTGTAACCTTGATTTGCTCCAGACTTCTGGATACATCCAGCTCTTTTGGTCAAATGGCCACTGGGCAATCTAAACTGTATAAGCCTAACACCATCATCCCTTCATGACCCCACCTCCAGAGTCTTCTACCACTGTTTCTCTCCTTAGTTAATGGCAACACCTTTCTTCACAGCTTTGTGTAAAAGGCAAATTTTATTATTTTCATTTACTGCCCAAAATTCTTCAGATTTGGGATGGGACAAACCCACAGGCCAGGTGCTTTTAACTACCAATCCAGTCTCATCTCCTGGCATGTTTCTTATCAGCACTGACCTAGAAATACCAAGCTACTAAGCCCAAGAAAAATCATGTGTTATCACTCCTCTTGTCTTCATGCTTCCATGTACCCTTCCCTTTGCTTGGAGTTTCCAACCTCACTATGACCTTCCCCTCATGGCCCCCTGGTCTCTCTGCTCTGAAGTCTTTCTGATCGTCCAGGCAAATTTTAGGTTTCTCCTCTTTGTACATTCCTCCAGAACAGCAATTATTTCTTTGCATTACAATGGCTGCTTCTTCTGGGATACTGTATTGAAGGCAAGAATTATGTCTCCTTTTCCTTCCTAATCCCAGGACTACACAAGGCATGATGAATAGAAGATCCTCAAGTTTAGTGGCTACTTCCTATCTTTCTTACCCTTGCTCACTCACTGTGATCACACTTAACCCCTAAGTAGTCTAGATGTTCCTTGAGCACCCCAGGCAAATGTCCACCTCTGGGTCTTTGTTCTTGAATATTCTTGCTCCGTGTGACCCTCATCACATCACTAGAGAGGTCTTTTCTTCAATCCTATATAAGATAGCACTCACACATAAACATCAAGAAGCTCAGGACTTCATCTGAATTATTCAACAAATGAAATAAAAATATGATGCATGTATAAATAAATAAATGATGCCATTCATTACGTGGACATGACATGGTCTCTCTGCCTTTTATATCCCTCTGTCTGCTTTTATTTTCATCAAGTCATAAATCTGGTACACAAAAAGGATCGAGACACAAAACTCCAAGAACTATAAAGTTAAATAAAGCTGAGTAAGCAATAATATTAAAACTTGAAAAAGAGCAACAGTTCAGTAAACATATATTAAATTTGTTTCAAAAATGTATTTATCTTCTAATTCATTTATTCAACAAATATTTGTATCACAAATACCTGAATATTTTTTTTGAAAAATTAAAAGCTGTCTCTTACATTTGTATCACTGTTTATACTTTACAAAGTCCTTGCTGACATTCACTTCAATATAGCCTCGTAAAAATCCTTTGAGATAGGCAGGTCTTATGACGAATGAGTTGGTTAGCAGATTAAGGATCACTGGTTTGTAAAAACTTTGAGCTAGGAACGTATTTCATCATTTTATTGTTCATACAACTATGTACAAAATCCCATTATCAATCTATTTATTTCACCCCAGAGAGCTATAATACACACATTGTCCATCAGTACCAGTGCATTAATTCTCACTTCTGGTATTCCCAGTTTGCTCTTAACCTCAGTGTTAATATGAATAGTCTATTGTAGACTATACCAACTTTGAGACAGGTGAAGCGCCTTCTCTGTTTCTTCTATTTACATTAAGGTTCTACGTGTACTCTGGGGTTTCATAAATATTTAATAGTAAAGAGAAGAGTTACTAATGCAAGCATCTTGCCAGTCAGACAGTATTCAAGGCAACTACGACACTCAGTCTCTTACTTCCACCAGCCAGGCCTCTCAGTATTCAGAGTTGTATGTGGTCCTCTCCCCATGATGGACTTGACTGTAACCAGGAAGATGTGGTAGAAGCTATGCTTTGTGACTTCCTATCAGAAGCAGCTATCAGAAGCAGCTTTGCAATCTCTCCCTTGAAATACTTACCCTGGGGGCAGGCAGCTGCCTTGTAAGCTGCTTTACCACCCTTACACCACCATGCTGAAAGGGAGCCCCACAGGCCCAATGGAAACAGAAGCATCAGGTCAACCTGCAGTTCTTTCAGGCACCCCAACCCAAGCACTATCATGTGATGGAGAAGAAAGATGTCACACCCAGCCAAACTATCAGATAATTTCAGTCCTGCTGGCATCTGACTCTAAACAGGAGAGAAGCTGAGAAAGAACTTCACTGCTGAGCCTACTCAACTCACAGAATTTTAAGAGATGACAATAAAGTGCCGCTTTGAAGCATCTATGATTGGGGTGGCTTGTTAAGCAGCGGCTAGCTATACCTTATAATTTTATGGAATCTTTGCTTGTCCCCTGATAAAAAAGAATCTAGTTTTTGGACCAGGATCTCCATGCTGTAGAATCTTGTGGGAACAACAAACAGAAAATTCCTCATTGGTCCCTGGTAGTGAGAAGGAGCAAGGGGATGCCATCTGTGGCTTCCCATACCCAGGTATCCTTCCTACAGAGGGCACAGGGCCATAGAGTTCTCTGAGTTAAAGCATGTACTGCATCCAGAAAGATAACACCCCATTTTTGGAAGGTAGGTCCTGTAGTTGTCACTTCAACTTCAATAGACCATTCCAGCACTTTATGAAGTTGGCTGTTTCCAGAAGTTGACATCTAATTCAACATGGTCATAGGCCACTCCTGTACCTCCTTTGTTATGAAATAAATCCCCTATTGAATGCAATGTTGTATGGAATTTTATGTATGTGAATCAGGTTTTCCAAAAGACCATAAACAGTATTTCTGGGTGAGGTTACAAAGGCAGATGGACAAACCTATGCCTGGAATGGGTATCTGTTTCTGTAACAATGAGCCACTGACCCTTCTAGGATGAAAGGAGGCTATGGAGTTGATTTTCCTCCAAATGGCTGGGGAGGCACCTGGGAAATAGTAATATATTGAGAGTCTGCATTGACCTGTGTTACTGGGTGGTTGGAATTAGAAGCAGCAGTGGCTCTACAAGACTTGCTGAGTGAGAATCTGTCCTACAATGATCCTCAGCTCCAGTCAGACTCATCTTTAATTTGCAGATGCAGTGTTAACTACATTGTGTTTAACATAATGGTGTTTAGACATGTAGAAACATAAAATGCTGCTTAAAGTCTCTATGTTACTGCTCTTAGTCCAACTGTAGAAAAATACAAGTTAAAAGGGAACAAAATTTCAAATCAATAAAACTTTAATGGTTTTAATTTAATATAATACATGATGTTTTGCTGAAGCTAAACCACCAATTTTGAATTGAATGGATGAAAAATACATGCAGTGTTGGGTTGTATTTATCAACTTGATTCTTCTGAGTTTGGACATGATTTTCATTGTTATTTTTCTTTTGTTCAAAAACAAATTTGTACTGAATTTTTAATCTACTCATTTGATGGGCCAATCAATTTACTGTGCATCAACAGTACATTATTGAAAGCAATGTTTTTAATGAAACATTCTTTATTACATAATTACTACTATACCTATTGCTAATCAACTGTGATTAAATAATTTATCAAAAGATGAGCTCTATTCAGTATAATCATCTGAATGGTGAATATGGTATTAATCATACATAAAGTTTACATGCTTATAACATCTAACTTGTGATGATTCCACTTTCCCATAATTGTTTTCAATTCAAATTACCTGATAACTTCTGACCTTCATTTAGTACTAATTTTGCCCAAAAACCAAAGGAAGGCATTGTAGTCTTGAGGCAGTATTTGCTTATTACACATAAACAAATGGAAGCTAAACAAAGCATAAAAGGAAGATATAAAAAATAAAAAGAGAAAAACAAACTAAATACTAAAATGACAATAAGCACTATTCTCAGTAATTACCACAGATAGCACAGAAATACAAATGAGCACAAGAAATTCTACAATACATTACATCAACAAAAGTAAAAAACATTATAATATTAATAGATGCAGAGAAAACATTTAACAAGATTCAGCATCGATTTATAATTTTAAAAAATAACCTCTTGACAATATGGGAGAGGAACCTACCTCAACATAATAAAACCGATATATTACAACATACAAACAGTATAATAATTAACAGTAAAAAACTAAAAGCTTTCCTTTAAGAGCAGGAATAAGATGAGGAAGCCCACTGTTGCCACACTGATTTATTTTGCTATTAGAGGCTTTACCTAGCACAATCAGACAACAATAGAAAATAAATGGAATACAGTTTAGAAAAGAAGAAGTAAAAAACCCAAAAGATTCCACCAAAAAGCTATTGGAAACAAACGAATACAGCAAAGTGGCAGGTTACAAAATTAACATACCAAAATATGTTGCATTTTTATATACAAATAATGAACAAAAAGAAAAAGAAATTAAGAAATTAATGCCATGTATGACCACATCAAAAAGAATTCAATACTTAGGAATTAACATGACCAAGGAGGAAAGGACTTATACAATGAAAACTGCAGGATTCTACTAAGAGAACTACATCATACCATAAAGAAATTGAAAAACATGAATAGGGAGAAACAATATAGTAGAAATAATTATTCTACCAAAAGCAACATATAAATATAATGCAATCCCCATTAAAATACCAATGATACTCTTCAAAGAAACTGAATAAAAAATTTTAAAATTTATATGAAACCATAAAAGACATAAAATAACTAAAGAAATATTGAGAAAAAATGAAATGGTGGCATCAACTTACCTGACTCTAAACTATACTATAAAGCAACCATAATAGAAACAATATTTTTATAAGAATAAAAGTAGACACATGGGTTAATGGAACAAAATTGAAAGCTCAGAAATAAGTCCACACACCTATCAATACTTAATTTATCATAAAGTTCTCATAGCCATACAAAAGGAAATAAGGGTTTCTTTAACAAATAGTGCTGAAAAAAATCTATTGCCACATGTAAGAGAGAAGTTGGATCACTCTAACTCTGCACATATGTCTATGCACAAAAATAAATTCTAAATGTATTCAAGACTTAGGTATAATATCTGCAATAATAGAATATATAGAAGAAAAAATTGGTGATGCATTTCATGACATCAAAAATAAGTCAATAAAGATTTTTTGAGACTTGACCCCTACAGCAAGGGAAATAAAAGCAAAAATAAACAATTGGGATCACTTCCAATTAAAAAGATCTTATAGAGAAAAAAATACAAGCAAATTAAAATGATATCCTACTGAATGGGAGGAAATAGTTACACATCACAAAACCAATAAGATGTTAATATCCAAGATAAACAAAGAATGTATTCACTTTAATAATTTTTAAAAATTGTTATTATGATTGTGATTATTATTATTATTATTGGGCAGCATGTCTGAATAATTCACCAAAGCTGATATCCAAAAGGCCAACAGACCCATGGGAAGACGTTCATCACTGTTTTTAATTAAGGGAGATGCAGGTCAAAACCACAATAAGGTATCATCTCACACTAGTGAGAATGGTATATATTAAAAATACCCCCAACAACAAGTGCTGGAGAGGAAGCTAAGAGAGTATTCTTATTCATAATTCAAGACTCATTTTCCCATGGAAAAATCGGGATTCCATAGATCTACGACTATGCAGCCTATTTCTGTTTCGATGCTGCTCTTTATTTACTTCACGTTATTTATAATATTTAACAATTGCTTTTCTTTAAGTTTATAATAAAGCATTTCCAGATAGTCATTTTGCTTTCTTCACAACACCAAATTATTTCTTACATCTATTTAAATGTTGTGTATTTGGGTGCATTTTTTTTTAATATTTATTTATTTATACAAGCACTGGGTACAGTCAGAAGCACGGGAGGGTGAGAGAATTCACCAGAGCCAGGGAGGGGAGCAGAGCAGGCAAAAGGACAGAAGTACACTGCTGAGGGGAGCAGCGGGCAGCAGGAGAGGTCTGCGCGCCATGTGGGACCCTCCTCCGGTGGCCGGGGAGCAGCCGGGGATCGAACCAGCACTCCAGAGGCTGCAGGCAGCTTCGCAACCCAGCGCTCAACTGCTGTGCCAACGGGGAGACCCTGGGTGCATATTTTTTGACATGTATTTTGATATCAACTCTTAAAGAATGGTAATAAAAAAGACATATTTGAAAGTTTTTAGTGACTGTTAAAAATAATAGTATAAGAGTAACTGAATCTGGTACAGAAATTCTCATAAAACAAAAGTAGACAACATTGAAACAGTTGATGTCCTTAAAAGCTTAAGTGACGCCACCTTGTGGCAGGAGTAAAAACAATTTATAAACCTTTCGAGTCACCACTGAAATTATGCAATCTTGTATTTGGTGACAATCATATTACGAAAGTTGGTCACTCGTAATATGGGTTTTTAATTTTTTTACAATGTCATTTGTGTTTTTCATAATTTATGCTGTCCAAATGCATGTTTTGAGCTATTATTCTATCGAAAATACATTTTTAACTCTCACGTAAACATGAAGACACATAAAAATTCCAGACACTTTATAAATATGATAATTATGTTTTTTAATGGTCTCTGATACTATTATAATTTCCAAACAAGCCTTGAAAGTGTCTTTAAAATAATGATAGCTTTATCTTTGTAAAAAAACAATTCAAAAAAGGGACAAAAACTTAAGAAAATGTGGAATACTCTCATTGTCACTGACAAAAAGCTCATAAGTTCTTTGCTTTCCAATTTTTCAATTATTATTATTTTTCAATTATTATTAAGCCAATGTATTACCTTGTTAATTTCAAAGCAGCATAATGCAGCCTGGTCATTAAGTTAATTGTTACTAAATTACAGTTTTTTAATTACCTAGGGGGAAATCTCATTATTGACTAACTCAGAATGTAATATCTCAGCTGATAGGAATAGGGTAATTACCTGTTTTTCTTCTATTCTTGTAATTTCCAAATATTTAATTAATAAAAATATATTAATTTTATGATGAAAAATGAAATTTGCAGAAAATAACATTCATGTTAAAAGAGAAATAACAACACTAGCTATTTAGTGTACAAAATACAATATATAATGAAAAGAAATTAATATAGTGCTTTATCCTGGTAGTAAGGAAAGTATGTGAGGCTGAGGTATCTTTCCTACCACAACATAAAACTATGTCAGAAAAATATTAATATTGGAAATGAACATAACCTGCTTCAGAATTGTGCTTCCTCATGGGTTGAGTTGAGTTAATAACTGCAACATTAGTTGCTTTGTATTTTGTTTTTCTGGTTATACCTCACTCATTAAGTTTGCAAGATAGCCCCCAAACCCATCTCTTCTTTATCTGCTCTTATTGGTACTTTCATTAAGAGAGTAAATTCTACTTTGTATTTTCCCAGTTCATTAACATGTTTTCTTTTCACTTAAGAAAAACCAGGAGTTGTTTTCCAAATGGCTTTGGGGTTTGCTGGTGGTTGGAGCAAACTCATGACTGAGTAATTGATCCTGAGACTAGTCAAGAAAGTGAATGATCTTAGTAAACAGCTAGAGGTGAACAGCCCATCCGTGACAAACTTAAGTTATATAAGCTGGGATGAGATTCAGATTTAAACCAAATAAATGCCAATATATATTGTCTTTTAATGCCCATCAAAATCACTCCTTCCCCTGCTTACTATAATACTTTAAAAGCCAAATTCCTGTTAAAAAATTTGCTTGCTGAGACTCAGGATGTTAAATGCCTTGGGAGAGAGAGTGCTCCCCACTAAGCACTAACAAACCAGCAGGAACCCACCTCCCAACAGAAGCCTCTCTGACAATGGATTTTACCTGCATCCAAGGCTTCGACATCTCTCTCCTCTGGACAGTGCTGACTACTGTCCTCCTGTGGATTATTTTTTTCCTTAGAGATAAAATGCTGGAGTCAGTAGGCACCTATTCATTTTCCTTGCAGCAATGGGAGGATTGTGTCTTCTCCCTAAGTGCATTAATTAAATTAGACAAACTTTCACAATCTCTCACTATCAGCCTACAGTCCACCTTCTCAATCCATAAGAAGGCTTATCACACTGAGAAAAATGGTACCAGCTGCAGTGCCCAGAGGGTGCCCCTCCAATATGTTAGCACTGGAGACAACTGGCTATTAAAGCAGCTAATAGAATCAACTCTATCCAAGCCTCAATTCTTCCTCCCAGCATAAAGCTGTTCTTCCCATACCCAAACTTTGTCCTCTCCATTAGAAACAGGTTAGAAAAAGGAATTTCTGATGTAAAGGCTGCAAACAAAATTATCAGGAATATATTCATATGAATAAAAGTAAAAGATTTCTGAATGTCCAAAATAGCTTTAATTCAAAGACCAATAATAAATTGTTTTTTTAAAAGTGTATGAGTTGTATCATAGTCTAATGTTAACATGTCTAATTTATAAAGAACTTATATAAGTGATAAGAAAAACACTAGCCTGGCAGATAGGCAGAAATCAGATATAAAAATTATATACATTTGTATAAATTACTAATGAATATTTGAAAAATCAAAACATGCTTTAAATTTTAATGTGTATGAGCTCTGTCATCCATATCAAAAATTAAAGATTTTTTTTAAAAAACTCATGACTCAATGACGATGAAATTGGAAACTTAGATTTATTGCTGCTGTGATTACAAACTGATACCTTGCAAAAGTGGATTATTTAGTAATAGGTATCAAGATGTTTTAAAATGATCACCCCTCTTGTTCCAATAATTGGTCACCTATCTTTACATGAGCTACACGAACAGGTATTTTATAAACAAAGGTGACCATTAAATGTTACTTATACTTCAAATAATTGGAAATAATCTAAATATCCAATATAGGAGAAAAAGTTAAGAAAATTAAGGAACATTGACACAATAGAGTACTATATTGCCATCAAAAAATAGAATTTGATAAGCTTTAAATCATTTGGGAGAAAATATCTTGCTCTAATATAAATGAAACGCTGAAAATTGAATAGGTAATAGAAACTCAACAATGTGAGAAAATATATTTAAGACTGAGAGGAAGTATAATAACAGTTATTATCTTTGGGTAGTGGAATCATAGATGATTTCCTTCTTCTTTATAATTATATATAATTCACAATTTTTCCTTCAATGAGTTCATATAATGAGAAAGATCATCAAATAAAAACATCTTTTAAAACTAGGTTATTTTCCCTGAAAAGTGGGTTATCTAATATAAATAAGTTTGTCTGAATCTCATTAGAACACACATTCACATACTCTACCGCTGGAGTAAGAAATTCTGAAAATCGACTACCTGTGTGTGAATTAGAACTACCTTTTGTCTGAATTTGATTATTTCAAGCTTCAAGTGAAGCTCTATTATTTTGATTCAACAACATACACTACAAATACAATCTGTTTGATGAAGCATTTTTATTGCAAAGTAAAGTGATGCTTTGTGTCTCAAGACCAGGAGGAGGACACCTTACTGCAGGTGACAGAGGGAGGAATCTTAATTGACCACAGAATCATGTCTGGTCACAGTCCTGAGAAAATTGAATTGAAGTCAACCATTTTAACCCCTAGTTAAGCACCTTGGAGCTTAAGCACACGGGTTCCAAGCAAGTCTGTACTCTGCTGGCTCGTGAGGACTGGGAAGAAGGGAGTTTAAAGATGCGTAAACAAAGAGCCATAAACATTCACCTTAGACTCCTGCCTCCCTAAAAAATGACCAGAAAGAGCAGAATCACTTTACCAATAATTCCCAAACCAAACAGACTGGTGGCAAACATGCCAGGGGACAAAGCTAGGGCAGTTGAATGCTGATGCGCCCCCAGAGCAGGAAGAACCAGAGGTGGTACAAGGTGCTCCTGTGGGAATAAAAATCATCCAAAAATCTGCAAACAACAACCACCACTATGACAACCAAGAAGTTTCTTTCCCTAGCCAGAGGGCGAGTGAGAAGGGGCACACAGCAGAACTTGCCTGCTTGCCTTGCTCCTCTAGACTTAACTCTGAGATAGTGTCACCCTCTGGCCTCAGCTCCCCAGAACTGACTGGAGCAGAGCACTGAAGACTCCAAGTCATCCAGCTCTGATCCTCACCGACCCCCACCCAGTCTGGGGCGCTCCGGCCTGGTTGGCCCCTGGAGGCACCTGGAAGACTGGTCTTAGGGACCCAGGAGCACCAGCACCGCGTGAAGTCATAGCTCTCCCGTGCAGAATTTTGAACATTCTGCAAGCACTTTGGAACTTTAAAATATTTCCTTGGTCCCTGAGCTGTCTCACAACTTTAATATTTATACTGTGACAAAGTGAAAATGCTCATTAGTGTTGAGCCAAAGCAATGCTGTTCTCTCTCTTCATCCCAATGAACTGATTTAACATTTGCAGCACAGAGCTGAAGAGGCTGAGGCCCAAGGGGTCTTATTTGCCTTGCCAAAGTGGATCTCGGGTGGAAATAAATTTGAAAAGAAATAGCGGGAGACACTGCAAGAAAGTTGTTCTTAGGTCTGCCCGTCAGAGAGCAAGATGCAAACATGAGACTTCTGACACTGCCATACCCTGCTGCAGCCCAGAGCCACCCATGGCGCCCAGAGGCACGCCATGAGCTCACTCCGCAACCAGACACAGAGAGTGAGATCTCTTCCCAATTCCTACTTCCTTGACAGGTCAGGTCCCCCAAAGACTGCATTTTATGATCTGCAGTCCCTCCAGCTGTGGGAACACCTCCCATGTGAGTGGGTATCCCCAGGGAGGTAGCTCTGGGTTCCACTTAGAATCCATCCATCCAGAGCTCATCCTCCTTTCGGAGACCTTTGAGCTCTCACCTCCCTGGCTCAGCCAGCATCTTCCTGGGAGCACACCACTGGGGGGGCCCTTTATCATTGTGGGTGTATCCAGCATTCCAATGGATCTGGCTCCTTCTGAAATATACACCAGGAAACAAGCCAATAACCTCATGGAGATTTTTGAGGACTAAGAATATAAAAGCTTCTTCTACAGAAGGGAACTCTCCTCCACAGGTCCTCTGCTCCCTTCTTCTGAGCTCTGATGACAGCTCCCACCAAGACTCCCACTGGGAGGAGGGGTCGTTGCTCCTCCATAATTCGAAGACCTGGCCAGAGGGCCTGTCCTGCTGCTCCACTTCCACATTTTCTCTAACATCAAAACTCGAGCGTGATTTGCATTTGAACTGCTATGGAATTCCTCATTCAAGGTCAGGACTGGCCTAACCTATAGGTTAGTAGATTTGACACACAAAAACATCCTCCACTGTAAGAAGTGTACCCACACCAACATGCTGTGACAGCTGAACTCAGAGGTGCCCATTCGCTGAACACCATGGCTGGAGTTCAGCCATGGAAGGCTCAAGTTACTCTGCAAATATGGTACTTGGAGAAAAATATATGGGAGTTTTCTCACCTATTAGTGCCCCAGTATTGTTAGACTAGCAGATTAAAAATTCAGATTAATAATATCAGAATATCAATAAGTGAAGACTGACTTTACATAGTGTAGTTTTAATTTGTGAAAATGTAACATTAAAAAGTGGTACCAAAGTATAGATTCAAGGTCATTTTGAATCAATAAACGTCTGACAGATCCTTGATATATTATCAGTGGCAATCAGCCTGAGGATATAGCTTACTCTGTGAGATTAGTATCAAGGGGAGCCCTCCCCTGCTGCCCATGTCAAAAGGAGAACATGAGCACAACTCCCCCACGTGTGGGAGAAAGAGCAGAAAATCCTGGTCTTGAGTCTGTCTCCACTTCCAGCTTCATGGCCTTCGTCAAGCCATCCAGCAACGTGAGCTTCCATTTCCCCATCTTTAACACCGGGCTGTGGAAAACAAAACTGGATGTGAAATTCTTGTTTCATAATTCACCTTGAAGATTCTCCCTGCCTTCTCCACTCACACCCATCAGGGAGGAGCAGGCTGATGGTGCCACCCCAGGGCTCTCAGCAGATCTATTCCTGAGCCATTGGCAGCTCTGAATTTTGGACAGGCATGGTGCACCCACGCTTAGTTCCTTGCTCACCTGTCTGCTCGTGCTTGTTCATGAGGTCAATGGTATGGTCACCTCCTGAGAGGGGCGGGATAACCTACTGGTGCTTCTACATGAGTCCACTGTCTGTCAGCCTAGCAGATCAGAACCATCTTGTTGAATCACACTGGAAGTTTCAAGAGGGCAGTTTCATTTAAAGGATGAAAATAGTACCCAGTAGAGAACCACACTCAAATAGGGGCTAAATCATCAATACCATGATCGCCATGTCATATTAAAGGAGAGACCTCCCTCTCTCATTGAATCACTAACACCATATTCTTTAAAAACAGAATCCAAAGCCCAAAAAGGAATTGAGGTGCACTCCCTAGGACTAAACTCCTTTTGACAAGCAGGGTGTTTCAGAGGCCTTTCAATCCTGGGAAGATGCTTCTTCGTGGCTCCCTTCATGTCTTTACACAGGAGAAATCAAATTAGGTTGAGTACCTAGAATCAGTTCCAGAAGAAATCAAATTACAGAGGGCAGGCAGCATGCTATCCAAGCAAACTGCATAAAATGAGGGAAGGATGGGCCTCCTAGCAGGACCTTTGCCTTCTAGATACATGGGATTGATATCCAACCCACCACATGGTTTAGTTGTTACGTTTTACAAACAAGGAAACTGAGGCCCAGAGAGGGCTTGCCTAGGACCCAAAGCAGAAGAGAAGTTTGGGGGCGAGAATTACTTATGCAAGACTTGGACATCAACTAGACAATCAGATTTTCTGTCAGTGGAAACAGGAAAACTATGTGACCCCCACCCAGCCTGTAAAGTCCCCAGTTATGTACCAACAGATGGTGAAACAATCTAAGACTGCCAAGTGCACTGGAAAGTCAACAGGAAAAAGTCTCCCATTTCCAAAACCCCCATCTTCATAAAACTCCCTCCCATCAAAGATTGTCTTATGTCCTTCTCTCCAACAAACCCTCTGCCAGAAGTGTCAGTGGTTGACATGCTTCCTGCAGGAAGTTCAGGACCAGCAGGCATGGGCAAGCAATCGTGGACAGCCATTGTCCTTTGCACAGGGCTTAACTCAACTTCTGACTGAAGTCCACTGTGCTTGCATGCGAGGCCATTTTTTTTTTTTTTTCCCTCACTCTAGCTCTACCTGATGTTGCTGTCTGAGCTGTAACTTCCATGGCATCTCTTTACCTCACAAACATTCACGTCAGTTCTTCTGACTTGTCCCGAAACCAGAGCTCATCATCAGTGGCAAGTTCCCTTCCACCCTCCAAAGCCAGGGTATAGCTGAGGCTGAGGCATCTGGGGATCTCAGCCAAGTTTGTCACATTTCCCCTGGTGGGAATGAAATCCCCTGGGCTAGAGCCAGTGGGGCCCACCTTGCCCCTGTGGAAGAGGGAAAGGAGGAAGTGGTGTGGGTCAAGGTCACTCTGCCGTTCACTCCTGTCCCACCTGTCAGAGGATAAAGGGCAGCAATGGGTCTGGCTGTGTGATTCTCCCCCATCCTTCTCCTTGGGGGCTCAGCGGTCCCCTGAAAACGGACTCAGCTAAGGAACTGCTGTGATACTGGCTGTTGCAACCTAGTGGACACTCTGAGTGACAGCTGGCCGCTGAGGACTACAAGAGTGATAGTGCTGTTCCCTGCATCCTGCCGAGCCCAGGATGCAGCCCCACCTTGCGTCCCAGCTCCTGCTGGAACTTGAAACTGTTGACACTTGGCAGGGTCTTGGGAATGGAGCACTAGGGCCACCAGACACTATTCAGGAGTCACCCACCTGAAAGCAATTCCTCAGTCCTTCAACAAAGACAAGGGCGAGTTGAGGAGAGAGGGAGGGTATTGCCCAACCTTTCCTCTCTGCTCTCCATGCTCATCCAGTTTGCCAGAATCTCAGTTCTAGATTCAAATTCTGTCTCTCCCTGACACTAACTCTAAAACTTCAGGAAAGTTACTTAGCCACCAGGGTCCCCTCAGTCATCAAATAGGAATATAACACATACCCCCTTAGTAGCTAGAGTTAAGTCAGTGTCTCTGTGAAGTGGAAAGCGCAGAGTTGGTGCTCGGTCACAGTGAAATGCCCCTCCCCGCATGCTGGCTTGAGAGTCTGGGTTTAAACTCATTTCGTCCCAGAGAAGATGTCACAGGGGATCAAGGGGAAGGCGGGGAGCTCAGGGCTGGTGGTTCCCATGAATCCACATCAGACTTCAGGTGACACAGCACCCCACCACCCTGTGAAATTCTCTTCTTGGTGGTGACAGCTTCAGAAACAAGGAGAGAGGGAAGCCGGGGATGGAGACTCTGCTCATTCGCTCCCTTTTGATTCCAAGAGCAGGAGCTGATGGAGTTTGCGGGGTCGGTGTGAATAATACCAAGAAACCAGCCCTTCTCCAGGCACTCCTGAAGTTCAAGAACAACCACGCTCAGAGTCCCCTGCACCTGTGGCAACACATACACTATCTGGTACCCACCCTTTCCAGGCAATCTCTGAATATAAACCCCTAACCAGCAGGACTGGCGGAGAAATTACACGCTGGGCCATATCTCCTACAGCATTTTTGTGGTTTGCTGAGAGAAAAACCAGGCCCCGGGGGAGGAGAAGGGGACAGAAAAGGACACCTAAGATTTTCTAACTAAAAGAAGAGAGTGGAGGGGGCAGAGGGAGATAAGTTAAAGTAATAAAAGGTTTGTGAGTGTGTTTACAACTCAACTCAACAAATTATATACTACACAAACATTCTGAGGATTAAATGAACAATACAATACTTTCCTGAGCTCTTGTAATCAAACACTTTGCTGTTAAAAGTTATGTTCCTGGAATGCTGATATCAAAGCTTCTTGTGCCTTGCCAGTAACCATAGAAAAGACCCAACCCTGTGTAAATTTGAATTACATAAAACCTTTCCCACTGTCTGTCTCTGAACAGCCCCTTTTCACAGCCCTTTGTGGTCATGGACTGTAAATACCTTTATCTTCACAACACAGACTTTTGAAAAGTTGACATAATAGGATTTCTTCCTCATAAGGCGTATCATACACAGTTGCAAACCTAAGTCTATTTTACATTTAACCAAGACTAGATCAAAAGGTCTTGTTTATGGTTGGTTTGATTTTGTTTCTTTATTTGACCAATAACATGTTCTTTCTGTCCATCCCTGACAACTGGATGCTCTGGGGTTAGCCCCAGTCACCCCCACCTCAAGACAGGAGTATGAGGGGGGTTGTGAGAAAGCGCAGGAGACATTTGGGGCTGCATCTCTGTCTGCAGTGTTCTAGGGGAGCTGAGACTGATGGACGGACCACAGGGACAAACTTCCAAAAGCAAAGAAATAATCGACTTATTTCGCCAATGAAGAGACTGCAGATGGAGACGCAAGTGACAGCGATGTGGCTTGTTTGGCTCGATGCTCAATTCAGTGTCAAGCTGATGTGGAAACTGAGACATTTTTGTAGATTTATGTCTAGAACTCCAGTGCTAGGAGTAAATAATGAGTGACAGCAATCAATGAGTGGACAGTAATATTGAGAAGAAAAAGCGATCTACTATAGATCAATAAATGGGCCCTGGAAGATTCCAATTTGTCTCCTGGCCTGGGAGAGTGGCCAACGGGTGATGGGGACCTGAGGCTGCACATCTTGGGGAGATGTCACCATCAACTGAAATTCCTGGGGAGGCCTCAATCCTTCACTTCCATGACACACCCCTAGTGATTACTTTCTTCTCTCGTCGGAACCCCTACTACCTACGCTAGCTGTTTTCTTCATTGGGAGAATGCATCAAGACTGCCTTGATTGTTCATCCTTCTCTAGCGAAAAATGATCCTTAGAGGTTGACTCTGTCATATACTGCTTTTTTGTGTCTACTGAACATTTGAGAGTTAAGCACATATGGAAGAATAAATCAATTAATGAAATTAATGAACACATGTCAAGGCTTAAAGAGAAGGAAATTAGCTGCTTGGTTTGATGACAAGCCCCAGCCCAGAGGAACAAGCCCTTGCTCTTGTGTGGGGAGTCCACAGTGATGCACAGGCACCTGCAGCCCGAGCCGAAACCTGCAGCTGGCGTGTGCCCTGTGTGCCCTTCACTCGCTCTTCTTCTGAGTTGTGATGACAAGTTCAGTCCTTTGTGTTACACTGTGTCTTCCATCCTGGGGAGCGTTTCACAGCTATCTGCTCATCCCAGCACACCTCCCGAGTCCACGCTGGAGAACAAGGGTCAGAAACACAGTCCGAAGCCATCACAGGCAGTGGAGCAAATGTCAGACAAGGTGAGTCTCGGGAAACATGGGCCCTGGCTTGAGACAGCGGGACCCCAGCTGGAGCGGGCTTCCACTTGCAAGGATTCTGTGTGGAAATAGCCAGGCAGGAGCTGAAAAGGCCCGTGGAATTCCCCTTCTGGCCTGTGTCTTTCTCCATTCCAACCTCTGGGGAGTCCTCAAGATATTAGGGGAAATTTCAACATGGGGTGTGGGAATCCATCTGGCCCCAGGTTATAGGGCTTTTGGCCAGACATGCAGATAAACCAGGTTTCATGATTCACAGAATGAGGAAGATGAGCAGATTTGTGAGAAAATCAACAGATCATATCTTTGCAGGCTCCAGGAGACAGTCCCGGGGAGATCTAGGCAGTTATCTGGAGATGTGTCCCAGGCCCTCAGGGGCAACTAGGAATCGTAGGAGATCCCCCCTGGTGTGGCCTGTGTACCTCGCTCCTGTGTCACCCAAGCCAAGGCTCCAGCCCCTTCCTGAAGCCGCCAACGCAGAGGAAACAAGGGGCCACTAGATGGCAGCAGAGGGTAAGAAAAGTCAGCTGCCGGCGGCTGGGGAGAGGCTTGCAGCCCCTCCATTTTACTTTACATCTTTAATGAGATATGTGAAGAAAATGAGTCCCTTACATGCTAGACACAGATGCCACAGCATATGGAGAGATGCCGCACAGCAATATTTCTCTGGTTATTAAACAGGAGGCACCTAACCAGTCATTCACCGCATCATCATGCAGAGCCGTCCTTTGTGTCTCGGATACTGCTGTTGACAAGGTAATAACAGGAGAAAGCAGTTGAGAAGACTGATGTCAGGACGCGGGCCTCTGGGTTCGCCCGCCGGGGTGCGGGCACATTGCCAGCACACGTGCGGGTGCCGGGCCCAGCGGGCCGCCCCGTGCCAAGGGACAAGGTGGCATCTGCTGCCAGGCTCCGTCGCGGCACCAGTGGGCTGCTCTGGTCTCCCGGCCGTCCCTGCTCCCCTGGGGCTCATTTATCCTGAACCCGATTACCACCAGACAGCTCTGGAGCCTGACCTTTCTCCGCAAACCCCAAATGGGAAAAAGAGTTCTGGACATTTCAGTAGCAAGCCGTGCTTGCTTTTCTGGCAGGACTGAAGACAGAGCGTGCAATTAAAATGCATTCTAAGGCACATAGCTAGGGAGCCCTTTTTGTGCTGCCCCATACAAAGTGGGGAGCCTGGTTCTGCTGACTGTAGGGGGGATAGTTTTACTTGGAGGGCAGTTTCTCCTGAGACATGGTTCCCACCCGCAGTAGGCCAAGGAGGATGGAGCAGGCAGGTATTGCTACATTTCATTACTAGATTCCGCCCACTTTCCCATTCCCCACACTTCTCTCTCCCCCCACCCCTCTCCCACCACTCATTTCCAGTCTGATCATTCCTTATTTCATGCTCCCATCCTCCCAAACGGGGGAGGTGGGGTAGGGAGCGAGGAACAGATCCCCCCTCCCCAGACACAGACTGTTCTCACACCCACCTCCAAACCCAAAGCTCTCAGGACCTCTCAAAGTCACTCGCAAACCCCTCAACCATGCCGAAATGAAGGTAAATAATACACTCATTTTGCATAAAGAGAAAATGAGGTGGAAACGGAGGTACAGCTTCAAGTGCCTTAGCTCCCACCCCTTTCTTACACGTTGGTCTCTGACACAGCCTCTGTGGGAGAGTAGGAGGATTCATGCTGCCTCTCTTCCCCCTCCCTCTTTGGAACATAATTCCGTGGGGCACAAACCCTCGCTTGTCAGTGTGACCTGCGATAAGTCACTTAACCTCTCTGGACCTCATTTCCTCCCCTGTAATTGGAGGGACTAGAATTCGATGATGACTAGGCCCCTTCTAGCTGTACGATCCTGTGGCTCTAATTACACAAACGTTAGGCAGCCCTCAAAGTGTGTCACATAAGACGCCTTTCCCAACAATAGGCAAACTCAACAGGAGCAAGCAGAATTTCCTCCTCCAGTTGAGAAGAAATGTGGTCTTGGTGGGAGTCTCGTTGACATCCTTTGTCCTCAGAGTGAGGGAAGCAGGGAGGTTTCAGATGTTATTGACACTAACAGCGGGGCCTGGAGGTGGCCACACTCTGGTAGAAGGACCCCGCAGAGCTGTCCCTGTGGGCAGTGAAGATGCATAGCCAAGACTGGAGGATATTTTAATAACTATTTCTCAATAAAAAGACCCATTTTATTCTGCACAGGAGTCTGGGGGCAAATCCAGGTCTCCCAGGAGGAATCTACTCTCGCCCATAATGGGGGATTGGTTCAGCTCAGCTGCTCCAACAAAGGGCTGAATGCAGCTTGCGGTGGTGCAGGCAGCTCCCCGCAGCTCCATGTGAAAATGACTCACAGCAGTTATGAATATCAAACCTCCTTTGATGTGCTCCCAGACATGAGGAACGGCCACAGTGGGGGAGGGGGAGGAGGTGGGCTCTAGATGCTAACTCTGTGGGGCGGAGTGCGGAGGGCCTGGACACATCTGGCACCATCCTGAAGCTCCAGGAGAAATTCAGGCAGGGTATTCAACCCAAGACTCCCAGGGTAGCCGAAATCCCTTTTATCTATCTCTTTCCCTCTCTCTCCCTCTCTTACTCTGTCTCCAGATTCAGAGGAATTAGATTCTCTAAGAATTACAACCTGTTTTTATATCTTCACCTATCCTGAGGGGATAACAATTCACTTCCCTGAATAAAACTGGTTTTATTGAGCACAAAATGAATGCACCCCCCTCACTCAACATCCACATCAATTGCTCTCAAGACATAGACCTGCCCTGGTCAGCCAAGCGGAAGGGTTTTCCTCTGTAATGGCCATTTCCAGACGCTCAGCCTTTCGAGTGGCCTCGTGGTCCCTTGTTCTTCTAATAGGCTCTCAATAATGATTGAAGACAAAGCTCCCGAGGCTCTGTTGTGTTGGCAGCTCCCAAGACTGGGTCAACCTCAACTGACTGTTCTGGCTGAAGACCGAGCTGTGTCACCTGTCAGGTGAGTGCCCAAGTGGTTGCAGAAGGGGCAGGGCAGCTGCCTCATGCCTGCTTCAAAGGAAAGCATGTTTATATACAAGGGTTCTCCCATACTAGGCAGGGTTCGAGGACATCTTGGTCCCTGGAAATTTGGGCAAAGTCATTGTAGTTATAGAAGAAGGTGGCAAAGGGTGTGTAGGGAATGAGGCTGGTCAACTCCATGCCTGTGCATTTTCATTTTCTGAAATGAGGATGATTTTATTTTGCAGTTAAGTTGTTCTGTCACAGAAAAACTCTCATACTCTCACAGAGATCTGCACAAGCACACATGGAAATAATCAAAGAGCTACTGTTTACTAAGGACTGGCCAGGCCCGGCACAAAGCCCTGGGCCTCACAAGCACCAGCACCTCCTGTCTTCATGCATACTGTGCATGGATGGCAGTGGGGGCAGATGGTAGCACCCATTTGACAGATGAGGACCCTAAGGCTCAGAAAGATTAACACTTTTCCTAAGGCTGAACAACTTAAAGTAAAAGAGACTGGGTTCAGGGTTGCTGAGTTCTGAAGTATCGTCTTTTAACCACTATGCTATTGAGCAATGCACCTATTATCCAGAACTCATTCTATTCAAGGCACTGGGGTTGTGAGTGGGAGAGGGAAGACATAATTCTGGGCTCCAGAAGGCATTTGTTTGACTGTACACCAGTGCACACAGAGCCACACACACAAATACCCAGTTACTAGGAATCATGGCATCTCCCAAGACTCCTACAACCAAGAGATCCATGTTCCATTCTTCCTTGTTCCTCCTAGGCTCCGACCTCCTGCCCTTGATTCACTGAATGAACATTGGTGGTTCCGTAAAGACTGGGGTCTTTCGCGGTGGACCTGCATATGCCTGAATTTGACAGGCAAATGTGTGAGCAATCTGACCATGGATGCATTACTCGTCAGTTACTCAGCTCCTGAACTGACCACTGTTTGTTGGGTTTGTTTTTTTAACTTTATCAGGAAGTTCCTCTAACCCATCTTTCTATCTTTTCAGGGATGTAGGGCAGGAGTGCACCAGAGGCAGGGCTTGGGAGGATTTCAAGCTTGTAGAGCTTCAGGAAGCTGAGTCATAGATCATAGAAGAAATAAAACAGGAGAAGGTTCAGTGTGGGGGATTAAACAGCACCATGATCTCAGAAGGCAGGTGGTGATGTGTCTAAAGGAAACTGTCTCCTAAGATGAACAGAAAGAAGGAAGCAAACATTGCACTAGCTGCAGATTTTGCCAAGAGCAGACTGGCTGTCAAGGCCATGTCAACCTTGACTCATAGGGCCACGCTCTGGGAGGCAGAGTGCTGTCCCACTGTGCTGTGGGCATTTCCCAGTAACATTGACACAGGGGCATGGGGGAGGAGACTTCCTGATGCTGAGAAAGAGAAACTTACCTCCAAGTTGAGTAACTGAACCATCTACACACACACACACACACACACACACACAAACACACACACGTGCGTGCACACACACAACATATGAAGACTGGGACCATTTAGCTTTCAGGAGGAGAGCTGAGCACCAATTGATCGTCCCATGAATTAGACCCCACTGCACACCTAATTTTTTAAAGTCCATTATATATGGGGCCTCTCCGGTGGCACAGCAGTTGAGTGCTGGGCTGTGAAGCTGCCCGCAGCCTCTGCAGCGCCGGTTCTATCCCTGCCCGGCCAGTGAGGGTCCCATATGGTGCGCAGAGACCTCTCCTGCCGCCCGCTGCTCCCCTCAGCAGTGTACTTCATCAGTCTGCCTGTTCTGCTCTCCACTCTGGCTCTGGTGAATTCTCTCACCCTCCCGCGCTTCTGACTGTACCCAGTGCTTGTATAAATAAATAAATATATATTTTTAAAAAATGATTATATACAAATTTGCACCCAATTTCATTTCAGAAAATTGATGTTCATTCCTGAACTGCCTGCCAATCTGAAGATAATAATTCTAGAGCAAAGACTTCCAGAACCTTGACAAATCTACAGATAATCTACAGAGCTGTACCCTACAGAGGACTGGGGGTACAGCTCTAGGTAAGCACGCCCCCCACCACCATACTTTCTAACCCTCTAGGCTGCCTGGTCATCTCATCAGCCAGCTATTATCTATCCTGGCAAAATTCAAATTGGGAATCAGACACGGTCTTTGATTCCGGTTCTCTCTACACATTTCACTCCAGACACCCAGCACTGATGAATCTTAATCCTCCCTTTAACTTCTCAGCACTGGCTCCAAATTCCTGCTTTCCAGACCTCATCTAGGGTAGAGGGTGGGGCATTCATGATCGCCCTCATCAATTCTCAGACACCCACCCACTCAGGAGATCACTCTAGGAAGGCCTCCTTTCCGGTATTCCTGTATTTGACCACTTGAGGGCAATGCTGGACCGGCCAAAGCTCTGTAGGTGCCCTGCTCCATCTTTATCCCACCTTACTCTATCATTGCAAATACAGCCTTTGGTTCAAAGCCAAACAAAGCACCACTGAAGCACCCCAAGAGCAGCAGCAGTGCCAGACCTATTACCAGGGCCCCTGGGATCATAAGAATAAAAGGCAATTCACCGGAAAACATTTGGCTCCATGGGTGACACATTCCCCCGGGAAAGAGACCGAGGGAGAACTTGCTTCCTTGTGTCATTAACCAGCAACAATCTGTCTCTCTGACTGAGAGATGCAGTCTTACCTGTCTCAACCCACTCAAATGGAAGCCCCTTGAGGGCCTTAGCATTCCTGGCAGTAAGCACAGTGCTTGGCAGTGTTTGTTGAATGAGAGGACGCATGTGTGCATATGCATGAATTCAAATTGGTCAATTTCAGATCCGTTGCTCTTTTCCAGCTCTTGTAACACCTAAAGTGTAAGCCATCAATTAATTGCTGAGCATTCTTCATGTTAAAGACAGTGAGGGATGGTCAGATTATTAATGAAACCAGTATTTTCACTGTACAAATGTTATTTCAAATGCCACTTTAAGAGTTTCAGATCTCTTACTTTTAGGAAGTCCTTCATTATGTTATAATATGTCCTCAGACCTCACCAGCAGGTGGGTTACAAAATACAGACATTGTTTCATTAATATCCAACTCATGATAATCTACAGGCTCTATCAAGGGAAGATAGCATCATTTCTGACCCTAGGGAATGCCCCACATGGGGTCCCCAAGGGGCACCCCAAATCTGCTGAAGTAGACCTCTTCTTAGGCCACCTCGTGTCCCCTCAGGAGGCTCTTCTCCATGTTGCTGTCCTCTCCTCTAGCGAATCCCATGTCAGTATGACAAGCCTGCCCCCCATCACTGAGAGCACAGCTCAATGCTCAAAGGAAGGACAAAGTCCATGTGTTGAGCCCCCCAAACGTGAGATTCTCCATGTCTTCCCACAGGATACCACATGGCAGGGACCAGTCAGTGATTCCAGTAAAAATCCATGGTTCTCCCACACCTCCAAGTGCAGAGCCAGGGCTTACTCCTCTCCTGCCCCGGAATAGCTGACAGTGAGGAAAAGGCATATCCTCCCAGGAAGCCCCCCACCCCACCCCATAGCCGCTCAGGGCCTAGCAAAACAGGCATGGGATACTAGGTGTTAGTATGCTGTGCATGAACAACAATAACCTGACTAAATTCATATGTAAGGAAACATATGACCTTAATTTTTTTTTAAAGATTTATTTTTTTATTTATACAAGCACTGGGTACAGTCAGAAGCGCAGGAGGGTGAGAGAATTCACCAGAGCCAGAGCCATATGCCCTTAATTCTTTTTTTTTTAATTTAAATATTTTATTTTATATAATTCTTACATCTTTTTTCATCTTTGCACAATGTATGCATTTTCATTTTGGTTATATTCCCCATACAATTGCACCACCCCCCTTATTTTGACTCTAGTCCTTCCTTTCCCTGCCCCACCCTCCCCCCTCACCAGTGTGTCTCTGGTTTATAGTTGCTTATTGATTTTGATTTTTACTTTGTATTGATTAGTCTTTTTCCTGGTCTCTTATTTAGGTTTTCTAAATTCCTGCTATGAGTGAGACCATCCAGTATTTTTTTTTTTCTTTCTGACTTATTTCACTGAGCATGATCCCTTCCAGCGCCATCCATGTTGCTGCAAACTGCATGTGTTTATCTTTTTTGATTGCTGAGTAATATTCCATTGTGTATATGCACCACATCTTTTTGATCCAGTCATCTATTTTTGGGCATTTGGGTTGCTTCCATAGCTTAGCTATTATAAATAGTGCTGTTATTAACATAGGGGTGCAGGTGCCCTTTGGAGTTACTCTTTCTGTGTCATTTGGGTAAATACCTAGGAGTGGAATTGCTGGATCATATGGAAGCTCTATGTTTAGTAGGTCCAGAAATCTCCACACAGCTCTCCATAGTGGTTGGACCAGTTTGCACTCCCCCCAGCAGTGCAGGAGAGTTCCTTTTTCTCCACACCCTCGCCAACATTTGTTGTTGCTAGTTTTTTTAATATGTGCCATTCTCACTGGTGTAAGATGGTATCTCATGGTAGTTTTGATTTGCATTTCCCTGATTACAAGTGATGCTGAACATGAACATGTTTATTCATATGCCTGTTGGCCATTTGCATTTCCTCTTCAGAGAAGTTTCTTTTTAGCTCTTCTGCCCATTTTTGGACTGGATTATTCTCTTTGTTTTTGTTGAGTCTCATCAGCTCTTTGTAGATTTTTGTGATCGATCATTCCTTTATCATTAGTGCTGTGTGCAAAAATTTTCTCCCAGTCGGTGGGGTTTCTCTTTGTTTCGGTTATTATCTCTTTTGCTGTGCAGAAACTCTTTAATTTGATGTCATCCCAGCTGTTTATCTTTGCCTTCACTATCACTGCTTTGGGTGATGTGTCTGTAAAGATGTCTTTGAGGTGCATATGCCCTTAATTCTAAGGACACTAGAAAGATGCCTGTTAATGTTTCTTAATAGAACACTTACCATTTTAGTTATGACATCTCTGTTTGTTTTATGATGACTTCATATCTCTACAAGTATAAGTGGATATCTCTTTAAGACATGAATGAACTAATTTCAGTATATCTAGCTTTCTTAACAAAAGAAGTGTCCTAAAGTTCCTCTAGAATCCTTCCTCTAGAGTCGATCAATGGAACCCCAACAATCTCAGCAATCCTCAAGGAGCAGTTCTCTTGCTAAAGGAGAAAGAAAGAAAAAAAGGAGGTCTTCCTTTAATAAGATAGCCCTGATATAGACATTTCAAACTTTAATTTCTCCCTCCAGTTCTAATCCAGGTCTTCAGAGCTAGAATGAGAAGCTCCTTGCTCTTCTCATAAAAATGCTATAAATCAAAGGATACCTTTCTTGAAAGCAAATAGAAATTGGAAAAAAAAACTTCATTCTAAAATAACATTTTTCTGGGCCTCCCCTGGTGGCGCAGTGGCTCAGCGCTGGGCTGCGAGGCTGCCCGCAGCCTCTGCAGCGCCGATTCATTCCCCGGCCACAGGCAAGGGTCCCACAAAATTAATAAATAAATAATGACATTTTTTTATCACTGTCCATGGGAATTGAGTTTATCATATGTTAAGTGTGTTCTTTCCCTAGGTATGTTCTTTCTCAGGATATCTTCAGTGTGATTAAGGTGTAGGCCTCTAGGGTAGAAGCTTTGTTCTATACCTGGAAAAACAATGTTCAGAAATATCCATAAGAAAGGAGATTGACAGTCAACACAGAAGGCTACAGAGAAAAGCAGAGCCCCCAAGTTCAGCTCCCTGTGATCAAATATAAACCTGCCTCTGGGACCTGACTTCCAGGACCAGCTCTCCACAGGGTAGAAAATGTCCCAGGCCTCGATGCCGGGTCTGATGTGCACCAGACCTGGACAGCAGGCCACAGGTCCTCCTGCCTTGAGATTTTGAAAAACCTAGAATCTTTTCTGAGCTCTCAACTTACTGATGTCATATCCCAGGTCAGAAGTGTCAAGATTGCTTCCCTTGAAACCGTAGTCCCCGCTTACAACCCTGCCACCACACAGCAAGGTGGGGTTTATTAAATGGTGGGTTGATTTTCTATACTGCTATGGCATCGCAGAAATCTTTGTCAGACCCTCCAAATGCCATACTCCCCAGGGAGATGGTGACACTATGTGGCCTTGCCAGCACCAGGAGCCTCAAACAAAGACTATGGACCCCAAGTATTGCCAGTGTGGGAGCCATGTCCTTCAATATATTCACCAGAAATTATCCAGTCACAAATGTTTCCTTTCAGGTTCTGTTCAGAGAGCAGCAGCTTGCCTACCAGGCCCAGGGGACACTGGTGGCTGGACTGTTCTTGGACAGCACACATGGGCAGCCCCTGGGAAGCCCCTTGAGAAATCCACCTTTCCCTGGGGCATATGGACCCTCCTGGAGGTAATGAAAGGGTGGGATGGAGCATATTTTCCAAAGGGAGCATGGACTAATCCTCACATCACTCCGAAATCAGACTGTGAAAAATGTTGGTGTGAGTATGAGGCACAGTTGTCCAAAAGAGCTAGAGATCATCTGGTTCAGAAGGACTGAGAAAGACTCCCTGGTGGAAGTTACAGTTGAAATGACTTGAAGGATGGAGGATTTTGATGGGCCAAGCACGTGGCAGGCAGAGGCAGAGGCTGATGGAGTCAGGTCAGGGGAGGGGACCACGGCTGCATCCACTTCATGGGAGTGTGTGTCATTTAGGGCAGGAGAATAGCTGGCGAGTAGGGTATAGCCTGATTGAAAATGGTCTTGTGAACCAGGCTGAGGGATTTGGATTTTGTCCTGAGAGAACAGGCAGAAATCACAGGTACATAAGAGGAAATGTACTTGGGAAACATTCTAGGAAGATCACGATGGATGGGAAGATGGGATCAGATATAAAGCAGTGTGATTAAATGAAAAACTAAGGCAAAAACTTAGGTGGGCAGAGAGAAGTAAGAACCTGGAAAGAGGGAACAAATTCAAAATACACTTCAAAAGGTGACGGTTGATATGTAGGCGCTAAGGTGGAGGGACAGGGGCTCTTCATGGCCCCCTGGCTGTGTCCTGGAAGAGTTTCTAGTTCCCATGTCCCAAGGGCTTGCTGCCAGAAAATGAGCCTTACTTATTTTTTAGTACATTAAGTCTTAAAATATTAATCCTCCTAGGAATATTTTTTATATCTATGCGGCTCAAAGAATTAAACTCCAAAGGGAGAATTTCAGGTACCAATAGAGGACATTTAAGAGCAGGTATTTTCTTGGACTCCTCAAAACTTATGTCATGACTGACTGCCCACTCTTGTCTGTAAATCCAGCTGTGTGAATCAACACCCAACTCCCGGGCCTGAAACCCTATGATTACGGTTTAATTATGAACTCTAAGCTGCACATTTTCTATCCGCTTCCTTTTCTGAATTATCTTTTCTCCAATCTTTTGGGTTTATGTAATGAAACCCAAATCCAACAGAGTTCTTGACGTCTCTGTCTTGTTCAACCTGCTCTCCAGTATAACAGATCTGGGGACGACATTTCCCTCCAGCCTCCCTAGGGGTCTTTGGGGGCCTGCCTAGGACACACATACGTCTTCCAACCAGCTCCACTGTCCCAGACACCACCCAGCTGTGGCCATGCCTCTGGCCCCCACTGTCACACCAGCTGCCCTGCTCAGGAACACCCACGACCGTCCACCAGCCTGTGTGCACTGGTGGGGCCTGGTTACCCCCAGCACTCTCTGTGTAGCCCTAACTCCAAACATCATGCAGCATGTGTTTCCTTATTATTTTGTTCATTAACCTGTTATCCCTTTAAAGTTGTCCATGAGCGTATTCGTCAGAAAGACGAGTTGTCTTGGAAAAGAGAGATGGAAAGCGCTGAGGTGAGCTAGAAGCAGAGGTGAGAGTTAAAGCTTTGAGAAAGGTGATAAAAGAGAAAGAATCCTTGACCTCCATCAGCCCTGCCTCTACGAATAAGATTGGAGCTAAGATAGTTTATCATTTATCCCAAATTAAAATGTCCTGGCTCTGCAGTCCTGTGTACACAAAGGAAGCCAGCACACAAAAGATGTAGTTATCCTCACAATGGGAACAATTGCAGCCAAGCTGATTCCACTCCCAGAATAGAATGACAACAGTGCTAAATCAGGAACGCCACGACTTTGGATTGTCCACAAACAGAATGATTCTTGATGGGAGAGTGGTTATAGAGGAAGGGAGGCAGAGACGGAACCCTTTGGCTCTTGGGTGGGGCATGACTCTCCAGAACTCCCAGGCTGAGCTCCTCCACGGTGAGCTCACACCCAGCCCTGCCAACTGGGAGATCGCCCTTCTGGGCGTGTGCAGACTCTGGGGGCCCCCTTCACCCACCTCTGCCCCACTTATCTGATGGACTATACCTCTTTCTCCTGTTTGAAGTTTAATATGATCACCAAGCTTTAAATTCTGTGATGGCATTTTTTGCTTCCATGGTATCCTCAGCACCAGCAGAAAGTTTGGACATAGTTGACATTCAATAAATATTGCTGACTGGATGGCTGATTGACTAATCAATTAATTTAAAATTGAACAAATTAGTTCCTCTCTGCCTGACTTTTGAATGGTGAGTCCCAGAACCAGAAACCACCAAATGGACAATGGAAGCCACAGTGCGTTTGCGAAAATGATTGTCCCTAATTTTCCTCATCCTTCTATGCACCTTAGATTCCTAAAACTCAAGAGCGGGGACCCAAAAGATCATGAAGCACCAAATACCTTTTAACAAAAGACTACCTCCCCAGTTGTTTCTTTTTAGAGAATAAGACTCTGGGGGCTGATAAGAGAAAGGCACCACACGTTGAAAACACAGGCCCCAAGCGGCAAGGGGCACCAGGGCCTCCTCTGAAGGAGCCTGCTGGATAGCTGCCTTTGAACAAATCTTAGTGTGTCTCTCGATAGCACAAACACCAGCCACCCCCAAGGACCGCTTTCCTTTATTGCTGCAGCAACGAAGCAGCCACATGGCTGTTGCAGATAAGGTGGCCCGGCTGCATTGTGCATGCAAAGCAGGCAGCGCGCTGCACGGCACTGAGAAGACTCACAGCTGCAGCATGGACCAGCTTCTTTGCATTGTGCTGTCCTTCCTCTGTAAGTGGCTCCCAGTAAATGGATCCATTTCCCACCACTTCTCCCATCTCATTGTCTATCCTCTTTTCTTTGCCAGGTGGCTCCTGCAGAACTGAGATTGCACACGCTCTCGAAGTGACCGCTGTGATGGGGACGGATGTGGAGCTTCAATGCCAGTATAACTTTCCTGATAAGAACTATGAGTCTGTGTACTGGTATCTGCAGAGAGCTGACCAAAGGCTCAAATATATCTACCATGTCTTTCAAGGTACTGTGGAAGTGAAGCATTACCAGTTGTCTGTGGACAGAGAATTGTCCTCCAGCTCCTTAATCATTAAGCATGTGCAGCCAAGAGACAAAGCCACTTACTTCTGTGCAGTCCGGGCACCCTGATGCATGCTCGATCGCACACTGAACAAAAACTAGAAACCTCCACCAAACAAGTTTTCAACTCAGAAAACTCAGAGGATCATCCAATAAAACATGGTAGGCACTAAGGGGTGCCTACCATGACACATGAGGTAACGTGGGGATACAGAGATATAAAAGAAACACTTCTTAAATGATAAAATGTATTTAGCAAGTAGTACCTCCTCACATTTATCTAGCTAAACCTTGAGAAGAGAAAATTAAATCCTGTTGAATTACCTGAATCTTTGACCTGACAAATATAAGCATGATCCCTGAGACCCAGAGTGACAAATGAATTGGATGCACATACAAGTCATAGCCAGCAATTAACATCTTAATCACAGATGTTATTGAAATTCAACCAGCATTTCTAAAAATATAAATATTAAATAACAATATATATAAAAGTCTAGTAGATAGGTAGATGGATAGACGGATAGATGGATAGACAAACAGACAGATAGACAGTAGGTAGTATGGTACAAAGATTGAGCCCAAGTACAGACAGAGGAAGCCAAACTTATTGAATTCTGAACTATGCATTGACTTTATACTTACTAACTCACTAGCTGTATGACCTTAGGCAAGTTAATTTGTGCCTTGCCTGCCTCTCCTATAAAAGAATGATAGCAATAATACTAACCTCTGATGACTGTTGTAATAATTAAGTAAATGATTACAAGCACTTAGAGCAAAACTTGGCACATAGGAAGCACTCGGTATTAACTCCTCTTGCTGTTGCTGACAGTGATGACATCCTGGTGATGATGACTACAATGTCACCCTGTCCCCGCTACTGGGCTGGGTTAGGCTGTAGGTATTTGTTGGTAGGAAATAAGTCAGTCTCATGGACAATTAAATGTTCTGTCCTATATTAGAATCCCATCTAGTAAGAACTAAATATCAATGGAAGTTCAGAGAAATACAATTCAAAAGACCTTCAGGACCTTTTTCCACTGGGTGCTGGTAAATTATTAAAGTCTTCCTACATAGAAAAAAAAATAAATAAAACCAGCAGGAAGTAATTTCTCCTTGACCCTCATAAAACAAGCAAATATAGACCTTATGAGATATTAAAATAAAACAGTAGCCTCATTAAATGGATAGTGAAATAATTTATAAATGTAGAGCTTGAAATAAAATTAAAGTTGTTTATGAATATAATTATCAATAAGGAATTAATTCTATCAGCATAACAGGCATAAGAGCATAACAGTTCTCCATGACCTGTAGAAGTTCCCACCTCCAAGATTACAAGTCAAGTTCTATCCTTATGGTGTCCTAAAAACCTGTCAAATGAAGGTCATCAGCTTCCAGAAGGGCATCAGCTCTACAAGGTCACATCCACATTGGCTTCTGCTTATTCAAGGAACCACCCATGGAAACTCCTTGGTGTGAAACTGCTGAGCTGAGAACTGGGAGTAAATAGAACTTTCTTTTCTATTTTTTCTTCAGAAGATAAAGTATCTCCTGCTGCTTCAGATGTTGCTTTTATTCAACCATGGGAACCCTAATCCCCTGCTATCTTGCTGGATTTCTCATTTGCAGCCAACATATGGGCTCATCAGCCCTGGTGCTCCCCAAGAGCAGCCCTGCAAGGGCACAGAATAACACAAAAAGGGGCTTTTCTTGGAATAAAAAAATCTGGAATTCTCTGTAAAAATTGCCTTTGGAGATCAGATTTCAAACTCTTAACCCTGCTGGGAGGAGCACAGGCCCTCTCACTCGGTAAGTGAGTGAGTCACTTTCCTCCTGGGCTTGCCCTTCTCTAGTGCCCTTGCATCTCGAGTTTACTGGGGACACAGCCCAAGGATCACTAAATATTAAAGTGGAAGACACAGGTTTCCTAAAGGACGCTTAAGCTCCAGTAAACTTGCTGTATTCTCTGCCAGTGATAAACTGTTCGGTCATTCCTCCCCAGAACCAAAGTTCAAAGACCATGCCATGTCACATGGGGTAGGAAAACAGGAGATTCTGCCTGTCACCATGTCTCTGATATTGCCATGCCAACAGCCTCAGTGATAGAAATAATCTTTTTTCCTTTTCAAAGTCTGCTATCATGAAAGGTAAATAAAAGATTGGAGGAAGAACAAAGTCGTTAGAGAATCAGGCGTTGATTGGGAGCACGGCCCAAGGGCAGATTTCCTGGTAGGGATCTATTGGAATCAAAATGAAAACTGGTGACACAGATGGTAAAATTGAGAGAATCTATCCCAGACACCCCATTATTGAACTGGACACCCTCCAACCTCCCCATGTGATCTTTGAAGGACAATTACAGAAGAAAAGGTAAGCGGGAAGGCTAAACTATTCAACAAGTGCTCGTCGAGTTGCCATATGTCTCAGAGCAGAGAAGTGTTGTGGTTTGTCTTTTATTCAACAACATACACTGAGTGGCCACCATGTGCCAGATGCCACGCCGAGAACCAGGGATACCAAGGCACGTGACATAAAACTTCTGCCAGTCTGGAATTCACTCTGTAATGGGGCTCAAAGAGAGCCCACGTGGGAGCAAGTGTTCTTGGTTGTAATAATTATGAGAGTATTCCAGGAGGAACATGCAGATTGGAATTAGGACCTTTAGATTTCAGGATGAGTTGGGAGCTGGCAGCCAGGAAAATATCCTAAAGGAACTGCACTGAGACTAAAGATGGAAAAGTTTATTTATTTACATCCCAAGATCCCAGGTCAGTAACAGAAACAGAGTTACGACTCCAGAAAGGTCCCAATTTGCCTCTGTGCTGTTGTGCTTGGCAGCTGCTTCCTTCAGTGCCACACAGCTGGGTAAGTGAGTCACAGATGGAATATTGGCAGCCAAAATCTTTTTAGATACAAATGACACTGTGATTTTCCTTGACACCCATTGAAATTCCTCACTAATTTCCAAAAATATCTCATGTTTGCTGTAAAACAACCAGTGGGGCTCAGACATTTCAGTAAAAACAAATCAGAGAAACAAAGTAATCCCAGACATCTGAGCCCAAATCAGTCAGGCAGACAAGAACCACGTACTTACTGAAGGCTGTCCCGGGAGACCAGGTGGCTGAGATGTTGACCAGAGGAAGGAGAAACTTCACTTTCCCTCTCTTCTTCTTCCTGTTCTTCAGTGGCTTATGCAACCAGCCAGTGGTAGTGCAGAGAAACCAGACAGCAAAGACAGCAGCAAGGAGCAGGGCGACACCTGATAACTAACATGCTACAGAGGTAACTAGCGGGCACACATCAGTCTGACTTCACGGCTACTAAAGCTTTAAGCGAGAAGTGTGAGGGTAATGAGAAAGAGCTAAAATAAGGAAAGCACTTTAAAACGAGCTCTCTTTTTTTTCCACCCAAAGAACACAAAGGAGGTGAAGACAGGGTGGAGGTATTCTCAAATCAAAGGCAGAACAGATTCCGAAACTTCCAGATAGAAAATCAGAAGTCCTGGCAGGCACTCTGTCCCACTAATATTTGAGCCATCCTATGGCAAGATGTTTTCTATAAAGAGCCAGAGAGGCAGAGACCATCAGAGAGAACAGCACTAGGTGTGGGCACGAACTTGCTTTGATCTGAACTTGGGGTTTTTTGCTCCTTCAAGATCTCTCGTTCTTTCTTCATGCCTCATGCTCAAAAAAGACTGGGACTCTAGACCGGATGTGGTCTCCATCTTTAGCTACCAGAGACAATGCTTTGCCTCAGGGCAAAGAAGTTATCTCCCCTACCCATCATCTCTCACACGGCTCTGTTCACCTGTGCTACTTTCCTGTCCAAAGTCCTAAAGACAGATTTATGTAGCTGAGCTGATAGCTCCTTCCCTCAGAGGAATGTTCTGTACTGGGCTTGAATTGACGATCATGGTCTCTCCCCAGCTGACAATGGCTCAGGAAGGGAGCTAGAACCAATCACTAACCCAACCATGGCCAAACAGAAGCCTTGAGGGAAAGAAACCAACATCTGTGGAGCACCTGCAAATACGTGGCAGACACAGGGGTTAGCGCTCACATGTACTCTCTGATTTCAACCGCACAACATCCCTGCGAGGGAATTACAATTACCCTTTTTGTAGATGAGGAAATTAAGACTCAGAGATGTGACTTGCCCAAATCTTTGGTAGGCTGCAAAACAAGATTCAAAACCCAAACTGTTAGTCCTGCAAAGTCAGTGCTCCTTATGCATGTCCAAGACCTTGGCACCAATGGTGGCAATCAGAATGTTAGCCACGAGTATTTACCAGCAGCTCCTAGTTTGTTGCTGTCTGCTGCTGCTGCAGAGCACCCCACCTCTCCCTGCACCTACAACAATGGGTAGAACACCTGCCTTCCCCAGGTCTTGGCTTAGGCTGCTGGCAAATCCTTTCCTAATCCTAGCCTTTACTAGATAAGCACCCCCGAGGCCCCATGGGAGTCAAGGAGCTCCAGACAGAAATCCTGCATGGACTAGCAAATATCTGCTGAACATCTAATATTGATAAGCTCTGTGCTCATCACTGAAAAGGCAAATAGAAATACGATAAAATCTCCCTTCTAAAAAAAAATCTTAGAGTACAATCAGAAAACAAATTATCTGACCATTATAATTGAGGTGACAAGTGCTACAACCCAAGTTCAGTGAGCCTGGAGGTTGGAGAAGGCAGAAAAGGAAGGTATGATTTTTCCAGAAATCAGTGCAAACACTGGGCATATAAGGACTATAGTAGAACTTTGAAGTTATCATGTATTTTTGTACAGCTCAAGTACTGAATATAAGCAGAGAAGTGAGCCTGGAGGAGGAAGCAGATCCTATGGCCATGACATGGGATGCTCATATTCTGCCAAAGACCCAGGGGAGCTAGTAAAAGAGGACAGTAGAGGTGTGACCTGACCCCTTTTGTTCTGAAGGAAATTCAGTATGATGCCTGCCTAGAGAAAGGACAAAACAGGGAAGAGGCTGAAAGTAGGAAAAACACTTGGAATAATAGAGCAACTGCTAGCAGGAGGTGAAGATGCTCAGCCCGAGGCAGGGTGACTACACTGAGGCTAAATGACCTCAGGCAGGCTGGCTTGTTCCTCCATGCTTTTGAGGCTTTGTGACTTTCGTCACACTCACCTGGGAATGTCCTCAGACGCGGAGTCTAATGAACCCCCACTCAACTCTCAGACTCCATCCGGGTCACCCATTCCGGGGATCAGGCATAACTGCTCCTAGAGGGTTCTTTGAAGGCAGACACCATGCCCTTGTTCCGCTTCACCTCTCCCAAATAGTGGCTGGTGGGCAGCACAAGTTTGTTGAACACACAGCCTAACAGTGACCCTGCAGGCCTGTCACACTGTCAGGGGAAGTGACTCACCCCAAACCACCTTCATAACGGACGAACATCTCCTGGGCAGACAGCAGCTGGTCTGGGCAGGGACGGCTGGGAGCCCCAGTGCAGCGCAGTCACCCCCTGGAGCCATGCCGTGGGCCTGCCCCCTCTTCAGCCTCTTCTGCCTGGCCAGGCTCTCTGCAGGTAAGGACAGGCCATGGGCCTTTCCTCTCGGGGAAATGTGCAGCAGGGACAATTTGCTAGGGACCCTGAGGGCAACCATTGCTGACTTGACTCTTTCTCCCCTCGGGAAGAGGACACGCTCCGCTACTTCTCTAATTCTGGGCTTTCCTTTTCAGGGGGCCCATTGGATATCATTTTGGAATCAGAAACCAAAACTCTGACTGTTAAAGTTGGGGAGCCTGCCACCTTCCGTTGTAACTTCACAGGAGGAGACGAAGAGCTATCAGATGAGTTGGTGTAAGAAGAGTGAAAATAACACCCTGGATTTACTATACAGACTAAGCAACAATTCTAATGACAATATAATAAATAATTTCAAAGGGAAAATTGATATTTTAAGAAGTCAGTATGTACTTGATATTCCAAAAGCAACAATAAAAGACCTTGGGACTTACTACTGTGGATCCGATATTCACCGTGCTAGAGTTCCGTTTCTGATCGCCTCAGAATCCTCTGGGGTCAGTCTGAGGTGGCAGGAACCAATTAGAGACCGTCTTTTGATAAAATGTGGACCACACCTGAGATGAGACCAACCTCAACAGTAACATCTGATAAGAGAGACAGGAGCTGAGTTGAGACAAGGGCCTTATCTTTGTGACTGGTAGAGAGGGGCCTCTCTCTCAGTCGGAGGCAGGGAAGGATGTTATGCTTTTTGAAGAGACACCGAAAGGGCCCTGCATCTGTCTCTCATAGTCTCCTGGGAAAGGCTTAAAAAACAATTTTCTGAGAAGGGCCTTTATGTGGAAGCCGGCTGCGGCGGTGAACAGAATTTCTACTAGCCTGAGTGCCGTAGCTTATTCCAGTCTTTATTAAGGAAGCGTAATAAAGCAAAACTAGATAAAGCAAGGATGGTTTTCCATTACCTCCCTAATCAAGATTTCCAAAGCTATTAGAGATACCTTTCACTCTTACTCTGTGAAGAAGGATAAACAGAGTCACTTGCTGAAAAGTTTCTGTAACTATTTTAGGTATTGAATGATTTATGATCTCCCTTGGCTAATGAGAGTTCTGGGAACCCAGCAGGATGGGCAGGGAGGGATAACATGCAGGCTTCCTTCATGTCAGTTGCTGAGAAAGAACACAGAGGCAAATATTTGTGGTACGTGAAATTTCTGAGTTGATCATGAATCAACCGAAGCAAAAAATAGATTTCCAAGTTGAAATGAGTGAGCCAAATTCTGTCAAGATAATAGGGATCCAAGGCCTGAAGGATCCCAGTGAGCAGAATGATTGACAGGAGGATGTCATGATAGAAACATGCGAGAGTCATCAAGGAGTGCTTTCATACTGTTAGCTCCAAACACCAGCTCTTTGTTTTCACAATCAAACATCTGTCTGTCTGGGAACCTCTCTCCAAATAAGGTTAAAAACTCAGGCACGAGGACACAGAATATACACGAGTGTGAGAAAGACAGCTCTTCTGAAGTGTGATATTCAATATTCCTTCCAATGCACTATCACGGACAATACACACTTACTGGGTACTTGCTATAGTCACGCTATCAGGATAGATCATGGAGATAGAATTTTAAGTCAAACTCTTAAGTTCTAGTCCCATCGATGTGTTTACAATTTATTTTTAAAAACAGAGCCATGGAAATTATAATAAAAGGTTGCAAAAAGGCACAAAAGTACAATGAGTGTTGCTGACATCACATGTAGTGCTCTGGGAGTTCATGAACCAACGATCATTATGAGAGAAGTTTCTCAAAACAGCTGAGACCTGAGAAATATCAGACTTGGATAACTGGGAAGGAAGTAGAAGGGGAGGCACATTTCAAGGTAGCTGTACTAGTTAGCTATTATTACTGAACAAAGTACCACAAAATTTAGTGGCACAAAATGTTTTTTTTATCTTAGAATTTCCACAGTTTCCACCCAGGTGTGACTTAGCTGGGGCTGCAGTCACGGTGTCTCTGGAACTTCAGTCATCTCAAGCATCAACTTCCAAACTCACTCATGCAGACATTAGCAGTCCTCAAGTCCTGAGCAAGCATCTCCATGGGGTTCCTCATAACCTGGCAGCGTGAGTCCCTATAGCCAGGGCTAAGAGAGCAACCAGCATGGAAGGCACAGTCTTCTTGAAATCTAATTTTGGAAGTGACACCCTTTGCTTCTGCTATAGTCTGGTCAGTAGAAGTGAATCAGTAAGTACAACTCAAACTCAGTGGGGAGGATTACATGAGAACCTGAAGACCAGAAGCTAAAAAATCATTGGGGGCATCTTGAAGGCTACCACCCTGGGGAGCAGACACAATAAAGCAGGAAAAGAGAAGGCTCAAAAACTCTGATTGAGACTAACTTGTTTAGAGACCCCTGACTATAAAGCAAAAGAGGTAAGATTTTATCTCATAAGGTGTATTTCTCAGGCTTTACTGTGCATGCAAAGCACCTGGAGATTGTTTGCAATCAAATTCTTGAGCCCAGCTGCAAAGATTCTAATTCAGTCTATGTGGAGACAGGCTCAGGAACACGTATTTATAACAAGTACCCTGGGTGATTTTGTTGCAGATGGTCCAAACGGACATGCTTTGAGAAATCCTGCCATAAGAAGTGGTAGAACTGTTGAGTTTTTTTTAACACAGGGAATATGTGCCCAGTTTCTCCTGCCCTGACTGCTAAGAAATGGACATTAGATATGATCAAGGTATCTCTTGAACAATGGCTCTCAATCCTAACTGCGTATTTCAATCACCTGGGGGAATTCTTTGAAAATACTAATGTCTGGAATACATACCCAGAGATTTTGATTGAGGTGGTGTGGGCATAGAGCTCTGGCTGCCCAGAAATTTCAAACACTCTCCCTACCCTTTCATCGGCCCCTCTCAGTTCTAAAACCTTGCTATTCCACATAGGGTATCTGGAGCTAAAACACTAACATAACTTGGATGTTTGTCAGAATACAAAATCTCATATACCACCCTAGATATACTGAATCAGAATCTGCATTGTAACAGGATTCTCTAGGTGAGTTATATGCATATTAAAGTTTGAGAAGCACTGGCCTAAACGCCATCATTTTGAAAAATTTCTTGGAGGTGGAGAGATATAAATCAGCTTTTCCCAAGCACTACCTAAGAATCTGTATGTGTAAAAAGCTCCTTCAGGGATTCTGAAGTGCAGCCAAGTGTAGGACTCACAATAAGCAATGAGTCATCCCCAAATAAGGCTACCAATTATTTGTGTTACTAATATAATAAATATTCTCATTGAGGTGCTATTATGTCCTTCTATGCTCCTTGGCAGAAGGCATCACATAAATTCTAGGTATGACCATTTCTAATTCATCCACAGGAAGACTGGAAAATGAGTTAATATTTATTGAGTCAATGTTCTGTATAATGACACCATATGCCCTTCATGGATTATGCACTGCAGCCCAGGATCTTGTGGCACATACCTTCCACTCAAGACCAAGCCAGAAAAAAAGAACATGAGTCTGATTAAGAGTGATTGGGAAGAAAAGGGACAGGAGATGAAAGTGTGTGTCTCTAATTGTCCATTTGTCCTGCAGGAGGGATGAGGACATGAACCTCTGACTTATGATGGGATGGGGTGACTCAGAACCTGAAATGGGTATGGGATGAGCTTGCATAACAGACCCTGGAACCAAGGAAGATGAACAATTAGAAAACAATTAGCCTGTCCACCAATGATCTGTGAGACTCTGTACACAAAGCAATGAAAAAAGAAGCCAGACAAGAATTAAAATTAAATACCTTGAGCAACACATTGAGCTAAACAGCAGGTTATTTTAAAAGCTTTTGATATGATACGTGAAGGTGAAAACAGGGCCACCGACAAACTTAGCATGACATGGACATGGCCAAGTACTTGTGCAGAAAGCCAAATGAGTTACATGAATGTCAGCTAACATTTTGATATTGTATGTGTTCTTTCTTCCTGAATTGGTAAAGGTAATTAAGAGTTGACTAAATTCATACCCTTTCCTTGCAGCAACATGGATGGAGCTGGAGGGGATTGTGCTGTGTGAAATAAGTCAGAAGGAGAAAGACAAATACTGGATGGGTCACTGAAATGTGGAATATAGAGAAGCCAAACAAAAGGTCAAATAAAGCCAAACTAAGAATTAACACTAGACTTTAGAACTAAGACTACCAGAGGAGAGCAATGTGGGCAGGAAGCATAATGGACTATGGTGATGGACTATGAGTGTTGGTAGTGGGTAGGGTGGGGTAACAGCACCTGCAGGGGGAGATCCTATACTTCTAATACACAAACACAATGTAACCCAATGTTACTCAATTTAAAAAAATAGATCTACAAATTCAAAGTCTGCTTCCCTATAACTTTATATGTTGGTATTTTTTATACATTCAGGAGCAAAACTCTATTCTTCATATTTTCAAATATTTGAATATAGCTATTATAGTCAACCGCCCAAGTCCTCATTTCTCTATACCCAATACCCTCAACCATTTCTCATGACTTTTTCTTAAGTTTTAAGCTCCTCAAGAGGAGAATCCAGTCAATGTATTTTTCTATTCCATACAATTCTCAGTACTATGATTAGCATTGTGGTGGGAAGTCAATAAATCTGAATTGAATGGATGAATTATGTCTATGTTCCCACGTGCCCATTTAAATGTCTGTTTAACACATCCACTTAGATATCTATCTCAAAGAAAGTTCAACTCAACTCCAACACTTAAGTCAAGCTCTTCCTTCCATAGAGCATCCTTTCCTAAGATTCCTTACCTCGGTGAATAACATCATCATCTCACATCTATGCACTTCTCACCATCCTCCACTACCAACACCTTGGTCTAAGCTACCATTTTCTCCTTTGAATAAAATCATTCAAGAGACCAAAATCCTTACCGTGGCCTCTAAGATGCTGCACAGTCTGTCCCTTCCCACACCCAGTGCCAGCCCCTCACACCTCTCTCCCCCATTTGCCATATTTCTATCAAATAGTTAGTCCTACCAGGATTTGAATGCAGGAGATGCCCTCCCAAACCAGTAACTTTGCACATAGTATTCTCTCTTCATCACCTGTTTAACTCTACCCACCTTTTGGATCAAAGTTTTCACATCAATTCTTTGGAGAATTGAGATCTTCCCAGCAAGTTCGGATTTTGTTTTGTTTTGTTTTAAGGTGCTTCATGATCAGTTTGTAATGATATTTCATAAATTTGGATAATATCTTTCTCACTCATTTGTAAGCTCTGAAAGATCAAGAACTATACCTGCTTTTGCTTATCATTGAACCTGACAAATTACATAAATAAATTTCTATGAATTAATAGATAACTTCCCAATATCCTAGGATTTCCCAGACTTTGATGATCATAACTGACTCGGGACTATAGTCATGTCCAAGTCTTGCCGTACTCTCACTTTTGAGAGTCTTGGAAACCCTAGAGTCACCCTCAGCCAGAGGCCAGGGGTGCTCAAAGGCCAGTGATTTTCACCCATTCTCTAAGAGGCCTGACATACTCAAGAGCCCTTTCTCAGAGAACAAAGCGTCCTCCATATTTCTGGGTGTTTCCACATAGCAACCTGGGACAGGTAAGCGAAACTTGCCCCAAAATGCTGGCCAGTGATGAGGAAATCAGAGGGCCCCTCTGATTACTTCTTTCTCAGTGATCCTGGACGGGCTTATGATGAGCCCTTTTGGTGTTTTGGATATTGTGTGCTGTTTTCAGTAGCTATATTATTAAAATACACAAGTCTATAATTATGGGGCTGCATAGCCTCATCTCTCAAATATGTATAGGGCAAGGACAATATTCCCGGTGCTGAGCCGCTTGCTGAGTTACAAAAACGACAAGATCTCAGTTCCTGTCCTAAGGTGCTCTTTCTAGTGGGAGAAACAGACATGAAATTAGAGACTTAATAACAGAGGCAAGAACAAACAGCTGTGAGAACAGAGAGAAGAAAGTGACCGCCCAGCTCAACTCCTGACAGAGCAAACACTTGCTTCCGGCAGTGGATGTGCTTGGAGGGTCCTTAAGATCACCCGGGAGAGAAGACACACATCCTCAGCACACACACACACACACACACTCACACGCACACACCACGGGGTACTGCACACAGCCCTTTGGCTATGATGTTCACAGTTAACATAAGTACATAAACTGAAAATAAATGGGAAAATACTGAACTCAGACAAGACGGTCTCCTTTTGTGAGGAATGTCTATCAAAATTTTCATCGGGCCTCGTTAACCACAGATGTGACAAATATCCCACAAAATAAAGCTTAGAGCTTCCCCAAATGCTGCTATTATATACCCCAAAACCCTACCAGCGTGGATTGAGAAGGCAAAAAATTAGGAAAAGCAAAGAGGAAAGGGAGAGAGAAAGGAGAACATGATTCCCTGGACGGTGATCACCCCTTTGACTTTTTGTTCTTAGTAAAGAGCCTGCCCAAACCTCCAGGGTTTCCCAGGATTTGGTACTGCCAGGCAGACCCCCTCCCCACCTTGCTAATGGGAACTGTGAGGAAATCTGGAGAGACTATTAGGAAAGTAATGTACTCACAGGGAGGCAAATTATGCCAGTGGGGCTGGCCTTGAACTTCTGCTTTCGTGTGTTCTTTGATTTCATTCAGTTTGAAATATCGAGATTTTTTTTCCTCAGAGATGTCAGCACCTTATCGCCTACGCTAAATCTATAAATCTTTATCTAAGCTGATTAAGTTGTTTCAGTTCATGGAATTGTTTTTAGTCAAAGTAAGAGTATAACTTTTCTCCTGTGAAGGGCAAAATAAAATCAGATCTAAAAGGAGACACTCATTCTGCTTCTCCTCTAAAGTCATCTCTCCTCTGGAAGCTCAGGGAAGAGCCAGCATATTCAGATCAGTCTTGCGTATTTTCCTCTTTGTATTAGTCAGCTCTGCTGCAGTTTTTACTACAAGTTGGAGGCCACTGGTGACCGCTAGGAGCTGCTTCCTGTCCTCCCGTGCCAGAATCCAGGCTGAACGATAACTCACTGCTTGGGGCACATTGTCGTCCTGGCAGAGGACAAAGAACAAGGGAGCTGCTGGCGAAAGCGCAGGCTACTCCCGAAAGCTTCTGCTCACAGAGCCCATCACATCCCCTCACTCTCATGGACCAGTCCTTCCACAGCCCAGCCCAAAACCACGTCCCTCCCGCAGAAGGTTCTGCGGGAATGGCAATGGGCGGGAACTGATGGACAGTGGCATAGAAATGGGCAGAAGCTGATAATCCTCTCACGTGGAAGGAGGCATCAAACACTTCAGAATAATAACACAACCTACCGTTTGACTCCATCCGTGTGATTTATATCCGTATGGGGAATCTCCTCATGTCAGCTAAAAAGACATTGATATGATTTTCGTTTTCTTAGGAAAATTTGGGGGCAACATTTACCAAATTGTTCTTCAAATGTCTCCATCCCTTAGGATGTTAACAGTTACTCAGTAACTAAAAAGAATTCCAAGGTCAAAAAATGCCCTGTGTTAATAGCCCTCTCTTAATATTCACTTTTCTTTATTATCATATGAAATGCTCTGAGAGTTCTTTCTATAAAGATACCTATTTAATCCAGGATTGGAATCACAGAGTTCTTTCTATAATGGCATAACCATAAATATCTGATGAGATTCTAATGGCTAACCCTGCCCTTAAGGATTATGAGCGAATCACCAGAAGGCTTCTTACTGCTTCCTCATTTCTGTGCATCCAGATCCAAGGGCACTCTATGGTGTTGAGAGGACGTCTGCATGAGACCAACAGGTCTGTACAAGCCTCCAAAAGGAGCCTTGTATTTTTTGTTAAGATCTCTATGTTAGGAATCTGAAAATGCTGTTCAGTGATTACTCCGGCCTACTGAATAAGTGGAAACATCTCAATCTGACCTTCGCTTCTGCCTTCCTTTATGCAACAACTACATCTTATGCATCTTTTTTTTTCTAAAGATTTATTTATTTATTCAAGCACTGGGTACAGTCAGAAGCACGGGAGGGTAAGAGAATTCACCAGAGCCAGAGGGGAGAGCAGAACAGGCAGACTGACGAAGTACACTGCTGAGGGGAGCAGCGGGCGGCAGGAGAGGTCTGCGCGCTGTGTGGGACCCTCGCCCGGTGGCAGGGGATCGAACAGGCACTGCAGAGGCTGCGGGCAGCTTCGCAAGCCAGCACTCAACCGCTGTGCCACCAGGGAGGCCCTACATCTTATGCATTTTATGCATCAACTAAGTCCTGCTCTGTACCAAGCCATGGGGCAGGCATTGGGAATCTAGTGTGAGCACAACAATCATGGTCCCTTCTGTAGGACCCTGCCTTCACAGACTTACTGGTTTAAAATAAAAGGAACAGACACAAAGCAAACACCGAAACAGTCCATCATGCAGACTCTCCACCCTCTGCTTCACCAGAGCTCACTGGCCCCTGCTTGAAATGGCTCTTTCCAGGCCTAGTTCCATGATGCCCCACTTTGCTGGGCTTCATGTACATCACTGGCCTCTTCTCGTCATCACATTAGCTGGCTCTTCCTCCTCTCCTAATACAGAGCCCCCAGGGCCCTTGCCCGGGTCCCTCTTTCTGTCCTTACCTCTCCCTGGGTGATCTCATTCATGCTCATGGTGTTACAGCCCATCTATGTGCTCATAACTCCCAAATTTCTACCTCCAGTGCAAGCCCCCTCTTCAGGACGTACCCTCGCTCCCAGAGGAACCACTTCAGCACTTTCCTCTCTCGAATCATTCCCCGTGTTCTCTCCTCTTCCGTGATTGTTTGTACACTGCCTTTATGCTCCTCCTAATTTATGAGCCCCTCGGGGGCAGGGATCCTTGGTCTGTTTCTCCACAGCGCATGGCATAGTAAGTGCTTCATATATGATTATTGAATTTAATGTTTGAGCTGAATTTCTGCTTTAGGGATGACTGAGACACGCATGTAATGAAAGAGAATATTTTATTTAAAGAAATAATGCCTCATCCTTCTGTGTTTCCAAATGAACAACCTCAGATGAGAGAACACAGCTACATACATTGGCATGAGGTGAATACTTAAATTTAAAAATGCTAAGTCGAGACAATATCATCCCTCGTGGTCACAGAAGCTGCCACAAAGGTTTTCTAAATTGCCCACATTCCCACACCCCATCTGGCGACGCTGGTATGTTACAGCCAGGGATGACTTCACAACAGTCTCCCCTTGGAACTACTCCTTACTTTAAAATGAAGAGATAAAAGGAAATGACCAGGGCTTGCCTGAACTCTGCTACCCAACCAGTGCAGCAGCTCTACCCATAATGCTGACTCCTTGGTTTAGATTCAGAGCCAAAGAGGAGGCCAAAGGAGGAAGGCCCCCTGCATTGCAAAAGATGTTTCACCAGCAGCTCTAATAATAGCTTGTGGGAACTGCACCTCTCCTCCCTCTGAATTTTTCTGGGGAGGGGAATTTTTTAAAAATATATTTTACATCATTCTTCCTTTTTGTACAAAGTATGTTTTTTCCTCTCAAGTGGAGTCCCTGTAAAATTCCCACCCGCGCACCCACGCACCATCACCATAGTCTCATTTGAATTTTGATGCTGTTCTTTCCCAAGCCTCTCCCTAGGCCTCTTCTAGCAGTCAAGCCCAGTCTCATACACCTGTAGCGGAAAAGAGCAACCTAAGTGTTGTTACGAGAAAAGTCAAGAGCCTTTTTGTGCTTGATGACATGCCCAAGGGGTGCCTGATGACCACACAGGGGCCCTGATTATACCGGGACAGGGTCCCCAGGGCCCAGTGTCTGTGTGTACACACAGGCTGCTTTTTCTTATGTCAGTGTCCCTAAAAATATTTTCCTTGGCCTTGCCACTTTGGGTTTAGTCTATCAAAATAAGGGAAACTGTTCGGATTACATTCCTTCTGCAAAAATAAGCACTTTTCAACTGCCATCACAACTTAAAATATATTTTCTTTTCCCAACAGCATCCCTGCCCTATCACAATTCCCTAGATAAACATAAAGCTTGTGTTATAATACTTATTAACAAAGAGCCCTCTAGGCCTACAGCGGCTGTAGGAATTCTGCTTGCCGGCATTTGCTATGCAGTCCCAAACACAGCTCAAACACATTGTGAGGAGGCCTCCGTGACCTCAGGCAGCCTCAGGTCAGCAATCTGGGACTTGAGACTGCACTTTAGAAAATAAGGTATTCTGACAGAGAGAGGGCCTTGTCAGCTGAATCTTGAAAAAATCCCCTTTCCTGGGTCTATCTCCTCGGCACTGGCGGTTCCCCTGCATCTTCTGTTACATGCAGCCCCGGGGCGCCCCTCAGCCTGGACCCTCTGTCGATGTAGATTGACACCATGTGCTTTGTCAAGTGCTGTGAGTTCACTGGCAACGTTATTTCAGTTTGACAGAAGCCGAGGTTGTTCGTCAAACAGGCATTCTTGCTCCGCGCTATATTTCCTTCATTCTATTCTGGTAAGTTCCCAAGTTCTCACAGTCACTCTCAGTCATGGACGTGAGCTAAGTTTCAGACTCCATGACAATGAAAGCCCTGCTGACGGTGTAGCTTGTCTTTCTAGTCAATGATCTTTTCATTCACTCATACTAAGTGTTCATTATGCAGCTCAGTGTTAACAGTCCTTTAATTTGTCATCTCTGGGATGGCTAGAACTGCACCTGCATCCAAACGAGCCTTCAACACAGCACCGCGACAGTGACCGTGAAACAGCCACCTTGGCCATGGACTCTCTAGCCGGGGTGGACAGGATAGCTCATCCCGCATCTACTCCAGGCCTTTGCCCTTCACCCATCCCCACTTTCACCAAGGACTCCCCACAAACCCTGCATAGCCAACCAGACACAGGGATCCACAGAGTGTGGCAGGGTGTGATGTGGCTCCTGGGACCAGGGCACTGGGGATGGGGATCCAAGAAGTCATGAGGCCAACCAACATCCCCTCAAATACTAACTTAACACTCCATTGGCTTAGGGACTCTCCTCTTCTATCTCCCAGAGCTCCCTCAGGGCCACTTTTTTTATTGACACAGTTGCCTTCCCCCAGACACCCTACATCCTTTGCTTCATTAGTGCCATAACTTTATAGCTGACCCACGTGTCTGGCATTCTTTCAGGCTCATTCCTCTTTTCTCCCTACCTCTGGTAAAACTAACCAGTGTGTGAGCTCAGAACCCAAGAGCTAGGGAGCCCCTGTGGAGCTGTGTCGGGTAGGAAGATCCCCAGAAAGAGCATGATGATGTGTTATTTAGATGTTGTGGGAGGCGGCGGCATGGGGTCAGACAGTGCTGGCTGCGGAAGCCCCCCCACACACACACACTTCTCCCAAGGGAGAGAGGCGAGGCCTCCTCATCTTGGCATTGACACTCTTCCATCAGCATAAAGCCCACCCGATGACAGGGTCATCTCACTCCCACTGAGGGTTTATGGGGAGGGTCTCACTTCCATAGAGTCCTCCTACTCCTCCTCTCCTTCCCTCCCTCCCTCCCTCCCTCCCTCTCTCCCTCTTTGATTAAAGGATAAAGGATTTATCTTCCTTATGGGAGACGAGGCAGGGAATTTCCTTAAGCACGGTTCTGTCACCATCCCTGTCCTGAGAAACAGCCGGCAGGTGGAGGATATAAGATCTATATGATAAGATCTTAATTCCTCAGTTGCATAGTCCTAAAGCTCCAGGCTCCTATAAATAATAATGCACATTCTGCTTTTTTGTAAATTCCCATCACCAAAGGAGGACAAAAAACCTCCTCCTTACCCCCTGACCTGTTCCTGGCCCTAGTCCCAACCTAGAACCTTCAGCAAAACATTGCTGTCCATTTCAGAGGAGAAAAGTAAGGAGTGCTTTTTCCGATGTGCAGAGCAAGACAACAAAGGGAGGGGGGTTTCTGTGCAGGTCTCTTTTAACTAATAAGGCATCTGCTCCCAATCCAGATTTTCCCAGCTTTTACTTCTCTGTTGGGACATGGTTAGATGACTGTACAAAATTACTCCTGTTTTGTTTCTGCTGTTTTATAAGCAGACAACAAACATAAAAGATTAGTCTTTTATCATCATGAAAACTTCTGTTCTGGCCTCTCCATGTTCAACCTGAGGACTATTGGGCCTCTGTGATTCTTCCAGCAAGCAGGGGAAATCAAAGAGGATTTCCAGAGATAGCAATAATTTTACATTCAACCCACAGCCTTCTCCACGGCAGCAAGTCTTCACTGTGAAATCAACAACTCCAGGAAAGAAGGAGAGCGTTCACCACTTCCCAAAACAGGTTGCCACTGCAGCACACTGGACGCACGGTCATACTTAATGGCAGGTCCCCTTGGAAAACTATGGTCTGCTGGGAGTCTGGGAATGACAGGACAAAAAAATGGGGGAGGGAGGGTGGGATAGAGGGAGAGAGAGAAAGAGAACATGAAGTTAAAAAAATAACAAGAAGGGCCTCCCCGGTGGCGCAGCGGTTGAGCGCTGGGTTGCGAAGCTGCCTGCAACCTCTGCAGCCGGTTCAATCCCCGGCTGCTCCCCGGCCACCGGAGGAGGGTCCCACATGGCGCGCAGACCTCTCCTGCCGCCCGCTGCTCCCCTCAGCAGTGTCCTTTGGTCCTTCTGCCTGCTCTGCTCCCTGCTCTGGCTCTGGTGAATTCTCTCACCCTCCCGCGCTTCTGACTGTACCCAGTGCATGTATAAACCAAACAAACAAATAATAAATAAATAAATAAGACATGCCTCTAGAAAATTAAAAAAAAAAAAAAAAAAAAAATAACAAGAACCCACTGTCCATCTGGTATAAATACATACACACATACTCACACGCACACATGCACATAAACACACACAGAGTGATGTGTTGTCCAAAGTAAGGAATCAAGCTAGTGGACTCCGCTGGCTGATCCAACCTCTCAGAGGGAGTTGGGCAGGGCAGAATTTGGGTCTGGGAGATCTGGGCAGCTTAAGAGGAGGGACCAAACCTGTAGACTTAGGCCATTTCAAATCACACAGAAGAAGGACCACAGTACCTCACATAGTTTCCTAAGCACCTACTAAGTGCCCAGCTGTGCTGTAGGAGCTGGGGGGAGGAAAGGATATGAAAGATGCTGACCTAAGCAGGAGTCACACCCTCTGAGTCGCAAGGAGGGGGAGGTAACAATCTCCAAGGTGGAAGCTGGTGATTGGGGGTCCTGGAGGAAGGAAAAGGAGCACAAGACTGGCAGACCACCTGATCCCGGGTGACACCCTGCCACAGGCCTTGCCTCGTCCCCTAGGGACAGCACTGCCGTAAACCTTTACTGCCCAGCAAGGCTTTTTTCTTTTGCCCAAAGGATTCTCTTACATGGTAGTTTTCAACCCTGGGTGCACATCAGAATTACATAAGGAGCTTCTTAAAATCCTGATGGCCAGACTTCCCCCTCCCTCAAGACTGATTAAATCAGTCTCTTTGGGGTTTGTACCAGGTTGCCGGGATTTCTTAAAACTCCCCCAATTGGGCAAACCCAATGTGCAGCTAAAATTAAGAACCACTGCATGGAAGTAATCATCCTAAACATTGCTCCAACTTTTCTCTGCCTTCACATTCCTCTTATCTAAGTTATTTTATTTTCAGTTTGGTCTTTGTCCTTTCAGTAGATAATTCTCCAAAACTCCATCAAACCTTTTTCATGCTTTAACTTTGCTTTTTCTCATTTAACTTTCATTGTCCGCTCCACTTACTCCATCTTCCCATTATGTTTGTTTTCTGTTGTGTTCTTTTTAGTCCAGAGTCAACATTGACAGGGCTCTTGATATGAGCAGAGTACTATAGTGGGCACTTAACTGCTACTAAAAATTAAATCCAAGGCAATAATATTTTCTGTTAAATTCTGTGTGACAGTTATGGGTTCTTGTCCTTTAGAAGATTGGCATTTTGGCAAAATCTATCTCCCTTCCTAGGAAGCTACTCCCTTAGTGTATAAATAAAAGATCCAAAATAATATATTGCCACAGAAATAAAAGGAACATCCACATATGGGAAAAAGAAGCATTAAAAGTGCCTGAAGCTAAATATCAACATCTTCCCTGCCAAAATGTTGGCCTTGCTCTGGGAAGGAGATGCTGCTTTGAGAAGCAGAAAGAAAAAGGTCCCAGACTGTGCAGCTGGGGTGGCTGTTCTCTGGGGATGGAACATCTGGCTGATTCAGGCTTGTCTCCGCATAGTCCATAGCCAGCCCAAGAGCTGCGGTGCTGAGGGCTGAGATGAGGAAAAAAGAGAGGTGCCAGAAGCAGAGCCCTTCAGCACCCAGAGAAAGGCCAAGGGTCTGCTCGTTCCCCCTCTTGCTGCCCGCTGCCCAGGTAAGAACAACCAGGAGCCTCCGAACAACAGGCCCTGCAGATTCCTGGTCCAGTGGGCCCCAAAGAGCCCAAAACTGTCTCCTCCACAGAGCCCAGACCAGCCCTGAGCACACCCTCGAAGCCAGTGAGTGTTTGCCCAATAACTGGGTAAACGAGTAAATGACTCCCTGATGAAATTATGCTGCGAGACTTCCCAGGAAGACTGAAATGGAAGGTGGCTCTGGAATCCCACCAAGAACCTCAGTCCCTTCATTCTCAGATAGGGTTCGTTTCTCTAACTTCCTTTTATGCTGATTTTGTTTTTCAGGAATCAAGTCAGATGCCTTGTTGGAACAGCAAGAGATGTTAGCTCCTTTTGGAAGAAGCAAAATTTTGCGGTGCCAGATGGCAGGGGAGAAAATAAATAATTATTCTATATACTGGCATAAGAGAAAGCGAGATGGCTCCCTGAACCTGATGTATCAACCAAGAGACTCTGGCCCTGGCTCCAGGGCAACTTACTCTTAGAGCTGAGAAGTCAACCAGTCTACTGTCCTTGGAGATTCTTGAAACTGCCATGAGAGAGGAAGGGACCTATTCCTGTGCTTCCCCCACCCACGGTGCTGCCCTCTGCCTCCAGGCAGTTCACAGACTGAAGTTTCCCCTCCCACCTTCCATGCAGGTCAGCTGACCCCTATGCAGGCCTAACAGGAGAAGGTCCACAAGGTGCAATCACATCCATTATTTCATGACCACATGAGACAATATGGCCCCATTTTATCATGTAAGAAGCTGAGGCCTAGTGAAGTTAAGTGACCTGCAATTAAATGGGGCTGTCAGATGCAAACCCAGATCTTTCAAAGCTAAATCCAGTGGTCTCTCCACAAAGCAGAGCTGCCTCCTCAGAATGAGAACAAGCAATGAAAAAAGAGGACCCCCAAGACCCCATCCAACCCAGTCACAAGATTAGCATCCTATCTGAGGCATTCTGTCTAAGGTGGAGCTAGCCAGCAGCCTGTTCTCAACAGTCTGAAAATTCAAGGAAACTGAGTATGAGTTCAAAGAACTCACTTGAAGAACAGAAAGAGCTACTCTGCTTGAGGTTATGAGGAAGTGAAGCCTGAAACGTGGATTCGAAAGGCTTGCTCAGGTCCCTACCAGCCTCAACTCTTTCATTCTTTTGTCTGTTCCAAATGAGAACAACAAATAGGTCTTCCTCCATTGCTGTGATATCTGCTGGTTGACTGGCCTGGGACCCCAAGCACCACCCTGGCCCTGAAAATGAAATACCACTTACCTCAGTCCCACAGCCATCTCCAGCTTTCCTGAACTAAGAGCAACGCAAGATGCACTCATGGCTGTCTTCGTATTAGTATCAGCAATGCCTTTCTTAACCCTTCTCTCTGCTGAGGGGAAGGACAGAAGTTCTTGAGATGACATGAGCTGTCTTCACAGTCACTGCCCAGAGACCTGGGGTTCTTCCTGTGCCTATGGCCTTGGGAATCCACTCCTCTCTGGCCGTCTTTGGTCTCCTTGTACATGGTAGATGGCAACACACTTTCTAGTCAGATATCCTGTGAGCAGAAGAAATCATTTCACTTCAATAAGCATTTTTGAAGGCCAGGATGACTTCAATTGGCACTTATTATCTGCACCGACTTTCTCTTCCTCGGGCCTAGGGAAAGGCTGATTTTGCCCATTAACAATAAACTCTTGGAATTACCTCTAACCTGTGGGAGATATAAATCATAGTCATAAACATAAGCACATTCTTGCAATTTTTCAGAATGACTTCTGGAATAATTTGAGATAGTTCAACAGCAATTATCTGGGAAAACAGGCTTCTTTGAGTCCTGCTAACTATTCTTCTGATATTAATGCAGCTTTAAACCCACAGTTCTTCCTGCCTTGGGTTTGTTGTTGTTTTTGGTGTTTTTTTTTTTTTTCTTTAAACATGTCCTTGCTTCTTACATAGAATATTCTTTTCTCCTCCCTAACTATCTATTTCTTATATAGAATGGCCCTGCATCTAGCATATCAGGAAGTCCCAACAGGAGACAGGGTACTCTCCAAGGCATGATTAGAGAGACTCTATGGAAAGGTACAATTTACAGAGGTAGGAATTGCAATGGATAGAATTGTATCCTCCCCAAAAAGACAAGTTGAAATCCTCACCCCCAGTACCTCAGAAAGTGACTTCTCGTGGAGGTAGTCATTGCAATGGATATACTCCTTTTGAACAATATCTTACTGGAGTGGTCTGAGCCCCTGATCCTGTTACTGGCATATTTGTAAGAGGCAGCCATGGGAAAACACACAGGAGAACGCCTGATGGCAGTGATTCAAGTGCAAGTCAAACTCAAGAACCCCGAGGTTGCTGCAAGCCACCAGACACCATGGGAGAGACAAGAAAGGATCCTCCTCCAGGTGTCAGAGGGAACTTGGCTCTGCTGATTTCAGACTTCAAGCTTCCAGAACTGCGAGATAATAAATCCCCTCAGTTTTAAACCACCTAGTTTGTAAGGTTTTATTAAGACAACAGAAGGAAAATAATGCAGCTGGGTTATAGAAACCCCAAGAAAGATGATGAAACACCCTGAGAAACCACTAGAAGTTTCACCTGAAGCCTGGAGTGGGGGCACCTTTACAGAAACTGTAGCTACAGGAGAGGAACTGCAGCTACAGAAGAGGAACTGCAGCTACAGGAGAGGAACTGCTGCTCCAGGAAAGGAGGTGGGCACTGCCAATCTGCAGCCTGGCAGGGAGCACCTTGGGTCGCATTGTAACAGGGTGGTCCCCAGGAAAGGGGGAGGTTCCCTGCCCCACCCAAGGGAGGGTGGAGCTGAGCAGGAAGAAGAGAAGCAGCAGAAGAGACTGAGGAAGGAAGGAGCAGGATGGAGCCAGAAGGAGCCCTGGAGGAGGCGCATGGAGCCTAGAGACACGTGAAGAAACTGTGCTTGTCTTTTGGTCGTGGACTGGGTGACACAGATGTGGGTGAGACCCATGGGGAGGTGACAATGGCAGCTTTTATTTTGATTTTGATTTTGCTCTTTTCCTTCCGGGCTTGTCTGGTTGTTTCTGACCCTTTTCTGAGGGTCCCCACTGGAAGATACTTTAGACTTGTGGCAGGCTTTGGGGCCTTGCTCTGGGCCAATCCCATTTGGATGGAGTTTTACCCACAAGGGGACGGGTAACTTTGGGTGCTTGATTTAGAAACTAGCTTCTTTGCCTTTCCTGTATTGTTTCCAAATTGTATTAAAGTTCCTTCCCATTAAAGTCTCATATGTTTTGTGTTGATGCGGCGGATGGCAGAACCCTACATGGAATAGGCAGGTTTGCGGGGCTTGGGCTGCCCCTCTCCCTGTCCTATAACAGCAACACCCCACCTCAGGCTCCTCCTGTCTCCCCATCCCCCGATGGTGCCTCTGCCTTGCCAGAGAGCAAGTGCTCCAGGCAGATGTGTCCATCTGGGTAGCCTCCAGGGGTCAGCAGCAGAGAGGTTCTGGAAGGACAGACACTACCTAGCATACCTGGGTAACTTCTGTTTTTAAATCTCAACTACAAAGTCGCTTCTTCAGAGAAGCCTTCCCTAACTTCCTGACCTCCTGGCCTTTATACCATGCTCTCAAAACCCTGCTTCTGCAGAGTACTTACCACAGCTGCCGCGGAGGAGTCCATTACGCAGAGCATGATGTGATGACTGGCACTGGTGATGGAGCATAAGCTCCAGAGAGGGGAGAGTGCATCTGGCATTGTCAGTGAACCCTTGGGGTATGGTACATAAGAAATATGACCAGGGGCCTCCCTGGTGGGGCAAGGGGTTAAGCACCACACTATGAAGCAATCCGAAGCCTCTGCAGCATGAGTTCAATCCCCCGCCAGCCAGGGAGCAACCCACATGGTGAAGCAGACCTCTCCTATCTCCCCTATGCTTCCCTCAGCAGTGTCTTTCAGTCAATTCACCTGTTTTGTTCCCCACTCTGTCTCTGGTAAATCCTCTCACCCCCCACCCCCACATCTCTGGCCTGTACCCCAGCTCTTGTATGCGTAAATAAATAAATCTTTAAAAAAAATCATATTTATAGGCTGTGCCATGAAGTAGGTCACCTGATAGGAAAAGACCAAGTTCATAAGTTCCAGAGAACTATTGAGAACCAGCACCGTTGTGTAGTCATGTGGGAACTGGTGGTGCAAATTTGTAATGGCAAAGACTGGGCCACCTCCAGTGCTTGCAGATGGCCCTCTAGAGATGTGGGTGAAATGGATAGTAGGTCAGGGAGATGAGGAGAGAATTTAGATCCTGTCACCATCCTCACATGTCGGGGGCTGCCTTTGCGCTTGTGTCATTGCTTACCTAATGAACTTCTCCGGCCTCTGCTGCACCCTCTAGGTCCCACTATTCACTTCTCAGCTTGATTTCAAAATTTCATCTATTATTGGTCTTAAAATTCAAAAGCATAGGTCCCAAGAATTCAAACACCCCTCTCTTTTGAAGGCTGTCATGAACTGGGATGTAGTGGTGATCTCAGGGTTTTTTTCCCTTTTTAAAAATAAATTTGTATTGAGGTGCCAATACATTGAGGTGTATTCGTTTATAGCATGACCTAAGTTACAGATGTGCGGCATTATATTTTCACATTTGCATACATGACACCCTGATCACCACCTAAAGATAGAAACAGAGAGTCAATTGCATGGTGAAAGATAGAAACTAGACTTTCAGTTTCTAAGTCTCTTTTCAATATTTTGCTGTGTGTAAGTCAACATAGGTGACCTAAGAACTCTTCAGAAGAGAAGATAGATGGGTTCAATAAAGATTGGGAAGCTCAGACTCACGGAGTCAGTGGCCCCTGGGTTGCTCTTTTATACTGAGGGAATCACCCTTTTCCAACTTTGCTTGGAGGGAGTTTACAGTAAACACAACAGTCTTTACAACACCAGCAGAGACGTGTGATCTCCCTGCTTGACAATCCTTTTGATTATAACTGTAAATGTCAATAATTCTTTTTGGTATTAACTGTTAACTATCACCACAGAACATGCAGCATATACATCTAATGTGATAAGGGAGCAATAATATCAAACTTAACTTGTAGGTCAGGAAGCACAAATCATATTAGTAATCAAATAAGCCGCTTTAATCTCCTCTCAGTGGGCCTCCTTCCTTATCTGAACCACGATGTCGATCTCAGGGTGGTAGAGTCACCCCATTAATAGGCCACAGGCTCTAAGCACCTCCCTCTGGTGACTGACAAAACGCCCTCTAGGAAAGAAGACAGCTGTCTGCCCAGGGGCTGGTTTCCTCAGGCATGAGTGCATCACAGAGAACATATTAACTCAGAGGCGGGACCAGGGAGAGGGAGAGCTGAGAGTCGGGCTGTCCCTGAGTGGAGCCATGCAGGAGCTGTGCTTCCTAGTCCATCTCACCCTCTTCTGGGCAGGTAAGGTGGACCCCAGAACTTGAAGTGAGACACAGCAGCAAGGTACCAGACCCCAGCGCTGGGAGACAGCACCTTTCCTCAGTGATCTCAGGCCTGGCCCTCACAGAGCGCTCTCATGTCTCTCCTCTCAGGCGTCATGTCAGCTGTCGTGTTGGTGCCTCAAGACCAAATGGTGACTGTGTCTGTGGGAGCGTCTACCACCCTCAAGTGCTCCATGCAAGGAGGAAGAATGTCTGACTACTACGTCAGCTGGTACAGGAGGACCCAGGGTCACACAATGACTTTTATATACCGAGAAGGGGATCACTACGGCCCTGGTTTCCAGGGCAGGTTCAAAGGTGAAATTGATAGTTCAAACAACCAGGCTGCACTTCAGGTCCTCAAGGCATCGGAGGGAGATGAAGGATCTTACTACTGTACAGTTGATAACACCCTGCTGCAGGGCCACTTCCAAGCTGCTCAAAAACCAGGGAGGTCTGTGTCGAACAGCAGTCCCGACTGGATCACAATTTCCTCTTGAATAGTGGTTTGAGAAGTGGGGGAGGAGAGGCCGGCACTCCTGCATTTTCTTTAGGCTCAGCCACTCATGGCCTGGCCCTGAGTCCCCACGGTGCTGGGAAAGAAACCTCCCTGTGGCCCAGTGTGGGGCAGGAGAGGGGAGACAGAACCAGTGCCTGGGGATTGTACTTTCACTGTATTCTCTGTTTAAAGTGGGAGGGGGGGGCAGCAATGCAGGGAGGGGGCTCAAGATGGTGGTGTTCATGCCGGGGTCCCACCAAAACTTACTACCTAACCTGATTGCAATTCTAGCCTCTCCTAAAAAGTGGAATTCTAAGCCAACCATCTGGAATGGAATGAGGTCATCTGCAAGGTAAGATCCCAGACTTCCCTTAGGGGGAAGGTGGCTTTGCCTGAAATAATCTCTTTTCTTTTGCTAATAACCTTGTCCCGCCCTCTTTCTGACTATTGAAACCTTCCATTTTGTAGAGCCTCTCTATTTGTTAGAGGGGATGCTGTCCAATTCATCAATCTTTTAATAAAACTAATTCTCTCAGTTTATTTGGATGAATGTTGGTTTTTAACAACTCTTTAACTGTTTTCTTGGAGCTTCCTAAAATTATTTGCTCACATACCCAAAGTACTTGGGATGTGGCATAGATTGAAGAGACCCTTTACAAACTCTGACTGTGGATGACATCTGGTTTCTCCCCAGCCATGCACACCATGAATCTAACTGTTCTAGAGGAGGGAGGTTGGGAATGGAGTACGCTCCATCTTCTGTCATGCCCAGCATGGACACAAGACTCCATCTCTCGCATTCTGTACTGTTCTCAGGATTGCTGGCCCAGTATGGCCTTTTACCCTCCCTCCTACCTACCCCTTTACTACTTCTTCTATATGTGCTAGGGAAAAACAATGGAAAATATTTTCCACTGGCCCTTCCTTATCCATCTTTGGACAGCTCAATTTAATCTTCCACTTTTATCTTAAACACTGTACTTCTCTAGACTTTGATGATTGACAGGCTATTCTGAGGTTGAACCTAGAGCCTTCTTTCTGATCTCATCTAGAAAATCAAATGAGGCTTCTAAATAGCCTCATTTGAACTTTTGCTGGTGACAGATATGTTCAGTAGCTTGATTGTGGCAGTGGTTTCATGGATCTGTAGGTATATCAAAGTCAGTTTGTATACTGTAAATATATACAGTTTATTATATGTCATATTCTTAATTCAAAATAAATGTTTAAAGCCTGTTTGGACTATTTCAGGCAATGCCTAGGAGATAGTTCTCCAACTTACCTTTTAAATGTAAGATCCTGCTCTCCATAGAAGTACAAAGAGGCTGACAGATGTTTTTCAAACACATATGTTCAGTTCCAGTCAGGGCTCCTCACTGTTCCACCAAGAGTCTTCCCCATCCTCCTACTTTCTATCTCTTATGAGCCTTCCTGACCTTCGTAGATTCATAGATTTAAAGAAATATGTATATCCACATATGTAACCACATACACACTATGTTCAGTAACATTTATTTTTATAATGTGTAATTTTTCCAAGCATTTTAGAGCTCCCCATGAGCTCTCATCGTTTATCTCCCGAACAGCTACATTCTCACCTTTCAGGGAATCTCCCTTTTCTACTCTCCATCCCAACTCCATTCCAACTAACTCTGTCCTAGTGTGCAGATCCCAACATAAGCCAATACCTAGTTTCACCCCATTTGGATGGTTTCTTTTACTGAACTGTCTACAAGACTCTGGCTATTGACTCTGCCTTTGGATAAAATCAGGTACCCAGAGCCCCATCCAGATCCTGCACCCTGAGTCCCACATTCTGAGAAGCTGCACCTATTGTCTTAAGGATGTGTCCATATTACCACAGAGGCCCTGTCAGGGCTCATCATGTCCACTGCCTGCTACTTATATCCAGTTATTATTCCCTGAATGGATGTTAGCAGGTGCGCTCATCTCCAAGGCTGAATGGGTATAACTCTTCTCCCAGTTTGAAATGTGACTTTATAAAAGGTTGAAAACTGGTTATGCAGATATTGTCAAAGTTTTGGAATCATATCTTTGAGGAGATGGAGGAAGAAACATATCTGAATAAATGATAAGCTTGTGTTTGCTGGAATAATCGTTAGCATCTGTCAAGTGCTTATTCTATACCAGGCCCTGTTCTGAACAATTTCCATATTATAGAATTTAATCTCCTCAACCAATCTAGGATACATTTTCTATTATTATTCTCATTCTACAAACGAGGACCCTAAGGCAAAGGACAGAAAAGCTAAGACACTTGCACAGGTGTACCACAGTCTTAATAACAGAGGGTTATACCTTCCAGACCCCAAAGTTTGCTTGAGAGAACACAGGGTGTTACCAGGGGTGAGGGAACCTGAGTGGAGCAGTCTCCAGGAGGTGTCAGGCATGTGTAACCTCGGGGACGGTACCCTCGCCCCCAGGCCTGTTCAGGCTGATGCTCCATGACAATCTGTCAGGAAACCGGGACACGGAGCAGCGGGCCTGGGTGATCTCACAAATGTTTCCCAACCCTAAGAGTGCAATCGCAGCATAAGCTCCACACTGTCTTCTAAAATCATCTGTATCTCTCCAAATGAAATGGGAATAATAAGAGCTCCCACTCACAGTGTGTTGTAAAAAAAAACAATCAGGAAAGTAAGTAAATTGCATTGCACCTGGCAGCTATTCAATACATTTAACTTATCATAAGAAACAGCAATCTATAAAGTGGAGTAATTGAGAAGTGAATAAATTCACTTCTAATAAGTGCTAATAAAATGCAACCAGTTTGCAGACATCAACTCAATCTATATAACCCTATGAGGTTGTTATTGACAGCCCTGTTTTACAGATAGAGATACTGAGCCTACGGATAGGGATACCTTGAGTAGCTTACCTAAGGTTACAGAAGCAGAGCCAGGACCTGGGTCTGAGCCAGAGGCTGACTGTCCTGGCTATTGAAAGGCACCACCTGAAACTATGTCAGAATTAAAGAATGGCTGTGAAGCCCAGTCATGTGCCCTGCAGAGGTTACCTTCAACTCGTAGATCAGTCCCCACAAGAGAAGATCGGGTTGGCGGGATCTAACTCCTACACCTACCCTCCTTGCTTTAAAATACCAATTGCAATTTCAGCTTCCAGGTTGTTCTCCCGAGTTCCTCACTGCCCTGGCTGCAGGACTACAACTGTTCCCCAGTCCCCTGCCACTCACACACTGAGCACCACCCCAGGCCAGCAGCCTGGGGGCACGACCTGGGCACACACATCCCTGCCTTCTGATGCTCATCAAAGGTGACATCTTGTTGGACACCTTTAGTCTCCGGGGTGTTAATGCACTCACTGGCTTCCCCTTTACTTCTCAGGGGCCTGCCTAAAATGGCAGCTATGGAGATTTGCAGCTGGTGCGATGGGAGCTGGAGAAATCCCACAGGTCTCTGGGGGTCCATGGAATTGCTAATTCGACCGTCACACATCTCCACTGTGAGGCAAAGGGTCCTGGTTTGTCTCTTCCATTTTCACTGACTTGGTTCAAGACAATAAAAGGGCGCAGTCTTTCATCCACAGTTCTCTGCATTCAAAATGAGCAGCTGACACCAGAGAGCCCTGTAGTGAATTAGGTACAGGCACCACCATGCCAAGAAAGCAAACTGTCTCCTCTCTAGGTCAGGTCTCAGGCGCTGCAGCGTCTCAAACAAGAAGCGCTGCTAATCCATTTCCACACTGACTAGGCGAGGCAACTCCAGAACTGAGAATTCCTTACTACGCTTCAAGTCATTATATTACCTCCAAAGAGTAACAGAAATGATAAAATTATACAGCTCTAGTTTATCTTTTTTCAGAGCACTTCACTGATTTTTTAGCAAATGCCATCCCTCCCCTTTGCTTAATTTCTCCATCACATTTATCAGCGTTTGATGTGCTATGTTTTACTTGCGTATTTCTTTGTTACCTAGCTTTCCAAGATGGCAGGAATTTTGTCTGTTTCATTCATTGCCTAACTCTCGTACTGAGAATAAGTCTGGCACAGAATAGGCATTCAAGAATGCTTTGAATGAATGAGTGAGTGAAGCATTTAAAGAGTAAGTACTTTGTACCCTGCACTGTGCAGGATGCTAGGGTACTCACTTTGCCCTCTGAGATGCTTTCCAAGCCTCATCTATCTATCTACTAATAAATGCTCTTTTCTATAACATGGTCTTCTGAAGAGCTGATAAAGAATACCCCAAATAACTTACTCTTGGAGAGCAGACATCAGTGTTCCTACATTCCTTGAACATCCCCCCATCACAGGGACAAAGTGGGGAGAACGGCGGGCCTTTTGCTCTTTTCTCTCCTTTTAATCAAAAGACCCACACCCTGTGACTTGCATTGCCGGGGGGAAAGCTGAACATTTCTATTTTAGTTCACAAAGAAATTTTGCAAACTTTCTCTCCAAACAGATCTGCTGGGGCATGATATTCCATAATCAAATGCCACAATAACATAGTTTGCTAAACAAAAAAGTAATTCCTAGTTTCCTCTCACCCTATCCCCACCACCACCAAATGACTACGGTGTACTTCAAGAAAGCAGAATCCCTTGGGGTCTTGCTTTTTCATTTGTTTTAGCAATTCATACACACACACATACATTATGAATGGTGATGGCATACAGCAGCGTGTTTGAAATACTGAAGGAATCCCCTGAAGGCCTCCCATGGATGTTCAAAATCTCTCCAGGCAACGGTCAGCTAGTGGAGGCCTGGCCTCCCAGCCTGCCAGACTCACCAGTAAAAGGGCCTGGTGACAGGACACAGGCTGTCCAGCCAGAACACAATTGCTTGCATTAATTTAAACAAGGTAGGTTCTCACACTCTATGTAAATATGATATCGAATAGCTGTAACTTTTTTATTTACCTGGACACATGGGAGGGAAGAGAGAAGTTTAAATTATCCTTTTTTGGCTTACGGACAAAATCTCATGAATATGTACGGCTTTCAGAAAAAGAAATACCAGTATAAATATATTACTAGGGACACAAATTATTTAAAAAGGAAACCAATCCAAAGTAGAGACTTTCAGAGATCAAAATTGCTTTCATAGAATATAACAGCGCTCGTTTATTTACTCAGTAATAATTTATTAAGTACCTACTATGTGCCAGTGACTATTCTAGACACACTGGGAATACAGTACTCAGAAGCTCGTGAGTTTAGTGAACAAAAAAAATAAAATAAAATAAATAAGATATAAGCTAGATGGTGATTATGGTGATGAAGGAGACGTGCCGGGAGAGAGAAAGAGCATGTCATGGGGATTGGGGAAAGATAATGATTTTAAATCAGGGAATCAAGAAAAGCTACAGTGAGAGGGTTATATTTTACCAAAGGCCTGGGGCTGAGCAGAGAGTAAGATTTGGAGTGGTTGTTTGTGAAAATTTTCTGTTAGAAATAACATTTTTATGTCCAATTTTATGACACAATAATAATACCGGCTTTTCTGTAGCTTGGGGGAACAGGCAGCAGTTTCCTTTCTTCTCTTACTGAGCGCTCTTTCACCAAATTCAGACTATCATTTTTCAAGACCAAGTGATAGAATTCCATTAATTAGCACAAAGTGGGGAGGAAGCAGTTTTGAAAAGGTCAGCACCTACAACATGAAGAAGAAGATGGCAGAATTGAATTATTGACAAATGGAACAGGGGACATGGAACATTAAGCCCTTTGTCTCTTCACCCTCTCTACGTGACCACCTTCTATGAACTGATGAGTGTTTCCCCCCCACCATAAAGGAGAGGCTATAAATTAGATGATGCCTTCTTCTCACTGGCCCCCAAGATGACTCTCCTCCTGCAGCCTCACCCATACCTGCAGATCAAAATTCCTCCCAAAACAGTCCCAGTAGACTGAAATAAAATATGTATGCAGCTCAGTGAGGTTCTTGGGTTTTCCTCTCTCCTGGAAGCCAGTCACAGATCAACCTGGAATATGGAGTAACTGTGGATAAGGCTGAAGTGTCTTTACAGTCCTAGAAAAGCTTCGGGACTTGCGAGTGTGCTGTGACTCCAAGCCAGGGCAGGCCCCAGAGTTGGCTTCCATCCTCCCTCACCATCTGACATACATAAACAGCACAACTCAGAGGCCATGAGAAGGAAAGTCAGCATATTATGTTCATTTTATGAAGCCTCTCTAGCCAAGGGAGGCCCCACTAGCCCAGTGGTTCATGGCATGAACTGCACAAGGACAATACCAAAGGGACAGAGCCTGAGGGTGTGTTAGTAAAAGCTCTATCATGTTCAAGATCTCCTGATTCATGAAGCCTCATGAATTTGCAGAAGGAGTGACTGATGGTGGGTTAACTGTCTCTGTCAACTGAAGAAGTGCTACATGCACCAAGTTTATAAATAAGGACACAAAGGGGCCAATACAAATGTGTGATGGATCAGAGAGGTGGCTCCACGGTGAGAACCTTCCTCTGTGGTGAGAATCCACTTACAACCTGTGGATTCACAGTCCATGTCTCCGTCAAATCACCACTGTCCTGTCTATAGCCTTTCCACAGAAAGGCTACTTCAGTCCTACAGACCAGCTTCTTCTCTCTTCCCTACCCACACACAAAAAGAAAATGCTACAAGGAAGAACTTTAATCAACATCTTCAATTGAAGATGTAGAAAGTGAAGAAATGAAATGACTTCCCCACCTTCACCTAATCAAGCAAAAGAGCACATGTCTCCCAACTCCCAGTCAAGATCTCCCTCCGCAGGGCCTGACTCCTGGTTGTCGCAGGAAAACACCCCATTCCTCATGCATTTCCAGTCTTCATCCCTACAAAGCTATTCTTCCCTTGCATCCCAACTGGGAGATCTTCCTCCTTCCAGCCAAGCTGAGTCCCTTGTAAGTACCTTTGAGGCTCAAAGAGTAAGAAGTCTCCTCTGTGCTGATGGAGTACAGAGCCCTCAAAGAACTTCAGAGGCTCGGCTACAGTTCAGTCTTTGCTTTCTACCTCTTTCCAAAGGAACTCCTTGAACTCTCAAACCCTGCCCTGGGTCCTTCTGCATTCTGATGGGTACCTGGCATCACTGAGCCCGTGGTGTTCAGTATGTGTTGCCAGGTGAAAGAAGAAAGACTGGCCTCCCTCTCTCATCTCAGCCTAAATGAACCTCATCCATTGAGGGACTCTGCTACTCACTCCCTGCCTTCCATCCCCCAGCAGTGCCTCTAATCCTCTCCACTGAGCAATGGTTGGATGGATGACCAGAAACCTCTTTCATTCACAGACAAAATCTCCCCTTCTTTCTTTTTCAAATTCAGGGCAAGACAACAATATGAAAATTACATTAAGGACAAGAAAGCCAGGGAGTCTAGACAATGACATGTATGACAGTTGTCACACTCAGCGCTGGTCCGCCCCATCCACCGGGTCCCAGGCCTGCTACATTCCCAAGGTAGCTGCAGAAATAAGTCCTGGAGAATTAGAAAATGTTGAATTGTAGAGTGTGATGTTTACTCCACACTGAAAAAGAAAGCTGCTAGACTGGGACCTGGGTTCAAAACCTGGGTCCTTCCCCTGAGAACTCAAGTCCATCTCGTCACCTCCCCAGACATATTTCCAAGGTGAAGAGGCTGGAACTGCTCTAGCCTGAGTTCCTTCCAGTTCTCAGCCTCTATGATTCTATGATCAGTCGTCCCTGTTTCCTGTGAGCTGAGAAAACATCCTGAAGTTTCAGCAAAACGAAGTTAAAAATAAAACTCTCCTTGAAATGGAAATCATCAGCATACAAAGAGGTACTAATAACAATCATAATAATTCATGGACTATAGTCATGGGGTGTTTTTCTGTGTGCAAGTCATTATTAGAAGTAGTTCACGTGTTTTAATTTGTTTACTCCTCACAATAACCCGTTGTTCTTATTCCACAGATAAAGATACAAAACAAAATGATTTTAAGGCATTACCCAAGGTCATGCTGTTGGTGGGTGGCTGAGCCTGGAAATAGTGTGCCTCCAAAAACACCTTGTCACACAATCAAGAGAGCTTCTGGAGCTTGTTAAAAGTTGGGTTTGTTGTTGTTGTTGTTGTTGTTTTTAATCATTTAAGACTGTAAACAAAAGAATGTGTCCAGTGCCTTCCACTTAACAGCCTTTCTGACTACAGTAGCCTCTGCTCTATAAAAAGAAGCCAAGCAAGGAGGGCAGAACTATTTCCCATTGGGTCCCCACGACACTGCCCTTATGTGTTGCATCCAAGAAGATGGCTAGCCTCCGTGGTGTGGGGGTGAGAGGGCACTTTTCTACCCTCCATCTCTAGCTTGTGGCATCTGCCCTGACTGGTCCTCCATGAGCTGTTTCTCCAGGATAATGCAGGAGTCATCGTGTTGGAGCAAGTATGATGGCTGTCTCTTACACTTCCTATCAATGTGCTCTTTTCCAGAGGTCCAGTCACTGACTTTAAAGGGACTGTGAGAAATGCTGGGACTTCCTAATGATCACCTGCAACACCTCTGGCTTTGACTTTGACTCTTCTGGATAAACTGGTACCATTGAACTCCAGAAAGGCCACATGACTGCGCTTCCAAAATTAGTCTTCAGGAGAATGTTAAGCATGACAATCTTCCATGGAAGGAAGATTTGTTATCAGCAATAATAACACCAACAATCAGTTGTATTTACAAACCAACAGACTGAACTAGATGACTCGTGGAGTAGTATTGGGCTTTCACCTCTGTGAGCCATGGAGAAACTGAGGTGGCTGGAGATCTCCCAGAGAGGCAGAACAAGGGGATCTGTATGTACCTTCAGTGATCTTCGTGTAGCTGGATATCACCCCCTCCCAGGTCCACACCTCCACCCTGATCATGCCCTGGAACTACTCTCTCATTTTCATCTGAAACACCACTTCTTCACTTTGGTCCTTGAATTTTCCCAGTCTTTTCATCTTCCAACTTACTGGTTCTGGTGCTAGTTGGGCCAAAGGGTTGAGGAAAAATGTGATGGGGACCTTAAGGAATCAGCCCTGAGTGAGCCTTCCAGAAGTTCTGTTGGCTAGAGGAATTGTTCTTAAAGATGACTGGGTGGTCCAGAAGTCTGACAATTACCTTCCTCTCAGGCAGGACTAGCCTCCCATCATGCTTGCTTTTCTTAGCCTTTGATTTCTAAGACATTGAAGGAGAAAAAGCAAAAGCAAAGAAAAAGCAAACTTTCTCTGAGTTCCAAATATCTACCTCCTATTCTTTCTCTCACATTTGCAGATCCATGAAAACATCCTTACTGTGTTAAAGAATTTCATGGCATAATTTAAGTGGGTGTATTTTCCTCTCTTAAAAAGGTGGCAATATAGTGCAGATAAGTAAAGTGATATATAAAAACATATTCAATCAGTCACAAAGCATTAATAGAGTTGAACTTAAAAACAATCTGAAAAGAGCCCTTAACTTTGGCAATATTCTTTCATCCTTTGTCTATTTTTAAATGAAGTCATTTTAAATTTTGGCCTAAAAAAATTGTCAGTCTATAAACTGCTTGTGTGTTTTTATATGTGCATTCTTTTAGTAGTAAAAAGATCATGGGCTCTGGAATCAGACAAAAATGGCTAAGCATCACAACTCCTCATTAACTCTTATGGGGCTCTGAACAAGAGTTCTCTAAGCCTCTATTTCCTCATTCATAAAATAGAGATAATAATGCCTATTTTATAGATTTATTACAAGGGCTAAATGAAATAATTGTCTGAAAGCATCTGGCACAGCTGGGTGACTGGCACACCAAGAGAGCTCCATAACGCTAATGCTCTGCCCCTCCCAATGTTTAATGGTCTGGTGTAGACAGTTTTTACCCAGAAGAGAAAAGAATAAAGGATCTAAAGTGGGAGGAAACACTGATAATGACCACTAACATTTTTCCAAACCAAGAAATCCAAAGTGTGGCCAAGCCAGCACATTTTTTAGAAAAATCTTCATCGTAAATATCTCCCCACACAAACTCTCTAAATTCTTTCCTTGCACCAACAGTAAAAGTGTCAAGGACAAGTCCACCCTTATGAGCGTCTGGCTCAGCAATAACATACTGTGTCTACATGGCCCCTTGTCTATACCGGATGAAGGCAGACCAGTCCTGTCTTGGTTTTACCAGAGTAACAAGGAGAATTCTTTTTCTTGCCAAACCTTTTTGTATGAGACTGGCTTCAGATGTCGAAGACAATGGCTGGACAAGGGAGTCTCAATTTTCAGAAAGCTCACCTTATATTAATCTTTGAGAGACCACTGCAGTCTTAGGATACATTTAATTAATGCAACCTTTTAAGAAGAAAGAAATATTTTCCATCCTTACAAAGAAATCTACAAGGTTTAGATACTAACCTGTGAGGGGTGATATTTCTCCATTCTCCTACTGCCCACACTGTCTATATAGGATTAGTTTTTGCTATCTTACGAGTTTACCTAAATGAATCCCAAAGATAAATATCCTCATTTCAGTCCTTTAACATCTATCAAATAACTATAAGGACCTTATCCAAGGGAACTAGGGAGAAAAGCCAGGGAATCAGTGTGGCTCTCGCCAGAAATGCATGTTCTGATGGGGGAAGATGTGAAGAGTATCTGAGCCAAATCGCATGTTGGAAGGAAGCTAACTGAGATCTGAGGAAACTTGTACCTACAAAAAAAAAAAAAAAGAAAGAAAGAAAGAAAGAAAAAAGCATCCTGTCGGGGGAAAAAAAATTGTTTGGAAGTCAGAATGCTTAACTTTTTTGTGTGTGATTTTAGATAAATCTGTAACCCTCTTTAGGTACCATATAGTAGATGATCTCTCAGAGGTGCCTTCAGCACTAACAAGCTGTAAGTCTGCCCAGCAAGAAAGGAAAGAGAAGCTGTGGTAGGACAAAGGAGATCTGATTTGACAGATTCCAGGATTAGGAAGCACAGATTTCTGCCTAGCTGCTTCCTTTATGTGACCCAAAAAGGAGAAAATCAAAAAAGAACTAAACAAAACACACTCATGATTAATCAAAGGGGATTGAAAGTCATTGCCAACCTCATACCTACCTTGCATCGCCTCCAGCTCACCTCCCTTGGGATGCTCCTCCTCCTCTTTAATGCCTCATCTTGATTCTAAAAAACTGTGATCACTCAAGGTTGAAGCTTTTAATCTCCCATGTATAAAAGGATATGCAAATAGAGTTCAGTTTCCTGTTGAGTTTCTGCCAAGGTCTTAGCCTGGCAGTTCTGGGAAAGGCGCCAGAGACCTCATATTTCTTGGCTGTTAACATCCTCCCATCTGTGCTCATCAGCAGCTTGGGCTTCAGGCTGTGGCTTGTCTTTAGTCTTAAACTTCTTAGGCCTTCTAAGAGAACTCATTAGAATGTCTCTGCAAGAAATTAACTTGACTCTCAAATAACCATAAGATCATCTGCTTATATTTGGGAACAGTAAGGAAGAGACCAGGAAGTCTGTATTCCTATATTATAGTCTCAGAATCCAATCTTGTAAATGGCTTGAGGTACCGATATTAATGAGGCCTTAGGTAAGGCTTGCAAATACGTCATTACTGTCTCCATTACGGGTGTCCCATATCAGACATACACACAGTGTAAGGGTCAAGGTCCTCACATTATTAACAGCCCTGAACAGCATTCAAAACTAAAAAACCTGACAAACACAAGACATCTCAATGTGCTTCTGAGACGGAGGCTCTGCTAAACAGCAGAATGATGATCAGACTAATTGTCCCCTATGTCTCCCTGATTAAACTCACACAAAATAACAGCTGCCATTTTTACTTAACACAAGGCTTCCAGGCCTAAGTTCACTAAAGTGTTGACACGAATATTATGATGGAAAATTGAATATTATAAGTTATGTTAAATCTGACCATTCATTAAACAAGGAATTTCCTCTTTTTCTGTAAATGTCCTGGCTTATTTTTATTTTCTAGTATTTCCCACAGGGTTTCCTGATGTGTTCTCATTTCCATTGCAAGGTCAATGTTCGAGTTAAAATTTTTAATTTCTACAGAAATCTCTGTGGCTATTTCTCTTTCATATCTGTTGTCCTGGTTGCTCTCAGGAGCAAAGAGCTCAAGCTTGCGTGACCTTGGTGCAGTTCTGTTGTAGAGCAACCCCGATACAAAACGGGGTGCCTGACTGTGGGTCCTCACCCGAGCGCTTAAAAGGACTTATCAATGCTCTACTGCAGGCACACGTGAAAGGTTAATAAAAGGTTTATTTACAAGGGAAGGGGAAACGAGGAAATGTACAGCTCAGGGAGAAAAGTGGGAGACAAAGTTTTAAATGAGTCCTACCCGATCAGCCGATCAGGAATCCCAAAAATGGCTCTCTCAGAGTTGGCCGCCAGCCAGGAGCGGTGAAGCCAGGAGGCGAGCGATTGCGAGCCAGAGGGCGAGCAAGGCCCACGTGTTTGGTTTTTATATCCAACCTGGCTGCCCAACTCTACCCTTAGGTCCCAGCCACCCTCCCCTTGGTGGTGATGGGATTTGTCTTTCCCAATGTCCTGATGGCTTTAGTCTGGAGTGGGGGTGGAGTCCACAAAGCCTGTATGAGATTATCTCAGGACATCCTTTCCCCCTAACAGTTCCACATCAGCGAAAAGCGCTCTTGCCATTATTGTCCCATACGCAGTCACTCACTTAGAGTCATCAGCAGCATTTATTTCCAAATATCTTTCTCTAATCTAGATCCATGGATCTCCACTTTATAAAATCAGACTTTCTTCTTTAAAATCTACTCACACTCTACTAACTCACTTCCTCTCAACCTTCATCACCCAGAGCATTATGCCCTCCAACAAAGATAGTTCCAGGATTACCTGCATCTCAATAAGGAAGTAATGTATTTCCTCTTCCTGTGTTTTGCTTCTCTGTCTTATCCTTCTCCCCTCCCTAACCCATGCAGGCCTGAAAGTTAGCACCACCTTGCGCCATAGGAGGGCATTTTTCTCAGCGATCTATCCCCAGAGCTGCGTTTGGGGACTGAGCCTCAACTTCACTGTCATTTTGAATCTTAAAGTTGAATGACTCAGAAAGACTTGGAAGTTTCTACCTAAATACAGATCAAGTTACTTCATCTCTGTATTTTGTCATTAGAAAAGTTTGGGTTAGCTGCATATCACTACTATAAAGTCTCAGAACTGAAACTTAGATTCACAGGGATAAATGAAGCACTTATGCCCTGGGGAGAGGGTGGACTATAAAGGGAGCTGTGCAGATTGCACGCCTTCATTGGGAGAAAGAAGCTCTCCAGTCTGCTTTTCTTTCCCTAATAACATGCCACATTCTACAATGTATTTATTCATGGCAGCCCTATTCTACTCAGAAATAACCTGGAGCAAGTCAGCATGGTCTTGTGTTAGTCTGGAGGTAAAATAAGGTAAAATAAGTGATGCTGACTCCCAAGTCAAATCTCCCCCTCTCTCTAATGAAAGACTCCAAGGGTTATGTATAAAGCAAGTCTCTGATCACCTCATATTCCCATCTGGATTTATTTCTCCCAGTTCCCAGATTGCTTCTGCACATAGAGAATTCGATGATGAAAATTGAGATTCTATCCTGCATACTGTTTGACTCAAGTATTAGTGCAGATTGATTGTCTGGAGGGGAGACAGTTGCACCAGAATTTATTAACCTCTATTTTAATAGATTAAAAAAATACAACAACAAGAGAAAAACTGTCTATCTACAGTGACTTTCTCTCCGAATAGATTTCTTGACAGAAGGGCTTAGGATGAGCCTGCCATAGCTTTTGGCTTCCATACCCCAAACCATCCAGTCTCCATCTTATCTGGAGGCAGGATCTTCTTGTTCAGCGCTGTTTATGCCATCACACTGATCCAGTTGTCTGACCTGACTATTCATATTGGCTAATAAGCCTGAAAAGTCCATGTTTTAAGAGGGAGGTGAAAAGTGATGGGACATATGGGACCCGGGTGCTGGGAATTTGCTTGTGTCTGCTGCTGACTCAGTTGTCTCACCACCTGCTTAATCCAACAGATGCATCTTCCTTATGCGGCACCCAAGACTCAGATTGTCCACATCCTGTGGTTCCCTGTACCCCTAAATTTGAGTTCCTTTCCAATTAAGAGAACAAAATTTGTTGGCTTTGGGCCAGTTCACAACAGATGTGGGTGACAACCGCCAACTACGCAGGAAGCGTCCACCAGGGCAAGGCATGAGAATCAGTTTCTTAAAAATTCCCATAGACGTGATCCCATCAATCACCTAACACCTGCTCAATAAGCAAGACTGGGAGACATTCTCCTATGCATCTTTGGAGATTCAAAGCTTCCTATTGGGAATTACAGCTCAGTTTACTACTAAAACTTAAGAAGGTTGAAAGTTAAGGAAATTACTGGAAAGTGGATATTGCAACTTTACATGTACTTGAGGAAAAACTGCAAATCTACCCCAAACTTTGACATGATGCCTTCCTATAGCACTGACTGCCCATCTTGCTACCTGAATCCCACATGGTGATCATGCAGTGTATGGGTATTCAGTCCTGAGCAACTGAACCTTTCCACTGTCCACATGTAAGACACTGGGAAACGGGATTCTGCTGATCAGAATGGCATTGCTACTTTGTGCAAGGTCTTGCAAGGATGTCCATTTATGGAAACTGTAAGACATTGTACCCTGACTTTCTCTTAAGATGTGTCTGTTACTGTTTTTTGCCTAAAGAAAATGTTCTCTAGCATGTACTTCCTACTTAGTGAAGCTAAGAAAAATCGGAGCGACAGGGACAGTGTGCAAGGAGAAATACAAAGGCATTAGTACCAGGGAAAATATCCTTGTGGACTCAGAATACTTATCAATTGAATTGATATTAACCTGACTGTCCCAGAAAATGTCAAGGTGAGTATTAGAATGTGTATTTTCTATGGTCTCTAAACGAAAACATAAAAATTCAAAGAGTACAAAATCTTGAATCCTGCAGAATACACCAAAAAAAAAAAAAATGTGCTTAGCTGTGACTGGAATAATCCAAGGTCTTGGCAAGAGCTAACGGAGGCTGCCAGCTGTCAACCCTCCACAAACTGTAAAGTAGGTCATCCATGGCTCCCCATTCTCACCACTCTGTGCCCTTCTCTTGGACCCTCTTCCCCATCACACCCTTCAGGTGCTTTCATTCTATTCCCATCAGAACCTGGTATCAAACAGGTTGAAACCTATTCAGACTAATTTGTGAGTGATGAAGATAAATGGAGACTCTAGTTTTGCTGCAGCTTGGGGTAGACGGGAGGGGACATTGTATTTTAATAGAAACATTAGCCATAAACAAAAGACTAAAGCAACCATGGCAGAATTTGGAATGTTTGAGGAACACGGCCCAAAATAAAAAACAGGAGTTTGTTCTCTATTTGGAGGCTCAGCGTGGATCATAAAAGGAGGGTCTGGGCTCTGCCAGAGTGGACACGCCTCTTCCAGTGTCCAGGAAAATGTCCATTTGGAGGACACAGCTAAGAAAACATTAACCTGTCTTCAAAAAAGGCATTGCAGCAGAGGGCAGAATTAGCATCCTTGGGGAGAAGAATATCCAGAAAAGAGATTTCATTTCAGTAACAGGAATAGCTTTGTAATAGTTGAAAGTCGTTCAACAGTGAAACAAACAGCCACATCAGAGGGCGAGTTCAGGTGGGTGGCTAAGCTGGGAAGGTGTCTACATTGGTTGGGACTTAGAACCCAATGAATGACCTGAGCTCTTTCCATCTTAGACTTCATTACAGAATTCTATGTTGAAAGAATTCTGCTACCACAAAGCAACACAGTCATTATTTTAGTATATTCTTCCCAGTTTTCTTTTTCAATCCACAGGTTATTCTATATTCTGTATATACTCAGACTCTATATGCACATTTGTATCTCTTTTAACATTATGTAATTAATTTGCTGTGTTGTTAAGTGCTTTCCCTAATCATTGTTTCTAAGGAACTACATATATATTTTGTCTAGGAACATTGTACAGTATTGAATCAATTCTCTTATGGCTGAGAATAAGGCAGCTTCTACAGTTTCCCCTCATAAATATTGCTTTGAGGAACATATCTGTAACTTTTGCATTAGTTAGTTATCAGATATGTACATGAGGAAGTTATATACATAAACTTTACTTATCTATTAAATATATATACATATATATGTGTGTGTGTACATATAATCTAAAGTAAGTCCCATTTCCTCAAGTAGAAGATTCAAAATAACAGCTTTGGTCAATGTGATATGTAAACTCTTAGAAATGCCCCTACTTTAAAAATTTTTATATTAATTTAACTATGTATAAAAATTCAAAATCATATATTATATAAAATAATACATTAATTTTGAAATACCTTTTTCCATTGCCACATTTCATAAATGTTATTCAAATTCTGCACATACGTCTCAAATCAATGTGTTTGTCATCACTGGAGCTGCTTTTTTCTTAATCTTCAAATATTTTTCTAGAGCATATCAAACTTACTCATGTCTAAGTGGTTTAAATTATAGCACATTATGAATCCTTACATGAAGCCATCACTAAAAATATTTTTGAACCATACATTTATTTACATAACACTAGAATATTGTTTTGCCATTTATCCTGTAGGTAAATATTCATGTTCTCCACAACAGAACTTTTACTTTAAAAGATTTATTTAAACAATATCAAACATTTGTTCTCTATTTACTTAGAGGTTCAGTGTGATTTTGAGGCCATACTCCCAAGAATAGTTACTGAATTTCTGTTTAATTAATCATCTTTTTCACTAATCTCCTGAGCTGATTTCCATAGCATTCACGAACTAGCATTGACTGAACAGAAGTTCACTGTGTAGTCAAACATATGTAATATTTTCTCACAGTAAATTCCCCAAAGTGGAATATTTGCTCAAACTAATATGAATGTTTTCACCCTGTTGATATGAACCAGTTGGTTTCCAATAAAAACTATTTCTGGGGCCTCCTTGGTGGCACAGGGGTTAAAGTCTCAGCACTATCAAGCTTTGGCCCGACTGCATGAATTTGATCCCCAGCCAGGAGCTGACCCACGTGGCGCAGCAGTCTCCTGTCTCGCCCACTGCTCCCCTCAGCAGTGTATTTCAGTAGATCCACTTGTTCTGCTCCTCATTCTGTCTCTGGTGAATTCTCTCACCACCCTCTTCTACCCCACACCTCTGGCCTACACCCCAGTTCTTGTATGCATAAATAAATAAAAATAAATCTTTAAAAAAACCTATTTTTATTGTTACCAACATTTTGCCATCATTGAAAGTGTAATGTTTTCACAATAAGCATTGCTTACATAACTGTCGAAACTGATTTATTAATGCTTCATTGGCATTTTTATTACTAGACAGTTAAAACAATTTTCTGTTTGTTAATTAATGAGTGAATTTCTTCTTTTGTCTTTAATCCATTTATTTTTTACTTTTTTAATGTCTTAGCTGTTTTGTGTGGTTGTAATAATTTTGTGCCTCTAAGTTTTAAACATTTAACCTCAATACCCACATTGACAAGAGGAGATTTCCGAGGTATTCTGGATGGCAGAAGGTGGTGATGGCAAAATGCCAAGGAAAAGAAAAAAGGAAGAAGAGGGTTTTTGTACTACTGTATTTCACTGTGTCAACTACGTACCACAGAGGTTGAAATGCATTGTGTCTTTGTTCAAAAACCCTCAGCAGTGATCCACTATGTATGTCTCAGCATCGGAAGAGGCCTCTGAGACTGATAGTCCTCCTGTCCCATCTCTGATTCCTTTCTTTAGGGATTTACTCCATATAGTCCATTGCTATAGTTTCAGAATCTGAACAATTATAACCAAAAGTCATCAGACAAAAATAATTGCAACACACACTTTAATAATATTAATTAAATACACTCATGGTGCTGTAAAAAAAATAAATCAAGGAAGAAGAAAAGGGAATGGGACTAAGAGTGACTGTCATGCTGTAAACGGGGTCACGCACTAGCATATGATGAACGAAGAAGCTGAGTTCAGGTCTGTCTAATGTACAGACTCTCCCCTCCCTTCAACGAGCTCAATGCTTCATACACGCAAAGCCCCTGCTTGGTTGAGGTTGTTGTATCTCACTGGAATATGACACACTTACAGAGTCGAAATTGCTTTAGATCATGTCTAAGACCACAATGAGGAGAGCAACTGCAAGGTAAATCTGACACTGAATCCCCATATGCTACCAGTTCCCCTGATGAGAACATTGTCAAATGAAGGTGTAGACCTGGAAAGAATGTTGTTGTGATTAGGCAGCACTAAACAAATGTCCCAGAGATGTGATGAAAGTTACAGGCCCTTCATAAATAAACCTGAGTTATCAGAAAGTCACGAGGAAGACTAGATGGTGGGAGAGACAGTGGTGGTGCATAGAGTTAACTGAGAGGAGCTTTTGGAGATGAATCTTGAGCTGGTCCTTGGAGACAGTGGCAGACTTGACTTGACTGCGAATATTATTTCAGAGTCGAGCAATTTCTCTCTGTGACCTAATGCCACCAAGCAGGCCCTCCTCCCAGAAATAAGACACAGTTTATCTCTACTCACTTAAACTATGTGTTTTTGAAAGGTGTTTCCTGGGAACTAAGCAACATTTCTACTCACTTCAGAGGATCGATCAATGTTAATACCAGAGATCTGAGAATTTATGGAGTGCAGGCTCTCCTTCTCCCTTCTCTTGACCCTGGGTGGGTTTGATCCAAGAGTACAGGGATTAATCTCTTCATCCCGGCATTATAGTCTCCAGTTAACACACCAAGTCCACCTGCTCTTTTTTAAGTCTAGAAGGACAAAATCATTGCATACAGGAAAAAAAACTATCCCCAGGTTTCCTCCAGGTCATCCAAAATACCTGGTTTATGACTTAAAGGACTAGCTACATCAACTCAATCAAAATAATACAGAACAACAATTCACACAGATAATACTTTAAATGAAGTTCTCACTTTTAGTGCAAGTAGAAATAAACCTAGGATTACTATTTTCTAGAAGAGAAAACTCTTACAGATATTAATTCATTTAGCATATAGTGATGAGTTTACAACATTTCTTTCTGGTGTAGCAAACTAGAGGCATTCACAGTTACAGAAAAAATATGACTAACTTTCTGCTTCATGCAAGAAATCGCACAGAATAATATTGTAAGTTCAAAAAAGAGTTTTAAAATGTTTTAAAACCTGCTGGTTGCAATGGGAATATGTAACTTTGCAAAAGATAGATTTTCTATTTCCATCTCATCCTGGTGATCAGTCCTAGCCTCATCAAGTCATTATATCTAAGCTGCAATATGCGGTTTCACTTGCACAGTACTATTGCCATGACTAAATAAATAAACTAAACCAAATCAAACCTTCAGTTCTAACTAGAGACAAGGGAACTAGAAGTACAAGTTAAATGAATCTACAAAGACACATTAGGCAAATGCAGAAGGCAAAACTTTCTGCAGAACAACAGGTCCAGTGCCTCCACCAGTGTCATGAAGAGCATAAAGAAGGGGAAACTGCGGGCAGAGAACTATTACAGATCAAAGGAACACAAAAGATTAGCAACCAAATTAAATGCATAATTTTTTATTGAATTCTTATTTTTTAAAAAATCTGTAGAAGATATTTTATGGAGAATTTGGAAAATTTTATTAGATTAGAGATTATATGACATTAGAGAATGGTTAATTAACTTTGTTATGTAAGAAATAGTATTATGGTTATACAGAAAAATATTTTTATTTTTAAAAAATGCATGCTGAAGTGTTTAAGAATGAATTTTCATGACACTTATAATTTATTTTTAAATATGTGAACTAAATAATTAGCAAACATTAATGATTATTTAATCTATGTGATGTTTCTATAGATACTGATTCCATTAATCTCTCTTTTGGACTGTTTCAAAGATTTCATAATGAAATGTTTCTTAAAGTTTTTATTTTTAAGTGACCAAGAAGCCTGCAGCAAGTTTAAACAATGGAAAAGTAATATATGATATGTTTCTTGAAAATTAGACTGTTTCCTTAAAGAATACTGCTGTGCTCAGAGTTCTCCCCAATCTCTGGTGTAAGAACACATTACAACTGTATGTTCATATGAAATATTTCTCAGACATAAATAAACTCTGTCACTGACTATATAGGTAAAATAAATAAGAAAACTGCTAATGGTGATGTTGTACATTCTGGATCATTCTGAGTCAAGGTATCAGTTTAAATGAGGTATCTTAAAATCACTGCCTTTCAAGATCTGAGATAATGATAATGACTCAAAAGCAAGTCCTCCACTTGAGAGGGAGGAGGCAGATTGTTCCCTGCGTCTACAGATGTACCAGTGAACTCCAATCAGTTGGCTGTCAAGTTCATTTCTCCCTCCGGTGGGCGGCCATCATAGAAAAGGGCAGTATGTCAAAAGTCAGTTATGTCAGGGGTATCTGACTAGATTTATCTACTCTTGGGGCCTTATATGGGTCTCAATTCAAAAACCTGGCCTCTGTTAATTCCTCTCTGGTTGTTAAGGTGAACCCAGTTCCTACATATTGTCCCTTTTCTCTGTTCCTCCAGAGAATAAACTTGGCAGATACAGAGCATATGGTCCAGTCTCCTTCCAGGGAGATCTGAACTTCTGGATATGTTCACCCTGTGCCTGCTTCTCCCTCTCCCCCTTCCCACAGCAGAGAATCTCGTACCACAATGAAAAGTTACATAGAGAAAAATAATGTCAGGTCTCCCAGGCCATTCTGTGGCTGCTTCAGGGAGGAGATCAGCTATGGGAGTGAGAAGATGTCCAGAAACACTTTCAGATGATAAATAGAATACCGTAGAAGACTGAGCTCTAGGTATCTGCCAATGTACAAAAACAATGTCAGTGGACTAGGAATTGTGATACTCGATTTAATCTCTGTTCCTTGAAATGGGGCGCTTTGCTCAAGTTGTGAAACTCTATGAATCTTTTCATTCTTTTATCTGAACACATAGGGGAGTAAATATATGCTCCTTGACGTCTCTCCCAGTTGTGACACTCTGGGATTCCTCTCCAGAGCACAATTGATCTTTGATTACTCATGTTAATGGAAAAGAATGTGATTTGAATACTCCAAATTTGCAAACAACATGAAACTCATTTCTATTTGGCTTTAGGATATATTTCATGGTGTGGAGCAAATCACAACACATTTATCTTCCTAATGACACTTAACTCAAGCCAATGTTAGAAATCAATTTGTTTACAGCTTACATTGTAAGGCAGTATTCCATAGGCGGCCTCCTGCACAGAGACCAGACTTGGGCAGACGTGGATTCTGGTCAAGGCGCTGTCACATCCCAGCTTATCCTCTCTGAACATGAAATACCTCATCCCTGAAATGAGCACTCACTGACTCAGGCACTGTGTTGGCACAGGAGATACAGAGATAAACAGGACAAATCCCTCCTCTCAAGTATCTCAATGTAATGAAGAAGAGAGAAAAGGGGCTCTGAGTACAATGACAGAGATAAAAACTGGATGCCATGAAAATTTAAGAATGGGATGGGCAACTAATTTGAGTGGTTATTTAGCACGTCCCACAGAAGATAACAGCTAAGACCAGAAAATGAGTAAAGTCTAAGAAGGTGTTTCTTGGCATTTTTTTATTTTTAATCAGCAAAAAAACAGTATGAGACTCTGCCCATGAAGATGAAGTTGTTTGGTGTTTACTGGACAAGCGTGTAGTTGTGCGCAGTGCAGGAAGGAGTTGTCACAAAGATTATAAAGAAGTGATGTGCTAAATAAGCCATGGATTTGGATAAGATCTTTCAGTTAAAGTGTGAACATCAGCCTTTTTTTTTTAAATCTTGCTCCCTTTTGATAACAAGATTCACTTACTTTTCATGGCTACCATTTAATAAGGTCAGTTTCAATGGGGTTACTATAAAGTTTATAATAGATGCAGAGATCAAAGGCAAACCAAGGCCAGTGACTTGAGAGCTCCAGAGGGGAGTTTTCAAAAAGGAAATGACTGTGTCAAAAATCAGAGGTCAAACAATAATATAAATAAAAGGCATCAGTTGAATGTGGCCAGAGCCACTGTGTCTACTTGCACAGGTTACAACTTACACCAGGGCACCAAGCTGAGGGGGCAAGTGGGGCAAAAATCCAGTCTCTGGTGTGGAGCTAAATCAGCTGGAGAAAGGGCTGCCTTTTATAAAGCAAACAAAGATACCATTGGTTTGCCAAGCTTGAACCCAAGGGGCTGCCTCTGCATGCGCCCAGAGGGGTTGTCTATTCTGACTCCTACAAAGAACCATATGGGCTACTGGCTCTGAATTTAACAACTAGGAAGTCAATGGAGAGAATAAAATTTTAAATTTACATGAAAGCCCTTTGTAAACTGTGTAATACTATTCAGGTGTAAAATGGGGCAGGCAGAGGGTACTAAGAAGCTTAGCAGGTGACAAAAGAAATGACACTGCCCACGAACATTTCCTGCCTGACCCACAGCATGCAGATCACTGGCGACATTCAAGTATCTGGCATACTCCTCCGTGGGAAACCAACTGAGAGTAGACGGCCAAAGAGCACAGATGGGAGTGGACGGGATGGTTCCTGAAGATCCAATCTCATCACAAGTGGAGAAAAGATCTCTCCTGGGGACCAGAAGGACCTCAGACAGAACACCTGGGTGAGCCTGCCCTAACCTAAGAGCCAAAACCCTTTGATCTTGGTGAAACTTGACTTGGAGAAAACATCCGGCCCCAGGGTTTCTCAGAGGCCACATAGGGTGAAACCAAGGAGAGGTTTTTGTAAAGCTCTGTAGCACTGTGATTGGGGGGATATACGCACAGTGCTACAGATCCCGCAGAGACCTGTACAAAAACTGCAGGGGCATAGTAGCATCTCCCTGGGGACTTGTCATCATGGCTATGGTGCCCCAGAGGGTAAGCACAGTAGGGTAGCCATTCCTCCTTGCTCAGTGACCCAGAAGGGATGCTATGAAGTTGACCAAACCAGAAGAGGTGACCCCCTCTGGCCTCTCACTTACTGTCCCTCCCATGGGTAAAACTCACACTTCAATTTTTCTTATGACCACATTTGGGAAATACAAAAAAGATTTTCCTTTAAAAACTGTCCTTGTCTTGGTTATATGTTGATTGTATTGCACAAGAGAGTCATCAGAATCATCTCATATGGAATTTCTGAACCCAAATCCCTAGAGAGATTTGCCCAAAATCCCTAGAGAGATTTTGCTTTGCAGTTTGGGAAGATAAAATTGCAGAGATGGATTTGTTTTTATGCAATTACCAGCCATTGTTGTTTATTCTAACACTGGTTGTGCTGTAAAGCACAGGCACCTGATCCTGGTTTCATGCCATCCTGTCACCTCTTGTCATGCCACATGTTCCCTTAAAACAGCACCGCTGACTGTGAAGCCATGACTCTGGAACAGTCATGGATCCAAGGTCCTTTACCTTGGGGATGCCAGTTTTCCAATACAGAGTTAGGTGTAGGTCCAAGAAGCAAGACCAATCTAAAATAACGGAAAGCAGAAATTCAGAGAACTTCATGAAGTGTACTGTACTGGAAATGCTCACCACAGGAATATGCTCCCACCTATGCCTAAAACTACAGCCTCCCAAAGCAAAAGCACTGCTATCTGCAACTGATTAAATCATCAAGAACCAGTTGGAGAATCAACAAGTGCTATCTAAGATACCCTAAAGATCCTCCAGCACGAAAAAGCTAATAGGAGAAGGAGGTGGGAGAACGCTGAGGTTTTTGGAATGCCTTCAAGTGCTGTGACACAGACAAACTCATCTTTGGAAAAGGAACCCGCCTGATTGTGGAACCAAGTAAGTAAATCCTTTGTTTTTGTTTGAGGTTAAGTCATCTTCTATCTGTCAAGGAGGGCTTTGGGGGACATGTGAACTAAGATTTATCCCCTCCGTAAGAGCTAGACAATGTTTGTTAAATGTTTGTTACCCTCCGTAAGGGCTGGGGTTGTTTGTTAAAAAAAAGAATAGACTTGGGGGATGTGAAATATCCCATATAACTCAAGGGAAACTGAGAAAATTCTGCCCAGGATTTGGGTCAAGGCTAGAGAGACCACAGAGTCATTGACCCAACTCCCGGAGAAGAGGCTAACCTGATCGGGAGCAAGGTTGATGTGAGTCTGGGTGATTCTATCAAGGTGGCTCCAGACATAAATAAATCTGACCTTGGGAGAGCTCGGAACTAAATTGGCCTCCTGGGCGTAGCAAGTGAGACCTTCACGGGAAGGGAGCCAGTTCCAGACGTCTGTTGCTAATTATTAGAGCTGCCAATGGAAGCTGGGTTACTAGTGAGGAGTTGGGATATTCTGGTTTCCAGTGAGACCAGATTCCAAGCAGAACAAAGTGAATGTGTAATGTTTCTGACTAAGAAATGCTTTTAAGACTGTAGGACACAGCCAGGGGCTATTCCCTCCGGGCTGGGGTGTGTGCCTTCCTCACTGAGAGGATATGGCTCTGCTCGCCAATTAACGGTTTTAAAGGAATCAGTGCTACAGTTGTCAAAGGATTGTATTCAACATAGAAGGTATCCTTTCGTGTCATTTAAGTGACATTTGAATTCAACTGTGTCTTGCTAAAGAGAAAACAAAAATATAGCAGTCTCCACTTGACAGCAGCTTCTAGTCAGATAGTGGGTCTCCGTATTTAGCTCACAAAAGTAATAAACAAATACAAAACCCCATTTCAAAGGCCCTTGGGAAAGGGCTAGCAGTGGGGTGAGGGGTCCCAAATCTACTGAACTGACTACTGGGAGAGTAACAGCATGTCCTGACTGGTAAGAGAAGGCTCTAGAGAGGTGAGGGGGGAGAGTGTGATGGAGTAGACTGTTTTTTCAAAGGATAATTGGGGGCAGGACAATCCTGGGTTGATGAAGTAAAAAGGCATAGCATGAGGGATGAGGAAGGTGATGGGGGGAGTTCAGGCTGGGCATTCCTGGACCTAACAAACTACGGGGAGAAGTGAGGTAGACACCTTGCATCCAGAAAGAGTCAGAAATCCAAAGCTGAGCTAGCAGAGTCAGAGCAGAAAAAATCAGCCACTTTTCTAAATCATAGTAAGAGTTTGGAAATTCAACTAATTCAAGCCCTTGCCATTAGGCCCCATTAGACCCCATTCTCACTAAAATACTAGTTTACCTCTATTCCCAACAAAGGGACTAATTTCACTAAGTTCTTCCTAATGAGTTCAGTTCCTCTGTGAACTGATATACTTGACCCGGTGTGTCCCTCTGTGGAATGCGTGGCACCTGGATAGGCTTTCTTTTCATCTTAATTTCACTGTCTTTTAATGGATATCAGAATGATACAGCTCGATTGTCAAGTCCATGTGATTTAAGTTTTCCTTTTAATTACAGTTTAAGTTATACAGTGAGTAAATTTAAAGTAAATTATTAAGCAAATTATGTGACAGATGGATACGGCCCCAAAAAAGGAGATGTGGTTAATTAAAGTGAGGGAAGCACTGAGCTGGTACATTCCAGCATTCTGTGAAATGAAAAGTTAGGGGGCACCCAGAGATGGCACGATCTAGAGTGTCTTGGAATGGTGCCTTCTTTTTTAGCCAACTCATGTTAGATTAAAGAGGCACCACTGCAAACCCAGGGCCTTCATCTTCTCAGAAGCCTCCTTCCTTTTGATGCTTTCTTTCCTCAGGAGTTTCTTTCAAGTTCTTACTTGCAAGGCTCTCTGGTAGCACAAAACCAACAGAACAGGTCTGCACAGACCCACAGCCTCAAATCCACCACACCTTTTAGCCCTCTGGAAAGAGAACACCCGAGGATGCCACTTAATTTCATGAAACAGAGCCAGAGGCCTGGACAAAACTGCATGGCTGAAGGGGCACAGGGGGTGTGCGCTGCTGGCAGAGATAGTGACAGGAGCTCAGAAAGGCCAGTGGTCAGGGACGTCTTCATGAAAGGGGCTGGACATAGAACAATATGTGTTATTAAATGTCACTTTTTGAGTGGCCCCTGTGAAGCAGACAGCTGGGTGAGGTACTTCAGGTATGAAATGTCATATTACTCAGTTCTCAAGGATCATGCGAGTTAGGGGCTCTACCTGCATTTTTACACATTAGGAGGGGTTCCCACAGTTTGGGAAAGTCAGAATTTGTGTCCTCTATCTGATTCCAGACACCATGCCCTTAGAGCGCCACTCTGTTGTCAAGACTGCATTTTACTGCAGCACACGTGGTGGTTTCTGCTGCCTGTCCCAGCCTCCCCCTCAGGTCTCTAGCGAGCTCCTTGCCCACCTGTCTGCAGAGTCTGAAGCTGCAGTTAGGCTGCCTCCCTTCCACTCCCCTCCCCCACGGTCCTTCACCCCCATTATATAACCAGTTACCCAAAGGACATTCTTTTTCCCCAGGCAGAGGCAGTCAAGGCCCATCCTTCACATCACTCCCTGGAGTACAAGGGTCCCTAAATTCAGAAAGATCCAGGTAACCATCAGAAAATCATCCTTTCCCCAAAGAAAGAGGGGTCCACAAAATCCTGGACTCCTCAATGTGTTTCTTAATATTCTGAGATAACGTCCCCATTCCAACCACACCCCAGCCCCTGGCCTGGTGTCCTCTCCCAGAATAGAGCAGGCTTCAGCCAGGAACTCAGAGCTTTGTTCCCTCGTTCTCCAGGTCTCTATTTAAATGCCACTTTCGGTGAGGCCTTCTCCGGCCCTCCCTGTCATTCTGCAGCCCCCTCACCCTGCAGCCCTCTCACCCTGTTTTACTTTTCACAGTGCTCACCTCCTCCTGAAATTGTGTGTGCTCATTTCCCACATGTCCCCCTGATCCATGAGGGCAAGGACTTAGCGTTGTTCATTACTGTGTCTACAAATAGGTTGACATTCTTAAATAAATGTTGATTGAATGAATGAACAAGTCAGCTGTGGTGTCAGACAAAAGGAAATGGGAATGAAAGAAACTAGGACCCCCCCCACCTGAGTTCAGCGTGAGTCCTACCCTGCAAACTGTGGTCCATCGCCATCACTAAATGCTGGCCCCCCTTCTAGGTGCTGGGGAATCAGCATGAATAAAACAAACAGAAATTCAAAACTTGTTGGAGTTTCCCTTCTAATGACAAAAGACAGATGGAAAGCTAAATTAATTAATTATGTAGTATTTAGGTGGTAACAAGTCCTGCGAAGGACAATAAAGCAGGGAAGGTGCGTAGAATACTAGCAGGAGGCTGTAGAGCGCCATTTTTAATAGAGGTGTCAAGAAGCCTTGGTGGAAAGGAGACATTTGAGCAAAGATCTGAGCAGATGACATGCAGCTTTTGGGAGGAGGAGCCCTCTGAGGCAGAGGGAGCACAGCACGCCCTGGGATGTGAAGATTAAGGGGTTGGGGGAAGGGCAGGTTGTGTGATGGGAGGAAAGTGAATGACAGGGAGGGAATTTGAAAATAAGGTCAGGTTGGTAATGGCAATGTTGGGGTGGTGGCTTGTAGGCCACTGTAAGAACTTCTGCTTTGGATTCAAGAGGGAAAGTTTAGAGAATGAAATGGAAGTCACATTTGACCTAGAGAAAAAACAAAGCAGACAGAAACCTGGATTCCAGGTCTCTCCATAGCACTGAAGAGTGCACAGGCTCCTCATCTCAATAAGCCCTAAAGAAGTAGGATTGTGCTCTCTGCTTAATGACCAGTCCCTACAATCTCGCACTGGTGCCTCTGATCCTAGTGGAACTACAATCCGCTGCTTTAAGTATAACTTTTTTCTAGTCTAATGATGTCTAATAATGGCATCAAGAAGTTCTAGTTTACAGAATACTTTATATAAACCCTCTCATTTCATCTAACAATCTCCCAACTCAGGAGATATTATTTTCATTTTATAAAGGGCCCAAATAAAGCTCAGTGAAGGTAAGGAATGTGGTCAAGTTTATACACTTAGTAAGAGAAAAATCGAAACTAAATTTCAGGTTTTCTGACATTTTTCTACTTCATCACAACTGGGAACCACTCTGTTTTAGTCATTCTCAAAGTAGGCCTGCAGTCCCTTATAAGCTATAACCTGATCAGAAAATGCATATTCTCTGCTTGGTTTTTGTGAGTGACATACAGGAATTGTATCGATGCTGATTTTTACATATGACAGAGGCTAATTTAACTGTCAGTTCTAAGTGTGAGTCTGTCATTAACATTTGCATGAAGTTTGATATTCATGAAGATGTTATTGAAAGGTACTGAAGACTCTTTATTCAACTTTATACTAAGAAGTTGGGCAATGAGGCAAAGCTCTGACATGAAATGGAATTTCCCTGAAAGGTAGGAGGGAGCAGCACAAGTAGCCCCAGCATGTGCCCCCCCTAAGTGAGGAGCCACTACTCCATGGCCAATGTTCTATCTTTCTCTTCTGATCAAACCCTTTGCCTTCTACATTCTCACGTCATTCCAAGCGCAAGTTCAGATCTGAACATGACCAATGCCTGGATATTGTACTTGACCCTGGCATCGCCTCCTACTTTGTCCTCAAAGGCAGGCCCCAAGACTGAGGAGAAAGAGGTCAGGCCAGATGGGACAGAAAATCCCATCCAATGGCTACCACGTGACTCAGCAACTGGGGCCAGGGAAACCGTAAAGAGAAAGCTAGATGGTTTTTAGATTAGGTCTGTCTGCTGTGATGATCCACTCATCTTTGGCAAAGGAACCTACCTGAAGGTAGAACCAAGTAAGTGATTCATTTTTCCTTTTTATGACCACTGTGTTTGGAAATTGTCTTTGTTAAATATTTTCCCTAAGTCAATACCTTGAAAAATGCTTTGGTTGTTGGAAAATCCCTCCAGCAGATCAGTTAGAAGGGGGTGGTCTGGGGACCAGGGACTGAGATTCTGATAAAATCCACGACAGGGTATGTGCTGCTGTAGTGCTCTTGGTCTGCTATGCTTCCCAGAGAGCCTTCCTTCTCTTCCTTCTACCTGACTAACTTTAGAAAACCAGCACATCTAACACCCATGTCCACCACTGCAGATGTAGTCCATGTCCAGACCTGTGCTATGGTACATGTGAGGTTTAATATATAACAAGCATGTCAGACCAACAGGCTGAGAGACCACAGTCCAATCCTTCTCCTTAACTAACAAGCTCTGTGACTTAAATTCACTGGACTCTAATTGCACTTTAGACCAAATGATTCCCAAGGGTTCTTCCAGCTCTAGCACACAAAGATCCTGACTATCATCCAGACCAATTCTTAGGAACAATTCAGTAGGGAAAATGAGGGCATTTTATGGTATGCATGTCCTAGGGCCCAGTAGGAATTCTGTAATTCAATAGGGGTTGGGAGGGAACATACTGGAAAAGGAGTCAAAACTCTCCCTCTGCATCCATGAACTAGCCCTGTGCCACCACAGAGGCTTTGACAAGTGACATCCTAGTGTCATTCCAGTCCTATCATCTCTTACTCTGGTTTAATGGGAGGACACTGGAGTCTGGAGACCTGGGGTGAGGCCCAGCTCAGGCACTCACTATCGTAACCAAGTTTAGCTTTAGTGACTTCTTCTCAAAGCTGCATCTAATAACATCAATCCATGGAGGTCTTGTTGCAATATTTGTTGAGGTGGTATAAACACCAGCTGTTTGTGAGTCATCTATGATCATTATTAGCCCTTTGGAGGGACTCCAAGCCTTTTGCATCAATGGCTCTAATTCCAGCTACCATGCCCTTCCACCCCTAACTGGTTGCCTTACTTCAGCCTTATAGTTATGTTCTCCTGACAATAGTCATTTGGCAATTCTCAGCAAAATCAAAATGATTCCTTTCTCCCTGTGAAAATATGATTCTGAAGCAAGACCTGGGGGGCTAAGAGATGGCAGTTTGAGAAGATAATAGCAGAAAACCTAGGGACTTCCCTAAAATGTCAACACTGAGAAGATAACAGACATCAAACAAACTGCCAAAGTATAATGCTTAAATCTCAGAAACGCTTACAAAGTTCTATCTCCAGCTACACTTGTTCTGCTCCACCCACCCCCTATTAGAGAGATGAACTAGACATCAGCAAACAGGTACCAAGGTTTTATGTAGTGATGTCTGAGGTGGTGCTTTAGCAGCACAGCTCTACTTTGGAAAGGGAACTCAACTCACCGTAGAAGCAAGTAAGTCGTACCTTCTATTTTTGTGTGTTTATTCTGTTGGAGTTGTACCATAGTCCTGAGAATGAAAATTTTTGGGAATTCCAGAGATTCTAAACTGGAAATCCATTGTGTTTTGTTGCTGTTGTGGTGGATTCAGGGTGAGATTTGGTGGCAAATTTAGGTTTCTTTCGAGAAAATATTGTGTGTATGCTTGGAAACTCTATTCTAATGATCAGTACTGATAAGTCTTCTACAACTACTTAAGGAAAGTCCTTAGTCCAGACTTCTGGTTCCCTAGTCAATGACTGGGATCAGGGAAAAGGCAGGCATTTAATGAGCAGGTGAGGATAGTCTCTGCACTGGTTATGAAGGAAGAGTCATCATGGCCACATGGAAGAGTCATGATGGCCATTCTGGGGCCATCATGGCCACCGGATAGGAAGAAGGAAGTTTAGAAAGAATAAAGATATTATTAAAGAAGGACCTAGGACCTAGGGTTTTCTTTCTCTCAGCTGACAAAAACCAATCTGCCCTTGTCTCTTTTAGCTAAGACCTTGCATTTAACCAACATACCTGGCTCAGATGAAATGACCCGTAAAGTTCCATCTTAATCTGTGTCTCCTGAGAATATTTCTGCATTCTCATTCCCCATAACCCCTGAGTCCAGGAACCCCACACAGGGTTCAGGAGTCTACATTAAATGCAGAAACACAGCCACCGATGTTAGAACGACTGAGAAGTCCTAATGCTCCCCTGAAAACATTGTCCACTGTGGTCAGAGCCAGTGTTTGGAAATCCAGTAATGAGGTGCAGGGAGTTTGGGTAACTGCCCATGGCCAGTCCCTGGGAACAGGCCTGAGAACAATAGTCTTTCAGAAGCTTTTCAAAATGTCAAGTCCAATGGGGCAGGCATTACCCTTAAGTGTTCAGATTGTTTATTGTAGAGGAAACAAAGGAGTGAGAAAAGGCACTCGAATAAAGCCAGGCTACCTGATAGTCCTGAAAATGCCTAGTAGTGTCAACATGGTCTCTGCCTCCCAGGGATAATATAAATCAGGGGGTCCTGATTACCTCTTGCTCCCAGGGACATAGTGAAATTTGGTGAGTTTTCTCACCTTTGAGGCGAGAAAGATTAGAGTAATGGAAAGAAGGAGGGAGACAGAATCATGTTGTGGTTGATTACAGTCTGGCTGATGCTGGGCAAATTGCATCTGGGCAAAAAGTATTGTGTTTCATTTTCCCTTTAAATCATTTCCACTTGAAATTCAGAATTATCTCCACAGTTAGAAACAAATCTCTGAGGCTGGGCCTTGGGGGGGTTTAGGAAAGAAGGAGAGAGATGAAACTGACTCTGAGCCCCTCTGCCAGGGAGCAGACCCCCCCACCACCACCTGATCCTCTGTTACTGCGCTGGGTCACTCTTCCTGCAGAGATGGAGTATAATAATATGATGGTGAGGAGCTCAGGTAGGGGGACTGAGAATTTCAAATCAAGCTCCCAATCCTTAAAGTGTTGACAGTAAATAACGGTCCTACACCACCAGCATTCCCTTTAGCCGGCTCTAGCCCTAGACTCTTGAATTTTGGTGATGAGGCAAAGTCATCTGCATGGTCTTTAAGTTCTGCTTCACATGATTACTCTATCCTCCTGAGGCATGTATCTGGATCTAGGGTCAGAAGAAATTATAAGCCAAAAACAAACAATCCAAAGAAGGACTGACTTCTCAGACCCACGCCCGGGACACACAGCACCACTACCGGGCTCCCCCATCAGCTGCTGATTTCTTGTTCAACCCTCTGTTCCTTCAAAAACCTTTCTCTGGTCTCAGGGAATTAGAAAGCAGATTTGTTATTATTGTGAGACTCAGTCTGAGGAATGGGGGAGAAATTAGATTTCTAATCAAAAAGCAGTATTTGTGACCAAAGAGAAGGAAACCAGAATATACGAACAAGACCTAGGACTGAGCCCTCCTGGGCCCAACACTAATTATGAGAAATGTCAGTGTTCCTTGCCCCATCCTTGCTCCCATGCTATGATGTTCTTCTTGGTCAGGCCCCCCAATAAACTGAGATTAAATGTTCCATCTTGAAAGCAGCGACAGGTCGCAGTCACCCTCTCCTCTCTTGCTCAGTCCAGGCCTGGTCCCCTGGCCCAATGCTTCTCGGCCCAGGATCTCACACTCACCTCCTTATCCAGCTGCTAAACTATTATTAGCTTCAAAGGGACCTGAGGCCCTTACATTCAGCCTCCTGATCTCATCAGGGCGGCTTTGACAATCTCTGAGCTGTGGGGTCTGTAGGCCAGGACCCAGGCTGGGGAGGCAGAACACAGATGTTCAGGCCAGGCCCCAACGCCGGCCCAGGCTATCGCCTGTGTGAGGCAATGTCGCAATGTGCTCCTGGGACACCCGGCAGATGTTTTTCGGAGCTGGCACCAAACTCATCGTGGAGGCTCGTGAGTCAACTTTCATCCTTATATTTCTAGGGTTAAATTGATTTCTGGGATGGGGGCTGCCATCTAATTTGCAGGGCTTGAAAAAACATAACCAGCTGCTGGGCAGTATTGATGTGGAGTGGGCCAGAGTGAAGACACTAGGCTAAGCCACTGCTGCAGCTCTGTAACTCTTTGTTTTTTTAAAAAAACATATATTAAAACTGCACTCCCACTTATTTCTGAACTCTTCCGAGCAGCCCAGATAGCACAAAGAAATCTAGGAGAATAATACCAGTAGTTGGAGCACATGGCTGCAGGATAGACAGTGTCAGGGACAGTTGGGCCCAGATTCTGAAGGCAGTTTCTTCATCCTTTTGCGTCCTGCAGACTAATAAGCCTGCCTGCAACCTGAAAAAAAATGTCCTGCAGCTTGGAAGATTTAGGAGCAAGGTGGTTAACCTGGTCAGAGTGATCAGGTAAAGCAAATTTTTCAGTATTCAAGTTAAATCCCATATTGGCAGAAATCTTTGAAATTCTAAGTGATGTTTGTTATAAATGTTGCAATTCTTAAGGAGCCAGTAGGACTCCCTCTACGAATCTAAAACATAGATGATTTCTAAGTTTATAAATTGAGAAAGACTGTTCAGGAAATGTATACACTCCTTTTTTTATTGTTTACCAGCACAAAACCTTAGCTTTGTGTTGGTACTCATATAAACAGAAGGCCTGAAAATAAAATAACAATTGTTTTAAAAAATAGCACTCTGAAACATACGTTGAAATGTAATTACATTTGTGGACCAAGAAGGAAAACTGGAAATTCTCAAAAGTTAAACAATTAAGTTTTTCATTTAAATTTTGGACTGCAATAGTGTAAATTTTGTACAGCTTCAAATTTGGGGTTGTCAGATATAAAATAGACTAGGTTACATGTGGCAACTATATTGAATGCATTTTTTTTTAAAGGCTCAATTCAGTCAGATAGTCTTTTCTTTGGTTACCATGACACCAAAAAATGGATTAGATGAGGCACTTTACTTTCAAACAATTGTTTGCAACAGACAAACATTGATTGAAAAAGAGGGTCTGAGAAAAATGTTTTACCAAGTCAGTATGCCATGCTTTCCCTGAAATGCTGACTAGCAGATTCAGGGCTCAATACCATGAGCGTATGACCTTCTCCAGACATCTGTCTCATCAGCAATATTTCATTGTTCAAATTATTCAAACCAGGTCTCTCCAGCCAAAGTGATTGACAACTGCCTTTGAATTTAGATTTTAAAATCCCAAGCAAACCTTAATCCTCCAACTAAATCAGGCCAAATAACCCAGGAGATAGGGTTGTTTTGTTTGTGCTTTTAAATGGGCAAGTTTCCTCTCTCTAAACTCATGACTCCTTTGAAAATCAACCAGAATACATCCTACCAAAATCAGTATAATGAACAAGAAATGTCACAATTCTGAAGGGAGGTGAATGAGCAGAATATGTGGTTTCCAAGCCGTTAGAGCTTGGGTTATCTGTGTCTGTTATCAGTGGCTTCAGCTAAGTCAGGAAGCAGCAATGAAGATTTTCTCAGGTAGGCCGAGAGTAGGTTACAGTAGGGTACTTTGGAAAAATCCCCAATTCCCCTCTTTTACAGGGCTTAAGCCAAAAATATAAGGAACCAGATTCTTAGGAATAAGTTTCCTTCCTCGGTGACCTGAACAGAACCCAGTCTTTTAGCTGAAGTTCATAGAAGGAAAAAAAAAAAAAATGGATTCTCATGATGGTGGTGAGAAAGGCCTTCTCTGGATAGCTGATCCCAAGGAAAACCCTGATCAGCTATGTCCACCTACTAAGTGCTGATCAACAGGAATTTCCTGATGAGGAATCATTCCTTCTCAACCAGATATAACCTACTGAGTTGGTTATAGCTCTATGCTCATGAGCTTCATATTTTAAGTCCAAATTCAGATTCACGATGGAGCATTAGAAAAATCATTTCATTTACACATGTGTTAACAAGACTTTTGTTTCATGATGCCTTATGTCTTTACTGTAGACCATAGTAAATACCCACAAAGCTCCTTCTGCAATATCCTCTGCCTCAGTCCCAGCTCCTAATCTAGAAACAACCCTGAACTTAGAGTTTTAGGCTTTCCCAACCCAGCTTGCAAACACACCCAGTCATTCTCAAGCAGATTCCCAGCCCCATCTGTTATTTTACCAACAGTCCCAAGGACACAGGCAACATGGATGCAAAAATATATACTGTAATTCAACATATTGAATTCACCTAAGTTTTAAATACATAAGCAATTAGTATTGAGAATCAGCAGTTAAACTTATAATTTGAAATATATCCAGAACACCATCCACAGGTTGGATGTGATTTCAGGTATTCACAGAGCTCCCTTTTTTTTAGTAGTTATTTGGAGAGAGTCTGAGAATCCAAGTCTCCATAGACACAGAATTTGTCACAATTCAGAAAGTTCAATAAGGCGCAATGGGAAAGAATTATTCTACTTCCCTGAAAGCTTCAAAAGGTTTTGGTTTTAAGGAAGGGAAAAAATACATATGCAGAGCAGCAGATAGATGATTGTCCAAGATAGATGATAGGCATGGAAGGAAAGAGACCAGGGGGAGACCCAATTATTGAAACAACTCTGCTTAAAATAAAACAGGTTTCATGCCTATATGGCCTTTCTGAAATGATAGTTGTTGTTCCCAGATTAAAGATTCAAAGGGAATTATAGGGTAGATTCTGCCAAAAAGAATAAGTATTCACTTAAAGAAGGAAAGACAGATACCTTCCAGCCCATAAAGTGGGGAGGGCACTCTGCAGTGACCCCAACACTACTGTTGTTGGAGAGTAGGCCTTCTCAGACCCTTACCTCTTTAATAGACATAATGCAAAGCATGAGCGCCTGCTCTCGTCTCCTGCCAAGAGCTCATGCGTTTCAAATAAACCAAGTGATGCAAACAGATATTCAACCTGACTTCAGTTGTCCAGTGGATTGAATCATGAACAAGAATCATTGAAATTCAGATAATGATCTAGAAACTCCTTTGTGGTTGCTCTTTTCCATCTCTGTTCTCAGCCATATCTCTCAGTTACTACTAACTGGAAATCAAACTGACTGCCTTCCATTTCTGCTCCTTTTGGTCATATCCTTTCACGGAGGTGCTAACCAGCCCAGGTCACTAACACAATGCAAGAAGATCTGGATTGTGGTGTTTGACCCTAGAGGAACAGTGGTTGACATCATTGTTTAATTCTCACACCTTGTGGATGATCATCTCACAAAATAAATTGATTATATTTGCAGAAAATCAGCCGATTTCCAAGCCATCTGTTTTTGTCATGAAAAATAAAACACACTTCGCTTGCCTGGTGAAGGATTTCTATCCCAAGGCTATACAGGTCGAGTTCCAACCGAATATAAAAACATTTGACACTGCTGTCACCCTCAACTCCAAAGGGAGGTACGATGCTGTCAAGATTGGCCACTCTGAAGATAAACCTTCAGTGACATGTTCAGTTAAACACAACCAAGAAATTATAAATTCCACTGAGAATCTGGAGACAGATTCTTCGGGTAGGTCCCATCTGACCACAAGAGACTGTGGGGGAGGGAAATGGGAGTTGGAGATGCAAACTCTTACCATGGGGTCACACTGAAACAAGACTTAGCCCCACTGTTGCCCGCCATTGACTGGGCCTTGCACTCTGCGTCCCTGAGCTGGAATTCAAGATAAAGTCCATCTTTCATCCCCATCTCTCTTCTTCGCCACCACTGTCTCCTTCATACTAGTGGATTTCCATGAGTAGGCTCTAGGCTTGTTGTAAATCTCCATGCAGTCTAATGCCATAACAAAGGCCATGGGGTTAAAAATCCTACCTTTCCCTACTCAATTACTTATCCTAAAATCTCGTCCAATTTTAAAATCTGAAATCCTCTGAGCCTCCCGTTTGCCAATATAACTCTAACTGCCACTGTTTGTTCCAGGTCCTCTAAAATCACAGTCTACAGATAAAAATCAAACTCCAGGGCCTGCAAATACACAGAACATTACAGAGTCTAAAAACGAAGGAGAGCAAACATCAGGGGGCCACAATAAACCTAAAGGTTAGTTGAAATCAAAAGACCAACTTCAGAATGGAGGGTTAAAGCAAGCTCTGTAATTGTCATAGAGGTGGTCAAAAATCATCAGATTTCAAAAGAAAATAAAACTGTACTGGAGCCCGGCTGGCTTCTTCTGACCCCCACAGAGCCTGCGAGTGTGGGTTTGCAAAGCCTGCCCTGCTGGGTGTGAGCAGCAGCTGCGGGTCTCTGGGGGTATCAACACCATGTGGGGCTTCTGGGCCTGGAGAATTAATGGCAATTCAGACCACTTGATTCAGTGTTGTGAGTCCAATTTCTGGAAGGGAATTTAGCCTCCTTCTTAAGTCACCATCTTCACTCTTGTCAGCCACAGTCTATCCCGAGAAGGTGAACACGATGTCCCTCACGGTGCTGGGGCTCAGGATGTGGTTTGCCAAGAGTGTCGCCATCAATGTCTTTCTGACTGCCAAGTTATTCTTCTTCTAAGGTAAGAATGAACTGCTTTTTATTCCTGCCTCCACCCAAACTCTGCAGAATGTGGGGAAATGGAGTTTAAGAATGGTAGGAGATCAAGAAGACAAACACAAAGAGATATTACAAATGAATGGGGTGGGCCTCATATGCTCAACATAACATCATCTCCTGTGACCCTTTTATTTCAACCCAGACTCTAACCCACCATGTCACATAATGTAATAGTAGCCAATGGCCCTTACCCGGCCCCAGAAGCTAAAACACTGGAACTAAACAGGAAAAAAAAAATTTTTTTTTCTTTGCTATTTTGTTTATCTGGCCAGAGAACTATGGGTTATTTGAAAGAGTCTCAGTAAAACTTCACCTGAAGAATATTTAGGAGTAGAACCTGTCTTTGTCCAGACACAGGGGATGCCAGCTCCAATCCTTAATCACAGCCCTGCCATGTGGAGTCCAGCCTACTTAAAGGATGAACCTACACCCCCATTAGTAGTGAACAGCCACTACCAACTACTTGAAATGCCTACAAATTCAGGCATTAGTTACCTGTCTGTTACTGGCGTTCCCTCTTGGGGTCATCTTAAATATGAAATTTGAACCAGGGACTAGGTTTACCCAGGAAGTTCCTTCCAATGCTCCACAGTCCTGGCTTCTGATCTAGAAAAAACCCTGAGCTTCATGACCTGCAATGTGCTGTATGTTGGACTGATCCAACCCGGCCTGCAAGCATACCTATCCTTCCCAAACAGGCACCCAGCCCCACCCAGGAGGCTGCACAGACAAAGCATGACAGCAGGAGTCAGAAGACCTGGCTTTTATTCCTGACTTTGTCACCAACTGTCTCTATGACCTTAGCTAGTTTCACCTGTCTGGACCTGGGTTTTGCACCTATAAAACAAAGGAATTAAGAATGACTGAAGGAGAGCAAGTGGGTTTTAAGACTTGTCCCAAATCAATAAGCTGACGCTGACTAGCTGAACTACTGCCACATGCAGGAAGGAAACGTGCCACAGATCATAATGTCCACAGGGCACCGGCCATCCCCAGACCACGTGGCCACTGTGGTGCCTCCCAGCACTGAGTATCGAGGATTCCAGGACAACTTTAATGGTTTTCCTTCACTTGCAGGCTGAGTGGCATGGGGAGGCCACATTCCCTGAGAACAGCCAAAGGCCTGCAGAGGTGTTGTCTCCTAGGCTTCTGACGTCTCACAGATTCAAGTCAACCCTCCCAGCCTTGCTTAAATGGCTACTACACAAGCAGTGTTCCTTTGAAGGTGACAAAGCCAGCTCATCCTCCAGCCCGGCTGAAAGACAAAGGTCCTATGGGCCCACCTGCTTTAAATGCTGCTTTATAAAAAGACGTAGATATATAAAAGGGCACAGGACTCTTTTTTAATTCCTGCAACTGATTACTTTGAAAATAATGTTTTGTTCCTTTAACTTTCTTTGCCTCCAGAAACAGCAATTTCGAGCCAACAGCTTTCCAGTTCCATCCTCCAAAAGGAAAACGGGCCCTGGGGAAAGGGGGCAGAACTCCTGTGCCAAAACATGAAAGGCTCTGCTCCACCCAGCACTAGCTTTGCCCCAACCTGCCATTCTCATCCCACCCTCTTTGGGGCTCATCCCAGCCTGCATTGCACCCCAGAATACTCCAGATTTGATCAGGGAGTGGGGTGGGAGGCAGATGACACAAGAACACTTTCCTAACACTTTGCAAACAAAATGACATGTGATTTCCCTACTACTGTTCAAGCAGCCGATGGGGGTTTTTTAATCTCACCTGAAATGCCATGATACTCTCCAGAAATACACTGCTTTCTGTTAATTGACGTAACAGAAATGAATCGACTCCCTCTAAGTCCCAGCAATATACTGAAGGCACATAGGTGAGTAAAACAAGGACCACCCTTTGAAGGAGTCACCAAGCCTGTGTTTTTGGAGGGAGGGATGAGAATGAGACCCTCACTCCCCTGGGAGTGATTCTGGCCTGGGTATCTAGACCTGAGGCATTTGCGGTCACCGCCTCTTGCCTGGCCTTGGGTGTTCATGGCTTTCTCCTCTGAAGCTGTCTGCTGCATGTGTTAAAGTGCACTGTTCATCTCACCCTGGGCCTGCTCATTGCGGAAAAGTGGGCGCATGCACTCGCTGTTAGTCAGACCAAAGCCAGAGCTTAAAGGTCATACCGCAGCTTTCTGAGCCCCCAGCCTACAGGTCTCCTGCATGTTTGGGGACGCAGCACCCTCCCCCACCCTGTTTCCTGCTGTTGTTGCTGCTGCTATAGCAGTAACAGCAGCCACACTCCCGGTGTGGCCTGTGCACTCTGTTGCTCTCACCTCAGCAAGCCCACAGCTTTTTCCGGGGGCACCCGCTCCGGCAGCAGAGCCCTAGCAACCCAGTATTGTGGTTTCCTCAGCACCTATATGGGGTGTCAGCAGGGGCTTATGAGTTTACAAGTGAGAGAGAACCCTCAGCAACAGCTCCCCCTGCCCTGCTGTTGTCCGCTGCAAACTCCCGTCTCAAGTCTTCACAGCCCAAACCAAAGACAGGAGAGAAGAGTTATAAGCCCCTGGTTTAGGGTAACTTGATAGGCAAGCCCAGTCCCCCCAGGGGAAAACAAAAGATTCCATACAGTTTCGCTGGGTATGAGTAAAGAATGCCTGTTTCCAGAACACTGGTATCTGTTACCTTGGGTCATGTTGGAATGTTTATCTGAAGTGGCCAAGAACAAAAAGATCACATCCTCGTTTTTTCAAATGGAAAAAAAAATGTTCCCCTCAGAAAGGTATTATGTGCCATGTCCAAAGTCATTCTGCGAGGCAGGGGCCTTGCGAGGAGCAGGACCTAGTTACCAGCGTTCCTTCTGTGAGAGCACACTGCAAGCCTCAGATGAGGAAAAGGTATGGATTTCAAGTTCAGAGCCTTAACCCCAGCGTTGTCCTCCACTTAGCGAATGAAGCAGCCACCTTCTGGCCACTTTGATCACCAGAAAAAGGCATCCTTGTGCATCGCAGAACTTGAATTTCTTCACCCTAAAGGACCCTCCAGAAAAAATTTAAGATGGTAGATGGGACTGTGGCTGCCTTCGGGTCTGAGGAACTTGGGGGCTGGTACTGTGGATGCAAATGTTCCAGAACTTTCACATGGCAGCTATCACTTAAAGCCCATGAGGACCTTGAGGGGGGTCTCCAGGAGAAGGTCATACACACAGTGGGCCATGGATCAGAAACCCCAGGGGGCGTGGGCAAATGGGCTTGGGCAAATGACTCACCCATTTTCTTACCATCACCCATTTTCTTACCATCTTCTCTGTGGGACTGCTCTTCACTGCCTCTTTTAAAGCCCAGATAAACAGCTGCCCTTACTGCTAAAGCCTCCTGGGCTGCGGATGCACAAAGAGCTCTGGATATGCCTCACTGCACCCGGACTCTGCCATTAACCAAGTCTCTGACCTTGGGAGTGACCCTTGATTCTTTGGCTTCAGCGTATTTCCTATCAAATAATCACTCCCACTCCTTCTATCTCTAAGATTAGATCTAATGATGTTAACAGTTGTTTTACAGAAGATAATTCAGTAGAAGTAGAGGAAGGAGGGACAATTCCAGGGCTGAGGGTGTTTCTATTTTGACATCACATCATTGGTTTCCCTGGAGGTAATTATTTCCCCCAGAGACAACAGTGAGCTCCAGAGTCAGGCACTTTGAAGCTGGGGTTCAGGGATTCACAACTTTCTGGGAGTAACACAAGGCTCTCCAGTGAAGGAATATTGTTCTCCAAGTAAAGTAAATCAAATGGAGGTGTCAAAGGGTGTCCAGGAGAAATAAGGTAGCTATACAAAAAGTGGTAGAAAAAAAGGAAATCGGGGAAATTATTTCAAGTAAATAACTTTGTGTCCAATTTGATTCTTCTTAATTTTTATTGAGGTGACACTGGTTTATAACTGTACACAAATTTCAGGTGAGCTGCATCACGAATCCACCTCTGTGTATAATGTTCCCCCCCACTAAGGGTCTCTCCACCCTTCACCAATAATAATTGACCTTTTTTTAATCCAATTTACTCGGTCTTCTTCCTTTCTTTGTGTCCTGTCTGATTCTTAAAAGGAAAACAGAACCAATTCACAAAAGTAGATAAAAGATGAACACAAAAATATCTGCCGACCTCTCCTTAGATGGCGCTTCACCTGCACCATCTGATGCCCTCATGGCACACGATCACACACCTGTGTCAGGCGTGACCTGGGCCCAGGGACACAAGACCGTACTCCCTCACACCCCAGCTCTCCCTCATGCAAGGGCCCACTGAGTCAGCCGTGGGAAGATGCACTGCTCCTTGGGAAGCCAGGGTGCACCCCAATGTGACCTGGCCTCTGATTATTCAGCAGACACACTAGGGCGCCTCTAAAGGCCAGGCTGGAGCTCAAAACAACTAGGAAGGACGTCAGGTCCGAGGCTGTGGGCTGCCCTGAGAAGTGACTCTGCAGGCTGGGCCTGGGGTTTGTGTGTAGACTTCCTGGGCACCTGGGCCACCGTGGGAGCTCAAGGCACAGTAGTAAGTGGCACTGTCTCCAGTCTCTGCTGGTGAGACCACCAAGTGGAAGGTTCTCCTCGTTCTACTGTGCTGCACAGAAAACCGACCCCCAGTAAAATCTGCATCATAGAATTTAATGTTATCCCTGTAAAGGACAAACTCTAAGGAATGACCTGCCCTTATTTGGTACCAGTATAAGTCTGGGTTTGACAGTTCGGTTTCATAAGTGCAGGCCAGTGTCCCCTCACTGCCAACCACCACTGTACAGATCAGGGAGCTCTGGGTCACTTTGTCACACAACACGGCCTGATCTGTGGAAAGAAAAAATGAGAAAATAGTGAAATCCTGTTCTCCATAGGCAGTGGGTCAAGCACAGCTCCACCCATGAGTCACCCAAAGAGCAGAGGCAGGAGAGGGCACAGAAGTCAAAGGGGGAGAATAACCAGTAAGCCAAGTATGCAGGAGAGGGAGGCCAAGGCTTCAGCATCAGAGAAAGAGAAATGTGAGAGAGGAAAGCAAACAAATGAATGCACTTACAAAAACACAAGAGGCCAAAGCCCACAACCAGAATCATCTTCTTTTGTATCAGGGGAGAGGAGATCGAATAAAACAAGATTCCTGAGGCCTCTGAGACCACCTTTGGCTTCTGACAGGAAGGAGAGGGGAGGGAAATGAGAGGAGACAGGCAGCCCTGAGCGTCACGTGATCGAATTAGCTGTGGCTCTCAGAGACAAATGCTTCCAGCTCAGAAACTGCTGTTGTTATTTTGGTCCTCAATTCATCTTGAACTAATACTTTGGTAAAACACAACAAAAATGAATTACTTTAAAAGAGAGAGAAAAAAAAAAACCAGAAATAGAAACTGCCAACACAATGATCACATGCCGAGATATCAAATTGCTGTCGAATGACTTACCCTGGTGTCCCCACCCACTGGGCGCAGTCCTCCATCACGCTGGCACCACAGCACCTAGGGCAGCTGCAGCCCTGCAGCAAACGAGATCCACGCGTGAGGGCTTCAGACTAGTCTCTTCCTCCCGCATGTCAAGGAGGGAAAGCACTGAACAAGGTTGATTGTACAACTTCTCCGAGGCCTGAATCCTAGAAATCTATTTCTGATGGCTGAGGGGGCCTGATCCCAAGTGCTTACTGCAGTTGACACAGCGTGACTTCCCAGCTCTCATTAGGCACTTTGCACATGCTTGGTTCCAGCTGGAAAATTCTGCACCTGAGCAGAGCTGCCAATGCAGGAACTGCCAGGAGTGGGTTACAAGCTCCTGGGAGAGTGCCCACTGTGGGCCCTGGGGCCTAGAGTGGCTGGAGACCCCGAGGCCAGCCCCTCCCTGACACACACCATATGAATATTGTTTACCTGAATATTGTTTGCAATTAATATTGTTTGTCATATCCAGGATATGACAAAAGTTGGGAGGTTCTGTCCTAAGAAATAGTAGACTGACTAACTCACATCCCCAAACCTAGGAATGTTTCTAGGAGGCCCGTTGTTGCCCGTCTCCCCTACATCCAATTCAGCAGCAAGTACCATCATTTCTACCATGAAATCTGTCCCCAGTGCATCTCCTCTCCATCCCCACTGCCACCTGCTCCTACAAACCCTATCACCTCCGGTCAGAACCACTCGATGACCCCCTAACAGGACTTCCCTGCACAATCTCTTTGCCTGGTCTTTATAAAATGTAAATGAGATGATGCTGGCTGGACTCCCCTTCCTGGGTCTGTGACCCCAGCATGTGGTCTGGCTGCTGCTCTCCCTCCAGCCACAGCCCTCCCTTGCTCTCCCCCTCCCCATCAGCCTCTGTGGCCTTGGTTTTGGTCCTCTATCTGCCGCATTGTTCCAGCCACCTGAAACTCTAGACCAGTTTTCCATAAATCTTAGCTCAAAAAGGCTTTCCCTGGTCATTCCAAATAAATCAGATCCCCAAACCTCACCCCAGCCAACCAGTCACCCTTGTTTATTCTCTGTTTTACTTTTTCTCACAATATTTGAAATCATTGGATTTATACACATTTATTGTCTCTCCCATCTCACCCTCTTACACACACACACACACCATTTTATCACTGTCATTTTTTATCTTTTCACTGGTAACTCCCCAGTCCCTGAAGACTGGGGACATACTAGACAAGCAATATTTGTGGGGAAAAGATATGCAATATTCTCCACTTAAAACGCAGCATCTGCATGGAGAAGTTTTCCAGATTTAGTAAATAAAAATACAGGATACCCAGTTAAGTTTACATTTCAAACGAGCAATTTTATTCATATTTGGGACATATTTTTTCATTGTTTACCTGAATTTCAAATGTCACTGGGCATTTTGTTCTTTATCTGGCAGCCCCAGACACAGAGAAAATACCAAAAGTGAACCCCAGACAGTCCAAAATCCCACCACGAGCACCCAGAGCCCTGGCTGTGGAAGAGGAAGCTGCCAGCAGCCTGGTTGCCCACCCACACAGCTGCTGCCCAGCTTGCACTGCCGCCTGCTGGCAGCTGAACCCAGCAAACACCCAGCCCTTTGCTAGCTGGAGGCCATCTCAGGACACCCACATCTCCAAAGCCCTGAGCTCTTCTCAGTCCCTATCCAGCCTCCTGGTGTCTGTCCCTGCTCTAAAGGTGTTGACCACACAGGCTGATATTTATTAGAGAGCTGGGGGAGGGGAGGAGGGAGCTGTGGTAAATCAAGTAAAAGGGTCAGCTGATTGGTGAAGCATGGGACTAGACATTTAGTCATGAATATCATGTGTATACACAGGTGTTGATTTACAGTGCTGACCACCTAAAACCTATATCACGGTATATACCGATGTTACTGTAACTTAAAAATGTTTTTAAATAAAGGAACTGAGTGCTCTCTTCCGGTTATAAGCAATACCAGTTTCAAACTAAACTGCTAGTCCTCTTCTGGCTCCCCATCCTCAATGACATCTGGCCACAGCAGAGACCAGAGGGCCTAACGGACCCTCACCTGGAGGGATCACACCTGCTCCCCACTGTGTCACACAGGAGGTTCAGACCCTGGCAGCCCTTTGGCCTGGCTTCACTTGACCAACCCATCCCCATCCCCAGCAGTGTCCATCCAACAGAGGCACCCCTCTGGAAAGGGCAGGAGCTTCTCAGTACCAGCTCAGCTCAGTGGCTGGTGGGGGGCTGTCACGGACAATAGCAGGGTGATCTCAGCAGGGGCTGGGTGGGGGAAGGTGGAGAGATGTTGGTCAAAGGGCACAAACTTCCAGTCATAAGATTAACAAGCTCTGAGACACTAATGTACAGAATGGTAACTATAGTTAGTACCATGTTCTATGCTCAAAAGTTGCTGAGAGAAAATCTTAGCTGCGCCTACCACAAAAAAGAAATGGTGAAGACTTGACATGGTGGGGGTGCCAGTTATTGTGAAAGTGGCATCATTTTGCAACATATATAAATTTATCAAGCAATCATATTCTATGCCTTAAACTTATGCAATGATATCTAGATAAAAGTGGGAAAATTAATTTTTCACTAAAAATAAAGGAATGGGATTTAGGGGGCAGGCTTTGTGGGTTTATATCAACTCCTATCTGTTCCAACACATACTTGCTATGTTCATTTAAACATGACCTAACCTCTCCAAGTCTCAATTTCTCCACCTGTAAAATGGAGACAATAATGATAGCTTTTTCACAGGACTGTTGGAAAATGAGATGAAGTACTACAAGCAATACACCCAGCAAGTAATCTCAGGAAGTTAGGCATTGCTTACTTTTGTTGCTGCTATTATCACTTTTATTGTTACTATTATCATTTTTATTAGATTGACTGAAAATGAGTTGTGTTCTCCTCAAATATGTTCAGAGAAAAGATGCTGAGTAATCTAAAAAATGAAGTTGTGAAATCCGGCAAAAGACTGTACCAATCAATGGCCACAGCAATAAAAAGTGACTCCTACCTGGGGCCTCCCTGGTGGCGCAAGGGTTTAAGACACAGCACTGTGAAGCTACCCACAGCCACTGCAGCACGTGTTCGATCCCCGGCCAGGGAAGTGACCCACATGGCGCAACAGACCTCTCCTGTCTCACCCACTGCTCCCCTCAGCGGTGTATTTCAGTCATCTGCCTGTTCTGTTCTCCACTCTGTCTCTGGTGAATCCTCTCACCCCCCCACATCTCTGGCCTGTACCCCAGTTCTTTCATGCGTAAATACATAAATCTTTTTTAAAAAGTGACTCCCACCTTTAATTTGCTGTCAGTGCCACTAGCATGTCCTGGAGTTTTGCAAGCCCCCAGCACCCAAGCCAGCTGTACTCTTCCCAAATCCCCAAGAGTCATGGGAGCAGTCCTCTGGCTACTGCTTTTATGTCTTCTAAAAGTTACAATAGTCTTGTTTATGGAAGGCCACAATATAAAACAAAGTGACCCCCCAGGTTTAAGAATACGAGAAATTCTCGCTTTTCTTTATTGTCTTCACCACACCACTTATGCCCATACCCCATCTGCCTCCATGACCCATGCCCTCCATCTTTCCCCCTATTCCCTCTGGTAAGCATTATCTTCTTTTTTGCCAAAATCAAATTTTTATTTCTTCTATTGTTGTATGTAATTGTTTTTTGGATATCTATATTCCACAGATTAGTGAAATCATCTGAAATCTCTCTTTCACTTTTTGGCTGACTTCACTCAACATAAACATCAACACTCAACATATGTTTATCATAAACATAAACATATTCACTTCAAGGTCCATCCATTTTGTGCCAAAATGCCACCACTTCATCTTTATTCACAGCTGTATAATATTTCATGGAATACATGCTCCACAGTTTCTTCATCCACTCATCTGTTGAAGGACACAGGTTGGTTCTATGATTTGGACATTGTGAACAGTGTTGCTATGTACATACGTGTAGATAAATCTTTTGGTGTTAAATTTTTCGTGTTATTTGGATAGGCACCTAATAGCGGCATGCTGGATCAAATGGGATTTCCATTTTTATTTTCTTGAGACATCTCCATACTGTCTTCTACAAGCTGTCCCAGCTTGCATTCTCACCAACAGTGGATGAGAGTTCCTTTTGCACTGCAACCTCACTAGCATTTGTTAATTCCGTTCTTTCTTACACGGACTACTCTCACATGGGAGGAGTGATATGTCAGTGTGGTTTTGACTTGCACTTTTTAATTGGGTCATTTGTTTCTTTGTTGTTGGATTGTGTATATACTTTACAAATTTTGGAGATAAGGGTATCAGATGTATGGTATGCAAATTTTTCCCATTCTGTAGATTGCCTTTTGTTTTTGTGATGGTTTCTTTTGAGATACAACAGCTTATGATACAGTGCCACTTATTTTTGCCTTTGTTTTCCTTGCTGCTGGAGTTGTATTCCCAAACACATCTTCCTGGTAGACTCCTGTAGTTTGTCCTCTGTATTTTCTTTCAAGTACTTTATAGTTTCAGTTCTTATGTCCAAATCTTTAATCCATTTTGAGTAGATTTTTATATATGGTGTTATTTATTTTGCTTTATTTTTTGCATGTGGCTATCCATGTTCCCAGCACCAATTTTTTAAAAGGCTATCTTTTCCCCATTGTGTGGTCTTCAATCCTTTCTCAAAAATTAGCTGTGCATATTTATATTTCAGTTCTATTCCATTGGTCTGAGTTTCTGTTTTTTGTTCCAGTACCATACTTTTTTTATTACTGTTGCTATGTAATAGTTTTTGAAGTCAGGAAGTGTGAGATCTCCATTTTTCTTCTTTTCTCTCAAGAATGTTTTAGCTTTTCAGGGCCGTCTGTGATTCCATATAAATTTGATAATTGTTTGTTCTATTTCCTTAACAGAAGTCATTGGTATTTTGATAGGTGTTGCATTAAATCTGTAAATTGCTTTGGGCAATATGGCCATTTTAATAATGTTAGTTCTTCCTACCCATGAGCACAGGATATCTTTCCTTTTCTTTGCGTCTTCTTTTATTTCCTCAAACGGAGTTTCATAAGTTTCATTATACAAGTCCTTCACCTCCTTCATCAAGTTTATTCCCAGACATTTCATTCTTTTTAGCATGATTATAAGGAACTATATTCGTTATTTCCCTATCTCCTGATGGATTATTCCCATATAGAAATGACACTGATTTTTGTGCATTTTTTATTTTGTATTCTGCCACTTTGCTGACTTCACTTGTTATTTCTAGGAGGTTTTGGGTTTGTTTGGTTTTTTTTTGTAAAATCTTTTGGTTTCTCTAAGTATATTAACATGTCATCTGTGAACAGTGACAGTTTCACTTCTTTCCCAATTTGCATTCCTTTTGTCTATTTCTTGCCTAATTGCTTCACTTAGGACTTTCAGAACTCTGTTGAATAATAGTGATGCTAGTGGACATCCCTGTCTTGTTTCTGATCTTAGTGGAGAAATCCTCACGATTTAATGACCTATTACAGACTGATGACTCTTCAATTTCTCTACCTGAACTCCTTTAAACCTATTGATAGCTGCAGCCTGAGCAGCTCCCCAAGACTGAGTGCCCTGGGCTTCCTTTCGTTAACCTGAAACCATCACAAAATAGGGGCCTCTGTCCCCGCTGGGCGCTAGGGGTTTCTCTTTTGATCACTACTATCACTCAAACTAAGGACTTTTCTCCCAGTTTCCTGAGGTGGGCAGCTTTGTTTTTGACCTTGCAGCGCCCTCTGCTGCCTTAATTAGCCCATCTCCATAAATAGGTCATAGTGAATGTTGACAGAAAATAGGTCAGGGGTGGAAAATATTCTTTGTTCACAACTTAAGTCAAAGCTACTGCTTCTGTTCCCATGCCCCTTTCAACCCTCAGAATGCAGCTGCTCTGTGCTGGCCCAAAGGGCCATTCTCCCCAATGACTCAAAGAGGACTGTCTCGAGGAAGGTGAGATCGCACTGTGAAAGGGTAGATGGATATTTTCCTGTGGACAAAAATCTTAATGCAATAGTAAAGGACATCAGGAAATGCCTTTGGATGGATATGGACGAATGCATCTTTTTTAAATAAAAGAACAGGAATAGTATTTAAAGGGGAACGCTTAGTATGCCTGAGGGTGTGGTGATGGGAATGAGCCGTCTAGGTAGTTTCTCATCACTTCCTTCATGTGCCATATTCCATGCCAAGACCCCCAGCTCAGACCTGGGCTGATGGATGACAGGAAGCTAGCCAGAGAGGGACAGGGGACCAGCAGGCATCTTTCACTCTCAGGCAGGCACAGCACAGGGGCTACCCACGACCTCCATTTTGGGGAGACATTTTGCTGAATGCCCTTTGGACAAGAAAGCTTATGAAGAATCCTATTGTGGTTGGCTGTCCAATGCCATCTATCAAGCCAGCTTGGGAAGGAATGCTGCGAAGAAGAAGAGACCTTCCGTGGAGTTGCTCTGCTAGCTCTGGAGCAGCCTGTGGAAAGAACAGTCTTAGTGCCACCAGGTCAGTAACACCTTTCATGATGGGGCTGGGAGGGCCTAGCCTGACTCTTGCCAACCAGATTTTTCAAGCCTTCTCTAGGATCTTCTCTCCAAATTTTCCCAGGGCAGGGAAAACAAACAGATTCTCTCTCAATTGCCAAGGGCTAGCAATTGGGAGTGGATATCTGGAACACATAGTTAAGAAGGATGGTGAGGCCACCACCATCAGAGGAAGAGTGACGTGTCTATTAGCAGTACCTGCCATGGGAGTGGCAGCAGGAGGTAGTGCCATGCCGATTTTGCATCTGCCACCCTGCTCGAGGTGTCATTTCTGTAATGAGTGTCGCAGAGAAAAATCATCGGAGTCAATTCTCTGTTGGATTATTCTTTTGTTAAAGGGCAAATTTTAAATCTCTATCTTTCCCTTGGCTTCCCTGGGATCTCATGGGCCACTTCCCTCACTATCAATAGCTGTTGCCTGCAGCCTAAGAAATAAAAAAAAAAGTTAATGAATAAGATGCTCTATATCTCTCCCTAAAACCACACACACACACACACACACACACACACACACACGTTTTACTATTTAACAGAGAGAAGCAGGCCTGGCTTACCAGTAGAATCACAGGGGTCAGAGCTCACACAGAGACTTGCTCTCCTGAGTCACACACAGCTCACAGCGAAAACCAAAAGTGAGACTCAGGTGTCCTGAATTCTAGCCCCAGCTATAACTCTCCCTACCTACATGACCTTAAGCACATTTACCCCTCATGGCTTCAGTGTCTTCATCTTTATGCCTGAGGGCATAAGCTCAGGCATTCTCTAAGTATCTTTCTAGGTCTCACATTCTAGGATGCAAATGTATAAAGCCACAGATCTGACCTGAGAGAGTTATTAGTTTATATTCCCCTGTGCATGTTGCTTAAATTCCTCTTCCCAGCAAGGGGAAAAAGTAAAGCTTGCTTCTTCATTGGGGGTATCACAATTTCTTGATTCAATATGTGTGACTCATCAGAGCCTGGAGGTTTATGCCCAGATGCCAACTTGAAATCCAGTTATTATTGCATCTGGGAGAGAGAAAATGCTGAAAACAGCCTTTGGAAAAAACATCAATTTGGGGTGGGGGGGGAGAAGAAACAAGCTGTGCATAGTGCGATAACATTTTGATATCTTATTTATCATCTTCATCTCTAAAACCTACTCTGTTTCTTCCTAGCTCTGCTATAAAAGAGGGAAGGTAGGCAGATCTTTCCCAGGGAAGATGGGGCACCCGCGGGGGACAGAGAGGTATCTATCTAGGGAGGAAATAGAACAAAGTTGACTTCATTTCCCTTTCAACCATGGTGAAGGCTCAGGTTTTTGTAAAGGTGCTCACTCCTGTGGGAACAGGGTGAATAGGAAACTGACATTTGGAGCCAAGACTATAGGAATCGTGAAATTCAGCAACTACTATGCAGCAGAATTATTTTTTTTCATCTGGAAAATTGTCAGAGAAATATTCAAGTGTCCCTTAAGGAACAGAAACAAAAGATGACTATTTAACATAATTGAACTTAACAAATATTTATTAAGCGCCTACAGCTTTTCCCAAGTATCACCTGAGCCGGCTTCTGGACATTGCTGTGGCCCTAAAGACCAAGGGGTTTGGTCAATGGGCTCGAGGCTGGATAAACAATGACAACAGATTCACCTGTGAGACCCAGGCTCACTTAGCCGTGCCTCTGAATAAGTAGCTTAGCTTCAGAAAATGTGCACAGCAGTGTGGATAATCTGAAACACCAGGTAATCAAAAATGTTATTTTATGATTGGCTTTAGCATGTATTTCATTATTTTGTAGGCAGGTTTATCTTCCCAATTGTAAATTTTCTTGAGCTGATCTGTAAAGTCTACTGGGGGAAAGCTTTTCAAGAATCATACATTTCTGAAATTAGGCTCCCAGCAGTCAACATAGAGAAGTGCAGATTTTGTCTAATAATGAAAAGGGGAGGCAGGCTGCATCCCTGGTCTGCCCAACATCCACAGGGGTCTCCTTCCCCATCGCAGGTTAGAACCAGCAGTGAACACCAGGTAGTTAGGGTTCTTATCGATGGATCTGTATAGTAGGGGGGCTAATGAGAAATGCCCCCCCTGCTAGGTGCCCAGGATATGGGGGTTCCCGCTGCCTATGAAACCGGAGAACTTTCGACCATTCTAGCACATTCAGTCCTGCTCCCTTCACAACCTAGGTCCTGGGCTGCATCAGGAGGGAAGCTGCCATCCTTCTCATTTATAACTTTGCTCATGAGGCTGACCCCCTGCTGTGCTCCTGCTCACACTAGAATTAGGTCTGAGAAGAGGAAGTGGCAGCTTCACGCTAAGAGGGACTTTTGGTAAAGGGCCCAGACACTGTGTGAAGAACCCTGAGAAGCCCAGCATCAGAAAGGGATTTCAGTGAAATGCAAGCCTGGGTGAGCACCTCCATTTTCACACATATTGTTGCAGAGCCCCCTCGGTGACTCCCCCTGGCAAACAGAAACTTTTGGCTAGATGATGAATTCCCTTATCCGGTGGGAAAAGGCTGTAAAGATCAAATCACCCTTCCTGTGGGTGAGCAAGAGGCTGTAGTTTATGTAAAGGCATCAGCTCCTGTGGGAAAGAAGGAAATAGGAAATTTACATTTGGAACCGGGACTCAAGTGAGTGTGAAACTTAGTAAGTACCAGTTTTAAACCAAAAGGTGTCAATTTATTTGGGTTGGTTTTTAAATGATCTGAAAGTTCCAAAGAAAGAACACTTCTCCCTAAGGATACAGTTCCAATATTCTGACTTCAAACTTCTAAAAAGATCAAATGTTAAGGCAGATGGTAGGCTTGGAGAATTCTATTTCCCTATGTAATAAGTAGAAAAGTACTTTTTCTTTTTTTGCTTATTTGCTTTATTTTTTTTTTAAGAAGTGGGGAGGAAGATTATACATCTTGAGGAAAAAAATCATTTGCACAGCATTTTTGGATAAATTAGACCCAACAACCAAATCCAAGATTATCAGCTCAGAAAATCCTTAAAGATCACCTAACTCATCTCTTTAACTTTGCAAATGAGGACAGAGAAACTCAGAGAAGTATAAGATGTTCAGAGCCACACAGCTGTGCTGGCCCAGGACAAAAGCAAGACAGCTCGTAGCTCTAGGACATCCTTTTCCCCCTAACAGAGGCTCTCGCCAGACCAGGACCACGAGAGAGAACAGCATGGTCCTTGGCCACGCAGCTTCACTGCACCCCAGTCTTTATCTATCCAAGACTTAGCTGAAAATAAAACCCCAGAGTTCCAAAGAGAGAGAAAATCATTGTATGCTGGAGGGTGGGGTGGGAGGTGGGGAAATCTGATCAAAGTAGGAACAATAGCTGAACTGGGATATCAGGCTGTGGGGGGAAAGGCAGCCATCTTGCAGACTGTGTGGGGTCGGTGGAGGGGGCAAAATAAAACTACTGCTTTTGTCTTCAGACAGTGACTGTGACCATCAAACAGCACCCTAAATTCTGCAGAGCTCATTTCTTTCCCGGTGAGAGCTTATATTCTATAATAGATTGTATCAGCTAGGCAATTGCTTGGGACTAAACAATATGGCTTTCTGAGCCTTCTGGTCTGAAAGTGGCAATCATAATGCTGGGCATACCTCTCAGTCCTGAAGCTCTAGGCTACCAGATAGAAAGACACCATCACTTATCCTGTCTTAGAAGCTCGGAGGTTGAAGGAAAAGTCTAGTTCTTGGGAGGTGTACACAGCGAGGGTTGTTGAGTGGATGCCACGGGTTTTTGCAAAGCCCCTCAGCACAGTGTTCAGCAAACCACTGGTGCTAAGATGATATTTGGAAAGGGAACCCGGCTTCTAGTGAATCTTGGTAAGTGGAGGAGCTCATTGAGCCCAATTCTTGATGTGATTTGAGATCTTTTTTTACAGCAATTAGTAGGGTTGTGGCTTTTTGCTCTATCTCTGATATTATTCAAGTCCTGCCTGGCTAAAATATCTCCCCTCCACATCCCCCCAAATGGTCCAACCGTGGAGATGCACCCATACATTGGGATGCAGCTTCTGCTAAATTCTCACAAAATCACTTTTGCTTTCTACCCTTTATCACATCCAACCCTTCATCACATCCAACCCTTCATCACCTCTGTGGGTATTATGCTCATTTTATATAAGAGAACTTTTTATATTTTTATTCTTTTTTTTTAAGATTTATTTATTTATTTATACAAGCACTGGGTACAGTCAGAAGCGCGGGAGGGTGAGAGAATTCACCAGAGCCAGAGCAGGGAGCAGAGCAGGCAGACTGACGAAATACACTGCTGAGGGGAGCAGTGGGCGGCAGGAGAGGTCTGTGTGCCATGTGGGACCCTCCTCCGGTGGCCAGGGAGCAGCCAGGGATCGAACCGGCACTGCAGAGGCTGCGGGCAGCTTCGCAACCCAGCTCTCAACCGCTGTGCCACCGGGGAGGCCCTATATTTTTATTCTAATACGTTTATAAAAGCCTAGAAAGATTGGGTAACTTACTCAAATTGGTGCCATAAAAAAGACCTGGAATTTAAATCTTGGTACTCAGATTCCAGAGCTATTTATTAGTGAGGGGATGATGTTTGGGGGCAAAGTCACCAAGGCTTTGGTCTCTGAAGTTGCTAAAATAATCCCTAGAGAAGTTTACTACCTCTCAGAAGTAAGCAAGTCATAATCAACAGGACTATCAAGACCGACTCACATTTTCCTAATCCATACAGCAACATCACCAATAAGGGGTCATTGCCCCCACTTTACAGATGGGGAGACTGAGGTGTAGCAAGGTAAAGACTTGCCCTGGGTTTCAAAGCTAAGTCTGTCTGATTCCTAAGCCTCAGTTATTTCAAATTAACTGCAACTACCAACACGTTAAATTATTACCTAATTAATTAAGGAAACAATCTAATCAACTAGGTGGTAAAGATTGATTAAATTTTTTTCCATAGTTCCGCTCCCCTTTCCAGAATAGCCACACAATTGTATCATCACACAACATTGGGCCTCTGCCTTTGCACTTCTCCCAGGAGAGCCGGGGGATCCTGGCCCCCTTGTGGAAGGGTCCAGGTGGTATTTGTAAAGCAATCTGTGGGGGTGTGACTCAGGGTGGATCTGAAAAACTCGTCTTTGGAAAAGGAACAAAATTGACAGTAAGGCCAAGTAAGTCTGAATAACTAATACCTTCAAATTTCTCTCTGGAACATTGATTCCCTAAATTTCCATTCTGTTTTAGAACCCAGGTCCAATGGACCCAGCAGTATCACTGATAGATTCCAATTCTGACAACTGCTGCTATCCTATGCTCCTACCTTGGCTAGGACTCCGCTGTTTTCCCTCTCATGCTATTTTATGTAATAGATGAGAATGACAATCCTAGAAGAGCATTGAACCATGGAATCAGACTGTTAGAAAGTTTGATTTCTTACTATAATTGGTGGAATGTTCCATGGGGCTAAGGGAAATTTTCTAAGCCTCTATTTTCTTTCTCCTTAAAATGGGGAAAGGGAGTCTTACTCCTGTTTGACCAAAGCAGGCATGCCTCGAGGTAGTGTAGGCACATTTCCAGTAATTGACAATAACACAAGGAAAAAGGAAGACTCCCTGGTGTCCACAAACTCTACCCCCAGAATGATTATAAAGAGCCGGCTTCATTGGGGGATTCTTGGATGACAAGAAGATACTTAAGTAGGTACGAAGGGGAGTTCAGGCCGCTGAGTTTTTGTAGAGTCTCCTGTCATTGTGTGACACCTTAGGCAACAAGCTGACATTTGGAAAAGGAACAACTCTTAATGTTAGACCAGGTATGTTTTAAAGAATACTTGTGTCTAAACAGAAATCACCACTCTTAGGAATTTGGTTACAATCCCTGAATTACTCATCAAGTTATCAGCATCCTTGGGGTTGGTGCCATGTGTCTTTCTGTGAAAATGTTGGTGAGGCCAGCCTCTAAGGAACCCCTTAGCACAGTTTCTTCAACACTTGGAACGTCTATGCTTGTTCTTGTTCTAGCTGGAGCTGTGCATCTGACAAATGGGATCTGAATTGGAGTTTTAGTGCTTGGTAGCAGAGAACATTTAGAAAGAGAGGGGCATGGCGGGCGGCGGGACAGATTACAGAGCAGTGGCAACCGGGTCCAAAGGAGAAGTGAGATGTAGCCTGAACTGTAGCTCTCGTGTTCCCCAGCTGATGCAGTTAGGAAAAGAATAGTCCTCACCTCCGTAATTCTCAAAATACTAGAGCTTTACCCAAGTCTCCCCAAGAGACTTGGGTAAAGCCATGTTAGATTTTCTAGTGCTGACACTGATAACAAGTTGGTCTCTAAGGGAAAACTGATGATTAATCTTTAAGGAAAGATTTAAGATTGAAGGCAAATATTCAAAATAGTTGGAAAGATCATGAATTCTTGAAAAGTTGCCCCAAGGTGCTGTGAATCCGGCCTATCTAGTGGGAGTGTCTTCATCTTTGCCTTGGCTGAACTCTTCCTCAGAGAAGCCTCTCTCCATCCGCCCCATCCCTGTGGCTCTCAGCACAAGGAGGCAACTAAGTTTGGAAGTGTGAGAGAAGGATTCCCTAATCCAAATGCAGCAATGGCCTTTCTCTCCATCTTGCAATACCCAGAGGGATATTTTCAGTGCTGTCCACCATTCTCAAAACAAACCTAATTTCAATTACCTTGAACATAGTTGAAATTTTGCTCCGTGAGGGTGTCTCTATTTACTGCAATGGAAGTGTATTCCTGACAATTTTCTGTTTAACTTTTACTTATAATTGCTAAAAGATACCAAGTACCCAATGCATATCTCAAAGTAAAATTTCAACAGTCATGGCCAAATGATCACCCACTTGAGAAAAGTGAGAATCAGAAAGTCCAAGTGAATGTTATGTTAGTTCCAGATGACCTTCCTACAGTCCATTAAGCCTAATACAGCATAAGTGTTTGTAAAAACACTTCCATGCTGACTCATGTGTCGAGGTCTAACTAGAGTCCAGTGTGCAGGTGGTGCCCATTTCCAAATTGGTTAGGATAGTTAAGAGCCCTCTGGATATTCAAAATGATAGTCCAAAAACGCATATGTAATTCCTTCTTTATTTAGAATTCTCATCTCTCCCAGCAAACTGTTATAAATTTTCTCCCAACAGTCTTACAGTCATCTTTCTTTTGATCCCTTTATTCGTGATGTGTACAGAGATGAAAAATTGGTTGAGATTCAAAAAGCATCCATGAGATTTACCTTAAGCTTTGCCTGTCAGGGAGATTCTAAGAACTAAAAAGATGGGAAACTGACATTTGGGAACTAGATTAAAAAGAAAATCCAAATTAATCCCAAGGAGCAATGCTCAGTAGATAGTTATTTAGACTAAGCACATGAACCTTGTAAGGCTGGTTGCTCCATTGGCCGGCCTGTCCCTATTTTGGGCTTGCCTGGCAAAGTAATAATAACTGTCCTGTCTTAGGAAGAGAGAAATGTCAACCTCCAGCCCTAAAAATTCCTTGTGAATTGGTTTGTTTCAATAGAGTTTATGCTTACACACAGTGTTCTGGAAGTAATAGAAATGTACATTAGATGTTCCTCCAAATGGAAATGAAATGTAAATTTAGATTGTAAATATATAACTGCAGTAAACAGATAGCAAGGAAAAAGATGAAGAGATTAGAAACTTGCCCTGTTTCTCTAACCCTAAAGGAAATGTTTCTATAAATAGTTTTAAACTACTGAAGAGAACAGGCAGAGGAGGAAGGATGAAACGAGAGGCAAAGAGATTGTCTCCTAATTCTCTTCACATTGCAGAATTGGAAATTGTTTTTCAATGAAATTCCCCTGAGCACAAGAAAGTAAGCATGTCCGTTTTCAGACTAAGGGGAGCATGGATGGGTGTCTCTGAGAACTGATCTGAGGCAGCTCCCAATAGGTGACAAGTGCCAGAATGCCCCGGTTGAGGGGAAGAGGTTGAGCACAAAAATAAATCCAAGCAAGTCTGCAGGGACAAGAAGTCTCACGGGTCGGGATTTCCCCTGGATTTTCTGCCTTGCCTCTAACCTTTCCTGCCTCAGCTCTGTGGATTAGCCCCAGAGGAGCTGCTCCGAGGGTAGCACAAAAGGAATTTTAAGGAGGAAGCCAGTTTAACACCACTCAGAAGACCCAGCATATTCTGATTTTCTAGATTCTCTTAATCCAGCTGTTTTTAGGGAGAGGCCTGTGAAGGCAGAAGGAAAGGTTTTTTAAAAAAAAAAAAGTTAAAATTCTAAGAAGCAGAAATAAAGATGTTGAATATTTGACTGACAAACAGATTAAAACTCTGGTGCATGTCTACATCTGGTCAAGGAGACTTTGTCACGGAGAAAACAGGCAGCCCCAGAGCCACGTTGGTCTCAAGCACTCTCTCTGCTTTGTGAGATTCAGGGGCTTTGCCCTCAGCAGAGTTTTGCCCTCCTCTGCAGGGAGGGCAGATCAGGACTTCTCCTCCAGGGGGAGAAGGGCCTTGCCTGCAGGCAGTTTGTGTAAAGCTGTTTGCTGTGGTGTAACTCAGGGAGTGCCGGCTTGAAGCTGGTTTTTGGGGAAGGAACCAGGCTGACCGTCAACCCCAGTAAGTATGAAAGGGTGAAGGGCGCGGGTGCTACAGCCTTTGCCTTCTCTGCCTGCTCTCCTGGAGGGCGCGTTCTTGTCTTCCCCAGTCCACCCAAGGGAAGCTCACCTGGAAAAAAGAGAAAAAAAAAACCCTCAAGCTTTCACCTTTAAACATGTCCTGGAAAAGCTCCCACCCCCTCCTCCCCCTCTTGTGCCAGTTTCCAGTAAACCAGAATCCAAGTTGATGCCAGCAGTTTCAATAAAAAGGAAAGAAACAGCCCCAGAGTGCAATAAAGTAGAAACTATGTGGATGGCCTCAAAGGGCAGACAATTAGGGGAGAAAAAGAAATGGATGGCCAAAACTAAGGAAGCAACTTAGACAGAAAAAGGAGAGAAACAATAAAAAATTCAAAATAAGTAAAGTATCTTTCTCAGGGCGCCACTGCCCTCTGGAAGCCCCGTCCTGCCAGCGGCAGCCTTCTCCTGGGCTGATTAGCCAAGGGCCTGTAGGTGACTGCAGGTTGTAGGGTCAGGACCAGGTTGACTCCAGACCCTTTTGCAAAGAGCTGCTCCTGTTCCTGTTTTTGTAAAGCCTCCCCTGACTGTGAGAATAGTGGAGGTGGCGGCTATCAACTGACTTTTGGAAAAGGGACGCTTCTAACTGTGAATCCAAGTAAGTTTGAAATGAAAGGATAGGGGGGTTTCAAAATTGTCTTTCTTCTGATTTAGGTTACTTGCCACCCCCCACCCCCCCGCCAGCATCCCAAGTTAGTTTCCAAATCTAATGTTTGTGTTGAGAGGTGATGGTCCCCATCAGAGCGATTAGAACCCCATTGTGCAAAGACTAAATTTCCTTCAGTCAAAAACATTCCCATCATCCATCTTAACAAGATTATTGGTATAGGGAGAAAAATTGAGGACGGGATCCTGAGGGATTCAGCTGAAGCCAGGGAATGTTTGCCAAAAAGATAGAGAGGAAATTGGCATATTGTGACTATGCAAATTTAGTAGACCAAATATAAATCTTCCTGACTTAGATTCTAAAACCCCCCTAAATTTATCTCATGTAATAATGGAACCCTGCAATTTCATTAACGAATGCTGGAAATTCTACAGATTTCTTTTTTCCTCTTTTTCCCTTCACTTTATCTCTGCCACAAGAACTGCTTTCCATCCCCAGTCCAGTAACTGAGGTCTCTGTGAGCCGGAGTGTCTGGCTACTCAGGCAGCGCGCTCAGCCCCAATTTCCCCCAATTACTAAAATCATTGACTGAGCCACCCCTTTGACATGGCTCATGTGAGTAGAAGAAGGATTTCATTTGTCTTCCGCATCCTGTGAATAGAGCAGTGCAGTCTCTCCTTCAAATACACATCTACTCTTCCATATGGTAATCATGTGTAAGTACTTGGAAACACTCAAATGCTCTACATAAAAGTAAGGAACTACGGTTGCTATTGGCACTTCTTGAAAATCTGTGTTTCTGGTGGGTCTCTCAGTGGGGCTCATAAACCTATACCAGGTTTATTCAGGTCTGCTCTCTGCGATTAGGAGAGAATGCACCCTTGGGAGAGACCTGTCCCAAAACAGAGCCCAAAGCCGGAGAAGACTGGCTTAGGGGAGTGTCAGTGACTGAGTGGTGCTGTGCATGCAGCACTGGAGGAGTTGCAGCAGCCCTGCTACTAGAGGGCTTGGAATGGTCTGGGGTAGGCCCAGCTGAAGAAGAGGCAGTGTGGTTAGCCCTGAAGTGGTCATGCGCAGAAGTGCCTTCTTGGCAGGGACAGAATCGGCACGTATCTGCAACAACAGGAACAATGAGTAATACATGACATTGGTCCGAGCACCTATCTAATTAAATCTCCAGGAGCTTCATGAGAACACCCGGGGAGGCTCAAGGACATCCCTTTTCAAAGGGTGAGCAGCCCAGGCTGAGGACCAGACAGGAGATTTTGTCTTTGGTCTCTTACTGGAAACACATTAAGGCAGGGTTCTGTGGTAGGTTTTCCAGAATGTGCAGTGAAGCCAGGAATACCTCTCTGTCCTTGCTTGGCCTCTTAGGGGACTGAGAGCTGTACCCTCTACACTTAAAAATGTTAATGAGGTCAGGGAGTTTGACAGCCTAGTCATGCAAAGAAAAATATCTGTGCAGGCCAAGCAACCTTCCATATCCCTGGACAGCAATGAGATGCTAGATTTTCCATGCAATGGACTCTGTCTTTTTGTGCAGGGGCTCCAAAGCAAAGCTGGCATCCAAGGGACCTGTGATTAAATTCTGCTTTCCTTCAAGCAGCAGAGCACGGAGATGATTGCCACAGCAACACTTTGTGCCTTCTGTTTGAGGGCCTCAGCTGGGCACAGGCATCTGACTCTGCTGGTGTCCTGATGTCCTGGAGGCTGAAGTCAGGCTTGGGGAGCTCTTGAAACTGTGGTGCTATGAAAGAGGAACAAGAAGGGAGGGTCACTTGAATCCCTGACCACTGTCTTTAAAGCAGATGGACACTTCTTACCTAAATAGTAGCTTTTTCCTCTTCCCCTTTTCATGCTGACAGGCAAATTAAGGCTTTGACCCTTTGCTAAAAAGTGGTTGCTAAGAGACTAGCACAAATTCAGTCAAAACAGTTAAAGAGTTTAAAAGTTGAATGTAATTAATGAATTAAAATATTTGTTTTTCATCTTCTTTGGAGATGGATTTTGATCACCTGTGTACCAAATAATAAGTGTGCCTGAATTTTGCCTTTTACACCTCTTTGGGGCACCCACGACACACAGCCTGGAAGAACCCAGGCTTCCTGTGATTGTGACTGTCAGCAATGGAAACTGTGTTTGGTCAAAGAATGAAATTTACAGCAACCACCAGAAACACAGATTTCCTTTTCAAGTCTACTAGGGGAGCTGCTGGGCCGCTCTGTGAGGTCAGGACAGGGTGGCTGTGACTGCAGGGGGACCAGCCGGCCCAGGTTACCTGGGAAGGAGGGGTTTCCCAGGACAGAGGTCTTTCCTTGCTAATCCCAGACTGGCCCCTTAGGCAAATGAATCCCCATAACAAAACTTGATTGTAAATTTTTTGTGAGATGCTACTCACAATTCACCAGGGTCAAGAATGACAGAAAAGGAAGGAAGCTTCAGTTAAATGTGCCCATCATTTTCATTTCTTATGCTGGAGTGTGAAGGGAAACTATGGAGATAGTATTTCCTGAGGCTGGAGCCTAAACCTCATCTAATTCTAGTCAGCCTCCAAAAAGCTGAACATCCTCCTCCTGTCTCCTTGTAATCAATTCATTGTCATCAGAAATGTGTGACACCTCGAAGGGGAGGAAGGACATGTCTTGAAAACTGATCAGAGAAATTGTCCTGAAAATGATGCTGTAAAATGGAAATGAGACCTTTAGAAAGAGACATGCTAAACAGGAGAAGTCAGGAGCTTCCCATGGAAACCACAGGAAATGGGGAGAGGCGGGAGGCAGGCCCGCGGAGCCAGGGGTGGAGGTGGTCCTCTGACCGTGGGTGGGAAGACTGGGGTGCTGGCCCCTTTGGAGACCCTTCTCCCCGGAAGAGGAAGATGTCTGTGAGCCTCAGGGGTCCCCCCAAGGATTTTGTAAAGGCCCCTGTTACAGTGCTAACACTGATGGCTACGGAAAGCTGCTCTTTGGAGAAGGGACCATTTTGACTGTCCATCCAAGTAAGTGTAACAGCACAGGAGAATTCTGGGATTTCGCCCCTGGTGTCAGGAATGAAAGAAACGTAGTATTGTCTGGGAAACAGATCTTGCTTGAAATTAACCGGTAGCCTCCAAGTTCTTTCTCTTCTTTATTTAATCTCGACACACAGTCTCCCTTTTGGACACTGAGCCATAAGGTCTAACCCCATGCTGTTGAGTAAAGCTGACCTTGACCTTGGAAAATAGGAAAGAATTTTACTGCTTTCAGAGTTTTCTCTAGGGATGATACCATAACTTGGAGGGTGCGGCAGGAATCACCGTTTCCACTGGACCCCCCTGAGTAACTCATTCTAACTCATTCTACCATTTTCTGTCAGAGGTTCTTTCTTGGATCAGTCTTAAATTCTTCTGGCTCAGCTGAGGCCATTTCCATTGGTATCGTCCACAGTGAAGCAGGATCATTGAGAGCAGAGTTTGAATAGGTTTGTGGCATTCAGTCCAGATGGATTTTAAATGAAGGCAGAAAGGGAAAAAATGAAAACTGAATGGGAATCTGAGGCTTTATTTCAAATCCCTCAATGTTCCCTGCATGTCTCCTAATGCTTCTGATACAAAACCAGAGACGGGGGTGGGGGAAGAAAGGATGGGGAGAAATATGCATCCACTCTGTCCATTCCTATCGCTGAAACCACTAGGCAAAGGACTACAATTAATTCCAAAGAATTTCAGATACAAGGCTTAATACCTTTCTCCTCGTGGTGCCTCGTATCCTTGCTGATAATTAGAGCAGATAGAAAGATTTGGTTTGGTGTGTTTGCTGCAGCACCCCGCCGGGAAGAGAGAGCAACGCTGACTGTTTTTTTAAGATTCATAAAGTTCCTTCTGTCAGTCGTTGTAAAACTCCCTGCTGCAGGGGGAAGCATGACAGCTCTGAGATGCTGCTATTTGGAAGGGGATGCAACTAACCGTGAAGCCCAGCAAGCTGCAGAGACCCTAACTCACAGGGCCTGGTGTATTTTTGCATTTAAGACCTTTTGGCCCTGTCTAGGGGGGATTCTAGTGGAGTCAGAGGGAAATGGATCAAGGAGAGTCTGGAGCCCCGTGAGTGCTCAGAAACAATAAGTGAAAGGCATGAGAGACAGGAAGAGGGAAAAACCAGAACGTAGGATTAGATCTTTCATTACAGCTTGTTCGGAGGTGGGGGAGCGGGGTGCAGGAGATGGTGTCATCACTGTGCCTGCAGCACTCTCTGTCAAGGGCAGGTTCATCCCCTGCAGAAGGGATGTGAGTCCAGCCCTTGCCTGGCAGTGCAGGGGAAGCCCATTAGGGGGACAATTAGGGTCTCTGCGCTCTGTGTGCAGGGAAGGTGGTCTGCAGTCCTGGCCACCTGCTCCTGGAAGAGCAGCTCAGTGCACACCAGCTGGGGCCAGAGCTAGGAGGTGCTGCGCCTCTGGATGCCGCCAAAGAAAACCTGGTTCTAATGAGAAAGCTATTGCCCAGTTTTTTGTTGAGTTTCTTCAAGCCCAGTAATGGAGGCGCCAAAGCTGAGAAGTTGACATTTGAGCCTGGGATCCTTTTGAGTGAAATATGCCAAAGGGGTCTGAAAGGCCAAAACTGCCTCCCAAGCTCTGCTTTTGTTGTTAGCTCTCTGGCAGTTGTCATTTCAGCAAAACGCAACCACTTAGAAAGGTCAGCTCTTCGTTAGCCAGACAAGTGAGAACAACATATTGACCAGAGATAAGGAGCAAGAAGCCCAATCGCAGCGTCTGAGAGCCTGGCATTTCCAGCCTTTTAATCACGGCTAGCCAGGAGACATATGCTGTCTCAGAGAAGGGAGATCAATGGTGCCTGAGGACCTGGTGTCACCATGCCAGGCTTGGAAATGGAAATGAGATGCAGATTGAGATGTTGTAGGGATGGAGAAGACAGGGGGCTCGCAGATGCTTTTAAAACTTGCCTCATGTCAGAAATTATAATGACACAATGGAAAGAAGCAAACACTCCTATTAAGTGTCCTGGAATTCCCTACAGAATCTGGCCCAACTGTGGCTCCCCAGTCCCACATCCCATAGGTATCTGAGATGCCTTTTGAAGTGGCAGCAAGAAAGACGGGGGCCTAAGATTGCTCAGAGTCACCTGTCAGTTATTGCAAAGTGTTGGGTGGCTGTGCAGCATCCTCCGTCAGCAAACCAACGTTTGGGCAGGGAACGAGCTTATCAGTCCTTCCAAGTAAGTCTCCCATGATGTTGCCTGTGGAGTGTGGTGGATCTGACAGTCACAGGCATGGGGTTCAAATGGTTGTGCAGGTGGCAGGGGGGTTGAGGACACAAAGCTGAAGGAATCGAGATAGATTGTCTGATGTGGGGGAGGAATGGCGAAAGAACACAAAGTCCTTAAAAGAGAGCAAAGAGAGCTCGGGACTTGAAAGTGGCAATTTAAAAAAACAAGTCACCAACCTGTGTTGTCCCCACACATTCTCGGTGCATGTGGGAGATGAGGTGGGGTGGCAGGAATGGACAACAGATACTGCACCATGGGCCGGGAGAGACAGAGAAATGGAGCAGAAAAGGAGCAAGGTGATCAGGCCTCACGCTGGGTTAATCCAAAGAAAATGAGATGTTCCAAAAATCTCACAAAGAAATAAAATCCTTCCCAGAGTCAAAAAGATGTAATAAAGAGACCTAATTAAAATGCACTTCAGAATCATATGATCACCAGGAGAGAAATTAAACCTTAAAAGAAAAAGAATTTTTTAAATGCCCAAGCATAAAACAAATGGGTCTACACCTTTAATTAGACGGCAAGCGGCACTCAGTGCACCTTAGCCTCCCTTAATCCCCTCTCTGGAGTTCTCAGTCCCTCCAGCCGCACATGGTCACAGCTGCTCTAAGCCCTGGATCTCCTCTTGGCTAATACCCTCTCTCCTGCATCTGCACGGGAGAGAGCGCATCTGTCTGCCTGTCTGCCGGCTGGGGCTGGAGGGGTGGGAGCCCAGGTGTAGGCACCAGCTCTCTCTTCTGCCTGGTTTTTGTTGAGCTTCCTATCACAGTGGAATACCGGTAACAAGAACTTCTATTTTGGGAGAGGGACAAGTTTAACAGTCATTCCAAGTAAGTCAAAGAAAATTTTCCATCACCCTTGTGTTGAGTCAATCTTTAAACTCCAAAAAGAATCATCAAAAGTCTGTTCCTCTATTTCTCTGCTTCTCGGTAACTTTATCTTGAACATTGCAAAGTGCCCCTCCCTGCCGTCCCAAGAATGATTTATGCCCTGACAGTTCTTAGTTCCCTGCCAGGGGGAAAGAGACAGACCGCAGTCGTGGTCATCCCCTAGCTCCCAATTCACGTCTGCCTTGAGCAGAGAAGCTGGGTCCCTAGTGGCACAGGTCTCAGGAGCAGGGAACAGGGACAGCTCTCAGCTGAGAGAAAAGGGTAAGAAGCCTAGAGATACAAGGATGAGGCAACTTCAGAGAAAACCGAAATTTGGGATGGTTTCAAAGGATGAAAAGGGTGGCAGGAGTGTCCAGACTCACCCCGGTGTTCAGACCAGAGAGAAAGAGAATTTCTCTTCACTCTGATGAAAAATTTGGCAGAACAATCAGAACAGATCTCACCTACAAAGCCTCTCCTAATTACACCCTTTTATCTCAGGTTCTCTCAGTTGTTCCAGCAGGGATGGTATGAAAGGGTCACTAGTGGCTTTGACGTTGTAGAAGCCATGCTTGGAGGGGTTCACAAGACCGGGAGTGGGGGGTGGCAGGGTGCAGTACAGTTTAGAGAATTTGATGCATGGTTTTTGTAAGGACTTAGAACACTGTGGGTCTAGCTATGGAAACAACAAATTAACCTTTGGGGCAGGAACTAGGCTCACCATTACACCCAGTAAGTACTTCATCCGTGCTCTGGAAACTAATCTCTAATTTCCCGGGGTTGCCTGTGTAAGATTTGGGGTGTTGATACTAGACCATGAGGGCCTACAGGAGAATTTACATTTGTCATTTTTCATAATGGATGGATGGCAACTGAATATCTGAGTTTTCCAGGGGAACTCCAGTCTTGAATATTTAATTCAGAACTAGAAAATATGATTCATGATTTTGCCGCTGCCATAGTGTGCTAATGTGACATGTGAAGTGAATTCAGACAGAATGACTGCATCTTCACTTTCATCTTGTATGATAATTTTAGCTTTGAGTGCTGCAAGTGTTTGAAAGAAAAGGTAGAAATACAAGCTATCAAAGAGACAAGCAAACCAGGAGACCCAGAGAGACCAGCAGAGAGAATACCAGACAGTATAATCTTACAAAACTAGTCCAGTGTTGTGTCTCTCTTGGTAGAGGGCAAAGGCATTTAGAAAGATGCTAAGAATTGATACTGGGGGAAATGGGGAGCAAAGAGAAGACTAAGCAATGATCCTAAGGGGAAGATTGTAACTTGGAAAACTCGGGTATTTTTTTATTCCAGTGGAATAAAACCATGTGATAGCACATTTGCATTTAGTAAATTACAGTTTGGGTAAAACAAAGAATGAATTGTTAAAAACAGCTGTCTGAGATAGCTAGATAACTATATAGCAAAATAAGTAGGTAGGTAGATGGTAGATAAATGATTGATTGATAGAGATAGATAGGTAGATAAAGTAATGTAAAAAACATGAAGCAAATAAATTGTTTGCAACTGAATTAAAAGCTTTGGAAAGTTTGGATATGTTCACTTTGTAACCAATCCTGAAAGAGTAAGAGCAAGAACTAGAAGGATAGAAATTTTCCAAGTCTACACTTCCCAACTGTCTTAGCCATTCAGCAACCTAGAAGAATTTTTTTTTCTTCTTTTTTTCTACATTTGAAATTAAAGACATGAATATTGAGAATTTGGACAGCCCAGACTCTTAGATTGAAAATTACATGATAAAGTGCCTCCCAGCTAGTCTGGATAAAGCACATTTAGACATCAAAATCTTTTTCTTCTCTCTCTGGAAAAGACAGGAAACTAGTGCTCTCCTCACTCTTTATTGAGGGCCTGGTTGCTCAAAGCATGCTCCAGGGTTACAGAGTGAGACAATAGCAGAACTGAGCTGTGAGATCTGGGGACCCCCTGATAGTCAGCCTGCTCCCCCCAGAAGTGTCCAGGGACACGGCCCCAGGTGAAAAGGTAACACATGCAGGGAAAATACCACACACCCCCGTGCCACTGAGAGCAACTCCATGTAAGAATGCTTTACCCAGCATGGCACAACCAACTCAGAGCACCAAATATGTGAAAACTTGATGGGGGTGCCAGCTATAGCAAGTTGTTTCCATGCAGTGCTTCCAGAAATGTTTAGTGGTTGGTAGTTGCTATAGGTTTTGAAATTGAAAAACATCACAGCATGGCAGAATTGTTTGGAACAGGGAGTACAGTACGATTAGGATTAATGAGATGAAAGAAAATTCTGGCTGGAGGGCTAGAAAAGTCCTAACAGGAAAGATATGCTAAATCTTTGGAGTGTTCCTTCTAGAGAAGACTTGTCGCATTTATCCAAGAAGCCTAGAACAAACACCAAATTCCAAATTGACCTTTTTCACATTTAGAAGTTTCTACGAGTATTCCAATGTCTTTGTCTTATTGGCTAAATCCTACAGGTCCTAAATGCCAAGGGCAACAGCCCTGTTTCTAGGTCTAAGTTCCCCGCCCACACACCCCACCCCACAGGCTGTTTTTGTAGAGGAGTTTGATGCTGTGTGAATGATGGAACCAAAGTGATCTTTGGCTCAGGAACTATTCTGAGAGTCAAGCCTTGTAAGTATAACATGTTTTCTGGCTCACCCTAGTCCCAACCTGAGTTTCATTATGTATTGAGGAGACCCTTTCCAATGTAGAAGTATTTGATTCTCAAGAAAGAAAAAAGTGAAATTCCAGGTGCAACACAAGCTCTTTATTCATGTGATTCTTTCAAGAATTTCCATGTGTTGTCTCTGAGAGAATTAGTCGTGCTAATGAACTGGAGTGACCCACAACTTTAAAATAGAAGTTAAGTTTTAAAAAAAAAGTGTCAGCATCTCTGTGGACCACACGGCTCGCTCTTTGAATAGGTCTAGACTCACAAAATGGAATCCTTAAGTCTGTAGTTTTGAGCTTAGAGATTTATCCTGAGCCTGTGACTTAGAGAGGTATGAGAAAAGCTGTTCTCTGCTCAGCTGGCAGGACATTTCTGGATCAGTGTCAGGAGAAAGCCAGGCAGACAGGTTGGTGAGGTGACACTCGTGACAGGTGTCTGCCCTGTTTCTGTAAAGCTACTGACAACAGTGAGAACAGCGGCGCTTCAGACAAGCTCACTTTTGGGACCGGGACTCGTTTAGCAGTTAGGCCCAGTAAGTATCAGAGGAAAGTGAGATCTTTATGCTTTTTCCTATGATTTGTTCTAGCCTGACATTTGAGCTATTCTTTTTAGACTCCCTATGTACTTTAAATATTTGTGACTTAAGGCCTGCCGTCCTACCCATCCTCTCCTGTGTGACGGGGAGAATTTTGTGGCTATGTCTACTCTCATGAAGAAGTTGACAGTGATGTGTTGACAGCTGTGTGGAGGCATTCCCAATCCTTATCTTCAGGCCTCATGGTGTTGTGTGTTTTGAGATTTTTTTCTTTTTTTTTTTAAAGATTTATTTATTTATGTATACAAGAACTGGGGTACAGGCCAGAGGTGTGGGGGGGGTGAGAGGATTCACCAGAGACAGAGTGGGGAACAGAACAGGCAGATTGGCTGAAATACACTGCTGAGGGGAGCAGCGGGCAAGTCAGGAGAGGTCTGCTGCACCATGTGGATCAGCTTCCTGGCTGGGGATCGAACTCATGCTGCAGTGGCTGCCAATAGCTTCATAGTGCTGGACTTAACCCCTTGCGCCACCAGGGAGGCCCTTGAGATTTTTTGACAGCAACAGGGAAGGGAAGAAATGGTCAGCAGTTCCAACCAGGATTATAAGCTCTGCCTGGTGTTTATGGGTGCAGAGAAGCTGTAGGTTGTGAGAGGTTCAGGATGGGCCTCTGGCAGAGATGTTTGTGTAAAGGGTTGACACAGGGTGTGAATACAGGAGGTTCTTACGGATACACTTTTGGGAAAGGGACCCAGCTCATCGTCCAGCCATGTAAGTCCTTCTGCTCAGGAGATAGGGATCTAAATGTGGTCCCCATGGGGACATTTCCAAATCCTGCTGAAACATCTCAGGTCTCACTGTCATGGTTGGCACTGTCCTAAAGCCGCGGGAAGTTCTAGCTGTGTAGATGAGGGAGGGGATGCAGTTTGTGGTGCAGGTGGCAAACACATATGGGCTGCTTTGTTAGCAATACCATTGCAATAAAAATGACTTTCACAGGAATTGTGGAAATGTCTGTGTAGAGAGAGGTTTGGTCATTTCTCTGTTTTCTCTCTTCATACCCACTTCTCTCTGCCTGACATAAGGACCTTAATCTGGAACAGATATTAATCATTTGATTTCTTAGCCCCATCACTCATCAAGTCTGAAAAGAGGGATCTATTACATAAGGTCCAGAAAGGGAAATGACAAAGAGCTCAATTCCCAATGTCTGTGGAGTTGAACTTGACAACTCCTAACCCTCAATCAACTAACCAGCACCCAGGATGATTTGAGGTCTAAGAGGGTGACTGCAGGTGGTATTAGCCAGCAAGTACCTGGCCAGAAACCTGCTGTCCTCATAGGGGTTAAAATGCAGTGCTTGGGAAACAGCGATGGATCAGTGAGGGCTCACTTGCTGCCCTTCTGGAGAGAGGTCGTGGGTAGACTGTGAGTAAGAGGGTGACAGCAGGTTTCTGTTATGAAGCATCTCACAGTGTAACCACTGGCGGTGCTGGGAAACTGGTCTTTGGGACTGGAACAAGACTTCAGGTCATGCTTGGTAGGTACCAGAAACCATGAGGTGACTGTATTCCTTGAAAACAGGGGGTTCTGCAGAGAGGACCCCCTGGCTGATGGAATCCTTCCTTCTTCCACCGGGAGGTGGTCTCACTGAGGCTACCTGCTTTCAGTCAGAATTTGGGTCATGTTTATTTCTGCGGCTGAGGCTTTCCTTTCCACCTGGGAACGCAGAGTTCTCCCTGCTCCAGCTTTCTTCACTCTTCATTACTGTGTGTTTCCTTTGCAACCATATGCTTGGGAGTTAATTTATCATCAGGACTTTGTCACTCTGGGCAACAGAATGCGAAGGTTTCTCAAAATGAGAATAGTCTTGCTCGTTCTGATCACTTTTCTGAGCAGATATGTGTAAACAGGAGGAAGAAGGCTAGGATGACCTGCTAATGACTGTTTTAGAGTGACGCTCAGGAAACTTACTTAACATCCTACATACTCAGATTCTGAGAAGAATCGGTGGAGGAAAAGCAAAAGTTTGGCCCTCTAAAAACATAATCAAATGCCAAACCTCTCCCCCAAAGCAGTGCCATGATTCATTATTTACCAATTATAAAATGACTACATGATAATTAACATGAAATTATATAGATGAGTAGTTTGAGTATGTTGAACTCATAATTAAGATGCAAATTATAGAAGTTCTGGAGCATGTCACCAGCAGTACCTCATACAGAGTGGTCCCTGAAGACAAACTGTGTCTGGGCATGATTTATTTGTGGCATGGGCTATACTGTTCGAACCTGTTTGAAAGCTGATTTTATGTGTCATGGGTGTCAATTTAGGGCCTAGATTGGTTCATTTAGTGGGCACTTGTCAGGAGTGATCGTGTGAGGAGAAGGGCTCCCTCTCACAGTCTAAAAACATGACAATGTGGCCCATTTTTATAGGAAGAGAACAGGACTGTGTGTGGTATGGGTCAGAGTCTCTGTGTGTCCCCACCATCCTGGGAGGCTGCTGCAAGGTCTCCCCAGGAGGTATTTGTTAAAGGCTGTATTGCTGTGGCAATAATAACAATGCCCCACGCTTTGGAGCAGGGACCAGACTGACAGTAAAACCAAGTAAGTGAGGGGGACGGGTCAATATCCAAAGCTGACCTGCTTGCGTGGCTGGGCTGATTTGTGCAGTTTAACAGGAATTAAGATGCTGCCGCTCCCAAGGTGATCAATGCACCTGGTTTATTTTTGTTGAGCTGGTTGAAAGTCTGCTTGTAGATGAACTCTGGCGATCCTAAGAATTAGGTCATGAAGAAGAAGGAAATTCCCCTGGCTTCCTTATTGGCTCTGAATATATGGAAACACTAAGGGTATTATACAAAATCCATATTCTGTGAAAAGACTAAAAAAAAACTTAACATCTCAGAAATCAGGTTTCCGCAATAAGAATCTATATTCTCCAAAAAGAAAAGTCAGCTCTTTTGTTGTTTTGTTTGTGTGCGTTGCTGTTCTTTGTAAGAACTATGGCTCTGAAAATCACATGGCTCCTGGTCCCTAAAATAGCCTCTCTCTGACCCAGCGCTGAGCACCTGTGCTAGGTGGCATTTCTCCCACTGACCTTGTGGTTAGTCCGTGTATCTCAGACACAAGCAGGCCAGTGTTCTGGGAGCAAAACCGGTAGTTTAAGATCAAGTTCAGATCTATCTGCACAGCTGCTGTTATTTTTAGAGAAATGCCCTACCCCTGCCAAGGAGCTGGTTGCTGAGGCTGCAAAGGGGCGAGACTGCCACTAGAGGGGAAAGTGATCTCACCTGTTTAGTCTCCCCCTCACTCCTTCCCACCCGCTGATTATTGTAAGGCCCCACATGACTGTGTGAATTATGGAAGCGGCGGAGATAAGCTCATCTTTGGAAAAGGCACTAAACTTTCTGTTAAACCAAGTAAGTGTTGGGGGAAGGGAGTCCCCAAGACGAAATCAATGAGCAACTAAAGTACAACCCAGAATGAATGAGAAGAAATTTTTCAACCCCTTTCTCTGTGATGGCTTTCTGACCTTACCACCAGCCCACAGAACTGCCCCTGGCCCATGGCCCTGGCTGTCCTCAGCCCAGAAGGGCACTTCCCTCTGCTGGCTGTGGGGAAACTCTGGGCTCTGGATGTTCCCCCCCACCCCCCAGGACGGCCCTTGTCAGGAGTCATGGTCCACCTCAGGGTGAGACCTTCTCAGAAACAGTCTCAGGGAAGAGGGTCCTGATGACCCGTGGTCTGTGACCCCTGCGTGGTTGGCCTTTAGACTTTAGGGGATCACATGAGGAGGAGAGACAGAGAGGCGACTGCGAGGGGGATTTTTGTTTAGGGAAAATGCACTGTGGACCTCAAGTGCCGCATTTTCGACACTCAACTTTGGCAAAGGCACCACGCTCCTGGTCACACCCGGTGAGTTCTTGTGGTTTACTAATTATCCTTGCTGGAAAGAAGTCCAATGGGACCTGTTGGAACACAGTTGAATTTAATTGCTTCGTTTAGCGTGCAGTTGTTAACCATGTCGGATGTGTGAGCAAGATATGAATACATGTTTCCCTGGAGGCTGGCTTTGGTTATCAGGTCTATGGGCAGTTTGATAAATTGTATTATTACGGCAGTCACTGTTTCTCCAAGGTCTGCAAAGCACATTGAGGTTTTGGGAAAGAGGCAGAGATAAGAGAGAAAAAAAACTTTGATAGAGCAGAAACGAGCCCGTGTAAAGGGAGACTTCCAAAGCAGCAGTGTGCAGCCAAGGAAGCGTGTCCTTAACAGATAAGTGGTGAGGAGCCAGTTGAGTTTAAGCCCATGTTACCTGGAACAACTGAATAATCTGACAAGCACACTGAGGACTCCAGGAGGGAGGAGATCGGAAGTTACAAGCTTCTGTGACTCTCCTCTTCTGGGAGGGCAGGCCTGATGGTCCTGTCATTGGACAGCCCTGGGCTTTGCCCCGGGACAAAGTAGCTCCCCACGCACACTTTATCCCATGCCCAGGCTGGCTCCCATCCAGAAGGGCAGAGAACCCGGGGGGCCTTGGGAGGCTCTCCACCACCACTGGATGATCTGTGATAAAGCAGAATGTTTATCCCACTTGCGAGGCAACATTGACGATTTACAGGCTGTTTCCACATTTGCAGACTTCAGAGTGTTCTTGGTCTTGTTGCTGTTTTTGTTTTTGTTTTCTGTTAGAATTACAAAAACTGGGGTGCTTCCCATGCAGTCACACTACTTGCAAAAATCCTGCCATCTCACATTTCGGTAGTGTTTCCTCAACAATCCCCTATGCTTGCCCCAAGTGTGACAGTAAGATAATGGTGCTGATTTGTTAGCAAATAGACATGTAGATGTGGATGAGGGGCCAGGTCAAACCACTCATCTTGAAGTAACACACACTTGAGGCCAGCTCCCCGTCCATGGCTCGCCAGCTCTTTTGTCTCTGCCCTTGAGGGTCAAGGCACATTCTTTTGGTAGCTTCCATATGGCTTTGTCTTTTAAAGATGGATCTCATCTTTGTTACTAATCAAAAGTCTTGCAAAGATATGACTTGTAAGTAGAGGAAAGACTCAAACTTGGGTATGAGGTATGGCTATAAAATAATGTTATCAGTGCATTTATTTGGGTCATAAACTGACTCTAGGAGAATCCTAAACAGAACACTTTGAAGGATTCCATGATCATTTAGATGTTTAAATCCTGATATGTTTGTTAAATCAGCCTCTTAATAAACTCGCTTAAGATAAACATGGCATGAGATCAGGGAAGTTTTGCAATCTCAGACCTAATTAAAACAATGAAAATAAGCAGAGAAAAGACTTTCTCTGAGAGTTAAGATATTATCCCCAGTTAAGATATTATCCTTTTAGGGAAACATGAAGTGAGGACCTTCGAAAGTGGAAGGTGTGTGTAATGTCCTCCTAAAGGCCAGCCAAGCTAGTCCAAGAAAGGGTAGCTTCATGAGGTTTTTGTAGAGTCTCATAGCACTGTGACTCAGGAAGCGAGAAATACACTTTCGGAGCAGGCACAAGGCTACAGGTTTTAGCAAGTGAGTATTACAGGCAAGAAAACCTTCATCTTAAAAGTTGTTGGCATTCATGCTCGAGCAAGGGGAAAAAATAAGCAAAAAGTTCCTGCTCTCTGAAGTAGTGGCCCTGACTTTCCTTCTCAGGACAGCAGGGGATGAGAGAGTTCTGGGCCTCGCCAGGTAGATTTACCAATTTCATAAGAATTGTTTCAATCCTTAGAAAAAATATTTATTAGCTAAAGACCTTGAGAGACTCCTTGAAACACGGTAGGAACTTTGTGTTTTTTAATACTTTCTCGGTCCACATTTTTCACTTGCTGTTCCTGCCCTTCTGTATGCCTCGCTCCCCTGTACAATTCGATGCTGGCTGGCAAGCAGCAAAGTGGGAAGGAAGGAGATGGGTATGGGGCAGAGGGTCTATCATGGGAAGATATTTTCTGGAAAAGAAAAAACACTGATTAAATCCAAGTAGTGGGTGTAGGGCGCCACAGTGCACCTCGTTTTTGCTCTGGAGTGGTTGTTCCTAATTGTTGGCTGTTAAGCCCCTGGGCCTCCAGGTGCCAGAGGTGGCCAGCCATGAGGAAGAAGGAGGAGAACACACTGTACATTCAGCAGTGGCACCCGGGGAGTTTCCTTCTCAAACTTTCCTTCAAGTTACTTCAAAACAGAGACAGATTCAAAAGAATCACCTGGAATATTCAGGAAAAGCCACCTGTAAGAGAATGACTTAAGTTTAGACCTTGTGTTGTGTCATCTCTTAGGAAGGGACTGTGAGCATAGAAAAGTCTCTAGTAGGAAAAAGAAAGTGGTGAAAAGCCTTTCCCTGGTAAGTGTCCAGGCAGGGCATGAAAGGGTGTGGAGTTGAGTCAGGGGTGACTCCAGGGCTGACCAGTGCCTGCAACTCTTGCTAGTTGTGGGAGAAAAGGTGGGAATCCCCCCCCCAGATGTTCCAGGATCAGACATCGGTCAGAGGTGTCTGGTTTCTGCACCCAGAAAGTGTGGATCAATTTGCCAACTCCCTATGCCAGGTGAGCAGGGACAGCTGCCTCCACCTCTTCCAGAGTGACAGTAGTCTCTCTGCCTGCTTTGGCATTGGGCCACAACTGTCCTACTTTGTTCAAATGAGGGATATGCTTTTCAGAACCCCCGGAGAAATATTATCTAAAACACTAGAGGCTATGCTAGGATTTTTGGCAGACTGTGTTCTGGGCTGATGCAGGAAGACTCCTTCTTTAGAACGTTTAGAAAGACTATCCTTCATTTATCCAATGTGGAAACAGCCTTGAAATCCAAGCTGGCACTGGGATTCTGTGCCAGGTTATTACTGTGACAATTACTTAATATTCTCTGTGCTCTTGGTATCGCTCCTTCCAGAAGATCTTTAGGGAAAACTTAGTTCAGTTTCTGGGAGGTTTTTGCTGAGCTGAAGATCACTGTGTGAATAATAATGCAGGCAACGTGCTCACATTTGGAGGGGGAACAAGGTTAATGGTCAAACCCCGTGAGTATCTCTACTGAATCCATAATGAATGCTCTAATTTCTAAAGGAAGCCATAGCACTGAGTTTCATTTGGGGGCTTTCTCCACCCAATTTTTTATGTTAATTTAATTATTAATCCTAATGTTTATGTAATGTGTGTGCATGCCATATGTACATGTGAAAACGGGCACACGTGTAATCTGGCACAGGAGCAAATGAACTAGAGAAAAGCAGATTCCTTGTCCTTCTTGTCTTAACCATTTAGCCAGAGATCTGATTGTGTTGAACACTGGAAGGGGTGAGCTCTGAAGTGAGAGACTCCTCCCGTGTCTTCATCAGGATTATGCCACCCACCCCTTGCCAGCCTGGTCAAGGGAGCAGCATGGCCTGAAGGTTGAGGAATGAAGTGTTTAACCTCTAGAATCTTCCCATCCCAACCATGCTGTGAATTGACCACAATAATAAACTCACTGCGTCTTTGGCCAGGGTCCCAGCTGGAGGAGCACGCCGGCCGGATTTGGGGATTGAAAGGGATTTCCTGGTACACATTGGCCTGGTTGGTTTCCGTAAAGCTTTCTATGGTTGTGTAATATTGGCAACAACCGTAAGCTGATTTGGGGATTGGGAACAAGTCTGGCAGTAAATCCAAGTGAGTCTTCAAATTAACTCTCTCAAACCTGTCTGTGCAATGTGAAACCTCTCTGAAACTATCTCTTTGTTTAGCCCTAATGTTTAAAATATCACTAGGGGTAGTGTTTTCTCCTGTCCAACTTGGGCAAAGCTGAGTCCTTGCCTACCTTGCCATCACCCTGCCTGGTAGGAGGGCTTTTGGAGTATTAGGTCGTTATTTTGCAGAGTAGGTAGAAACCCTGAATCTCTGTCTGCTTTGGTTTACAGTCCGCCAGTGGATATGCTAGAGAGAACAGGAGAGCAGCTCTTTCCTCCTATTCCTGGCCTCCCCTAACAAGTTCTTCTCTCCAAGAAACTTCAGGAACATCTTAGAGACCACATAGCCTGTTCTGACAGGCAAGCTGTGTTCTCAGTAGTGTTTGCTCAGTAGGCTTTCGCTGGTGCCCCCCTAAACCCCCACCCAAACCCAGGATAGCCCTGGAGCTCCATCCAGGTTGGTCAGAACTGGGAAAGGAAAAGGAGGGTTGCAGTGGAGCCTAGGGGCTTCAGGAAAGGCATCTTTGATACAGGTGATAATGAATTCCTAAATGAGTTTGCGAGTGTTAACCTGATGAGACTCTCCAGGGAGAAGGTCACCCTTACCTTTGCAGCTCTAAATGTAAGACATGTGTTGCAAGAAAAATGAGAGATGTCGGTGGCAGTGCCAATATGAAGAGACTGGATATAAATATTGAGGCAGTTTAATAAGTTTAATGAAATTAAGCCTTTCAGGAGAACCAGCTCAAGGTGCATATTTTGGGGGTCAATGGTTTAACTATTTTATCAGTTACTGGTTTAAAGGGGACCCCAAACTAGAAAAAGAAGGCTAATGAAAGGTATAGCATAGTGGTTAAAAACATGAATTTCGGAATCAAACTACATAGGCAAACCTCAACTCTGCTACTGACTACATGTGTGATCTTGGACAGGTTACAGTGTCTCTTTATGCCTCATTTTTTTCACTGCAAATTGGGGATGATGATAGTACCTAACTCCCTGCATTGTTACGAGGTTTAAAGCGTCATTGCCTACAAAGGGTTCTGCATAGGAGTCTTCTTGGCACATAGTAAGTCTTCAGTGTTAGTTATTATCAAGTTGCTGGATGAAAGGAGAGGAGGAACTGATCATTTAAAGTTTTTGTAAAGTGCAGCATTAGAGTGTAGCTCTAGCACTACAGGAAAACTTACCTTTGGGCAGGGAACAGTTTTGCAAGTAAAACCAGGTAGGTCTGCATCTCCCTTCAGGGGTCACAATCACCCACTATGTTCTTTTTCTTTCTTTCTTTCTTTCTTTTTTTGGTTGTTAATTTTCTCTGCCTTTTCCATGTCTTACCAAAACCCCTGGTTTTTAGGTTTTATTTTCCTTTTATAAAAGTTAACAGGATATGTGTATACTACCTACTCATTTGATTTCAGCTAGTGGCAAAAAGGTAGGCAAGACTTGAAGTCCATTGGGTCCGGGATTTCTGGACTAAGGCTGAGAGAATAGAAGTTGGCTGACTTGGGAGAAACAAAATCATCTCATGTGAGTGGTTCACAAAAAAATAAAGCTGATTTTACATTATAGTTCACTAGAGTAGAAACCACCCCTGCAGCTGCCTTTCAAGGTAAAAACAGGTAACTCAGAAATGGCAAACTTTTGTTTGAAAAAAAAAATGGGGAGATGAGAAGGGGAGCTCCAGTGATTAGGATGGATTTCTTTATTAAAAAAAAAAAAAACATAGAAGACAGTACTTAAGATGGTTTTTTAAGACTATCACGAAGTAGGAGTCTAAATGTGGAGTATATACCCCTGGTGAGCTCTGCAGAGGAAGCAGAGAAAGAAAATCCAGCAAAGTGTTCTTGTACTGAACAGAAACACTGTGCCAACTTTGGGGACAAGCAGCCTTGTCTTTGGGACTGGAACGAGACTCGCCGTCATTCCTTGTAAGTCCTTTACCACTTGAGAAAAAGCCCTTAATCTATAATGACCAGCTCTCACATCCCAGACACCTAATGAATTTCTAAACGAGCTTCCATGTGTTAACCTGATAAGACTCTCCCAGGAGAAGGTCATCCTTACCTTCCTGGCTCTCGATGGAAGACACATGTTGTAAGAAAAAAATGGGAAACGTCAACTGCAATGCCCAAATGAAGGGAGTGAGCATAAATATTGGACAGTTTTAATGTTAGGTTTAGAAACTGTAACCCTTTCGGAAGAAGCATTTCAAGGCACATTTATTAGTTTGTGTCTACACAGCACAATTGTTCCATTAATTTGATTAATGTCAGAAACTGATCTGGATATTTCGGCACTTCTTAAGAAAACTCCTTTGTGCTCCGAATGGCCTGAATTGACTGTCACATTACCTAAATAATTACCAGATCTGTTTTACTTTGTGCCGTATAGACTCAGCCTAATAAAAACAAATGCTGTTGTGTTTTTCCCGGTCTGTCTCCTCTCCACACACAAAGTTTCCTTCTACTCAACAGCGTCTCTTCACACAAAGAAAAGATACCCAGCAAGCCATTTGACTTATTGCTGCTGCTATTTTGCATTTATATGACTCCTTTCCTTGGAAGAGATTAAGGCACCTCGTACAACTTATTAGCTAAACAGATTGACAGCCTAATTAGAAAGAGAGAAACAGATTCTGAGTGTCTTTTTGTGGCTGCTGTTCCTGCACCTCGTATAGAACACTTGGTCAGAAGGCTCTCTGAGACAGAAATGAGACGGGGGTGGTAATCGCCATTTGCAGCGTGGGGCTTCTCAGCTGCATGCGAGAGGTTGCTGCAGGAGGGAACGGCACTAAATAGGTCAGGGCAACTGACAGAGCCAAGATCATGTCTTTCCCCTGGAACTCGTGTTCTCACAGAGCATAACCAATTTTGACATCAGCTGTTGGTGTGTGTCTCCTCTTCTTACTTTTCTTTTCAGATCCTTCCACTCCAGACCAATTCCTTGCATCTCTAATGCCTCTATCCCTTTTCTCTCTCCTTTGATTCCTGGCCACCATGCCTGCTGCATGCAGCCTCCCGCCTCTTTAACCTGTCAGCTGTATTCCCACGGCATTCCTTAGTTCCTTGAGTGTTCCTCAATGGCTCAGGCACCTAAGGGAATCCTCCTTGTGGGTGGACCCCAGCGGAGCCCCCGAGGAGGTGGTGGTGGCCACCATGGGCTACCAGATGCCTGCATGAAGGCTGAAGCTGGCCCAGGATGAGGAAGATTCTCTGGAGGAAGTTCTGCCAGGGAGTAAGGACACCATGGCTTGATGATACACGTGTCTGAAACATCTCCCACCTGGGAAACGTTAGCTTCTGCCTTGGGACCTGGCTTGGAAGAGGTGGCAGGGTTTTTTGTAATAGAGTCAGCCATTGTGGATACACAGGCACCGGGGGTGTACTGCGTTTTGGGTCCGGCACTCAAGTGTTTGTTTCACCACGTAAGTGTGTCTTTTCTCCTTTCTGTGGGCATGTAAGTTTGAAAAGGAAATCCCCATTTCCTAGCTAATCGCTGGTGGGAAATCATTTCTGGATCTAGCTGCACTGCCAGTTTAACCATTAAGATGAGCAAATCCGTTCTTAAAAATAGCTTTGACTGATTTCACTTAATGATGCCAACAGCAAAAGGAAATTAGCATGTCATGGAAACCTAATCTATGCTCCTGCGCTGCTATGGGAGCGCGGTCATTTCTTCTCATGCCCAGGCTGCGAGACCTCAGGACTCAGCTGACCTTTCCCTGGCCTGTCTCTTCTGGCAGATTTAGTGATTGTGTCTCCTAACTTTCTTGTGAAAAATTGCATGAGAGAGAGATATTCTCCTTTAGTTTTCACGAGGAAAGCTTTTTGTTAGCTATTTTGACAATCAGCTTCAGCTAACACGGTCCCTCCTATTCGGAGGCTTGAACAGGCGCATTTCCCCCACATTATTCAGAAGGCGTTTCTGTGTTGTAACCCAGGGCACCGCCTCCAGCCCTGGGATCTCCTCGACATTCTTCAATAAGGTAAACAGGGTCACACATCATCAAACATATTTCACAGACAGAAAAGCCAAAGCACAGACAAGTTAAATAATTTAAGTCAAACCAAAAAATCAGGACTGGGGCTCGAGCTGGAGGGGCTAGAGCTTGAGATTCCCTGTTTTCTTAGAACGAATTCTCTTGGGCTGTCATCTTTGTGAGTTGAAAACACAATAAGCAGAGGCCACAGGACTTTACAGGGAATGAAACTTAATCGCAACAAAAACTGGCAGTCTCCTTGCATTGGTGTTTTGAAAGTAGCCCCAGGTCCTTGCTGTTGGTAGTTATTGCTGCCAGTGTCAGGGGGGAGCAGAGGGAACTGATGTCAAGGCCCAGCATCCTGCCAGGCTCAGGGGGTTTTTGTAGGCCTTGGTATCACGGTGTCCTCCAACAGGGACAAACTCTTCTTTGGGGCTGGAACCAGATTACAAGTCATGCCAAGTAAGTGTCACTAGAAACCGTGAAGCCATTTTGAAAAAGTGTTTTTTATAAACAGCCAACTCATTTGGGGACTATCCCCTGAGGCGTCAGGCCACCCTTCTCAACACTGAGCTCTGTGGGGGCCTCCCCCGCCTCTTGCTGCCTTGGTCCACGTTCTCTAGGGACACCATTTCTCACAGACAGAACATCCCGTAAACCAAGTCAGTTTGAGCTATGTGTGAGCACTGTGGTTCTGACTAGAATCTTATCAGCAGCGAAAATAAGACACCAGAGAATCAGATGCATTGTGACTCCAAACAAATGATCTGTTTCTCTCTTTTGCATTTTTATTTAAAATATCAGGGAAGGTGAAGCAAGTTCAACTTCTCCAATTTGAAAACCATTTATGAATTATGCTTCCTTATATGCAGAGAGACCTAGATTGACTTTGGATGTTTAGTCATTCGATTTCATCATCTGTGTCTGGAATCCGTAATGGGCAAGGGAATCAAATGTAATTAAATGAGCAAATAATCTTCAATAGTCGATATTTCTACATTGTTTTATATGCTGTGCTCTGGACTTTTTATCTAGGGTTTATCTCTAATAGGTTTCCCAGAAGGACAGGGAAGGTTTTTGTTAAGGTTTTTGTGTCTGTGTGAATAGCAACTATCAGTTGATCTGGGGCTCTGGGACCAAGCTAATTATAAAGCCAGGTAAGTCTCAGAGATGTGACTGTAAGGGAGAGGAGACACGGGTTGAATAATATGCACAGCATTGCATGCAAATTGTATTTTTAAGAACAATCCAGCCTGCTGGAGACAATGCACTTGACCCTAACGGGGTTTTCTCTCCCAGTGAGAGGCAATGTCAGCTACCAACATTCTTGTTTGGTCTAGTTGCTTCTAGAATGAATAATGCTTACCTAGCCCTCTAAGAGAAAAGAACTGAATTATTAGGGAATATCTAATTCCCTCTGATATGGTTAGAATTCTTTCCTAAGGATAGAACCAGCCTCCTGCCACTGAGGAGTAAATTCAGAGAAAAGAGAAAGGGCCACAGTCAGACCAGCAAGTGTCCTGTGCCTGCAGCTGTCCCAGCACTCTTGTCTCTGGCTGCTGTCCCATGTAGGGAGCAGAGGCCTGCAAAGCTCCCAGTCACCTGCTGATGAACCCCCAGGGCTCTGGGCCTTAGCCAAGCCCAACCAGGATATCAACTCAAAGGTGGTGTCAGGGAATATCAGGAGAATATAGAGGCCGAAGGGATCCCTGGCAAGTCAGTTCTCGTAGCGGTGGGACTGAGTGTTGTTAGCCCAGGAAGACTGAGCCCATCCCCACCCCTCCTGTCATGCTCCTTCCTGAGGGTTACTGTAAGGCTCTGAAGGGCTGTGTGAATTATGGAGGTGCTGCAAACAAGCTCATCTTTGGGACTGGCACTCTGCTTTCTGTCAAGCCAAGTACGTGAGTAGAGGGTGTTTATGTCAAGCCAAGTATGTGCATAGCAGGACGCAATAGTCACTGTATGGGGAAAAGGAGGAATGAAGGCTGATTTAACTCCCCCATGGTCACCCCTTCTTGACCCTACAAGGCAGGGTGCCCATTCTCCTGGATGGCACACCGCAGCCAGAGAAAGGGAGATGGTGCTAATAACGTTAAACTACACCATGGGAAATAAAAAATAGGCTAGGAAACTATTCTCATCTGAATGCCACAGGTTTTCTGCTCTGGGAATCTTATTTCCTCATCATTGATCAGTTCTGGTCATACCTTTACCTGTGCAGACACCACCTCTTTTAGCCTGTCTACAGAACACTGCACCTGGTCCAAGCACTTTCTTCTACTGTCCATGTCTTCTTTACTCTTCCAAAAGAGACTGCAGAGCTATACTTGGGGAAATCGTTAAGAGTCAGGCAGAACCGGTGCAAGGGGAGGGCAACGAAGAGGCTCAGAATACGTTATGTCAGTGTTACAAAACCGTGAGCCTTGTAACACTCCGTATACTTCCTGCATTTGCTTCCCCTTTCTCATTCCCTAAAATGTGTCCTTTGGGCATCTTCTGCACCCCAAGAGCTCCCAAGCTGAGAAGAGAGAAAATGTTTTGAACTCTTTCTCTTCAAATCTGAAGAATCAACTATTCACAGTCAAGTTGAGGCGATCAAGTCTCCTTCTCTGTCACTCACGCTCCATTTGTACCCAAGACCATATCACCGTCTGGGATGCCCACCCCATCACTCTCCTTTCATACTTAGTGTAGATTAGAGCCCAGCCAATGCTCATCCTTGTGATAAAAGTACTCTTGTGTGCTAGCATCCTTGCCTGCAGGATACAACCTTTCTTATAACAGAAAATGTTTGCTTCTTCCATTTTTTTTCAGACATTATTTCCTTAGGGTTGTGGGAGATGGTGTGTCATCACTCCCTGCCCTTTTCTGTTCCAAACATCATGAGTCCATGGTAGAACTTCTATAGGAAAAGATAGGGCTGTTTGTCTCTGTCATTCTTCCCTTGTGAAATATTTTCTTAGACCACATTGTCGCTATTACAAAGTGAGAAAGCTTTGAAATAACATCACCGGGGAAGAAGGGACAGGACCGTGGGGTTTGGGGGAGTGTGGATGTGCATTCAGGTGGCAATAGGGCTGAAAAACATCCCTGAGGATCTAAGAATGCACCATCCCTTCAGACCTGTGAGCGAGCCCACACAGGAGAGCAAGAGTTGTTCACAAGTTATTTGATTGTTTTGATGGATTTAAGCCTAGAAATGCAAAAAGGTTGTTTGTTTGTTTTTTCAAACATGTAACTCTGGGCTTTTAAAAAAAATGGTTTGCATTATTTAGCAGAATCTGTTTTTCTCTTCATATCATAAAAGGCCAATTTCCAGAGACACAGGAAAAAAAAATCCAAGTCCAATCTCCCTCACCCTCGTGCCATGTGTTTAGTGAGACTTTACTTGGGGTTTCAGTAAAGGCAGGAAATGCTGTGGGAATAACAATAACAGATACTTCTTTGGAACTGGAACCCAGCTGGTGGTTAGGCCCGGTAAGTGTCCATGATCCATTTATAGTTGACCAAACCAGTAAATTCTATGAAGTTAGTAGGGACTTTAATATGCAAACAAATTACCTTTTGAAAATTGACTTTTGCAAATGCATGAAACATTCTAGATGGTTGAGAAAGAATAGAGCGATCATGATAAATGGATGCAAAGTGAGGCCATCCCAATGTGCCTTTTGTATGGAAGCTCAGCTTTTCTTCTTCCAGAGAGACATCAGGGCCCTGAGTTATTTACAGCCACAGTATCCCTTAAACTATATTCTGTATGATTTGTGTGTTTACTGTGATTTTGCCCACAGAACTTGTCTTCAGTTCTGTTAAAAATGAGAATCTATCTCATTTTAAATGCTGCTAATATGTATAAGTCTCCTTCTTTGTCTCTCATGCCTGCATAGTGTTTATTCTAAAATATCTAATAGAAAACCCGAACATTATCCCATTTTGACAAATGTCCACCTCTAGTCCCATACATGTCAAATTTCGCTAAAATCTCAGATTTACTATTCAAATGCAAAGGAGGAGAAAACAATTTAGTGATGAATTAACAACCCCAGATGGCTTTATAAACACCTGAAAGAAAGTTCAGTGTGAAATGAAATGGCAGCATGATGACAAGGTTTTTGTTTAATGACCGGTTCCTCGTGGGGATTAAAAACTTTTTAAACATATTTCATTGGAAGGGAGGGAAATATGGAATTCGGGGTTCCTGAGAGTGTACCTCAGGCTTCAGTTCCTCCACAGTGACATTTTGGGGACAACCGGGTCCACCCAAAGGTCTGTCAAAAAATAATAGTAAGAGGATGGTGAGTCGAGTTGACTGATTGGCTTATTAAACCCTGTAGTGGATTATAAGGGATACCAAAGAATGACCAAGGATCCACAAAACAGAATTGTCCATTTTTTAATAGTTTAGCAGTGGGAAATGCTCAGAGACAAGAAAATAAGTGGAATGACCCCATAAGTTCTCTTTAGTTCTAATAAACATGACTGCAATCACGAGCATTTGGGGAAACAAGTCGGCAGTGTGGAGGAGTGTGTGGGGCTTCGTCATCTAGGACAAAGGTAGGAAAAGTTTGCATCTCTGGTGGTGAGATCCCACATCTGTGGACTGTGGAAGGAGAACATATCCCTTTGGGCCAAAATGAATGCGCTCACTCCCCCAGGTAGGGCAGGGCTATGAAAATTCAGCAAATGTGTGCGTGGCCTAAGGGGAGATGAAAACCCTCTTGAGGGTTTGGAGCTCGGCAACTCTAGAACTGAGGGTGAGTGAGGGCTCCATGTGCAGTTGTGTCTCAGGTGGAAATTCAGATGCGTGTCTGACATGGGTCCTTCCTTTCCCCTTCTTTCTTCTTATTCTGAAGAGTGAATTTCTAGTTTGGTGCTGTCTGCCCAACCATTTTTTTGCCTGTAGTAACAGGATTGTGTTTGATATCAAAGGAGTTTGTTAAATTGTTGCTTTTATAATTCACTTTCGGTGTCAAATGAGGTCATCCAATTTCCTTTCTGCGCATTTGCAATAAGCAGCATAAAAATCAAACAAAAACAACCAGGAGACTCGGAGAAAGATGGCTGAGCAGATAACGAGACCTGTTTATTATAGTGGAGGAGGCAGTGTGGAAAATTTGTTAAGTCCCGTGAAGGTGAAATATCTATCATGGGATGCGTGGCTTTCCCGAAAAGGGTCCTCAGAGTTTTTGTTATGGTCCCCGTCACAGTGTGCACAAAATACTTACAGAATCACCTTTGGAAAAGGGACTCAACTTCAAGTTCTCCCCAGTAAGTGCCACTCATGTGAACTTGTGCCGTTGCCATCCATTGAATGGTTTTGGTGTTGGGAGGGAAAAGTTTCTTAGACTCCAGGACAGTGGGGTAGCCTCTAGGTCCTCAGCCCTTCCATAGCTTGGCCAAATACCAGTTCTTCCTCTGTAGAGCTGACAGAATTGCTAGCAGCCTTCTGCTATTTCAGTATCAATTATCTTTCCCTCTGTTTATATATTATGAAAAGCAAAAAATCGTGACACTTTGTCCAGAGTCCATTTTCAAGCCCTGTCTGCCTCCACCCCCACCCTCCCACCCGGCTTGGTCCCACACACTTAGCTTAGACACACATGGTGTTAAAACCAGTGTTAAAACCAGTGTGAGTTCTGGCTCCAATCAAACCGGTTTTTGTAACAAACCCAGTCTTCCACGCTTCATAACAGACCTGCTTTTCTCTGGCCTCTGCTAAGATTCCGGGCTCTGATGTGCCACGCCTTCTCATTTCCCTTGTTTCAGGGATGGGCAGGAGATAACTTTTTTAAGAACTACTTTAATGCCAACAAATATGGTACATTGGCCAAGAGCAACATCTGGTGTTGATCCTTCTCACTCTACGCCATTTTCCAAATCCTTTTCTTCATTTAGGAAGTAGAGCCACTCCTTTTTATTTCCAGCACAACAAAGAGTTGACGATGAGACCAGGCCAGAGATGGGGGTTTCCTTTGGAATATTTTTCACAGGCTAACAATAAGTTAGAAGTTTCCAGGCAACTCAGAAACATTCTTGGACCATAATTCCGTGTGTTGTGCTTGTTATCTCAAAGGAGTTGCAATGCTCTTATCAGCAGACAGTGAAAGCCAGAGGCATCTGAATTGTACCACACTTTGTAGAGGATCATGGAGGAGACAAAGATGTGCTCAGGGCAAATGTGGGAGAGATTTCTAGATGATTCTACCAGGAGAGGAGATTATCAAGAGGAAACATGCAAGGAAACACTAGGGCCAGGCATTCAGAGTTTTTGTTATGGAGGCAGTTACTGTGGGGACACAGGAGGCAGGCAGCTCATCTTTGGAAAGGGCACACACCTTTCTGTGACTGCAAGTAAGTGTACCTGCCCATCGCTAATTGTCATCAGCCATCGCTTTGTCCCTTAAATGATTTTTCAGTGTATCTGGGAATGCTCTGGCCTCTAAGAAAAGTCTGTTGGGAGCTGGAAGGTTAATGTGAGCAGGAAGATGAACAGGTTACTCTGGCATAATCCAAGCCAACTGGACAACCATGGGCAAGCACAGGTACCTCCCCCAGCCACAGCCCCTCCAGCTTGCTGTGACCACACATCCTAGCCCAGTTCCTTCTTCTGATCTCAGCAGACCAAAACCCCAGAATAGAAAACCTGGGGCCTCTTATCCTTGAGTCATAGGAAGATTTGTCTGAGATCTAAGACACTGTGGATTTTTATTTAATGATGTGTTTGTTTTAATTCATCTAAGTAATACATTAAAATTTTTCATTGGAAAAGCAATTCAAATTATAAAGCCAACATTCACCTTAACCTCCTTCCTTCAATATCAGTTTCCTCCCCAGAGGTGATCATTGGGACTGGTTAGCTATGTTGTGATGAGTTTCATGTTGACATGAAATCTCTTTGTAGAGAGAATCTTGAGCCATCAAGAACTCAGATACAGTTTGCAGGATTTCAATTAGATATAAGGAACTGTTGCTTCAGTGCAAGGGCTGCGTTTTGGTCAGGGAAATCCTTGCCTAATGACAGGCAGATGGACTAGATGTCCTCTGAAACCCAGCCAGGTCACTGTGGGACTCAGAGGTGTGCTCCACTCCAGGGCAAGCCTCTGAAACAGCCTCCTCTTTGGCTTTTCATCCAGTTCTTGCTGCAGTTTGTGCTTTTGTCAGCACTGCTCCTGTGAGTAGCTTGATTTTCTCAGCATCTACAAGGTTTTTGCAAAGAAAGGGAAGTCTGTGTGTTCTCTGGGGTTGGGAGTTACCAACTCAATTTCGGGAAGGGCACCAAACTCTCGGTCACACCAAGTAAGTTCTTCTTTCTGGCTAATTATTCTTCCCAAGAAGCCTGTCTTCCATCTCGCAGAAGCTGTCAAAACACAGGTGGTGTTTTCTTTGCTTGGTTTGTGTTGGGTGGTTCGTGATACCAGTTGGAAAACAAGGTTATTAATGCACCTATTCCCTGGGGCATCATACTTGACTTTTAATATCCACGTAGTCTCTCCCTGAGAAAATATGCGCTCTTCTATGAGGAGGAATGTCCAGGGAAAGTAGGCAGGAATTAGATGAAAATAGACAAAGGCCTGCAGGAATAACAAACAAAATGGGATCCCAGGAGATGGAGCCGTAGCCACTTTGAGTGAATTTCCCAGGAGGTGCTTCTGCCAAGGCCCATTCTTTCAAGGAAAATTATGGCAAATGGAATAGGACTGGGAAGTTGCTAGTTATTAGTATTCATTGCACGTTCTAACCTAATTACAAGGAGATTGTTTTGGCCATCGCAGTCATTTCAGGTTTTGTTTTCCTGCTTGCCTCCTCCACCTCCACCTGCCTTCCTAGAGGCCCCAGTCAAGGTTATTGCAATAGCACTGAACACTGTGTAACACCAATACAGGGAAGTTCACCTTTGGGGACGGGACCACGCTCACTGTGAAGCCAAGTAAGTCACGCTCTTCTTTGGCTGGGCCTTTAGGGGCAATCAATCAAATCATTAGTTTGAAAAATACTTTAATCCTGTGCATCTGCTTGGGCTTTTTATTAATGTTCTTTCCCCAGGCCAAAGAGAGTTGGTTCTTTTCTCTGCTTTAAAATGAGATGTGTGTGCTCACACACTTGTGCGTGTGCTCGCTCCTGCTCTTGCTCATGGTGAGGGGCTCTCTGGAGCATATTTTTCAAGGAAATAGAGAGACAAGTTGTAACTGAGCCAAAGAGAATGTCAGGAAGACCCTCCAGAGGGGACTCTGTACCCAATATCCTCGTTAGGCTTCCCTCCAGGCTACCTGCCCGGATGGGATACACTTTGGTTCTGTCTGATGGTATAGCGCAGGAAATTCCTCAGCTTCTCTCTGTAATCAATTCCAAAATTTAACAACCCCTCTTCCAGAAAGTACTTTCTTATGTATAGCTTTGACGTCCCACCCTGACTTCTGCTGCAATTTAAATCTCTGAAAAGAACCACTAGGACTTTGGAATCTAGCTTAAGAACAAAATTTCTGCCCTGGAATGAGACTCAGGGTCTAGTACCCCTGTAGCACCCAGGAGATGACCTGTGCCCCCTCTGGCTGTTTGAGCCCAAATGATTACAGATTAGGCTTTGGGGACAGGGAACTTGAAATTCAAGTCCTGGCTCCACCACTTTTAGCTGTGTGATGTTGGGCAAATTACTTAACCTCTCTGGACCCTCAACCTCCCCATCCATAAAATGATTAAAAAAAAAAACCTACCTACTTTGTTCAGTTATTATAAGGAGCCAATGAAATAATATAGCTAAAGTATTTAGCATACTGGCCAAAACATTGAAAGAACTCATTAAACCCTAGCTATTAATAATAATGATAAACATCATCTCCCACACAGAGTGGAGCTTTTTTCTGTCTCGCCCCTCAGGCTCTTCTGTCAAGGCTCTGTCATGCATCAGGAGAAGAGCTGGCGTCGGGGGGAGGGTGGAGAATGTCAGGCTGTTCTATGAAATTCTTCACCTGGGATTTGAAAGTGTCTAAGTGAAATAGAAAGAATCCTGGCTAATTTAAATACAAAATCATCCAAGTGTCAGAGGGAGGAGGGAGGTGTCTGCGTGGCTGGAGCTCCTGAGGCTACACACACACCTTTGGAGCTGGACACAGCTCAGGGCGCTGCGGGAGGAGAGCATGTGCGACCCCTCCCCGGAGGACCCCAGCCTGACTCCCCCAAAGCGCCCTTCCGCTGATGGCTCCCCCGTGGAGGGGCAGGGACAGAGAGGGGATGGACGCTTCACAGGGAAGGGCAACTTGTCCGGAAATTGTCCTTCTACTCTCCTCGGTAGTGACGGTGCCCAAAATAGCCCCTAAAGGAAACTCTCGGGCCCAGCGACAGAGGGTGTGTGGAGTCTATGGAGGCGCATGGGGCAGTTGCTGTTGAAGGAAAGAAGTGGAGAACGAGGTGGGAATTGAGTCCCAGGTCTGAATCTGGGAAAAGACGCATTTACCACGAGCTGCAGGGCCGTGTTCTCAGCGCCGCCAAGACTCAGACTGCAGGACAGGCTAATACTGCAGGAAGAAGGGAGTTAGGTTAGTGGTAAAAACCTTCCTAATAGGTTTTTGAACAGTGAAAATGAGCTGTCAGGAGTAGTTGCCAGAGCACTTTCTCTAGAGGGTTTTTGAAAGGAGATAGACACCCTCCTATCAGAGGTGATTGAAGTGCAGCCTGCCTGGAGGCAGGAGGAGAAAGAGAGCACCTCTAAGCCTCTTGCCAGCCCCCGGAGCCTCTCTCTGTGAAAATCTCCGGCTCATTAATGCAGAGCTGCCTCCTTCGGGAAAAGGGGGTTCCTGGGTTAAGTTTTGGAACCTTTGCTTGGTGTGTCCCAAACTCCCTTTGTTCTCAGGACTGGGCAGGACAAACAGGCTGGCTTTTTCATCCTAAAGCCAAAGACACAGGTTCTGGGTCCTGGGTCGTCTGTCACGTAGAGATGGGTAGGGTTTGGGAGCCAGGGGGAGCTCTTGGGGGTTTTTGCAAAGCCCAGCATTACTGTGGGAATAACTATGGCCAGAATTTGATCTTCGGTCCTGGGACCAGATTGTCAGTGCAGCCCTGTAAGTACAGTCAGGTGGGAGAGCAAATGGGCCCAGTGCTCAGCGTGGGAGTGACCGAGAGGGCCTGAGTCCCAGGTCCGCTCTGACCTCAGGAGCGGAGTTGAAAAGGGAGATAGAAAGGGAGTGATGGACACAAGTGAAGGACAGTGAGAAGTGTCCTTGCTCACTAGGGAGGAAAACACTGGTCTGAGTGAATAAGCCGGAGGAAATTCACTGGAGGTTTCCTCCTCAGGAGGGCTTGGGCGGAGGGAGCTGAGGTGGCAGGTTTTTGATGCTGATATAATCACTGTGTGCAAGGACAAGGCTTCTCCTTTATCTTTGGGAAGGGGACAAAGCTGCTTGTCAAGCCAAGTAAGTGGTCTATAATTTGAATTGTGCACTGAATACAATTATTTCCATGAGAAATTCCTGTTCTCTTTTCCACCGGGAACTCCCTGGGTCAGAAGGATATGAGACGGGCTGAGCAGACCTAGGCCCAGTACCTCGTCATCTTCCTCATCCTTAAAGGAGCCCTCAGATGAGTGGAGGGGTAGAAACCCACAGGAGCCATCCAAAGCCCAGCCTTAGGCTCTGTCCTCTCTTTCTCTCTCTCAAACTTCCAATAAGTAAAACCAGCAGATGGCAAGTCTTCCTCGGGATGGCAGGAGGTGGCGATAGAATCACCCCATTTCACAGACTTAGAAACAGAGGCCTGTGGAGGCCATTGACTAATGTCACTCCAGCAGGAACTCAGGGACCCGGAGAGTGTCTCCTGCAGTGCCCAGGGCTAAGTTTGGCATTAGGGAAACTCCTCAACATGGTAGGTTTTCACCATACAAGGTCTCTAGCTGGGTCGGTTTTCTGAACCCTGAGGTGCCACTCTGCCCAGGAAGCCAGCTCTTGGCTCACATCATCCTTGGCGTCATGAAAGGAGAAAAATTAGAAGAGAAAGGGGGGAAGGCTTATATCTCATATCATGCAGTTACCTCATTTTGTAGCAAGATTGTTTCCCCCTGAGCAGTTTGTCTTCATTTAGCAGCTGTCTTCTCTGGGGAAGCCATTTTGTAGAGGTGTTTGTCACAGTGTGACAAGTGACAACTGGGGGAGATTGAATTTTGGAGCAGGGACCCAGGTTGTGGTCACCCCAGGTAAGCCTCCTTCCCTGGACCCTCACCCACCCTTCATTTCAAACCCGTGTGCCAAGGATTGCTAGCTGAGACCATGAGAAATACATTTGAAAGGAAGCCATTTCCCTGAACAGCAATACCCAGAGCCATTAAGCAAAAATGAGAGATCAGTTTGATGTTAAATAGAAACATTTTTGGATAAATAGGAATTCTCATTATTCTCTATCAGTCCCCTGTGTAAGTACCTTATTCCCCTTATAAGGAAAAAAGTTACAATAAGAAGTATAGCCATGATTCATGCTGTGGTGTGGGAGAGATCTGCTGTGGATTTGGGGGGGAGGATTAGAAATGTGTGCAGCAAGATTGGATGTGTTTTTGACAGGATATGTAACACAGTGTGAATTATAACCAGGGAGGAAAGCTTATCTTCGGACGGGGAACTGAGTTATCTGTGAAGCCCAGTAAGTATAAAAGTGTATCCCTGGATTAAGCAATGTCTGTGGATTAAGGGTTGATTTAGACCCAATTGTACACCATATGAAGAATGTTTTAAAGGGTGAATGAGCGTCAAATAGAAGGAGGAAAAAAGTCTCCCTGGCAAGAATCTGGCATTTCAGTGCAAAATGGTCCATGCAAGGGATGTTTTCTGGGATTTGTTCCCAGAAAACATGAGGTGGGATCATGTTTGTGACTGATGACTTGGGGTACTGGTAAGAATCTGTAGCCCTGGATTTGTGCATAATCATTGACAAGGTTTCTCATTCCTTAACAAGCCCTCCAAGGCACTATTCTCCTTTGCTAACATTATGTCAATTTCTAGAAGGAATCTTGTAAATAATGATCATGGACCAAAGTAACTGTGTTCAGTCTCTCTCAAAGCCTGAAAAATCACCTTCTTTTTTTTTTTAAGTTTCTTCATGAGTACCATGGGATACTTTCTGTTTCTGAGACTTAGGCCCAAAATTCATACTACAAAGCCCCATGGAGCAAAGAGGAGCTTTAAAATCATCTTTTTGCCTGCCTCCATTTATAAGGGAAAACAAGGCCCAGGGAATACATTGGTCGTGGCCCCACGGCCTGGCTGTGACTGAGCCAGGATCAGAACTGAAGTCCCCAGTTTGCTGAATTTGTCTCTGTCATTCATTCTCCAGGAAGTTTGAGGGGCCCTTAGGACTCCTCTGACAAATGGGCTTGTGTACCTACTCTATGCCAGACTCGGGGTTCAGACCAGGGGCCCCTGGAGGAACAAACTCAGTGTGATATTGGCCCGGAGAACTTACATTCTAGAGGTGGACCCCATTTGTTCCTGGGCCTGATCCCTCTTGGCTGTGACCTTTTTATACCATCCTTACTACCTTAGAAAATATTAAAATTGATTTTTGATTGCAGTTTTAAAGTCCCTTAGCAGCTAAATCAACATAGATGCTACTTTAGTCATGAAAAAGGAAATGGCTCAAAAGTGAAGTGGAAAACTAGCCATCTCCCTGATGATTATTTGATCGTTATAAAATGATTTTGTCAATATCAAGCTAGTGGCCACATTAAATGGATGACACCAGCTCTGTGCCTCATTTACATTCTGCAGACTCAATCTGAGAAAGAGTCAAGGATAAGGGAAATTTCCTGGTGGCGTAACCCAATGATGTTAAGAGTGGAGTAGAAATATCCCTTGTCTGGACTTTGTGATTCTTCTTGGATAGAAAGACTAAACTCTGGGTTGGCATCTAAAATCAGAGAGCATTTACTATACATGTCTACTGAAAGCATACATTTGGGGTTTAGAACTCTAGAGTAGAAAGTGAAAAGCAAACATTCCTTAGGAGAAGTGACATTGTAAAGACAAATATTGATTTCATATTTATAGGCAGTTTGGTTACTCCAGATCAAACCCTAACTGACAATGGAACAGTCCTATTTCATAAAGTCATTGCCAGCTCCATCCTCTGTGCTCTGCCATCCTGGCCTGTTTGATCTGGTTTTTGCTATTGGGCATATCACAGTGTTTCTTCTGGATCAGACTGGAAACTGACCTTTGGATCCGGGACCCAGCTGACTGTTGTACCTGGTAGGCCACCACAGTTAAATGCTATTTGCACTAATTTATTCATCTAAAAATGTCTACTGTACATGTATGTAACTCAATGGCCCGGGGTTGAAGGTAGGGGAGAGATTCCACAATGAACACTTAAAAGTAAAAAGAGACTTCCAAAGACCAAAGAGAAAGAGAAGCTTGTTTGCTAAGTTTGGGATAAGAGTTGATGAAAAAGAGTAGAGAAGCAGCTAGCCTAACCTAGAAGAATTGCTGGATATTAGGAACCACTACAGGGAACCTCTGTTTCTCATAATATTTTTATTAGAACCAGACAAAATGCTCTAAGATACTTTTACCAGGAACTATATTAAATCAGGCCTAGTTGGCCAGCTACTTTTCTAGCCTTTTCTAGTTTATTTCTACATAAGTTGTTAAAACACAAAGGTGCCTATCTAGGATATTGAAATGAAGCTCTATTTCTATAGCTCTCTGGTGCCCTTCCAGCAAGACATTCCTGTAACACACTGCTTATCATTTCTACAAGTAAGAACAAGTAAGCCCCTTGCCCTCCAAACTGCATAAGTATTATAATTACTTGGCTTAGACTGAAGTCACCTCTATTTTATTTCTCATAACTGTGTTCATTTGTTGAAATTTGTTTAAATCCAAGCTGTGTGGGCGTCTAACTGTTGGCACTGAGGCTTCCTTTCTCTTGAAATTGTCAGCAAAATATTTTGCCCATAAATAATGTTTCATCTAGACTTGCAAATGACAGCCAACACTGTGGCCTCTCTTTTTTTTTTTTTTTTCCTCTTTCACTTTGCTAAAGGAAATATGCAAGCAGAAAGCAAAGAAAAACCAAAATGTACAGTTTCATTGTGGGGCTGGAAGGAGGGTATCTATGTGGGTTAAAGTACATTTGGTTATATAATGTAGGTACTTTGACAGTATGTAGAGATCTTGTTAGCACATACACGCAGAATAGAGCTAACTCGTTATTGTGGTTCAGAATGTCATTAAGAGAAGCTCAGGTCTTGATGTCAAGTACAGCACAGATCCAAGCACAGACCCTGGAAGAGACGCTTCTAGATAGCCCAGGAACTAAAAGTAGAATAAGGATTTTTCTCACAGTCAAGTCCACCTGAGGAGAATTTTCATTTATAATTAAAACAAGGAAAAGGTAAAGAGCTTTACTTGCATTGTATTTCAAATATTGTGTATATGGAGCACAGAAGACACACGAATGAACCCAAGCAGAAAACGAAAGAAAAGAAATCGATAAAACCACTGAAGAAAATCAGTTGCCCTTATCTTGCCTGTCTCTGATAATGAATGTGCTTTCTTGGCTCATTCCTCACTTTGGTTCTTGAATTTTCTAAGGAAATAGCAAAGAACTAGTGGAGTTCGGTTAAGCATCTCTAGAAAACACACCTCCCCCTTTTAGGAAGTCACAGGAGACTTTTTGTAATGATCATCAACATGGTGTACAATTATAACAGACTTTACTTTGGATCTGGAACCAAACTCAGTGTAAAGCCAAGTAAGTTATAGTTGTCTACAAGAAAAATGTATTAGCCTAAACTCCTCTTAACAGTTTATATGTGTTTTGAGATTTTTTATTTTTTGCATTTTGGGTTCCTATGCATAATATTTCTTCATTCCTTGTTCATATGTCTCTTAAATATAAGCTATAGTAAATAAATCCCATGATTCAGGAAATATTTCTTGGGATGGTACCCTATATAAGAAAAATTCCCAAATTCAAATATTGCTACTTTCTCTAGTTGGTAAGAGAACACTGGGATATAATTTAAAGTATTTATGAATGTCCAGGATTTCAGAGAGGAGATATGACAAATTGAAAGTATATGTATTTTTAAAAGGTGAAAAGAATTAGGTAGTTTTGACAGTAATCTAATTGTTATCATTTATTGAACACTAACTATGTATGAAGTTCTGTGTAAATGCCTCTCATGCTTTAGTTCATTTAACCTTCCCAACAACCTTCTAAGATAGAAATTATCATCCCTGCGTTCTTAGGTGAGGAAGCAATGTGAAAAGTGAAGTAAAGGGGCTAAAATAGTTGCCCAGGGGCTGATAGCACAGAGGGGTCCAGCTGAGACAGACCTGCTTGTCCCCACGCTCTAGACCACAGTCTTGCTGAGCTTTGTGTAGGAAGATGTAGCATTGTGGGTATGATAACTACAAGCTCATCTTTGGAGCAGGAACCATACTCACCGTAAGACCAAGTAAGTAAGAAGGGAAAAATCAGAATAATTTTCAAACAAAGTGGTGGGTACAAGCAATTTCACCTGGGAAGTGCAATAGTCAGTAAGTAAATTCCACGTAGCTGTTCCAGTCTGTATGAGGCCATAACCTTCCCTCTCACTTGTCTCCCAGGCCTCCCCTTCTACCCCCAGCACAGCTCACCATCTCATGCACACCTTCACAACAATAGATTTGTGAAAGCACAGGTTTCATGGTCTGAAAAAACCAAGCTAGCAGACTGAAATTATCTCAGTTCCCTAAAAAAAGTGAAAGAGGGCATCACTGGACTCTATTAAGATGAGCTATAACTCTCCAAATATTTGAAGAACAACCATTCAACAAGAGAAGGGGTTAGTACAGAAGGCCATCTCAGAACAGGTGGGAGAGTTGGGGACGTGTCAGCCTCCTGTAGAAACTTTCTGACCAGGAGGACAGTCCCGCAGCGGCACGGCAGCTTCTCTCTTCTTCCTTGGAGATCTTCACGGTGGTTCTTAAGGCTCCTCATCGAATGCTATAGAAGGGACTTCTATGCCATTTTAAATCTGGACTGAATCATCTCTGGGCTCCCTTTCAACTCTCCATGTTAAGATCCTATGACTCAAACCTCGAGAATGAAAAGGTGAGCTCAGACCTGTTTCTTCCTTTGTTATTATATTGATAGCCAAGAAATAGGTCATCAAATTATTCATGAACTAAATCCTATTTGGGATTTTTATGCCTAGACGATGGTAAGGAATGATTTCCTAATGCAATAAATGCCAAAATAAAGGAGGAGATCAGGAAGTAAAAAAGAAAGAGGAGAGAAAGATGATGCTTGGAGGAAGAACCAGAGGTCAAATGAGGGAAATGGAGTGACTCTGTAGAGGACAGATCTAGTCTATCAAAGTTTTCACGAGTTCGGCTTTGGAAAGGGGGCCAAACATACTGTCAATCCAAGTAAGAGAGCGGCCTTTTATTCTGGGAAATAGGACCAGGACGCAAAGTTCCTTCCAATTTAAACACTCTCAAAAGGACGAGTAATTGCTTTCTGATGGGAGGGGCCTCTGAGGTGGGGAAACTATTGTTACCACAGACCATTTGTCCCCAGAGATAGCCTCTGGGGGCCGCCTCTGATAGCTTAGCCTCCCCGCCACACCAGACAGGACTGAGAGTCTCTTTAAGAGGATGGAGATAAATTTTCAAGCCAGTCCTCCAAGGCAGAGGAGAGAGGATGGGAGCTAGGACCGGGTTCATGTAAAGGGGGCGGACACTGTGTCTATAGTGGCGCAGGAGCAGGGAGGCTTTCCTTTGGAAAAGGAACTCAGCTAACTGTATGGCCTGGTAAGTGGGTAAATTTCTACTCCAGGAAAACATTATTATGAAGAAACTGAAAAGGGAGGTGAATGAATTCCTTTTTGCCTTATTACTAAGAGAATTTTTGTGCTGGCCCTCCCAGAGGATCCTCTTTCCTAGCTAGAGTGGGTGATGAAGAGGAAGGTCAAGATGGCCTCAGATCCCTTTTAGGGAGTTGAGAGTTCCAGAGAAGTTCATCCTCACCAAAGGCAAAGGAGAAGGGCAGCCCCACTAGAGCATATGAGGTACCCCAAAACACCTGCTCCAGTCCATACCCAGCTCTTGGGGAGGAACAGGGTCCTCAGGCATTTGAGAGGGCAGGTTTACAATGTTTATTTTTCTTGAGTCCTGTGATTCTTGGCTCTCCCCCTGTCTTTTTAAGAATGACTTCACCCTCATACTCTCTAACTTTCCCGGAGTCTTCTCATGCGCTTCCTTAGCACTAGCCTCACCAGTGCATGGGCTCTAGAACAGCTGGAGGGTCTGAAACTTGGACTATGGAGAGGAAAGCTGATGTAAAGAGCACAGCTGCTAGGGAGATTTGGATGGATCCAGGATTAAAACATCCTTCCTCTCTTTGGGGCCTTCCCTGGCCACTAAATTGACTATGGAGACCGTAGCAGGAGGCAGGCCTGTGTGTGAGTGTGTTCACCAACATTTCCACTCTGGATGCATGAACAACCTGAAGTTGCCCAGTGCACATAGGGCCTCCTGTTCTCAGCTTCCTTTGTGGGTTAAAAATGGTCAAATGAAATTGTCAAATGAACCGCTGGGTGAGGTTGTGGTTGAGAGCTATCTTCACTCATAAATCTAGTCCAGCAACCAGAGCAAAGAAGTAAGCAAATATATGACAGATTAGCCCCAAATGCACATTCTATTTGCAGAGCATTGCAGCCTCTAGAATGGCTCCAGCACCAAGAGACAGGATTACCCTAAACATCATAACCCCTCCACCTTGTCAAGGCCACTGAAAATGGCATTTGTCAGTGTGACCTCCTTGGTCCCTGTGGCTTTTTGCTGAGCCTCAAATCACCGTGTGACCAACTTTGCAGGGGGCAAAGCCACCTTTGGAGGAGGAACCAGGGTGTTAGTCAAGCCAAGTGAGTACTGGGGTTGAACCACAGTTCTGTTTCCAGCATTCAAGCAAGAGCTCCTCGTCACCTTTCAATTGAGTGTGCGATGCTGGTCCAAATGAATCTGTCTCAAACTTGCATTAAAAATATTTAGTGTTGCTCTTACGCATAAGCACATAGGTATGTAGAAATTCAGTGGAGATAAAGGATATTGCTATCTTGATATTTTCTAGGGCCTTTCTTCTTAAGGAAAACAGTTAAGGTACTTTCCTTATTTCTTCACATCTCTTATCTGATTGTCGCAGGAGGCAGAGGAAGGTGGAAAGGGGTCATTCTCTCTTTTCAGAATGGTTAAATGATTTGAGCTTGGTCACAATAGCAGGGCAAGGACCCACGTTTTCAAAGCTTCAATATATTACTGTCCGCACTGGGCTGCAGCCTCCATAACCATCATTCTGATTTATCTCCTCTGGCCCTCATTTTTCCCAATTAATGCAACTGAGTTATTGGGAACTCTTATCTCCTGGCTCACAGAAAGTGTGTGAGGATTAAAAAGACGTTGCTCTGAGAAAGAGTTGAGCTAGAGGTTGGTTTGTTTGTTCAGAGGAGAGGGAGAAAAAAGTATTGTTTTTGTTGTTGATGATATTGTCTTTCTCACTGGGAAAGAGAATGGGGGGGTGGGGAGGGTGCTCAAAAGATAAAGTGATGAGATCAATACACAGACGTGTGCAAAATAAATCATGAAGGCATTCCACCCGGAGGCAAGGACCTTGTGGACTCGGCTGCACCACATGCCCGCCACGGCCATGGGGAGCCTCCTATGCACTTAATTCACCTATGACAAAGGTGACCATTCCAACCCTGCCTAGCTCGAAGGGTTTTATGACTCAAATGAGATCAAATATGTGAAGTCTCTTTGAAAAATAGAGGCGGTCAGATGATTCATGATTTTTTGAAAGTCAAACTTTATGAAAAATTTCATTGGAAATTGAAGATGAGCCATCCTCATGCATTTAGCTATGGCAAAAAAAAAAAAAAAAAAAAAAGGTTGAATTTGAATAGAGGGTGACCCTTTCTCATTTTGAGGAGACAGGCCATAAGCATTGATGACCAGGACTGTCCCTGGAGGTTGTCTAACCCTGAGATCTCCTGAGAGAGAAATGTGTGTGGTTGGCAGCTTACGGTAAATTGGTTCTGAGGTTCTGGCCATTGCAAAGAGTGTGTAAGTTTAACACTTTTCTTGATTTACCCGTAATAGTGCTTTGCATTGAATTGGGTTTCAATCAAGTGAGAGAACCTGAGAGAATTCCTGTGCCTAAAATGAAGCCCGCTTTGGTTTTTGTAGTGAAATAGATCACTGTGGGGATTTCAGGTGCCCAGAAGCTGGTTTTTGGAAGGGGGACCATGTTAAAGGTGAACTTTAGTAAGTATTGCCATGAATTCTGATTTTGATTATTTATTGAGACAAGTAACAAGCTTTTTGGAAATCTAAATGGACTGACAACCAGCCTCAACTTATTCAGATTTAATGGGGACCAGAGCACTCTCCATGTCCTCCCCACCCTAACTGTGAGAGTTCATTCTGCTAGGCATGGTTGGCATTGCTCGCCAACTTAATAGGGCGGCAGAATGAAAGAAGTCTCCCCACCCCAGTGACCAGCTCCAACAGCACAGCCCATCTGAGATGCCAACACCTTCCCTTTCGGTGGGGTCCTCTCACAACCCTGATGCCCTCAGTGGGCAGGGCCACTGTTTCCCATTACCTACATAGCATCCCAGAGCCACTTTGGAACAACCACTTTCTCTTTCCTAACCGATCACTGCAGGGGGAGGTGCAGCAAGTTTGCTTTATAGAACTAAATCTAGTACTTTGGCAGAGAGGCATGATTTGACTGACCATCACTGATGCTGGGTGATTTTGAACCAGGCTTTGTTCCTCCAGGTCCTCAATTTGCTTATCTGTGAAAAAAAAAAAAAGCCAATGATGATTAATTCCCCCATGGCTGGACCTCACTTCACATAGCACCTCTTCAGAGAGATTTCTCTGCCCAAACAGCCACCGAACACAGCTACTACTTAGTTATTCTCTATCTTATTACCCAGCCTGATTTTAACTCATGCATTTTCATCACTTGACATTATATTATCTATGTTTTTTGCTTATGTGTGCCGCCCTCTAGACTATATGAGGACAGAGACAGTGTCCAAGCAGCTCTCTGCTGCATCCTCCATGTCCAGGGGTATCCCCCATGTCCAGACCATGCCTTCCACAGGGAAATTTTCAGTGATTAGTGAATAGAAGACCTGCCACCATCCAAAGCCTCACTAAGTAGCAGAAGTTTGTTATTGCAAACCGAAACACTGAAAGCCCACTGAGTTCCTTGCCAAGGGCAAAGGCAGAACATAAGTTTCCATTGTTTATAGTTGCATCTGAGGCTGAGCGAGTGAGTGGTGCCTGAGGTATTTGCAGGGCCTCATTTCACTGTGCCTACCAAGCAGGATATGCATTGATCTTTGGGAAGGGAACCACCGTGTCAGTGAGTCCCAGTAAGTACCTGGTTATTATTAATTATACCGCTGTACTTGTCCTATTCTTATTCTTTTGCTCACAGAGTACTAGTGATTTCGTGATGAAAAGCCATTAAAACAAAATGAAAAAATAGTTGCTGTTCCCCATCCCTAATGCTCCAACCATATCCCATGTTCTACTCCATGCTCACAAAATGTTTTTAAATACATTAAAGTGATAGAGAAAAGAAAGATTACCACAGGGATCAGGACCATTTGCTAGACACAAGTAAATGAGATGGTGTACACGTGTTGATTCCTAAGTAAAAATGGGGATCAGAGCTGATATCCTTTGTTCTAGGAAAACAGGATTATTTGGTGAAATTTTGCAAATCTTTTTGAAAGAAAGTTTTGTCTAGAGAGCTGTCTTGACAGTTGCCTCTGTCAGAGTTGTCTGGAAAATATCACTGGGCTCTTCTCAAGCTTTCCCTACATCGCTGCTAGTGTGCCCTAAAAAAGAGGCTTAATTCCATGGCTTAGTCTTTATTCCAGTAATAAAAAGGGGGAATCCCATCCAAAGCTCCCGGGAGGGAGGAGAGATGCATGCTAATCACATTAATCTATTACCAAGGTAGCTCAGGCGTTGTTGTCAGGCCGCACAGTGCTGTGATTTATAACACATTCGTCTCTGGGAGTGGGACAAGATTATCAGCAAAACCCCGTAAGTAGGCAATATGTCACTAAAAAAGGAGGCTTAATGTGGCCACTGAGGCCCATTGAACTTACTGCAGTATTTGTGGGGCCCAAGTGTCAAGAAATTAATGGTTTATGCAGACTTAAGTATATTCTGACGTAGAAAGAAATGTTAAAGTAACAGCAGAGAGGATAGAAAGATCTAGCTGTGGAGAAAAGTAGTCATGGAGTTGAACCAAGAGTAACAGACAGAAGCAGCCCAGTCGGGGAGCTGCTCCTAAAGAAAAAGGCTGAAAGTTCACCTGAGTACTCCCGGTTCTTCTAAGCCTGGTTTCAGTAGAGCATCTGGGCCACCGTTTCTTCATGAATAAAATTAAAATATCCAGTATTGCTCATAAGCTATTTTCTTCAAGATAAAATAAGCTGATGGCTGTGAACATATTTTATAAATTATGAAGTGTTATACAATGTAAAATATTGTTATTTGTATTTAGATGACAATTTAAAAACTAGGTCAGCGAGTCTAATTCTTTCAGCAAGAAGAGAATATGTAGGTTCCTAGTAAAAGTTATTTTCGTGGATCAGGACATAGACACTGGCAAAAGACGCTCTCTTTTACTGAAGGGTAATGACTTGAAGGCTACCCAAATGAAAAGGCAGGAGAAGGGGAGCCATTTTGTAAAGGCTTGCTTTACAGTGTGAATTCTGGGGGTTTCCAAAAGCTAACCTTCGGGACTGGAACAAAACTCCAAGTCATGCCTAGTAAGTCTAAATTCCTTGGTCTCTCTTCTCCCTGTGTTATCGCCTCTCACACTGTAACATCTGGAGCACATAATGAGATGCAGGAGGTCTTTTCTGACCATTTTCAGAAGACTTCAATAGATTGTAGAGAGATCCTCCATCTGTCCCTTAACGTTCTAAAGTACTGTTGGATCCAAGTTGTGTTTTTTCTTACTAGGAAGGAAAGCCAAGACATTACTAGTGAGGGTAGTGGAAACAGTCGATTTGCAAAGGATAAGAACTAAAAAGAAGACAGGTGGTGTTTTTTCACCAACATGAGGTACATTGGGTGTCCTTTAATCAAAGGGACTCTGCTCTGGGGGCAGGAAGGACTCGGGGAACAAGGTGACTTACCACTGAGCCACTTGCAAAAGCAGTTGATGAGGGGGGCAGGAGCTGTCGCTCATAATGATCTGGAAGCTATTCCATGAAGTTTCAGATTGATTGAAGTTAAAATTAGGGGTGACACTATGACAGGAATCTAAAAACTGATAACTGTAATGGAAACAAAAGAAGGACCAGATGCATTTGTTAGGTAAATAGAGTAGAAAATCATGGGTCCAATGGGATAGACCCAGGCGTGTGAGTAGATGGAGACTTCTTTTTAAGTGTGGCACAAGAAATCACGTTATTGAGTCAAATGGCCTGTGTGTTGTGTGTAATGTTGAAAGACAGCTAAGATGTTATCCCACTTTGTAGGTGAAAGGGTCGTATCTCTTGGTCTCTGATGAGAAGGATGTGTGGGTTTGTGGGTGTTTTTGGTTGACTGAAAATCACTGTGGGAATAACAGAGGATATGCGCTGACATTCGGGAGTGGGACCAGACTGCTGGTCAGGCCTGGTAAGTAGGGTATTGGCAGAATAATGGAAAGATTAAGGATAAAATAACTTGTTTCTTGTCACAAGAAACAATCGTGTGTAATGGAAAACAAGCTGGGATTTGGGTATCACAGTTCCTGGAGTTTTATATCTGCTTCTAGCAAAGAATTAACCCCAATAGGGCTGCAGTCTCACTCTGGAAGGGACAAGAAGATGGATTCTTTTTCTCTTTGTTCTCCTAAGATTTATCTGTCCTATACTAAAAAGTCTGCCGCATCTAGAATATTGATATAATTGTTAGCAGTGCTGGTTCTGCCTGCTTCACCTCAGATTACTTGTTCTTCACTTGTAAAATAAGATTAAAAAAAAATCTAAGTTCACAGCACTAAGTAGTGGCCCACATGAAGTATGGTAATATAAGTAGTTTGTTAACCTGCTTGGCATGTAATAGCTTCCCCATAAATTATGATTTTCCTTCCCCTTCCCTAAGTAGATCAGAATTTGGAAAGTCCAACCGAGTAGGCCATTTTTGTATGGGGGTTTGCTACAGTGTGAGCTTATACAACAAGCTTAACTTTGGAAAGGGGACTTTGCTTCTAGTCTCTCCAGGTAAATATTGACAACACCCCCCCCCACACACCTTGTTTACCCCGTATCTGGGTTAAGGCTTCTACATGTGCTTGCCGTGTTTTACCCTTCTGACGCCATCCTGGTTTTATCATCATTGTCGTATCAGCTGGCCTATAAACTTACGTTTCAGTCTTGTTAGGGGACTTTTTAAAATGAAAATAATTAACAAATAGGCTGGAAATAACAGCAGAACTAACTTTCTAGATCAGACTAGAGTAGAGATTAACACCCAGATGATTAGGACAAACCTGCTTTCTCCAGAAGCAGTCTGGCTTCCTATGTGAAGCCTCTCTTCCCAGGCAGCCCCATTCCGCTTTACCCTCTGACCCAGATCGGAATCTCGGCCACTCTGTGACACCTACGGCTGCAGAAAACTTTTATCACTGAGAAGATCTGCCCATTAGAACTGAAAGATCCTTGAGAGCAAAGACTCTTATTGCATCCTGTGAAGTAGCTAAAATGATCTTTTATCAAGTAAGAACTTGCTAAACTCCTGTTTAATTGAAATCAAGCACCCAAAGAAATCAAGTGTTCAGGCCAAAGGGAAGAAGAGAATAAAATAAATGACACAGTGACTCAGTGTGTAGTGGAGAGAGGAAAACATTAGATGGGGAATCAAATAGACCTGTGTTTCAGTCTCTGCTATCAACTCCCAGTGCAACTCAGAGCACGGTTGGCCGCCAGTCTCAGGCTTCCCCTCAGTAAATGGGGGTGCAGGTCTGTTTTTCCTTTTTGGCCCCCCAGCACCAACAACCTATGAATGCATTCCATCAGGGGTGGGGAAGAGTGTTTCTCATATGAATAAGTCAAATGCAAAAGATGTTATTTTTGTCACTTGTATCTTAATTATAATACACTATAATCTAGTGCTGAAGTATTAAGAATTGTAGCACCCAGATAAATGCGTGAGGATATTAGAAAACTGTACAAGCACTTTTTCTTGGGGTAGAATTTAACAAAGATTTTTACTAAGATTTTAACTAAGATTTTTCCCAAGATGTGAGGCTGACAGAAGCTCTGTCCAACATTAGAGTTTTTAGCACTAGAATTGAGCTAAATGGAACGTGATAGAGGAAAAAAGCTAGAAGGGTAGAAAATTGCACGGCCGTGATCTAATAGGCCATCGATTCAGAGATGCACTGGGGGAGGACATCAAGGTCATTTTATCCACACCCCCAATAAACCATATCCAATTCACTCCAGAGATTGTTCAAGAAAAGTCAGTGATGTACAGAGAAAGGAGTCCAAGATTTCTGGCTTCAGTCTAGAGTTCTACATCTGAGTTGGTCCCTGGCTGTGTGACACTGAACAACTCTCTGTCCCACCATGCCCCAGACTCTTCAGTGTGAGGTGAGAGTGTCAGGGCACTTAAAATCTGTGGCTCTGAGATTTCAGTCCTATCCCACCCTAGGGTAGTTATGACTAGAAAATATGGGCTGTTAATGGCTATCTCATAAACCCTAAGGAAATAATGTTATTAGTCAGTTTTGTAGCTTACATGGAAATGCTTAACCACCTTCTCAGTGCCTGTGTTGTGTGTGTACAATGCTAGGTGTGTGTCATGGATGTTGTTTATCCTCAGACAACTCTATGCGGAAGGGGACAGTGTCCCTCCTTTATAAAAGAGAAACTTAGGCTCATAAAAGGCATCATCTAAGATCCCAGGATTAATAAGTAGAAGGGTCTAAATTCAAATCACTGCCTGTCTGATCTCAAAGCCTTGATCTTTCTATGCATTATGTCACAGACCCTTACTTAGAAGTGAGAGACCATACCAATCGCAGTGAGTAAAGAGAAGCCTGGAATTTACCTTGACTATTCTTAGATAGTGCCATGACTTAGAGGTGGAACTTTGGGAAATCTTGACATGAATACCCCAAATCTGAAGGATTCTCTTCCTTTTTTAATGAGGAAACAAGTAGTACATGGAGCTCTTGGGAGCATTTATCCCAATGAAGATAGGAAGGAGTTGCTGACAACAGCAGTTCCCATCCCTCGCTATTTCTTGAATTCTCCCCAGGCAGGCATCACCAGTGACTAATCTGCAAGTGTCCAGCTCTTTTGTGAGTTATAGAAAAAATGCAACATGGAGGGCATGTTGGATGGAACTAGACCATAGAACTTTGGCTCTAAAAGGGAGTTTAGAAATCATCTAATTTAGACTTCATTTTTCTAATAAGGATCCAGGGAGGTTAGTTGAATTGTCCAGAATTATAAAATCAGTGAGTATTAAGGCTGGTACTAAGTCCTGAGTATCCTGGTCCCTGGGCCATATTCTGCCACTACTGTTTGGTGAATTAATCTTCCAGTAGGTAGGAGATGTGAGTAATGTTCATGAATAATAAGAAAATCAAATGGGTTTTTATAGGGAAGTCTAAAAGATGTGCTCTTTGGTATCAACATCTTCCCATCAGCAACCTGGGCCTACTTCCAGCTGTGGTATGAAAATGGAAGGAAATGGCCTATTTTGTCACAGCACGAATCACTGTGGGCAATACTGGGAGCTTCAAACTTGTATTTGGGACAGGAACAAGACTATTTGTGAAAGCAAGTAAGTTTCATGTCATAACCTGATTTATGTTACAGTTGAGGGACATCTGTTTTCATTTATGTGTTCTGCAAGATTTTATCCACTACTTAACTAAGAGAATAAGTTAGTGATGATAATGTTGCATTAGACAATCTCCATGAGTATCTTTCATGCAAGAAACATGCTCTGAACACTTAGTAATGTGGAGGGCTGAAACTAGCTGGTCCTGCCTAGAATTGAAATGCTGTAATTATATGGATGATCTTTTCAACCTGAATATTCATGACATTTTGTATGTAATCCACAGTATATAAAGCAGGACCTGCTATTAGGTTCTGCCTTATCTCTTGTCATCCTGGGTAAATGAAAGTTAAATAGTAAAATTATATGCCTCCTCCCTCTTTGGTGCGTGCACACGGGAACATGCTTAGGAACTAACTGATACGTGACAAGCATCAAAAGCTAGGACCCAGACCAGGGCACCATTTTGTATAGAGCTGTATCAGAGTGTAACACAGGCTACCAGAAACTGATATTTGGAACAGGCACCCAACTGTGGATCAACCCAAGTAAGTCAGATCTCCAGCAATAGGTAACTCCACCTCTAATATTGGGTTTAAATTTCTATGTGTTGCCTTTAACCTGGTCTAGAGCAGAATGTCCTTGTGGTTGTCATGGCCGTGATTATTACAACACTATGTTATTATTGGTCATAACACTGCTGCTAAGTTAGAATATGTATTTTCTGCCATGTTATTCTTTCTACCTTTTGAGGAGAATTAGTGTCAAGGTATCAGGGAGAAATGTTTGAGTTTCCTTCCTTGTTCTTTCCGTTGTCACTCTCTGCCAAGGATCAATATGAACCTCACAAAGTTTTGGGTTTTATTCTGTACCTTATTACCTCTCTTAGAAAATCTTCCTTGGCTTTTCCCTGCCTAAGCACTTAGATTTTGCAGCTCACATTTACCCAAAGTATACTTAATTTTCAACCACTCCCAATAATTATGCAGCGTCAGTTCGACTCAGTCAATGACCAGTGAGTATCTACTTGCCAGGGACCATAGTTGGTTGTTTTAAAAAGAAAGAAATAAAGAAAAGAAGACTGAGATAGGGCCCTTGTGCTCAAGAACGCCCAGTTTTATCAGAGAAACAAGGCACACATGTATAAAGTCTAATACCACTTTATGGGTGCGTGCCCGGCTGGGGCTGTGTGGGCACGCCCAGATCCTGGGGCCCAACAGAGGGGCCAGTGGACTGGACACAGTGCAGCGGTGACAGTGGACATTCCCTGGCACAGAGCAAGCGCTTTTCTGCCCATGTGTTTCTGGTAAAGCGTGTCAGTTTGTTATCTGCTGAGATGAGTGACTTTCTTGAGGACAAAAGCCCCCTTGGCAGTAAGCCTCCTGTGTGCGGTGAGGACAGAGACAGGGGTGAGTCAGGAGTGAGTCACAGGGCTCTGCCTCAGCCCGCAGGGCAGGGGGACTGTGAGTCACGCCCGGGCATGTTCGTGGCATGTGCCCCATGGAAATGTTCTTGCTCCTGCTCTTTCTGGCAAGTGAAAATAATTTTGCTTATGTGCCCAGGAAAATGGCGCCTTCTTTTCAGGCATAATAACTGAGGTGGGAAAATGCCCGCCTACTGCCTGGTTATCTTTAGAAATACTCACACCCTCTGGCCTATGTAGCAGCAGCATTTTACCAAGTTTTGTAAAGATTCGGTTTCTCCCAGAGGAGTAACCAGCAGCTGCGTCTGCTGATGGCAGTGAAGAGGGAAGCAGAGGCCTGCAGGCAGTGCTGGGGCTGGAGCTGTTCACCCTCTAGGGAGGCTCCTGCGAGTCCTCAAGGCACCCACTCCAGGGAGACCTTAGGACCAGCCTTTCAAGGCTCCCAAGCATCTGCAGCTACTGTGAAGGGTATGTCCTCCCTTGAGAGCGTGTAGAAAGCAGGGCCTTTTTGCAATGCACTTACTCAGTGTGTGACTTTGGGAACAACATTTACTTTGGGACGGGCACCCAAGTGGTGGTCACACCAAGTAAGTGGATCTCCCTGGACAGATGACCCCCTCCTCCCTACCTCCCCACCCCAACCTCCACCCTGTGCCGCACAAGTTATTTCAAGGGAGGAAGGGAGGCTGTATCTTCTTCAATGCCACCCTTAAGGCTCTCAGATGGTCACTCTGTCTGCCCAAACCTCTGTCTGCCCTTGTTTCTTCCACCCGCCCCTTCTCTCGGCATCTCCACTGACCACCACCACACTCCCATGCTCCGGGAAAGCCGTCCCTGCTCTTTCTCCCCTGAGGCTGGATTTCAAATTGAACAAAGGGCCACAAGAAGTGCAGGCTGGAAGGGACCTGGGGAACATTTTTCTCCCATTGGAGGGGGAGCCAGCGACCCAGGGTTGAAGCTTCTGTCCACGGCCATGCTGGGCAGGCAGTGCAGGACAGCATCAGGGCCCCACCTCTCATTCCCACCCCCAGCTTGGCTGACCCCACAGCACTTTGCTCACTTGGTCCCCTAGCCAGCGTGAGGCTGCTGAGGGCCAGCAGCAATTACCCACCAGGGAGCTGAGCGCCACGTTCGCCTCGGCTCAGGACTGTGGCCTGTCCATGGCTTCTGTGCACTTCAGGCTTCTGCATGGCTGAAGTGGGGAGTGTGGTCTGTTTCCAACCCTCTTTAAAAAAGTTACAGGAATTGTTGTGACATTTTTCTCTGTGCTGAGTTTCCATAAAAGCAGGGCCCTGCCTGAATCCAGGTCACGGGAAATAAAAGACTCAAAGCACTTTGGGTGCCAGGTCCATGTCCAAGTGGTGTAGAGAGAAGGGTAAACACAAGTGCAGGAAGACCTGATGCCTGCTTGGAGTCTGGCCTGGAACAGGGACATGCAGGCTCCAAACCCCAGGTCCACAGAGGAAGAAGACTGGGAATGGGAAGTGTCAAGGAGCTAAGGAAAGGGGAAAAACAGTAGGGTATTGTCAAAGATACGGCTTTCTTGAAGTAGTCATAAAGTGTCCTTTGTCCCCTATTCTCGGAGCACTTCCAGAAGCCCCCTGTATCTGATGAACATGTCACTGAGCCAGACTCGTTGTGTTGATGAGGCAACAGTGTGGTGGTATTGGGGGGCTGCTGTCCACATCTCTACTGACAGGAGCACATGTGTGTCCTCGAGTGAGGAGCTCTCCAGCCCCCAAGCCCCTGACTCCCATCCCTGCCCAACACCCAGGCTCAGGGGCTTATGCAGGCTGTGGGCGATGTCCTGCTGCTCTGGGGGCAGCAGTTCGTGCTTCCTGGCTTGTTACCCCAACACCTTTGGGCAGTCGCCAGAGGGAAGTTTTATCAAAGGCTTTCCTCTGTGTGTGTGTTAGGAGACTACAAACTTACATTTGGAAGGGGGACCAGGCTTGTTGTTCATCCACGTAAGTTTTATAGAAATGATCAAGGGATGTTTTGTAGACAGGAATATTTCTGGAAGGATGATACAATACCGAGAGAATCTATAATGTGGTCTGCTCTGTTGTTGAGGGAGTCCTTTGTTGTCTGGGAGTAACTTATCAGTGTGTCAAGTCTAATGAAATGATTGAGGTCGTGCTGGACAAGGCTTTCAGAGGGGAAAAAAGTCTCCAAGTTTTGGGGAAAGATTTCACCCTTGGTTAGGTGTCTGATGCAGGATTTTCTTCTTGGCAGCCATGGGGTCTAACCTACCCCCCAGTCCTCAGCTAAGACTCCCCTTGGGTTCATGAGATATTTGTCCTGCACAAGAACATCCAGGCCAGGATGCTGAGACACCCCAGGATGCTGGGGTGGGGAACAGGGACAGGCCTCCTCTGGCTACAAAAAGTCTCCTTTGCCCTCCATGTAACATATCGCTGAGAATTATCATATTACTGCTGCTAGTTACTGAATGCCTGACGTGATGCGACCGACTCTGTCTTCTTATGAGTTTAATATGAGCCTTATTCAAGGTTCATATCCACCTGTTAGGCAGCTGGTGGCATGCCAATTTTGAAGATTCGGAAACAGACTTGAGGCAAGTAACTTGCTCCAGATCACACAGCTAGGAATGACAGAGCGAGAGTTTAATCTATTTGACTCTGGGGCCTTATTAACCAGCCGCCACCACCTCCCACACTCTGAGAAAGAAACCCCAGCTCTTTGTGACTTGATTTGCCCACCCTGAGCTTTCTTGCCCTGTGACCATGGCAGCCTTGGTCTAGGGCTCAGCATTTCTGAAAGATCAGTAAAGTCATTGAATTGGTTGGCTGTTAACATGGTCAGGAGGGAAGCAGAAACCTAGGGGAACTGTTAATTGGACATAAAGTGACATGAAGAGAGAAAACTATCATAAAAATCGAGAAACACGCTATTTAAAAGTGTTGTTCCCAAGAGGACAGGATGGCAATGCAAGGGAGCCGGCCACCACCCAGGTGGCAGGGGCAGGTATTTGTAGTGCAACATACCAGGGTGTGAACACAGGATCCTGGGCCCTCACTTTTGGGAGTGGAACAAGACTCCAAGTGCATCCAAGTAAGTGCCTGTCCTTAGACCCTGTCCATAGACACAGAAAGTTCCTGCTCTGCTTTCTTAGATGATGAGTCTGCACTTGCTGAGTTAGTTGTTCATGAGACTTGAATATTTTGAAATTCAAATTCCCAGCCACTGGCTTGATACTGGTTTTCTTTCTGCTGGTAGTAATTGCCAATGACATTTGGACTTCTCATCATTACAGAGATGAAACTCTTGCTTTGTTTCTATATTCTTTAAGACAAAGTATCTTTTATGAAAAGGGAATGTGAGATATAAATAATGTAATCAAAACCCTTAAATGTTTACAAAAATGGAACCATACAGAAGTTAAAAAAATGAAATAATCCTAATAAAAAGATGGTAGAGAGGAGAACAGCATTAAAAATTAAAATATTTAGAGGGCTTGTTCATTTAACAACGATTTCTTGAACAATCATGATATTGTGAGCACTCTGCTAGATGTTAGGGAAAGAAGAGAGTGCCGAGTCACTGCCATCCAGGATCTCACAGTGGGTCAACACCACAGAAACAGAGAGTTATGCCCAGGGTCCCCGTGTCATGGTTAGGGTACACACAGGTTGCAGTGGGAGCAGAGAGAAGACATGCCCGACCTCCTATCCCAGCCGCCTGGCCCTTCTGTGCCCCCTGCACAGCACCATAAGCTCCGTGAGGCCAGGACCTTCTCACCTTGGTTCTTGTGTCCCCTCAGCCTGGCACAAGCCTGGTTCCAGGTCAGCAGAGAAATGATGCTGAAAAAGTGTCTTCTAGCTAGGAGAGTCAGGGAAGTTCTGGGTGGAGGAGTAATGACTGCTTGTAACACATAGGCTTCGCCATTAGCAAGTATTCTCCAACAGAGAGCATTTTAGACTTCAAAACAGGGGGATTACAGAATGCATCCAAACTGCATGGAGAGGCCATCTCTCCAGGGAAAGCTTCCTCCTTATTTATCTGTTCATTTATGTGCTTCACCAAAACTTCTTCCCTGCCAGGGAGTGGTTCGGGAAGCCTGAAACACATGTTATTTCTCAAGAACCTGAGTTCAGGGGCCTAAGGATTACAGTATCTGCGATAGGGGAGCAGCGCAAATGGGTTTCAGCAGCATGCAGGAAAGTCTGATGATAAATGTATGAGTCTCCATCTCCATTTGAGAGGCAATCCAGAAACCATTTCTCCATTTGTTCTAGGGAAACTTTTCTCCATTAGGACATGAAACTGCTTTGAAATACACAGCTTCAAGGTGTGTAGGAAGGAAGACCAATAAATTCACATTTGGGAAAGGCTTTAATGGAGCCATTGTTCCTTGTAGTAAACCCTGCAGAGTTGGGCGATGTGGGTCCAGCAAGTCAATTGCATCCTTATCTGTCCTCAAACTTTTCCTGGTGGTGGAGAAGTAGCTGCAGGGCTGGCTACATGTTCAGCAATTGCCCCAACAGAATGAAGTGTTTCATGATGACTAGAAAGAAATAATCAGCATTGATGAAGAGTAGGTAAGAGAACAGATTCACAACACAGAAAACTTAAGGATAAAATTAGGCTAAAACTTGGCATAGAATTTTAAATTCTTGGAAATAAAGAAGGGACTTCCAAGGAACATATTATCTTAGACTACATATGTTCCATGAATGCTCGTGTGTGTTTTAAGGAAAAAGGGGATCTTAGATGAAATAAGTTTGAGAACCTCTAGATTTCTTCACAGCAGGACTTCTCAAAGCCCTTTATATGCTAATATGCATTGTCAGTCTTCAAGACTGATAGAGAATATTCAGCATTTTCCAAACTTATTTGAGCTTAGAATCTTTTTGGCAGAGAAATGTACTAGAGTTCTGGGAAATTCTGATGAAAAAGCATTTGTCTAAACCCCTGTCAAATTTTGGAGATTTTTCTCCCCGTATGGATGGCAGCCCTTAGACACCTCCAAAGAAAAAGATTCTCTGGCCCCACATGTAACTCACTCTTGGTTCTCACAGCCTTCACAGTAAAGCAATCTTCCTCTTGCATTTTATGTGACTATTCCTATTTTGGTCTCTGTGGCTCTGCCCTCAAGGAATAGTGGAAGCTGTCCCTAATGGAGTGCCCTTCCTAAACCCCCTTTCTGGGATTAAGCCCCACGCTAGGTTTGCTATCCATAGCCAGCATTATAAATTTCTCCCTCAAGATTCATTCCCACTTAGTCCCTGGCTTCCTTCTCCAGACGCTTCCAATTATCCTCCATCGCGTTCAGCTATGGGACCCAGAATGGGCATTGTCCCTCCAGGAAGGCCTGAGCGGCTGGCTCTGAGAGAAAGGTCTGTGGGGAGACTACACAGAAGATTGAGGCGTTAGGACCCAGTGGGTCAGACTCTCCTTCCTTGTCAGAGAAAGGATGATGTTGGGGGATCTCGTCAGCCCAGGACCAGGAGATGCTGTTGCCCCCTAGGCTGACTGTGCCCAGGCTGGGGTTCTTGTAAAGCAGCCTCCTGCTGTGGTTTTTCTAGCGGTTACAGTAAGCTGACCTTTGGAGCTGGGACCAGGCTGGCTGTACGCCCGTGTGAGTATAACCACGCAAATGGCCAGAGCAAAAGAAACTGATGCCTTGTCCATGAGAAAATAGGCCATGATTTAGGGAAAACTCAGGAATACATGGAACAGAGTGTTCCATGTCTACAAGCTTCTTGGTAACTTAAAATGTTCCCATTTCTCATATTAGAGACAGACTGCCAAGAGCCAATTGAGTAAATGAAAATCTGAGCAGAATAATTTGCAGAAACATAAAAAGAATTCCAGATACTTGGTGCTTTGAAGCAAAGCTGATAATATCAGCACCAGATAATCTGAACATTCAGGAAATTAGCAAACTGCCCTTGGGGGAAAGTGATGAGTTGATGGCAAACACAAATTCTCTTTTATTGCAGCAGGTAACTAAATTCCCGGGTTTAGCTAATGAGCCTGGTGTGGGGATACCTGCTTGAGGAGTCTTCCTTTCTGGAGTTTACTGGAATCTTCTTTCAGGGTACAGATGACCTAGAGCAGATCTGAGTGACAGCCATACCACGTGAAACAACATGGTGTGCAGGCGGCAAGATATAGGGTTTACAGCACAGCGTGGGAGACTGACAGATCCAGGGAAAATCCTGGCTCTACCTTCACCAGCTACACTTAATAATAAAGTCTCCACTTTCTCAACAGCAAAATGATAATAACCACACCACAATATAAGACAATACCCAGCATATAGCATGTAATCAATAAGTGGTGGCTCTTCTAAAATATTTTTATTATTATCAAGTCTTTGCTATGCTAAGGTTTGCATTATTGTACAGAAAAAGGAGAACAGCTTCCCTGGGGAATAAAAGATCTAAGAAACGAAGACCCAGGGAGCCTTTTTTGATGGTGCTCTCAGAGCCTGGTGGGGTCCAGAAGATTAACCTCAGGAAGGTTCTTGCAAAGACCTCACCTGCAGTGGGGATTCGGCAGTACTAACAAGTTGATCTTTGGAGCAGGGACCAAACTGACTGTCCAGTCAAGTAAGTGGAGTGGGGGAAAGGTTGTTATTGGCACCTAATTCTTTGTCCAAGACGCTGAGTTGAGCTCAGGTGTTTTCTTCTGTTGGATCCCACATGGCTCTCTCCGGCCAGCCCCAAAATCCTCCCATCCAGCTCCCAATGCTCCAGAAACATCCTCAGGCTGGGACCTTGAGAATCATGAAGCAGGCAGTGAGCAAGCAGTCCTGGACCTTCCACAAGGGGATCCCAGCAATGCTGCTCTGATCGGGAGCGTGGAGAGGGGACAGGAGGGGGCTGCTTACTGGATACTTGGTTTACTGAAACCCAGCCTCCTGCAGCAGGATAGGCCAGGAGGAAAGGGACCAAGCACGCAAGACCAAATCTCAACAAGAGAGGTTATGAGGTGTGACCCTGAAGAGTGTGGGTCTCCTGTCCCCTTGGGAGACCAGTGCTTGTCCTGTTGAAGCACTGGTAGGTCCAGTGAGTTTCCGTAATGGTGTCACCTGCAGTGTGAACATGGGAGGAATGGCTGGTAGACTCACATTTGGGAAAGGAACCCAAGTGTCCATAATATCTGGTGAGTCTTCCCAGGTGGCATCATTTGCAACCCCGGGGCCATGTCACTAATCCTTTCCCTGAGCATATAAGTTATTACTCTAATCAGGCTGACTGTGGGTGTTCTGTCTTAGAGAGGCCTCTGTGAATGGAAAAACCATCATCATCCATCTTGAAAATCTGTGTTTCACTAGATCAAGCACATTAAAATTTGACTTTAATCATTCAATGGGTGCTTTTCGGTGCCTTCTATGTAGCCATCACTCTATAAAATATTAGACTGGGTAGGAAGAAGTATAAGATAGATGCCTGACCTGTCCCCAAATAGTATAAAACCAGCCAAAGGGACAGAACTATTGTAAATTTAGTATCATGATGGCCATGGGCATAAGAGACTGGATTCAGAGACTGGAGAGTTGGCCTAGGTAGAGAAGGTTCTATCAGTAGAAAGGATCTGTTGTGCCTCAAGGACACTAAAATCTATATGAGCAAAGAAGAGGGACTGCAAGCATCTGGATAAAGAAAGACATGATCTTGAGGATAAATGAAGCATATCAGTTTGGCCTAAGTAAACTTAGCTGATAGAAAAATCAAATGGAGAGAAAAGCAAAGAAGCTGTCCTCTTAGATGATGGGGAAAAGGAATAACTGGGCCCTCAACAGAATACAGTTAGGGCCAGAGGCAGTCACTGGGAACTGGGAATCTAGCTTAGACATACAGGCCAGATGTGAAGGTGAGAGGGTGAAAGGGGCCAGCTCTCTCAAATGGCTCATAGCCTGGAGCCCTCTCCTCCTCAGTTTGCTCCAGGAAATCTTACCCCACCCCTCAGAGGAGGAAAACCCTAAGGGTTTCTGTAATGGAGACATTGGGAGTGGTAGGAAGGTGTTGCCTTCCAGATGCAATTTGGCAAAGGAACCAGAGTTTCCATCAGTCCTGGTAAGCCTGCCCAGTCTGCTTCCTGACACTGAGCAGGGCCTTGGTGGGCCCCAAAGGCAGTGTTGCTAACTCACATGCCCGGGTTCCTAGCACTGAAGTACAAAGCAGATTTACTGGGAAGGGAGCTTTCCATCACCGCTGTGCCGCTGGGGATGGAAAGCACTAGAGCATTTGGACATGTGCTTCTGCAGTTAGTTTTGAATTAAAATGAAAGGTTAGGATCTAGAATAGCTAAACTTCTACACTGAAAAATTGATCCCATCTTACTAAGGCTACCATCTCTGGTAGGATGCGTTTATCTTGCCTGGATGGAATAGGATGTCTCCCCCCAGGGCTCTGGCAGCTATACCCCTAAAAACTCCAAATTAAAAGTGACTCATTTCTTATTTCAGACAAAAAGATAAGATTGTACTAAGGGTACATCGGAGGTAAAAGTGAAAGAGGAGCTTTGAAAAATCAAGTTAGGGATCAGTATCCAGGTTTGGGGCGGAAAAGCCTAATATGCAGAAATTGTACAAATCTGATAGGCACAAACCCATATCTTTCTTCAACGATTGTTTCTTGAGCACCTACTATGTGGTGCTGGGGATAGAGCAGTAAACCAGAGATAGGCCTTTGCTGTCTCAGAGCTCACATTGCAGAGCTCATGAAGGACATAGGAGAGACTGGAGAGAGGCAACAGAGCCGCCCCGTCCATGGCTGCCTGTGATGGTCAGGCCGGGAAGCTTGGGCGTCATGCTGCGGTCTCCCGAGAGCGCGGGGATTATTTTTAACAAGTGACCTGTCAGCTGCGTGGTTTAAACAGTACATTGGAGGGGCCCAAAGAAGAGATTGAGGTGGGGGTAGAGGGTCAAACAAAGTTAGAAATTGGAAGTGGGAAAAGGTAGATGGGAGAAACAACAGCAAAGGCGCAGATAAGGGATTCACAAGGTGTATCCATTGGGGAAACCAGACTTGAGGGAGGCTGAAAATCACCTCGGTTCTTTTGACTTCATCTATTCCTGTTTCATTTCTGCGATAGCTGTGTTTAACAAGTGACCTTCCCTGGTGATCACCCCTCACAGATTCAGAGATCGTTTTTAAGGCGCATCCTCAGTCCCTGTTGCTGCTCCTCGGTCCCTGTTGCTGCTCCTCACGTCCCGTGGCCTCGCTCTCTCCAGCCCCCTGCTGCCCAACAGAACTTTCTGTGATAATGGAAATGTTCTGTCATTTTCATTGTCCTACACAGAAGCCGCCAGATGTGTGTGGCTATTGTGCTCGTGAAATGAAGTTTTAATCTTTAATTGCATTTCTAATTTTCTTTTGCTTCGGTTAGTTCTAATAGCCATGTGTAGCTCAACTATCCTATCGGACAGCGTGGTCTAGACCTTCTCCCATCTGACACCCATTGGCTCTAGGACTTCAATATTTACCCAGGACTCAAAGTTGGGCGTCTTGGCCCCACAGCTGCCCCCCCTTCCCCTCTAAGGCCAAACTGCATCTGGGGGCACCTGATCCCCTTCCTTCTCCTTGAGGCCACATTTTGGACCTTCACATTCTTCCATGTTCCCCTCCTCATGCCCACCCGTGACTCCCACAGATGACTAACAAGTCCATTGGGGTGTGTGAGTGGCCATGTGGCCCTGGTCACTCCTGCGCTGCTTCTCCAGCGGCACTGCCTTCACGCGGCATCCAGGGCCATGCCAAGGGCTGGCTGTCCTGGTTTTAGCCCAGCCGCATAGCCCAGGCCACCCTGGCTGACTCAGCAAGTGGGGTGCGTTGCTGGTCTGAGAAGCCTTGTGTGCATGGTGAGGAGCTGGGAGAGGTGAGAACCACAGGGGCAGGAAGTTCTAGTCCCAACCCTGCTGTAAACTCTCTGGGTGGCCCCAGCGTGTTAATCCTCCTGGCAAACCTCTGCTTCCTCCCCTAAAAGCAGGAGGTCTGAAAGAACAAACAATGAGAGTGCATTAAAAACATCAAATCCCACGGAAATACTGAAGAATGATTCCCAGCACTAAGGAAAAGCCTCCAGCAACTCCTGCTTCGGGGGGCGAGGCGTGGAAGCTGTATATTACTCAGTTGTGCGTTCTCGTGGCAATTTCCTGGTAGAATCTGCCGCAGCAATTCCTCTCATTTGTTTGGCAGTTTACAGTTTATTAAATATAATTTTATATAGAAAAACTCTCATTTGTTTCTCAGAATAGCCTGCTTAGGAAGGTGAACTAGGCAATGTCTCCATTTTGCTGATGACATTCCAGAGACTTAAGAAGCTGGTGTCACTTGTTCAATCTTTCCTATCTGGTACATGGTGGATCTGGACTCGGTCACAGGTGTTCTGATCGATAGTCTAGGACTTTACCAATGAGAGAACTGACAGGGGCACACACACCAATCTTCTGACTTAATGGCAGCCTATCAACTCCCTCAACCTTGTCGATGCCCAGCCTGAGTGGGGGAGGCCACCCCAGGTTCCAAGATATATGGTTGGTTTCCTTGGCTGAGTTTTTTCTCTACGCTTACTTGTCCTGCCAGAGTAATGTTGTTGTTTGCCAGGCCTGCTGAGGTCCTGGAGAATTCCTATTAAGTAGAAGAATGAGCAATATCCGTAAGGAACGCTGCATGTCTGGTTTCTTCAAATGAAAGACGGGGCCCTGCAGAGAGCATTCACCGAGAGCTGAGCTCTTGGCCAGCACCCGCGGCCTCTGCCTGTCCCCAAGTCCCAGCCCGCTGCGAGCGGCTGGTTTCTAAAACACCCTTTCCCGTGTAAAGCCTGAGCTTTGTCAGCCCCACAGGCCTGCTCTTGCCCATCGCTGACATCTGGGTCCAGGCTCGGGTTGGGACAAAGTCAAAAACAAGAGCATCTCCTAACCATCATCTTCTTGCTCCACAGTTATAAAGAACCCTGAAAATGTCACATACCAGCTGAAAGACACCGAATCCAGCAAAACCCTCTGCCTTTTCACTGATTTTGATTCTAACAACAACGTGACACTATACAAGGAGGACGATTATTACAAGACGAACCCAACTGTGCTAGACATGCTGAGCACAGGGTCCAAGAGTAACGGAGCCGTGGCCTGGAGCCGCACAGGTCCACTGGATTGTAGTACTATCTCTTCCTACAAGTTGCCCACCACCCCAGGTGAGCACGGCCTCATGTCCCTGCGAGCTCAGTGTCCTGGCTTTAGGGCTCTGCTTCTGCCTGGGCTCAGGTCAGAGGTATCGAAGAGCCAGTCATATTGGTGATCTCAGCCTCTCATCTGCCAACAAACTTCTCCACCTCCTTTTTACTGAGCACCCAGTGAGCCCCATCCTGCCCTGCTTTGTGTTTTTGTCCTGTCCTGAACAAAAAATCAATGGGAGAAAGAGGCAGGAGGGGGCACTGGCCCAGCCTCAGCTTCACCCATGCTAGGTTCTCTAGAACCTAGAGTTTGGGCTCTGTCTCTGCTTGGGCTGTGTGCCCCTTACTGTTCTTCCAGGCCCTGTTCTAAGGCCTTCTCCACAATACATCCCTCCTGCTCCTACCCAAAAGGATTTTCTTAACCTCCCTCAGTCAATCACTCATTCATTCAACTAAAGTTGATTGTGCATGCACAGCATGCTAGTCACTGGACTGTGGGAGCAAACTAGTCAGATGAGGGGCTCTGCCCTGAGGAAGCTCCAGTCTAGTCTGGAGAAGCCACTCATGAGCCAAGGGAACTCTAGATCGCAGCTTGTAACATGTGCTTTAACTTGGAGTTGAAGAAGTAGCTATTTTAAGGCTAGAGTCATGGAAGAACTCTATAGGGAAAGGTTGTTTGAGCAACTCAGAGAATAAGAAGGTCCAAGCCACACCACGCGGAAAGAGGGGAGCGGAGGCCTGAGACAGGAGCACAGTGGGAAAGGGGAAGAGCACCCGGAAATGAGACAGAAGCGGGTGTGGCCAGGTCCCACGGCCTCACGTGTCAGGAGCGGGCAGACACTCGCCTAAGGGCAGTGAGAAGCCACCGATTGGTTCTACGCAGAGGAATGCCATCTAAGCTACTTTTTTAAAAGAGCACTCTGACTGCTGAGTGGGGAATGGATTATAAGAGCCAAGAGTGGCAGCCAGAAGGCTTCTGTCCCAGCAGGGAGGTGATGGTGGGCTACCCAGGCAGGTGGTAGCGGGGGGAGCCGAGTGGACACCAGTATTTGGTGTTCAAAATACTGAGATGAGAAGGAAATGAAGGAAGGACTCGAGGAAGGCATCAGGATTTTATGCCTGAGCAGCTGAGTCAACGATAGCTGCTTACTGAGATGGAGAAAAAAGGAACAAATGTGGAGTGCAGGGATCAAAACATTTGGGGACCCGTGAAGTATCTTGCAAGCATGTATGTCCTACTGCCCCTATATAGCCCCAGGTGGGAACCTACCCAGGGGCAGTGTCTGTGTCTGATGGATCCTTCTGACTTTGTGTCCTGGGATGTTGTATATTGCACAACCCATGTTTGTCATGTGAATGAAGTGGCTCCTGGAAGCCTGGGTGTCAGTCTGGCCAGGCCCAGTGGTCCGGCCAGGCCCAGTGGCTCTCCCCAGCAGTCGCCCACCTACAACGAGTTCCCTCCAGATCACTCTGTGAAGAAGCGCTTGTGTGCGGACGCACAGCTTGCACGCAGGCTGTAGCTCTCACCACCCAATTCCTAGGCGATATGGGCTGCAGAGTTGGCACAGCCTGGATCTAAGAAAATGTCTTTGTTTCTCCTTTTAGAAAATTTCTGCAATGCCACATTAATAGAGGAAGGCTTTGAGACAGGTAAGAGAGGGGTCTATCTGGCTTCAGACAGGAGTGGGGAGGGGGCAAACCCACAGTAACCCTAACTGGAAAGGGGAGGGAGGAAGGAATTTGTGTATCTAGGACTGAAGTTATGAGCCACAGAAACAGCAGCGCAGCCCTGCTCAGAGCTCCCTGGCAGCATTCTTGAATCTTCAAAGTCCTCTCGGTGTCTGACTTTCTTTTTCCATTCTAAGGAAATTGAAGGTGCGTGCTTTTATTCTGGAGATGAATCTCTACTTTTATGACACCAATGACTCACTCCCAGGCTCCGCCATCAGGAGAGGCTAAGATAGTTTCTGGGCGGCCCATCGTGAGACTTTGGCTTTCGCATGGCCCTAAACTACCCAGGTCGCCCTGAAGACACCCCTCGCCCCTTAGTAACCAGGGAGTTTTGTTTTCTTGCTAGAAAAGCAGCACAGTCTATGTAGACAGTGATTTTGTCTCTCAAGGGCCCCCCACCAATTCACACACACACACCCCTCCCACCTCTCTTGGGCCCATATTCATCTCCATTTGAGTCATTTTGACTGAATCATACTTCTGTGGTTCTTCCCCTGGATTCCTGTGAAGGGGCCCAGACACAAGGGCCTGTGATAAGTTCTGAGCACCCACCCCCTCCCCATCCCCTGAGGGGCTCAGAACTAAAGTAAGGACTAAGTGTATCTGATATGTCCCTTTTGAAATGAAATACTATTACCCTGAGGGATGCACAAATGTGTTACGAGGGAAAATGCACAGACGCTCAAGGGGAAAGGCAGGTCAGGAACTAAAGCCCACCATGCTTTGGGGAAAGTACTAGGCATGACCTCGGGGGCTGTGCAGACGCAGAGGCACAAGCTGTAACTTTTGTGGTCCCTTGGTTTTACAGACATGTACCTAAACAACCAGAACCTGTTAGTGACCGGGCTCCGAGTCGTCTTCCTGAAGATGGTCGGGTTCAATGTGCTCATGACTCTGCGGCTGTGGTCCAGCTGAGGTGAGCGCCTAGCTGGGCTGCTGCAGGCAGGGCAAGGGTCTCAGACTGGGTTCCCAAGCTCTGAAGACACATGTCCCCCAGGGCCTTGCTCTCAGGCCCTAAATCCAGGCTGCCAAACTCCTGCGTCTTCTCCCTACTGGAGTCCCTCTTGTTACTAACAGTGGCCTGGAACTTTCAGCCACCCAGTTGCGCCAGGGCACGCCTGAAAGTATAAGGTATCCTCATTTTGGAAATGAAGGCGCTGAGGCCAAGTAACATGAAGGCCACGCCAGCTCAAGAGCAGAGCAGTAAGAGAAACCCAGGATGGGAGTCCATTCACATCCACGCCTCCTGCGGCACCCCCTTCACTGCCAAACCTGAAGCCCCACTCCTTCCTGCATGTCCTCGTCAGGCGCTGTGTACTCTTGGGACGCCAGCCAATTCCTGGCCCCATCTCCATGCCCCTCACCCCAGCGTTCCTGGCCTTACTGCACACATGTGCACCCCATGCCACCACCATCAAAAAAAATCTGGGTTCCTCTGCAGATGCAGGCAACCCCATCACATCCCTCACTGCCCGGGTCTCCTCAGCATCCAGCCTGACCTCTCGCCTTTCTCCTCCCAGGTCACCAAGACTGTGAGAGCCCCGTGCTCCCGGCTCCTTGCTCCTCACATCTCTCCTCTCCGTCTTCAAGCAGAGGTGCGCTCTACCCACCCCCCAGAGGAGAAGGCTCCCTCTGCCCCTCTGGCCCACTGGCATCGCCACCAACTGGATCCTATGGGATATTTGTGATCAAGATGCCAAGGAGCTGCCAAACTCTGCCGCCACCCCCTCTCTTCCCTCATTGCTGCTTGTCACTGCCTGACATTCCCTGCAAAGGCGGAGGCGGCTGCTGTCTCTCCTCGCTGTGGAGAACCTCCCGAGCCCTCCCCCAGAGACTGCCTCTGGGGCCCCTGGGATGATGGCCCCCCAGTGGGTCCTCCCAGGCTCCAGCTCCTGCAGAATGTTGTGAGCAGTTTATATTTTTAAATAGTGTTCATAAGAAATACATATCACCCTTTCCCCAAGATGCGGGGGAGATGATCTCATTCTCGAGGCCTGCTTTGCTGTGTATCTGAGCCACGCTGTACAGCCCGCTGCCCTCACTTCATTAAAAGCCATTTGGAAGAGCAGAGACTGTGCTTCTGTTTGACTGGGTTCGGGTGGGGTCATTTTCTGCTTGCTGTCGATCCCGAGCCGGGCAGAAAGAGACCAAGACATTCGTCCACGATGCCGCTCGGGGAACCTAACCCACAGCTGCTTAAGTCAACTTTTTAAAATTCCATTTGAGCTGGGGGCCAGGAAAACCCACTGAAAAGCTCGGGCCCCTAGCTTCTGTTCGCATGCCACTTCCCTGCGCCCCCCAGAGCAGGAGGCCCGTGTACACGGGTGGTCATGGCCTATCGTTGAGACTTGGCAGACAGGGACCACACAGGACGTGTCCCCCAAATGCCACCCACAGTCTCCTGCCCTCCGGGAAGATTTCCTTTCAGACTGGATTCCTGTTAAAACTGTGCATTGTCCCGCAGACTCACGTCTGGGACCACACACACTCAACTCTCTAAGTCCCGACCCAATGTCCAGCCCCTTGGGATGCCCAGTCCAGGAGTGGGGGCAGAGAGGTGGGAATTGTGACCCTAGCCAGATTTTATACCCCACCATCCTGGATGTGAGGGTGAGGAAAAGGGAGATGAACTCTTTCCCTTCAGACCCAGATGCCTCAGGTATGGCCCAGAGGACGGGACGTGATTCTCTGGGGCTCTTGGGTTTCTCCTGAGCCTCCTGCTGCCAGTGCACCTTTCCTGGAGTCATTGATGCTCCACCCCAGAGACCCCTCAACCTAACGATAACTCGAGACCAAAGCAGAGTGTCTACCAGTCCAAGGGTGGGCCCAGTCCTCTCCCCAAATGCCTCCACAGTTCACCTGTGTGTCTCGGACCATACCAGGCAGAAACATGGAAATCCTTCCAGCTACAATCCAGACCTGCTTCTTTGCAGGGGTGCCCCAGGCAGGCCCCTGCCCTCCAGGAGCTCCAGGGCCACCCCCTATAAATGTCAGGTGAGACTGGCAGCTGCCTCCAGCTCCATGCGTCTCTGACCCTATGGCACCAAGAAGCACGGCTATGTCCTGGTCAGCTCTGCCGAGGCGAGTCACAGAACCCCCTGGTCTTTCTTTCACTGCAGTCTAAACACAAGTCCCTTTAAAGATACTAACAGGAAAGGGCTCTGTGGAAATCTGGTCATCCTCACACATGGAGGGCCGGGGGCCGGGGGTGGGGGGTTGGGAGTGTGCCACCTTCCCAAAGGTGGTTTGCCACCTACAGGAACTCAAAACTGCCTCCTCATCAGCCTGACACATGCCAGAGATTTCACATTGGGGATTTCTTTTAATTAAAGCATTGTCTTCCCCAAATTAAATGAAAATGCCCCCGGGAGTGTTAGTAGAGCAAGCCTTTATCAACTGTTAAAAACTTAGGGCAAATTAGTTTGTCTTTTTTTCCTCCTAAAGTGGTAATTCATTTTGGTCTTCGAAAGATCCAGGCGGGAACGTGTGGGTGGCGGGGCGGCAGCTCTGCTCCTGAGAGCTGGCTCCAGAGATGTGGAAGCAGATAGGAACGAGGGCCTGGGACAGGGGACAGGAGCAGGGACCCTGGAAGGCAGTGAAAGGAACAGAGAGACGCCTCCAAGGCCTCAGAAGAGTCCCAAATGAGGATGACAAGGAGCCTGTGGGGCCAAGCCAGCCAGGGCCCTCAGATGGCAGCCTCCCTGGTCACTGAACCCTTAAAGCCACCTGGGGACTCCAGCTGTGGCAGGGGATCCACCCAGCCTCCTCCTTACTGGCCAGTCTAAGCTGAGGAGTAGCTGACAAGGGCTCTGGCAGGCCACAAGCCATCTGGAAAGCAGAGTCAGCACAGCCCCTGAGAGGTTTCCATCTCAAACCAGGGCAAGAGCCTGCCCTCAAGTCTGAGGCTATTAAGCCTAAAGCCAATTAGTGCCGAGTCAGAGGGGAGACCAGGAGCGAGGGAGTGCATCAGGGGGTAGTGCTGACTCCCCTCATCTTCATCTCCTCTGTCCTCACGTCTGGCCCCAGGCTCCACTGTGTGTCACAGAACTTACCATGGTCCTATAAAGGTTGGGGAAGGGTACCTGTGCCCAGTAGAAGGGTCTGCCTAGGCCACCACCACAGAGCCCCCAGCACAGGAAGGGACAGGCATTGCTCAGCCTGAAGGGAGGAGGCAGCAAAGGAAACCTGAGATGTTGTCATCAAGGCCATAAGAAGGCCAGCCCTGAAGAGCCCTATACCCACTGGAGGAACCAGCCCCGAGGAAGGAAGGTCACCATCCCAGTAGGAAACTTGTCACCAGGCCAGTTGTACAACGAATTTCTCTGGCCAGGTGCCTTACTGCCCCAAAGGGCCTAAGTTTAGGCTAATCCTCAAGACAGAAGAATGGATCCCAAGGGTCTCAGCCTAAGATTCCAGAAGATTCTCTGACTTCACTAAGAGACCTGCCTCTGAATGCAATAGAAATCACGGGCCAGTCAATAGGCAGTTAGGCTAAGCCAGTGTATGCTTTAGGAACACCCGGGAAGGGTCTTCAGCACCAACAGAGAATCCCCCTGCAGAGGCGGCCACTAGAATCAGAGGGATGATTTTTTTCCTGTTCTACCCATGAACGCTAACTCTCCTGAGGTCACATGCAAAGTCCTTTACACGTGTCACCTAGTTACCAGGTAACATCTTGGCAAGAAGTTTCCCTGGACTCAGAGCTCCTGGGAACAGGAAGTGCATCTTGTTCATCGGGGCCCAAATGCCAGACATAGGACAGGGCCTGGCCCACAGCAGATGCTCAGTATCACTTAACCAGCAAATGAGCAGAGTAAATGATGAGTGCCATTAGGCACTGGGGAGGCAGCCAAGTAGGGGGAGAAGGAGCGCACGAGAAAGGAAAATGGGGATTCTAAGAGACGGGTGAGCCACTGCTTCACGATTCTGCCAAGTGCTAAGAGTAACCTGTCAAGAAACTATCAGGAAAAGCCAAAACCTGAGTGATGGCCCCTAGGCTTTGCAACCCCCAGTCAGGCGCTTATCCACTACAGCCGGAGGCCAGCTCCCGGGAAAGCACACGGGGGCCCTGGAGTCAGCCCAGGACCACATGGAGGGCCAGGGCCCAAGGTCACATGATCCATCCTCCTCCCGCTCAGGTCTCCCACCTTCTGTGTGGGAGGAGGAGTTTCTCTCTGGGTGAAGGGGGGCCTGGCGGGAGCAAGAAGGGAGACCCAGCATGTGGGTCTCATTAAAGGGACGCTGACTGCTGAGAAGGCTACAGGACCGCCAGCCCCAGCCTCTGGCAAGGCCATTTGGTTTTCAGACCTTATCTCAGCCAGACACACCCGCCCCCAAGGTTCCCTCTCAGGGTCGTGCGTAGAGCTTCACTTTGAAATTAATAAATAGATCAGACATTGAGTCACTAGCCAGAGAAGTAGGACAGGAAGTGGAAAAAGTAACCCACTTCCCTCCAGGTGTTTGGGGGCTTCGGGTGGCTCCCCGCCCATTTCCATGACATCATGGTTGCTGACAGGGGCAAATAGGGCACCCTTTGAAGCTCTCCCGCAGAAGCCACATCCTCTGGAAAGAAGAGTTAAAAATACTGAGGTAGAGATAGCATCGCTGCAGGCCACGTGCCAGGGCTGGGCCGTTACACCGCCACCCACAGCAGGTGCGACAGGAAGACCCTGAGCTGGGAGGGGCTGCGCCCACGCTCAGCAGCAGGTGGGGAGGTGCGCACACCCCTCTGCAGAGACGCTCCCCGCCCCTCCTCTACCCCCCTTCCCAAGCAAGCCCAGAGATCAAACCTCGCTCTCACCTGATTAAACATTTGCTTAATACAGGGCAGGCCCTTGTGTAACAGAAACCCTCATCTCCGCCCCGGGAACTGCCCTCACGTCCAGCCCACCCTCCCCGGGAGGTATGGGGAGCCACGTCTGTCCCCACACACAGCGGAGGCCGTGGCCGTTTCTCCGAGGAAGAAACCCCAGTCCAGGCCGAGGCGGAGGAGCTGGCGGTGGCCCTGACCGACCATGCCCTGACTTAGCGGAGAAGATTCAGAAGAGCAGGAGTCGAGGAGCCACAGAACTGAAACCAGAACTGAGACCCAGCAAGCACCCTTCGGGCCTGGACGGCCGCGCTGCGGTAGTGGCCGCAGCCAACCACCTGGGGGCAGCAGCGCTCCACCAAAGAGGCCGCTTCTCCTCATTCTGTTTATTCTGGGGAAGGAGAGGCCCCTAAACTTAGGGAAAGCTTTATTCGGGGGAAAATACAAGAGCAGATGACTTTCATGCTGGGATTCGAGGCCCTGCCCTTCTCCGGTCACAGCGCCGGCCTTCGGCTCGGTGTGACCCAGGTGGGTGCCGTGGAGGAAAGGGGCTGGGTCAGCCCCGCAGGCAGCAGGGGGCGCCACCTGCCCGGGGATCACGGGCACTAGATTTGGGAGCCAGAAGAGGGGCTGGGTGGAACCCCAGGGTGAGGGTGAGGGTGGGGGCGGGGGTGAGGAGGAAGGCAGAGCCTTGGATTCAGACTCAGGGAGACAGGGCTGTCTGTTGTCCAGGATCCACCGTCTAGGATCTACCACTCACTGGCCCGGGCAGGGCACAACGGCCCAAGGCCTCAATTTCCCAGCGGGCTCCAGCTCTCATGGGGTCGTTTGAGAACCAAGATCTTCTTTCACAGGCCTGCAGGCCTGCCCTGTGCCAGACACTGTGCCAGGCCCTGGGACTGTCTCCACAAACTGCGTGACTCCGCAAGAGCAAGTTCCAGAACAGGCTAAACGAATCACCTGCCACCGAAATGACAGCTGCCTTCGGACTGGAAGGACTGACTGGAAAGGGACATGGGGGACTCTTCAGAGGTGGTGGAAACGTACCCCAGCCTGGTCCAGGGAATGACACAGGTGTATGCACGTGCCAATAGCCACCACCTGTATACCTAAGACCTGAGCACTTCAGTTCATGTAAATTATATCCCAAATGAGTGCTCTTCCTGTTAAGTGCAGACCCACTTTGTGTCCTCTAGGAGCTACCAGTCCATTGAGAACATGGGCTTGAAAGGCGTGTCAGTGACCCTAAGTGCATGATGGCGTTTGGGGTTACTGTTTGGAGAGGAGTCAGAAGTCAGGAGAGAGCCCCTTGATACCTGGAAGCTTCGCTGCTGCCACTCCCAAGCCTTCCCTCCTAGGGCTTTTAACTTTTCTGAGTCCCAATTTCTCATCAATCACATGCACAAAAATAAGTGGCCCACCTGCTTCTCGATGCTGTCAAAGGGACCAGAGAGAAAATGTCAAGAGCTTAGTGAACTGAAATGCAAATGGAAGGGAATGCCCAGATGGATGCCTAGACCTAGGTTCCTTCAGGTTGCACCTCCAGAAGGATATGAAAGCAGGACTGCTGTCATTAGCCAGGTGCCCAAGAGAACTCGGGGTTCCCAGCCCAGAGTGTCACCTCCACATATTAAGCAGCCATTTCTCCCTTTGCTGTGCCTCAGGAGCTTCTGCCTATAGCATCTTATATTGTCCCACAGCCCCAGCCCCAGCCCCAGCTTCTGGGAGAATGGGGAGAAGGTGATGGAGGGGAATTAGAGGCCCAGGAGGCACTGGCAAGGCCTCAGGCCCAGGCTCTGACAAAAGCCCCCTCTGGCCCCACAGCACACTGGGCCTCTGAGACTCCTTCACTGCATCATCCCTAAATACTGTCCTTTCTTACTTCCCTCTGGGGCCTCTGGGGGCCTCTCTAGCTTCACAAGAGCCCCTTGTCCCTGGCAGGACCCAGGCCTGAAAGCCTGGAGCCAGATCTCTGCAGCACCCCCAGTGGCAGCCATCTTCTCCGGGGCCAGATTACCCTAAATTGTTCTAGGGCCCTTTCACCACCTCTGGGAAGATGGGGGCCCAGTGCCCTATTTGCTCTGGAAATAATGGGCTCGTTCCCAGTGCAGAGGCTATAGAGCCCCGGGGAAAGTCCCTCCCATTTTCAAAGGCTTTCAAAAATCCCAGTGAGAAGGAGTGGAGAATGCTTGTCTACCTTTTCCCTGAAACACCCACACCAAGTTCAGCCAAGGAGAAAAAAAGAAAATATTAGGGGAAGAGCACATAAATACAAGACAAAGCTGGCAGGACTTAAGAGAGTCTGAGTAGATGAAGGAATGTGGTTTAGAGAGCGGTGAGCAACTGGTCTGCATTTCATGCTTCCAGCCTTGATGGGAGGAAACAGGGTTAAACTTAAAAAGGACTTCTTTGGAGACCTTGAGATGCTATTTTTAGCAAACTCTAGGGTGTCCTGGCTTCTCCTTGCTGACCCAAGTTATTCCAGTGATTTACCAAGGGACATGGGGTGGAGCAACATCCTTATCTAGATCTGTGTGAATAACATCCTGATCTGTCCACCAAAGCAAACGTCATCCCTTTGATCTTCATGGCAAACATAAGCAGAGGCAGAGTATTCTCTCCTTTCACAGATGAGGAAATCAGTTAAGTGGCTCTCTTGGGATGACCATTAAAAAAGGCCCACATCAGCACTAAACCAAGATACCCTGGCTTTCCACCGAGCACTGTGGACACACAGGTGGTTCTAGAAGCATCAACCAGTGGAAGGAGCAGGAAGACTGGGTCTCAGGAAAACCCCCTCTGTCCCCAAGACCAGTGTCATATTCTGCCTTCCCTCTTCCCCGACTTGTGTACCCCCCCCCCCCCGCCGTTAATGTCAGGTTAGAATGGCCAACAGAACCCTGTACATTTTAGGAGCACATTTTAGTAAGTGGTGTTGGCAATCTCCTGAGGCGGGATTTTTTGCATATGCAAACCCCACTACTCAATCATATGGCCATGAGAGTTAATCAAATAATATTCTCAACACTATGGGCTACATGGCCCCTGGCTGGCAGACCTCAGGGGAAGTGTCACCTGCTCAGAGAGCTCCCTGAGGCCCACATCTCAGCAGTTCCTGCCACACCACCATTTACCATATCACGCTGTTTACTTCCTTCACTCCACTTACAACACATTTCTACAATGTGCTCATTTGGCTCTTCCCAAGTCAGATTTAAGGTTCAAAAAAGGAGGCATCTTGTTTGTATCACACTCTGTGTCTCTGGTGCCCTTCACAGAACAGCACTCAAATATTTTTATTTTTTTTTAAGATTTATTTATTTATTTTATTATTATTATTATTATTATTTTTTTATACAAGCACTGGGTACAGTCAGAAGCGGGGGAGGGTGAGAGAATTCACCAGAGCCAGAGCGGGGAGCAGAGCAGGCAGAAGGACCGCAGTACACTGCTGAGGGGAGCAGCGGGCGGCAGGAGAGGTCTGCGCGCCATGTGGGACCCTCCTCCGGTGGCCGGGGAGCAGCCGGGGATCGAACCGGCGCCGCAGAGGCCGCAGGCAGCTTCGCAATCCAGCGCTCAACCGCTGCGCCACCGGGGAGGCCCTCAAATATTTTTAAACTAAGTGATCGAGTGATGGAATGAGCACTCCCACCAAAAGCCTTTTATCAACATCATGCAACTAGATTGGGGTAAAATGTTAATTGTGAAAGCTGAATGTTGGGTATCTGGGAGTTACTATTGTGTGTGTGTGGGGGGGGTGTTCGTGTGTGCGCTCATAGCACGCACATGCTCACATTTCAGTTATTAAAAAGTCAACACCCAGGCCTCCCTGGTGGCACAAGGGGTTAAGACTCAGTACCATGAAGCTACCCGCAGCCACTGCAGCATGAGTTCGATTCCCCAGCCAGCCAGGGAGGTGACCCACATGGCACAGCAGACCTCTCCTGACTTGCCCACTGCTCCCCTCAGCAGTGTATTTCAGTAGATCTGCCTGTTCTGCTCCCCACTCTGTCTCTGGTATATCCTCTCACCCCCACCTCCTGCCCCCCGCCCCCACACCACTGGCCTACACCCCAGCTTTTATATGCATAAATAAATCTTTGGAAAAAATAAAAGTCAAAACCAAAGTCGTTCATCCCTCATGTTTAAAAAGGCGGAGCAGGCCTGGAGAGCAGAACTGCTTCTGAAGGGCGCCCTAGGGAGGCCTCTCCTGAGATGAGAAAGGCCCGTCTCTAGCACCCCAGTCCTCCAGCTGAAAATCCAGTGGGACTGGACATAAGCCAAGGGAGGAAAGCAGGATGCAAGGGAGCTATCCGCTTCTGACTCAGCTCTGGGGGCGCCGGCACATCTGTACAGCAGTTCCATGAGCAAAGTCCACCCCCATTCTGTTGGGACAACAGTTGGGACAATACTCTGTAGAGTATTATTTTCTCCAGGCTAATTATTTTCTTTCTTTCAAAGCCTAATTTGAATACTTTGGAATCAGACAGAAATCAAATTCAAACCCTAACACTCACAAACAGCTTCCATTTCATCAACTGGAGAAGGAGAATACACCTCCTTACCACTTGGGATTGGCAGGAAACGTAATGTTAATGTTATGTCAGACATAGGGCAGAAGCTCCCTGAAAGCTCACTCACTGTGGGACAGCAAGGGCTGGGTCTTGTCTTCTAGAAGCCGATGGACTAGGCAGCACAGTGCCTAGGTAACGATTTGCTAAATTTTAGAGACAAAACACAAGGTTCACAAATGGTCAACAGACAATAAGTGGCTGAACAGGTCCTTGAATCAACACCTTCAGATCAAAGAAAGTTCTTTCTGCAGAGTCAGACCTCTCTGGTGGCTTGAAAATACCCCCTTTTCATCCCATTGACAGTTTTGCATGAGTTTGGACCCTATTCATTCGAAGTAAGAAAATAAAAATGTTTAGTCCTTCATTGGCTTCTACCTCCTTTCTCATTGCCTCATCTAAGAATCGTATTCTGGGAAGTCTTTCCCCCCACAGGAGATATTTATTTTGTTTTTAATTTTTAATTACTTGTACTAGGTCACACGACACTCAAACTTGTGCACAAGCTCCCAGTCTCTGCTAACCGGCCAGTGCCAGCTTGCTGAGTCTCCACAGCCAGCAACAGGCCTCTGTGACCTCCCCAAGTGGTTTCCCATCATCATAACAAAAGTGTTTTGAAGCCCAAGATGAAAGGGTAGGATCAAAGAGGCCAAAGGTATAAGCTGCTGAGAGAAGCAAACACAAGAGATGGTTTCCATGTGATAGGGGACAGGAAATGTGTGGGCAGGGGGTGCTCAGGGCCGGGCTTCCCAGCACTGCAAAGAATGGCAGAGAGCAGACTGCGTACAGTGCTTGTGGCTAATGGTTTCCGGCCCCACAGAGCACAAATAAAAATAAACCGACCCCATAAAGGTGTTGATCTCGTGGTGGCAGGAAATGCCGGCATATACAATACCTCTCTCTGCACCCACTCGTTCAACACGCAGTGCTCAAAACCCACTCGCTCAACACGCTGTATGGAGCTCCCGTGTGTAGGCCCAGGGAGAGGCGACATCGCCACAGCAGCTGGCTGTTAAGAAAGGTCCAGCAGCAAGAAAAGGCATAATGAAAAGATTACCTATCCTGGCTCAGTGCCCCTCAGCTCTGTGACTCTAGACTTCAACTTAAAAGAACAAAAAACCCTAAGAATCAAAAATTTAACGGGGGAGTGGAATGAGGGAGCAGAGCTTTATTTTTTTTAAGTTTAAAGGCACAGCTCCACAGCTAATTCTGTATGTAGAGATGAGACACACTGAGCAAGTCAACAGAAGCCTAAAAAGAAATGAGTCGACTTCTAATAAGCTTTTAACTAAATTTAAACTCAAGACTCCAAACGCATTCTGCAGGGGTTTGCCCTATTGAAAAATGGTTTAAAGACACACCGAGGATGTTTCCAGTTGATGGTAACTAGCTGGGTAAATCACCTCCAAGATAAAAGCTAATGCTACAAATGGGAACTTAGTGCCTGTCCCAGGGTATCTCAAGATCATTGGGGGGGGGGGGGCGGCATTAATAAAACCTGTATTTTAAAGGCTCTGAAAAGTATGTCTTTCTTGATTAAACTATTGCTATTATCTCCAATCTTCAACTATCTGTCTTCAAGTTCAGATGCTTTTCTTATGCAATTACCTCTTATCCAATCTAGGCTAAAAAGAAGCCTCCTGCTAGCACTGAATACCTGTATATAAGTCTTAAAGCAAATTACTCGGTCATAATCTAATCAACTAGTACCCCTAGGAATGGCAAACCACAGCCAAGTTATTGGAACATTTCCATTCAAGTAAAAGCTTGCCAACTCCTGCTCTGGGGCTGTCCTCAAACTGGTGTTAGCAGAGTCATGCAGCCAGCTGATAGACACACAGGCACAAGCTTTTTACCAAGTTCCCAGGTAATTGTGAAACACACCAAAGCACTGGATCAGAGCTTCCCAGACAATGTGCACACGAATCACCTGAGGACAGGCAATTCTGCTTCGGCAGGTCTGGGGTGGGCTTGAGTGTCCTCTTCAAATAAGCTCCTAGGTGATGTCAATACTGCTGGTCAACAGAGTGGCTAGAATCACCTAGGTAGGTGCCACCGCCCCACAAAATTCTTATTTATATTGGTCTGGGGTAGGACCCGGGCACTGAGAGTCATTCTTGTGCTGCCCAAATGATTCTGATGTACAGCCAAGGTGGAGAACCTCTAGCGCACAGCTCAGCACATCAGTAGTGAAGTAGTGGAACTCTCAACCTAGCCTGTAGCTTACACAGAGCACCCCAGATGGAAACAGGGCTGTCGGCATGACACATAAAACATGCTTGGATGCAGTCAGTAGACTGACTCTGTCATGACCTCTGATCTTAATAAGCAAGTTACAAATCTGAGCTCCAGTGTCTTCGTCTGTCTAGTGAGGACTGGAACCCCTGAGATAATGGCAAGAACAGAATGAAAGAATACTTGCGAAGGTGGTGTGGAAAGCACCGTACCCTGTCAATAAACACATACACCCCCCACCCCCACCCCCTTTTGCACTCGGCTTATACTGCCTAAGGGAAACACTTTCCATCACTAAATCATGTGGAAACAGAAGTAAAGGTGAAAGCATACATTCAGTTCAATTTCTAACAAAGTGCTTAATGATGCAGTTCCAGGAATGCATTGTGTCCTATGAGAGGAAGCACCTGTAACAGTTGAAGGATTAGTAAAGGATTACCAGCTCCAGGGAAAAGACAAAGGCCTGCCTTGGCCTGCGGTTGGCAGCACTGCCTTTCGTCATTAACTTCAATACCTCAGGAAAACGTGGCGGTAGAGTCACAGTTGCATGTTATCAACTAAAAAGTTCTACTGAAGGGGAGAAACAAACTTAATACCAATAAGGAATAAAATCAAAAAACAGAGCCAGAGGCATAGGAAGGAGTGGCATGGAATTCTTTAATTTGGAAGGCAAAAAGGTTATTACACTTAATGGAAGGCAGAGGTCATGTTAATAAATGCTCATTACAAAGTCATCCTGACAGACGCGAGAGAACTTCTCTGGCTCTCCACCTGCACATCAAATCAGAGTCAGAAGCAAGTACAAATCTGGAGAAAATCCATGCGTCCAAACCAGCTGCCACCTCGGGAGCTCTTATCCAGGGGAAATCAAAACGTGAACCTAAAAGAAAGAAGCAGAAAGGTAAGAAGAGGTATCAAAGCATATTTTATACTACAACCAGTATATTTTATGATACTACTACCCAATCCTTAAATCTAAATGCTAAACCCACCGAGACACCAAGTTGCAGGGTTCCAAAGTCTGGAGCTCACAGTATGTGAGCCAGGCCAGAACCACCAGAGTGAAGCAGTTATTCTTCACGGAACACTGTGTAGCGGTAGCCATAAAAATTCATGCTCAGATCTGAATTCAAGCCCACAAATACAAAACTCACTGGGAACCGGTAGACATGAGCTCTAACTCCCCACTCTAGCCATAATTAGTCACAGGATTTTATGTAAGTCACTTTGACCTCTCTGGCCCACAAATTCTTTGAGGTGAGAGATTTACAATTTAGCCTAAAGAACTTTCTGAATCTAGAAAGTGCATAAAGCACTAAATTCCAGTTTGGGGAAAGATGGGGGAAGGAAGAATTCAAGAGACAAGTTGACAAAGAGTCCCAATCTCAGATATAACAAAAGACCAAAATAGAAAAATGTCCATTTTATTTAAAGATAGGTGGTTTGGGGCAAGAAGGAGGTGGAGAGCAACTCCCAGAGAAGTGGCACACTGGTGCCAGAGTCAGAGGCTTCCCTGAGTGGGCTGGTGTAGGCCTGGCCAGAAAGTGACCGGGTGCTCTGAGGCCTCCGTTCACAAGCAGCCCACTTCCCTGCACGTGCCATAAAAATATTAGCCTATGTGAGTCATGACTTTAAAAGGTTGGGAAACAGCCCCTTTCAGAAGAGCTGAGCTTTTCAACCACCTTTCTATACGTTGGTTCAGACCTGGGGATTCTAGCATCGGGGCTTCAGCAAAGATTTTTAGACTTCTATCCAGAGTGCTCCGATTTCACCAACAATGGTACGTACAGAAATGCAATAATTGCAGAACCTTCCTACATCTGTGGAATTTGATGAGAAATGTGTAAAATAAAGAGCAAAAAACAACAAAATGTGTTCATCATGCCAAACAAGAACACACAGACCTATGAAAACTCCCGTATTCTCTCCATTAGAGATCTGAAAGCAAACCCTCTGGCATGACTCTGATCTAGTATAACACAGCGATTCTGAGAGAAGTCTAGGGCGCAAGGCCATTTCTGCAAAGAGCCTTAATACATTTAAAATTACAAAAGAAATCCCAGCTTAGTACAAAAGTCAGGTTTTGAGATTCTATGTTAAAACATTTAAATCAAGTTTTGAGGCTCTATATTAAAACATTTAAATCTAAAACACTGGAACATAAATGACTCATGACAGTTAAGTCTTTTTGATAGTGGTTTTCAGAAGACTTTGTTTACAAAGATCTGCTCCCTTCTTTTATATTTTTTTAAAGATTTTTTTTTTTTAATACAATAGCTGGGGTACAGGCCAGACGTGCAGGAGGATGAGAGGATTCACCAGAGACAGAGCGGGGAGCAGAAGAGGCAGATGGACCGAAGACACTGCTGAAGGGAGCAGTGGGTGAGACAGGAGAGGTCTGCCCCGCCATGTGGGAATCTCCCTGGCCAGCCAGGAATGGAACCCACACTGCAGAGGCTGCGGACAGCTTCACGGCGCTGTACTCAACCCACTGTGCCACCGGGGAGGTCCCTGCTCCCTTCTTTTAAGGCAAAAATATATTTCATCAGACAGTATTCTAAAAGCAGAGGTCCTTAGATTCCTTGAAATGTTAGCTCACAAAACTGGACTCTTCAACAGCTCGGAAGAATGGTCTCAACTGCTAACCAGGGGATAAAGGTCTCAGGAAACTAACAAAATTTCCTCCCCAGATATCAAGACAAGCAAAATGGAAGACACCTACTGAGAAAAGTTAGCATGACTTCTTCAGTCTATTTCACCCACGCAAAAGAGAGCACCATTTGATCAGTCTATTCTAATCATTTTAAAAGAAAGCAAGACACAACACAAAGAACTGTTAAAAATAATTACTTTCTGTACAGACACAAAAGATGACGCCAGACAGGGTCATTTCTATTTGAAATCTGTATTCTCCGGCACCATCCCTATTCAGACACCAGCACTGAGCAGATATGTTCAAATACTGATTTTCCTTCACACCATCTCATGCTGAATCTGGTCACCCAATCAAAACTAAAATCAGAGAAAATGTGAATCCAAGGCCATTCTGAAGAGATTTTAGGTGCAGAGTTCAATTTGAATCACAACAGTTTCAGAAGGCCTGGCTCACGTATGGCTAAAATGGAAAGGAGCCTTACAAATCAGCTAGTCCAGTCCTCTCATTTTATAGATGAGAAACTGTAACCCGAGTTGACAGATCTGTCCAGAGACATGCTGGCCAGAACCACAAACACTACACAGGTGACTACTCTGACTTAGTTAAAATTAAGTAAAATTTAAAATTTAGCTCCCCAATTACCTGCCACATTTCAAATGTTCAATGATCACATGTGGCTACTGCACTTGGTAGGGCAGACTAACAGCATTTCCACATTGTACAATGTTCGACTGGCCAGGCTGGTGCAGGGTCACCCTATCTGAATAAAGTTGGGTCTGGTGATCTGCTTCTCCCGCATTTCTTCTGGATCATATTAAAGATGACCAGCAATGCAGAAACAGTGCCTAGCTTCATCCTTCCCAGTCAAGCTTTCCTATGTTTTTCCCATTTAAAAAACACAAGCAAGTTTAATATTTTTAATGAAAACCTTCTAACAGACATATATATGCATCACCCAAAAATCTTTGAACATAATAGAGAGGAAGGAAAATAAAAGCCTAGAGTCAAAATATCCGTTACCAAGTTCCCACTCAGTCACATATGAGTTCCAGGGTCAAGACAAGTCAACTAAAGTTTCACCCAGATTTAATTACCAATGTGTACAATGGAAATACTACTGTTTGCCTGTCTCTGTTACAGCAGCCTTCAGGGTCACATGGGGTAATGTTGTGTAAAAGGTACATTGAATGGATGTGAGTCCTGCGAGCCTGGTAATGTGGCAACAGCAAAACATTTTACAAGGCCCTATATGTGTGTATTTTGTTATATAGACAGTTACACTTCAACTTTCCACCGCCTGTGAATGATGCTGAGAATATGGTGTAATGGATAAAAGCCTCAGTTGGCAATCCCGACTGAGACACCCAAACAGTACAATCCTCAAAAACAGTGGGAAGAACCATCATAAATTCTAATCAGAGGCTTTAACAGCTGTGAGACTCAGATGAACATTAGGTCAGTCTCCTTACTGTGCAGACAGGAAAACTGGGATTAAGAAACAAGCTTATGTGTCCATCCAAACAGCTATCAGAGCAAATTCCACATGCAGGCGTCCATCTTCAAGCCACACAGCCCCTCAAATTAATTTTTTGCCTTGGGTTCTTTCTTCCATGACATTTTCCACATGTCTTAGTACCCACGTAGCTTACCTAGTTATATACCTACTTTATAGATGTTCTCACAGCTGAAAAGGACCTACTCACTCAATAAGCCAGCAGAGTCTAGTGGGGGAGACAGAAAAGTAAATGAAGTGTCCTAACTATGCGTAACTGCAGCATTAGAGACATGCAGAGTGGGCCCTAAGGCCCCAGAAGAGGACAACTTAGAGGAGAAATCATCTGAGCTGCAAGATAAAATAAAGTTGGTGCAGCAATGAACTTCATAAACACAAATACCTAATATTCCAGTCTTTCTTTTGGTAGCTTTAAATAGACCAAACACAAAACAGAGCTCGGATCACCAATTAGTCATGCATTAGTGGTTTTTTGTAAATAAGCAGATTGAAGACTTCAACAAAAAAAATTAATCTCACGCTCCAATGGGAGTGGAGGATATGAAAAAAGATTGTGCTGCACCTAGTTCTAAATATTTTCTACAAATTTAGAACAGTTACCTCTCTGAGAACTTTTTTGGTGGCTAGAGCTAATTCAATGTAAGTTGAAGTGTTAAAGAGAAAATGAAATAAAAACTAAACCACCCCCTCTCTACAAAAAAATGAAAGACTAGTACCATGGGGAGATCAGTCAAGAGCAAAAACCAGTCAAGAACAAGCTGCCAGAGAAATGAAAGGAAAGTCTGTGGCTCTGTGTGCCCAAGGTCTTCCCCCTGTAACAGAAACCCTTGGGGCCCTTTAAGGTTGCCTGCCCTTTTGTACCTAACTCAACACTGCCCACTTCTGGCCAGAATGTAAAGCAACCCCCACCCAACTCCGAAGCCCACTAAGACCTCTGCTGCCCTCGAGTGATGAAAAGAAACCAGGTTTCATCATGAAAACATCAGTGGTTTCTTCCCCCAAATTCAACTTTCTCTTGCTCTGGTAGTTCATCCTCTGCATACAAAACACATGATCCACTAGGTGGCAGTAGAGCCTAGCAAATAACATTCAGCGTCCCTCCAGAGGCTATTTTCTAGCTCACTGTACTTCACTGATGAATTCAAAAAGCCAACAATTACACTAGTAAGTAGTACTGCTTGTCACAGCTATGTTCTGCACAGCCCTGCAGCACCCTTGTTCCAGCCACAATTAAACACTGAGTGTTTTCACAGAATTAAACCCTTGAAAGGATTGCCTCCAGCATAAAAAAAACCACCCATAAGGTTTTAGTGCAGTATTTGTTAAACAATCTCCACAGGCTAAAGCACACATCAGTGCTCAGGTTTGTGTCCATTTCACTTACCCCTCTGACCCAGGGTTCAAGTCACCAAATATTTTCTTTTCCAAACTATAACCCAATGTCCCCATGTCCCTATTTTCTTCATTTCCCTTCAGAACACTGGACAGGAGCTGACATTTCTTAAAAAGAATTTCATAGAGGCAACAAAAAACAAAACAGAAAATGACAAGAAGCATGTAAATATTTAAACATTCAAACCTGAGCGCCTATGTCATTCATTCAAAAAAGACTTCCTAGGGCCTCCCTGGTGGCACAAGGGTTTAAGTTAGCACTATGAAGCAATTCACAGCCACTGCAGCACAAGTTCGAACCCCGGCCAGGGAGGTGACCCACACAGCACAGCAGACCTCTCCTGTCTCACCTGCTGCTCTCCTTAGCAGGTTATTTCAGCAGATCCGCCTATTCTGCTCCCCACCTCCCCCACCCACCGTACCCCTGGCCTACACTCCAGCTCTTGTATGCATAAATAAATAAATCTCTAAAAAAGAAAAGACTTTTTGCCACCTAATGGCCAAACATGGATATCATTTCAGGCAGGCATGATCCTTGTGACTCAGAGTGCACACGGGTATTCTCACACCTGCATTTTCATTTTTATGATAACCTAAGCAACACCGAGTCTACTCTTGACCACCAGATGAGACAGCTCTATAGCCAGTGCTGCCAAGTGAGAGGCTAATTTTTGCCACACAGCATTCTACTGCCATCTCTGCCCATGTTTTTAGACTACTACAACTTGAAGTCTGGAGAAAACTGCTGATAGAGCTAGGTTTAACATGTCCTGGCTGACCAAAATTGCTATGAAGAGATTCAAATCTTACAGTAGAAGGACAGAACTGGGACTGGAGAAGGAGACAAAGTGAATTTCAGCTGAATCCACAATGTTTAATCTGTTCAAAACCAGTGACTTCCAGGTTGTGACTACATGGATGTGTTACATCATTCTCTGTGTTTTTTTAATTGTCACAAGAAAAGGAAAGTCTTAAAGGGGAGCACAGTGATAAAATAACTGGTAACACAGCTAAACACATTTCTTTTTTTTTTTTTTTTAGATTTATTTATCTATTTATACAAGCACTGGGTATAGTCAGAAGCGCAGGAGGGTGAGAGAATTCACCAGAGGCAGAGAGGAGAGCAGAGCAGGCAGACTGACGAAATACACTGCTGAGGGGAGCAGTGGGCGGCAGGAGAGGTCTGCGCGCCATGTGGGACCCTCGCCGGTAGCCGGGGATCGAACTGGCGCTGCAGAGGCTGCGGACAGCCCTGCAACCCAGAGCTCAACCGCTGCGCCACCAGGGAGGCCCCTCAACACATTTCTTTAACACAATTAAACACATTTCTTTAACTCCCCAATTGTGAAATACCTCATGGAAAAACAAGCATGAGTAAAAATGGAGCATAAAAATTTTTTGAAGTCAGATGGGATTATTATTAGAGTTATTAGTTACAAGATTTCTAGCAAGACTCTCTGAACCTGTTTCTCATCTATAAATGGAACAAGCCAGCCTATCCTTATGAGGTTATTCTGAAAATAAAATGCAAAACAAAAAGCATTTAAAACCTGTCCATAGTGACCACTCAAAATCTGTTAACTTCCTTATTTCTTGAAAAATATTTTCAACTCTTCAGAGTAGCTGCTGGTTTAAATGTCACCCCCAATATCATGCAAGAGCAGTATGCTATAGATGTTTATTCTTTTTATACCCAACTCTCAGAATGTATTTGGCACATATGGAGAAAGTTCAATCTGATTTGTTCTATCTTCTGAGTTGGTATAAATATTGAATTCACTTGGAAACTATTTTTTAAAGATTTATTTATTTATGCATATAAAAACTGGGGTACAGGCCAGAGGTTCGGGGGGGTGAGAGGATTCACCTGAGACAGAACGGGGAGCAGAACAGGCAGATTTACTAAAATACAGCAGGCGGGACAGGAGACATCTGCTACCCCATGAGGGTCACCTCTCTGGTCGGGAATCAAACTCATGCTGCAGTGGCTGGAGACTGCTTGATAGCTAAGACCTAACCCCTGCGCCACCAGGGAGGCTCCCTTGGAAACTATTTTATAAGTGTTTTGGCACATTGTACACAGAACTGAGTCTAAAGCACATAAAAATGGCAATTAGATGAATATTTAAAAATTGAGAGAACAGTAAAATATGTTAAATAGAGGATCTCCGTAAAAAGCCTTAGAGGATTTTTCTATGAACGTACTCTATCAGAAAAGTCAATAGTGTGACCTCCAACTGGGAGATTCTACTGTACCCTTGGTCCATGATTCCCAGCTGGCCCTAGGTTGTTCACATAATATGGTCTGCAGTTTGCAGTTTCTGCTGAGCCTGCTTTTTTTGCTCTGTTTTGTCATAATTTTGAAATACTAAGCTCTCTGCAGCAGAGTACTGCTCTAATCACGACAGCCCCAGGAAATAATTTTCTATGATTTGCTATCTCCCAGAGTCTAAAGAACATCCTTGAAATGTTTGCTCTGTTCTCTTCTTACCCATATACCATGACTCATCTAGAAAAAATAACTTAAGAAATCTACAGTAAAGCAATCTGAAGACGTGAGACCTTTTGAGCATGGTTACTATCAGAGAACCCAAGAGTGACTCACGAGGTTTCCAAGTCTAAGGTCAGTGTTGGTGGGTCTGTTTACTAGCTGCTCCCAAGGAGCTGTCACTGGTGAGGGACCAGGTCTGCCGCCTCTGCTGGCAGATGGCACAGTGGCCTCCTCCTCTGACGCCTACAACACTGTATGCAGATCTCTGGTGTGGCTTTAACTACTCCTACTACATTGTTCACTTCTCGAAGGTAGGAGCCACATTTTACTTGTCTTGGTATTCCCAGTAACAAAGCATTTAACAGCACATGTGGGCAGGGGTGGCAGAGGAAAGATTGGCAATTGAGTCCTGACTGGGTATCCAAAGACTTAAACTGTATTAGAAGAATAGAGAAAAGTAATTCTCAAGCATTTTCATGGAAATAAACCGTCTCTGTCAACTTACCACCTCACCTGAAGAGAACTGTTCTGGATACAGTATCAATAATGGAATGGAGTCATGCAATATTTTAAGTAACTAATTAACTCATGCCAGAAATAAAAGCACATTGTCACATTACTTATACTTTGTACATGGTCTTGGGATAGTCTTCCCCCAAACTGGAATACATTTCCTAAGATTCTCTATTTTTTTTTTTTTTTTTTTTTAAGATTTATTTATTTATTTATTTATACATGCACTGGGCACAGTCAGAAGCGTGGGAGGGTGAGAGAATTCACCAGAGCCAGAGCGGGGAGCAGAGCAGGCAGAAGGACCGAAGTACACTGCTGAGGGGAGCAGCAGGCGGCAGGAGAGGTCTGCGCGCCATGTGGGACCCTCCTCCGGTGGCCGGGGAGCAGCCGGGCATCGAACCGGTGCTGCAGAGGCTGTGGGCAGTTTCACAACCCAGTGCTCAACCGCTGCACCACCGGGGAGGCCCCATTTCCTAAGATTCTCTATTCTTTACCACCTAATCACAGCAACATTAAACTTTGCAGTGGAAAGGACAAGAAGAGTGCTTTCAGTCTTTGGTGAGTTTCACAGGATACTCTTACTGGGAAGAGTCCTCAGCCAAGCCCACCACTGGACACAGCTCTACTCTACTCCCCTTAGTTACACGGCCAGGGAAGACCACTGGATTATTGTGGGCCTGTTTTCTCATACATAAAATGACAGTGTTGATACACAGTTTGGAAAATACCTATGTTGTTCTCAGTTTTAGGATTCTATTTAGGAGGGAAGGATAGAGGAAGGATAGAGGAGAGGGCATACCATACATAAAGAAGCCACACAGAATGGGCTTTGCAACTTTTGTCAATCAAAACAACTCTGTCTCCACCACTGTTTTACATACTGAAATTTTATAGGAGTTATTTAGAAAATAGAGCTCTATTGCTTTAAAAAAAAAAAAAAGGAAAAGTGGCAAATTAATCAAACAGCATGTATTAGAATATTAGAAATTCAGAGGCAGCAGACCAACTGCCTGATCAACAACTCCTTGGGAGCAGCTAGTAAACAGACCCACATTTTAAATTCTCCCAAACTAATCCAAATTCCCCACTGAGTTTCACTTTAGCATACATATTAGCAAATGACCATATTTATTCATACAGCATCTACTGTATACCTGTCAGGTATCAGCACTATTTCTAGGTACTATGGAAACAATGGCCCAGTATTTACAGTCAATTAAGATCAAATCAGGGCCTCCCTGGTGGCAAAAGGGGTTAAACACAGCACTATGAAGCTATCACAGCCTCTGCAGCACAAGTTCGATCCCCAGCCCGCTGGCCAGGGAGCTACCCACATGGCACAGCAGACGTCTCCTGTCTCACCCGCTGCTCCCTTCAGCAGTATATTTCAGTCAACCTGCCTGTTCTATTCCCCACTCTATCTCTGGTGAATACTCTCACTCCCCACACCTCTGGCCTGTACCCAGTTCTTGTATGCATAAATAAATCTTTTAAAAAAAAAAAAAAGATCAAATCAGAAAAAAATTATAGAGCAAATCTAAAGGCAAAACCTACAATTTATATCTCTTCCAAGATCTCAGAGCTATTTTCATGGAGTTATTGATGCAGAAATTAATGTATTAGCTACAGGCAAACTCTCATTTTCTGTTATCTTAATGATTTGCAGAACAGTGAGAAGAGAAGGCAATGACCAAGAGCAGCAGCACTGATGAATCATGATGATATTAATGCATGCTTTGCAAGCCAATGGAAAATTCTGCAAATGTCTTATCAGCAAAATGGGAGCCTTGCCAACCACGATCAAAACCTGGTCATTCCAATTTCAATTCATAAAATCAACATTAGGGGACAAAGGCTATGGTCATCACTTACATTCTTCTAGTCTCCTACTCCTCAGTTAAGAAAACAGGAACGATTCAGCCAACAAAGTTCATGACAACAAGATGCAAGATCGTACTGGCAAAGAGAAAATCAGCAAAGGCTCGCTCTGGGGAGATGCCTTGGAAATCTGCTTTGTTCTGTGGGTTGATCTGTATTCTCAGGCAAACTGTAGAAGAAGCAAAACACAAAAATGATTACCTAGAAATATAAAGCAATATGACTGCTAACACACACAAGCACACACACACCTACAATCCAATAATTCTAACAGAAACGATGCTTATATGCATTAGAAAGTATGTACAGGATTAGTACTCATCACTGGAGCAATATAAATAATTATCAACAGTAAAATGGATAAATTATAGCATAGTCATACGACATAACATTACATAGTGAAGGAAAACCTTTAAAACACAGATAAATTCCGCAAATGTTAGAATATTCAACACAATCCAACACAAAAAGAATTATTCTGTATGATTACACTTATAAAAAGCTTAAAATGAGGCAAAACCAATCTATGATAATACAAATGAGATAATAAAAGTGGTTTTTATCTTTCATGGTGGGAGGGATGACTGGGAAGGTGTATGGTAGTCTCTTGGGTGCTGGTAATATTCTAAGTCTTGATCTTAGTGGCAGTTAGGTGGATGAATCTAGAAATTCATCAAGTTATACACTGTCATGCTGTTGACTGCTAAAGGAAGAAATACGACTTTGCAGGCTAAAAACCAGACTTATGCAGGGAAAAAAATACACACACAGGCCTCCCTGGTGGCACAAGGGGTTAAGACGCAACATACGAAGCTATCCACAGGGTCTGCAGCGTGAGTTCGATCCCTAGCCAGGGAGCTACCCACATGGTGCAGCAGACCACTCCTGATTCACCTGCTGCTCTCCTCAGCAGCACATTTCAGTCAATCTGCCTATTCTGTTCCCCACTCTGTCTCTGGTGAATCCTCTCACCCCCACCCCACACCTCTGGCCTGTACCCCAGTTCCTGTATGCATAAACAAATAAATCTTTTTTAAAAAATACACAGGGCCCCCTCGGTGGCGCAGCGGGTTGAGCACAGCGCTGTGAAGCTATCCGCAACCTCTGCAGCGCGGGTTTGATTCCCCGCCGTCCAGGGAGCAACCCACATGGCAAAGCAGACCTCTCCTGTCGCGCCTGCTGCTCCCCTCAGCAGTGTACTTCAGTCAATCTGCCTGTTCTATTCCCCGCTCTGTCTCTGGTGAATCCTCTCACCCCTCCCCCCACGCTTCTGGCCTGTATCCCAGCTATTGTATAAATAAATACATAAATAAACACATACATATAAAACAAAAAACTCACCACTCTTTTATCTTCTGATTAAATTTATAATACCTAGATGGGAGTATAACTGAATAACAAAGGAACCTGATTGAATAACAAAAGTTAAAAAACTGTGAATTAGTTTCTACTATGATATATAATACTGCATAAACAGAAACAAAAATATAACATTTATCTATCTCTTTGACCTCAAAGTTCTAGCAGCTGCTTGTCTCAAAAAAGGCAAGAGACCTAAGCTATATAACTCTGACAGAGAACTGGCTGCTGCCACATTCCATAACCTTGAAGATTCAAACTGATATATCAGACAAGGTCACCATTTGACACGAAAAGTAACTCCAGAAGCATATGCTTCCAAAGAGTCTTTAAGCCTGTGATAAATGAGTACACTACTTAAGAAATGCCAAATTTGCTTCAGGCTAGCATCCATTCCATCACTAAAGAAAAAAGGCAATGAGATCTAACCCAAATGTCAGAGAACTACCAGCCTTGTTCACCAGTCTGTCACCATGGCAACCGAGTTTTCATTATGCTTAAAACATGTAAACACTGCAGCAGCACCACTGATCTTTTCACGCAACTGGACCCTTCAAAATATGAAGGACACTGATTGAAGCAAGAGCAATCAATTAAAATCCTGCTGTGGCTAGTACATATTGTTCATCCATTTGGGAGAATCACTGGCAATGTCTACTAATACATAAAATGTTTTTACCTTTTGACAAAGGAATTTCTCCTATAGGACAAAGACTTTCGGATAGCAACAAATTGCACTGTAGACATGCAATGAAATTATTACCAAAAAACCTCTCTATTTCATATTTCTCTTTCAAAGCTATAAGCAGATAACTAGATACCATTATTTCCTCAATTGCTTTAGTTGGAATCTAGGGGGGTAAAGTGGAGAAAAAGACACCGAATTATTAATAGTGGCCCTTGGGATGGAAAACAGAATAGTATTTCAGGAAATATGAGAGGACAAAAGAGAAGAGAAACTCCCCACAGATAAGGGGTAAAGTAATGAATGATGTCGTAACCCAAGTAATTTCAACTACAACATAAGAATCAAGAGTCCCACAGAAATGGAAAGGATATTGGAGGTTATAAACGCCAATGTATAAATTTATGTATAAAAGGCCCAAAAGGTGGTGGGGTGCACATGCTGGAGGAGGCTGTATGAATCACCTGGGAAGCTTTCCAAAGTAGACTCACCAGTTCCAGAATCTGATAAGCCATCCCCAGGTGGAGAATTACAAACCTCCCAGAGTTTGTGATACTGATAGGGGTGTCATATCCTTCAGATGCACTGGGGTACAAAAAAAGGCAAACTATGCCTGTTCAAAGACCTCCAAAAATGATCCTCCAGTCCTCCCTGAGCACTTTCCAAAGATGAAAATCTTCTACTCCCTGAGGGAGCTCACTGTGTTTCAGCAGTTCTAATTTAATCTGTCTCCTTAAATGTTTGTTCATTTAGCAAAATATTTACTGAGCATCCACTATATGTCACACATTATCCCAATGCTGCAAATATGGCCCAGAATAAGACATACAAGAACCTGGCTCTCAAGAAACTTATACTCCAATGGAGAGAAACATAAAATGAAGTAATAAATATTTCCAATAAACAAGGAAATATCAGGCAGTGATATATGCTGTGAAGAAAATAAAACAAGGCAAAAAAAGAGTGATTGGGAAAGTTATTTTTTATCTGGTGGTCACAGAAGGTCTTTCTAAGTAGAGGATCTTCAGGACCAAAATTTGACAGGTAAGAACCAAGCACACAAAGATCTGGGGCAGAGTATTTCCAGGTAGTAAGAACAATTTTGACATGTTCTAGTCTCAGACTGACCATATGGTGGTGATTGAGGGCGAGAGGGAGACAAGGCCAGCCTGTGGGGCTTTATAAGCCTCAGGAGAGCCTGGATGTAGCTTAAGTGTGATGGAACATTTCAGAGTTTAAACCAAATACATAAAGTAATCCAATCTACATTTTTAAAGGTTGCTAGAACTGCAATGCAGAGAATATTCTGTCTGCAGGATTAAAGAAAAAACAAAGGAATCATTTATGAGACAACAAAGCTCAGTAAAACTGAGAGAAGTAAAGAGACAGGCTATATTTTGGAAAAGACAGAGTTTATTGGACAGATGTAGGAGATAAAAAGAATCAAAGGATCAAGAAAACCTAAATTTTTTGGCTTCAACAACTCAACAAATACTGACACCATGTATTCAATAGAGAAGAGGCTGGTAGCTAGGTGGGAAGGTTCAATCTGAAGGTGCCTATCAGACAGATTTCACGAAGGCAACTACATTTACAAAACTGGAATTCAGCAGACAGGTCAAAATGAAAAATACAAACGTGGCAGTTGTAGACTGTTCTGCTCCCCACTCTATCTCTGATGAATCCTCTCACCCCCCTGCACCTCTGGCCTACACCCCAGTTTTTGTATGAATAAAAAAAAAAAAAACTTTAAAAAAATGTGGCAGTTGCAGTTGTAAAGATATTTAAACTTACCTGTGAAAGAAATAGAAAAAGGGATTAGAACCACATCCTCAAACAGGAATGTAGTGCTATAAAAGTGCTACAAAAGAAAAAGTATTTCACACAGGGGCCTCCCTGGTGCACAAGGGGTTAAGACACAACCTATGAAACTAACCGCAGATTCTGCAGCACGAGTTCGATCCCCGGCCAGGGAGCAACCCATATGGCACAGCAGACCTCTCCTGACTCGCCCGCTGCTCCCCTCAGCAATGTATTTCAATCTGCCTTTTCTGTTCCCCACTCTTCCTCTGGTGAATCTTCTCCCCCTACCCCACATCTGGCCTGTACCCCCACTCTTGTATGCATAAATAAATAAATCTTTAAAAAAAAAAAGTATTTCACACAGAAGGAAGCAGTGAACTGTTAAAAGCTAAACGTTGAACCTTCATATAAAATGAAACAGATGACCATTTATTACACTTAGCAAGACAGTAAGTAGTTTCACTGGCGTGGTGGGAACAGACCACCACCAAGAGTGGGCTAAGAAATGAATGGAAAATGAGAAAGCAGAAACAGGAACTATTCTTTCAAAGAATTCTGTGATGAGAGCGTTAAGAAACAATGGTAGCTGGAGGGTTATCTGGAGTCAAATGAAACTCTTCTTAATTGGACAATAAGAGAGCAAGTGTGTGCAATGGAAAGAAATTAATGAGGCTGAACAGAATGAGTGCAGGAGCTGAGTACTTAAATGAGCAAAGGAAGAATGGATCCCCAGCACAAGCAAAGGGTTGACAGGAAAGAACACGGCTTCTATCATTGTGAGAAGTAACACAAAGAATAAGGGTAAATGCACAGATGGGTTGCTGTGATTCCTGGGTGGGAAGAGAAAAGGATTCTAGTTTACATTTTTAGTGGAAAAATAAAGCAAGATGATCAACTGATGCTAAAGGAAAAGTGGAAATATAGAAGACTGAAGAGAGAAGTTATAAGCACATTTTTGGAAAGCAAACATACTAGGAAAGTATTACCGGACCACTGGGTAGGGTTGAGTGCCCATCTGTGTTCCTATTCTCACGAATGATTCTCCATCACAGCACAATATCCACAGTTACTGCTCTGTATTTCCCACTAGATTATAAACTCTGTGAGAGCAGAGATCATGTCTGCATTCTACTATTGACTCCTCAGTACTTGGCAGGAAACCTGGCACAAAATTGCTCAGTATTTCTTAAATTGTTACAGGAATGCTCACATTTTAATATACAGGTTAAGCACTGAGGATGCAAAGATGCCCCTGTCTTCAAATGGCTCACCTTCCAGAGGGAAGACAAATACAGCACATTATAAAAAGGCTCTCAGGTGCCTCCCTCTCTCCCTCTCTTTTCCCTCCCTCCCTCCTTCTCCTCCCACTGTCCCTCACTCACTCCCCCCTCACACATACAAATATATGGTGAAATGGAAATATAAGAGAAAGACCTAAGTCTATTAGAAGACTCAGGGAAGGATTCCAAAGAGAAGCAGCACTTGAGCTGAGATGTCTAAGGGAAGGAAGGAGTTTTCTAAGAAGTCAAGCAAAGGTAAAATAGCCTGAGATAGCTCAGCAGGTTCCAGGAATAACAGGCAATAATGCTGGAGCGTAAAATACAGAAGATACAGAGGCAAAGAGGAAGGTGGAGATAAGGACAGGGCCAGATTATGAAAAAGTCTGTATGAAAAAGCCGTGGAAATTTTTAAATTTTCTTCGGAAACCAGGAGCAAATTTTATATGGATAGAAACACATACAGGTTTGCAAGTCGAATTAAGCCTCCAACAAAGATGAAAGAAAGACTAGAGACTAGCAGCTAGGAGACCAATGAGGACCAGCTACATAGAGCCTGAGTCACCATGGATGAATGTGGGTCTGCTCAGCCACCATTTTTTTGTTACCTGTAGTTCCTTCCTACACAAGGTCAGAACTGCTGGGTCAGTCATAGGCGCCAACCCTTACAAGGTACCTCTCAAGTCAATCAAGAGCAGAAAGTTTGATCACTCTGGGAAGGCTATGCATCATGAGGTATGACCGGGAATGCCCATGGGGCCAAGGATCAATGTATGACAAGGCACCCCAGAAGATGATCAGCAGAAAGCCTTGTTGATAAGACTGAAACCATGGCTGGAGCTCTAGCCTTAACTTCAATTACAATACCGTTTCATCAAACAGATGAGAAGTGCCTGGAGGGCAAACTCACAACCCCTGATACTATAGATGACAGAGCACACATTTTCTAGCTTCACCCTTCCCTTTTCTTTTTGTCCTCCTTCCCCTTCTAACTGATGCTGTATAATTATTCTATCAGTAAAAAGGCCAGGATCTTGCTCTTCGGCAACATCCTGTGTCCTACAGCTTGCTCCACGACTCCCATTTGTCAGTGCAGTGTTGTCAAGAGGTAGCAATGGATATGATTTAGAAACTGGATTCTCAGGCACAAGATTGGTAAACTTCTTAGTGTGTTAGATAGCAACTATGGGAGATAATATTATATTATCTCCCAAAAATCTGACATACAATCTTCTATCAGCAAAGAAATGCTGCCAGTCCCCAGAGTTCAATACCAACCATGTGACAGAAAACACTCTGACTTAAGCCTTTCAAATTCAAACTCCTGTGGGATTTGTACACTAGGAGAACAAAACTATTTTTGGCCCAAAATTATTTCATATAGATTAGAAATCAGAACTGACCAAAGTTGTGAAATGACTTAAAAACTGATTTCAAAATCAAAGACTTATTTTAAGTAGTCTTGCTGTTTTCCAAATATTGCTTCTAAACAGTACTTTAAATGAGCATAAAGGATTTCAGTTAGGTAAAAATGGAAACTAGAAGAGCTATTGGAATGTTACTCTTTAAAAAAAAAAAAAAAGATGATGTCAAATGCTCCCTTCTGTACATGCAGAAGGTATGGAAGAAAACAGTCTGCCAAAAAGAAATTTGGAAACCAAACTAAGAACTTCCCCCCCCAATTCATCCCATATGCTAACACCAATTTTAAGTTTCTCCCTTACCCTTTTTTTTTTTATCTTAGTTGTGTTCCTATTATCTACAGAATAAAATCCAAATTCCTTGGCCTAGCAATCAAAGTTCTAGCAACCAGCACTATCTAATTCTTCAACATAATCTCCTACAATTCTCTCTCTAGCCAAACTGACCTCCCTTCTCTTCCAGGAGAACCAAACCCAGCAAACAGATTTTAGAAACGCAGCATAAGTACAGGGCATCCCTTCTCAACAATCCCAATAATTGTTAAACTCCAGATTTCAAATTTTCCATTAAAACTAGTCTCCAGTTGAGGAGGATGGTGCATCTAGAGCAAGGAGAATGGAGCATCTGATGATGGTAACACATCAATTCTGATGGCCAGGATGCTGCCACAGAGAACTACAATTTGATCATCCAGGACAAAACTCAAAGACAATAAGTTAATAGGCTAACTCCTCAATTCCAGACCTGCTAGTGCACAAGTCATTAAGTCCTTAGATTTATTTTAAGTTCTGAAAGAGAAGGTAGGGTACGTCTGGCTTGAGTGTGAACTAGCAATTTGTGTAAAAAGTATTCTATAAATCTGGAACTTTAAGCAGAGAACCACTGCAAATGATGTCTGTCTGTGCCCCAAAGAGACTGCAAACTTATTGAGGACAAGGAATATAAACATGATGTAGCTCCAAAATATTTGCCACAAGACCTTGTATCACTCAAAATATAAGCGATGGCCTAGCTGAACATGATCACACTGAAAAAATAAACTGAATGAATTCTGGCAAATTTGGAAAATCAAGAAACAGCAGAAACCAGCAGCTGGGACAGTCCATCTGATAGCTAAACTAAGCTGGCTAACACTCCAGTCCAGTCCAGGCCTAGCCTGGACTCAGTATTCACTGAACGTGTGTGTGTTGGGCAAGAAAGGTTAGATTTAGACAAAAATTTATCAGACAGAGAGTGCATATTAAATACAGCAATCTACAAGGCATCAGATGCTGGGAATCAGAAAGAATAATGCTAAAATATAACTGGAATAAAAACTGTCACAGCTCAAGAGAGTGAAGCAAGTTTCACCTACAAAACAATAAGCAGAGAATGAGCCAACGAGTACAGCACCTCTATTTATGTTTCCTACACCGTTCACTGGTACATTTCACCAGAGATTGGTAGTGATTAGGTCAAGGTGAGAGATGCTTCACGTGGGTCTTTCTTTTCCTAAGTCTATCGACTTTAAAGCTAAGTTAAGGAATGGAGCTTTCCCTGGGCCAATATGACAGGAACTGGATCACCGGGTGAGCGGCAGCATGGAGGATTTTTCAGCGACTCAACTCGAACTCTTAGGCGGCAGGTGACCACCTTTCTGGGCCTCAGTTCCCCATTCACAGGAGGCTTTTCTCCTAACTTCAGGGAGCAGCGACCTGCTATAAAGAAGAGCACTGTGGAAATAAAAGCAGCGTACCCAAGGATCACGTATCGTTTCGATTTAAGTATTATTACCCGCTAGGATGAAGCTTCCCACACAAGAGATGAAGCCCGAGAGGAAAGAGTTGAAGGGGAAGGTCCCCACGAGGAGACAGTAACCGAACTGCAGCGCGCCGGTCAGCAGTATATACAGGAGGTACGCGTCCAGCAGCTTCAGACGCTGAGGAGTGGAGCTCAAGTACTCTTCTAAGAACCGTGAGATGACAGACACCACCGACGCCGACATGGCTAAGCTTTTGGAAATCCGGCCCGCGCAGCTCACAAGCCCAGCGGACCCGACGCCCCCGGCGGATGGAGTGTTTGCGCATGCGCTCCGTCGTAGCCCGGCTCCGCCCCCTCCGGATTGGCCGCTTTGCGCAGGCGTGCAAGGAAGTCACGGCGCGGACCAACTAATGCGCAGACGCAGAATACGTCTACAGACTGCGAACTACCGCAAGAAGATATTGATGCGCCTGCGCAGCGGATGTGTCCCTGGGCTGGAGACGTGTACTCTTTCTGTCTTACTTCCGCCGTCAGTTGGTGACGCCCACGGTTGCTCTGGCAACAAGATACTTGAGGCGACAAGGAGCTACAGGTTTTACCGCCGACTCTCCATCCGGCAGTAGCTCAGTCGCCAGCCAAGGGTTCCTGCTCTTTTTGGTCCACCTGCGTCCTTAAAAAAGTCACGGTTTGGGGCCTCCCTGGTGGCGCAAGGGGTTAAGCACCGCATTGTGAAGCAATCGGCAGCCTCTGCAGCACGAGTTCGATCCCCGGCCAGGAAGAAACTCACATGGCGAAGAAGACCTCTCCTGAGTCGCCTGCTGCTCCCCTCAGCAGTGTATTTCAATCTGCTTCTTCTGTTCCCCGCTCTTGTCTCTGGTGAATCCTCTCACCCTCTGCATCTCTGGTCTGTAGTCCAGTTCTTGTATGCATAAATAAATAAATCTTTAAAAAAAAAAAGTCACAGTTTGGATCTGCTTTGAGGCAATGCCGGGCTCTCCCCCACGGGTTTTGTACCAGCTGTGCCCTAATTGTGTGAAGGGCTCTGACTGCAAAGTCCTCTCCCAGATTTCAGAGCAACTCAAGTTACCCTGTAATGAGAACCACTGTGGCCCGTCGCTGTGCTGGCACCAGTTTAGACTGTTACTGAGGAAGGGAGAGAACTTGACCTCTACTGGGCTCTGAACTGGACGTGGGTCTGACTCTGGTGGTGCTTAAGAATAAACACAGTAGAACCTAAGCCTGCAGATTTCACTCATTCATTCAGAAAATTTACTGGGTTCCTCCTGGTCGCCCCACATTGTGCTACATTGCGGGTACCTTCTGGTGAATCACAGTCTTAAAAACTGTAGGGGGGGAGGGCCTCCCCCATGGTGCAGCGGTTGAGCGCTGGGCTGCGAAGCTGCCCGCAGCCTCTGCAGTGCCAGTTCGATTCCTGGCCCCCGGCGAGGGTCCCACATGGCGCGCAGACCTCTCCTGCCGCCTGCTGCTCCCCTCAGCAGCGTTCTTCAGTTCTGCTCCCTGCTCTGGCTCCGGTGAATTCTCTCACCCTCCCGCACTTCTGACTGTACTCAGTGCTTGTATAAATAAGTAAGTGAAATATTTAAAAAAAAAAAAAAAAAAAGGCTATGTTTGAAAAACTGTAGGAAGGGAAAGGGGGGTGAATTGGGATGTTAAAAAAGATGATGGGCCCAAAATGGAGGAGTTTGTGCTAAACCTACAAAGACCTAATATCTAACCTAACTGCTATTTTCAAGCCCCCTAAAGTTTCAACCTTCCCCAGGAAGGTGGTCCTGACTGATCAATAGGGAATTTTCTGGTCAGGACCAATGAGTACTCTTTTCTATTCCCCAAAGGAAAATAGATAAACCGTTTCATTTTGTACATTTCATTTTGTACAGCTATTGGTAGTGTCTTCTTGCTAAATGGGATGCTGCTGCCTGATTCATGAATCGTATAATAAAGCCAATTAGATCTTTAAAATTAACTCAGTTGGGGCCTCCCTGGTGGCGCAGCGGTTGAGCGCTGGGTTGCGAAGCTGCCCGCGGCCTCTGCGCCGCCTGTTCGATCCCCGGCTGCTCCCCGGCCACCAGAGGAGGGTCCCACATGGTGCGCAGACCTCTCCTGCCGTCCGCTGCTCCTCTCAGCAGTGTACTTCGGTCCTTCTGCCTGCTCTGCTCCCGCTCTGGCTCTGGTGAATTCTCTCACCCTCCCGCGCTTCTGACTGTACCCAGTGCATGTATAAACAAACAAACAAATAAATAAATAAATAAAACATGCCTCTATTAAAAAAAAAAATTTAAATAAATAAATAAATAAATAAATAAATAAAATTAACTCAGTTGGATCTTGTAATTTAACAGGGGTAGTGAAGAGAAAACAGTTGATTAGTTGATTAATGTGCATAGAATACATGATCAAGTTTAGCCTTCTATTCCTATGCTGGCATCCTGAATAAACCCGGTGTGATATCTCAAGATGTCACAGCTGAGAAACCTGCAAGAGCATGCCTCGTTCAGCCCCTACCACCTCCAACTCATTTTACAAAGGAAACTTAAGATTTAGGTTTTTGTCATTTTAACAAGTGGAATTAACTCTTTTTAGCTTTTTTTATTTTTTTCTCAAATATCCACCTTAATTTCTGGCTTTCTCTACATTTTTAATTTCACTTGAATCTGAACTTCCAGACATCTTTCATCTCACCTTTCAGTTGTAAGTCACACATAACGATGTACTTTTTCAGCTTATTCATAACTTTGAACTATACTACTACACAAGCAAAATTCCTAAAACAGCAAGTGAATGACAATATTTCTTTACTTTCACTTTTTATTTGTGTTTATACTGGAACTTATAGCAGCATCAACAAATGTACTTATTATTAATGGTGCACGAAATCTTGCTTAGGTTCTAGGAAGAAGAGAAAAAAGCAGTGTCCTCAGCTTTACAATCTGCTTAAAGAGAAATATTCAGCCACACCCACAGAGATATATATTCTAAATGAACTTAAATGCAGCCTAAACTGTCTTCTGTTGCTAAAAAACGAAGAGTGGATAACCAACTTGGTTCCTATTTAGGATAATATAGCCGAAAGCATCATTTTGTCTGACAAGTTGAACCTTTCTCCTTGCTCATTAGCAAGTAGGAGGGTAGCTTCCTTGCCAAAATTCAACTTCAAACTTTAAAGGCTAGGCTGGTGCTTTTAAATCATTCAGGGGTGGATTCCTCAAGGGGTTTCTATTCCATCAGCTAGGCTCCTTCTAGCAATTTCTTCCTTGTGTTTTGTCTGCCTTTGATCCATGTCAACTATCATCATTAGCATCTCCACAGGAATTCCCGAAGGGGAAAAGCAGAAGAGATGAAAAGCATCATATTCACTTATGACTGCATCCTTTTCTGAGACCTGCAGAAGGGTAGGCCGAACCCCAGATGTTCAAAACAGGCCTCCCTCAGCATGTACCACTTTGGACTGCAGATTATTTCGAGTTGAGGTCAATCCAGGTCCTGCAGTCTCATGAGAAACTTTTATGACTCCCTTAACTACCTAAAAAAAAAATAAGAAAATTGGAGATTTTACTCAGTGTTAGTTAGGGTTATAACCAGAAATAACTTTTCCATCTGAAGAACCTCTCTATATGGCAGATCTAATTACAGAGCATCTGGTCATCACATGAGTCACCCTCTGCAAATCATGTGAGCGCTCAGTCACAGCTCCTTGAAGCCCCAGGCCCCTAACCCATTCCTTAGCTCAGGATATATCTCCCCATTTTGCCTCATTGTCTTTGGAATCCTTATTTCTACATAGATTCCCATACATACGTAGTTAAATTGATTTTTTTTCTCCTGCTAATCTGCCTGATGCTATTTTGATTACTCAAACAGCCCATAAAGAAACCAGAAAGATGGGGAGAAATTTCCCTCCCAACACCTGCAAAACCAAATACAAATATAATGAATTAAAGGTTTTCTAGATTACTTAAAACAGCAAAAAAAAAAAAGGGGGGGTCCTATTTTCTGTTCAGTTTATGATTCTATATCATTAGGACAGTAACTGTCAAAAATAGGATGTTGCTAACCATATTCTTTGTTTTGATAGTTTAAATCAGAATAGAAAGACATGTGAAAATCCATGTCCAGACTAGAAGATAAGAGAGGAGGCTCTAAAGTCAGACAATCCTGGACTTGAACTTTGATTCTGCTGTTTACCAATTGTCTGATCAATAGCAATTTAGTTTATTTGACATTCTCATTTTCCTCTCCTCTAAAGTAGAAGTTACAATATCTGGTTCACTGGGATGTTGTGAGTATTGAACGAGATAATGTTAAGCATTAAGCACATAGCTTAGTACATGACACATATTAAAGACAGTAAATTTTTGTTCTAATTAATTATCAACAGCCCTGCCCTTATAATTAACAATAATTTATCAATTATCAGTAATCCATATATCAATAATTAACTACCTGATTATTCTTTTTGTCTGCAAATTAAAAGTTAGCCAGACCACAAAATCCCTTTTTTTTTTTTACAAAATCCCAATTTTTCAAGCATGCAAAAAGATGGCATTTGGAGGGACTGCAAAGGGCAAATGGAATGTTAAAGTAAAAGCTGAGTGTTTGGAGAGGAAAAAATTGTTGTCCCTCTACCCATCTTAGGCTGATAGGATATGCATCTTAACATATGCGTCTCACACACAGGAGTACTCAGTGACAAGTAAGTCAGAGTGGTTATAATTTGGGCTTATAAATATCAATAAAAAGCAATAAATTTTTAGAGAAATGACAAGACCAAGGAAAAGAACTTTGAGTTCTAGGGTAGCACATTTATGGAAAGGTAATATAGTTAGTAAAGTTTGCTATGCAAATTTCTCCACTGCCCTCTCTAGTCTAACAAAGATTTAGAGTTGTCTGGGTAATTAACATCTGTCTTTCCTGTTAGAAAGGAGACAGGTGGGGAACACCTTTACAAACTGTGTCATGCATTTCGGTAGAAGGCTTTCAGGAGGAAAGCAGGGAGTTTTTCTCATGTCTACTTCTCAGTTGCCTTCACCTCAAAATGATCCTTGTGCCACAGAGTGATTTGTGGGGTTGGCATATTCTACTACCTTTCAATAATCCACAACATAAAACAATGGAAGTGGGGAGAGCAAGAAGATACTCTTGAAAGCAAAGGTCATAATTTCCCATTGTATCTCTCTCCAGTAAGAAATCACATTCTTTCTTCTTTCTTTTTTCTTTTTTTAAATCAAATAAATATCAAAAACTATTTTTTATTTAAATTTTATTTTTATATTCCCCATACAATTACAACCCCCTTATTTTGACCCCAAGCACTCCTTTCCCCGCCCCCCACACTCCATAGAGTGTCTCTGGTTCATAGTTGTTTGTTGATTTTGATTTTTTCTTTCTTATAGTTATTCTTTTTCCTGGTCCCTTATTTAAGTTTTCTAGATTCCTCCTATGAATGAGACCATCTGGTATTTTTCTTTTTCTTTCTGGCTTATTTCGCTGAGCATGATCCCTTCCAGCGCCATCCATGTTGCTGCAAATTGCATGTGTTTATCTTTTTTGAATGCTGAGTAATATTTCATGGTATATATGTACCACATCTTCTTGATCCAGTCATCTATTTTTGGGCATTTGGGTTGTTTCCAAAGCTTAGCTATTGTAAATAGTGCTGTTATAAACATAGGGGTGCAGGTGCTCTTTGGAATGGATGTTTCTGTGTCCTTTGGGTAAATACCTAGGAGTGGAATTGCTGGATCATATGGAAGCTCTATGTTTAGTAGGTCCAGAAATCTCCACACAGCTCTCCATAGTGGTTGGACAAGTTTGCACTCCCACCAGCAGTGCAGGAGAGTTCCTTTTTCTCCACAACCTCACCAACATTTGTTGTTGCTAGTTTTTTTAATATGTGCCATTCTCACTGGTGTAAGATGGTATCTCATTGTAGTTTTGATTTGCATTTCCCTGATGACAAGTGATGTTGAACCTTTTTTCATATGCCTGTTGGCTATTTGCATTTCCTCTTCAGAGAAATTTCTTTTTAGCTCTTCTGCCCATTTTTTTTTTTTTTTTTTTTTTTAGGGAATGGGTCTTTTTTTTTTTTTTTTTTTTAAAGATTTATTTATTTATTTATACAAGCACTGGGTACAGACAGAAGCGCGGGAGGGTGAGAGAATTCACCAGAGCCAGAGTGGGGAGCAGAGCAGGCAGAAGGACCGAAGTACACTGCTGAGGGGAGCAGTGGGCGCGGCAGGAGAGGTCTGCGCACCATGTGGGACCCTCCTCCGGTGGCCGGGGAGCAGCCGGGGATCGAACCGGCACTGCAGAAGCTGCTGGCAGCTTCGCAACCCAGCGCTCAACCGCTGCGCCACTGGGGAGGCCCTTCTGCCCATTTTTTGACTGGATTATTTTCTTTGTTTTTGTTGAGTCTCATCAGCTCTTTGTAGATTTTTGTGATCCATCCTTTATCATTAGTGTTGTGTGCAAAAATGTTCTCCCGGTCAGTGGGGTTTCTCTTTGTTTTTGCTATTGTCTCTTTTACTGTGCAGAAGCTCTTTAATTTGATGTAGTCCCAGCTGTTGATCTTTGCCTTCACTAACACTGCTTTGGGTGATGTGTCTGTAAAGATGTCTTTGATGTGCATATCATATAGTGAAAAATCACATTCTTTCAAGAGAAATACAATCCTTCAAAGAAAAGGACTCCAACTAAGGAAAATATCTGCATAGATAAGAAGAGTCTCTTTTCTAATTCTTTTCCTTTACAGAGTAAATCCTCAGGGGATGTCTAGTAGGATCTTGGAAACTGAATTTAAGCTGTCTACTGAAATAATCACCACTGTGAAGTGAATTAAAAGTTTGGTAAATGAAAAATTTATTCAAGAGCCAAAATGAGGACCTGGGCTTGAGAAACCAATAGCAGATTTCACGCCTTCTTTGGAGACGTTTGGCCTGGGTTTATATAGGTAAATTACATATACAGAAAGAATACAGGGGGGAAAATTTAGCAAAAAGAAAGAAGATAACTAATTATAATATTTTCAGTTAAATAAAGGTTGGTTACTAACAGACTTGTTTAACTGACAAAGGAAAAGCACTGTTTATAACTTCAAAAAAAACCCTTGATCTTACAGTTAATTTTGCCAGTGCTATCTGTGTTTGGGAAGATGTAAGGATAAAAAGTTATTTGAATCTCTTATCCTAAATGTACAGTGCAGCCAGTCTGTTATCTCATGCCTTCTTCCTGCAGCTTGCAAACTTGATCCTTCGGTAGGCTCTTTGAGATTGTTTTTGCTTCTCACCTCAGGGTTCTTCACAGTGAACAAGAATCATTGTTCTACTGACTCCAACCTCTTTAGGTGGCAAGGTGGTGGTAGACACTGTTTCAACATAGAAAAAAATGTAGATCATTTTATTGGTGGACTAAGCATAACAACATATCCTTGAATAAGGTCAAGACTGGCTGGGATTTTTCTTTCCTGTAAATGTTCTAAGGAAATGCCCTTGTTATTCAAGGACCTGCTCTATTTTCACTTTCTCCTTCAGATCCCAGCTTTTGCTTCTCTCCATTATACCTTGTAACAGCTCCACCTTTTAAACTTTGTCCCCTCTGTGACCAAAACCCCATTTCTTTGTATGATATTGCGATAAAATAAGAAATTTATATTTGGTCTTCACCCCTGGTTTCTGGCACATAGTCCTAAAACCTTTGTGGTTTTATAACGATAAGAGAAAAGCATTAGGAGCTTTTTCATTATCAGATTTGATTTTGTCCCCATTTTCTTAAATAGCTCCAGAGCAATCAAGATGAAAGGAGCATCTTTTGTTATTCATAATAAGCCCCTTTCAGCCGTGGGTAAATTTATGTTAATTAAGTGACTTTGAGAAAGCCCCTAAAGGAGGAACTCTGGTTACCAGGGGAACCAACCACTTTCTTAGAGGATTGGAACTTTCAGGTCAACAACCCTCCCCACCTCCAGGGAAGAGAGGAGCTGGAGATTGAGTTCCACCACCAATTGTTAAAGCCTCTATTTTTAGAACTCTAACCGGAAGGACCTGGGATTTGGAGAGTTTATGGGTTCCTGGAAGGCTGGCCTACCCAGAGAGAGCAGGAAAGCTCTGTAGCCCTTCCCCCATATCTCACCCTGTGCATCTCTTTCACTGGCTGTTCCTGGTTGCAGCCTCATAATAAACCAGTAATCTAGTAAGTAAATGTTTTCCTGGGTTCTGTGAGCCACTCTAGCAAATTATCAAGCCTGAGGAGGGTATCACGGGAACTTCCAATGTATAGTCAGGAGGTCAGAAACACAGGTGACCAGATGGAGCGATGGACATCTGAAGTGTAGGGAGAGGACAGTTTTATGGACTTGCCCTGTAGGTTTCGCGCTAGTCCAGGGCTCTTAGAGTGAGAGCTGAGTTAAACTGTAGGATACCCAGTGGGTCTCGCCAAGAACTGAAAAATTGCTGAGGTAGAAAAACTACACATTTGGTATAAGAAGTACTAGAGTACAGAAAAAAAATCATTTTTTTCTTTTACCTTATTTCCCGAGAAAACATTAAGTAGGTTATGATTTTCAATAGAAAAATTGTTACAGGACAGGGTGAGGCGCACCCCAGAACCCCCAAACCTGCCCACTCTAAATTGGTTCTGCCATCCACCACATCAAGACAAAACACACTCTAGTGTGCAAGACCTTTAATGGAAAGGAACTTTAATACAATTAGTAAGCAACACTTGATCTTAGCCAAAAGGCCGAGAAGCAACACAATTAGTGTGCAACAAAGAGAAGGGAAAGAAATATAGCTTTCAAATCAAGCACCAGAAGTTCCCCATCCCCTCGTGGGTAAATGTCCAGCCAAACAGGGTTGGCCCAAAGCAGGGCCACTGAGGCCCAAAAGCCTGACACTAGTCTAAGGCACATTCCGGCGGGGACTCATAGACAAGCTGCAGAAGGGGCCCAGCACATCTAAGACCAAAGAAGCAAAATCAAGATAAAAGCTGCCATTGTCACCTCCCCACGGGTCTCTCACCCACATCTGTTTCTCCCAGTCCAGGACCAAGAAGCAAGCACAGTTTCTTTACGTGTTTCTCTGCTCCATGTGCCTCCTCCAGGTCTCCTCACTCCATCCTTCCTCCTTCCTTCTCCACTCTCCTCTTCAGCTTCTTCTCTCCCTGCTCAGCTCCATCCTCCCTTGAGTGGGATGGGGAACCTGGAACCTCCCCTTTCCCTGGGGACCCCCCTGTTACATAAACAAATTGCCAACAACACAAAGACATGTTTCCAAAGTATTAAGTTCCTGATCTAAATTCAAGTAAAGCACCAATTTCTTCAATGAGTTCATATCTCTTCAACCTAAAATAATACTCAGAACAGAATAACTTTGCAGACTCCTTTGTCTGGTGTCCTTACCTCCTAGTTCTGGGGAGTCCCACTAAGAAAACCCTTCAGTCTGGCTCCCTACCTGGCATCCAAGAGAGAAGCTACCATATCGTCCTTTCCAAAGGCAGAACAACCTCAACAAGAACTGGGGGTGAGGGGTGAGGTCATCAGTGCTTGAGCAACATTGTCTAGCAGAATTTTCTGTGATGACAAATATGACTCTGGGCTGATGAGTGTGGTAGCCGCTAGACACCTGTGGTTCCTAAGCACACATGCAGTGTAACTAATATGACTCAGCAACTTTTATTTGATTTTTATTAATTTAAATCTAAGTAGCCAGATGTGGCTAGTGGTTATAACCATGTTGTATAGAACAACTTTAGAGCTATTCCGCCCAGTTTTTAGGTTTAACCAAAGGGTCACAGCTTGTTCATAGTTCATTCAAAAGGCAATGGTACTTATTTGAAACCAATGATCTATCTCTGCCAGATCTAAACTATCAGTTTATCACTTCTACTCATTTTTGGAGTATTTAATAATTTACAGGCACAGGACAAGGGTTTGTCAAAATTAGTTTCTATCCATAAAGATCATATTCATATTTAATTGTAGATAAAATCACACATGTTGGGGGGCCTCCCTGATGACACAAGGGGTTAAGCACAGCACTATGAAGCAACCCGCAGCCTCTGCAGCACCAGTTCGATCCCCGGCCAGCCAGGGAGCACAGCAGACCTCTCCTGTCTCGTTCACTACTTCCCTAGGCAGTGTGTTTCAGTCAGTCTGCCTGTTCTGTTCCCCACTCTCTCTGGTGAATCCTCACGCCCACCCCCCCTCCCCGCACCTCTGGCCTGTACCCCCAGTTTTTGTATGCATAAACAAAATAAATCTTTTTTAAAAAATCACACATGTTGGAGATACAAGAAGGATATGTTCTTTCATAATTATATATAGTGTATCTTGTCTTACATTTTCTCCCTGAGTCCTGCAGGAAGTTGGGAGAAAAACATATGGCAAACCCCTCTACACTAGCAATTTTCCCACCTATCCTCTTCCTCTACCACCCTTCAGGTTTTACCCTAACCAAGAGAATGACCTGGAATCTGACAGCACCAGGGACTGTCAGGCTGTTTACCAGTTTAGGTAAATTCTGGAGCCAGCTTCAAGGTTTGGTTCCTCTACTGAGCATATCAGAAGTGTGTGCAGGACCTCTGAGCTAAACCAGTGACCATAAACCCCCAGGCCCCATCCATTCCAGCTACCTAAAGCAGATGTTACCTTGGGTCAGAAGGTTAGTTCTTCAACTGCTTTTCCTAACAGGAGTGGAGGCAGGGATCCTCCAAACTGAGGAAAGGCCTGGGGTTGTCACATCTTCCCTGGGAACTCGGTGGGGAAATCTCCAAGGCAGAGCAATTGCATCTTGGCATGTGTCACACGGGTTTAGTGTTGCGAGAGAAAATACAGGATGCCCAGTGATGCATCGAATGTTGCAGGAGACATACTAATTCTTTAAAAGTATTTTTGTTTACCTGAAATTCAATCTTAATTAGGTATCCTGCTTTTTATTTGCGAAGCCTGGCTGTCTACTTGGGGTCCAAACCCCCACCCCAGGTCCTTGGTAGGAGCATTCAGCCAGTGGGGTGGTCTCCTCAAACATCTTAAGCATCTGATTAGAAGCAACACCAAGGGGAGAACTCCAGCGGGCAGGGAGTTACGACAGAGAAGCCAGCCCAACGGCTGTGTGTCTGGACTCAGGGTACTCCCGCCCTTTTCATTACGCGAGAGACAGCAGGGCTGAGGGAACTCTGGCGAGGGAGTCGGCAGTTTTCAGGACTGCTCCCTCAGGGTCCCACAATTGCGGGACCACGATCGCTGAGCTGTTCTGTGAGATCCCGGTGGCAAATGGACACTTGTCAGCAGCTGCTCCCAGGCTCACCCCCACCACCCCCGCCGGCGCCCCGCACCCTTGAGGGCGTCCCCGCGCCCCGCCCCACCTCTCCGCTGGGCGGCCGCGCTAGCCACGCCCCACTTTGTTATCCGACCCTTTTCTGGGTCAGCTGGTTCTGGCGTCAGGCGGAGGGATGGGCTGGCTCAGCTCGACCCGGCAGGGCTTGTTTACTATGGCTGATGATCTGGAGCAGCAGTGAGTTAACCCCGACTCTTTCTCTCCTCTCCCTCTCACTGGGCCCTGGTCCTGTCTGTGGCTGAGAAAGTTTTAGACACATTCCTGCTTTTCCCTTTCCAGGTCGGCTTCAGGAAGGGTCGAGGGTTGCGTTTGCTTGCTTTGCTTTTGCTCAGACGAGACGGCGGCGCAGCCTGGGGCGCGATAGGCTTGCCGGCAGCCCCGTGGTTCTGATTTTCCACTTCGGTCTTGGCGAACGCTCCTCGTTTTCCTGTAGTCACTGCACTCGGGTTAGATGTAATGGTAATGACGGCGATCCCCCCAAACAAGCTTGGGGGGCGCGGGCGCGGGGGTGGAGACCAGATCTGCTGGTCTAGGTTTGCTCCTGGACGGTATTCGGCCTGGGAAAAGCCTCCCTTAGTCAGGCCGGGAGAGAAATGGGGGGAAACAAGGGCTCCGCAGCGCTGGGGGTGGTCTGAAGTAGTGGGCTTGAGAGTTTCTTTAGCTCTAGCCCACTGAGAAACTAAGCCGCTTGCGATCCTAGTTGACAACGTTCTTAATCTTCATGGCTGTATCCTCAATGCTACAGTCACAGAACTTTCGGAATTTGTTACCACCGGTCTCCAGGGCTTCAGATTTGGGATGCCACCTGTAGGTGGTGTGACTGGCAGTTTGCATTCTGATAGAAGCAAGGAAAAGTTGCTGGGAGAAGAATGACTCAGCTCCCAGACAAGCTTTGGTGTCATCAGAACAGGGCCTTTCCAGGACCAGAGTGCCTCCTTCAGAGCTGCAAAACCGGCAGCTTGCAAAACTAATTATCTTTATGACAAGAATAGCTTCCTGCGCCTGAAAGAACTGCCCTGAAGAACGTTACTTTCTAAGATTATTTTTCAAGAGGAAATTTATAATAACTTGAATGACTTAGGGAAAAATAGAATATTGGAACTTGTACAGATTCAGGCAGTTCATTCCTTTTACAAATGAAGTAGTCAGTTCCCCTAGAAGTTAGAGGACTGGGCCGAGATGACAGAGGCCCAGGCTTCTGACCCTTTTTGCCCCTATCAGGATAAAAGTGCTCTGCAGAAAACAGACCACCTTGGCCAGGCTAAGTTAATGGCTAAGTGGCTTCTCTGCTTCTTGCCTCAATTTCCTACCCCAGTTCTCACCTTCCCAATAGTACTGAACAGTGTGCCAGGCACTATTTCCAGTGTTTTGCCTGAACAGGTTTGGTAAAGAGAGGCAAAATAAATAAAGCTGTCTCTGAGGAATAACTTGCTGGGCAAGCCCATGGTGCTATTTCAGGGGCCCTTTCTCCTGTGTGCTTTGGGCAGGTACAAGGCAATGTGGGGTTCGGATGTCATGGTCCTGACATGCCACAGTCTCTACAACGTGGACAGAAAGTTTGTCTCTTATAACTAACAAAATTCTGTGGTCTTGGTGCCCATACTTCAAGGCTCTAAGGAATTCCAGTTGAGTATTAAAAGGGTTCAGAGTCTCCATAGGCTTGAATTAAGCCTGACATCGCTCACCTGGCTAAAGTCATTGATGCACTGCTCTCAGCTGCAACCTCAGATTTACTTTCAAACCTCAGACAGGCATTGAGAGTTGCTAATTGCAACATACTTGGACTCTAGACAGCTTATAATTTCGCTAGGGAAAAGGGACATTTATTGGGAGTTGATCTTATACTAGGCATAATTTTATGTGTTTTGGATGCATTAGCTCATTAAATCTTGTTAACAGCCCTATGATATAGACACTGTTATTAAAAGGTAAGGAAGACAAGGAAGGCTAGGTAATGTGCCCAAAGTTACATTGGTGCTAAGTGGCAGTGCCAGGATTAGAACTCTGACCTTCTGACTTTAGGTCACACTTTTCAGAAAAGGGAGACAAATATGGAAATGTGGTTATATACTATGTATTCTTATAGGACCTTGAAAAGCTGAGGTTGGAACATCTAGGAAGATGAAGAAATCTGGATTTGAGATCCAGGTCCGAGTTGCAGTTCTTTTTCTAACTAGCTGTCTAACCTCATTGGGCATCAGTGTGCTCAGCTGTAAAATAAAGAGGCTGAACTAGATGATTTCTAAGGAACTATCCTAATCTAAATTCTGTGCTTCAAATGATATATCAGGATAACCAGTGTGTGCCAAAGGGGTTGGGTCCGCTTGTTCACCCATAGAATGCTCCTGCTTGACTATGCCAGTGTTGACAGTCCCTTCCAGTAACCCTCTTCACCCAGATAGACTTCAAGAAAAGAGAAATACTATATGGGGTGGGAAAGGAATGAGAAAAACTCATTCATAGATCTCTTACCAAGTCCTTTACTATCTGGATGCCTTAAGGCAGGTTATGTAACAGGCCACAGCAATTCAACTCATAAATGACAATACTATGACTCAGGTTTTGTTTTGCTTTATTCCAAAGCTGGTGCTTTCAAACTCTACTCTGCAAGGACTTCGTCTCTTGAATATGAAGGGGAAAGAAAGCAGGATAACTTATCTGTTTTACTGCCTGCCCCCAGAAGGGAGGACATACATGAGCTTTCTATTCACTTTATAATCTGGAAAGCAAGAGCAGAGGAGCCCATCTTCTGTTAGTGAATCACAGGAGGACTTGAACCCAGATCTCCCCACTCCTGCTCCTTGCCTGTCCTGTGTGGTTTGAGGCTGAATTCATTGATTCCCTGGGACTCCAGCTGGGCACTGGCACAGTGCTCTGTATTTCCAGGGACTGGGAAGAGAACGCACACAAACCCCAGAGTCCTGCCAGAAGGGCAGGTGGCATAGGAATTTGTCTGTTTTACCCTAAAAGAACAGCCAGTCCTGGGGATGGCAAAAGGTAGCTGAAACATTAGTTGAGAGTTAGCTTTTTCCCCTCCTCTTGATGTCCTTGAACATTATGATAACTAGCAGCAAAGGGGAGTGGGAAAGCTCCAAAAAGATAATGAATGTGAAAGAGCCTTGTGAACTGTAAATGCAGTACCCGTGGTGGTGTTCTGAGCATCTGTTGAAACAAAGGGCATTTTGTTGTTAACAGCCATATTCCAGAAAAGAGTAACAGTGTCATGCAGAATAGCGGAGGACTCGCTGACTACGAGGGTCCCCTGAGCACCCTGCACTGATAACGCTTTTGTAACTGTGTGCGAGACCGAGAGTGTCAGTGTGTCCCTTGTTGCCAATGATTGTCTCCTCTCTGTCCCAGGCCTCAAGGCTGGCTGAGTAGCTGGCTGCCAGCTTGGCGCCCTACTTCCATGTCTCATCTGAAGAATGTGGAGTCCAGGATCCTCCAGTGTAAGTGGAAGGGACAGCGTGTCCACCTCCCATAAAAGGCCCATGGAGGACGCAGGATCTTCCCAGAGTCCGGTACACTGAGTCCACCTATTCCTGATTAACAGTGCTCGGGGTGGCAGCTAGAGACGTCAGTGATTTAGGAAAGAGATTTGCCCTGAGGACACCATGTTCTGTGATAGTGAGTCCTCAGTGTCTTCCTCCTTGTGTACCATGTCAGTTCCTTCCAGATCCTATAACTTCACCACAGCCTCTGTGCTGAGAACTATCCACACATAACACACAAAAATACTTCTCCCCCTGTTCCTCTCCCTCTTTTCTTCCACACACACAAGATTTGCCACCTTCCTACTCAAGGACCAGCAGTCCCAGATTCCTCATATTACTATTCCTTATGCTACCCGGTTAGGCCCCACCGTTACCTGGTTACCCCAGTACTGTGGGATCCCATAGATAGGCTCTCATGGACAGTTATGTTGAGATAGGGCGTCCCCAAGCAGCAGCGGCCATGGGCTCCACCACCACCCTTGGGCCACGTCTCCCTGTGTTTTCCATATGATCTTCCCTCCCCTGTGTCCACTGCCCCAGCCATGGCTACCCTCTCTCTATGGGCCTGAGTCAGTGCAGCCGCAGAACAGCACAGCTTTCAAGCCTCTGTCCAGCGTCCAGGCAACTTTCCCCAGGCAGCATCTTCCTTCTTGTCCACCATGTCAGTTCCTTCCAGATCCCGAAACTTTGAGAAACTGCTTTCATGCCCAAAGAGCAAGCACTGCCCACCTCACTGTGTCTCTAAAACATTCCTGAGGGCCCAGAGGGGGCCAAGGATGAGTCTGTGGCTTCAATAGAGATATGGCAGGAAATCATGGGAATCCCCAGTATGAACATGGCTCAGTCCACAACCATCACCCCTCCACCTGTCTTGACTTGAGGCAGAAACTACCTTCCCAGCAAGGAGAATTATGTCCATCTGTCAAGCCCCAAGCACATATAGGTATAAGAGCTGTGGACATGGGTGCTCTGGGGTCACTGCCAGCCTGAGGGAACCCAGCAAACAGCGTCAAGGAATAAGATGGCCCTAATTACCTCCAGTCTAGATAGTTTACAGGTTGAATCCTTAGGTGGTATGGTCAGAGGGTTGTGAAAGGGAAGAGGTGAGGGAGGTCAGGAAGGGTTTGGGAATGAGAGTGAGCTGAAGAATCCAAGCCAAATGGTGACACTGTCAGAAAGCAGTCTTAATTGATCTGCCACGGTATTCCCCTTTTTCTAGGTCTCCAGAACAAGTTTCTGGCCCGATATGTGTCCCTCCCAAACCAGAACAAGATCTGGACGGTGACCATGAGCCCCGAGCTAAGGGACCGTACCCCCCTGGTGATGGTGCATGGCTTCGGGGGTGGCGTGGGCCTCTGGATCCTCAACATGGATTCACTGAGCGCCCGCCGCACACTGCACACCTTCGATCTGCTTGGCTTTGGGCGCAGCTCAAGGCCAACATTCCCGAGGGACCCAGAGGGGGCTGAGGATGAGTTTGTGACCTCAATAGAGACATGGCGTGAGACCATGGGCATCCCAAGTATGATCCTCCTGGGGCACAGTTTGGGAGGATTCCTGGCAACTTCTTACTCCATCAAGTACCCTGAAAGGTAAGAAGGTGCCACTGTCTTGATTTTGCCCTAATTCCTTGTCTTGCTGGGATCATTCCAGTTATTTATTTCTGATAGTTCTTTCTAAATGATTTAAAGGCTACGGTCCTCCATGCAAATACAATTTATATTATCTTTTTTCCTCCTTTAGAGTTAAGCACCTCATCCTGGTGGACCCGTGGGGCTTCCCCCTCCGACCCACTGACCCCAGTGAGATCCGTGCACCCCCAACCTGGGTCAAGGCTGTGGCCTCTGTATTAGGGCGTTCCAATCCACTGGCTGTTCTTCGAGTAGCTGGACCCTGGGGTGAGTAACCTGCAGATGAACAAATGATCTCTTAAGCCAAGGCTGTCCCATTCTAGAAGCACCCCTGCATCTGGACTCCCTCCAGCCCCGGATGTTCATGAGAAATGGGAAAGGACCTAGTGTTATTTAATCTGGACCAGACTTCCTTGTCTGCTTCAGAAGGTTCTTTGTTTCCTTCGTCTGCAGGGAGAAAGCTTTCCTATACAAGGGACAGCTGGAGCAGAACTACTATGCTGTGCCTTGGCTAGACCCCCAGAGAGAGAGAAGGGAGCCTTGAGTGATTCTTTCCCTGTTGAATTCTTATGCTGCATGTGTGAGTTTATGGCGACCTGTTGGTGACTCAGTATGGCCACCACCGCTAGATCTCATCTGCAGCTCACCCAGCACCTGCCAGAGAAATGGCAGAACCAGAGCCTCCAACAGAACCCACTGTGGCAGGCAGCACCATCTGAGCCATGCCTTTTTCAGTCCTTATCTGTACCACATCCTCACCACTTAGTAGCTGTCAGGAAATTCTGTGGGTGCAGGGAGGGAAGGAGGCTGAGGGAAGCCAGCCAGAATAGCAGCAGGTCCCAGCTTTCTGACCTCACGCTACCAGTACCCTTTCTTTGTGTGTGTATGTGGCGGGGGGCGGGGTGGGGGACGTTTCACTCTAATGAAGTGAAAAGCAGATCCCCTTTATGGAAAAGATTTGTGACTCCCTATCTTGTACTGGTGCTCACTAGCCAATTATTATATGTTAATTGCTAAATAAGAATTGTCTCTCCGGGTCTTAGAGAGAAACCAAATGTCTCTGGATAAAAGAGAAAAATGAGCATTTGAATAGAAGATAGAAGTTTGGGGAGAAAGGACGGATGGCCAGATACAGGAACTGAAGAGCAGAGGGCTGACCTTCCAGTTCCCAGCACTGTGGACTCAGCAGACTCCTTTTCCAGGGAGAAACCCTGCTCTAACCAACCTCCCTTTTTTCTGGACTTGGTGTCTGGCCAGGCCCGCATAGGCATTGTAGCCAATGTAGTCGGGGCTTTGGCTGGCAGCCATGGAGGAGGGGATCCTGGCTCTGCCTCCTCAGCCAGGTCTCGCCTGCCTCGCACCCCTTGCTTCTCACACACAGAGATGAGATCAGAAGAGGGAGAGAGACATAGAAGTTGACCTTTAGGCTCAACTTTTATGGTCTGTTTTGGGCACCCTACTGCTTGTGTGTGTGCCATAAAGGAAGGTGAAGAGAACAGATGGCATTGAAACTGCCCTGAGTCTGAGATGCCAGTGTCACGCTGCCCTCTGCACCCCTCGTATTCTATGACAGCCCAGAACATGAGAGGGCTCTTGGGAGGTTATCTTGTTTCATGCACTGCCATGACAAGATTAACAGGCCACAGGGAACTCAGCAAGAAAGAAAACATAGCTCACACCATGAGAGAAGAGTATCTCAACCATGAACTTTAGTGGGGCTTGTGATCCTTGTAGGAAAAAGATCTTGGGGCTTCACTGAGCTGAAACTCTGATTCTTCGGTGACATCAGACTGTCTAAATTCTTTTTTTTTTTTTTTTTTTTATAGAGGCATGCTTTATTTATTTGTTTGCTGGTTTGTTTGTTTGTTTTGTTTATACATGCACTGGGTACAGTCAGAAGCGCGGGAGGGCGAGAGAATTCACCAGAGCCAGAGCGGGGAGCAGAGCAGGCAGAAGGACCGAAGGACACTGCTGAGGGGAGCAGCGGGCGGCAGGAGAGGTCTGCGCGCCATGTGGGACCCTCCTCCGGTGGCCGGGGAGCAGCCGGGGATCGAACCGGCACCGCAGAGGCCGCGCGCAGCTTCGCAACCCAGCGCTCAACCGCTGCGCCACCGGGGAGGCCCAGACTGTCTAAATTCTTTAATAAATTCTTTAGGAACCAACAAACCCTCATTTGTAGTCACCCCAGGAGATTCTCGTTCTTCCTGCTCCTCAAATGTTAAATGTACAAGGCAAACAAACCCTTGTTGTGTAGAGAAATAGGAAATTTCTCCTAGCAGGAGATATAATGTTTTGTCAAAGTTGTTAAAACATATCCAGCCCCCCTTCCTCCATCCCACTGACTACTCTACTTTTTTCTGTCCCTCTCCCAGGGCCTGGCCTGGTGCAGCGATTCCGGCCAGACTTCAAGCGCAAGTTTGCAGACTTCTTTGAAGATGATACTATATCGGAATATATCTACCACTGCAATGCTCAGAATCCCAGGTGAGGGTGGCTCCCAGAGCCAGCACAGGGTGCATGGGTTGGGAGATAAAACCCCAGCTGCTAGAAAACTCCAGAACACCCCAGAATCATTCTGTGTTATACTACTTCTAGCACAAAGCTCTCTTCCCATTAGGGGAAGGTCGCCTTAGCAGGCTTGAGCATTTCCAAAGTGTTCCCCCAGGGATAGGCACAAAGGGCTAGAGATAATAGATTAATTGAACATGCTCGGTCTCTGGAGAAAGACCCTTATTCTTCCCTAGAGATAGGCAGTTAGCCTAACAGGCCAGAGTCTGGAAAATGGTGTAAAAGATATAAACGTTATAAAAGATCTTTTTTTTTTTTTTTTTTTTTTTTATTAACTGAACAAGTGATAGTGCTTTCACAAAAGCAAGCAAGGGAAGAAGTTCATATCTGACTGTTCACACAGCAGATCCCACAAGCCTGCTGAATTGCAGTCTTGGCAGCTGACAGCTAGGCAGAGGCAGGGAGGTAATCTTCCTCTCAGGCAGTGCTCTGCGAGTGGCTGATACCAGGAGGCCTGAGGCTGCATTGGCAGCAACAGCACCGCCTCTGTGGAGGCCTCAACCAGAACTGCCGTGAGGCATCTCAGGGAGCCAAGGTCAATGGAAGCAGCAGAACTGCCTCATCTCATTCCAGGCCTATCCAGGTCACCCACTGTGAATCCAGAGCTGAGCAGAAGTGAGATCAGCAGTCCAGTCCTGGCCGAGCGTTAGCCTCACCCCACATGGCTGCGGGGCAGCGTGGGAACTGCCTGCAACACGCCATATGTGCTCAGCTCATTGAAGGGCCCTGGGCAAGCAGTAGTATAGAAACTCAGCTCAACAGTCACATCAGGGAGCCCCCTGTTTCCTCTCTACCACCCCTCTCTCAGCCCCACACTGGGCTCAGTGCCAGCTTCATGCCCATTGAGGCCTCGAGCCTTTTCCCCAGACTCAGACCTCATTCTGTGTAATGACTGGCCTCCCAGGCTGAGCCACAGAATACATAATCTTGCAACTCATTTGTGTCCCAGAGGAAGCCGAGATGACATCAGTGGGAACCAATTCCCTCCCACAACACCATCACTCAACCTTATTTCAGTTGAGGTAACATTGGTTTATAACATTATTTAGGCTTCAGGTATATAGCCTCAGGAAGCAACATCTGTGTTACATTAAGTTCTCCACCAAAATTCTGGTTTCCATCCACAATTGACCTCTTTCACCCAATTTACACACTTCCCTGCCCGCTTCCCTCTTCACTCAATTTTATACCCCCCTGAATGTTTCTGAGTGGACACTCTGACAGACTTGCAGTAACTCTTAACATTCCCTTGGAAAACTTGAAATTTGACCAAAGGAAAAATATGGGGAGGGCAGAGGGACTCACTTTGTACTTACTTTCGTTTTCACAATGACCTATAATAAATCGGGTATAATTCTCTCCATTTTGTAGATGAGAATATTCTGGTTACATGACTTGCTGAGAAAACACAGCCAAGATTTGAGTTCATGTCTTTCTGAATCCAGAATCCCTGGTTTTCCACCATGCTGCATTGTCTTTAGGAAAAATTGTTTCTAGTGGCCCGTGCACAGCTCAGGCTTCTGTCCCCTTACGGTTCAAAGAAGACTGGGGACATGATACCTGAGGAATCGTAGCCTGGCAGGCGGCAGTCTCCCCACCTCCCCCGCCTCGCACAAAATCTTCAGACTAGTCCAGAAAGCCCCATGACACGGCCTATTAGTTCCACTGAAGGATGCCCAGGGAGCAAAGCCGATTAGATCGACAACCACTGCTTCCTACAAAGCACAAATTGCTGCTCTTTCTGAGTTCTTGCAAGACTGTTGTTTCATTTCAGAGTTTTCTAAGGAAGCCCTTTTTAGCTACTATGGTGTTCACTCTTCAGAGTCCCCCTCAGATGAGCTCCCCCTTCCCCCCATCCCCAGCAGGCTATGCCTCTCATTTGTCTTCTCATAGCACTGCACCACCCTTTCAAAATTCTGGGGAAATTTTAAGTTAAATAATTAATCATGTGTTTATTTAATGCCCACCTCCCTAAAACAAGATAAATTGTAAGCTCCAAGAGAGCAGGCATTGAATCTGTCTTGTTCATAAGTCCCCATGCTCAGCCCAGGGCATGACACATAGAATAAATAATAACCCATTGACAATTCTCAAAGCCATGGGATTTTTCCCAAGTGCGTCCCTTCCTGTTTCTGTGATAGGAGATCTGTGATATTCAGGTCATCATGCCAATATTTAATAAGCCCAGTGCTGGGACAGACACTGACATAAAGGGGATGCAGAGGGTGCCCAGGCCTCCGAGGAGACCAACAAGTTGACATTCTATGCTGCAGGGTTTATTCCATTAATCACCTCTCCCTGTGTTGCTTCTGCAGTGGAGAGACGGCATTCAAAGCCATGATGGAGTCCTTCGGTTGGGCCCGGCGCCCCATGTTGGAACGAATTCACTTGATTCGAAAAGATGTGCCCATCACCATGATCTACGGGGCCAACACCTGGATAGATACAAGCACGGGGAAAAAAGTGAAGATGCAGCGGCCAGATTCCTATGTCCGAGACATGGTACGTCGGCCAGCCAAGGCTCAGGGTTGAGGTGAAGCACTGTGCATGCTGCCAGAGAGTATGATTGACTCTCAGCTGTCATGGGCCTTGGGGTAGAGAGGGGTCATCAATAAGTGGAGGGCAGAGGAATGGCCAGAGGCGGGGCAGTGGATTTGAAAGGGTTGGCTCTGTAATATCCTAATGAGGGGTTTCTTATTTCTGTGTAGCCCAGTTCAACTATAAGGCAGTCCCCAGGGACATCATGCCACTTCTGCAGATCCCCTGTCATTCCCACCCTAAACCAGAGCCTCGAACAGTGGAGCAAAGAGTAGAGGCTTCCATGAAGCCTACCACATTCCTGCCTTCTCTTTATCTTTTATTCCCCCGTACACTCTTATTTGCTAGTGACTGTGTTGATTGATATGGGGGCCATCCATGGCTCCCCGTCTACTGGACCTGTGCATGAAATGAGTAGGTCAGTGGTGGGGCGAGCGTGGAAGGAAAGACACAGTGAATGGCCCCAGGAGAAGCAGAATGGGATATCTGAGGAAAGTGCCAAAATCCAGGGAGAAAGGTGCACCATTTTTTCTGATAGATACTCAGGGTGACAGGCGAGTAGGTCTAAGGGGAGAGGGAACATTTCCAGTACCAGGAATAAAGGGCAGCCCACCGGGCCGGTGGCTCTCTCCACAGGAGATCGAGGGTGCATCGCACCACGTCTATGCAGACCAGCCGCACATCTTCAATGCTGTGGTGGAAGAGATATGCGACTCAGTTGATTGAGCTGCTCTCTCCAGCGGAAGAGGAGAAAGCCAGAGAGTTGCTCTCACCTTCCTGTCTGCTTACTCACCCCTCTGTCCTTTCCTCACCAACTAACATGTGCCAGCCAGGCAGCGTCTCGGGCCATCCCCAGGGCAGGACCACAGTGAAAAAGAATATTCCTGAGCCCATGCTAAGGGACAGAGGCAGAAGCCACAAGAAGCCTTGAGCTCCCCACCCTGGGGAAGAACATAAAGGGTTGCGTAATGCCACCACATTCTCTCCATGCCAAGTGTCCCCAGATGGTGATTGTGAAGGGATTGCACTGAGCCACATTCCCTCCCTATGCCAGTGGGAGGGCCTTTTCCCTTGTACAGAGGAGAGACCCCCATCAGCCTTTCCCAGCTCTGGAAAGTGTGTGGGGGTAGGTTCCTTGCAAGAACATCTTCCTTCTCCATCACCCTCTAGCCCTCATCCCATCCCATCCCAGTTCCATCCAGTGAACTATAAAGAGCAAGCCTGGAGCTGCCTTGACCTGCAGAACCCCTTCCATGGCCTGAGAGGTTATATCCAAGGCCCTCATTGACTGTTGAGGAACAGGTCAGGGCAGGACATGGCTGGCCCATGGTGACACAGCTCTGTTCCCGGAGAGTTAAGGCTAAACCAGGTCTGCCAACACCCAGTGCTAGTTGCAGACCCCACTGGCTAAGGCAGGCACCATTGCCATGGGGCTGGTCCTGGTCACTGGCTGAGGATAAGCCCCCTGCCCCACATTCCAGTCCCTCTAGGCAGGGGTGCTTTTGTTCTGCCCTGTGTCTCATCCCTAGCTGCCTAAGCTGGGGATACCCAAGTGCTTCTGTCCTGCCCCATCTCATTCCCCACTGGGAGCCCTCTGGGCTTCCCTCTGTGCCTTGGGCCCCAAGCCCCACCTGTAGTATAGAGCAGAGGTGGCCCCTGGTGGAGAGAGAAGGAAAAGGCCTTCAACCACAGGACTGTGTTTGGATTCCCTGAGCTCACTAGTCTCCACAGGGTTTTTCCACCTGCCCCCAGAGCTGAGGCCTATGGTGAGCACCTGTCCGTGGTCCTGTGGGGAGCCTCAAATCAGCAGTTCCCTGTCTTCATCAACCACAGGATGGCTCTCACTGCCTGGCCCTCCAGCACCTTGTCCCCATGGTCTCCAGCTCATCCCACCCCTGGGCCACCTGTCGGCCTCTTAGGCCGGTTCCAGGGGCTGCTCCGAGGTCTGGATGGCAGGCTGGGCCTGACCCCAGGACTAGGCAGCTCCTGTCTGCTCCTCCACTTTTGTAAGCCAACCCTTCCACCAGAATAGTATTAACTCCTGGTGCTTTGTACTACTGGTCCAGCTGCCTTGGGCTCCTTTTCTATATTAATAAAGAAATGAGTAAAAACTGCGGGTGGTGATAATGTTCAATATTTCTCCAACAAGTGCTGGGAGTGGTGCCGAATTCACAGCAGCCCCTGTGATGTCTGACTTAGCCAAAGGGGATCTGAGAGCCACCATTCCCATAACACTCCCTCTCTCATTGAGCACAGCGTTCACCCTCTAGACCAAGCCCAGACTCCAGATCAGCAGCACAGGCCTGCCCAGCCAACCCCTCAGGATGAATGAGAAGTGTACACAGCCATGCCCCTGCAGTAAGAATAATTAAGTGGAACTGGGCACTCCCTACTATCCATCATTCCAATTTTAGTATATGTGCTGCCGAAGCGAGCATCCTAGTGTCCATCAACTGTTGTCCCAAATGCACTACAAGTGGGCCTGCACACAGCATTTCCTATAGCCAGTTTTCCTAACTCAGACTCCCCCTCTGGCTCACAAATATTTCTTATTCAGGGAAACCTGCCACAGATCCCCAGACTAGCCTTGTATCCCTTCTTCTGTGCTTCCATGGCACACTCAACTGCCCCTTTCATAAAACATAAATTTACAGTCACTTGTTTAATATCTGTCTCCTCCTCAAACCATAATTATGTAAGGGCAAGTGGCATGTCCGAGAGCTACTTCATGTTTAATAAAATTTTGTTTTAATTGAGCCAAGAGAAGTGTGAAATGCAAAGTGCTCAAGAAGCATGTCATTACCAGCAGTGCCTGTTTGCTGGCTGACTCCAGCTAGGCCTAGAATTCCAGAGCTCTAAATGACACATACTACTACTTATGAATCAATCAATGAAACTATGAAACTCCTGGGTATAATTACAAATCTCTCTGCTTATGCTAGCCTGATTGCCATACAGAGGAGAGGACAGGTACTTCGAGCTTACCTGCCAAGTGTTGGAGCTACAAAAGTGAAGAGACATGGCCCTGCCTTGCTGGGAAGTTGCACTCTACATGGAGAGACATGCTTAATCAAATTATATAAATTTGCACCAGAAAAGGGCTGTCCCAAGAGGCTGGAAGTCTCCCTTAGAAGTGAAGACCACTGAGCCTGAAGGAAGGACAGGTTGGGGAGACAGCAGGAATGTCTATGGGAAGAACACCAAGAATGAGCCCTGTTGAGTGGAAAGAGCACAAGGGACTATGGTGACGGTGCACGGGTGAATTGGTGGTGGAAATTTCACCGGGACTACACCTGAGAGGATAAAGCATACATTGTACAAAAATGAAGAATGAGGCAAAAAGTATATAAAATAAAAAATAAAATCATTAATACTCCTAAAAAAAAGAATGGAAAAAAAAAAAAAAAGAATGAGCCCTGTTAGCAGAATTGGTGGCCGTGAGATGAGGCTGTGGAGGCTGGAGACCCTCTAGCCAAGATAAGAATGTGCTCATCCTAAAAGCCATGGGAAGAAATAATTGGAGTGAGGGTCAAAGTTGGGTGGGGAGTATGATAGAATCAGATCTGAGGGCCTCCCCGGTGGCGCAGCGGTTGAGCGCTGGGTTGCGGAGCTGCCCGTGGCCTCTGCGGCGCCAGTTCGATCCCCGGCTGCTCCCCGGCCACCAGAGGAGGGTCCCACATGGCGCGCAGACCTCTCCTGCCGCCCGCTGCTCCCCTCAGCAGTGTACTTCGGTCCTTCTGCCTGCTCTGCTCCTGACTCTGGCTCTGGTGAATTCTCTCACCCTCCCGCGCTTCTGACTGTACCCAGTGCATGTATAAACAAAAAACAAACAAATAAATAAATAAATAAAACATGCCTCTATTAAAAAAAAAAAAAAAGAATCAGATCTGAGATTTGAAGCAACGGCCCTGTGGAGTAGAGAATGTTGGGGGTGGGTCCTGAGGGAGCTTTGAGGCTACTGCCATGGTCCAGACAGAGATACTGGAAGCTGGCACTTAACTAGTGGCTGGTGGACACAGAGGAGAATGAGGCAAGAATTGTTAGCAAGTCAAATTAAAAGAACTTGATGTCAACACTGAGTGATGCTACCACCCCCTTCGAGAAGGGGCCAAGTGAGGCGCTGGTCACCAGTCCTGTTCAGATAACAGAACAACCTGGGGGCATAGAGATTCCTGGGCCATATCTCCCTGAGTCTGATTCAATAAATCTGGATGGAGTCTGCCCATGATATCTGCATGTAAACACATTCCCTAGGAGAGTTTGATGCCCCTGTCTGCAGGCACTGGTCTGAGAGCCCCTGTGCCTTGAATTTGACCCAGAAAGCCATGTGGGGGAGTAGAACGAATGATCTTGAAAGTTCACCATTTGTTCCAGAACCACATCTCTTTGGGAAGTAGCACAACATGCTGATCTGATTTTCCCAAACCCGATACAATGGGAAGACAGTCCCCAGGCACGGATACAAGTAGAAGGTGACCCTGAGTGTTTGCACCAGTCCTGCACACACAGACACATGTGTTCACATGTGTGCACACGCACCCCATCTGACGGGAGCATTTCCAGGACCAGGACTAAGAAATCTTGATCATAGATTGCTCAATCAGCACCACTCCTGGTGGGTTAGAGGATTTATAGTGACAGTTCAAGCTCTTCAAAGGCCTCTCATATTCCAAGGAGAGATTCCACAGACAGGCATAAAGGGCTGTAACTAATCCCAGACCTGGGAGGTCCTGCGGTTCAGTGACTAGCAGGAAATATGCTAAATTTAACTTTCTCAGGATAGACACCAAAATATGTGTGCTAAAAATGTCTGGTTTCATTGCCAAAAGGGTAGTGGAATCTTGAGGAATGCCTCTTTCCACTCTGACATACCACACTCTAAGACCACAACTGCAGGTACAGTTCACAATCAGATAGAAAATAATCCTATCAGCTGATAACAAACACAGTGAACACTGCCAAACATCACTTTCCTCCTCATGTCACCTTTCAATTTAAAAGTCCTCCTTCGATAAGGTCTAGAATGTCCTTTCTCGCTGGTCTCCTTTCTCTACCCTCTCCCCACGGTGTCCCTGGTCCATCTTGCAGAAACAAATGAAACACTCGAAATTTTGAAGGTTAGTCCCAACCTCATCCAAATGAAACATCACAGGACAAAACCATCTCTTCACTCGCTGGTGCTGGTTATTTGTAATAGCATTCATTCAGCTAGAGAAACCTTTGCTCCTCAACCCTAGTGAAAAGGAGTATATAGTAAGGTAAAGACAAAGATGGCAACCCCTGTCCAATACTTTTGCAAGAATAAGACCTTCCAAGATAACACTAAGGTAGATTCATTGACACCTAGAGATGCCCAGACCCCTTTCCCAAGCCAGGAAGATGAGACCCCATTCCCGGGGTGGGTTACTCTCTGTAAAGGGTTAAGAGGAGTCCTCTGCAGACATGGCTTGCTAGTTAGGTGCTCCCTCCTCAATGTATTCTGAACCCTGATGTGGAGTTTATTATAATTTGATGACCTCATTTTTGTGATACATATGAGGACAGTGATACAATCAGAAGAGGCCAGGGCCTTGCTAGTTACCAAAGAGGACTCTGACAGACTGTGGATTGCAGATAATACTTTTATCTCCTCAGTTTGCAGAGTCTGACTTTGGACAAGAAAGAGCATGAGGCTAACCACCTGACAGCTAATGTGTCAGAGAACAGGATTTGGGGGAGGGTTTGCAATTCCCAACAGAAGATTTATGAGCTTTCGGCATATTATGAGGTAACTAACACAAAAAATGAACATCACATACTTCTGAAAATTTTCAAGGAAAGAGAAAAATGTTCAAATAAAACTTCAAAACCATGTATTTCAGAAGTGATTTTTTAACATGAGTCTGCAGAATACAGGTAGGCCATGACAAAGTATCTCTGGGCTATAATGAATTGAATAACATTTTCATTACTTTTAAATTCTGAAATCACATCTTTTCTAAACTTTTCAGATTAATTTGTTGTTCATTTATAAAAAGATACTGAGATTCTAAGATGTCCTGTGGACCCCACTCCTGGCCCGCAACCCCCAAACTAAATTCTGCTTACTTTTCATCCTCTGTTGCCCCTGGGATCTGGTTGTCGGCTTTTGGAAGGATTGTTCATCAGCTTAAATTTTTAAATGTCTTAAGAACTTCCAATGTTATAAGAATTGAGAGACTGAATTCACAAATGGGCAATGGTCAGACCATATGTGACAACAGAGCTCTGACGTGCAAACTCTGAAGCAACCAGACAGTGAAGCCAACTACACCCTCTCCGCAAAGCAGTCCAGAATGGTCAAAATGCGCTCAGGACTGCCCACTTCTTAATTTTTGCCCCTCTCTTCCCTCACCTACTTCTTTTCAACTCAGGGCTGTTCTAAAAAAGCCCAGTGTGCTCCCAAACCAATCACAAATGATGCCCCACTTTTAGTTAGCTCACCCCCGGCTTCCCCACACCCCAAACCTCCAAGCAGAGCACACTAGCACACTGAGCCCTCCTGCACTGCGGAGCTTTCTCATTCCCTGCCTGCCTGTGGTCTCTGCCAAACGTAGGTGATGGCAGCTGCAGTCAGTTCTGACTAAATAGCCTCTGTTCTCGTTTGAATGTTCTTTGTTTATTTTCACAGCACTCAACAGTTTCCCTAGGTATGTAAGGGTGTTTCTGGCTAGTTCTGTGCCGAGCACAGGGTGTTAGTTCAGGCAAAATGCATGCTGCAATGTTAGAGGGCCAGGGGACAAGGAAGCGCTGGCATCAGACCTTCTGATGACATTGACGAGTTTGGTGTGCACTGACCTGAACCATGGGCTTATGTGGGGCCAGGCAGAGTCTTAGCATCAAGAATTCAGACTAAGGGTTTAATTAAAAATAGATATCCTTCTGGTTCCTTGGAGGAAGAAAAGGAGACACAGCTTTGTAGTCTGGCTGTTTTTTTGCTTGTGAAAAACAAAAACCTTCTCAAGATGCCTTAATGAAAAGGATTTGATTTATGGGAATAGGCAGACCTCCTCCAATGCAGAGCTAGGAAATAAAACACTGCCAGCTGCCTGGCCTGGGAGGTCACTGGAGAGGAGGGCCCTTCTCTGCGTCTCTCCAGCTCAGTGAGCTTTCATAAATCTTGTCACTGTCTTTCTCTACACACCAGTTCTCTTTGAGGGGCCGACTGGCTTTCTCTAATTACTCATCACTTTGGACATGCCTCTGAAATAGCCACTCTAAACACTAAGTCTACTTGAGCTTCCAGAGGAAGTGACACCATAGTTTGCTACAGACCCTGCATCTGTAGTTCAGATTCTCAGAAAGAAACATGTGTTTACACAGTTTATCTGTTCCTGCCAAGCCACACAGGTCAAAGATCAATGGTCAGACAATAGGTAGTACCTCCATTTATGGGTCAGTCATCGATGGGGAGAGAACAGGGCTATGTCTCATATAAGAATGTGAGCATGTTGGATATTATGAACATCTTTTATTACAGGAAGCCATATTACTAATAATACAGACACAAATGTTCACCAAATAATTTGAAATGTCAACTGAGGAAAAACAGTGGATTATAGGATATGAGTGGATTGGAGAATAATGAAGTCTATTTCTAGAAAGAGTTTTGGAGAAGATAGGAAAAAAAAGGGTCCATGCAGATGGGTCCAGGAAGGACTCTGGGCCAAGCTGATATTAGACCTCTATTTAGGATCCCTGAGAAAAGGGGGTCAAACGTGTTAGAACTTTGAATAGGACACAGGCTGCATACCCTTCAGCAATCCTTACACAATTCAGTGTGGTTGGGTCTTAGAGAGATCACCCACCAAACTGTCACACTTCAGATGAGAGTACTGAGCACCAGAGAGGCTGGTGACAAGGTTACCCAGGTATAACCACAGAGATCAAGTCAGAACCAAAGCCAGCCTACAGGTCTACATCTCCAAACTCAGTCTTCTCTCCATTATAGACTTCAGGATCCCTTACGTAGCTCACTCTTTTAATAAGGCAAATGCCCTTTTTGTTACTGGGAATTTGTAAGATGATGATGAAGAGGCTGGACTAGCCCCTCCTTAGTGGTCTCTGAGAGAAGACAATATGCTCCTCAGAATTGTCCTCATCCTCTTTTCTAAAACTGCTCAAACCCTGATCCACATGTCCCTGAGAGCCCACAACCCCATATCATTGCTCAGAGAATAAATAAAGTGGGTTAAGCACTGCTCAGCACTGAAGGGCTCTTGTTGATCTCCAGATACTCTCTCTGGGACGGAATCGCATAAAACCACAGTGTCACCAGAAATCATGATTATGGTAAGGTGGGAAGCACAGATATTGAGGCCTCCCTCCTTCCACTTGCTGCTGGGATGCATCTACCATCAAGAGGATGTTCATGTAGAAATAAGCCACAGGGACTATGGCAGAGGATGACCACAGATGAAAGCTGAAAAGGCTTGTGGTGTGGTATCTACACAGGTCAGGGCCAGTAAGATGCCCACTGTCGAAGAAAAAGAGGTTAATGATGTTGGAGCCACAGGAGGGCAGCTGGGAGATGTGGATGGCTGGTAAGAGCAAAGAGAAGAAGTCTCCCAGCCAAGAGAACACAATAGTTCCAACTGCAGAAAGGAGGTCTCGTGTCAGTGCTGCGCCACAAGTGCAGCAGATGGCAGCGCAGCGGTGACATGACGTGCCTGCTAGCAAGATAAACTCTACCGTGCACCAAAGAAGTAAAAGCAGCATTGGCTGATACACCCAGCGAAGAAAATGGCTTTCCCCCAGATGCTAAGTTAGTCAACACTTTTGGAGAAATGACTGAGGTGAAGAATGTCCAGGATAAAGAGGTTGCCCAGGAAGAAGTGCATGGGGGTGTGGAGACAGAAGTAGGACAGCACAAGGGAGAGGATGAGCAGGTTTCCCAGGAGTGGCAGCAGGAATGTGGGTGGCAGCAATACAGGAACAGCAGCTCCATCTGCCTGGTGAGGGGAAATCCCAGCAAAATAAACTATATCACTGTGGCAGACTGATTCCCCAAGGACCTGGGAGTTGGGGAGAGAGCTGGCTCTCCATCCATCTAAAGGGACAAAAGGAGATAATACTTAGGAAAGTGTTCAGTGTGTGAAACCCCATGATAGAAATGGAATTTCTATAAAAATATGAACATAGAATGTGTTCATCCAAATTAGATATATAGTCCAAATTCTATTTGGTTTTAGATCACTTGGCTATCAAATTAGAAAAAAATAATCTAAATGTTAACATTCACTGCTAGCAAGGATGCCTTCAGTGAGAACTACACTATCACAGAGTTCATACGGCCTTTCAAAAAATTTCAGTGAATTATACTGTCATAAGATAAAAAATGAGACACAATCAACATTTTGAGTTTATTTGAGCAAAAATCAGTTTGAACTGACCAGCACCATACAGGAAATGGTTGGGAGCTCTCCACTAATAGGAATGCTCAGGGAGAGACTTTTATAGAGAAAAGACAGAAACAAAGTAAATTGTTGATTGGCTGTGGCTTAAAGTCTACTTTGCTGTGATTAGCTGTGACATTTGCCAGGCTTGGATTTTGGTTTGCCTAAAAAGGATGCCAGGGCATGAGAGTCACCTTGGTCTTAATGGCCTCTTGCTTGATTAACTCAACAATATTAAAACATTAAAATTGAGCAAATCCTTAGGCTCAGAAATTCTACTTTCATCCTGAGGAAATAGTCATGGATATGTTAAGATTAAGGGGTTAAGACACAACCTATGAAGCTATTCGCAGCCACTGCAGCATGAGTTCGATCCCCCAGCCAGGGAGCTACCCACATGGTGCAGCAGGCCTCTCCTGCCTCACCACTCTCCTGCTCCCCTCAGCAGTGTATTTCAGTTATTCCTCCTTTTCTGTACCCTACTCTGTCTCTGGTGAATCCTCTCACCCCCCACACCTCTGGCCTGTACCCCAGTTCTTGTATGCATAAATAAATAAATCTTTAGGAAAAAAGAAAAGAAGCAGAGTGCCCACATGGCACTGTCACACTTGGCTTCTACTGCCACCAACAGACTGCATCTCGGGGCTAAAAGGGTCAACACTATGGAAGGGTCCCACTTCTGGGTCCCATGCTTAGACCTCACTGGAGAGGGGAAAGGATTGATTCAAGTGAGAGCTCGCACTTTCTGAGGATCCAATCACAAGGGAGTCCTTGGGGGCACAATTTACAATACTGACCCTCAACACTGAGCCTGAACTTGAGTCCTTCCATTTTCTTCTTTAAGTTCTTGGCAAGTCTCCAAGCATTACAGCACAGAGAAGTGTCTCTAACCTCTTGATGTGTTCATACTTGACTTCCTCACCAGTTTGTGGTAGACGCCTGGTGGCAGAGGAAAGAAGTACACCTGATGGTTGTGGGCTCCGTCCCAGGACATATGACTTGATCCAGGGAGTGGCTGGCCCTGCTCCTTTGGATGGCTTTAAGCTCATCCCCTGGACAATTAATTACCTTCTCCCTTACAGGCCAGAAGGAGTTTTATGTCTTTGTAAGTACTTCCTGTTTCCCAAGCCTCTCCAGACTAGAGATCCACTGACGATTGGAAAAATGCACATTTCTTTTACAAAGGATCACACACAGGTCTCAGTGAGTGGACTAGACTACGGGGAAGAAGGCAAATGGGTGGACCCAGAGCGGCAGTCCATCAAAGTAATAAGATGTCATGCTGAAATGCTTGTCACTCAAGGGCATTTTTGTTAGAGCCATTCCCTTTCAAAACACCACCCACCCACTCCCAAGTGTGTACCTATGCTTTCAAAAGGAAGGACCAGATCCCCCTGGCCTTTCTTTGGATAACACCACCATTTTCTTCCTAGATGCTTCACTATTCTGCTGATTTCTGGAAGATATAAAACACATTTCAAGAAAAATGTGTATTGGAGTATCTTCTTATGCTTGCACCTCAAAAAAATTTTTTTAAGATTGATTTATTTATGCATACAAGAGCTGGGGTACAGGCCAGAGGTGTGGAGGGTGAGAGGATTCACCAGCGAAAGAGCTGGGAATAGAACAGGCAGATAGACTGAAGTATACTGCCGAGGGGAGCAGTGGGCGAGTCAGGAGAGGTCCGCCGCACCATGTGGGTTGCTCCCTGGCCAGCCAGGGATCAAACTCATGCTGCAGAGGCTGTGGACAGCTTCACAGGTTGCATCTTAACCCCCTGTGCCACCAGGGAGGCCTCCTCAAAAATTTTTTAAATATAATGCCTAGAAGTCACAATGTCATTTTAAAATTACCAACAATTTTCTGATTCAATTTTGGGAGGAGATTGCGTTTGTTAGTTTGTTCATTTTGGGGAAACAGGTCAAAGACTTTATAGCAGTATAGTCAAAATAGTGTCCTCAATGGCATAAGACCCTGCTGAGCTACACTGTTCCTCATGACAGTGAGATTGCTTGCATTGTGTAAAAGACCCAGCTCTGCAAAGACTGATGCAAAAGTACAGGGGTGAGCTTTCTGGAGTGATGGAAATATTCTATATTGATTATAATGGGGGTTAACAGGTACATACATTTGTCAAAATTCATCAAACCAAATGCTTAAAATGATTATACTTTATTGAATGTAATTACACCTAAATAAAGTTTATTAAGTAGAAAAGAGTTAGCATGTTTATATAAACATTGAATATCTCTAGAGTACATTGGTACCTGTGCAAGTCTCCAAAGAGTAGAATTGGGTATCTGGGGGGCAAGCTTGGGAGGAATATTTATTTTTCATGTTAATCACTTTGGCAGACAAAAAATTGGGAACCCCTTATTCAATAAAAAAAGAAGAAAAATACCAATTATTATATGAAGCTATATTCATACTAAGTAGCAATCTAGGAAATGGATTTTAAAATAGCAGATATGTTTTCCCCCATAACAATGGCAAATTTTTTAATTATACTCCCCCAACAGACTACATCTCAAGGGCTGGGTGAAATAGTACTTTAATCTTGTTGGGAAATACAAATGATATAACAGCTTATGAATATGATGTAGTGGCATCTAATCAAATCCAAAATATAATTAGATAATCTTTGAATCAACAACTTAGTTTCTAGGAATTTATATTAGGGACTACTCTGTATATATTTATAAAATGTTCATGTAAAAGGGCAGATTGTTATAGTAAAAGACTAAAAGATTAGGGGCCTCCCTGGTGGCACAAGGGTTAAGATGCAACCTATGAAGCTGTCCAGAGCCACTGCAGCACAAATTCGATTCCCAGTCAGCCAGGGAGCAACCCACATGGTGCAGCAGACCTCTCCTGACTCGCCCTGCTGCCCCCATCAGCAGTGTGCTTTTGTCAATCTGCCTGCTCTGTTCCCCACTCTGTCTCTGGTGAATCCTCTCACCCCCTCCCACACCTCTGGCCCATACCGCAGCTCTTGTATGTATAAATAAATAAATCTTTTAAAAAAAAAAGACTAAGGGCATCCCCGGTGGCACAGTGGTTGAGCGCTGGGCTGCAAAGCTCCTCACAGCCGCTGCAGCACCGGTTCAATCCCCAGCCACAGGTGAGAGTCCCACATGGCATGCAGACCTCTCCTGCTGCGCTCGCTGCTCCCCTCAGCAGTGTACTTAGTCTGCCTGTTTCTGCTCCCCGCTCTGTCTCTGGTGAATCCTCTCACCCTCCCGTGCTTCTGACTGTACCCAGTGCTTATATAAATAAATAAATAAATCTTAAAAAAAAAAAAAGACTAAAAGATTAGGAAAATAATATCTTCAATAAAGAACTGGTTAATTATATTATGATATATACATATAGATACTGATCAATGGACTAATATATAGCTTTTAAGAGAATGATGTAGATTTTGTGTACTGATATGAAAGGGCCAGTAATATATATGCTAAGTGAAAAAAGAAAGGGGCAGAACACCAGGCATAATATGGTACCAATAGTATAAAGTGCTTGCTTGCTATCACATTTCTGAAAGTAATCAAATAAATTATTAACAGCTATTTCCTGGGCAACTAGTGTCAAGTATAATAAGCAATTTTCACTGCTTACCTTTTTATACTGCTTGGATGTTTTGCATACAGACATATCACCTTTAAAAAAATGAAAAGAATAAACCATGTATACATTTGATTCCATAGTCTCACTTCTAGTAACCTTTCTCACAGAAATATTTCCATATGTACTCAAAGATAGATGTATCCCTATGTGTGCTGCCACATAATAGTGGTTTTTTAAATGGAAATCTGAAGAATGTGGAGAAATTGTTGCCACCACTATGGAAAGTAGGATGGAAGATCCTCAGCAAACTAAAAATAGAAATACAATATGGTCCAACAATTTCACTTCTGGGTATATATGCAAAGGAAATCACTATCTCAAAAAGATATCTGCATCCCCTGTATTCATTGAGACATTAATTACTATAGCCAAGGTGTGGAAAGAAACAATCTAGGGCCTCCCTGGTGGTGCAAGGGGTTAAGCACAGGACTTTGAAGCTATCCGCAGCCTCTGCAGCGTGAGTTCGATCCCCAGCCAGGGAGCTACCCACATGGCGAGTACTGCTCTCCTATCTCGCCTACTGCTCCCCTCAGCAGTGTATTTCAGTGAGTCTGCCTGTTCTGTTCCCCACTCTGTCTCTGATGAATCCTCTCTCCCACCACACCTCTGGGCCAGTACCCCAGTTCTTGTATGCATAAATAAATAAATATTAAAAAAGAAACAACCTAAATGTAGGATGGATAGATAGATAGATACAGATAGAGATAATGAAATATTATTCAGTCATAAAATAGAAGGGAATTCTTACATTTTCCACCTGGATGGACCGTGAGGACATTAAGCTAGGTAAAACAAGTCAGTCAAAGAAGGACAAATACTACATGAGTTCACTTATATGTGGAATCTAAAAATAAGCAAACCAAAAATCAACTCCTAGATACAAAGAAACAGTTTGATGGTTACCAGATATGGGAAATAAACAGGTGGGCAAGACGGGTGAAGATGGTCAAGATAAATAAGTTCTGGGATATAATGTACAGCATGGTGACAAAAGTTAGCAATACTGTATCATATATTTAAATGTAGCTAAGAGACTAGATATTGAAGTACTCATTGTAAGAAAAAGAAATTAGTAATTATATGAGGTGAGCTTTTTGTGGTAATCATTTCACAATATATACATATATCTAGTCATCACGTTATACACCTAAAACTAATATGTGTCAATACTATCTCAATAAAACTGGAAAAAAGACACATACTTCTTTTTAAAATGGAAATAACCTACATATCCACTGAACAGAATTGTATAAACTATGTTACATCATGCTGTAAAATACTATGCAGTCATTAAAAAGAAAGAGAACTAGATTATGTCAGAAGGAGAAAGACAAATACCAGATGATTTCATTCATATGTGGAATAAAAAAGAAACTCAAAGGAATATACAAACACTTAAAATCTGACTACAGGATTGAGGTTACCCAAAGTAGAGGGTAGGAGGGAGAGAATAAGGAGATGGTGCTGAATAGAACATGGAAGAGGATTACTGGTGCTTTGGTGGTGGGCATGGTGTGATAACATACTTTCGTAGAGTGTGAATTATACACCTAAAACAATGTGGTAAATCAACATTTTTTTAAAAAAAGAATGAATTAGATGAATATATATTCACATAGGAAGTTTTTTGTGCCTGAGAATGGAAGCAGTAGTCAAGCTAAACTTTGGCTTTTTCAATAAGATGAAGTTTTGCTCATCCAGAATAGATTCATGTCCACTTCATTTCATGTAATAGTTGTTCAATTTAAAATAGACATTTACAAAGTTTAAAAAGATATATATATAGACATATATCTAGATGTATACACACATGCATAAATATATACATGCATGTATATGTGTGTACATGTGAGATATTTATATATATATCTCACTGGTTGAAAATATCAGTTGCCAAATAATGTATCTTATGTTCTCATTTATGTTTAAAGAAAGTGCATTTTGAAATTAAAAACATACAAGTCTCCTATGTTAAGAGAACTATGTCAAGAGAGAAAAAGATGGGCCTACCCTGGTGGCGCAGCGGTTGAGTGCTGGGCTGCGAAGCTGCCAGCAGCCTCTGCAGTGCCAATTCGATCCCCAGCTGCCGACGAGGGTCCCACATGGCGCTCAGATCTCTCCTGCCGCCCACTGCTCCCCTCAGCAATGTATTTCGTCAGTCTGCCTGCTCTGTTCCCCGCTCTGGCTCTGGTGAATTCTCTCACCCTCCCGTGCTTCTGACTGTACCCAGTGCTTGTATGAATAAATAAATAAATCTTTAAAAAAGAGAGAGAGAGACAGAGAGAGAGAGATCAGGTAAACATGGTATGACATAGAGAATCTAGGTAAAGGATTTATGGGAATTCTTTGCACTATCCTTAGAACTTGTCTGCAAATCTGAAGTCAAGTCAAAATAACAGAATAAAAAATAACAAGGTTGTCTCATTTCCACCAGTCTTGATTAAAAACTAAATCACCACAACACAGCCACGAAGTCTTTGTACAAATGAAAATTTATATCTTCCAAGTGGACAGCCAGCTATGACACCAGCACTTATGAAAAGGTTCTTCATTTTCTATTTGATTGAAATACAAATTTTCATTTATATTAAGTTCTCATACATAATGGGATCTATTTTGATCCTCCATTCTATTGAATCAATCTACTTGCTATTTTTATGTCAATATCATCCCAATTTGCTATGTACTTTGAAGTACCTTCTGACATGTGGGAAAGCAATTACTTCATTGCTATTTTTAATGTCTCTACATACAAAAAAATCCCATGATTATTCTGAGGCGCATGCTCCTTTATTTAAATATTAAGTTAGTTTCATTCACACACATGCACACACAGACAGAATTTCTAATTATAATTACACTGAACTTACTTTTGAAAGAATTGACTTTTTAAATATTAAACTTCCCAAGATCATGACATGTTTTTCTGTTTATTCAGGTTTTGTATAAAATATCTTCATAAAGATGTTCTTTTCTCGTTAAGCTTACACATAAGCATTGTATAGTTCTCGCTAGAGTTTTTATAGTGAATACAATATTTTCCCATTTACTTATTTTTTATTCATTCTAGCAATGTTTTACTAAAAATCTCTTGGGTTTTATAAAATCATACTACCAGCTTGAGGAAATGTGTTTATCTTTTCTCTTCCAATGTCTTAACCAGCTATTTCATTTTGTGTTATTGTATTAGCTAGAAAGCCTGCAAGACAATATCAAATAACAATGTTGATAGCAGGTATCCTTATCTGGTTCCTAATTTTAATTGAAACCATGTTTCAGTTAGCTTTATGGTGTGTTTAGTAATTGGTTTTTGTTATATTTAAGAAGTCTGCTTCTATCCTGGTTTTCAGAGAGTTTTAAAATTAAGAATGGCTGCTAAATTCTATCAAATGACTTTTCAAAATTTATTGACATGATCACGTATTTTCTATTTAATTTGTTGTCGTCATAGATTATGTTGCTGGATTTCTTGATATTAGACATAGCTGTGTTTCTAGAATATACTTTTCTAGATCTTGATTTATTATCCTGTTGATAAATACTCGATATTACTTAATAGTACTAAGTTAAGAATTTTTCCTCCTATATTCTAAAGCAACTTGATCTATATCCCTTCCTTTTAATGTTTAATTATCAAGTTAAAGCTAAATAAATCATGGAGATTTTCATCTTCTTCTATGATCTGTAATAGTTTAAATAACATTGAAATTATCTGGTCTTGAAATATTAGACCAAATATAGCTGTGAATCTATTTGGTTCTGCCCCTTTTTCACTATTAAATCTTTTTTTTTTTTTAAGATTTATTTATTTACACATACAAGAGCTGGGGCACAGGCCAGAGATGTGAGGGGTGAGAGGATTCACCAGAGGCAGAGTGGGGAACAGAACAGGCAGACTGAAATACACTGCTGAGGGGAGCAGGGGGCGAGACAGGAGAGGTCTGCTGCGCCATGTGTGTAGCTCCCTGGCTGACCTGGGATCAAACTCGTGCTGCAGAGGCTGTGGATTGCTTCATAGTGTGGTGCTTAACTCCTTGCGCCACCAGGGAGGTCCCCTCACTATTAAATCTTTAATTGCCTTTCCAGTTTTCAATTTTTAATTGTTCTATATTCAGGTTGCATGATCTTGATGTCCAACTCTCATCATTTATATTTTTCAAGAAAAATATCTTTTGGGGAGAAAAAGGTATATTTTATTTCTGATTCCTCGTCTTATAAAAAGAGTCTTTATAAATTAAAACAAAACATTTTCCACAAGGTCAACATTGTAGCAGAATTGGGCAATGAGTGCAGCCTGCTCCTTGACGTCCACCAATGGATGCCTGGAGAGGGCTTCACGGTAGAATATTGAGACCAGAAAGAAGAGCAGCGTTTTCTAAGTCTCTAGTAAATATTTTCATTTAGGACTAGCACTGGGACCTTATCCTATTTCTGCAGTTGGGTGGCTTTTTCTTTTTAAATTTACTGCCATACTCAGGAAGTATGGAGGAAGGGAAAAAGCCCCAGTTTTGTTAGTCCAAGTATATAGCTTGACATTTCTAAAATCTAATTTCAGACTTTAAAGTCCTTTGACTCTAACAAAATCCTGCAGCCTATTTGTTTAGGTATCATGAACAATCTAAAATAAGCTGAGTTGGGCCTCCCTGGTGGCGCAGCGGTTGAGCGCTGGGTTGCGAAGCTGCCCGCGGCCTCTGTGGCGCCGATTCGATCCCCGGCTGCTCCCCGGCCACCGGAGGAGGGTCCCACATGGCGCGCAGACCTCTCCTGCCGCCCGCTGCTCCCCTCAGCAGTGTACCTTGGTCCTTCTGTCTGTTCTGCTCCCTGCTCTGGCTCTGGTGAATTCTCTCACCCTCCCGCGCTTCTGACTATACCCAGTGCAAGACAGAAAGAGAGAAAGAAAGAGAGAGAGAGAGAGAGAGAGAGGGAGAGAAAGAAAGAAAACATGCCTCTATTATTTATTTATTTATTTATTTTTAAAGATTTATTTTGTTTATGCAAGAGCCGGGGTACAGGCCAGAGGCGCGGGAGGGTGAGAGGACTCACCAGAGAGAGAGTGGGGAACAGAACAGGCAGATTGAGGAAATACACTGCTGAGGGGAGAACAGTGGGTGAGACAGGAGAGGTCTGCTGCACCATGTGGGTGACTCCCTGGCCGGGGACAGAACTCACACTGCAGTGGCTGCGGATCGCTTCATAGGTTGTGTCTTAACCCCTTGCACCCCCAGGAAGGTCCCAAGGGAAGCCCTTTTATGAAAATAAACCTACACAATTTGGGAGAAAAACCCACAGCTGTTACCTTTACTAAACAGAGCTTTTACTCATATATATATAAAGATAATCAAGTATCACCAGATATTTGAATTTAAAAATGACTAGCATGAAGAAAAAGCTACAAAGATGAGCAAATAGGCAACTAACACTGGAGAAACCTTAGCTGAATAGGAAACATTTTCTTGATCTATGCAATAAAATGGTTTCAGTGGGCATGGTACCTATAAAAGCATACATCTGTGAAGGAAAAGGAGCAATAGGAGAATAAAAAAACATTCTTGGATCTAAAAAAATGCAATCGTTAAAAATATTGCATTGGACCATGTGAATAATAAAATGAACATGAAAAATTAATTAGAAATCAGAATTACATTTAATCTTCCATAATGAAGATTAGAAAGGAAAGAATGAAAAAAAATTAAATGATTTTTAGACAGATGGAGGGTGGATTCTGAAGTTTGACTTCTGAATCAAAGAAGCTCCAAAATGAGACAGTGGCAGAAAATAAATATTGAAAGTAGAAACTGAAGAAAATTTCCCTTAGCTTCATGAGTCTTCATTTTGAAACAGCCTATGTAGAACAAACAAAATTGATTTTAAAAATACCTTATACTCAGTCCTCCTCAACTCACTCCTAGACTTCATCTCACAAAATTTCAGAACTTCGGGCCTCCCCGGTGGCACAGCGGGTGAGCGCTGGGCTGCAAAGCTGCCCGCAGCCTCTGCAGCGCCGGTTCCATCCCCGGCCCCAGGTTGAGGGTCCCACATGGCGCACAGACCTCTCCTGCCGCCCGCTGCTCCCCTCAGCAGTGTACTTCGTCACTCTGCCTGTTCTGCTCTCCACTCTGACTCTGGTGAATTCTCTCACCCTCCCGCGCTTCTGACTGTACCCAGTGCTTGTATAAATAAATAAATAAATCTTTAAAAAAAAAAAAAAAGACATTGGCTGAAACATTAAAAAAAAAAAAAATTTCAGAACTTCAAGAGAAGAGAAAAATCCTGAAAATTCCCAGAAAGGAACTGGGAAAATAGGTTACCAAAAGAATCAAGGGTAAGAATGGCACCAGACATTTTATCAACAATGCTTGCTGCTCAAAGAGAATGAAACTGTTTTCAAACTTTCGAAGGTAGGAAAGGTTTGTGTATTTTTATTTATTTTTAAATAATGGCTTTACTTGGTAAAAATAAAATTACATAAAAGCATTCAGAGTCTCACTCTTACCCTCTCCCATTAAACATTATTCCTCACTCACCTGCCTTCATATACTTAGAGTACTTAGAGTATACTCTTTAAAAAAAAAAAGATTTATTTATTTACGCATACAAGAACTGGGTTACAGGCCAGAGGTGCGGGGGGTAAAAGGATTCACTAGAAACAGAGTGGAGGACAGAACAGGCAGACTGACTGAAATACCCTGCTGAGGGGAGCAGGGGGCGAGGCAGGAGAGGTCTGCTGCACCATATGGGTAGCTCCCTGGCTGGATGGGGGATCAAACTCGTGCTGCAGAGGCTGCGGATAGCCTCATAGGTTGCATCTTAACCTCTTGTGCCACCAGGGACGTCCATACAGAGTACTCTTATTAGCGTACCTATGATGTTTTTGTGAAATAAAATGCTAGTGAAGTGATTGCTGCAAAATGAAGAGAGAACCAAGAAACAGAATACATCGGATACTGAAACAGAGCAGCAGCTGAGTATGATCTCCAAGAAGTGAAAGAAGTTGAGGGCGATCTGGGGCAGATTTGCTATGAAGCTAATGAAGTTAAGCTTTAGCATCCTCAACCGGGACATTGCCCAAGGCAAAGGAAGGGACCTACCAATGTTGTACTAACGTTTTGTATTTTTTTCTCTTAAAGATAGTCCCCCCAATTGTAAAAGAGTCAAGACCTACCAAACCTTAGTATTTGGAAGATTTTCCTTTAAACAACAAAGCTGTAATGACATGAATTACATTTCTTTCCTTTGCTTTCTAAACTATAATATTATTCAGTAATATAACAAATAATATAACTAATTATAGTGTCGGTTTGGAGTGGTCACGGAAAGAGGAAGGTACTGTAGAAGAATAAATTCTTTGGGCCTCCCTGGTGGCACAGCAGGTTGAGCACAGCTCTGTGAAGCTGTCCACAGTCTCTGCAGAATGGGTTCTATTACTGGCTAGCCAGGGAGATTCCCACATGGCGCGGCAGACCTCTCCTGTCGCACCCGCTGCTCCCCTCAGCAGTGCTTTCCATCTGTCTGCCTGTTCTGCTTCCCGCTCTGTCTCTGGTGAATCCTCTCACCCTCCTGCACCTCTGGCCTGTACCCCAGCTATTGTATAAATAAAAAATAAATCTTTAAAAAAAAAAGAATAAATTCTTCATTCAGAATTACAGCGGTGGTCACAGTCAAGAAGATAAGCCAAAGATAATGCAGAAATATTACTAAATACAGAAACATTAAAGTATAATTAACCAAAATATATGAATTAAAGACAAAATAATAACTATGAGAAAAATCCCATAGTTAACAGATGTTGTGGTGATTTGAACTAAGGGAAAGGAAATTTTTTTTACTTTCAGTCTACAATCTATAAAGTCTGAATTCTTTATTTGTGCACTATTTCTATAATTGGAAAACAATTTTTTAATGTGTACAAAGATATTATTTATAATTGTGGGAACTGGAACAATTTGAATACCCATAGAGAGGCAAAGAAGAGACTGATTAAAATGATTTAAATTGATTTTATGTATTTAATAACATGGAAAGATATGCATACTATATTGAGTTTTGTTATTTAAAAAAAATTCAGATGCTAAATACTATGTATATCAGGAAGCATTTTTTCAGAAACCAGAGCCACTGTATAGTATGTAAATGTGTATAAGCACAGGAGACTTATCCTGAAATGAGCAATTATTGCATCCAGGTGATAAGAATTCAGATGATTTTGGCACAGTGGGTTGAGCACCATGCCGTGAAGCTGTCCGCAGCCTCTGTAGTGCGGGTTCAATTTCCTGCCAGACAGGGAGCTGACCCACATGGCTTGGAAGACCTCTCCTGCCTCACCCGCTGCTCCCTCAGCAGTGTATTTCACTCAGTCTGCCTGATCTGCTCCCCACTCTGTCTCAAATGAATTCTCTCATCCTCCCATGCCTCTGGCCTGTATCCCAGTTCTTGTATAAATAAATATAAGTAAATAAATAAATAAATAATTCAGATTATTTTGATTTTTCTTTTGGCTTCGATTTTCTAAAAGTTCCTATAAGGAACCTAAGTTATTCACAGTAAATAGAACACAAAAATATTATTTAAATAAAAGTTTCCTTAATTCATTCCACATTTCTCTTGATGAAACAAGATCACAAGATTCTATTTGTAATTGTTGGCACAACTGAATATACTGGAGTGAACATCTGTTTGACATCACCCTCAAATCAAAATGTTCAGGTACATAGATATCCTCCAACCCATAGTGATAAGAAGCACGCAATTTCATGGCTAAAGGAGTTAGAGAGCATCATTTGCCCAGTTCCTAGTGCAGCTGTAACCTTGATTTCTGAGTCAAGGAGAGGATTCTCCATGATAACAACTGACAACAATGCATGAGCTGAGTTTGTCAAAGATTGGCTCATTGTGTGGGTTGCTTATTTCAAATTGTTTTGGGAAGGAAAAACTATTGCTGCTAAATTTCATAATATCTGAAAATCTGGGGCTTTTTACGTCATAAAGAACAGTCCTATGAAAGCTTGATAAGAAAGTTTAAGTTGTCTCTATCATTACAGATGGGAAAACAAAAGTAAAAAGCAATAGATACTAATATCTATTGCAAGTTCCAATCCAAAGCATTTTTATTATCTCCAAGCATGCAAGAAGACCACAAAGATTTTACCCTGGTTTGGGACATTTTACTTCCACACAAAAGGCTGGTCCGCACTTCAAAATTTTCAAAGTGACCAGAAGACACTTCAAAAGTAACCACAATACACTTCCAAAAATTGCACTTGTATTTTTTGACCTTTACCTGTCTAGTGCTATACAGATATGTCTGGGAACCAGAAGTAATTGAAAAACTCAAAATAGTTTCTACCCAAAGCTGAAAACTCTCCAAAAGGCGATGCTGGAGTAATAATAATAGTAATATCTGAGATTTTCCAACATGCCTGGCACTAGATTATTTACTGATTAAGTGCTTAAGTGCTGGTTAAGTACTTAATCAGCACTTAAACACTTAATTGAACGAGTATGTAAGTCAGTACCTAAGTGCTGATTAAGTACCACGGTAAGCTTTTTTCTCATACAAACCTTTATGAAATCAACAACAATATTTTCTAATGTCAGATACCTAAACATAGATTTCACTTGCTAGTTTGGGGCAATTTGTCATTAAGCATTAGATAACTAATGATATATTTGGTTGGCCCATTTTCCCCTGGTGATATCGCCTACTGTGTTGGACAACAATATGGAAGAAAGCAGAATCCCAGACTGTGTGCATCTCAGTCAATCAGGGTGGGAGGCCGGGAACTCTAGGGTGAAAAGTCTGAAAATCTGAAAATCTCAAGAAATTCCTCCTCACTCTGTAAAATGTGTTCAAATCACAGTGGCCTCCTGACCCCAGCAAGGAGCACATTTAAGGGGAGCCCTTCCCTGCCAATTTGGAGTGGAATGGATGGAAGAGCCACCTCCCAGAGTGAATTAGTCTCCATCCTTCCATTTTTCTCAGCTCTTCCTAATCACTGGGCTAATGCACTGCCCTAACTTTACTCTAAGATCATGTGGGACAAAAAGTTCTTTGTCCAGGTTCACAAAGGTATTTGTCCGGGATGATCATGAAGCTGAAACAAAGAGCACTACTGCTGTATTTGTTTCCCATGCCCGACTGCCTTCCACTCCAGGCCCCAGCGCCTCTGCCCCTCAGCCCCCACACACACTCACACACACACACACACACACACACACACACACACACCACTCAGGGAGATAAATGGAGCTCGTAGCACAATTGACCTGGCTTGGCTGAAATGAGAAAGAATATAAAATCTTTTTTTTTAACATTTATTTATCTATGTATACAAGAGCTGGGGTGTAAGCCAAAGGTGCAGGTTGGAGGAGTGAAAGGATTCACCAGAGACAGAGTGGGGAGCAGAACTGGTGGATCGACTGAAATACACTGCTGAGGGGAGCAGCGGGCAAGACAGGAGAGGTCTGCTGCACCATGTGGGTCAGCTCCCTGGCTGGGGATCAAACTCATGCTGCAGTGGCTGCGGATAGCTTAATAGTGCTAACACAACCCCTTGTGCCCCAAGAGTATAAAATCTTTAAGAATCTCCCTTATGACATGAATAAGCTCTGGTGATCCAGTGTACAGCATGGTGTCCATCTCAAATAATACCATATTGATTTGAAATATGACAACAGAGTAAAGCAAGCTCACCACACACACCAAAAAACGGTGACTATATGAGGTGACGAGTTAACTTCATTGTAGTAATTGTTTCAATGTAAAAGTACATCAAATCATACACGATTTTACGTGTCAATTATATCTCAATAATTAAATCCTAGATTTAATCCTAACTTTCGCATTTCCATCTCCATCACTCCTTCCCCCCAGGATCCCATCTCCTACCATCGCCCAGCCTGGGGGAGGTACGGGTCAGGAGAAGATTAGCCACATTTCTATCCTTGGGATGGGCCCTCATCTCCCTGTGACAGCAGGGCTGCCTTATATTATACTAGAGCCCCCAATTTCAGAGACATAATTAGATTTATCGCTTTAACTAAAATAACTGTTATTCTTCATCTTAACAAGCAACAGAAACTTTTTTTTTTTTTTCAAAGTTGTAGTAACAGCCAAGAGAGTTGGGAAGAGGCTGAGTGAGGCTCATTATTCTAATTCTCTGGGGATCCCACGCTCCATCAAACTTGGGAGAAGAGTAGATCCCTTAAGAAAACAAAGGTGCAACCCAAATCTTCCAGCCCTCATGTCACCTTCATGAAGAGATGTGTTTATTCCAGGAGCAGCTCACCTACCATCTTCTGGAGCCCCACTGCTCACAGAAGAAATATCATCTCACAGAGACTGAGCCAATGTGAGGATGAGTTAAATTCTTTATCAATCAAAACCACCCCCCTTAGTCCAAGAGAAGAAGGACTGCATCAAATGATAACTCTGTTCTTTAAGGCTTTTCCCTAGGATGCACTTGTTGAAAAAGGAAGAATTCTAAACCTTCTGGACTCATCAGATCCTGTGAGTTGAATGATAACTAAAGTTCAAGGAAACCATTTTTCTACCCAGGGAAGGCAGCCAGCCATTCAGACAGCATAGTTGTTTGAAAAGTATGGTTGTTGTTAGGGAATGACATCGAATTAATGAGATAGCAATCTCACACCATAGTATAAGACCTGCATTTAGAACCCGTGGACCATATTGCAACCTTAAGAAATACCCATAAGGGGCCTCCCTGGTGGCGCAACAGTTGAGCACTAAGCTGCGAAGCTGCCCACAGCCTCTGCAGCACTGGTTCGATTCGCTGGTTCGATTCCCGGCCGCTTGCGAGGGTCCCACATGGCGAGACAGACCTCTCCTGCCATGCACGCTGCTCCCCTCAGCAGTGTGCTTCGGTCCTTCTGCCTGCTCTGCTCCCCACTCTGGCTCTGGTGAATTCTCTCACCCTCCCGCGCTTCTGACAGTACCCAGTGCTTATATAAATAAATAAATAAATCTTTAAAAGAAAAAAAAGAAAGAAATACCCACAAGAACCAGGTATTCTCTGCAACGCTGTGAGTATATTAAGAATGACCTGATTGGGGCTTTCCACAGGGTTGCTAGACACCTGACCCTGGACCTGTGGGGAAAGCCCCACCTTGAACTATAGAGGATGGTTTCCTCAATCCCTCCTCTTCCTGGCACTTGTTTTTTTATATTCCTTTATAAGAAAGATGTGGCACAGGCACTGTGCCCCTTCTAGGTCAGTGCTGGGCAAGACATTATTTATTCAATCACAGCCATGGAGGAAATTTGCCTGTCCCACCTTGTGCCATGTGTCACTGTTCTTTTGGAAAACCCAAAGCTCTAGACAACATTCAGAGTGGATAAGGTCTAGGCTTCTTTTCTTAGAAGCAGATCACCTCCTTCTAAGTGTACCAGAACTATCCAGAAAAACATGCAGTTCAAGCCATGGCAGGACAACCCTCCAGGGCATCCAAGGAGCCTTCTCACTGGCCACTATATGACTGACCCTTCAAACAATGAATGGTCTGAGTAGATGCTGCAGCCATGTTCAGGCTCTCAGGCTGCCAGGCAAGAGTCCCCTTTCACTAGCCAAGTATGCAGGATAAAGGGGCAAATGTCAAAAGGGCCTCCCTGGTGGCGCAAGGGGTTAAGCACTGCACTGTGAAGCAAAGGGGCAAATGTCTGGGGTTCATGAAGTGTCCTCTCCCCTTTGGATCTGGAAAGCCCCCTGTTATTGATCTCTGGTTTGAAATAAGAAAAAAACAGAAGTTTATCTGTGGTCCTGTCTACGTGTACGTCTTTGAGCAGATCATAGCATCTTTAAGCTCGTGGGTCAGTGGAACCCCTTCCTCCCAGTCACATCCAACTCTCCCTCTTGTTTCCATTCTAGTCTTTCACCCAAAGTGTCCCACACCTAAATATTATACATTCTATGAGCTCCTTATGATGTTTCTGAGCATGGTGTTCATCTTGGATCCTGCTCCTATTCTGGAAATTGATGGAAGTTTCCTGGCTATGTGGGCTCACCTCTGAACCATGATTAGACTGCAGAGATCTCTTCCAAATCTGGTAAATCTAGACAATGTTGTTCTAGAAACAACCCCTGGGGAATAACCCTAGTTATGACCTCAGAAGCTTGTCAGTTATTTTGTGCTCACTAACAACTGTCAACGATGCTGAATAATGTATCCTGTGCTAAAGAGAAGGCAGAGCCATTAACAAAAGGAAATGCCTGTAAAGGTACTAATACCCTCTAGCTCCCCTTCATCCCAGGTCCTAAACTGGGTGCCATTCTTATTCTCCAGGGACAAGCAAGTAAGTCTTACTACACAGCTCTGTGTGGTAATTAACATAGTTGATAACATTTAGGGAAGAAAATTTTCAGGGATGCTGACTTTTAAAGAGAGTTCTTTTGAAGGGCTTTCAGGATTTTTTTGCTGCTAAAAACTCTCTAGAGGAACCAACAAGACCTCTGTCGCTAGAACTCCAATCACAACAATGGTCTATAAATATCTACTAAGCTATAAACATTCTTTTCTTTGAGAATAAATTTGATAATTTTTTTTTAAAGAGGTATCCTAGCATCTCTTTTCTTTCTTTCTTTTTTTTTAAGATTTATTTATTTATTTATTTATTTATTTATACAAGCACTGGGCACAGTCAGAAGCGCGGGAGGGTGAGAGAATTCACCAGAGCAAAGGTGGGGAGCAGAGCAGGCAGACTGACGAAGTACACTGCTGAGGGGAGCAGCGGGCGGCAGGAGAGGTTTGCGCACCATGTGGGACCCTCGCCTGGCGGCCAGGGATCAAACCGGCGCTGCAGAGGCTGCAGCAGCTTTGCAGCCCAGCACTCAACCGCTGTGCCACCAGGGTAGGCCCTTGATAATTATTTTTTAAAAGATTTATGTATTGGGCCTCCCCAGTGGCGCAGCGGTTGCATGCTGGGCTGTGCAGCTGCCCACAGCCTCTGCAGCGCCAGTTCAATCCCCAGCCTCCAGGCGAGGGTCCCACATGGTGTGCAGACCTCTCCTGCCGCCCGCTGCCCCCCTCAACAGTGTACTTCGTCCGTCTGCCTGTTCTGTTCCCCGCTCTGGCTCTGGTGAATTCTCTCACCCTCCCACGCTTCTGACTGTACCCAGTGCTTGTATAAATAAATGAATAAATCTTTAGGAAAAAAAGATTTATTTATTTATGCATACAAGAACTGGGGTGTAAGCCAGAGGTGCGGGGAGTGAGAAGATTCACCACAGACAGTTGGGAGCAGAACAGGCAGATGGACTAAAATACACTGCTGAGGGGAGCAGCGGATGAGGCAGGAAAGGTTTGCTGCGTCATGTGGATCAGTTCCCTGGCCAGGGGTTGAACTCATGCTGCAGTGGCTGTTGATAACTTAATAGCCCTGAGACTTTAACCCCTGCACCATCAGGAAGGCCCTAAATGTGATAATTACTGTAATATTTCTTAAACCACACTTACAATGGATCCTTTATAATTTTAAAGATTAGTTTCATTAGTACAAATACTTCAAAAATGATGGCAAATCATCTGTGAGGATTTTAGAATTTTCACTTTTTGCTTGTTTGCCAATCTTCACAATTCTCACCCACATCTGATTCAACCACATTGTTTTCATTATCTTGCTTTTTGGAATCTATTAAAAGGAATCAATTTAATTTTCATAGAAACAGCTTTCTTATTATACTCATATTTCAGGGATTTATCTTTATTTAGTTAAAATATGTAATTACAATAACAAGTCTAATTATCAGAGAGGTTTGGGATCAATTAATTTTTGGTACAAGCCAATGGATGGAAATGAAATTATGCATGGTACTATAGAAGTCTACTATCTTAAAGCATTTTGTGGACATCAATCATTTTGAGAAGTGGTATAGTACAGAGAATGAGAACAGATACTGGGAATGTACTACCTGGGTCCAGATCTAAGGTACTTATCTACTTAACAACTATTTGATCTTGAGCAAACAAGGTTTCTTTGTATCTCAGTTTCTTGTACATATATACCTAGAAAGAGAGAAAGATAATAATATCTACCTCAGGATCCTTATAAACATTAATGCATCAACATGTTAGAATGTTTAGCCCGAGACTTCATAATAGAATAAGTACCATGTTTAGTGTCATGTTCTACCAAAGGAATAAGTTGAACAAATGCAAGTAAATTAAGAGACCACTCTAACATGTTGGGGAGAAAGTCAAGATATATGCTTACTTCTTAGCTCAAACTGAAATAAATTCAAAATGAATTAAATAAATTTAAAACATGAAAACATATAAAGAAAATTTCAGCAAAAAATTATCCTCTAAAGATGTGTAGGGAAGTTTTTTTTTCACTATCTTTTTGATTAATAATTTTTAGAACAGTAACATTGGTTTATAACCTTATATAAATTTCAGGTATGAAGTTTTTAATGGAAGAAATAATAAAATAAATTTATAAAATTGTCTATGTAAAATTTTTAGACCATTTTAAGTCAGAAAACCCCCCATATGAGATATACTTGCCACATGTTCCTCATTCTTAAAGTAATGTGACTCTGAATTTTCTCAGGATAAGCCCCTTCCCATTCTCAGTCCATGTAATTAGGGTGGTGCTGACTTTATCCCCAACCATTCAGAGCATGGTCATGGTTATTGGCTCAGGGACAGTCACATAACTGATATCAGGTCAGTGAGACCAAATGAGTCTCAATTCAAAGATACTTATGACGACTGATGTAAAAGAGGTTCTCTCTCTGTTTGACTTGAAGCTGGAAGAATGTGGACCTGAAAAAAATTATAAATCACCTCCCAAATCATTTTATGAAGCTAGCAAAACCTTGATACCAAACTGAAAAGCACATATAATAAAGGGAAATTACAATCTTTCTTACAAAAATACTAAATATCAGCCAGCTGAATGAAATGATGCATAAGAAGGATAGTACATTACAACCAAATGATACTTATTCCAGAAATGCAAGGATTGGTTTAATATTTGAAAATCAATATAATTCACCACATCAAAATAAAAAAGAAAAACTGTATCATTATTTCAATAAATACAGAAAAAGACTTGCTAAAATTGAACAAATATTTCCTTTTTAAATAGTTATTTAGCACAGTCTTAAATTAAAGGCATATCTGTTATCTACTAAAGGGTAACCACAGAAAACTACCATCACACTTTATAGTAAAATGTTGAAATATTGCCCTCTGTACTACAGTTCCTAGTTGGTGAAATACAGGAAAAAAAAGAAATAAAAGGATGGCATAACACTACTGCCATCCTTTTGAAATTACTTAGTTGAAACAGCTTAAAGCCACACACAAAAAAAAAACTTTTCACTCTATAGATCAACAAATACCTAGTAAATCAACATTTTAAGATTACAGTATTCAATAGCATCAAAAATACTAAATTCCTAGGATAAATCTAATAAAGTATTACAAATCCTTTACTTAAAAACTTCAAATATCATTAAGATGTAAATAAATAGGATATACCATATTCATGGATTAGAACACACCATATTATCCTCCAAATGGAACTATATATTCTATAGTTCCAATCAAAATCCAGCTCATGTCTTTGACACATTAGTTCTATAATGTATATAGGGCCTCCCTGGTGGGGCAAGGGAATAAGTCTCAGCACTAGAGCACTATGAAGCAATCTGCAGCCACAGCCACATAGCACAGCAGACCTCTCCTGTCTTGCCCGCTGCTCCCCTCAGCAGTGTATTTCAATAGATCTGCTCTTTTGCTCCCCACTCTGTCTCTGGTGAATCCTCTCACCCCCTGCACCTCTGGCCTATACCCCACCTCTTGTATACATAAATAAATAAATCTTTTTTTAAAATAAAATAAAATGTATATAAAAATGTGATGAAGAAAGATAGCCAAGACAATCTTAAACAAGTACAAGATTGAAGGATATATTGTGCTAAATATTAAGTCTTATTATAAAGCTATAGTAAATAAGATACTGTGGAAATTGTATAAGGATAAATAAATAGAACAATGGAGTAGAATAAAGAGTCCAGAAAAAATATATATATATATATGAGTCCCACATATATATGAAAACTTGATTTAGAACACTCTTTACAGTAAATGGTGCTAGGTAAATTAGATAGTCACAGTGGAAAGAAATGGAATATGACCAACCTCATATTATACTATTGCAAAATATACTTCAGGGAGGAAGTATATCTAAATATAAAAGGAGAAACAATGAAACTCCTATAAGGTAACATAAACATAAATATATGTCCTTTATAAAAATTTTTCAAATCAAATTTTATTGACTTGCCACTCATTTCCACAGCTATATAATTTTGGGTGTACGTCATATCTCACCATGTGCATATGCATCACTCACCCTCCACCAAAGATCTGACACCAAAACATAGTCACATTACTTCCCCAACCCTCCTCCCTCCTCTACCCCATAACCAGTATCTTTTTCAGAGTCCAGAGTCATTTTTGTTGTGTTTTGCAAACTTGCTCTTTGGTTGTTTATACCACAAATGAGTGAAACCATTCAGTAATTATCTTTCACTTTCTGACATATTTCATTTAGCATAATCACCTCAGATCCATCCATTTTGTCCCAAAAAGCACCTTTCATCCTTTTTAATAACTGAGAAATATTTCATTGAGCATATATACCACAATTTATTTATCTAGTTCTCTGTCAATGGTTCATTTAGGTTGATCCCATGCCTTGGCTATTGTGAATAAGGCTGCTATGAACATAGGGGTACATAATTCTTTTCATATTAATGTTTTCATATTCTTCGGGTAAATACCTAGGAACAATATTACTGGATCATATGTATTTCCATTTTCAGTTCTTTAAGGAATCTCCATACCAGTTTCCAAATAGAATGTCCCAACTTATATTCCCAGTAACACATCCTTACCAACATTTGTTGCTTCCAGTCATTTTGATATAGGCCACTCTCATAGGGGTGAAATGATATTTCTCAGGGTGAAAAGATATCTCATTTGTATTTCACTTATAATAAGTGATGTTGAGTATTTTTTCATGTGCCTGTAGACCATCTTTATGTCTTCTTTGGAGAAATGCCTATTTTCGTCTTTTGCCCAAAAAAATTTTTGTTGTTTGTTTTTTGTTGTTGTTATTGAGGTGTATGACTTCTTTATACATTTGGGAAATGAACCATTTATCAGATTGTGATGTGTAAGTAACTTCTCCCAGTCTGAAAGTTGCTTTTTTGTTTCTGTGGTAGTTTCTTTCCTGGTACGAAGTTTTTAAATTAGATGTAGTCCCATTTGTATATTTTTCCTTTTGTTTTCCTTGCCATTGGAGTTGAGTCCCAAACACATCTCTGAAGTTGATATCCAGGAATGTATCATCTATATTTTCTTTAATGTATTTAATGGTTTCAAGTCTTATATCCAAGTCACTAATCCATTTTGAATTATTTTTTGCATATGGACTTAAATAATGATCTAGTTTCATTATTCTTTTCTTTTTTCTTTCTTTCTTTGTTTTTTTTTTTTTTTTTTTGCATGCGACTGTCCAAGTTTCCTGGCACTATTTGTTGAAGAGGCTTTCTTTCTCCATTGTATAGCCACAACTCCTTTGTCAAAGATTAATTGTCCTTATTTGTGTGGGTTTATTTCTGGACTCTTTATTCTATTCCATCAGTCTGTGTTTCTGTTTCTGTCCCACTACCCCACTACCATACTGGGGATTTCTATGGTTATTAAGGATCTTTTGTGGTTCCATACAAACTATATGATTGTTTTCTCTATTTCTTTTTTTTGGGGGGGGTTCTATATTTTTGAAAAATGTCATTGAGATAGGAATTTTGGTAGGAATTGTGTTGAATCTATAAATTGCTGTAGGTAATATGGACATTTTGACAATGTTTTTATTCTTACAACTCATGAACACAAGATATCTTTCTATTTCTTTGTGTCTTCTTTTGACAGTGTGTTAACAGTTTTCATTGTATAGGTCCTTTACTTCCTCTGTTAAGGCTACTCCCAGGTATTTCATCCTTTTTGGTGCAATGGGATTGTTTTCATATTTTCTCCTTTCTCTAATTATTATCTCCGTCCTCTAATTCAATGTTTGCATATAGAGGTGCATCCAGTTTTTATGTATTGATTTTGTATCCTACCACTTTGCTATATTCACTTATTATTTCTAGTAGTTTTTGGTAGTCTTTTGGATTTTCTGTGTCACTACAAATAGTGATAGTTTTACTTCATATTTTCCAGTTTGGATTTCTTTTATGTCTTTTCCTTGCCTAACTTCTGTGGCTATGACTTCCAATTCTATGTTGAACAGTATTGTTGAAAGTGGACATCCTTGTCTTATTTCTTATCTTAGGGGGAAAACTTTCAGTTTTTCACCATTCAGTATGATGTTAATTGTGGGTTTTTTTATTATATTGAGATATGTTCCCCTCACTCCCAATATAAATATATGTCTTTTAGGACCTTAGGAAGGAAAAAAAATGCTTTGAATTTACACAAAAAGCAGTAATCACTTATGGAAAAAAATGAATTTATTTGAACTACCTTAAAACAGAAAGGACAGGCGTCCCTGGTGGCACAAGGGGTTAAGTCACAGCATTATGAAGCTACCCACAGCCACTGCAGCACGAGTTCCATCCCCAGGCAGCGAGATTACCCACACGGTGCAGCAGACCTCTCCTGCCTCACCCACTGCTCCTCTCAGCAGTGTATTTCAGTAGATCTGCCTGTTCTGCCCCCCACTCTGTCTCTGGTGAATCCTCTTACTCCCCCCCACCTTTCACCTATACCCTAGCTCTTGTATGCATAAATAAATAATGTAAATCTTAAAAAAATACACAGAAAGGTCTACTCATCAAAAGATACCATTTGGAAACTTGAAAGCTAATCACAGTGTAGAAATGATTTTTGTAGAAATATAATTAACAAAAAGATCACATCTAGAATATTAAAAGAGTTCCTAAAAATAAATAAGGACAGACAACCCAACAGAAGAATGGAAAGGAGACTTGAACAGGCACATGATCAATAAATATATGAAAAATTGCTTAACTTCACTAGTAATCAGGAAAATATACATAACGATTCACATCCACAGATAGGCTAAAATTTTAAAGATTTGACAGTACCAAGTGTTGTCAAAACTGGAGAAACTGGAACTTTGATACACTGCTTAAGAGGTATAAATTGGTATAATCACTTTATTTATTTATTTATTTATTTATTTATTTTTATAGAGGCATGTTTTATTTGTTTGTTTGTTTGTTTTGTTTATACATGCACTGGGTACAGTCAGAAGCACGGGAGGGTGAGAGAATTCACCAGAGCCAGAGCGGGGAGCAGAGCAGGCAGAAGGACCAAAGTACACTGCTGAGGGGAGCAGCGGGCGGCAGGAGAGGTCTGCGCGCCATGAGGGACCCTCCTCCGGTGGCCGGGGAGCAGCCGGGGATCGAACCGGCGCCACAGAGGCCACGGGCAGCTTCGCAACCCAGCGCTCAACCACTGCGCCACCGGCGAGGCCCTGGCATAATCACTTTAGAAAATTATTTTAAAATTTCTCCTTATGTTAAATATACTCCTAACCTATGATCCATCAGTTCCACTCTTGCTATATACTCAGCTATAGAAGGCACATACTGGAATGTTTTTAAGAACATTATTCAAAAGAACTGAAAAACAGTAGCAAGTCAAATGTCAATAGGAGATGGATAAACAAATCATGCTATGCTCATACAAAGGAATACTATGCTCATACAAAGGAATACTGTAAAGAGAATAAATTAGTTCTACAAGCAATAGCATAGATGACTTTCACAAATATGTTAGCAAAAATAGCCAGACTCAAAAGATTGTCCCTTTGTGATTCCAAGGCCACCTGATTTTTTAAGAGAGATTCCCCAGGTGATTCCAGGGTGCTTTATCTGACTGAAGTCTAGTTGTCCAGCAGCAGCTTCTGCCCTCACCCCTCACTGGCTATCCTCCAACCACACTGCCTCCTTCCTGGCTCTGGAATGCACCACACCTCCTCCCACTTGGAACCTCTGTACATGTTTCCTCTGGAAAACTGCTTATTCTCAGCTCTGCCTGCAATGATCTCAACCCTTCCAAAGTGTCAGCTCAAATGTCATTTCCAGGGAAGTCTTCCTGACCACTGAATTTACATAGATATTCTCGCCCCATAACTTTCTACCTCAGCAGCTATTTGTTTCACTGACAGCACTTCAAATCTAAAACAAAACTTTCCTCCTATTTCAATGAAAATTTCTCAAAGCCTGGAACTTATTTTGGATCTAGTATGGAATTGGTGTTCAGTAAATGTTTAATGAACATTATATATATACATACACTGTTTAATGAACATTTTACACACACACACACACACACACACACACACAGAGCATGATCCCGTCATCTGTATTTATCTGCCAATACCAACTTTATTCCTTAGGGTTCTCTTCTCTTACATCATATTACCAAGTTTTAACAATGGAGTGCAAACACTTTTTTCTTTTTTCCCTGGGGAAGAATTGACTTATAATTGCACTTCGGCCTTAATCACCTAAATAACTTGCAGAGGAAATCTCTAGTGAAGACCCTGATAAGTTTCTCAGTCTAGAAGACTCTTTCCCTGCCAGGACAATCCTCTAGGGCGCTGGAATCAAAGAGTGCAGAGTGGCTCTCTTTCCTCTTGCTATGGCTGCTCATAGTTGTCTGAAGTGGAGTAACCCCACCAGGGAAGGGGGAAAGAGCGAATTAGCCATTCAGAAGGCACACTAACATGCTAATCCAGGTTCTGCCCATTAATACATTCCTCCTGAATCTAGACTCTGATGGCATTCAAGTGGGATCTTTCTTTTGGGTGAAGTGCCCCTCCCTCCAAAGGGCTTAATGGAAGCTTCACTTCAAAATGCCATCTTTAAAAATAAGTATGGTATAGGCCTCCCTGGTGGCGCAAGGTGTTAAGCACAGCACTATGAAGCAATCCTCAGCCTCTGCAGCACAAGTTTGATCCCCCATCCAGCCAGGGAGCTACCCACATGGCGCAGCAGACTTCTCCTGTCTTGCCCACTACTCTCCTCAGCAGTGTATTTCAGTCAGTGCCTGTTCTGCTCCCCACTGTCTCTGGCAAATCCTCTTACCCCCCACACCTCTGGCCTGTACCCCAGTTCTTGTATGCATAAATAAATAAATTTTAAAAAAATAAGTACAGTGCTTAATGTTTTTTAACAACTATATGTGAATAAAACCTTATCTGTTCAGTCCTCATTTGCCCCACATTTTTCATATAATCATTATGAAATATAATCCTCAACCCAGGGAGCTGAATACAATTCATAACCAAGATTACAAAATATTTTCACATACTTTCTGGTTGTCTGGATTATCCCTCTAATCCTCCTTATCCTCTCCTCTTTTGAGTTTCCATCCCTTAGCTGTCCAAATTACTAGAAGGGACAGGAGGAGTGATAAGGAGTCAATGCTGAAGAAGATCTGGGAGGTGGAGGATAGTTTCTAACTGAACCTATTTGTACATGACCCAGGGGCACCCTGGGAACCCCAAACATGCATGCTCCAAAGAGGTCTGGTCATCCATGTGCACAAAGACAAAGCAGACTCTTAACATGAAAGAATTTTAATAGAATTAGTGTGCACAGAGAAAGAAAGAAGGATAATATTTTCCCAAGTAAAACACCCAAAATGACCCATCCCCTCATGGGTAAATGCCCAGCCTCACAAGATCAACCCAAAGAGGAGCCAATGAGGCCTGAAATCTTGCCGCAAGTCTAAGGCACCTTCTGGCAGGTAAGTGAAAGGTCGATGCAGGGGACAGGAATGCAAAGCCCACCAGGAAGCCCACCTGGGGGCAGGAATACGGAAGCCCGCCTAGAAAAATCAGACAATGAACCTCTACCCGCCCTACAAACTTTTTCCCTACTTACAAACCCAGTTTCCCACCTGACCTCTCCTCACCCTATAAAAGCCTGCCTCCCCCTGGCAACGTGAGCGATTTCACCTACCCCCACCTTGGGTCCATGAATCCCACCCGTGGGCACAATAAATTTTCCCCACTTTGAGAAATTTAGCCTGGCTCTCCTTTTCTCTACTGCCGAACCTTTCAGTAAGCATAGGAAAGGATTTCTAAAGCAGGCCCCAAAAAGCTATGACAAAAGGAGCAAAATTAAAGTACAAATCAAGATAATGGCTGCCGTCGTCAGCTTCCTCACATGTCTCTCACCCACGTCTCTCCTTCATGTGTCTACTTTCATGTCTCCTAAGTCCCTGGTGCAAGTCCAAAGCTGAGAAGCAAGCGGGCCCTTCTTCTCCATGTGTCTCCCCTAACAATGGAGATGCCTCCCTAACAAACCTCTGAAAACAATTCTGTACAACACTCAAGCAGTGATACTGTGAACAAGGTTACACAGCATTTCCTACAGCAGCCCCATAATCAATCAACCACCAGTTATTTATTAAGCACCTGCCCTATGCCTAATACTCATTCACTCAGTCAACAACATTTTATGTTGTAAAGACCTTGTCAGGTGCTAGAATGTGAATATGAGCAAGATGTGGTTCTACTGTCAAATAACTCATTTCTGTAAAGACAAGGTCACTGATACATATAACTGAAGAATGAGCTAAATTATGTACTAGAAATGAATGTTCATAGACAGTAGAGCTCAGAATGCACTGAAATTATTTAAAAAAAAAAGAAAGTAAAAGAAAGAAATCTTCTTAAAGGAGTTTGTGCCTAAAACAGACTTTACAAGTAAATAAGTAAGCAAAAGAAAGAAGTGTGGGCACCCGGGGCTGTGGCAACAGCTTTGGCAAGAGCCAGAGACCAAAAGAAGCTTGAAGTGTCTGGGGAAGTGTAAGGAAATAGAAAGGATAAAGTAGGCTCTTCATTAGATCTGCAAAGGTGTTTAAATCTCTTTGGAAAGGAATGGTGAAATTTTGATAAGATATTGTGTGGGGCTTATGAATCTTTTAACTGTGGTAGTTTATAATTAAGCCATTGTTTCTAGTCATTGTTAAATAGCTACTGAAAAAGCCAGTTACCCCATGCTAATGTATAACTTCTTTGTTTTATGCAAAATAGCTCCAGTCTAAAAAAGAGCATCTTGCCTCTCTATTCAAGTGGAAATGAATACCTCCCTCTAAGTTGGAAAATAAAAACCCAGGGCTTTAATGATCACAGGGCCTTTCCTGCATGCACAGAGTCAGTCAGAGCATCGTGTCACTTTCTCTCTTTTCCTTCCACTACATAGAAAAAGGAAGCAAAAGCTCTGCCTGCAGCAGATGTAAGAATACCCCAAGGTCTTGCTCTGCCGTGCAAGAAGTTGACGCAGGCAGAAATATATCCCAAAGGCAGAGAATATCAGGAATGCCTGAAATGTACACTGCTGAGAAAGGAGAGAAGAGCTTCCAACTAGAGTCACATTGAAAAGAAAGATGAAATGTGTCTGTCTGCAAACTAAGATTCAGAAAGAACAGATAAAGAAAAACTTAAGAACGGGTAGAAAAAAAAACAAAAATGTGCTTTAACTCTTGGAAAAAAGTAAACAGTGAAAGAAAAGACACTAATGATTGGTTAATTGGCCAAAGTTATTCGTTTTAGTCAACGCAATAAAGAGTGAAGAGAAATCAGTGATGAGTAACAGAGATAAAGGGGATTGGGATTTGTTATTATCTCTGTCTACTCAAGAGGATTGCCAAACAGTGAGTCTGTTATATTAATGAATAACTGAAACATTATAAAACCTTTTCTGGTGCTTACACAGTAAAAAGGACCCTCCCAAAATGACCCATTTTAACAGGAACAGCAGAGTATATATTTGTAAAATATTCTACAAAGAGTCTATTTATAACTGGAACTTTCATATATTGCTAACATTAGTGCAAAATGATACAACCACTTTGGAAAGCAGTTTAATGGTCTCTTGCAAAGTTAAACATACTCTTATTATACAACTCAGCAATCCCAGTATTAGATTTTAACCAAAGGAAATGAAAGCATATGTTGATTCAAAGACTTGCATGCAAATTTCATAACAACTTTATTCAAAATAGCTCCATACTGGAAACAACCCAAATGTTCATCTACTGGTGAAAAGATTTTTAAAAATTGTGGAATATCCATACCATGGAATGCTACTCAGCAATAAAAAGGAACAAACTAAGATACATGCAACACATGCAACAACTCAAAAGTATATGTTAAGTGCAATAAACCAAACACTGACTCCACTGATGTGACAGTCTGAAAAGGGCAAAAGGGTCTGAAATCAAATTAGTGGTACCAAGAGCTGGGGATAGGGAAAGGAACTGATTATAAAAACAAAGAAGAATATTTGAAGGCTTATGAAACTCTTCTGTATCTTAATTGTGGTTGTGATAACACAACTACATACATTTTCCAAAACACAACCAGTCATATATATTTGGGGAGAGGGTTTACAGTAACTTTATTGTCTCAGGAAACAAGGCTGCAGTAAGTCTACATGATTAGAGCAGATGGTTATCTTTCTAGAGGATGAAACCTCTGCCGAGCTGGTAGCACACAGAGGCCAAACAAATATTTTAAAGGAGTGTGAGAAATAAATTTCTGTTGTTTATATAAATGACCCAATCTGTGTTATCTTTTAGAGCAGCCCAAATGAACTAAGATATTGTCCCCCAACGATTACTAGGAAATCATTGAGAAAATAAAGAACTGCCTCTACTCAATCTCAGAATACACAGTGGAAGAGTGGACAGAATCACAGATAAAGGTGCTTTCTCTCCAGGTATTAAAGGAACAAAGGTCAGACTGTCTCTGTATTGCGGACAATGGACATAGAGGAGGCTATGGCCTGCGAGTGTAGGGGAAGCAACATTCCTGCTGTGCCAGCTGTGGGTGCTGCAGCCACTCAGGGCAACCCCAAAATGTAGGCACAGTGCATTATAAGCTCCCAAACTTGACTTTTCTTTTTTGTAACACAAATGCTGACTTATGCTTGATGCCATGACATCTACCTCAAAGAACGGCTATCTCAGACAAACACACTGCAGGCCACCCAACTAGACTAGATAAACTGCCAGAATGCCTCCCCCACCGAGGAAACTTTGTTTTACAGATCCTGGTTGATTAGATAACTGGTTGGTTGGGATTGACTTATTTTCCTACTACCTCCTTTTATCTCTCTTCCTGTTTTAAATCCCTACATGTTTTCAATTCACCAATAAATATTAAACCTTTTAAGGATTTTAATCCCTAAATCTCTCACCCTCAGACCTATTAAAAGTGGGGCCACAGGCCTTGGCTCTCAGTCTCTCTCTCTCCTCTCTCCTGCTACCCAAGTTTCACTCTTGCTCTCTCTCACGCTCTCTCTCTCTCTTGCTCCCGCTCGCGCTCTCTCTCTCTCTCTCTCTCTCTCTCTCTCCTGCTACCCAAATATGGTCTCAAACAGTCTGCCCCTCATACCCACCATACAGGCATACATTCACATATACACACTCCATCTCACCCATTTTCATGCTTATGTACTCATATTTACACGCATCTTCTGCAGTAAGAGTAAATGGTTAAATAATGCTTGCTATTTGCCAGGCATTGCTCTAAACACTTTAAATGAATTAACATCAGGAGCAAAGTATAGTTTTATCCCAGTGGCAAAGAGGAGACTGAGGCTCAGAAAGATTTAACCAGTTATTGCGCAGGCAGTTGAGCACAGTGCTGTGAAGCTGTCCGCAGCCTCTGCAGTGCCGGTTCTATCCCCACCAGCCTCAGAGCAACCCACATGGCGCAGCAGACCTCTCCTGTCTCACCTGCTGATCCCCTCAGCAGTGTATTTTGTCAGTCTGCCTGTTCTGTTCACCGCTCTGTCTCTGGTGAATCTGTTAGGGGGAAAAGGATGTCCTAAAGCTAATTTCATACAGGCTTTGTGGACTCCGCCCCCACTCCAGACCAAAGCCAAAAGACACTGGGAACTACAAATCCCATCACCACCAAAGGGAAGGTTGCTGGAACCTGAGGGTGGGGTTAAGCAGCCAGGTTTGGTATAAAACCAGACACATGGGCTTTGGGGGATTTCCCTTTTCAGCTCTCCGCCAGCTCACAGTGGAGTGGCCAGCTCTGAGAGTGCCTTTGGGTTTCTGGGTCGGCGGATAAGGTAGGATGCATTAAAGACTTTATTTCCCTATTTTCTCCCTGAGTTGTACATTTCCTCAATTCCCTTTCCCTTGCAAATAAAGCTTTTATTAACCTTTTGTGTGCGCCTGTAGTGGAGTATTAATAAGTCCCTTTTAAGCATGCAGGTGAGGACCCACAGCCAGGCAACCTGTTTTATATCGGGGTTGCTCCATAACAGTTTGGCGCCCAAAGTGGTTTCCAAGCTACACCTGTGGTTAACCAGCCCAAAGTAACTTTCCTTGCATTGGTCACCATAAAGTGCACAAATCCTCTCACCCTCCCGCGCATCTGGACTGTACCCCGGTTCTTGTATAAATAAAATAAAAAAAAAAGATTTAACCAGTTATGATAGGGTTTAGGGAGGAGGGAAAGGCACCATACCTAGTATAGGAACCTACACACACACACACACAGCATAGGCCACATGCAAAGGCTATGTAATTAATAATCCATTGTCTGGGCCTCCCCTGGTGGTGCAGGTGGTTGAGTGCCGCACTGTGAAGCTTTTCGCAGCCTCTGCAGCGCTGGTTCAATCCCAGCCGGCCGGCGAGGGTCCTACATGGTGCAGCAGACCTCTCCTGTCGCGCCCGCTGCTCCCCTCAGCAGTGTATTTCATCAGTCTGCCTGTTCTATTCCCCATTCTGTCTCTGGTGAATCCTCTCACCCTCCTGTGCATCTGGCCTGTACCCCAGTTCTTGTGTAAAAATGAATAAATAAATTTTTAAAAATAATAATAATAATAATCCGTTGTCTTTGAACTAAAACTCTTGTTTTGAACTGAGGTTCCTACCCCAGTGATGACTGAAGTACCCGACACTGATGCCATCAGAACAATAGGGTTTTTCCCAGGTGCAGGAAAACAGGATATACCTGGGTCAAGATGACCAAGGAGGCCACAACAAACTCTAGGGATACCATGAAGAACAAGGCCCCAACCCTGATGGGCTGTTGCAGCAGGAGGCTGACTTATGGTTAACCGACTTTCACTAGAAAAAGGCCAGCTTGAGATGAGATGTCAGAACAGGCTTTTGGGGTAAAATAGCCCCATTGTCTCAGATCTCCAGTTTTCTAACATTAAAGTCTGTGTCATAGATCCAATTCCTGTCTCTGTTCAATTAGCTTCCAGCAGCAACATGCAGCCCGACTCCAACATTTTCTGGTTACAGTTAGTAAGTGACAACGTGGAATTTAAACCCAGGCAGTGTGGTTCTGAAGAACAGGTGCTGCCATATTTATCCACACATCTATTACCAAGCTCCCTTACAATTCTGTGCCCACAACCAACACATGCCAAGCCTTTCCTAAGAGCAGGCAGGTGAAGGGAGCGCTTTGCTAAGTGCTACTTCACTTGTTCTAGAAAAGAAGTCACCAGGATCCAAGATTGACAGCGCCTTTCCTCTAGTTCTCAAGTTGGTCCTCAAATCTTCAAAGATAAGAGCTCCCCGAGCCTATTATTCTCTTGTGCAAATAATTCAATACCCAGTATACTACATTTCCAGATCCTCTTGTCTAATTCCGTAATCATTTTTTTTTAAAGATTTATTTGTTTGTTTGTTTGTTTGTTTGTACAAGCACTGGGTACAATCAGAAGCAGGGGAGGGTGAGAGATTTCACCAGAGCCAGAGCAGGAAGCAGAGCAGGCAGAAGGACCGAAGCACACTGCTGAGGGGAGCAGCGGGCAGCAGGAGAGGTCTGCGCGCCATGTGGGACCCTCCTCTGGTGGCCGGGGAGCAGCCGGGAATCGAACCGGCGCTGCAGAGGCCACGGGCAGCTTCGCAACCCAGAGCTCAACCACTGCGCCACCGGGGAGGCCCATAATTCCTTTATCATTTTTATGACCTATGTATACACTATTTCAAAGCTCCTGTTTTAATTTTAAAGACCCAAACTGAGCCCAATGCGTGAAGAAGGAGCTGACCAAGTTAAGTAAACAGAATTACCCTTTTAACTCCTACCAGTCATATTCTACCAATGCAATCAATGATCATGTTGGAGTATTTATCAATATAATATAGGTGAGGCATATTTGGAAAGAAATATGGCTCCCCGGTGATTATGTATCCCTGGAAGAAGACCAACTGAGAGCACATGAGATTCAAGAACTGAGCAGGATACAGTCATCAAACTCTTATTCTTTCTAGTTTACTAGATAAAATGTGGAGGAGAATGGATCTGTCAAGGGCTTCTAGGAATTTACTAAGAAATGAATATGGCAATAGAAGTGGTTAGACTAGATTAGAGATGAGGAAGTATCACATGGTGTTCCTCTGCCCTCCAGAGGCCATTCTGACTCCAGCCTGAGGTCAAGGACCCGGTTAATTTTAAACTGACCATAGGGCATCTGGGAAGGTCAGGTTGATACCAAAGTCATTTTTAAATGTGCATTTGATTCCAAGGTGGACCTGAAAACCCACCTTCCACCTGCACTCCAACAAAATCCAGCTAGCTCATGCTCTGGACAGAACTACTGGTAAGAACCATTCTCACTATAATGCTAATAAAACTGGAGTTGAGCTCTGTCTATGCCCAACTACAATGGTGATTTCTTACCCCTCCCCACATTTTCTTTCCCATCTGCTCCTGCTTCTTCTCTTTCTACCATTCTCACTAAGTCATAAAATAACCCAGCATACTAGTATAGTTTAAGGGGCAAACTCTCAGTGTATATAAATTCCTGAAGAGCATTACATTCTTACTAGGGAACCAGATGAATAAGACATTGGCCTAAAAGTCAAAATATCAAAAGGCCCTTCATCTTCCCTCTTCCCCAGTCCTCCTCCTTGCCCATTCCTTGAAGGTGGCAGCATGGTCACTGCAGAGGCAGTTACAGAAAGGCGACAAACCAAGATAGATGCTGGCCAAGGAGATAGTCTCAGAATTAGAACTAAGAAATTGGCAGGACCAAGAAGAAGGCCAGTGACAGAAGCAGCTTTGTGGTTGGGAGATTGGTTATATACAGGGAGATTAAGAAGTCAATTTTAATTGAGATGAGATTAAGGTGCTTGACTTGATGAGAGTCAAATTTATCAGCGCTGAGGATGGGAAAGCCTCTATAAATTGTGTTTGGGGAAAATACATTGTAGTATGTAAGGGACACATCATCATGTTTGCAACTTGTTTTCCAAAAGTTCAAAAAAAGAATGTATATATTAGATAGAGAGAGAGAAGAATGTGGTAAAATATTAAGTTAGGGAGTCTAGGTAAAGAGACTTAAAGAAGTTTTGTGTATCACTGTTGCAACATTTCCCGAAGTTTGAAATTATTTCAAAGTAAAACATTTTTAAGCAAAATGCCAGAATGACAAAAATTTAAAAGACTAATTCCTAGTGTTGCAAAGGCTAGGGAAGAGCAGGAACTCTATAATTTGATACCGGTATTAATATAAACTAGTGCTCTGGAAAACTGTAAGGCAGTATCTACTAAGGCTGACATAAATATACCCTATAACCAATAATCATAGTTAGTATAAACCCCAAAAGAATTGCCCACATATGTGCACTACACATACAAGTAGATTCAGACAGAACTGTTTGTAACAGCCAAAAACTAGGAGTTTTCATCATCTATTACTACAGAGTAAATTGCCCCAAGCGTTAACCAGAAAACACCAACATGTGTACCTTATAGACTCTGTGAGTCAGGAATTCATGTCACTTAGTTCCAGGACTCTCATGCAAGGCCTGTCATGCTGTTGCAGCGGAGTTGTCAGCTAGGGCTGCAGTCAGCTGTGAGTTTGACTGGAGGTGGAGAATCTTCTTCCAAGCTCACTCACATAGTCGTTGGCAGGTCTCAGTCACCCGTCACTTGGACCTCTCCAGAGGGATACCTCATGACATGGCACTTACTTCCCAAGGTAAGCAATCTAAGAGAGAACAGCCATAATGGAAGTCATATTGTTTTTGTAATCTAATCTCACAGGTGAAGTTCTGTCTATTCATTAGAGGCAAGTCACTAGGTCCAGCTCCCCCTCAAGGAAAGAGGATTACACAGGTCACCAGAAACAGGAGGCAAGGACCATCTACCACACTACCCAAATGTCCAACAATAGTAAAATGTGTACATAAACAAATTATGGTCTATTCAAATATTAAAAAACAGGAAAATGAATGAATTATAGCTACTTGCAACAAGAAATGAATCTCACAAACAGTGTTGGGGGAAAAACAAAACAGAGAATAATGTGGTATGATCCTATTTATACAACCTTCAAAAACAGGCCAGACTGAACTGTGATGACAGAAGTCAGATAATAGTTGCCTTTGTGAAAGAAGGATAGGGAATGGCTGAAGGGTTGCTTCTAGAATGTTGGTAATGTTTTAGATCCTGACCTGAAAAAGAATCATGATGGGAGGGGATGGGGAGTTTCATTTTTTAAAAGTGTATCAAGCTGTAAATTTTCAGTGTTTGAACTCTTCTGTATGTACATACAGAGGAGAGATTTTTTAAAAATCCCAAAAGTTCAGGACTGGGTTATTTGGTAACATTTTATTCTGATGAAATTTCAAACTTAAAGATAAGTTGTAAGAACCCAAACGCCCAAAAATAGATGACTGGATCAAGAAGATGTGATACATATACACAATGGAATATTACTCAGCGATCAAAAAAGATAAACTCATGCAATTTACAGCAACATGGATGAAGCTGGAAGGGAACATGCTCAGCGAAATAAGCCAGAAAGAAAAAGAAAAATACCAGAATTTAGAAAGCCTAAATAATAGGAATAATAGCAGGAATATAGCAGGAAAATAGCAGGAATTTAGAAAACCAAAATAAGGGACCAGGAAAAAGATTAATTATAATCAAGTAAAAATCAAAATCAACAAGCCAGAGACATGCTGTGGGGGGGGGGAGAGAGTAGGATAAAAACAAGGGGGGGTGGGAATTGTAAGGGGATTATAACCAAGATGAAAATGCATACATTGTGCAAAAATGAAAAATGATGTAAAAATATATATAAAATTTTTTTTGTTCAACATCACTTGTCATCACGGAAATGCAAATCAAAACTACCATGAGATACCATCTTACACCAGTGAGAATGGCACATATTAAAAAAACTAGCAACAACAAATGTTGGCGAGGTTGTGGAGAAAAAGGAACTCTCCTGCACTGTTGGTGGGAATGCAAACTGGTCCAACCACTACGGAGAGCTGTGTGGAGATTTCTGGACCTACTAAACATAGAGCTTCCATATGATCCAGCAATTCCACTCCTAGGTATTTACCCAAAGGACACAGAAACATCAATTCCAAAGAACACCTGCACCCCTATGTGTATAGCAGCACTATTTACAATAGCTAAGCTTTGGAAACAGCCCAAATGCCCAAAAATAGATGACTGGATCAAGAAGATGTGGTACATATGTACCATGGAATATTACTCAGCATTCAAAAAAGATAAACACATGCAATTTGCAGCAACATGGATGGCGCTGGAAGGGATTATGCTCAGCGAAATAAGCCAAAAAGAAAAAGAAAAATACCGGATGGTCTCACTCATAGCAGGAATCTAGAAAACTTAAATAAGGGATCAGGAAAATGAATAACTATAAGAAAGTGAAAATCAAAATCAACAAAAAACTATGAACCAGAGACACTTTTTGGGGGGTGGGGGCCGGGAGGGGAGGGATTGGGGTCAGAATGGGGCATGTGCAGTTGTATGGGGGAATATAAAAATAAAATTTATTATTTAATAAAAAAAAAATGAAAAAAAAAATATATATAAAATTTTTTTTAAAAAAGATAAGTTGTAAGAATCATATAAAGCACTCCTATATATTTCTTCCCCAGATCTACCCATGATTACATTTTGCCCCATTTGGTTTGTAATTCTCCCTGTGTATGTATATACATTTTTTTTTCTGAGCTATTTGGAATTAAGTTGCAAACAACACACCTATTTTCCCCTCAGTACTTCAATGTGCATTTCCTATGAACAAGGAGATTCTTTTACATAATCACAGTACAATTATTTCAACAAGGTTTATTCTTTTTTTAAGTCCAATCTCCAATTCCAGGATTACACGTTGCACTTAATTTTCTTTCTTTCTTTTTTTTTTTTAAGATTTATTTATTTATTTATGCACACAAGAACCGGGGTGCACGGGAGGGTGAGAGGATTCACCAAAGACAGAGCAGGGAACAGAACAGGCAGACTGACGAAATACACTGCTGAGAGGAGCAGGGGGCGAGACAGGAGAGGTCTGCCGTGCCATGTGGGACCCTCGCCGGCTGGCCAGGATCAAACCAGTGCTGCAGAGGCTGTGGACAGCTTCACAGCGCGCTCAACCACCTGAGCCACCAGGGGAGGCTCTGCACTTAACTTTCAACTCTTTTTTTTTAAGATTTATTTATTTATTTATACAAGCACCAGGTACAGTCAGAAAGCGGGAGGGTGAGAGAATTCACCAGAGCCAGAGCGGGGAGCAGAACAGGCAGACAGACGAAATACACTGCTGAGGGGAACAGCAGGAGCGGCAGGCGGGGTCTGTCGCACCATGTGGGATCCTTGCCAGTGGCTGCGATCGAACCAGTGCTGCAGAGGCTGCGGGCAGCTTCACAGCCCAGCTCTCAACAGCTGCACCACCAGGGGAGGCCCTCAACTCTCTTTGGCGTCCTTTAATATGGAACCGTTAATCAATATTTTATAACTTCACTTTTTGAAGACCACAAGTCAGTTTTTTTTCTTTAAAGATTTATTTATTTATGCATACAAGAGCTGGGGTATAGGCCAGAGGTGTGGTGGGTGAGAGGATTCACCAGAGACAGAATGGGGAACAGAATAGGCAGACTGACCAAAATACACTGCTGAGGGGAGCAGTGGGTGAGTCAGGAGAGGTCTGCTTCGCCATGTGGGCTGTTCCCTGGCCAGCCAGGGATCGAACTCACACTGCAGAGGCTGCGGATTGCTTCACAGTGCGGTGCTTAACCCCTTGCACCACCAGGGAAGGCCACAAGTCAGTTTTTGTAGATAATTTCTCAATTCAAATTTGTCTAATGTTTCCTTGTGATGATTCAGCTAATTCATTCTGGCAAAATGATGTTGTGTCCTTATCGATGAATCACATCAGAGACACAGGATGCTACTTGGCCCTGTTATTAGTGATATTAAATTTGATTACTTGATTAGGGCAGTGTCTACCAGATTGTGCCACTGTGAAGGTACTGCTCTTCCCTTTGTAGTCACTAAATAATCCTAGGGGAAATACTTTGAGACTATATAAACATCATATTCCTCATCAAACTTCCCCACTAATTTAACTTCCATTGATGATTCTTGCCTAACACTATTATTCAGGTTCCCCCCACTATCCGAAAGTAGAAAGTACTTGGCATGATTTGATAGGTTATTTATTGGATCTGGGAACGTTAATACTATTAATGTATTTCGAAAAATTTACGAGCATCTTGAATAACAAACATAAAATCTCCAAGAAGCAGTTTAACTTTCAAAATTGAGATCATGTTCAATAAGTCCTACAGTTAAGAGAGAAAAGCCTATCATACAGGGGCCTCCTTGGTGGCACAGGGGTTAAAGTCTTAGCACTATCAAGTTATCGCCAGCCATTTTGGCATGAGTTCCATCCCAGACCAGGGAGATACCAACAAGGCACAGCAGACCTCTCCTATCTTGCCCACTGCTCCCCTCATCAGGGTATTTCAGTAGATTCTCCTATTCTGCTCCCTACTCTGTCTCTGGTGAGTCCTCTCACCACCCTGCATCTCTGGCCTACACCCCAGTTCTTGTATGCAAAATAAATAAAAATAAATCTTAAAAAAAGAAAAGTGAGGCTTTTTTGTTATGTAGAGCACTTGAGTTACACTTAGGAATGATGATAAATACCTCTAGAACTCTAAAAGATTGGGCAAATCATCACATGCCATTAGCAAACAAAAAGATAAGTTAGAAGAGAGCACTTGACCATAACCTAAATAAAGTGTTATTTGGTAAAGTATATCTATGAGATTAGAAACTGCAAGGTTGAAAATTAGAAAACTAAAGGGAATTGAAATGATAAGATTTGTCAGGAGTTAACTAGCTGGCACTGTTCAGGGAAGAAGTATATAGGGAGCTTTATTCTCTTATATGATTGGTTACTTTAACCAACCTGAGACACAATAAAATATCCAGACCTTCCAAGCTGAAGCACTTTTAACATCATTGGACATCTACAAAGCCTATCTGAGCAACAATCATTAGACATCTTACAAAGCCTATCTGAGCAACAGTCAGCTTTTGGTGACACCCACTATTTTTCATGCCCGCTTCAAGCTGCAGTAGATATTTTGGAAATTAAGTTCAGTATATCTAGTCATCCAAACTGTTTAGAAAAGGCTGGCACACAAAAAAAAAAATGAGTAGAAAATCATATGTTGTACCATGAAAACCAATAAAGGGGAGTTTTAGAAATAATGTAATCAAGAGTGTCAAATAGCATAGCAAAGTCTAAGAGAGCTCCCACTGTACCTCCTGATTAAGAAACCAGGACCGCCTGTCGAGCAGTTTGAGTGACAGGGAGAAGAGCTCAGGGAACATTAGGAGTCTAAAGAACAGAACTAGGAGTGACTGCATTGAAAAAAAATGGAGTTTCATCCCTAAATATGTTACAATATGAGGGTGAGAAAAATAGGCTAAGAGTCGCCTCGAGGTCAAATGAAGGTTTTGGGTGTTTTGTTTTATTCTGGTTTTGTTTTTTTTTTTTTCAGCACAGGAAAGAAATATTGTCTGCAGACAGAGGAGAAAAGAGGAAATTAAAGGCACTTAAGCTAGACAAAAACAAAGATAAGGGAGGGAAACATTGGCTTTAGATGTTGAAGCTCCTATAAGGGAGAAAACAATGAGGGCTGAGAGCGTAAGTTTAAACTTTAACAAAAGGAGTTCAATTCATCATCTGAGATTGTGAGAGAAAAATAAACAAATTTTGTTTCTGTTTGGAATGAATTAAAAGGCTCATTTCACCTGGCTTTATTTTGTCTGAAAAGTAAGAGGTAAGAGCCCCTGTCAAAGGAGAAGGTGTATCTGCTGAGGGCATCCAGAGGGGACTTGAAAGGGAGAAAAGGCTTAGTGTTAGGACAACCATCAGCAGTAAACTACACACAGAACAGACACTTGGTAGAAAGTAGGCACTTAGGAGATTTTGAATAAATGAATAAGACGTGAAGAAAATAACTATGCAGTAACAGGGGAAGCCCCAGTTCATTGGATAATAAATATTTCTCATAATTTTTGCAACCTTCCACAGTACGCTAGTGTGTTGTAAGTAGACTTGCAGAATCAAAATATAAAAGGGAGAGGTCACTGCCTTCAATGTGACCTGGAGGCTTTCTCCAAAGGTCTTAGAGGAAAAGGGCTCAAGGTACCTAGCCTTTGTCTGTAAGGACAGCCCCAATATCAGGGTAGATGGCGTAATACCAGCAGGATGAGTTAAGTATGCCTCCCCCAAAAAAAATCTTATTACAACCTTCATTTACCAATGCTTCATCTTAAAGTCATCATCATAACTTTAAGTTTGTGATTTTTTTTTTAATGTTACTGCTTTTTCTTTGTGAGTATACGAGACCCTTCTGAACCATCTGTTCTTGGCTCCCCTGCACCGCTCACCCACAAAATTCAAGTCATCTTATACTTTCCATCATCATATCAATGCTGACAGTGACAAAATATTTCAGTTCCCAATTCTCCCCCAAACTTCAGTGCCATATTGTCAAATTCAATTTGACACTGTCATTGCAAATTCAATTTATCCAAAACCAAATCCAACATCTTTCCCAAAATCCAGCTCCAATTCTGTACTAGTCAGGATCCACTCAGACAGAAATCACACCAGTGATTTGAGAGAATTGAACAAAAAGAATTGCTAAATAGGTATAAAGTTGTCAACTAGGTAACTGAAAGGGTAAAAGGAGAACTCTGAATGATCACAGAAGTAGCATCTGCAGGGAGCAGCTACCACCCTGCCACGGACAGGACAGCAGATGAAGTTCTCTGCTATTAACGAAGGAGTCTAAATGAATCTGCAGTGGGGGGAGGCTGGGGAGAGCCATCAAGAGCAGCTCTGCCTTTCACACTCCAAGCCCAAGCTTTTATGAAAGATACGAACAAAGGAACAAGAAAATAACATGTAATTGTGTTTTTCCTTATACAGATTAATAAATTACAACGAAAACAAGTTTTCCTGGTTAACAGGGAACATGCACAGAAGCCAGCACGTCCTCAGAGAACAGGAGTCAATTCTGGGAAGAAGTTCTGTTTGCAGAACTTCTAATGTCCTGGAACAACGCATGCAGAGTAAACAGGTATTCTCCAAAAACTCCAGCTCCCTTTTAGGGCAGCAGGTGCCCAACACCACCCCACCTCTCAGGGAACAAAGGGAAGAAGATAGGATTATTAGAACACTGAAGCCTAAAGAAAGGCCCCATACAAGTGAAAATCAGATCTCTGAAGAGGGAGCACCAGGCAAGAGGAGTTGGTGTGCCTCTGAGAGGGTGACATACAGTTGGTTTGCCAGTGATGGAAAATTAAAAACAGGATTTAGCAACTGCTATGGGAAGAACTGGTGGAATGAGGAAGCACTGCTGAAATCCTGCTGACTGGACATGATATTAGCCAGGAAACCCATATGTAACAAACAAAAGGAGCAAGTGATTTTTCCCTCCTCCAGCCTTCCAGTTTTCCTCTGGTGTCCTTTATTGTTGAAGTGGAACAGGCACCTGGGTTGGTGAAGCAGAAATGTAGTTTGTAGGGTACCAGCCCCAGCATTATAAAGTGGTTGGGTTTGGAGCTGAGACTATTACTTTATAAGTGACACAAATTCTGTGCTATATTTTTAGGGTACAGCGGGAAACAAAAAATATTTAAGGATGTCAGAGGAACGTTATTACAAGAAATTGGGATATGGGTAATAGAACGATTCTTCTACAGGGAAATCAAACAGGGAATCATGAAGCAATTCAGAAGTTGGTAACAGCAGGTGGTTGCTATACTGTCCTAGGCAGTTGAAGTTAGCAGTGTTTCTAGAGCTCAGAACCGCTAAGGGCATCCAGAGGGCTCTGAAATTATAACAGGGTCTTCATGGAGGGAGCTAATCAGGAGAGAAAGATTATCTGGCCAAGGAGGAGGAGCAGCTGCTAGGAATAACACAGGAAGCAGAGAAAAGTGAGGAGAAATACCCTACATTCTCTCTCCTCTCTCCACTCTTGTGTCAGTGATTCCCACTGCCAGATCGATCCAGAAGCCAGCGTTCAAGGAAATGGAGTCCCATGTGATACAAAATAGAGAGGGAAAAACAGAGAAGATCTGAGAGCAACCAAGCCACAGACCAGTGAACTACTTTTTCCATTTATGTCAGTGGTACCACCAATTTCCTGACTTCCCTGCTCAGAATCCCCCATATCTTTAGTTTTCTCTACCTCGAGTGTCACCTCTAAACACCTGATCTGTAGGGTTTCCTCTTATAGTGTCTCCACTAGCTGTCTTCTTCATTACATTGGTCTAGCTTAATTCAAGTTTTCCTCACTGCGGATATGGATTACTGTAAAATTTTCTTCCTAACTAGTCTTGAACCTCCAATTTTTACTTATCTCCCTTCCCCAATCCCACCTAGTCACACACACGTACACTCTTTGCAAACACAGCCAAGTCACACCAACTGCTATCTTTAAACTCTAGTGACCATCAAAGGTATGACTTTTTAAATTTGTGACCCTTTCTTACTTTGTGATCCAAGTGAAAGCCAGCCAAGGCAGTCACTTTTGAAAACCTAATATCCCTAGTGAGAATTAAAAAATTGTAAAAGATATACATTCCCAACTGAAAGGTTCGGCGCAGTAAAGACAAGAAGAGCCAGGCTACATTTCTCAAAGGGAGGGAAAGTTTATCGCGCCCCGGGCGGACCTCACAGACCCAAGGCGGGGGTCAGTGAAGCCGCGCACGTTGTTAGGGGGAAGCAGGGTTTTATAGGGCGAGGAGAGGTCAGGTGGGTAGTTGGGCTCGAAGGGCGGGAAAAGTTTATAGGGCAGGTAGAGGTTCTTTGTCTGAGATGAGACTCCTAGGGGAAGGGGGGAGGCTCATTGTCTGAGTCCTCCAGGCAGGTATCCGCATTCCTGCCCCCCAGGTGGGCTTCCTGGTTGGCTCCTGCATTCAGGCCTCCTGCATGGACCTTTCACCAACCTCTAGAAATGTACAAAGGGAAAAATAGGAACAATTCCCATGAAAAAATAATAATTGAAACAAACAGAAATAAGTGCAAACTAATGCTCAGTTAGCTCTATTGGTAAGGAAATTCTTTTTTTTTTTAAACCAAGTACAAATAGCTATTCATATAACAATACATGTCAGTTATTTATTGCTCCAAAACTTAGTGGCTTGAAACCACAATCTCAATCATTTTATTTGCTTATAGTTTTGCAACTTGAGCAGGGCTGGGCAGAGACAGCCTGTCTCTGTTCCACATGGAATTACATGGAGTGACTCCAGTGGGCTGGAGAATCTGCTCCCAAAATAGCTTTCTTTACATGGTTGGAGTTAGTGGGGACTGTTGGCTGGCAGTTCAACTAGAGTTTTTTAGACAAGGCCTCAGTGCTTCTCCAGTGTTAGGGTGGGTTTTTCTTTTTTCTTTTTTTTTTTTTTAAGATTTATTTATTTATGCATACAAGAACTGGGGCATAGGCAAGAGGTGTGGGGGGGATGGGGGAGCAGGGAGGTGAGAGGATTCACCAGAGACAGAGTGGGGAGCAGAACAGGCGGATTGACTGAAATACACAGTTCGGGGGAGCAGTGGGTGAGACAGGTGCAGTGCTGCGACACATATGTTAGCTCCCTGGTCAGCTGGGGAGCGAATTCATGCTGTAGTGGCTGCAGACAGCTTCACAGTACTGCCACTTAACCCCTTGCGCCACCTGGGAGGCCCCCAGAATGGATTTTTCACAGCATGGGAGTCTGAGAAGTCAAACTTTCAACATGGCAGCTGGCCTCCCCCAAATGCAAAAGTAGAAGTTAGTAGGTATTAAGGCAGATGCCTAGAAAGGCACAGCATCATTTCCAACACACACTATAAATTAACATAAGTCACCAGGTCAGCCTAAGAGGGAACAATCAAGGGTATAAACTCTGAGAGTCATGGTTCACTGGGGCCACCAAAGTAAATCTACCACAGAATAGTTTTTTCCCCCCAGTGGCCTGCAGCTGGATATTTGTCATCACCTCAAATTTTACTGATTTTTTTAAAGTAAGTTTTAAAAAACTTATTTACAATAGCATTCAATCTATATGACTGACAGGTCATAGCCCTAATTACAGTCATACAAGTGTAGGGACAGGGACATTTTCTGAGGAAATGTGTCATCTGGCAATGTCCTCCTTGTGCTAATGCAACAGTAGTAGTGAACTGTGAATGCTTAGGCACCATGAGGAACACGAGATTAAATCAAACACAAAGCAAAATGGCAGACACATCAAGAGACAGTAAACGTAAGATGTATAAGTTGGCTCTAGCATAAATGCCTCAGCATTATGACAGCTACCACATCTCTAGATAATAAAAATGTTGGGATCACCATCTAGTATGTGGTAGGTCATAAACCAAAACACTTGTGCAACACTTGACTCTAGTACTAATCCATTCTGTCAGATGCATTCATAATGATCCCCATCCCGAACTAGCAGTGACTGGAATAATTCCAGGCTATTGTATCTTTACCAAACTGTACTTTGTTATTCAAAAAGCACTGTGTTTGAAAAACTTTGCAATGACACAGATACAATAGACACACACCTTTCTAAGCAGTGCTTTTTTTGCATCTTTTTGTTTTTTGTTTCTGGTTTGGAGGAGAAGCTCACCTCAAATACTTGTAGGAATTTTTTCCACTTCAAGAAACAGAACACCCAAGCAACAGAGCGCAGAGCCCAGACAATAAAGACTCAATTATCTTACACAATAAAGTCGAGATAGGTGATTCCAAAACATGGTGCAGCCGCTCAAAGTATTCAGGATATTTGTATCTTTACATTCAACCACCTTCCCCATATTAGCTTTTCCTTTTTAGAGTTGTCCCCTCAAGGTCACAACATACTCCTCACACAACCCAACTTAAGGAAGAGAAAAGGCACAGCTCTCTTGCCCAATTGTATTTGTGCAAGCGGCATCTCCCTTCCCACCTTCTAACAAACCTAACTTTTTTTGAATGTTAAAAAAAGAAAGCGGGGCCTCCCTGGTGGCACAAAGTGTTAAGCACAGCACTATGAAGCTATCTGCAGCCACTGCAGCCCAAGTTCGATCCCCCGCCAGGGAGCTACCCACATGGCACAGCAGACCTCTCCTGACTCACCCGCTGCTCCCCTCAGCAGTGTACTTCTGTCAATCTGCCTGTTCTGCTCCCCACTCTGTCTCTGGAGAATCCTCTCACCCACCGCACCTGTAGCCTAAACCCCAGCTCTTGTATGCATAAATAAATATTAAAAAAAAAAAAGGAAGAAAGAAAAGGGAAAGGTGAAGTCACCTCACGAAATGTTGTCTTTTAATCTTGAAGGAATATATTGCATAGGAGCTGCTTTCCCCAATTTCTGTCAGACTCCAAACTATCCTCAACTTTCACCACATCTGCGATTGTTACAGTGAGAATTGAACATCACTGTGCTGGGAAAAGCCACGCCAGGAGCAGTCAAGACAATATGAAGGCTACTTTTTAATCCAATAAATCAGAACAGAATCGCAAAATTAAAAAAGGGAGGGAAACTCCCTGGGTTCACGCAGCCCTCAACGGCCGGCGCTCCTCTCAACTTCAAGCCCCGGAAACCTCTCTGAGTGACCTTGTAACTGTGACCCCGGAGTCGTCTTACCCACTTCAAATATGGCCGCCAAGCGCCAGCGTCCCTTCACTCGCGAGCGAAGCGACCGCTCTGGCTTCCCGCCCATTTCCAAAAGGGCTTCCTCACCGGGGCCGGCGATTCTGAATGCGCAGGCGCGAACAGTGCTGTTTCCGGCAAAATGGCGTTGCGCTTGATGTACCAGCCCCGGGAGCTTCTGCGCCGGTTACGGCCCGGGCATCGGGTAAGGAAGCCCCGGGCTGAGCGCCGGGATGCCGCCCTGCCCCCGTGACCCGAGCCAGGGACAGCTCTTGCTGGAGGCCGACGCTAACCTGCTCGCCGGGCCCTGCGTCTCGTGACACCCGGTCGCGGGAGGACATGGGTGGGTCACAGCGGGGACCCCGCGGGCTCAGCGGCCTGGTGCCGTTGTCCCTTCCCGGGAACAAGCTTCACCCCTGCTAAGGAAATCTTAGTCTCGACGTCTGGGCCGCGGGTGCGCCTGAGATCCAGGAGTCACAAACTGCATGCCTGCGGGCCAGCCACCTGCGCGCGGAGAGTGGCAGTATCCCGTGGGGGCAGCCAGCTTGCTGCTTGGGGTGTGAGCATAACGAGCATCTACTCCAGACGAAAGAGCTTATCTTCCTTTTACCCTCTCAGTTCCACAGCGTCGCTGGTCTCTCACATTGGCCCCGGAAACCCCCGGCCGCCTGCCTCCTGTTCCCTGCAGGCCAGTGCCCAGGGCGCCCTCGCTATGCCCTTCTTGTGGCCCCGGGCCCCCGAGGCCTCAGTACTTCTGCTATCTCGTTTGCCGAAGCCCAGGTAAGAGGCCTTCGTTCCTGGAACGTTAGGAGTGATGCTTCTTGGTTGCTTGTTTTTATTTTGTTTTGAGTAAGGAAAAGACCAATGTGGAGCAGAGTTCTTGTGCACACTCAATACAGCATCCCAAAATGATAGCATCTCTTGCTTGGGATAGATTTTCAAATCAGTGGGGAACTGATGCAAGTACAGCAGCAGAGATTTACAAGAGTGGTTTATTAGAGTGGTTTTAGAAAAATCCTGACTTGCATATCAAATACATGATTTCATGGCTATAGTATTTCTGAGGATCGATATTTTTGGTCTTAAAAACTAAGTTATTATAAAGAAAAATTATAACTGTAATAGTTTCGACATCATATGTGCAACATCTTCCGGTGATGCTCAGATGACTGAAAGTTTGAAACTCTGATAGAAGAAATAACTTCCTGACATGAAAGGAAGTCATAAAATCTTAGACTATAACATCTTCATCTCTAGAGGGAAAAACAATGTCCTTTCTAAGCTTGAATTATGTGGCTACTGTAGGCTAACTTGGGAGAATGAGAAGTAGGGAGTCAAAGAATAACGTGGTACTGATTATCATAAGGAGGCCCTCAATTTCTGTATGTCCACCAACTGAAGATTACACATGGCTTCCTTTGCACAGGTTCAGGCCCCTCCTGCCGTCCCTGCAACTCCCTCACCTGCAGTCACTGAAGTGACTTCCGGAGAGACCGCAGATGTAGTCCAAGCTGCTGCAGAACAGAGCTTCGCTGAGCTGGGCCTGGGATCCTACACCCCAGTGGGACTTATCCAGAACTTATTGGAATATATACATGTTAACCTGGGCCTACCTTGGTGGGGGGCCATTGCTGCATGTAAGAGGCATACATCCTGGACAAAGATAGAAGAAATGGGGACAGAACTTTTTTTTTTAATTAATTTTTAAGATTTATTTATTTATACAAGCATTGGGCACAGTCAGAAGCGCAGGAGGGTAAGAGAATTCACCAGAGCCAGAGCGGGGAGCAGAATAGGCAGAAAGACCGAAGTACACTGCTGAGGGAAGCAGCGGGCGGCAGGAGAGGTCCGCACGCCATGTGGGACCCTCCTCCGGTGGCCGGGGAGCAGCCAGGGATCGAACCAGCACCGCAGAGGCTGCAGGCAGCCTCGCAACCCAGCGCTCAACCACTGCTCCACCGGGGAGGCCCTGGAGATAGAACTTTAAAGATGGCATTCTATCTTTGCCATACATGAGTGTATCAAGGAAAGAGTTGCCTAAATTTGTCAGAACAGCAAATGATTTCAAATGAGGCTCATGAGTCTTAGATGCACTCTACTTATATTTCTTAATGGGCTTTATTAAACCATTAGGTCATCTGGAACTCGAGCAATACAGTACGTCCTCAAACAAAGTCATTTTGTTCAATATTATTATTGATGAGAAAACAATTGCCACCAACTTTGAACAAAGCCACATTGTTGGAGGACCTGCTTTCACCTTCTTGCTTCAAGTCTAAGTTTCCAAGAACCTGTAATGACATTAACTGAGGATTTAATGTTGAGATATTTGAATATGAGCACAGGGTTAGAGTAAAGGGTGATGAAGTAAGGATGATGAAGTTGTCCTGCTCTATGAAAGGAGAATGTTAGTCCTGGTCTTTCTGACCTCAAAATTGTATAGGCTAAAACTGTGCTTTAAATGCTCTCTTCTGCATCTTATTCCAGCTGTCATCCTTTCCCATGTCTTCTATTTCTCTCTTCATACTGCCCTACTCTGAAAATATAAACATGCCCAAGCTTTCCATGTTTTGTGACAGGGATATTCCTTCCCTTCACCCATTAAGTACTAACCTACCTTTCTCCTTGTCGTAGCCGTTATTTAAAATATTCTGCATCCACTGGCCTTGCTTTTTTCTTTGTACTCTTCCACGTTCAGCAGTCGGACTCTTATTAATACCAAGTCATTCTAATTGCCAGTGACCTCATTATTAAGTCCACTTTTCTCTTCGATCTTCACATTTCCCCACTAGACACTTTAGACTTCAAAGTCTATCCTTTTGTCACATCCTTTCCTGGTTTTTGTCTTGTCTTTCTGACCCCACCTTCCCATCATCATTGCCCAGTGCCCTACCTACCCCTCAATGCTAGTATTCTGGGTTCCATCCTTAGCTCCCTTCTCTTTCCACTCCAGATCATCTATCATAATGTTGCTCTAGCCTAAAGCTACATCTGCCCCCTCCCCGCCACCTCCACCAGTCTCTTCTCAGCTCTTCTTGCTTGTGTGCAGATACATAATTGAAATAAATATTTGTTGGGGTGGTCAGAAAGTGTGATGTGTAAGAAAAATATAGAGAGTCTAAAATAATAGACTACCAGATTGCCTTCTACTCCAAGGATTTCTAAATCTATGGCTTTCAAACTTCATTCCTAGAGTCCCAGCTTTCTGTAAAGGTGCCTCTGAGCAAAGCAAGTCCAGAACTCGAACAGTCTTATAGCCAGATAACCCCCTTATCCAGGGCAGCTAAATTTTATCTGTTTCATATGTTGGAACTACACTTAGGGTTGAAATTTAAAAAAGATTCCATTAATAATAGAAGTTTGGAAACCACTCATCTAGAAAAGTGGTTTGTGCCCTTTTTGTGATTTGCTTACAAAAGTTAACCCTGGACTTTTTTTGCAATGTCAAAGGACTAAGCTTTCAAGGAACTAAGTCGAACACCTGCCCCTTTTGGAGGGGCCTTTTGGGCCAGACAGTGTGGAAAAACTGGACTAAGAGGCCCTCTCAATGAGGACCTAAAGACTTCAAACGTTTAGCTACGGAACTGCTTTAATTTTACTTTAATCCTAGTTTGTGTTTTCCAGGTACAGTCCTTGCCCGCTGCCTGGTGTTTCCTCTCATTGTGAAGGGCCAGCGAGAGGCAGCCAAGATCCATAATCATTTGCCAGAGCTCCAGAAGTTTTCCACTCGAATCCGAGAGGCCAAGTTGACAGGAGACCATGCTGAATGTGAGTCATTTGCAGAATGAGCTGAGCATGGGAGAAGATCACACTTGTACTTTTCCGGACATTCTGCCAAGGGGAAAGGAACAACCTAAATCACGAGTTGCTATAGTTGGGCAGGTTCTAAAATTTACCTGCTTCGTGGGCCAAATGGTTCCAGTGACTGGCTGGGGTCAGTTAGAAATATCATAGGCTGGCCTCCCTGGTATGCATGGGGTTAAGTCTCAGCACTATCAAACTATCCACAGCCACTGCAGCATGAGTTCGATCCCTAGCCAGGGATCTGACCCACATGGCGCAGCAGACATTTCCTGTCTTCCTGGCAGTGTATTTCATCTCCTGCTCCCCTCAGCAGTGTATTTCAATAGATCCACCTGTTCTGCTCCCCACTCTGTCTCTGGTGAATACTGTCATCCTGCCCCCCACCCCCCACCTCTGGCCTACACCCGAGCTCTTGTATGAATGAATGAAATCTTTAAAAAAAGAAATATCATGGGCTAGGTGAGGAAGGTAGTCACCTCCACCCAGGTAACTGTTGGGTAACCCAACTATTAATTTCCCTTCACTTGGCAGTTTACAGGGCCTCCTCGGAGATGGCATTTTACCAGAAAAAGCATGATGTTAAACTCATGAGACCTCTCATTCTACCTCTGACTCAGGTAAGCAAAGACATCTCCCTTCTTATTTCATCCTGAACCATTCAGAGTACCTGCTCTGTGTTTCCCGTGCTCCAAAAAGCAAGTGGTGGTGATATTATACATAGTTTCCAATAACAGAATAATGAAAATGTCCCCTCTGCTAAAGGTTCCTGATACTGTTATCTTGTTTAATAGGCCCCAATCTTCATCTCTTTCTTCATTGCCTTGAGAGAAATGGCCAATCTTCCAGTGCCGAGCCTACAGACCGGTGGCCTCTTATGGTTCCAGGATCTCACGCTATCCGACCCCACCTATATATTACCACTGGTGGTCACTGCTACAATGTGGGGTGTCCTTGAGGTAAGCCAGGTTGGCTAATGGAGGAGGAAGTGGTTGTACACAAAAGCCATTTTTCACTCCCTGGCGGAGTTGATTAGCAGGAATTATGAACCCGATTCACTAAAACTAACTTGGATTTGCTACTCCTCTGCCTTTTTTGATGTTGTTTTTTGCAGTTAGGTGCTGAGACTGGTATGCAAAGTTCTGATATTCAGTGGATGAGAAATTTTATCAGAGTGATGCCCCTGGCCGTCTTGCCCATAACTATCCACTTCCCCACGGTGGGTTATGACTTTGGGACTGTTTCCTGGTTCGTCCACCTATCCTAACTGTCCCCCAGTAGCTGCCCAGGGAGGCAGCTTCTGAGTACCTTCTCTTTCTTTTCCTGCAGGCTGTGTTCGTGTACTGGCTCTCCTCCAATGTGTTCTCCCTGGCCCAGGTGACCTGCCTCCGGATTCCAGCTGTACGCACTGTACTTAAAATCCCCCAGCGTGTTGTGCATGACCCAAGCAAGTTACTTCCACGAGAAAGCTTCATAAAGAGCTTCAAGACAGGTAACAGCCTGTCCTCCACCTAACAGGACCAGGGATAAGTAGTTTGAAGTGGGTACTGCACTGACCATCTTGCTACTCTTCACACAGGCTGGAAGAATGCCGAAGTGGCACATCGGCTGCGAGAGCGTGAACAACGCTTGCAGAATCATCTGGACCTGGCAGCCAGGGGTAAATCACCCTTTCAGACTAATTCTGTCATTTGTTTCTTCCTTACCTTTGTTCATCAAGATTTATTTTCTTCTTTTTGCCCAGGTCCCTTAAGACAGACCTTTACCCACAACCCTCTGCTGCAGCCTGAAAAGAATCACCCTCCCAACACCCCTAACAGCAGCAGCAGCAGCAACAAACCAAAGTCAAAACAGCCCTGGCGTGATACACTTGGTTGAATTCTATTCCCAGCTCATACTGGCAGGAATTCTGTCTCTTCGAAGACTCAACCTCAGAATAAGATTTGACTTTGGGTCGTTGCTCCGGACCTAGAAACTGAGGGACATGGAGATACTCATTTTAAAGTAAATTCCACTACAGGCCCTACACCTAAAGCAAAAGAACACTGGGGAGCCAAGTGAGCTTCCCATTCACAGAATTAGTAAACCTCTGTCCTGTGTGCTACTTGTTGATACTCATTAAACAGGGGAATGGATTGTTTCAAAAAAATTTGGGGTAGTGATGGCTTCTGCTGGGTTTGGTCCCATGAAGTGTTGGAAATTGGCATGCAGAGCTTGGGCCCCCATCCCATAGATGGGTAGTTCCTTCCTCACTTGCATGGTGCCTATGGTTGAGGCTTATCTAAACAGAATAACCACATTTATTTGCCCATGAAAACCTATAAAATATCCTTCAAGAAGATGTGCTCAAATTCTTAGTTATCACTAAAAAGAACAGGTTGATCATAGTTTTAATCTAACATTTTACTGTAGCAGTTTAGGTGTCCTTTAGTGCGATCAGTTACATCAGTCTTCAGCAACAGCCTTGAGAAGGAAGAAATCCTCTTGTACTTTCAAGACATTATGTAAGATCAAGTTGCTCAAAATTTAGGAACATAACCTGTTTATTGCCCAGCACCTCTGACAGTTTCATGTCTCTCTAAAGGAGACAGGAAGTTTGGAGCATTATTGGCCCTTTTAAAGGAAAAGAGTGGATCGGCACACCCAGAGTTGAGTGATAACACATGGGAATGTGCTATTAGAACAACCAAACCCACACGTGACGTGCTCCCCACAGTCTGCTTTATCATCCCTTTAAAAAAAAATCTGGAACAATATGTAGCAAAACAAATAAATTACATTCCACCTCTCAAAAAGCAAGTTCAAAGGCTGTTGAAGCCAAAGGAGTGAGCTTTCGTTTTCAGCTTCCCTGGCTCCAGCCAGTAGGAGGCAAGAGACCCCTGCTCTCCACATCTCAGGATTCTGGATCGTATTTAGCTGGACTTGGGATCTTGTTGCTTGGGTGTGTCTGCATCTTCCAAATCCATCTCAGCAGCAACTGACATACATAGGATCTGGAGGTACCGTGTGGTAGATGCTACATAAAGAGAGAAGTTTGAATCAAAATTAAGAGGTCAATTGGACTGAGTTCTAGTAACAGAGTGGTGCCTGAGGGAACAACTGAGGTTAAGCCGTAGTGTTGGCAGTAGGGACTATGGCAAAGATGACTCGGGAGATTAGATTTGCAGGGGATAAAGCAGGCTGTATGATAGCTGAGCCGTCTTGAGGATCCAGCTTACCCACAATCTTTCGGAGGCAAAGAGGTCGCTTTTGTTCCGGCACTCTGATGATGAGGAAGTAAAAGGGCAAGCCTGAAAGGGCGATGCCAATGCCAATGAGGGAGTTGATGGTATCACTGTAAAGTGGGACAGCCACCAGGAAGATGGTGCAGAGGCAGAAGACAATGGGGAAGAAAAGGCTGAGCTAAGAGCACATAAGAAACAACTGAGGTTAGACAGCTCAGGATCAACAGCTCAAATAACATCACACACACACACACTGAATGTGAGAGCACTAAGCCTTCTTTCCAACCCCCTTTATCTCAACACATCACCACCACCAAATCCTAGGCAAAGATTTCTTAATTAAGTATCTCTGAGGACGCCCCCCAGCACCCACAGTGGAATAGAGGTGAGTTACCTTGAGGGGTCGAGGCCGATCAGGCTCCTTCCAGCGCAAATAAAGCTGACCCACAATGGAAAGCCCCACAAAGAACCAGTAGCTGAAGCTGTAGTAGTTAATGAGCTGGAAGATGTCGTCCACACACAAGTAGACCAGTGCCATGGCGCCCTGTGGGCACAAGCCTGGTGAGCGCCTCACACGTGGTCTTTGTTATTTCAAGGTACTGTTCAGTCCCCTTTACCACCCACACATCCTTCTGGTCAAGTCTTCAGTATCCCTGACAGTCCTTTTTATCTTCCCACCCTCTACCACCCTAGTTTCAATATGTTATTCATGCTAAGTCAATAGCCTCAGTTGGTTTTTCAGTGCATTCTTCAAATACTTGCCAAGTTAATCTATAAAGCACAGCTTTAAAAAATTCCGTAAATCTGCCTAAGAGTGTCTCCTAAGGTCTCCACCATACTTTTCCAGCTTCTACCTAATACCCAGCTCCACATTGCTTTACCTCAGGACTTACGCTGTCTCTCAACCTAAAGCCCACTGCTACAGTTTGTAACTGTAACCTTAAAAGGCCTCCTGGTGGCCTAGGGGTTAAGTCTCAGTGCTATCACCTGGACAGTGGCAGATGACCGGAGTTTGATCCCTAGCCAGGGAGCTGCCCACATGGAACAACAGACCTCTCCTGGCTCTGCTGCTCACCTAAGCAGTGTCTTTCAATAGATCTGCCTGTTCTGCTTCCCACTCTGTCTCTGTGAATCCTCTCACTCCGCCTCCCCACACCTCTGGCCTACATCCCAGCTCTTCTATGCAAAAATAAATAATAAAATCTTAAAAAAAAAAAGTTTGCCTCAAATGCACCTTCTCCAGGACTTTCCTGTTGGACATGATCATTTTCTTGCCTTAAACACTACATCGTTGCCTTGGCAATTATTACAGCACGTTCCATGTACTTTATTCCTTATTCTAGATCAGAGGATATTACTGTTCCCTAGAGATAGCTTCTCCCTTAGGACCACGGCAGCAGTTAGCACACTACCTTGTCACAGCGGGTGATCCACCAATAGTTTTTCTATTAGAATCTCCTTTAGAGCTTCTGGAAAGCTAGAATGGTTGCATCAACTGTTAACTAGTTTCCCCCACGTTCTGGCTTTTAGCCTCATTCTTGAGGTCACTTACATTGAAAAGCAGAGCAGGCACCGGTGTGAATCGATAAACATGAATCGTGGAGATGGCATCAGGGAGATGACCTTCTCTTGAGCCCACAAAGAAAAGCCTGTTTTGGGTAAGGTAGAAGTTGAGAAACTTCTGGAATGCTGGGTGTGGTATGGCTCCCATGCCACACATCCCTACCTCTGCTGTCCCCCCTCCTTAAAAAGAATTTTAGAGAATGGAGTTCAATGCTGAGATTAGTGAGGACTGGCAGCTGCTGATAGGAACAAGAAAATCAAAGAGGTGGTGAATATCATTTGGGGTGCTCGGTGACTAAAGTCTGGGTCCTGTGAGTCCTACCCTCCCCAGCCATGGCTCTTCACAGTGCCCTCCCTCATGAAAGTGCCACTCATACCTAGAAGCAGCCACAATGGAGGCATTGAGACCACCAAAGCAGGATAATGCAACTGCCACTGGAATTGTCCAGTTGAATATTCCAAAAAGCTGGTCTGCAAAAGTCTAAGGGAAAGGAATAGGTGAGAGTCATTAGCAGGACCTATAAAGGATGTAGGCATGGATAAACATGCCCCCAGATCCCCCTTACTGGGAGCCCAGCCCTTCCACAATAGGAAAATTAGATCTTCTTGCAAGCCCAGTACCCTAAGCATACTCCTTTCAAGAACTACCCCATTTCTGGGACTTTAAAAAGCTGCTATATGCCCAGAAGCCCACAAACACACCCTCACTCTCCTCCTGTTAGTGAAAATCCTTACCACAGCAACAGCATCACTGGACAGGATGTCCTTCATGTCTAGCACAGTGTAATAGGCCACATTGGTCAAGATGTAGATGACGGTGACAATGGGCATGGAAATACCAATGGCGAGAGGCAGATTCCTACAGCCGAACAGAATGATGGATACATTAGTCCACAGTCACATCCCCCCCATTTCTCCTTTATTTTTTTAAAGATTTATTTATTTATGCAAACAAGAGCTGTGGTGTAGGCCAGAAGGGCGGGGGCGGGGGGGGGCAGTGAGAAGATTCACCAGAGACAGATTGGGGAACAGAACAGGTGGATCCACTGAAATACACTGCTGAGGGGAGCAGCGGGTGAGACAGGAAAGGTCTGCTGCGCCATGTGGGTAGCTCCCTGGCTGGGGATGGAACTTGTGCTGCAGTGGCTGCTAATAGCTTCATAGTGCTGAGACTTAACCCCCTGTGCCACCAGGGAGGCCCTCCATCTCTCCTTTAATCCTTACAATACCACACCAATCCAGGGACAGGACCTCCTTGGGCATTTCCTTTGAAGTTGAATAAACACTATTTGAAGTTGCCTAGGATAGTGGCTTAAGCTCTTAAAAACTAAAGAGCATCAAGGGAAGGGGATAACATATTAGAGAAAGGGCTAAACGAAAAAAGATTAAAAGAACTATGTCAGAGTAAAAGCACAGGAAGATCGGAGGTTTATTGGTTTTATTTTTTTACCCAGTGATCTTTTTGGTATTAGGATTCCTTCTCTAAGATTGTCGATACTGGAAAATTTATTTTTTTTAATTTAAATTTTATTTTTATATTCCCCATACAATTACAACCCCTTTATTTTTACCCCAAGCCCTCCTTTCCCCACCCCCACCCCAACCCCCATAGAGTGTCTCTTGTTCATAGTTATTTGTTGATTTTGATATTTTCTTTCTTATAGTTATTCTTTTTCCTGGTCCCTTATTTAAGTTTTCTAGATTCCTGCTTGGAAAATTTATTTTAAGGTTGAGAAATAAGCAGAGATTATGAAGGCAAACTGTGAACTTTAACATCTCCAAAGAATAAGACACCTCAGGAGGAAGAACAATGTGTGTATCTTAACAAGCAGGCTGGAAGTCATGTCCACCCCAGCCACCTTACTCAGCGTGGGAACCTTGGATGCCATCCTCATGGGTGGCAAGAGAAAGATGCACAAACTTCAAGGTCCCTCTAGCCCCATAAAGCCATAATCTTTATAAATATTTTTCACAGTGAGACTGCAGAAACAAATGTGGGGGGTGGGGGGGGCAGGGCTTGGAGGAGGGAGGGACACCCAAGTAGTTCAGCTTCTGTCCAGTAGGTGGAAGCACCACCCAGGTCTCCATTCTGCAGCCTTTATATTCTCTCAGGGTTGCAACACTGAATGTGTTGACGGAGTATCCCCTGTTTCTGAAAGTCAAAAGGGTTCATTATTCTTTTGACTTAAACGTTTACGAAGATTTCACTCCCTGGGAAATCTTAATTCCCTGAGCCAGGAAAGGCTCTAGAGATCATATAATTCACCCCCATCAATTACAAAGAGATGGCAGGGACTCCAGCTCATCCAACAACTCAGTGGAAAAAGAGGCCCCAGGCCGGTAGACTCCCTACCACGTGCTCTTTTCACTCTGATGACTACAGGGTCATTTAAAGTAAAAATGGTAAGGTCAGACCATTGAGTAGCTAAAACATACAACTATATCCGTATGAATCTGAAAAACATGGACAGGATCAGAAGGGAAACTACAAGTTTCTGGGAGTCTATGATCTAAAGTTATCTCTAGGGATATGAGTGGTGAAAACTCTATTGAGCTATGGCCTGGGTTCCATCCCTGGCCAGGGCGGTGACCCACATATGGTACCGCAGACCTCTCCTGTCTCGCCCGCTGCTCCCCTCAGCAGTGTATTTCAGTAGATCCACCTGTTCTGCTCCCCACTCTGTCTTTGGTGAATACTCTCACCCTTGCCCCCACTTCTGGCCTGTACCCCAGTTCTTCTACGCAAAAATAAAAAAAATTTAAATTTAAAAAAGTACATGTGAGCACATGGTACACCTGCTTTAATTAATGCAGAATGTATAAAAAAAGTGAAAATGCCTTTTTAAATTTTTTTCTTTTTTTTTTAAAGATGTATTTATTTATACAAGCACTGGGTACAGTCAGAAGCGTGGGAGGGTGAGAGAATTCACCAGAGTCAGAGCGGAGAGCAGACAGGCAGACTGATGAAGTACACTGCTGAGGGGAGCAGCGGGCGGCAGGAGAGGTCTGCACACCATATGGGACCCTCACCAGGAGGCCGGGGATCGAACCGGCGCTGCAGAGGCTGCGGGCAGCTTCACAACCCAGAGCTCAACCGCTGCGCCACCGGGGAGGCCCTAAATTTTTTCTTAAAAGAAAATATATATAGGGGCCTCCCTGGTGGCTCAAAGGATTAAGATGAAGCTATCCGAAGCCACTGCAGTGCAAGTTCAATCCCCGGCCAGGGAGCTAACCCACATGGCACAGCAGACCTCTCCTATCTTGCCTGCTGCTGCCCTCCGCAGTGTATTTCAGTCATTCTGCCTGTTCTGTACCCTGCTCTGTCTCTGGTGAATCCTCTCACCTCCCACATCTCTGGCCTGCACCCCAGCTCTTGTATGCATGGATAAATAAATCTTTTAAAATATATATATAGAGAGAGAGAAAAGTCACATCTCAACTATTACCATGGTCATGGACAAGTTGCTTCTCTGACCAGGGGCTGATAAAATCAACTGTGGCAATTGTGGTATGTTTTCTAGCACAGCAGGAGCTCAGTAAATAATGATTATTGGGTAAATAATCCCATATTGGCCATAGCAAGTTGAAGGAAAGATACCTACCTCTCAGGATTCTGGATTTCTTCAGTGACATAGTTAAGGGTGTCCCAACCCGAGTAGGAGAACAGAGCTGAGTACAGTGCCAGGGCGATGTCGCCCATGGCAAATGATGAACCCTCAAAAGAATTCTCAAAGTGAGTTGAAGCTCCTAGAACCCAAAAACATGGAAAGACAGAAGGATTAGTGGCCTTTCCCCAAGTTCAAGTGATCCAGTAAAGGAATGGAAACTATAACAGCTAGTGAGTGGCTTAGAACACCTTGGGGGACCTCCCTGGTGGTGCAGGCCATTGAGCACAGTGCTGTGAAGCTGTCCGCAGCTTCTGCAGTGCCGGTTCAATCCCCGCCAGCCTCGGAGCAACCCACATGGTGAGCAGACCTCTCCTGTCTTGCCCGCTGCTCCCCTCAGCAGTGTATTTCGTTAGTCTGCCTGTTCTGTTCCCCACTCTGTCTCTAGTGAACCCTCTCACCCTCCTGCACATCTGACCTGTACCCCGGTTCTTGTATAAATAAAATAAATCTTTAAAAAAAAAAAAAAAAAAAAAGAACACCCTGGGCAGCATGGATACCAATGAAGGAACAGAAGAGAGACGAACAGCATGGGGATTTGACAGGAAAGACATGGGGTAACTTTCTAGGATGAGAAACAACCACAGAAGAGTTAGAGAACAGGAGTGATGCAGTTCTGTCCTGCCCCTCATGCGGTCAGATCCAACCCCCTTCCTAACACTACACAGCTAATCCAGGGTGGAGGAAGAGAGAGCTCAGTGTGCCAAGGTCAGCAGAGTAGCTGTGGGGGGAGGTGTGTTCATACTGGAAACTGGAGTGGCCACAAGGAGTTCATGGATGCCCCGGCCCGCTCCCCAGGGAAGAACAATCAGCCACAGCATTGGGCTCAATAATCTGCAAAAGCCAGCTCCCAGCACTCGGTTGTCAGCACTTTTACCAAGACCAGTTTCCCTCTGGGAGGCAGCATGTACAGAAGTTAAAAGACAGACTTTGGGCTCAGTCTGTTGGGGGACAAATTTTAGCCCCGCTACTTATTAGCTAGGGTCCTGGGCAAGATAATTAATCCTGCAGCTTCAGCTCATTTATAGAATGGGGATAGTGATAGTACCTACAAAATAAGGTAGTGTGCAAAGGGCAGTTAGAGGGTTATGGCTCATAGAAAATGCTTAACAAATGTTACTACGAATATTATTTCTTACCTTGACCAAGTTTAACAATGCCTGCGATGATGACTGCAATCAATGCCACTAATTTAGCATAGGTGGACAAATCTTGTACCCGTGTTCCCCACTTGACATTGGCACAGTTGATGAAAGTTAAGAAACCTGAAAGAAAAATAATACTGATTGGTAACCAACTCTACCATCTGGAGGGCTTTAGATTCCCAACGCGCTTTTCCAGTAGCAATCACCAAAATAGATCCTTTAGCCAAAGAGGTGTTTGATCTTGCTCTGCTTCAAAACCTTTGCCCAGAAGGTCCTCACTGTTATCGTCCAGATGCCGTCGCTAAGTACCTGGGTCCATACACACATACTCAGCACTCATGGAAAGCACAAAAAGAAGTGACTGCTGATATGCTTACGTACAAAGTGCTCACAGGAGTGGGAGGCAACTGGTCACTGTACAGGATTAGTGATATGCTCTGGCTGTTAGCTCTGACAAGTCACAGTGTCGTCCCCCCCCTCCACCCCTGTACTCCCAATATGAGCTCCAGGATACAGCACTCTGACCCTGCGGTATTACTGTCAACCTTGACAAGTCGTGTTGTGACTTAGTCAATGTCTGGACTGGCAGGTCAGGATTAGGATGGAGGCCAGACTTCTCACTCTGCCTGCCAGCTCAGCTGTTTGTTTCGTGCTTGGAAAGATTCTTGGAGCCGAGATTGCTCTAGAATGGGGAATGGGCATAGTTCCTGATTGGACAATGAAAAAGTAAGAGCCACAAACATTCCTCAAATCCTTCTGCTCTGAGATATAGGCAGTCCCTTTACCTGGGTGAGCACCTATAAAGTTTATGGATCTCCCTTCTAGTGGGATTCCTTCCTTAACCTAAGGCTCCCACAAGACCCAAAATTATCTGTCAAGAGTCATGTCTGTATGTCCACAATATAGGCATTTTTCTAAGAAAAGCACCATAGCTTTCATTAGAATCTCAGAGAAATCCTTTACCCTCAAATTACAATCTGCTACTTCAGAAGAATTCAAGAAAAGCCATACACGCTATGAGGTTGACCAGAGCCCCAGGATGTGGCCAGGAAGAAAGTCAAAAGAAACAATTCTAAGACTCAGCAGAATGTTCTTCAGTCCCCTCCAGCCTCTTAAGCAGGCAGGCACAAATGCACCTTCCCTGGGCCACAGAGGGAATATCATCATCACTCCCTCCTTCCCAGCTCGGCAACTGGAGCACTAGAAGGATTTAACTGCCCTTCTCCCCAGGGCTCCAAGGGCAAGGTCAGTGAGGCTGCCTTGCCAAAGATAGCAGAGAAACAAGGCCCCATGCTGGGCTGGCCTGCTTCAGGCCATCAGCCCAGTCAGAAGATATTCACTGTCAGCTCTGACTGGTGTGACCCTCTGCGTCTGTGTTGCTAGTCCTCCTGTTTTGTTGTGTCCTGGCCTTATTCCTCGCACTGGCCCAGATGTTACTCCATCCTGAGAACTAGGGAAGAGAAGGCTCTCAGAACAGCTGTCCATTGACCGTCTCTCCCTGTCCCATTCTATTCTACTCACTGCCCAAGTTCTTGTCCGCATTTTCTGGAAAAGGGGCTTTCTGTCCTATACACACTTGTATTTCTGACTAATAAGCAAGACAATAAATAACCAAATCTTATCACAGGGCTGGGCAAAAATGCACCCATAACTCCAGGCCACCCCAGTGCTAAGTTAATAATTAAAGACACAGGTATACACTCTCCACAAGCACCCCACAAAATGACCAAAGTACCTGTGTATCTTGCCCTCCACAAACCTTTCAGATCTGTGGATCCTTCTCAATCACCATCCTCTCCTCCCCACTGGACTTCAGCCTCTGCCAATCAGGAGCCCTCAAGCCCCTTCTCCATCCTATAACCTCTAATCCTTCCCCTCAGGCTCAGCTGCCAATTTCCAAACAAGCCAAGTTTCCTATTAGAAACTCAGAGACAACTCTGATACTGTCAAATTCACAAGAGAATAGAATCCCCTAATTAAAATTCATGGTTAGGGCCTCCCTGGTGGCGCAGTGGTTGAGCGCTGGGTTGCAAAGCTGCCCATGGCCTCTGCGGCGCCGGTTCGATCCCCGGCTGCTCCCAAGCCACCAGAGGAGGGTCCCGCATGGTGCGCAGACCTCTCCTGCCGCCCGCTGCTCCCCTCAGCAGTGTACTTCGGTCCTTCTGCCTGCTCTGCTCCCCGCTCTGGCTCTGGTGAATTCTCTCACCCTCCCGCGCTTCTGACTGTACCCAGTGCATGTATAAACAAAACAAACAAACGGACAAATAAATAAAACATGCCTCTAACAAAAAAAAATAATAATAAATTAAAAATAAATAAATAAATAAAATTCATGGTTAGCCCTCAGGGTAACCATGGGTCAAACTTCAAATGGGGATGGGCTTAAGGGGTCTAGTTCTGATTGTAGCACTGAGCTGCAGAGTCTGTTCTCACTCCATCAGGGAGTGTGGGCAGGGGAAAGCCAACTCATCACCCTTTACTACAACAAATTCTGAAAGGAAAATACATGGATTGCTTACACTTTTATCCCTACTGTGTCTCTACTTCCACATCCATCCATTTGTAGTCCTCCTCTTACCCTCCAACATGTTCACCTCCCCCACTCCAGAGCCTTACTTCTTAGCCACTGACCCATTATCTTTCCCTGATCTGCTCTCTGTATTATATTCCTGTATCCTGTATTGAGCACAGGAAGACTCAGTGTGAATTAAGGGAGTCCTATGGAAAGAACCCATGGAGCAGAGGAACTGTCTGAAGAGAGCTGGCCCTCACCTTCCCCAAGGCCCAGCTTCCTCCCGGGCCTCCTGGCCATGGGAGCAGGGAACAGGAAATGGGTATGGCAAACAGCAGTGCTGACTGGGCTCTTTATCCCACCCCCAGCGGATACAGCTGACCAGAAGGCCCAGAGCCCAACCAAGTGTAGGGCTCTTGAAGCCCAACCCCGGAGGCATGGAATGAGGGACTGAGGTTAGATAATATACAAGCAACTGCAAGTTAACCTCAAGGACAAAGATGCCCTACCTGCAGACCTGTAGGTACAATTCACTCTCCACCCAATACTGGGCCAAGTCCACCGGAAGATGACCTGAAATCACCTTAGACCTTTGACCCAGGTACAGCTTCATTCCTGCCTTGACCCCTGCTTTGCAGGAAGCAGAAGCTAAAAGTCACTCCTATAACCCCCTATAGAGTTGCTTCTGAATGGATCAAACACAGCCTATATGGGCTCCCCTGGAGTAGGAGCCTGGTAAGTCAAGCACTAGGACCCAGTTCTGGAACTAAAAGCCAGGAGAACATCCAGCGAGGTTGATTCCAATTCCCAGATTTAGTTTAAATGCCCAAACTAAATAGTCCCTGAAAAAGAATATTAAACCTACAATTCTCCCGGCACCATTAGTTTTAAATACATACATACAAAATTTAGGTCCCCATTTAATCCATTTTCTCCTTCAAATTCCCAGGAACTATAACTTCAACACTATCAGGCAACTCATTTCATTTTTAGAGCTCAGTAGCTTTTCCTTCCACTAAGGCAGAAATGTCTTCCTCTCAGCTTCTTCCCAGTAGTGCTAGACCTGTCCTCAGGAACATAAATCCCCAAATGTAATGGTCCTTCTTATCATTAACGATGATTACTCCATCCTCCTTGATTCTTCTCTCTTTCAGGCTAAACTGTCCATTTTTCCAACCCCATGTACAACAATATGGCTTCCAGACCATTCACCATCAGTGCTCTTACAGTCATTAGAGAGAAATGCATTACCTATCAACTTGGTCTGGGTCAAAGGCCTTTGGACTGGGCCAAAAACAATTTTTTGAGAACTGATAATTGGTAGGTTTTTAACTAAAGGATAGACTCAGTCAAGTTCACTTTTCATCCCTAGCAGAGAATCAATAACCATTATGCAGTGCCAACACTAATCAAGTCTTTTCTTTAACCATTATCTCTCCTTCCACTTCCCAAAAAAACCCTGATTTTGTACATGTTTATATGGAGGGGAGCAGGGCACATTTAAGGTTTTCTACCTGCATCTGTGTGTACCCTGAAGTGTAATTCTTTGATCTCAAATAAACACTCCTTGCCTTTTTAGTTACCTCCTAAAATTTCAGGCTGGCAAATAACACAATGGAGTGCTAGCAGCAGTGAGAATGAACCATCTCCAACTACGGACAAAAATATGAAGTTCACAAACATTAAATAGATGAGCCAGAGACAAAGTAGTACACACCCTCTATATCTATCTGCTTACATATGGATAAGCAAAACAAATCCATGCTATGTCAGAACCGCGATTTCCCTCTGTGTACATAGCTGGGAGGAACACAAGTGAGGGGTGACTTCTTGATAGACATGTATTCCATTCACTAGACAATTCATTAAGTTGTGTATTTAAGATGTGCAGTGTTCCTTTAGTAAATAAGTTGAATAAAAAATTTAAATGTACCCAAAAATGAGGTTAGCTTCGCATGGCTTGCTTTTATTGAGTCCACACAGGTTACTAGCAATTCTCCTTTCTTCTGCACATACTTTGCTAACCAGTTATAACAGATAAACCTAGAATTTGAGAAGAAATCAACCTCAAGTAATTAGTGCAGAATGCCGAGAATTCCCCTCTTTCTCATTCCTGGTAAGCCATGTCATCACATTGCATCTCACCAGAAAAATGGCCCCAGGAGGCAGAAGAGTGTCCGTGATGCAATTTGAGAAAGATTGGACTGCTTTTCTTTCATAGAAAAACTGGGGTATAAGCCAGAGGTCTGGGTGGGAGTGAGACGATTTAGCAGAGAGAGAGTGGGGAGCAGAACAGGCAGATTACTGAAATACACTGCAGAGGGTGAGACAAGAGATGTCTGCTACACCATGTGGGTCAGCTCCTTGGCCAGGGATCGAACTCAGGCCGTGAAGGTGATAGCACTGAGACCCACTTCTGCTGATTTTAAAGATGAAAATGGGCCATGAGCCAAGGAATGCGGACAGCTCCTGAAGCAGGAAAAGGCAAGAAAATGGATTCTCCCCTAGAGCCTCCACAAAGGAACATGGCCCTGCTGACACCTTGACTTCAGTCCAGGGAGACCCATTTTACACTTCTGACCTACACAACTGTGAGATAATACATTTATGTTGTTTTTACCCATTAAATTGGTGGAGTTTTTTTAAAGATTGATTTATTTATGCATACAAGAGCTGGGGTGCAGGCCAGGGGTGTAAAGGGGGGAGGATTCACCAGAGACAGAGTGGGGAGCAGAACAGGCAGACTGACTGAAAGACACTGCTGAGGGGAGCAGTGGGAGACAGGAGAGGTCTGCTGTGCCAGGTGGATAGCTCCCTGGCCGGGGATCAAACTCATGCTACAGTGGCTGCCGATAGCTTGGGGGTGCTAAGACAACCCCTTGGCACCACCAGGGAGGCCCCCCTTTTGTACGGATTAAAATCTTTATGCAGAAAGCAATGTATTCATTCTTACTTATGTTCCGCTTTTATCTGCACCACGCTTCTTCCCTTAGGATGGGGATTTATTCCCATGCATTGTTACTAAGGGGGAGACCTTCAGGAAACTTCCCTAAATGAAATCCAATCCTTGGACAGCACCACATAATAATTCTTACCAAGGTAAGTGGGTATGATCAACAGAAACTGGAGCCTTTCTAAGCGAAGGGTCACCTATCTGCAATGAGAGGAAGCACTTCTCCTGTCCAGCTGTCTGAAAAAACCTACCTGCAGGCAGAGCGCTGGAGCAGTACTGGTAATATTGTTCACGACAATTGCTAGGAAAGTGAAAAAGGAGAAGTAAAATTCTTTGGCAGGGCTCTGGATCTTGGTGCACTGGAATTGTCCTTATAGTGCAATCAAAGAATCAAAACATGACCTTGCTCAGAGGGAGCAAGCACCCCTCGTTATAGCAAATCCACCAACAAGCACGGCTCTCTTCGCTAGACGACATCAATCTCTGCTCTTTCAGCAAATCCATCACTTTTGAACAAAGTATATCTTGTCATATTCTAATCAAATATAAAAGCCTCTCCTTGCAATAAAATAAAAGCAAATTTGTTTATTAGTCTTATTTCATGTTTATAGATATGTCTAAAATACCATTCCTAATCGTCCATCCTATTTTCTGCAAATGCACTGATGAGCAACTTTTCCACTTTTCTTCTTTCTTTCTATATAACACCTCATGCCTCCAAAATACCCGGATTTACACTTTCATCTGTGGTTTTTCTTTTCTCTAAAATTTCAGTCATATTAAACCAACCTCCTTCCCAATCTATGAAATCTGCTCCATCCCTCGCCAGAGTTTTTCCTTAGGGTCCCTTAGCACTTACAGTCAGGTACCCTGTTCTGTGTTCCCTTTTTTCTTTCACATAAACAGCCTTCAGCTGGCAGAGAGATAAAAATTCCCCCTGCGCTCAGTTCACTATCTGGAACCTCAGAGTCACCACCAGTGACACATCCCAGGTGTCTTCTGACTGGCAACATCCTTCCTCCCACAGCAACCGGCAGACACAGGACAGCAGTCCATGGGCTAACCTGGTGTGAGCAAGCCCTTCGTCGCATGTTGCTCAGGAAAAGAGCTCACGTCTCTGTGTTACTTCAGTCTACATATAACCCGTCATCCTGCTGACTGGTATGCTCAGGCCTGCTAATACCAGCTGTCTCCAGAACATTCTATGGCTGCCGTTTCCTCAGAAGGACCAGATTTAAGCTCTCTATAAATAGCCTCAGATCTTCTGCCTGAAGTCAGACATGTCAAGTTTTTCCTCCTTTTCTCTAATGTTTTGTTAGTGTTGCCTAATGCTGATTTAAGCTACTCTCTACACTTTCAAAATCACTTTTTCTCCCTGGTTCCCTTGATGTATTATTTCCTGCATCCCTCCCGGATGCTGTTATGCCTTTCCGTAGCAGACGGTCCTCAAACTCTTTTTTACCTTTTCAGGCTACAGAACCATTTTGCTTAGTCAGGCATCACGGGGAGGCGGGCGGGCATCAAGCAAGACGACACTGCAAGCAGAATCCCTGGGTCACTGAATCAGATTCCTCCCACTCTGCCTCCTGGAACGCAGTCAGCACTTCAGTCCCTATGGCTCTGCCCCACTCGGCAGGAGCAGGCAGGCAGCTTACACCAGGAGCCTCTCCTGTTAAACCACTCCATCTGCTCCCTGCTCAGACCCAGCTAGTCCTTGCTCATCACTCGTTACTGGTTTGCTCAGCTAGGTCCAGATGAGGTCCTCCAAAACAGAACCCCAGACCTGCGTGAGCCTCAGAATCACCTGCAGAAAGTTAACCTACAGTGTCAGGGCTCCACCCCAGAAGTCCTGATTCAGGAGGCATGAGACAGGGTTCCCCAGTGAGTCTGATGACCTGCCTGCTGTGGACATGCTACCTTAGGTAATCATCAAACAAAACCCTCACATCCAGATCAACCATGGTCAGAATAAGCCTGGCTGCTCACTGGCATCACTTGACAAGCTTTAACCAAGTGCAGCATTCAGGCCCCAAGACCCTGCTGTGGAGCCTGGAGGTCTGTCAAATTTTCCAAGCTCCCAGGGGACACCAGAGAACTTCTCTTTGCAAGGTGCCCATTAGTTCTCCTCAGCAGCAATTTTCTGCCTCAATTCTTGTTCTCCAAGCCACTTCCTGTTCTCCTAGCCAATGAATCAGGTTTATTTGGTTTCAGGAACAAGGAAGAGAGGACGGAGGGAGGAGTATATCCATCCCCAGGCCCACAGATGATTCTGATGTTGTTTTTTGAAGATGTTGGGTTTGGAGAGCGGGGTCCTTGGGTTCACTCTTGGAAAGGTTTCACCAGAGCTCCCCTCTCACCAGCTTACACCAGGAAGCTCTCCTGTCAAACCACTCCATCTGCTCCTGCTCAGACTCAGCTAGTTCAAACCTGCGAGTTTCCAGACGAGTTTCTCCAAGACACATAGACGTTAGTTATATCCAAAGGGGCAGGTTTATTATAAAAGGGAGGGAACTTGTAAAGGGAGGACACTTGTAAAGACACAAATGGTCAGAAAGGGCTGCCCCAAAAGGGACAGGTTTGCTTAAGAGAGAGAGGCCTGCAAGGTCGCAAGTAGGCGGCCTTGAGGAGAGCTGCCTCTGCTGAGGGAGGTCAGTGAAGAGAAGCCCCAGCATGGTGCAGAGGGACAGAGAGTTGGCAAAAAGGAGCACCTGCAGAGTCACAGGTGGGCAGAAAGACTGCTGCCCCATGCCCCATGTACTGATAGATGCCTACCCTTTGGGAGAGGCTCATTCCTTCAAGGAATGGTTTGTTTGTTGTTGACTTTGAATAAACTGTAGAATTTGAAAGGGGCCAGATTTCTGCAATGGCCCTCAATCTCCATATCTTCAGCTTCAGGTCTGTGCTCCTGCCACCCCCTACAGCAGTCTGATACCTGCTTGGGGCTTTGTGCTCTATGATTTAGGAATTGGCCTAAGGATCTTAGCTCCTATAGTTGGGTTAATGGCTGTTAATCCCTTCTATCCCCACCTCCAGCTCTTGGCATTGTGTGAGCCAGGTTTCCGATCTTATGGTGCCTCCTTTCCAGTTCTATCCTCATCCTCCATTATTTCCAATGGACAGCCAGGGTTGGAGCCCACTGTCTCTAGCTCCTTCCCTAGCTTCTCAAGGCTTCTGCTGAGGGAAAAAGGACAGAGAGGAAATGCCCTGGGGAGAACCCCTGAGAGCCTTCAGGATCAAATCAGCACAGAGATCTACTCCTCATTGCTTACCCCACATCAGAAAGCACCCAGAGTCCTGCCTCCAGTCTGTTTGTTGCTGTGAACATGGGACATGAAGTTTTCTGGCCTCCAACTTTAAAATGACTCTTGGGAAAACCCCGTGGGTAATGTGACTAGCTTCCAAGTAGAAAGTTCAAAGGGTAAAAATCAGCTAGGTCCCCAGCATCTGTATGTTCCACCTCATTAGCCACAAGTACATGAAGTCAATTGTTCTGGCACCAGGAGAAGCTGTATGTGGACACCAGGCCAAACCTCTGAGACAGACACACAAGGATCCAGAGTCCTGGCCAGTCCGCAAGTGGTTCTGACTGACTTGGGGACCAGCTGTCTGCCTCCTCTCTGCTCTGTTCCTCCCACTACTATCTTGAGCGCCAACAGCACAAAATGCCTTTCTCAGCCAAGTTGAATCAAGAACCATTCATCCAGCCAACATTTGCTGAAGCACCTACTATATGCAAGTCACTAGGGTCAAGCACCAGGGACACAAAGATGCTGCCTACACCATAAGAATAGTAATTTGTTCACTGGGGGCCATACATATTTGTCACTAGATGAAGGCTAAACAAGACCAAAAAGTCCAGGTCACAGGGTGGGCAAGTGTAGGCATGCCAAGGCAGGAGAAGTCATGCCCGACACTGCCAATAATGGGACAAAATATGTTGGGCCCAGAGAAAGGGCAGTTGGGTAGACTGGGTGTCTAGCCCTGAACTCTGCCAAGAAAAATGTTCTCCCCCTCCTGCAAAAGAGGAAGAGGAACCTCAGCCCTCCTTTTTGCTCCCTGAGCTACTGTCAAATTTAAACTGCTTTTAAGTCACCTAAAGACAGAATGTAGAAAAGTTTTAGAAATGTATAAGATACATATGATTGTGAATATAATTTGCAGTAGTTGATACCATTTTTGACGGATGATTAGTTTAGGTCATTTACATTCTTGCATATATCATCTAATTTAATCTGATAGAGTAGGTTTATTATCTTTATTTTACAACTAGAAAACGAAAGGCACTCAGCCAGTGAACAGTTTCAAAGCTTGTAGACTTTCCACCACACCACATGCCTCCCATTTACATGCAAAGATATGGGTCTGGGAGCAAGATTATCTCCCCCCTGGGGTACTGTGGCTTCTGCTTTCAGAGAACTGGAACATTCTTCAAAGAGGTCTGGAGAGCCAGAATCTTCAGCTTCAGGAGGCTGCCTGCACACTTCTCTGGTTGGGGCAAGCAACCACTGATAGTATCCTGGACAGGACAGTGAGTTTCCTTTGGAATTTAAGAACTCAGAGTTCATTCATCCCTCCACCCATCATCCATACATCCATAACAAGCATATATTGAGCACCTGCTATGTTCTAAGCCCTGTGCAGGCTCACAAGCAAACATGGACAATTACAAAAAGTAGGTGCTATGAAAGTCAGAGGCAATCTATCCAGTCTGGGGCAGAGGTGGGGGACAGGTGGACACCAAGATTACTGGTCCCTGAACTGAGTACAGGGATGTTAGTGCTGGAGTTGAGAGCAGAGAGACAGAATTCCTGGCAAAGAAGGCAACATGTGATTGCCCTGACAGTGAAATAAGCAGGAAGTCACACACACATACACACAAAATGCTTACACAGCAATAATCAGTAAATGATTTCAAGGTCTATTTGTGATACTAGCATATCTAGGGGTATAGTTCATCAAGGGTTCTACAGGAAGACTATGCCTATAAACAAATAGTAAACCACTCTGATAGGAGAAGAAACTGTATTTGTTCTTTTGAAATTGTCCCTGTTTGAATAGAAAACAATGAAAGTAAAGTAGAAATATGTATTAAGTCTCTAGAGAGTCTCTGTAGAGATCCCATTCCACAGATGAGGAAACTAAGGGCCATAAATTTGCCATGATTTGACCTGCTTCCATGCTCTTAACCCTCATGCTTTGCTGCTTCCCAAGAGATGAAGGTATGGCCCACATAGTTCAAGGAAGAAAAATGCTGACTCAGTGTACCCAGGCATTCCAACCACAGAGACTTTATCATAGGGTTAGAATCTTCAATCCTGGGCCTCCCCGGTGGCACAAGGGGTTAAGATGTAACCTATGGAGCTGTCCGCAGCCTCTGCAGCACGAGTTAGATCCACAGCCGAGTTTGATCCATGTGGGCCAGGGAGCTACCCACATGGCACAGCAGACTTCTCCTGGCTCACCCACTGCTCCCCTCAATAGTGTATTTCAGTCAGTCTGCCTGTTCTGTTCTCTGCTCTCTCTCTGGTCTGGTGAATGCTCTCATCCTCCATACCTCTGGCCTGTATCCCAGTTCCTGTATGCATAAATAAATAAATCTTTACAGGAAAAAAAAAAAAAAGAATCTTCAAAGCTACTTTTCCAGAAATATTCCTCCAAACCAACCTAAGGCAGGGTTAATTCTTTCCCATAAACTACTCCCTCAACCTTGGCCCCTCCCTCTAATGACCACCCTACTTGTCTTTGGAGTCAGTCTTGTGGAAAACATATCTACATTCCCTCTCCTTCCCAGGCCTGGCATCGGCTCCACCACACCACTGAGAAGACTGCCAGAGCTCCTCTTGTCTTTCCAGTTGCCAATTCCAAATGACATTCCATTTATCTCACATAAAGTTCCCTCTAGAGGGGGCCTCCCTGGTGGTGCAAGGGGTTAGGCGCAGCACTGTGAAGCTATCTGCAGCCTCTGCAGCATGAATTTGATCCCCAGCCAGGAAGCTGCCCACATGGAGCACCAGACCTTTCCTGTCTCACCCGCTGCTCCCCCCAGAAGTGTATTTCGTCAGTCTGTCTGTTCTGTTCCCTGCTCTGTCTCTGGTGAGTCCTCTCACACACACCCCACACACACCTGTGCCTTATGTCCCAGTTTTTGTATGCATAAATAAATAAATCTTTAAAAAAAAAAGAGAGAGAAGAAAAGAAAATCATAAAGGTCCCTCCAGAAAGACTACTTTTGAATGTAAACTCACCACCCTTGGGTATACCATCCATCTTCTGAACACCCACATTCCCACACAAACCACATTAGAATGGTTCACACAACTGTCTCCCACCGACTGTGAGCTACATGAAGGTAGACAGAGTAACAGTCATCCTTGTATCCTCAGGGCCTGGACACAGAGCAGACACTCAATTTCATTAGATGAATGAACTATCTGAAATCCAACTCTACCCTCACTTCCTAAAAGTCTGCTCTACATAAGTCACCAGCTGATAAACCCAAGTGACTCCACTCAGTCCTCATCTAGGTTGGCCTCTTAGCAGACTGGACCCTGTTAGCCACTAATTCTTCAAATTGCTCTCTTCTGCTCACCAGCTCCCAGTGTCCCTCCCACCTCTCTGGATGCTTCTCTGCCTTTTTGTAGAATACCCTCAAAACTGATATTCCTCAGAATGCTGCCTTAAGCTCTTTTTCCCTCACTTTCTACATCCTGTCCCAAAATCATATCATCTGCTATTGTGATTTCAATTACCATCTACACACTGATGATTCCCAAAAGCTTACCACTAGCCCAACTGCCATGAAACCAGATACATATGCGTATGCAGCCACCTATTGGGCATTACCAGGCACATCAAACTCAACCAAAACTTTTCACATCAATTTCTCTTAAATCTGCTGCTCCTCCAGAGTTCACTCTAAACAACTGGCATCACACCACCCGAACCAGAAACATGGGCATCATCAGTTACCTCTACCCAGATCTAGTCAATGTCCCAATCTTAACCAGTCTCCTCATCCCTAAAACCAAACACTAGTCCACGCCCCAATCCTCTCTCACTAGAACCATAGCAGCAGCTTCCTAACTGGGCCAGAGCAATCTTTATAAAAATCACAACTTTTAAAATCTAAGTCACAAATGTCACTCTCCCGCTTTAAGAGCCTAAACAGGCTTTTCATTGCCTTAGGGGAAAACACACCAAACTCCTTAATATGGTTGGTGTGATAGATTATGTTTTCCAAAGAGGTTTTCTACAATATCTCCCATCCTACACAGTTTTCATACAATATTACTTTGACACTCCACCCAAGAAGAGGTAGCGTTTGTGCACCTTGACACTGGATGTGCTTCTGTGAGTGTTCTACCTACAGAGTACAAAGGAGTTACACCCTTGTAACCTTGGAGGTCATAAAAGGCAATGCAGCTTCCACTTTGCTGCTGGGATACTCAGTCTGGAAGCCTCAGCTACCAGGTAAACAGTCTGACTGTCCCGAAGCTGCCATTCTGTGAGGAAGCCCAATGGAGAGGCCATATGCAAAGGCCCTAATACAACTTGAAGAGAAAAAAAATGCCCATTTAGTCCCCATCTTCCTCTGTGTCCCACTGTTGCAGCTCCTGACACCTCCTGACTACAATCACATGACCCCCTGGGCCAGAACTCCCTGACTTAGCTCTTCCCAAATTCCTGAATCACAGAAGCCATGAAAGTTGAAAACAAAATGATTACTGCTTTAAGCCATTAAGTTTTGGGTGACTTGTTACATAGCAGTAATAACTAAAATAGCTTCAAAGCCCTGAACAACCTACTCTCTGACTTCCACCTACCTCTACACACCAAAACTCAAAGTTCCTACCTGCAACTCAACACCACATCCCACCTGACCTCTCAACGTGTCAAAGATGGCCTTGGATTTTGTGTTCAAGTTTTCAGTGTTCAGCTGAACAGTGAGATGCTCCTCTTCCCTAGCTTAATCCATCATTCAGTGTCAACTTAAGCTTCCTCAAAGAGGATTTCTAAACTATTAGGTTAGTTCAGGTCTCTTGTGGCTCGCCATAGCTTTTCTCACCTTTTCTTTACATTGCTTCTCCCTGCTCCTAGAATGCCCTTGCCCCCTTCTTCACCCAATAGATATTTACTGAGTACCAGGCCTCCCCGGTGGTGCAGCGGGTTGAGCGCAGCTCTGTGAAGCTGTCAGCAGCCTCTGTGTCACCGGTTTGATCCCGGCCGGCCAGCAAGGGTCCCACATGTCGCGGCAGACCTCTCCTGTCTCGCCCGCTGCTCCCTTCAGCAGTGTACTTCGTCAGTCTGCCTGTTCTGTTCCCCACTATAACTCTGGTGAATCCTCTCACCCTCCCGCACCTCTGGCCTATACCCTGGTTCTTGTATAAATAAATAAATCTTTAAAAAAGTATATATATATATACTGAGTACCTCGCAGACCCCGGCACTGTTCTCAGTGTCAGAGATACAGCAGTGAGTAAAACAACATCTTTGTTCTCATTGTGTTTACATTCTAGAGGGAAAGACAGACAACCAGCAAATAAATAACATCAAAAGACAATAAGTGGGAGGAGCACAGGGGACTGAGGTGATGGTGCACGGGTGCAATGATGAAGGAAATTCTATGGGGAATACTCTGGGTTGAGGGGAAGCAAACACTGTCTAAAAATTAACAATGATGTAAAAAAATATATAAAATTAATTTTTTTTCAAAAGATTTTTTTTTAAAGATTTATTTATTTATTTATACAAGCATGGCACTGGGTACAGTCAGAAGCATGGGAGGGTGAGAGAATTCACCAGAGCCAGAGCGGGGAGCAGAGCAGGCAGAAGGACCGAAGTACACTGCTGAGGGGAGCAGCGGGCGGCAGGAGAGGTCTGCGCACCATGTGGGACCCTCCTCCAGTGGCCGGGGAGCAGCCGGGGATTGAACCGGCGCTGCAGAGGCTGCGGGCAGCTTCGCAAACCAGCGCTCAACCGCTGCTCCACCGGTGAGGCCCAAAAATTAATTAATTTTTTAAAAAAGGTGGTAAGTGCTGTAAAGAAAAACAAAACAGGATGGACACTGAGCGAGGCCATTTGAGATAGAATAAGTCTCTGTCTAAGGATGAAGACAAGAAATGTTGTGAGGGAACAAGCTCTAAAGACATCTAGGGGAAGGGCCTTCCAGACAAAAGGGACAGTTTAAGTACAAAACTCCTAAATCAGGAGCTTGCTAGGCATGTGGGAGAAAAAGCTGGAAGGCTCATAGACTAGCACCCAGGGTCCTGACTCCTGTCTGTGGCTGTGAATGTGGGACATGAAGTTTCCTGGCCTCCAACTTTGAAATGACTCTTCAGGGGGCCTCCCCGGTGGCGCAGCGGTTGAGCGCTGGGCTGCGAATCTGCCCGCAGCCTCTGCAGCACCGGTTCGATCCCCGGCCACCAGGCGAGGGTCCCACATGGCGCGCAGACCTCTCCTGCCGCCCGCTGCTCCCCTCAGCAGTGTACCTCGGTCCTTCTGCCTGCTCTGCTCCCCGCTCTGGCTCTGGTGAATTCTCTCCCCTCCCGCGCTTCTGACTGTACCCAGTGCATGTATAAATAAATAAATCTTTAAAAAAAAAAAAATGACTCTTCAGAAAACCCAGTGGAGCAGAGAGAATGAGGGTGAGTGAGAGGTCTGAGGTGACTCAGAGAAGGGGCATGGAACAGGCTTGCTAGGCGGAGGGAAGTGAACTTCACCCAGTCCTTGACCCTTTTCTTTCTTCAAGCTGGGTGTAGAACCATCTCCTGAGTAAGTCACACCCCACCGCCTCCTGGCACTCACCACTAATTCCTGTCTCCTCCACCACACTGCGAGACCCTACAGACAGGGGCTCTGCCTTTCAGGGCCGTATTTATGGAACCCACCACATTCAGTGCATTTTGCTCAAATAATCAAAATGTTCTTTCTTTGTTCTGTTTCCATGCCAGACACACCCCGCCCTCCCCCGCCACCGATTACTAGAAGGCTTTCCCAGTGACTGTAGTACTAGGACGGGGCTGACCAGAGAGTGAACGCACGCCTGGCCAGTAGACAGCACACACACACTCTCAGCGCTGCACACTCAGAGGCTGGCACGGTCTTTCACACATCAGTGTTTTTTCGTTGTTTTTTTTTTTTTTTTTCTTTTTCAGTCAGTTGTGATTCACTTGGTAGGAAAATGACTGACCCTGGGACATGAAGATCTACCCTGGTGTGGCACCCAGCAGAAGCCCAAGATGCCCCCTCTGCCTCATCATGCAGCCCACTTTCCCTGTTTTAGATGGCAGCACTCCCCACCCCATCTGCCCAAGCTTTCATTCCTCAGCATCAGCTGAGAGCCCTCACACCATCACATCCACAAGTCCTACAAACTCCACCCTGCAACTATCTCTTTATCTATCCTGGTCTCCATTCCAAAAGCCCTGTCCAGGGGGCTCCCTGGTGGCGCAAGGGGTTAAGTCTCAGCACCATGAAGCTATCAGGAGCCACTGCAGCATGAGTTTGAAACCCAGCCAGGGAGGTGACCCACATGGCACAGCAGACTTCTCCTGTCTCACCCCCTGCTCCCCTCAGCAGTGTATTTCAGCCAGTCTGTCTGTTCTGCTCCCCACTCTCTCTGGTGAATTCTCTCACCCCCCATACTCTGGCCTATACCCCAGCTCTTGTATGCTTAAATAAAGAAATCTTAAAAAAAAAAAAAAAAAAGGGCCTCCCTGGTGGTGCAAGATACAGGACTATGAAACTATCCACAGCCACTGCAGGACGAGTTCAATCCCCGGCAGGGGAGGTAACCCACAAACATGGCACAGCAGACCTCTCCTGTCTCGCCAGCAGCGTATTTCAGTCAATCCATCTGTTCCATTCCCCACTCTGTCTCTGGAGAATCCTCTCACCCCCACACCTCTGGCCTGTACCCCAGCTCTTGCATGCATAAATAAATCAATCTTTAAAAAAAAAAAGCCCCATCCACTTCATGTGGACCTTGTTGTACTTCCCTAAACATGTCTTTCAACCTTTCTGTCTCTCACTTTTTCCAAAAAACACTCCTCATGTGACCACCAGAGTTCTTCCTCCAAGCAAATCTGATTTCACTGCCCCACTTGAAATCAATCAGCTTCCCCCAACTTTGAAAGTAAAGTGTAACCTCCTTATTAGGCAGATAAAACCTTCCTGGATCTGATCTTGTGCTATATTTCCAGTCTCTGCCTTACCTCCTCACCTTTCTCTTATCCTACATTCCAACCATACCAACTATCTGGAATTCTCTGAACATTCTGTGCCTTTTTACATCTCCACACCTTTGAAAACCTACAGTTCCCTCTGTGGGAAGTATCCTAGGAATCTTTTCAAAACTGAGTTCAGCTATTGTACTCTCTATCACATCTTCCTAAGCTCTCCTCCCCACAAGAAGAAAATTGTCCTGCTTGCTCCTAAGATGCCTCTATCACCACATTTACGACACAGAGTGACAATTATTTGTTAATATGTCTGTCTCCCCTGGCAGACTGTGAGCTTTTAGATGGCCAGGGACACATGTTATTCTTCCTTGTTTCCCAGCACTGCGACTGTCTAGCCCTAATATGCCCTAAATGTTCCTGAAATAAATGAGAGCTCTATACTCAAGTTCCTCACTTGCTAAATCTGAAGATTTAGCCTAAGTCCTCAGGCTAAACAGAATGCCCTCACAGGCTCTGACTTGTACTGCGGGCTCATAAAACAAGTAACCGGAGGAAGAAATGCATGAGTCATATGTCCCCAAATCCTTGCAATCATGTTTGCTCTTCTGAACCTTCTTCTAGCTAGATCTCTACGTCCCTCTGAACTTATTAAAGATGGAACAAAGTCCAAAAACTACTTATACAGTAACAACTCGTTTAGCTAACCTTGAACATTCAAGAGAAAACCAAGAAGTAGGAAATGGAAAACACCTAGAAGCAATCAAGAAATAGTCATTTTAGGACCTCCCTGGTGGCTCAAGGGGTTAAGTCTTAGCACTATGAAGCTATCGGCAACCACTGTAGCAGGAGTTTGATCCCTGGCCAGCAGATCACATGGCGCAGCAGACCTCTCATGTCTCGCCGCTGCTCCCCTCAGCAGTGTATTTCAAGTCATCTGCCTGTTCTGCTTCCCACTCCATCTCTGGTGAATCCTCTCACCACCACCCCTCCACAACTCTGGCCTGTACCCCAGTTCTTATATGCATAAATAAATGAAATAAATCTTTTTTTAAAAAAAGAAATGAGGGCCTCCCCGGTGGCACAGCGGTTGAGCGCTGGGTTGCGAAGCTGCCTGCAGCCTCTGCGGCGCCGGTTCGATCCCGGCTGCTCCCCGGCCACCGGAGGAGGGTCCCATATGGCGCGCAGACCTCTCCTGCCGCCCGCTGCTCCCCTCAGCAGTGTACTTAAGTCCTTCTGTCTGCTCTGCTCCCTGCTCTGGCTCTGGTGAATTCTCTCACCCTCCCGCGCCTCTGACTGTACCCAGTGCATGTATAAATAAACAAACAAACAAATAAATAAAATAAATAAAACATGCCTCTATAAAAAAAAAAAAAAAAAAAAAAAAAAAATGAAATGAAATGAAATAGTCATTTTCAACACAGTCATCACCAATATGTTATAAATCATGACTCAAGTGAAATTTTCACTCAGTCTCATTTCATTCCAGCAGTAGCCTGGGAGTAAGTAAACAGTCGCTGCCCTTGCCTAGGGTCACACTGCTATTGAGCCCAGCCTCAAACACCAGTTTGGTAGACCTTTCATTCTACCAGAGTTGTCACCAATATATGCCATCAAGCCATGTGCTCAGCTCCATGCCTTTTATTCCAGGGAGCTCTGCAGACTGATCACATGAGACTATTATTCCTATATGCTTTGTAGGCATGGATTTCTACAAGGGTGTACATGAGCATGTGTGAACGTGGGTGTAAAGGGTTTGAGTACGTCTCTATTCCCAAATTAGAAGCAGCAAATTAAAAATGGGTGACTGATAGGAAGTAGGCACAATGCCAGAAGCAAGGAATGACAGCTGTCAGAGATGCCACAGATCAAAATCATAAAATAATAAAACCGGAAGAACGAAATCAGACCAGCAGTCTGAGTCTACTGAGAAAGCAAATGCTCTTCCCCGCCCCAGTGGTCTGGAAGCCCTCAGCGTCACAGAAGAATTGAGATGTGCAATGAGGACCCTGAGTCACCCAAAGAATGTCATATTATAAAGGCAACGAAGATGGTTAAGATAATAGAATGCTGGTGCTTAAAGGGATGTCATCATCTTGGAAATTTTAGTTAGAGGGAATAAACCTTCTGCCACACAAAATATGTAGCTACAGCTACATACCCGCATTGGAGGAAGTACCAAGACCCAGGGACCCAAAATTACTTTCACCAGTAAGTCAATCTACCAGAACATCAGTAAATGATGCAAGAGAAATTACAGCTCACATTTAAGACCTCAGGGGAAAGCCTCCCTCTTGCAACACAAGGCAAGGCTCTCCACCCCTCCCTGAAGTTATCATGCATGACAAAAATCCCCACACAGAGAATGAGTCTGACCCATTCAGGGGCACACAAAGCACAGCAGGACCCAATAGAGGACAGCCTGTTCTCTGCGCAACAGTAAAATCAGGGAGGCTGGAGATGGGGCAGTGGAAAAACTGATAAGAAAAGGGGACACAAGGATTACTGGAGAGCGTTGATCCAGGGAGTAACTGCACCTGGTACAAAATTCCAGCACCCCACCCCACCAAGTGCTGCAGCTGCTGCTGCTGGGGCAGCTGCCCCTTAAACTGACAAAATTTCTGAGCTTCTCCATAACTGGGGTTTGGGAGGACTCTCCAGGGTCCCAGGGTCTCCCAGGCTGGAGAATAGAGGCACCCAGGAGATGAGACTGTGAGGGACCAGCCTCTCAGTACCACCAACATGCCTTTGCTGAGTGCACAGATTTAAATATTTTATTTATGAGATGTAGAAAAAGTCAAGATGAAGTGAAATGACAGTTTTAAGAGTCTAGCCCACAGAAAAACTCATGCAAGTGCAAAGGATATTAACCGTAGCATTACTGGTAAGACAGAAAAACTGGAACCAACTTAAACAGAGGAACAATTAGTGAAACAGTACATTCTTAAAATTATCAGGGAATAACAGGAAGCATTAAAAAAACGTTGGTCTGGAGCCTCCCTGGTGCGCAGGGGTTAAACACACAGTGCTATCAAGCTATCACCAGCCACTGCAACATGAGTTCAATCTCCGGCCAGGGAACTAACCCACATGGCGCAGCAGACCTCTCCTGTCTGGCCCACTGCTCCCTTCAGCAGTGTACTTCAGTAGATCCACCTGGTCTGCTCCCCATTCTGTCTCTGGTGAATCCTCTCACCCCCCACACCTCTGGCCTACACCCCAATTCTTGTATGCATAAATAAATAAATCTTTAAAAAAAAAAAAAAAAAGAAGCTGATCTCTAAGTAAAAAAGAATGTCACTGATAATTCTAGGGATAAAGCAAATTATAAAAGTATATGTATACTAAGACCCCATTTTTGGAAAACTCTATCTCTTGAAGGAGCAAGAAGGAAAATCAGGAAGGGCATGCAAACTGCCAGCAGTGCTTACCACGAGAAATTAGCAGAAAGGTAAATTGCTTTTTTTTTCCTTTAAAACTGACACAAAAGATAGATTAATTTAACCAAAAAAAAATTTTTTAAGTTTTTCAGAGGCATTCCTTTCCACCTCCTCCTTCCTTGCTGGCTGGACTCACACCTCCACTCACATCCCAATCTCCCACGGGCCCACACTTCCCCTCCCCTCCACTCCCCTCCCCTCCTGCCCAAGCCCAACTTACAGACACAGGCAGCAGCTAGCAGGCGGCCAGCAGCATAGGGAGCAAAGCAGCTTGGGAAGAAGGGCTGCACCAGGTAGTTGGCAAAGGCGATGGCAATGACGGCCTGGCTGGTGGGCTCGATGATCAGGAGGGAGGTCCAGAGTCGGATGAAGGCCAAGAATCCCCCAAAGGCCTCGAGGATATAGGCATAGCTGGCCCCAGATTTCTTAATGGTGGTGCCCAGTTCCGCATAACAAAGGGCCCCAAAGATGGAGAAGAGGCCCCCGACAGCCCAGATGACCAGGGAGAGGCCAAAGGAGGCGCTGTATATGAGCACCCCCTTGGGGGAGACAAAGATGCCAGAGCCAATCATGTTCCCCACTATCAGGCACACGCCATTCAGCAGCGAGATCTCCTTCTTCAGCTTCATCTGCTCGGGCTCAGAATTGGCCTCAGTGGCCAAAGGGGAGGCATTGGCCTCATGCTGGGGCGCCACTTCATACTTAACGCCGTCAACCATGGCAGAGGAGAAGAAGAAAGCCTTCACCAGCTTCCTGGCATTGCCCTCTGAGGAAGAAAAATGGTACATGGTACATATTGGATAGTTGGCAATGAGGTGGAGGTCCCTCATAGGGGTGATTTGCCTCTACCAACCATTCCGAGGCCTCTCCCCGTCTCCCACTTCCCATTTACCTCTTCTCCAGCTAGCTCATCAAAACCCCGACTCACATGTTCAAGGGAAATACTCGTTCTCCAGAGAGAAAGCATGTGTTTCTCATTACTAGGTTGGTGCTACCCACTTGATTTACAAAACAAAAAGTTAAATCCTGCTTCTGTCTGAACCTGCTCTGATGCAAGACTGGAATAAGGGCAATTTGATTGTCCTCAGATATAACCATAGTGTTTTGAGTCTGTGTTGTTCAGCCTCATCCAAAAATAAGTTTGTCTTCCCACCAATTTCCATCTCACCTGTCGCTAGCGCTGAGAGGCAACACGAGGAAGCAGGCTTGCAAGAGCTAACCTGTGGGTTCTCCTCACAAACTGCTCTTTCTCCCCAAGGATTCTAGCTCTGACAAACCTAAGGGTCTCAGAGATCTCTTGCTGGAAACCCACAACCACCCCCAACTCAGAAAACACCCCTTATCAGCCCTTAGCGGAAGTCTTCAGACGTCCAAGGCCCACACAACCCCAGCCCACCCTGAAAAAAAGACATGCTCTCCTCTTCTTGCTGCTTCCCCTTTCACAGGAACCTTTCCTAATTCCCAGGAATTTAAATTCCTCACATGGAATGTACATGGGTACAGTCCCTAAAAAAGGTATGAACGAGAGAAGAGCAATCCACATGAACAGCCCAACCTAGACATGATTGGAGGCAGCTGAGGAGCGTTCCCCACCCAGGAGGTGCTGCTGGGAGACAGCACCCAAAGCCAGGGCAAGGAAACAGCTGAAGCAGGACACATAGAGCAGCAGACAGCTGAGAGGGAGGTGGGTGAGGCTGGCCAAGCAGTGGAGGATCCAGAGCTGGAGGCACTCAGGACAGAGTGATTGGACACTACAGGGTGGGCAAAGTTGGGGGTGCGCAAGGTGAGTGGGGCCGAGGGCAAGGGGCAGGATACACTCACTCCCTGGCCCGGGGGATAAGTTGGTTCCCAGAGGCAGCAACCAGTGGCAGTCACGCAGTGGACTCCAGGAAATGTAGTCTGACCGCTCCTCCTTTTCAGCCAGCAGTAACAGGAAAGGCCAGGGAAAGGCTTAAGGATTTAAGTCAAATCAAGAAGTTAAGAAGGACAAGGGGGTGGGGAGGAGGAAAGGAGTGTTAAGCAACTGGCTAGGTCCAAGGTTCACTGGCCCTTCACATCTGCAAAAGGGGCAGCTAGGAGCTCTTGGCTCAGCACTTTCTGTGATAAGAAGGCACTTGCTCAGGAATCTCCTTTGTCAGCTCTGCTCCAGGACTGGGGACCCAGGAGAAAGAACAGACGTGGGCTGGGTGCAGTGTCTGCATCCCTGGGAACGCAATCCCGAGCAGATTTGCTGAGGACAGGGCACCGAGAAGGAATGTACAGCCCTGTCAGACCCCGTGCCTCACTGCAGCCCTGCTCTCTCACCCCAAACAAGAAAGGCAGGAAGGTTGCACAGTGAGACACAAAGGCTTATTCACCAGCTGAGATTAGAGGAAGTGTAAATGTGGTCAGTTCACCTCGTGATCGGAGGAGAACTCCGCTTACTTCCCCACAAATAGGGAGAGAGATGGCTGCCCCTAAACTCAGCCTTTACCCCAAGGCTAAACCTCAGCCTACTTCAAAACAACCCAGGTGAAGAAATGTGACTCTGGCCTCTGGCTGCCACCTAACCTACTCACATTCCCTTTCATTCTTTTTTTTTTTTTTAAAGATTTATTTTATTTATATATGCATACAAGAGCTAGGGATGTAGGCCAGAGGTGGGGGGAGGGGGTAGTAGTGAGAGGATTCACCAGAGACAGAGTGGGGAGCAGAACAGGCAGACTGACTGAAATACGTTGCTGAGGGGAGCAGTGGGCAAGACAGGAGAGGTCTGCTGCACTATGTGGGGGATGAACTCATGCAGCAATGGCTGGTGATAGCTTGACAGTGCTGGCACTTAACCCTTGCACCTCCAAGGAGGTCCTCCCTTTCATGATTAAAAGAATATAGCAGGGCCTCCCAGGTAGCGCAGCGGTTGAGCACTGGGTTGCAAAGCTGCCCGCAGCCTCTGCAGCGCCGGTTCAATCCCTGGCTGCTCCCCGGCCACCAGAGGAGGGTCCCACATGGCACACAGACCTCTCCAGCTGCCTGCTGCTCCCCTCAGCAGTGTGCTTCGGTCCTTCTGCCTGTTCTGGTCCCCGTTCTGGCTCTGGTGAATTCTCTCACCCTCCCGTGCTTCTGACTGTACCTAGTGCTTGTATAAATAAATAAATAAATAAATCTTTGAAAAAAAAAAAATATATAGCAGGATCTTCAGGGTAAGAATAAATTCCCATAAGCACCTCCCCCAAATACAAGTTTACTGCAGATTTCCCCTTAAAATATGGGGAAATAAGATTTCACTAAGTTATCCTAGACAAACAGGCCCAGAACAGAGGAAGTTGAACATTTGGGGAAATCACGTAGTTCATTGTACTTTTATAGTCTTCTTTAAACCTAGCATTATGTGGGGCCTCCCTGGTAGCGCTGGTCTTAGCGCTATCAAGCTGTCACCAGCCACTGTGGCCTGAGTTCAATCCCCAGCCAGGGAGCTAACCCACAAGGCACAGCAGACCTTTCCTGTCTTGCCTGCTGCTCCCCTTGGCAGTGTATTTCAGTAAATCTGCCTGTTCTGCTCCCCACTGTGTCTCTGGTGAATCCTCTCACCGACCCCCCACCCCCGGACCTCCCCTCACCCCGCACCTCTGGCCTATACCCTAGCTCTTGTATGCATAAATGAATAAAAATAAATCTTTTTAAAAAAAGTCTATAAACCTAGCATCATGGGTCTCTTTTACCCCCTCTCATTCTGAAACCCAATTGTCTGTCCCTTCCCACACCCTTTCTAAACCTTCTTTGGTTATTTTACAACCAAAATGTGAAAATCTAAAAACCCCCAGGCTGCCTAACCTCTAACATACATTCTCCCATTCTAATCCATTGAACATTTTTTTTTCAACCACGAAGGGGATCCTGGTGTTAGCCTTACCAGAGCTCATGCTTCTCCGAAGCCACTCTCACAAACATCTGATAATTCATCCTTTTCTCCCTGTAACCTTCAAATGTGCCTATAATAATAATAACTAACACTTACTGAGCACTTACCCAGTCAGACACACTGCTAAGCACCTAAATGCTTTCCCTCATTTAATGTCCCTTTGAGGCAGGCACTGAGTCACATGCCAGGGTACTAGACTAGCCAGGTTGGGTGCAGGGGCTAGTCAACAGAGCCCAAGTTCTTAACTGTGCTATCTCCCCCACTTCTCTACCCCCTCATACCTCCTGGGTCTCCAGGCCTTCCTCTTAGACAGAAAAGCCCTTCAGATGGCTCCCTAATGAATTATCTGGGAGATAGTGTGATTAGATTAAAATAGAAAGCCTCTGCCATCCTGAGCCTGAAACCTAGACTTAAAGCTTGTTGATCAACTTCCTAGCTGCTTCACCCCTTTCTCACCCCTTTGCAGAGATGAGAGGTGATTACAAGTTCTCTTGGCAAAGCTGCTCTTGCTAAGGGTTCCCACTTGTAAAGCAAAGAAAAACAGCAATACATCACGCCTCTCCTTTTAAGACCAACTGCATTGGCACGAAAGATGAGTCCCAGTGAATGTCAAGAAAAGGAATGGAGGAGAGACGAAAGAAGGGGGGACCCTAAGGGGAAGTAGGAAGAGCAGTGTGTAGGATCTGGTTCCTGGCTGATGCCTTCTGAAAAGTGCAGGCCTTTGCAGGGAATCTTGAGACAGAAGCCCACTGGAGGGGAAATCCACACTCCAGCAAACAGCACACCCTAGCGGTCTCACCAGTGCTGTGAGTGGAATTCCTACCTAGTCAACCCAGGCAAACTGGGCAGGGGAAGCTGTCCTTCATAGAAAAGATGCTCCCTCCTTTCTCAACCACTGCCTAGCATCATCATCTGGGGCAGGAAAGCACCATCTCTGGAAACTCACATTTCCCCCAAGACTCTGGCTCTTGGGGGGAATGCTTCTACCATCCTGGGGCCAGCAGAAAGTTTCCTGAAGGGCTCTCTTACTCAAGGCATTATAAGAGGAAAACCTTGCCAAGTCTGAAACCCCACGAGAAAACAGCATTCCTGATCCACAGCACCCCTTGTTTTGGCACCCTGTCTGAGGTGCATTCATCTCGGAAGGCCTAGCGGAGATGACAGGACAGCACTCTCATCCTACAGCTTATGGGAGAAGTTTCAGACTCAGGGGTTCAGGGAAGACAGGCAGCAGTGCCTAGCACAGTAGCCAGTAGAGCCACCACCTGGACCCCAACCGTGAATGGCAACTCCAAACCGCATTGCCTCCAGAAACCAGAGCACAGGTTAGGTTCTTGGCTCTTCAGTGAAGCTCAGGGAGCTAAATGTGAGAAGACACTTTCACCCCCAGAGACCCCATGCCCTGTCTTGTCTTCCTAGCTCCAACTGGTCTGTGCTGCCTCCCCTAACAACAGAAACAGAAAACAAATACACTCTGGTACAGCTAAGTTTCCCCCATCACCCCAAGCTGGAAGCTCAGCTCCTCCCTCTACAGTCCCTTTAAAAAAAAAAAAAAAGAAAAAGAAACAAGAAAGAAATTGTTTACTCCTGGGGCCAGGGCTGCCATTAACTTAGGACTCAAGTCCTTGGGTAGAGGGTTCTGCCCAGGGAGAGTCAGGGATGGGACCCAGAATCAAGAGGCTCTGGGGTCTCCGGGTGAACCAATTTTCAAAACTCACTCTATCCTCCTCCTGCACTTCCCCTCTCACCCATTGTCCCTCCTCTCCCACCTCTTACCTGTCCAGTGACCTTTGGGCAGGTGCTGAAAGGAGCAGGCCCTGGGGGAGGGGAGGGTCCTAGGGCGGGGATGGGGGGGGGTAGGGTTCAAGCTGCAGCAGCTGTTGACTCTGAGGAGCAGAAAAGGCAGAGGGTGACGGGACCGAAATGGAAAACAGGAAAACACATGTGTGACTCTGGCCGGCAGCGGGGAGGGGCCAGGCGACTGGCTGGAGCTGGGACTGCCTGATCGACCCAGAGGACCTCAAGCCTGATCGCCTCCGGGCATCTTCTCCTGCAAGTCTCAGCTCCTCCCCCTCCCTACCTCGGCTCCCAGCTTCCTTAAAGCCCTACCTTTACCCAGCACAGAGGCTCCCCCGGGGACTTACAGAGCCCTCTTGATGCTCTTTACAATTCCCCTCACCCTCATTTCATTTCCAACTCATCTGCCACTCACAAACTATGCTGAGTCTTGCAGAGGAGCAGGATCCATGGTTAGGGCACTGGAACTCTGAGATCCCATCTCAAGATCCTGGTTTCAGACCATATAGAAGGCAATTCATGCCAAGGAAGGTCACTTGTGGGGTACAGCTAAGCACATACCAGAACACTAAGCAAGCCCCTAGCTCAGATCCCCAGTTGGTTCAGGGCACGCTTGTTTTGCCAAGTAAGAGCCAGCCAATGGGGTCAGAGCAAGCCCTGGCAACATCAGCTGGCTAATGAGTTGGCACCCCTTCAAACCAGGATTATTTAAGTATCTGTTGAATGTTTACTTAGCAGACATGGGGGAATACCATTTTTCTCAGAATAAAAACTGTAAGGCTCATCCTTTCTGTTCAAAATTAGAGCTTATTACATGACTTTATCACATGGAATTTTCTGAAACAAAATTTCTATTAAACTATGTAAAATGTAGTCAAATAGCATAAATCTCTCTCTCACAGATTGACACTTCACAGCGCAAGGTGCATGTTCAGAATTCCAGCGGTGACTGCTGCCTTGCAGCAATTATCATCTGGATGGTCTCAGGGTTACACTCTGCAACTTGTCTTAGAGATAGAGAGCCCAAGTAAGGAGTTGCCAAGGTCTCTGTCAGTGGATGAGCCCCAATTTACATTTCACCAGGAGTCAGGGAGAGAAATCAGCGTTCATTGGCACCAAATGTCTTAATTACTCCCAGGATGATTTGGTGCCTTCTCAGACCCTGGCTGCTGCCCAGTTGACCTGCCCCTTGATCCCACTCTGGAGTCAGGTCCAAGTTGTAAATGAGGAAAGTCCTGGGAAAACAGCCCTAAAACTGTCCCTGACCCCTACATTCCCTCACTCCACTCCAGTCACACAAGCTTCCTTGCTGCTGCCTGCCACACAACCAGCATGATCTCACCTCAGAGCTTTTGCAGTTGCTGTTCCCTCTGCCTGGAACACACTACAGTGGTGGTGCTCATTTCTTCACTCACCCATTCAGGTCTGTGCTTAAACACCACCCAGGCTGGAGGCCTTCCTGGAGGTGTCTCAGAAAAAACAACTCCTTCCCTCTGTCAATCTCTACCCCTTCAGGACGCTGGACTTTTCTTCAAGGACACTAACTGCACCCAGTCTCTTTGGTGTCACCTCCCCTACTAGAAGGAAAGCACCACCAGGGGTTTCCCCAATGCAGGGCACCTGCTGTGTAGTCCCTTGAGAAACGTTACACCAATAAATGAATAAATGAACAACGCTGTTCTTCCTGGACTGATTTCCCAGCTGGCTGGGCTCTGGGAATGTCTTTGAATTCGCCCTTCTGGTACACCCATGCTGCTGCTGCGCTGGTTCCGAAGCAAGGAGTATTTGGAGATACTGAGTATTTCTAAGAGTAAGGGGTTGGAGGAGCAGGGCGTGGAGAAGGGTATACTTTTCAGCTTTACTGGGAAATCCAGAACGGTTTGAGATGGACTTTTTACTTCATTCACTGGAAAACAAAACAAGCCCCTCGACTCAGAGAAGCTCTCGGTTCCTCTGTCCCACACCCGAGTGCCCGGTCTGGGGGCGCCAGAGCAAGGAGAGAGCGCCCAAGGAGGGGTGAAAGGCGCGCGGAGAAGGCGGGGAGAGATGGCGCTCAGGGGCAGCCACGCAGGTGGACTCGAGGGTGGCACTGCAAACCCTCCAGCGTGAACTCTTCCCCGACACCCCTCCACGCCCCTTCCCAAACACCCCCTCCACCCGCGCCCCGGCTGCCGGCGCGCCCCTCCACGGAGTCCTGCGCTTTCCCCGTATTTCCCTCTTTTGGCCCCGGCTTCGAGACTGCGGGCCGAAGACCTCGCCTTCCCAAATCCCACCCAGCCCCCACCTGCCCTCCATGCCCTCTGGAGAGCTCGGTCCGAGGCTCTGGAGAGCCCTTGTAGTCCAGGTCCGGGCTTGGACTGCCCCGGGGGCTGGGGCCCCACCCCACCCGGCGCCCCTTCCATTCTGGCTGCAGGCAGCCCCCGCCCCGCCCCGCAGCCTGGAGGCGCCAGAAGGAGCGGGGCGCGGGGGCGGCAGGCGAAAGGCCTCAAGGCCCGCTGCTCGACCTCACTTGGGCGCGGCTGCGCGGGCCCCGGGAAATGGAAAAGACCGCGGAGTCCCCGCGCCGGGAGGGCTCGGCCGCCTCTTCATCCCCTCCCAGCCCATCTCGACCGCGCGGCCCGACGGGGTCCGGGCGACAGCGCCAAAGCCAGACCACCCCGCCTCCAGCCCCGAGCTGACGCTCGGGAGGGACTCTGGGGAAGCGGGGGTGGAGGTGGGGGGCAAGGAGCGGCACCCGCATGCAGCCTGGAAGGGGTTCCCCGGAAGGGCGTCTCCTCCACCCGAGTTCGCTGTTCCCCGCCCCCTCGGGACAGCTGTTGCATCAGCTTGAGTTCCCAAATCCGACAGTGGGCTCCGCCACACAGGGAAGGTATTGGCGGGGGCGGGGGGTAGCGCCGCCGCCAGGGGGCAGCACTTAACCAAAGATGTCCACGCTGACGAAGCCCGGGTGGTTGGAGTCCCCAAAGCACCTTTCTTCTGAAGATCCTTGGTGGTAGCGTGGACCCAACAAAAGAGGGCGCTCCTGAGCTAGTTCAAGGAAAGATCTGAAATGTTTCATACGTTTTAAAGGCTAAAAAATTATTTGTAAATAATAGTTTTGTCTTGCGCATCTTTTGGACAGTCCAGTTTTGTCGTTTTTTAAAGCAACTATTGCCACTTTGCACAGATTCACAGCCACCCACTTTCAAGAGCAGTTTGGTGCGGAGGAACCCACCCTGGGAGACATCCTAGCTGCCAGGCAAGGAAAAAGGGTGTAATCTGAAGGCATAATTTACCTTTTTTGTTTTAAAGATTTATTTTATTTATGCATCCAAGAACTGAGGTATAGGCCAGAGGTGGGCGGGGGGAGTGAGAGGATTCACCAGAGACAGAGTGGGGAGCAGAACAGGCAGAGCCACTGACATACACTGCTGAGGGGAGCAGCAGGTGAGGCAGAAGAGGTCTGCCACGCCCTGCGGGCCAGCTCCCTAGCCAGAGATGGAACTTAAGCTTCATAGTGCTGAGATTTAAGCCCTTGTACCACCAAGGAGGCCCAATTTACCCATCTTGAAATTGGCTCCTCTAACATTGAATTTAACCCTTTCCTATTTAGCAGGTCTTTGACAACCATAGTAAAAGAAAAGTCATGTTACAATAATTATATAGATTAGATAATATGCAAAGGAGTGTACTGTGTGAGTGGGTGGTTTATAGCTTTCAGTTTCCACAGTTTCTGTGAGGGATGAGTTATTCGATACTGACCTGTCCTAAGGAGGAATATAAGGATGAAAGGTGAAACAAGACAATCTCCAACCTTAAAATTTGGTCATAAGCATGCAAAAAAGGGTGAAGCAGTTGCAAAGGGAAGTGTGGGCTTGACTAAGAGTCAAGTTTCACTTAAGTTCTTGTTCCAGCCTCATCATTATTCATCACAACATTTTAAAAAGTACCTAGTTTCCCCCCAGCAGTGCACTTGTACACAAGTTACAGTATACAGACCTGACAGAAGTATATTTAAATAAACACAGTGGACAAAAGGACGAGTGGATAATGAAATGTTAAAGCCAAATACAGGACATGATGCCCATGACGTCCCCAAGAATTCTGATGACGTTAGCTGTCTGCTAGTGTTCGCTTTCTCTGTCTTGAATTCTAAACCATATTTCCTGCTATTTACAACCCATGAATTGTCTCTCTGCCACATCACACTAAACACGTCAAAGACTGAACTTTGTCTTCTTTCCAAAGACCTTTCCCCTCCCCTATTTCCTGGTCAAACTTCCCATCCTGCCTCCAGAGTCCTGGAGCCCTGGTTCACTGATTCTCACAACTATTACATTGTTGTATGTGGGCCTCCCTGATGGCGCAAGGGGTAAAGTTACAACACTATGAAGTAATCCGAAGCTACAGCAGCACGAGTTTATCGCAGGCCAGGGAGCTGACCCACATGGCGCAGCAGACCTCTCCTGTCTGGCCTGCTGCTCCCCTCAGCAGTGTGTTTCAGTAAATCTGCCTGTTCTGCTGCCCACTCTGTCTCTGTGAATCCTCTCGCAACCCACCCCCACACACGCACATACCTCTGGCCTGTACCTCAATTCTTGTATGCATAAATAAATCTTTAAAAAAATAAATTATTGTATGTGTTCACTTCTGCATGTGGAGTTCATATTATCCACATTATTTCATCAGTTGCTCACCTTAATGCATGTGCCCATTTTTATGATTGTGCAGAGTAATGGTGTCCCTGTAATTCATGAGCTACTAGAAGATAGAAGTGCTGCTGTTTCAACTCCTTGTATAGTATTGGTGATAGTGCCAGTTTGTCATCTTTCCTGTCAATTCTGAATGTTAGCATTGCAGTTATTTTTCCAGCCCATAACTTCCACTATTTATTCTCCAACTATAAACTATGTAATGAAATCCTAAGGCTGTCTAAATCAGCTGTCTATCTTAGCACCATAAGCCACAGGCATATGGAGCTTAGGAAAGATGTTACTCAGTCATTATTGCAACTAACTGTAAAACAATAAATCCACAGCCACATTTTGGTTCAATTTCCTGATCTCTGTAAATTACAGGCAATCTGTACAATGATTGCTTCCTGCACTATCTAATCTACTTTACAGGTTGTGAACATTTTATGAAATTATTTATATCAAAGTGCCTTGATAAGTGAAAATGAAGTGTATGCATGTAGGATGGCGATGGTACTCTATTTTCTTATTTCCCTTGGTTAGTTTTTGGGGTCCATCTGTTGGGTTACAGCCAAGGTATTTTGTTACCATCCCTTCTGGTTCAACCTTAGCTTATACCATTCTTATTGTTATCTAAATAGCTGCTTTTACTTCTTAAACCAGGATCCACCCTACCCCTTTCAAAGCACAGTTCAGAGCCACCTCCTGTGGAAAAACTTGTCAGTCTAGCAGAAGGAAATGAAAAACTTCCAGATAAGCCATTGTACCACTCCCTGGGATTCCCCCAATCAGCAGTGTTTAGTATCTAGCCTACCAATGTAGAAACTTTTATAGGCTTCACCATATAAAAAATACTTTCACATTATCATTCTTAAAACATTCTCACGAATGTGATATATTAAGCTTTTTTTTAATGAAAAAATTAAGGATGATTTCCCCAAGTGCATGATAAAAAGGAGGGAAGGAGTCATAGACCTGGGTTTACCACTTACTAACACCACCCTGGTAGCTCTTACAGAAATAGAATCAGATCTTAGCTCCCATACCTCTCCTTCAAGAAAGCCTTCTTTGAGAGTCTACTCTGGACCAAATTCCCTTATAGGCTCACAAACAACAGGTAATTCCTTTCCCACCAAGCCTCTCGGGTATAATGTTACAGTAATGTGGTTGTTTGATTATTGTCTTCTCTCTTTCTCTCTCCTGAGAGCCCCATCACTGATGTCCGCTTTCCTTTCCATAAATTTTTCTGAGCCTATTAGAGTACTTATCACATGTAAGTTACTCAATTTTGTTAGATGAAGGAGAACTGAAATGCACACTTTGATTCATTCTAAATTTAATCACTGCTCTTAGTCTGGGAAAAATATGTTAAGACGATGCGGGAGAGGAACAGAATGAGGTAAAAATGTTACTTCTCCATGATACAAGTTATAATAAAATTCAAAGGATTTGAGGTCGGGGGAACAGTACGGGTCACTTCAGTCTGGGAGGACACCACTTCCACTGAAGATGTGTCCCCCACTGACGAGGCACATGCAGAACGACGTTCTCGCCCCAAACCCCGGGGTTGCAATTCCGTCCTTCACTTCCGTACAATGACCCAAGATGGCGGGCTCCGTGATTGGAAAGCAGGTTCAAGATGGCGGCTCCCTGCTTCTCCCGCAGCGTCGTGCGTGGCCACGAAGTCCACGCCCACTTCCGGCTCCTCGGACTCAGCATGGCTGCTTTAGGTACTCTTCTCTCGAGTAAGTGGGACTAGGGTGGGTGGGCTCGCGGTCCCGCGCGCGCGGGCCCGGGACTCCTAAACTAGCCAGACGCCCTTCTCCCCATTCTGCCTTGCTTTTTCCCAGCAGGTGTCCGGAGGCTGCATTGCTGCGCGGCGGCTCGGGCGGGCAGCCCGTGGCGACTCCAGTGAGTGCGGGTCTGGAGGAAGCTGGGGGAACTGAAGCTGGGCTGGGTTCTCACCCAGCTGTTTTTCTCCACCCAGGCAGGGCCTGGCTCCCAATCCTTCCGGCTACGGGCCCCTCACGGAGCTGCCAGATTGGTCTTACGCAGGTGAGCGCTGATCTGACCGTTAACTCGCCTAGACAGATGGGAGCGGGCGAGTATCCATGTGGGGGTGTGTCTGAGTAGAAAATGTATTGAATTTTATTTTGAGTTGGGTGTAGAAATTTCTGTTGTTAAGTTTATAAATTAAAGTACGTCTATAGAAAGTAAAGAAAGACAGGATCATCATGGCTTGTGGGGATAAGGAGAAGATTATTCGGACTTGGGGCATCCCTGGGGAGGGAGTGACAGGACATTCACGTTTCTCAAAGCGGGTCGTGATTTTTTTCATAGTTAGGAAAAATCTCCCTTCTGTGTGGTGAGTTCATTTGGAGAATTTAGTGCCAGATGCAGGGAGAGCTCTTTGAAAGGCTGCCTAAATGAGCTTCTCAGGGAGAGGGGTAGAAGGAAAGGTGAGTATTAAGATCATTTCAGAAGTCTCTTTACCTTTACTTTAAGAAGGTGTGGGGGCGGGGGGGGACAGAATGATAGATAGAAAGAAAACAGACAGTAGATATTATCCCTAGAAGAGAAGAACCTTAGAAAAGTTGAACCCACGTCCCACATGGAACTCCAGTTTATAGGTGGGAAAGTTGAGGCCTATGGAAGTGAATTGTCTGTGATCACACATCTAGGTAATAACAAAGACAGGATTAGAACTGGGCAGAGGCCAGGCCCCCTTCAACATCCCCAAGACAAGAACTGGGGTACAGGCCAGAGATGTGGGGAATGAGAGGATTCACCAGAGACAGAGTAGGGAACAGAACAGGCAGACTGACCGAAGTACACTGCTGAGAGGAGCAGCAGGCAAGACAGGAGAGGTCTGCCTCGCCTTGTGGGTAGCTCCCTGGCCGGCCAGGGATCAAACTCATGCTGCAGAGGCTGCGGATTGCTTCATAGTGCAATGCTTAACCCCTTGCACCACCAGGGAGGCCCCTGGAATTGACTTTTTAATCCAAGCTTTTCTGCTTGCTAACACTGTGGTCTTAGCCAGGCTATTTAATTGTACCTTTCAATTTTCACATCTGTAAAAGAAGAATACCTGTCTCCTGCGGCTCTTGTAAAGATAAAATGAAGCGACCAATGTAAAGTACCCTGCATATACAACATGGATTCCCTTTCCTGACAAATAATATCTCTTATCTCTTGCCTTCAAGGTTTCAGTTTTTGCTCTGTCTCTTTTTTGGTAGAAAGTGTCCTTTTTCTTCATCTCCATTATAAATTACTTGAGATCAGATAAGGCAACTTTTCAGCCAGTCAGAATTTTTTGCAGAATTTTTTTTAAGATTTATTTACTTAAGTGTATAAGAACTGGGGTATAAGCCAGAGGTGTTAGGGGGTGAGAGGAGACAGAGGGGGGAACAGAACAGGTGGATCTACTGAAATACTCTGCTGAGGGGAGCAGCGGGTGAGACAGGAGAGGTCTGCGGCACCATGTGGGTTAGCTCCCTGGCCAGGGATCAAACTCAGGTCATGGTGGTAAACCCCATGAGACTTAACCCCTATGCCACCAGGGAGGTATCTACAGAATTTTTATTATGTGCTTATGTGCCTACTCTATACTATAGTAACAACTAGTGATACAGTCTCTGATCATAAGGAGCAAGTCTAGCTGAGGAAATAAAACATGGACATTTTAAGAAGTTAAATACTTCAGTGCTCTGCCCCAGTCCAAGGATTCAAGATGGCTAACCCTAAGAACAACCGTATAGGGGCCTCTCTAGTGGTGCAGGGGTTAAAGACACGCTATCAAGCTATGGCCAGCCACTGCACCATGAGTTTGATTCTTGGTCTTCCCGGCCGGCCAGGCTTCTGACCCACATGGTACAGTAGATCTGTCTGTTCTGCTCCCCATTCTGTCTCTGGTGAATCCTCTCACTCCCCCACCCCACACCTCTGGCCTACACCCCAGCTCTTATATGTATAAATAAATCTTTAAAAAAAAAAAAAAAAACAAGGGCCTCCCTGGTGGCACAGGGGGTTAGGACACAGCCTATGAAGCTATCCGCAGCCACTGCAGCATGAGTTTGATCTCCAGCCAGGGCTACCCACATGGCACAGCAGACCTCTCCTGAGTAACCCGCTGCTCCCCTCTGCAGTGTATTTCCGTCAGTCTGCCTGTTCTGTTCCCCACTCTGTCTCTTGTGAATCCTCTCACCCCCCACACCTCTGACCTATACCCCAGTTCTTGTATGCATAAACAAATAAATCTTTGTTAAAAAAAAAAAAAAAGAACAACGGTATAATAAATGTCCCAAAGCAAACAGGTAGATATTAAATTGATGTGTACTTCTTTCAGAAGTGAGAGCTGAGGGAGTTGAAGAGGATAGAAGATTTCTGGGACAGGCAGGACTTGAGGTGGGCAGAAGGATGAGAATTTGCCTGGACGGACAGGAAAAGAGGCCCTTGTTACTTTATGGAATGAGCCAGAATTTAGCGAAGACAGAGTGAGTAGAAGAGTTATCAGATTGCTTTGAGTGGAGGGTTTCTGAAAATAAAACAGGAGATTCAGCATTGCAGAGGACTTTGAATTCCAGACTAATAAGGGGTAAGTAGGAACATGCCTAGGAGATTATTCTTGGTTGTACTAGCATACCTCGCCCTTGAAGGTGAAGGACAATGTGGTAGGTGAATTAAGCTGCAGTGGGTATGAAATGAAAGGAACTAAAAATTGGTTTTTGCCTCATTCCTGTCACGGTGCTTTACAAGGTACTGCAGGCCATCTCTGACACTTGCCTTTTCTCTCACTTTTTTCCCACAGATGGCCGCCCTGCCCCTCCAATGAAAGGGCAACTTCGAAGAAAAGCCCAAAGGGAAAAGTTTGCAGTGAGTGGCCAGAGCAGCCAGTGTATAACAAGAGGGCAGAGGTTAAGGAGTGTAATTTGTGTTGAACCATGTTGGCACCTAAGCTAATACGCTGAAGTTTGGACAGCCAAAGGGAGGAACAGAGTGAGGCACTCCTAGGGCAGGACCCAGTAGTAGACGTTCAGCCATGTATTTTGCTGCTCTGCTGCTACTTCCCAGCCCGAGGCTGGGTCCCACCCCTTCCCCAATGTCATTTTCTAGCTGAAACCTCTGGCTTTGATCTGTGGGTGAGAGGATGTGTGGCACAGAGCTCAAGCCCCAGATGTTATCCTCACTGTCTTCCTGTCTATTTCAGAGACGAGTAGTATTGCTGTCACAGGAAATGGATGCTGGATTACAGGCATGGCAGCTCAAACAGCAGGAGAAGTTGCAGGAAGAAGAAAGGAAGCGGAAAAATGCCCTTAAACCCAAGGGGGCTCTACTGCAGAGCCCACTGTCAAGTCAATAAAAGCAATTCCTGTCTCCTTTTCCCAGTCTTTCTCTGACTTCCTTTTCTGTCACCTAGATGTCTCACCCAGACAGACAAGAGCCTTTATGCTCCCCATCTGTCTTCAGAGCAAAAAAGCTTGGACACCAGGAAGAATGGACAGTGAGATCACTAGAAGTGTTGGCTCAGTGCCCTCACCCCTGACTTCAGTTCAACAGAACCTTGCTGTGGGAGAACTCTCCCCACTTTTACAGCCCATAGGAACTGGCCAACACTGACCAGTAGTGCTCTGTGGACATGGAGAGTGGCAGCCATTTTCCTGGGTTTTTGCCAGGCATTTAAACCTTTTAACATCACACTACAGCTCAGACCAACTGTGTTCAGGCATTTAATAAATGTTGTGATGAAAAAGCCTTTCCGGCAGAGGCCCATTTCTTGGCAAGCAACTAGTGTCAGTTTTCCTAAACTTTAGATCTATAGTCCAGGAGGGGACCCCTTCTGAGAAGGCTGACATGGGCAGAACCAGACTTGGGTGTTGCGTATTCTGCTAAGAGTTGGATCTTAAGATTTCCATGGTTCTGACTGAACTCCAGAGGTCAAGTGGACAAAGGCCTGTACCTTCCACACCACAGTATAGGGGAGGCCCAAAGGTGCTCAGCCCCCAATAACTGGGATTGGTATCAAGTATCCACCATATATCACCCCAAATCTGATAGCTGCCCAGGACCCAGACAACCTTACATTATATCAATCATGGATTCTGGAGGGAAAGGACCTTTGTCCCTATTACAATCCAGAGTGATGGACTTTTCTTCCATTCTCCTGCACAAAACGTAACAGTTCCTGAATCTCTGGGATTTCTGGAGCTTCCTACCTGACCTTTTGGTCCAGCATCCTATTTCTTTCCTTGCTTGCTTTCTCTTCTTTCTCCCTGCTACCTCCTTCCTCTCTCTGCTAACCAATGCCAATTCTTGGATCTTAGATTTTGCTGATGGTCAAATTTTCTGTCTCCCACACTTTTCCTGCTTCTGCTGCTTTTCCAGATCCAGTCTTAACCTCTTATCTCTCTCCCATCCTCAGCTTCTGTCGTCTTTCCCACCCTCAGCTTTAGCTGCTCACCTTCCCTGCGGACCTCCACCTTTTGTTCTCAGAGCCTAGGCTCTCCTTGAAAGATTTTCTTCTTTAAGAAATTACCTCCTTTTCCAGTGTAGAGGGACAACTAAACCCCAAAACTCTTCTCTTTTCTAACTATTTTGCCATTTGTGTTTCCCCAGATTCTATGGCCTTGACCCTTTTCCTCCCCAGCCAGTTCTAATTTAAGGAGCAGCCAGATCACATATGACAGTAATGAAGAGAACAAACTTGTCTTTCTATAAAGACAGGAGCCCCAAATCCAGTGTGATTGCAGGTAGTTGGGTTTTGTTATTGTTGTGGGGGTTTCTTGGCAGGGGAGGACATTGGTGGTTCAAGGACGGAGGTCAAGAACAAGGACAAAAGTTTCAATTTGATTGGGCCACAGGTCTCAGCAGACAACCCCTAACCCAGGTCTCAGATATGGAAAACCTACCCCAGCGCCATCCCAGACTCTGAACTTGCTTGCTCCAGCCACTGAGTGTCCCAGAGTTTCCCACTCTGAGGTGAGACAATCGCTGAATACCAGAGAAATCCAACCACCCAAAATATGCTTAGGGAGAGAAAGTCTCCCACATCCCGTCTCCTGGATCCCCCCTCACAGCCCCCAGCTCTCGCAGCGGCCTCAGCCCCTGCAGATGGCAGCCTCCACCACAGAAAGGCAACTTCGGGTTTTTTCACCCGGCTCTTGGCTGTAATTGGATTCAGGCTGAAACAACCACGTCCGCACCGGGAAAGGAGGGCATTGGGGCGGGGGCGGAGGAGAGGCCGTGGGAGAAGGGAGGGACCAGAGAGCGCGAGAGGACTCCCGATCCAGTTCGCCGACTAAGCAGAAGAAAGATCAAAAAAACGGCAAAGAGGGGACGAGCAAACAGGCGCTTTCAAGAACAACCCCCTCCTCGCCCGGCGGACAGCGCTCTAGGAACCCAAAGTCTGTGCCACCGAAGACAAAGGCGCCCCGAGGGAGCGGCGCGCGACCTCTGGGCTGGGGCCCGGCCGCTGAGCCCGCTCGGCCCGCTCCCCGCTCGGTCGCGGACCATGTCTCGAGTCCCGCCACCCGCCCGCGGTCTGCTGCTCCCCCTGCTCACGCTCGGCACCGCGCTCGCCTCCCTCAGCTCGGCCCAGAGCAGCTTCAGCCCCGAAGTAAGTGAGCAACTCCGGCGCTGCCCGGAGCCGCGCGCGCCGAGGAGGCGAGCCCGGGGGTCTCCGGGGAACAGCCCCCTCCGGAGAGGAGGGCGCTCGGGGTCCCGGCTGCTCCGGCCTGCAGGATCACCCCCTCCTCCCCGCGCGCTCCTTTTCCATTCCCTCCTCGCCTCCAAACTTCAAGTCGATCCAACTTCTGCCTCCTCCACCAGCTCTCCCCCACCCCACCCCGCAGCCGCCGCCAACTCTCTTTCCCATTCCTTTCCTTGGAACAGCTCTCCAGCCGGGCCCCGGGTCCCCACCCTCCTCTGGGCTCTGAGATCAGCTCTGGAACCGGTTGGGAGCCAGATAAATATTTGGACTCCGCGCAAAAAAAAAAAAAAAAACCCGCGCTATCCCGATTTCTTGTCAAGTGCGAGCGTTTGTTGTTTCTTCGACTTTCCAGCTCCCCAGCGCTCTCCGCCCGCGCGCGCCGGCGCTAGGGCGCCCCGGGAGGGCTGAGGCGGACTGGCCCCCGGCTCCGGCCCCCCACGCTGCGGCCGCCGCTTCCCGCCTCGCGGGCGGTCCCGGCCCTCCGCCACTGCATCGCGGCCAGGTGGGGGGGGGGGGCAACGGAGCGGCCCCGGCCCCCAAAGACCCCTGCCGCCCCAGAAGCCCCCGAATCCCGGCCCGCAGCCCTGGCTCTGGGGTCGCGGCGCGAGCGCCCTGGGCGCGCTTCCGTGTGCACAAAGCTCTCCTTGTGAGCCTGCGGCTCAGCCCCGCCGCTCTGCCTCCCCTGCCCCTACCCGGTCGGCGCCCTCGCGTCCTTTTTGTCGTTTTTTGTTAATTGTTTTTTGTGTTAATTGCAGGGAAACTGGGGGCTTCGCGCGGGGGAGAGGGGAGAGGGCCTGGCCCGGGTGCTCATACATGCCTGGACTGACTGGCGGCCCCAGCCCATTCCCTGACGCTGGCCCACAGGGCCAGGGAGGAAGCGGCGTGGGAGTTGTCTGAATAGGTTTTTCCTCTTTCCCTCTTTTTTATTTTGGGGTGAAGGTGAGAGACGGATTTGATCAGCTTCTTATTTTGGGCCATCCCTACCCACTCAGCCGGCGAGGGCCTGGGTGCGGTCGGGAGGGGCCGGGACGGGCCAGGACGGGGGGAGGGGATCTGGACTTGGCTGCTGCTGTCTGTCCTGATCCCACTAGAGAAGGTACAGGGCTCTGACCGTAGGAATGGCCGTTAGGAATGGAGGTGACCAGGGCGAGTAAAAACCTGCCCTGAGGCTAAGCCTGAGAAGGACAAGGAGGAGGAGACATCCTTTCACCAAGCCTGGAGAATTCATCTGAGGCCTGAAAGGGAGAGCTCCTAACAAAAGGAGCCTGGGCATCTGGGGGGCTGCCCGCTGCCAACTCTGCCTGCCCTAGCCTCCCTAGGGGAGGGGCGGCAGCCCTGGCTCTGTTTTAAGTGGGTCTCAGGCAGTCCCAACCCAGAACCACCATTTGCTTCTGGGACATGAGGTGGGAAGCAGAGGGGGGCAGGCACAGGGCCTGCTGGAGAGCCAGAGATGCCCTCCACCCTCTTCAGGACTCCTAAGCCAGAGCTGGGAGAGTTCCCTCAACTTTCCCCCAGGGGAATACCTCGTACCATTCAATTTTCAAGACAAAGCCTGACTGAGTTCTCTGGCCCCAGTAGTTGCTCCCTCTCCAGGCGGATCTGTGGGGAGAGCTGAGGTGGCCCAGGCCTAGGGCTGCCTGGTCCCTCCCACCAGGCCTTCATAGTCTTGTACCAGGACAGCCCTCTCTTCCCCCTTGGCCTGTCTGGCTCTGGGCCCTTTCCCCACCCAGCCGCAGACACTAGAGTCCTCTCTTCTGTGGTTCCGACCTCACAGTCTCCTCTGTAGTTCATGCTTTACTCAGCGCCTGCCCTTGTGACATGGAAAGAAGAAAAACCTAGGCCTGGGAGGAGGAGAGGGGCACTTCCTTTCCAAGCCCTGCGGCTCTATAGATTCCAAGGAAGTCCCCGTTTCTTGACTAAGCCTCTGTTTTTCTTTTGGGTATCTATCTGGTGGAGGTTGTGGGTGTGAATACTGAGACAGCTTACCTTCTTAAACAACTCATCCAGGGGATTTACCCCAGAACTTGTGGATGTCGATTCTCCCCACCTCTCTGTCACCCTCTCTCCTGTCATCCTGCCCTGAGAGAATTCCCCACATCAATCTGCAGAACTACTAGCTCCAGGAATAGGCCACGCCTGTCTTTTCCCAAAGCTCAGGGGTCATATAAGTCTGGGACGTGTCTACCCTGCAGGTGAGACTAGGGGTAAAGGGAGTTTCCTGCATACTTGGGCACAGGCCACAGCAGGCCTCCCTTGGGCACTAGCTGTGACTTCAGCCAGCACAGGTCAGGGCAAGCCTACAGCTCCCAGAGAGCAGCCCAGGACAGGAGCACCCTGCCCTGCTTCCCTCTGGTATGCCAGAGATAAACTTGAGGAGGGGCTCTCAGAACCTCGTGGTGCTGAGATTTGTTTTGGCCAGGCCTGTTGGCTAGGGAAAGGCTGTGTTTACATCTCAGGCCCTAACTCCCCTTCAGCCTTTGGGGATCACTTCCCAGAATCATGTTGCAATTCTTGCCCCTATGAGCTCAGGTCCCTGTCAGCTGCTCCTGAATCACCCCCAACCCCAATGGGAGAGCACTGCAGCAAACCAGGGCCTGGGACTAGAGGGAAAGGGCTACCCGGAGATCCAGTGTAATGCCCTGGGATAAGGAGTCCAGCATGGACTGCAGCCTCTAGCCCTCTGCACAATAAACTCCAACTCAGGCAAGCTGCACCCCCACCCCCCACCCCCGGCCGCCCTCTGGAATCCTTAAGAAGGCAAAGCTGGAGCAGGGACCACAGCATAATAACCTGGCTTATTTTACCTTTTAGACATTTGGAAAATACTCCATTACTCCTTTAGTAAAGGCTGCCTTTTTCCTCACAGGTCTTTGCAGTGTATGTACCTTTCAGTCAAATACCAAAAGCCTTTATATTGCAAATAAGTCATAGCATACCTAGAATAAAATACAGTCACCAAGTCACCACTGCTCCATCTTCCCCTCCCTCTACTGAAAACCTTAAATGGACTTTTAGGAACCAAGTTCCAAGTCAGATGCCCCTTGTTTGGGACTACTAGGATCTTGGCTGTGTGTGGGATCACACCCTTCACCACCTCCAAAGGCCCCACTTTCCCTATCAGCAGCCACCCTCAGTCCTGGCTGCTTGTCTGCCCTCCTTTCTGAAAAGATATCAGCTATGAGAGTCCTGGAGTTATGGCATCCCTGCCCCAGGAGGCTCCCATACCAGACCTCCTGCAGCCTCCACCCACCCATCATGGGCACAATCCAGTCATGGGGTGGGGGGGGAAGAATGCTGTATTTACAATAGTGAAGGAAAGTGCTGGTATATTTCTCAGCCCTGAGAAGACAACCTAGAACTCAAACCACCAGGTCATCCATCCTCAAGACAACTATAACCAAAGCCTGTTCCCACCCCTGTCTGAGTCCAGAGTTCCAGGATGACAAGCCATACTGGGGCCTGGCCACAGTTTGGGTCCAGCCTGAGAATTCCTCCAGACCCACTGTCAGAGCCAGGCGTGGCACTTGTGCCCTTTCCTTACTGAGCCAAGGGTGCATGCCAGGTGCCATGGAGGAGGCAGAGGCCTCCCTTGGACGAGTTGGGGATGCTAAGCCACATCACTTTCCCTACAGGCCTGGCTGCAGCAGTATGGCTACCTGCCCCCTGGGGACCTGCGTACCCACACACAACGCTCACCCCAGTCACTGTCAGCTGCCATCGCTGCCATGCAGAGGTTCTACGGTCTGCGAGTGACGGGCAAGGCTGATGCAGACACCATGAAGTAAGTGCTAGACCTTAGAAGGAATTCTGCCCAGCACCCACTGATGTGACCTTGAGCCCCACAAAGGTTGCTGCCTGCAGGCTTGGCTCCTGCGCCCATACCTTATCCCTACACTCTGATCCCGACCCTTCGAACCTCATAACCGTGGCCCTTCCCCATGTGACCCTGGAGCCAGACATTTCCCCTCTTGGAAGATCTTTGCTCTTCCATACACCACACTTACCCAAATCCTCACTCTCCGACCCACCCCAGAGCCATGCGGCGTCCCCGCTGTGGTGTTCCGGACAAGTTTGGAGCTGAGATCAAGGCCAATGTTCGAAGGAAGCGCTATGCCATCCAGGGCCTCAAATGGCAGCACAATGAGATCACTTTCTGGTGAGTCCAACAGGCAAGTGGCCTTTCTCACATCGGGTTACCTTTCCCTATCAGCTGACAGAGACTCAGACCTCCTGCCCTACTCACCTCTGTTCCTGGGAAGCTTCCTTGGGAGTTGGGAAGAAAATGGCTATAACCCTGGAAGAGGTGCAGCCTGCAGAGGGTACACCCCAGAGCCAGAAAGCCAAAGCCTGAGGGTCCCCTCGAGCCCTCAGTTTTTGGGGCAGAGACATTGTGAGGCTGCAGGAAGTGCTGGGTCAGGCAAAGGTGGCTGGGCAGTTCACTCGGACCCGGGAGAATGCAGGGAAGGAAAATTTTGCCCCTTGTTAGCCTAACACACTCCCATCCTCTCCCCACACGACTGGACCTCAGCATCCAGAATTACACCCCCAAGGTGGGCGAGTATGCCACATTCGAGGCCATCCGCAAGGCTTTCCGTGTGTGGGAGAGTGCCACACCACTGCGCTTCCGAGAGGTACCCTATGCCTACATCCGCGAGGGCCATGAGAAGGAGGCCGACATCATGATCTTCTTCGCTGAGGGCTTCCATGGTGACAGCACACCCTTTGATGGCGAGGGCGGCTTCCTGGCCCACGCCTACTTCCCAGGTCCCAACATTGGAGGGGACACCCACTTTGACTCTGCTGAGCCCTGGACTGTCCGGAATGAGGATCTGAATGGTGAGCGAGGTAGCCCTAGGACTCTTACTCACGGGCGAGTCCATGATCGTTTGTACAGGGGTTCTCCTAACTCCTCCCAAAAGTTCAAACCCCAATATCTCAGGCCACAAGGGACCACAAAGATCTCTTGGTCTCTCTTCCAAAGAACGCAAGAAACCTGTATTGAGCTATTTACATCTGGTCCCTTCTCTCACCCATTAATTGACTTGCCAACGACTTAAGAACATCCAGTCACCCACCTTTCCAGGAAAATGTCACCTCTAGCTCCTGGGAGAAACTGAGATCCAGATAGGGCCTCAGTTCCCCTCCATATAAGACTTCCTGGGATTGGGATTATCCCCAGAGCACTCTCTTCCCTCCATCCCAAGGAGGTTACCGACAGGCTTCGTGCCTTAGCTGCCAAATATGAGGCTGGATCTCAGCAGTCAGTCACTTTGGGTGCAAAACATGGCAGGCAGGATTGGGTGTGCAACTGAAGCCTCTGGTGGGGAAGCCCAGAATCTGAGGGAAGGATCCTCAGTTAGTTTTGCCTGTCACCATAACCACCCCCATCCCTCCAGGGAATGACATCTTTCTGGTGGCTGTGCATGAGCTGGGCCATGCCCTGGGCCTCGAGCATTCCAGTGATCCCTCAGCCATCATGGCACCCTTTTACCAGTGGATGGACACAGAGAACTTCGTGCTGCCTGACGATGACCGCCGAGGCATCCAGCAACTTTATGGTGAGTAATCTACACCCATATCTGCTCCTTGTCCTCTCCTGGTCTATCTGAAGGTGCCCACCCCCTCATCTGACCCCACCGCTGTTCACTCCCACTCATCTGCCCTGTCCTTTCCTAGCTGATGGCTTCAGCCACCCCTAAAGATCCACAGCATTCCAAGGGTGTTTCTGCCCAGATTCTGTCTCTTTTCTCCTTCTCTGCCACCTAATCTGAAGTTCCCCTCTTCTGCTCTCCCAGGGAGTGAGTCAGGATCCCCCACCAAGATGCCCCCTCGACCCAGGACCACCTCCAGACCCTCTGTTCCTGATAAGCCCAAAAACCCCACCTATGGGCCCAACATCTGTGATGGGAACTTTGACACCGTGGCCATGCTCCGTGGGGAGATGTTTGTCTTCAAGGTGAGAGGAAGAAGTGAGCTGGTTTGGGGTCTCTGACCAGGAGGCTAAGTGGAAACTGCAGCAGGCGGGCCAAAAACTAAGATTGAGCCAGACGGGGAGCTTTGGGGCTGTTGAGAGGACCAAACTACTAGACCTACTGTACTGTTCCCACCTGACTGCCTCTCCAGGAGCGCTGGTTCTGGCGAGTGAGGAATAACCAAGTGATGGATGGATACCCAATGCCCATCGGCCAGTTCTGGCGGGGCCTGCCTGCTTCCATCAACACTGCCTACGAGAGGAAGGATGGCAAGTTTGTCTTCTTCAAAGGTAACCAGGCATTCTGCTATTGTCTTTGGCGTGGGGAGTGTCTGGAGGAGCGGATTCCCCTTGACTCCTCTGAAGACCCCTCAGTGGAACCCCAGCCCTGCCCTTCTCTCTCCTCCCCAGGAGACAAGCACTGGGTGTTTGACGAAGCCACACTGGAGCCTGGCTACCCCAAGCACATTAAGGAGCTGGGCAGAGGACTGCCTACCGACAAGATCGATGCTGCTCTCTTCTGGATGCCCAATGGAAAGACCTACTTCTTCCGAGGAAACAAGTAAGACCTCACCCCACTTTATCCTTGAGATGTTTCTCATTGGAGAAGGAGCTGGCTGGGCCTCTGCTGTGGCCCAGCACAGCAGCCTCCTCTGCATGCCGAGTGAGTGGGATGTGACCGGGTCACCGTTTCAGACCTGGTCATTTGATGCCTCCTGCCCCAGCACCGTGCCTCCGCCCCAGCAGCCAGGCACTGTCATTACGGGCTGCTGGTGGCTCCTTGCAGCCCAGCCCTCCTTCCACCCCCACCTTCCGCTGCTGTCAGCTGCAGGCCCTCATTACACAGAACCTGGCCCCCACCCTGTCCACAGCCACCCTTTGCTCACTGGTGGATTCAGTCCCAGGTCCTGCTACCCATGACATCCCTAGTGTCCAACCACCACCTTCCTCTCCCCTCACCCAGGTACTATCGTTTCAACGAGGAGCTCAGGGCAGTGGACAGCGAGTACCCCAAAAACATCAAGGTCTGGGAAGGAATCCCTGAGTCTCCCAGAGGGTCATTCATGGGCAGCGATGAAGGTGAGAGGGGCAGGGGAGGTGTGTAAGGGGAGGATGGGAACAGGGAGTTAACGAAGAGCCGGAGAAAAGCCAAGAGGACAGGATTGTGTGGGAGAGAATGGTCATCACCCATGGCGGGGTCCTTGCCATGTGCCAGGCACAGGGCCTAGAGCTTCCCACGCCTCAGACCCCAGTGGTAGCATTACCCCAATTACAGCCGAGGAGACCGGTGCTCAGAAAGATTAAGAGATGAACTCAACAGGCTTGCACACTGACGGATTTCCCTTCTGCTCTTCTTTCTTCGGGTCTTCTGGATGCTGCCACCACCTGTCTTCCTTGTCACCTTATTGCCGGCCCCCCCAGTCTTCACCTACTTCTACAAGGGGAACAAATACTGGAAATTCAACAATCAGAAGCTGAAAGTCGAGCCGGGCTACCCCAAGTCAGCCTTGCGGGACTGGATGGGCTGCCCATCAGAGGGCAGGCCAGATGAGGGGACTGAGGAGGAGACGGAGGTGATCATCATCGAGGTGGACGAGGAGGGCAGCGGGGCCGTGAGTGCCGCTGCCGTGGTGCTGCCCGTGCTGCTGCTGCTGCTGGTGCTGGCAGTGGGCCTCGCGGTCTTCTTTTTCAGACGTCATGGGACCCCCAAGCGACTGCTCTATTGCCAGCGTTCCCTGCTGGACAAAGTCTGACCCCCACCGCTGGCCCACCCACTCCTACCACAAGGACTTTGCCTCTGAAGGCCAGAGGCAGCAGGTGGTGGTGGGTGGGCTCCTCCCACCCCTCCCCAAGCCCCCTCCTGCCCCTCACTCCCTGCCTCCCACCTTTGTCCCGTGACTGGCCTCTCTACCCTCCACCCTGGCATCGCTACTTCCCTAGATGGGTCCCCTGGGGTTCAAGAAGGTCCACCCCTTCCAGCCCCTGCCCCTCAAGGGAACCCTGTAGCTTGGTGTGTGTCCACCCCCATCTGAATGTCTTGGCTCTGCACTTGAAGGCAGGATCCTCAGACCTCGCTGGTAAAGGTCAAATGGGGTCATCTGCTCTTTTCCATTCCGTGACATACCTTTAACCTCTGAACTCTGACCTCAGGAGGCTCTGGGCACTCCAACCCCCTCTGGCCCCCAAGTGTAGCCAATGGGCAATCTCCCACCACTCTCTGTGGCTAAAGGAAATCTAGCCTTGTTGTGGGGGTGACCCTGAGAGAGTGAGTGGGTGGGGGCTGCGCAGCCAACCTAAGACCTTGGGAGGAAAGCTCAGAGCGGCTCAGTCCACTGCACAAAGACCTGCTTCTGCCTCCCTCCCCACCTTCCACGGAAGGAGCCTGAGCCATTGAAGACTAAACTGGGGCTGCAGAAACCCATCAGCCCTACCCTCCCAAATGTTAGCCATGGACGGGGATGTCAAGGTTGGAAGAGCTGAGACCTGGGGGTGCAGACACTGGGGTGTGAGGCCAAGGGGAGAGACTGTGGGGGTGAGCCAGAAGACCACACAAAGGAAGAACTTCATTCAAATGCAGGCGGCTGGGGCAGGGGCCCAAGGGCAGAGCAGCCAGAGGGGACAGGACTGGACGAGACCAAAAGGAGGTGCAGCAGGTGTGGATGGCTGGAGGCCGGGCAGGCCAGGAGGCATGCCTCGGGCGGGCTGTGTGCCTGGGAGGACACATTCTCCTGGAGCACTCAGGAGGGGCACACCTGTTCCTCATTCGAGGCTTTCCTCTGACCAGACAGCCTGAGGGGTAGGGAGGATGCCCAGAGGAGGGAGTAGAGACGTCATATGTGGGGACTCGGCCTTTGAAGAGAGCAGCCACCTGGTAAGGGAGCGGCAGAGACTGGCGGTGCTGTCTGGGCCTCAGCCAGCCGTAGGGGGAGACAAGTGCCTGGGGGTTAGGTTAGCCCCTCGTTTCCTGATGCCCCTGCCCCTCAGCCCATCCTACTGGTTTTCTGCCCCCTTCTCCCCCATCCAGCCTACCCATTTGGAAGTCCCCTTCAGCCACCAAAGGTGGTCATGGTACTGGGGACTTGGGCGTGAGAGAGACCCTATGGGGGAAGTGAGAGGAGAGGGATGTCGGGGGGCTATGGGGGGTGGGAGAAAATGGGGTGAACGGTGCTGGCAGTTCGGCTAAATTTGTCTTGTTTGGGTTTTTTTTTTTGTTTGTTTAATGTATATTTTTATTATAATTATTATATATGGATTTCCTTCAAATTGTTCCTTTTTGTTAACAAGGGGCATGGGGGGGTGGGGGGCAGAGGCATGGACCCCAGGAACCTGCAGGGCGGGGCTGGGTCAGTGACCTCTAAGGACAGTTTTGACCTTGTTCAACCTTTCCACAAAGAATAAACGGTGTTCACATTCTTTGTGTGGCTGCAGCTCTCTCATAAGGGTGAATGGGACGTGGCCAAGAGGGGAATGGAAAGGGGAGAACAGGCCTCATGAGCAGTGTTTTCCATGAGGTGGGGTTTTGGCACCATTCAGAAAGGAATATGTTTATTCTTAATGGATGAAAGGGATTTGAGGAGCCAGAATTGGGAAGGAGGGCATAATCCACAGAACTGGGGACTGGTCCACAGAACCAGCTGCTCTCTCCCAGCGTGGCTTAAAATTCTATCTTTGAGGCCCAGGGCTGCCAAAGGCAAGAAGAAGTAGTCAGGCTGAGGCCTCACAGAAAATCTTCCTGAATTGCGTTACTCCTGTGATCTGACCACAGACCCTCAGTTTCCTCAGGCTTCAGCCTGCTGCCAGGTGATGTCAGGATCAAATTGGGGGTCACAGTGGCAGACACTTCACCCCAGGCCTCAGGATCTAAGAATCTTCCAGGCCCAGGCCTCCTCTGCTAGCGCAGAAGTTAACACAGGAGAGAGCGGTTGCCCCACGGCCAATTAGGAGCAGCTTATGTCTCACCCCAACTGCCCAGGAGGGCCAGGATGGTCAGGTTGGAAGGGTAGAATAACAAGGGTTTTGTTTCCTCTTTCCTTAAAAACTGCTGCCCCAGACAGGGTTCCCAGGCTGTGGGCCCACCCTTCCTCCAAACCAGCCTAGAGGGAGGAATCACTCAGCTGCTGAGTCAGCTCAGCTGGAGGGGAGCAGCCTTCTTTCCCTCTTCCCTTCCTGCCTCAGCCCAGCCCAGCCCAGCCCAGCCCAGCCCACCCCGGCTCCAACCCAGGCCCCCTCCACAGCCTGCCTCCAGAGCTCTGGCCCCACGTAGGCCAGGCTTTCTCTCCAGCTGCTATTCAGGGCTGCTTGGTGTGATTACTTTGGCAGAAGGGGTACCCCACCTTCCTGCCAGCCAGGAACCCTGACCCTCTTGCCTGGCCTCCTGCACCTCTCCTGCCAACAGCTGTTTGGCACAACTTGTGTTTCTCAGTGGAGTTGGTCACCACCTTCTCTCACCCGCACCGGAGGGGTCTGGGACCCTGAAAAGCTGGCATGGGGAAGTCAGGGTGTTTGGGGGTCGTGGGGCCTATGCGTGTGGCAAGGAGCTCAAATATGAGCTCATGGCCCCTTTGTGTTTTTGTGGCCCACATCTGGAGGCAATTACAGATGTTATCCAGTGGGAGTTCAGCAAAACACAGCTGGAGCCAGTGGAGGAGCCTGGGGAGGGGGGACTGCCAGAGGGAAGAGGAGGGGAGCCTAGGGCTCCCGCGGCTGGAGTGCGGTTTCCCCATCACGAGGAAATTGTTTGGCCCTGATTCTGGAATCACAAGATGCTCTCTCAAGCCAAGAGGGGAATGGAGGACCAGAGACAAAGGGAGAAGAGGTAGGAGAGCGCTTCACAAGCAGGGAGAATTGTGGGGTGTTTCCGATGCCCCTAGGGAAAAAGAGCTCTCCCACTGAGTCTTCCTGGAGACCCCAGAAGGTGCCTAATCCCACTGGGCTAGGCTGGGGTCAGGGGAGAGCAGAGGGCCCTTTGGCTCCCAGAGACCTACAAACGCTGGCCCTATCCTGCTTTGTCCATCGGGCCTGACCCAGTTTCTATGGTTCCAAGTTCCTTTATTCGAAAGCAGCACATGTGAGCTAGTGCAGCCAGAAGGGAGCCAAGGGGAATCTGCAAGGAGGTTTGGGCAGAGCCCTGGGAAGCAGCTTTAAGATGGACTGGGGGCAAGTACCTGAGGGGCAGCAGTGCTCTGACCACCACTGCACCCACATGTTTGGAATAGGGAGCCATGGATTCCCTTGTCATCACCTCCCTTCTCCAGGACTCCTGCCACCAGCTGGGCCCACGCCTCTGCGGCTGCCAGCCAGGCGTTAGATCAGAGAGATGGAAGGGAAGGGACGGGAAGACCTCAGGGAGCTGGGCCCTCTAGAAGAGAGGACAGGGGAGAATGACTCCACACACAATCTGGCCAACTCAGGTCCTTCACTGTCCTCCCCTCAGGGCCTCTTCTCGCCACAAGCTGATGGACTTCCCTGTCCTCTCTTTCCCCTCTGCATCCCTTTTACCCTTCCAGCTAAGGGGAGGTGGTGAGAAACCAACTTTTGCTGAGGTTCTCCAACACCAACATTGCCCCCATTTTACAGATGTGGAAACTGAGGCCCAGATAAGACTTGCTCAAAGTCATGGCTTCCTGGTCAGAATTAAAACCCAGGTCCGTGATTTGTTTTTCTATACAGGCAGATTCTAACCACGTCCTTGGGTGTCGCTCCCGATATGGACCCGGAATAAGTGTTATGTTCTGGAAACCTCCTAGCAGATGTGTGTTTGTCTGTTGTGCATAGTAGCAGTGGCACCACAGGGAGTGGGGGCACAGGGGGAGCGGGCTCTTCCTCAGGAGTCCACTTTGCCAGCCTTCTTGGGGGCAGGAACAGGTACTCCAAGGCAAGGAGGGAGGCATCAGGCATCGGGACTCAAATGTATCCAGAAAGAGTCTAGAAGGGGTATCTAGAAGCCACTATCTAGAAGGGCTCTGTCTGACTCATGAATGTTCAACAAAGCCAATTAGATTTCAAAAAAGAAAAGAAATCTGAGGGGCCAAGTGGGACAATGGTTGCTGGGAGGGGAGAAGGGAGGGATGGGATGGGGAGGAGGAGGAGAGTCTTTAGGGCTCTTCTCATTCCCGAAAGCCCCAAGGAATCTCCCCCTCAGGGCTGATCCATTGTCCTAAGTCCCTGTACCCCTTTCCTACCCACCCACCCCACAAATCCAAATCTACTTCCTTTAGAATACCAATTCCTGCACACCTAGCCTGGGGCATTCTGCTTTCCTCCCTCGGGCAGTTTTAGGAGGCTGGGGACACCCAGAGGCTAGGCGGCCTGTGAGGGGGCTGGGCTGCTGGGCCTTGGAAGGGAGGCAGGCCTGCCTGGCCAGAAGCCACCTTCCAAATGAGCTCACATACATACTTTCCACCCTGGCCCAGGGCCTGCAGCTCAGCTCCTTCCAGTCCAACCTTCCCCCAGCCAGGCCCAGCCCCCTCTGTCCTCCCTGCCCCTCACTAGTCCTGAACCCAGGGCGCCACAACATCAACAGGCACCTCAGGCCAGGGCTGGCTCCATCAAAGAAACAGCTTTCTCAGTCTCCATGCTAAGAGGTGCCCCCAGGTCCCTTATTCCTAAAATGGAAACTTCTTGGCTTAGAGATGGAGGAGACCAGCTTCCTGCCCCCAAAGATTCACACCTGTGTAGGGAGGGCTTTAGAGGGGACAAGAGAGGTGTGCGCTGTACTGAATTGGCGGAAGGACTTCCTTTAAGTGCCTAAAGTAGTTGGTTGACTCAGGGACCAGGTTAGGTCTGGAAGCTGCCTCATCATGTGTGTGGGTCACTTCCTGACACTTACTCGATTTCCCGCTAGGAGCACTTTCCAGATTTGGGGCAGGATAGGATCTGGGTGGGGCAAGCCAGGCTGACCACAAACAGGGAGAAAGACTGGTGCCTCTTCAGCAGGAAGGATTCACACGCACGGGACAGACTCCAGCTCACTTTGATATAGCCTGCGGTCAAAAGCGTCACCCTCAACCGACTTCCAGAGACTTGCAGCACCAGGCCACAGAGCAAGATCAATTCCCCAAAATGCCCTCCACGGACACTCAGGGCCCTGCTCTGTGCTAGCAGTCAGGTTTCTGGTACCCTATCCTGGATCCAATAATATCCTCCTGACCTTTTGTGAATTATATATTCAGACATGATCGACAACTCATCCCATTTGAATTCCCAAAATATAACCACTGCAAACAGATCACATGCCCAGATGTTGCCTTCCAAGGCACTGAAGTATGGTTCTCAAAGAATGACTATGATCCTTAATCGTACCAACCCCATCATGGCCCCTGGACGAACACATTTTGTCCACACTTCTCTTACAAGAGAGTAGGATGGTGCTAGGCACACAGGTGACCCTCCAAAAAAGTTTACTGATATGAATTGCCAGTGAGAAGTGTGACATACACAAGTAAACAGCAATAGTTGTGAATATAATATTCTATACATACATACATATAAGTAGTGAACCATAAGTCAAAAAAAATAATGGAGATGTACACTTAAGCTTAGTGCATGTTATGAACTAGATACATTTTATTCCACCTCAATTGTTTTTTTTTAAAAAGATTTATTTATTTTTGCATAGAAGAACTGGGGTGTAGGCTAGATATAGGGAGGAGGGGTGAGAGGATTCACCAGAAACAGAGCGGGGAGCAGAATGGGTGGATTTACTGAAATATGCTGCTGAGGGTAACAGTGGGCAAGACAGAAGCCTGCTGCACTATATGTGGGTCAGCTCACTTGCTGGGCATTGAACTCAGGCCATCAAGGGTGATAGTGCTGAGACTTAATCCGTAGGCCACCAGGGAGGCCCTCCTTCCACCACAATTGCTAATAATTTTTTAAATGGAGGAAAAATAAGTGTAGGTAAAGTTCATAGCTCCAGAACAACTACTTTGTCCTTATAGGCCTCCTTCTGATGTGCCAACTCTCGGCCCCAGCCTGCCCTTAATCTGGGACGTAGTTGGTATTGGGTTGGGCTGACCCAACTCTTCTGGAAATACCATCCTTCGTATAGTATCCCAGTCCAGCCTGCAACTGGACCTTGAATTGAGGTGTCCAACAAGGTCTTCATTCCCTGTAACCCTCTAAGCTCCATGCCTTTTTTTTTTTTTTTAAAGATTTATTCATTTATGCATACAAGAACTGGGGCATAGGCCAGTGGTGGTGGGGTTGAGAGGATTCACCAGAGACAGAGTGGGGAACAGAACAGGCAGATTTTACTGAAATACACTGCTGAGGGAAGCAGCCGCAAAACAGGAGAGTGTCTGGGGATCTAACTCCTGCTGCAGTGGCTGTGGAGTGCTTCATAGTGCTGAGACTTAACCCCTTGTGCCACCAGGGAGGCCCCTAAGCTCAATGCCCTTTGACCCCAAAGGTTCTCCTTCACCCTACTGGCTTGTGCTCCAGAGGGGTCCACTTACCCCATGCTGGCACAAAACTGCACATAAGTTGTGGAGAAAAGCTGGAGAAGGGGCCCAGAGGAACACCCATCCCACTTGGAGTGGCTAGGTACACCCTTTCCGCAACAGACCAGAGGGGCGAGTTTTGCAGGGTGGTAGCGCCCCCTAGTGTTGGGTAATGGCACTGCAACCGAGCCAGGTGCAGACAAGACCCACCTTCCCCCCTTTCCACTTCCCAAGTTTCAGTCCAGGCCACCTGTACTTAAAGGGGTGGGACTATGGGCGCGACGGGATGACTATGGGCTTTAGTCTTTCCAGCTGCAGAAAGGGAAAAGTCAGAGTTTCCGTCGGCTGGCTGTGCGGGGGTTGGTGGGCAGCCCTCGAATAGTTCTGGAAAGGAAAAAAGAATGGAGGGGGAGTTGAGCAGAGGGTCGAGGGAAGGAGGGAGGCATTTGGCGCCCTCTCCTCGAGCTGCCACACTGCCCTCCTGTGGGCGCCTCAGACACTCACCGCTCCAGGTTGCCTGACCTGGGCTCCAGGGCCTGGTCCAATTGGGTCCGTCCTCCTGGACCTCAAAATGCTATGACAGAATTCCCTCTGGTCAAGACCAGCGGGCCTCCTCGACATAAAAGTGGGAAGTTTCTGTGGCACTTCTCTGAGGCCTTTGGAGACCATCCCACACAGGTCTCTAACCTGCACCCATCCTCCTAACCTACTGTCCTACCCTGAGGACAGTGGAATCCTTTGACCCAGTCTCACATTTGTAAGTTCTCAAGTTTTGTAATTTAAAAAAATGCCTATAGGTAATTTGTGAATAGACCTATACTATTGCCTTGTTTGTGTTGAAAATTTTCTCTTGTTAAATTTAAACATTTAGGGGCCTCCCTGGTAGCACAAAGGGTTAAGTCTCAGCACTAAGAAACAATCCCCAGCCACTGCAGCACAAGTTGGATCCCAGGCCAGGGAGATGACCCACATGGCACAGCAGACCTCTCCTGTCTGGCTGGCTGCTCCCCTCAGCAATGTGTTTCAGTAGATCCACCTGTTCTGCTCCCCACTCTGTCTCTGATGAATCCTTTCACCCCTCACACCTCTGGTGGGTACCCCAGTTCTTCTATGCATAAATAAATAAATCTTTAAATAAATAAATATAAACATTTAAAATACACCAAGTATTTTCAGAACCATCTTAGTATTTCTTTCTCTTTTATTCTTGCCCTTCCCCAGCCCTCACTCTTCCCCGACAGCCCCCCAAAACAGACAGGTTTGAAGTAACTATCAAGCCTCCTAATGGTGTTCCCAATCCCACTTCTCATTCCCCTCCAAAACACAATGAGACTTGCTCCCATAAGCATATGGTAGGGTCTTCAAGTTCCCCACTCCCTTCAAACCCAGCAATTTCCCCATCTTGAAAAGCTCCCTCCTGCATACTGTTACCGTCTTGAATGATTTCCCCACTTTTCCCTGTCCTCTCAAGTCAAGGTTTTTCAAGTGCTGTCTGCATTCCTTCACCAGTGACTACTTTTTAACCCAGCCTCTACATCTGTATGACAACTCAGGCATTAACTGAACAGCCTCCTTTCTCTCCTCTCCTCTCAACCCCTTTTTCCACACCACAGGCCTGTTCCCTGCTCTTTCTTTGACCTCTAGTTAGCATCCAACACAACTGGGGCCTCCCTGGTGGCGCAGGGGTTAAAGACACATCTCTATCAAGCTACTGCCAGCCACTACAGCTCCAGTTCCATCCTAGCAGGCTGGCCAGGGGGCAAACCAACATGGCACAGCAGACCTCTCCTGTCTTGCTGGCTGCTCCCTTCAGCAGTGTATTTCAGTAGATCTGCCTGTTCTGCTCCCTACTCTGTCTCTGGCCCTGCACCTCTGGCCTACACGTCACTTCTTGTATGCATTAATAAAAAAATAAATCTTAAAAGCATCTAACACAACTGACTTGCTTGAAAAGCTCTACTTGCCCTTGTCTTCTGGGAAATTATTCCATGCTGACATCCACAAGTCATAGAGTTGTCCCCAGGGTCCTGAAGTTCCCCACAATGTCCCTCTGGATCTATTTTATGCTTGCTGTGCCCTCAGGTGCCTACCAAGAACAGGGAATAGTTTTGATTAATACCAGTCTCTGCCCTTCAGGCTGTACAGTATAAATGCATTCTTGTTCCATACTCAGCGCTTCAAATATCTGGCTCAGGTGTTCATGTATTCAATCCCTCACTAAAGTTAAGTGTTCCATATACGGCCTATCATATGACATGGCCTGGAGATCCCTCATCATTCCTTTCTTTTTTAAAGATTTATTTATTTGTTTGTTTGTTTATTTATTTATTTATTTATGCACACAAGAACTGGGGTAGAGGCCAGAGGTGTGTGGGGGTGGGGGTGAGAGGATTCACCAGAGACAGAGCAGGGAACAGAACAGGCCGATTGACTGAAATACACTGCTGAGGGGAGCAGCGGGCGAGACAGGAGAGGTTTGCTGCGCCATGTGTGTTGCTCCCTGGCAGGCTGAGGATCGAACTCGTTCTGCAGTGGCTGCAGATAGCTTCATAGTGCTGTGTTTAAGCTGCTGTGCCACCAGGGAGGCCCCCTCATCATTCCTTTTACCTCTGGAATCATTCATTGTATCAATCTTTTTATTTTTTTATTATTTTTTTATTTTTTTTTAAAGATTTATTTATTTATGATATAAGAGCTGGGGTACAGGCCAGAGATGCGGGGGGTGAGAGGATTCACCAGAGACAGAGTGGGGAACAGAACAGGCAGACTGATGAAATACACTGCTGAGGGAAGCAGCGGGCAAGTCAGGAGAGGTCTGCAGTGCCATGTGGGTTGCTCCCTGGCTGGCCGGGGATCAAACTTATGCTTCAGAGGCTTTGGATTGCTTCATAATGCGGTGCTTAACCCTTTGCACCACCAGGGAGGCCCTGTATCAATCTTTTTAAAAGTCACCTTCAGGGTGACTCCAGGGAGTCACCACCAGTCAACTCCTGGTGGCGCAAGGGGTTAAGTCTCAGCACTATGAAGCCATCAGAGTTTGATCCTGGCCAGGGAGGTGACCCATGTGGCATGGTGCAGCAGACCTCTCCTGTCTCACCCACTGCTCCCCTCAGCAGTGTATGTCAGTAGGTACACCTGTTCTGATCCCCTCTCTGTCTCTGGTGAATCCTCTCATGCCCCCATACCCCTGGCCTAGATCCCAGTTCTTGTAGGCATAAATAAATAAATCTGTTTTTTAAAAAAAGTCACTTTCAGTTCACAGAGGGCCAGTACCCAAGTTAGGAACAAGGGCTCTGGAGTTATATAGTCTGGGTTGAAATCCAATCTTTCAACCTATTAGCTAGGGAACCTTCAGGAAATTGTACATCTTCCCTGGGTTTCAATTTACTCATCTTTAAAATGAACTAATAATACAAAGGGTAGTTGGGAGGATTACAAGACATGACCATGAGATGCCTATGACTGACAGTCACTAACTGACTCATTCATTCCACAAATATTTATTAAGTATCTGCTTTGTGTCAGAGGTTCCTGGCACTGGGGAGACACCAGTAAACAAACCTAAGTTTGCTTCCTGCCCTCATGGAACTTACATTTTTGGGTGGGGAGCAGGCAGAAACATAATAAATGAGGAAAATATATAGTATTTAGACAGTAATAAGAATCTCCCAAAGTTTAAGTTCCCTTTTAAATTAACAAGCCCACCTTCAAATCAATTCTCACTTCTCTCATTTGATTACAGGCATTCAAGATAGACCAGATTGCTCCTGCAAGAAATTTCCTTTGCTTAGACATTTCTTTAGCCAAATATCCAATTTCATCGTTCACAACTTCTACCTTCCACTAAGACACAAACACAAACACTAGGACACAAACACAATTCAGCCAAGCACTTTATAGAAACAATAGATTTCTTCCAGTTTCCAACATATTCCTCATATCCATGTGAGACCTCATTAGAATAACCACCATCCATATTCCTTCCAGCAGTCTGCTCAGTACCACTTAGGTATTCTCGAAGATGACGGAGACCCTTTCTACAACTCTCTTTTTCTGAACCTTCAAAAGAATTGCCCTTAAAAGTCCATTCATAAGCATGAAGGCTTTCTCTAACATGCACCTCCAAATTCTGCCAGCCACTGCTCATTACCTACTTCTTAAGCTGCTTCCACATTTTTAGGTGTTTGTTATAGTAGCACTATACAGCACTGTTATATAGCAGTTCAGGCTGCTATAACAAATGTGACAAACTAGGCAACTATTAAACAGAAATTTAGGGCCTTCCTGGTGGCCTAGGGCTTAAGTCTTAGCACTGCCACTGTGACAGCCCACCACAATGGCCTCAGTGCTATCCCAGGCAGACCTTTTCTGTCTTGCCCACTGCTCCCCTCAGCACTGTATTTCGATTTGCCTGTTATGCTCCCCACTCTGAGACTGGTGAATCTTCTCACCCTCTGTACCTCTGGCCTACACCCCAGTTCTTCTGCGCAAAATAAATAAAAATCGTATAATAAAGGAATAATTCTTTTTAAAAAAATACAATAAACAGAAATTTATTGCTCCAAGTTCCAGAGACTGAAAGCCCAAGATCAAGGCACTGGCATGGTCACCTCCTGGTGAGGGCCCGCTTCCAGGATACCTTCCCACTGTGTCCTCAGAAAGGGTTAGGGATCTCTCTAGAGCCTCTTTTATTTATTTATATATTTTTAAATTTTTTAAAAAAAGATTTATTTATTTATTTATACAAGCACTGGGTACAGTCAGAAGCGCGGAAGGGTGACAGAATTCACCAGAGGCAGAGTGGGAATAGAACAGGCAGACTGACAAAATACACTGCTGAGGGGAGCAGCAGGCACAGCAGGAGAGGTCTGCCCACCACGTGGGACCCTCGCTGGCAGCTGGGGATCAAACTGGCGCTTCAGAAGCTGTGGGGAGCTTTGCAGCCCAGCGCTCAACCACTGCACCACGAGGGGAAGCCCTAGAGCCTCTTTTATAAGACACTCATCCCATTCTTAGGGCTCCTTCTTTATGACCAAAGCCTCCTTAAGATTCCACTTCCTGGGTCTCCCTGATGGCACGAGGGGTTAAGTATCAACACCCTGAAGTTATCCAGAGCTACTGCAGCACTAGTTCAATGCAGCACAAGTTTGATGCAGCACAAGTTGGAAGCATAAATATTGAGATCATAGCATCTTGACTCCAGCACATGCTAGTAGTTTGATCTTGAGCAACTTATCTAACCTATCTATGACTCAGTTTCCTCAATTACAAAATGAGAACAAAAATAACACCTATTTCCTAAAAGTGTGATGAGAATTAAAAGAGGTAATATACATGAAGTACTTAAAAGAGTTTGCCTTTTATAGAGTACTCATCTTATGGTGAGTACTCTATAAAAAGTTGACTATAATCATTGTGAAAACCAAACTTCTCCCAATTTTCTACTATTTTTCATAATTCCTCAAAAATTTCCAAGACCATGCTCACAGGCCCATTCCTATATGTACTGGATGGTCTAGGATATGATTTATAATAAGGAACTGGTCACTTAAACTCACTAAACTAATTAAAGCTTAGACTCACACCTAGGTGTTCTTTCATTTTTTTCCGCATCTTTTTTTTTGGCTTAAATTCACTCATATATTAAGCCCCAGTGTCTAGCACAGTGCCTTGTAGTTGGAAGGCACTCTCATAAATATTCATGGACTGAAGGTTTGCTCTACCCTGGTGCCATTTCTTCCCTGTGATGATTGTTCCAACAGCATGGATCTTGACTTCTTTTGCTTGCAAATTTGAGTTTATACAGCATTCCTTACTCTTCCCATCTCACCACTTTTCTCCTTCCTTTCGAAACTCCCCACTCCTCCACAGGCCCACTCTCCATGGCTGTTTGACTTTTAAAATTTCTGCATCTGATCTTTTTCCAACTAGATGGTAAATAAACCTTTAAAGCTAAACTCATTAAAGTTAAAGTGAGTCTTAAGTGTTCCAAGTGACCATGAAGTACCCAGCATGGATAACACAGTCAACACTTAAACTGAATCCTCCGTAATAGCTCTTAGACCTTAAAGATTTTTAATTTCCCCAAACTCTTTGTCTTGTTTCCCTTTGCTTAACACCCTCCTCCCATACCTAGCTCTGTTTCATCCCTCATTAATTCCAAGGAGATAGCAAAGAGAGAGTTAGGGCACAGGACTAAGGCCAAACTGAAAGAAGTGTCTTTTTACGGTCAACTCTATGACTTCAGGTTTTGCTTTAAGCTCATCAACAGAAAGCAGTTCTGTACCATTTGTAGAGGGAAGAGGACTTAATCATAAGCTCTGGAAGTGGGCAGATTGGATAAATTTTATGTTGGTGGATAGAAAGTAGACTTTTGGTGGCAATATAATGTAGTATACAGATGTTTACCATGTGCTACACAGGAAACCTATACATTGTTTCATTTTTTAAGATTTATTTTATTTATTTAGGCATACAAGAGAAGGTGTAGGCCAGAGTTGTGGGGGTGAGAGGATTCACCAGAGACAGAGTGGGGAGCAGAACAGGAGGATATCCTGAAATACACTGTTGAGAGGAGCAGCAGGTGAGACAGGAAAGGTCTGCTGCGCCATGTGGTTAGCTCCCTGGCCAGGGATCGAACTGGAGCGGCAGTGGCTGCTGATAGCTTCATAGTGCTGAGACTTAACCCCTTAAGCCACCAGGGAAGCCCCCTATATTGTTTTAAACCTATGTCACTTCCAACAACAACACATTTTTTTTTTTTTTTAATTTTCTAGAGGCATGTCTTATTTATCTATTTGTTTGTTTGTTTGGTTTATACATGCACTGGGTACAGTCAGAAGCCGGGAGGGCGAGAGAATTCACCAGAGCCAGAGCGGGGAGCAGAGCAGGCAGAAGGACCGAAGTACACTGCTGAGGGGAGCAGCGGGCGGCAGGAGAGGTCTGCGCGCCATGTGGGACCCTCCTTCGGTGGCCGGGGAGCAGCCGGGGATCGAACCGGCGCCGCAGAGGCCGCGGGCAGCTTCGCAACCCAGCGCTCAACCGCTGCGCCACCTGGGAGGCCCAACAACACATTTTTTTTTTAATAAAACAAGGCAAAAAACAAATGTATGCTCTGTCCAGAACCAGATGGCCTAAGTTCAAACCCTTCTTTCAGCACTTACTAGATCCATGATCTTGAGTAAAATGTTTAACCTCTCTATGCCGGAGTGTTCTTATCTGTAAAACGAACAATAGTGTCTACCTCACAGGATTATGGTGACGATTAAAAGAGCAAATACTTGGAACGTGCTTAAATCTGTGCTTAACAAATCCCGAAGAGGATTTGTTGCTGTTGTTTACTAATATTACCTATCAGTGCCACAGGAAATCAGTAACCCCAAGCTCATATAAATTAAACATATCTTCTGTGGCTAATAATGATTGTTGCCAAGAATGGGGCACTTCCTACATGCTCAATTTGCATTATCTGCGTCAATGTTGACAACCACCTCAAGAGGGAGTTGCGCTTATTACATTTGAAAACTGAGAAGCCCAGAGAGGTTAACCCATTTTCTCAAGGTCACATAGCCAGCCAGTAGCAAGCACCTTTATTCGTCTGTTCACCGTTTATAAGTGTCTCAGCAAGAGACGAGGCCGGCGGGTACAAAGGTAAACAGCCCGAGCCCCCACCTACAGGAAGTTTCAGGTTCCCGAGCAGGGCGGGGCGGGGCGGGGCGGGGGGGGGAACGACTAGTAAACAAATAGTCACCACACCGCGCCGTAATGGCTGTAATAGAGGCGCACTCAAAAAAGTGCTTCTGGCTCTCAGACACAGGGCCAAGAAAAGTGTTGAGCGCGCGAGGGCCCCCCGGGAAGGCGCGACAATCACGGGATAACCAGCCGTCCTCCGACCGCGCGTTTCACCGAAAGGACGAAGGCCTGCGACGCGCGGGCGGAGCGCCGGGCCGGCGGCCGGTCCGACCAGTCCCGGCGGGACCGGAAAGGGGCTGCGGCGAGCAGGTGGGCGGGGCCCGCGCGTTGATTGGCAGGGGTGGGACCCGGCTCCCCACCCGCCCCCTCCCTCCTCCGAGCTCGGGGCTGGCGGGGTACAGCCTGGGCGAGGGCTGGGGTGCCGGGCCGAGCTGCCGGTCCCCTGCCCCGGTCCCCTGCCGCGATCGGCCGGCGGGGCGCGCCGGAGGAGCTGCGCGGCGCCGCGGTCGGCCCCGGGGCTGACAGCCGCGAAGTTTGGCCCGAAGAGGAAGTGGCCGCGAGCCCCGGCAGGTGGCGGCGGGGCCTGGGCCGGGGGCGCTCGCGGGCCGCGGGCGGGTCCTGGGGAGCGCGCGCCCCCCCGCCGGGCCTCTCGCCGGCGCGGGGGCTTCGCGGCCGGTCTCGGGGCAGCGCGGCGGCGGCGGCCGGGGAAAACAACTCCGAAGTTGGCGAGAGGCACCGCCCCTGCCCCCGGGCCGCCGCCGCCTCCCGGCCCTCAGCCCTGGCATCCCGAGCGCGCGGCGCGGGGCGCGGGCCATGGAGCCCCCTCGGGGAGGTGGCGCGCGGGGGCCGGGGCTCCCGGAGCGCCGCCGCGGCCCCCTGGATAGACGGCAGAAGCGCCGCGCCTCTCCCTCCGCCCCCGGACGCCTCAGGATGCTGCCGGCCGCCCTCCTCCTTCTCCTCCTGGGTAAGAAACCGCGAGGACGGCGTCCCCCCCACCACTCCGTCGGGGCCGACCCGGGCCCTGGCGCCCCGGCCCCTTCCCTGCTGCGCGGCCCTGGCCCCGCGGCGCCCGCCGAGCCCCCTCCCTGCCGCCGCTCCCGGCCGCCCGCCCCGCTCCCGGAAGGCCCTGCTCGGCCCCCGTCCTCGCCTGCCGGGACCCCTTGTGCGCCCCCGCGGGCGGTGCTGCGGGCCTTGCTTGGGGGGCGCTCCCCGCAGCCGCCCCCTACCTCAGCACCTCATCCTGGAAACTACCCGCAGCCCCAGATGGCTCCCCGTCCTCCCTCAGTTCTTCAGGTGAGAGAAACTAAGGGGACTCCCTCTCCTGCCGTTTCTTGCTCTCTCTCCAGGCGGCGCTCTAGCCCATCCAGACCGGATCATTTTCCCAAATCCTGGTGAGTGGAGGGTGCCCCGGGGACCCTGCAGGCTTGGGAATGAGGGAGGACCCAAGAGGCAGATACTCTGTTCCCTGAATTCCTCTGGTACCCGCTACAGTTTCAGTGTGGAGATCATCCTCCCTTTATTTTACATATGGGAAACACACCCAGTGTGGGCCTTACCTGGTAGTTGTTTTGTATTGTTTTGTTTTGGTGAATATGTGACTCATGAAGCTCCCAGGCCTTTGGAGGGCTCAAGCCTGGAGAGGGATGGGACGTAAGGACTCCATCAGTGTCCCTACATTCCTCTCTTTCCAGCCTGTGAGGACCCCCCAGCAGTGCTCTTGGAAGTGCAGGGCACCTTACAGAGGCCCCTAGGCCGGGACAGCCGGAGCTCCCCTGCCAACTGCACCTGGCTCATCCTGGGCAGCAGGGAGCAGACAGTAACGATCAGGTGAGTAGCAGGCAAGACCCTATTCCTCTACCCTACCCTCAACCCCACCATCATGGGAATGCCTTCAGGGATCATCGCTTCTCGGAATTTCTAATCCTGTCAGTAGGGAGAACAGTACAAGTTGATTTGACTTGGTTTGTCCTAAAAGCCTGGTTGGTTTTGGAACAGACACAGTGAATTGGAGCTGGGCTGGGCAGACATTCAGCTGGGGCTCTTGTCATCCTTGAAGGACAAAGGTCACTCCAGAAACTGTCCTGGTGCTCCAATATGACTCCTCTGAGGAGTTCTTAAGTTCATTGTATCTTTTTTTTTTTAAGATTTATTCATCCATGCATACAAGAACTGGGGTACAGGCCAGAGGTGTGGGGGTGAGAGGATTCACCAGGGACAGAGTGAGGAGCATAACAGGCAGATTGACTGAAATACACTGCTGAGAGGAGCAGCGGGCAAGTCAGGAGAGGTCTGCTGCGCCACATGGGTAGCTTCCTGGTGGGGGATCAAACTCGTGCTTCAGTGGCCACGGATAGCCCCATAGGCTGTGTCTCAACCCCTTGCGCCACCAGGGAGGCCCAACTTACTTTTTTTTTTTTTCCAATTTATTTTTTTATTTTTTAAGATTTAAAAAAAACTTATTTTTTAAGATTTATTTTTCTTTATTTATGCATAAAAGAACGGGTGTAGGCCAGAGGCCGGGTAGTGGGGGTGGGTCAGTGAGAGGATTCACCAGTGACAGAGTGGAGAGCAGAACAGGCGCATCTACTGAAATACACTGCTGAGGGGAGCAGCAGGCGAGACAGGAGTGGGTGAGATGCTGCTACAGCGTATATGGGTCACCTTCCTGGCCTGGGAACTAACTCATGCCACAGTGGCTGGTAATAGCTTGATAGCACTGACACTTTAACCCTTGTGCCACCAGGAAGGCCCCTCATTGTACTTTCTTGCCTGGAGCTCAGAGCTATTCCTTAATCAGCTTAGAACCTTTCTTAGCCTCACAGATCAGATCTTTAAAACATTCCAAGTCTCCCTACGTTCCTCTGATAGTGGGTTGAGGCCCCTAATAAGTACCTATTTGTATCACACAGTTTACTTCCCGTGAATTTATTCAGAAAAGGGTGGGTGGAGGGAGAGGGCAAACAGGGAGAGAGTGTCGGGGCAGCGCAATCAGAATGCCACGTGATCTCAGGTCTCACCACTGAGCACTGGGAGAGAAGAGTGAGTTCTGGTTAATTGACCATGTGGTGATGGCTCGTTACTGTGAACACTATATTTGAGTGACAGTGCTGCAACAACTGGAGATCAATAAAGCTGTTCTTGGGCCTCCCTGGTGGCACAACGGGTTAAGACGCAACCTATTAAGCTATTCGCAGCCACTGCAGCACGAGTTCAATCCCCAGCCAGGGAGCTACCCACATGGCAAAGCAGACCTCTCCTGACTCGCCTGCTGCTCCCCTCAGCAGTGTGTTTCAGTCAATCTGCTTGTTCTGTTCCCCACTCTGTCTCTGGTGAATCCTCTCATACACACACATTCCCATGCCTCTGGCCTGTACCCCAGTTCTTGGATGCATAAATAAATCTGTTCTTAACCCAGTCCCTGAACACAAGTCAGTTTTACCAGGGGGTCCTAGATTGTATCTTAGTCTCATGGTGCCACTTGCCTCTTGTTAGGACTCTCACCATTGTCTACAAAGGAACTGATTAACTGATTTTCATTCTGGCTCTTTGGATTGTGAATAAGTAGATGTTTGTAGTTCTTGGGGAAGAGGGATCTGACAGCACTTGGGGAGAAAGTAGCTAGCAGTGATTAAGAATATCATGTCCTGCTCTCTTTTCAACCCCTCTAGGTTCCAAAAACTACACCTGGCCTGTGGCTCAGAGCGTTTAATCCTACGGTCCCCTCTCCAGCCATTGATCTCCCTGTGCGAGGCACCTGCCAGCCCTCTGCAGCTGCCAGGTGGTAACGTCACCATTACCTACAGCTATGTTGGAGCCAGAGCACCCATGGGTCAGGGCTTCCTGCTTTCCTACAACCAAGGTGAGCTGGACAGGGATGTCCATGGAGCCCCCAGAACAAGCAGTGCAAACCAGAGGGAGGGGAGGATCCTGCCAACTCCATTGCTCACAGCCTTTCTCCATGATACCTCTGCAGATTGGCTGATGTGCCTGCAAGAAGAGTTCCAGTGCCTGAACCACCGCTGTGTGCCCTTGACCCAGCGCTGTGATGGGGTGGACGCCTGTGGTGATGGTTCTGATGAGGCTGGCTGCAGCTCTGACCCCTTCCCTGACCTGACCCCAGCTCCTGGCCCCATCCTGTCTTGCAATCACACCTTAGAAGATTTCTATGGGGTGTTCTCGTCCCCTGGATATTCACACATGGCCTCAGCCTCCCACCCCCAGTCCTGCCTTTGGCTACTGGACCCCCATGATGGTCGACGCCTGGCTGTGCGCTTCACAGCCCTGGACCTGGGCTATGGAGATGCAGTGCATGTGTATGATGGCCCTGGGCCTCCTGAAACCCCTCGGTTGCTACGCAGTCTCACACACTTCAGCAATGGCAAAGCTGTCACCGTGGAGACATTGTCTGGGCAGGCCATCGTGGCCTATCACACAGTTGCTTGGAGCAATGGTCGAGGCTTCAATGCTACCTACCATGTGCGGGGCTACTGCTTGCCTTGGGATCAACCCTGTGGCTTAGGCGCTGGCCTGGGGGCCAGTGAGGGCCTAGGTGAGCGCTGCTACAGTGAGGCACAGCGCTGTGATGGCTCATGGGACTGTGCCGATGGCACAGATGAGGAGAACTGTCCTGGCTGCCCACCTGGACACTTCCCCTGTGGGGCTGCCGGCACTCCTGGTGCCACAGCCTGCTACCTGCCTGCTGACCGCTGCAACTACCAGACCTTCTGTGCCGATGGGGCAGATGAGCGACGCTGCCGGCACTGCCAGCCTGGCAACTTCCGATGCCGGGATGAGAAGTGTGTGTATGAGACGTGGGTGTGTGATGGGCAGCCAGACTGCGCTGATGGCAGCGATGAGTGGGACTGCTCCTATGCCCTGCCCCGCAAGGTCATTACGGCAGCAGTCATCGGCAGCCTGGTGTGTGGCTTGCTGCTGGTCATTGCCTTGGGCTGCACCTGCAAACTCTATGCCATTCGCACCCAGGAGTACAGGTTAGTGGGAGTGCGGTGGGCTGTCGAGTGGGGTCAGGGGGAGGGGTGAGACAGGGCCTATATAGCTATGGGGGACCATCAGGGTGCCCACATTGGGCATGGATTCTGGTGACCAGATTACAGTTGGCTCTTGGGGTTGCCCAGATCAGGCACTGGGGTTCTTCTCTGAAGGAAGAACGGGCCTAGATCCTGAAAGTAACCTCAGGGAAAAAGGGGACCGCAGTGACTGGGGAAAGCCGTGGAAGCACTCCAGGTGTCCTGGCCTGGGTGTGGCGGGAGGAGGCCTGCCCAGACTAGGACAAGGTGCTCGGGCCAGGACCCCTGTGACTGCACAGTTCTCATTCCTTCCAGCATCTTTGCCCCCCTCTCCCGAATGGAGGCTGAGATTGTGCAGCAGCAGGCACCGCCCTCCTATGGACAGCTCATTGCCCAGGGCGCCATCCCACCTGTGGAGGACTTCCCTACAGAGAACCCAAATGACGTGAGTCCCCCTCCAGCCCCACATTATGGTCTTGCCATTGTACCCTTCTTTGAGGCCACTGGCCCTCCTACTCCTCTGACTCTGACATCTGCCTCCTCTTGCAGAACTCAGTCCTGGGCAACCTGCGTTCCCTGCTACAGATCTTGCGCCAGGATATGACTCCAGGGGGTGCCTCGGGTGCCCGTCGCCGCCAACGAGGCCGCTCTGTACGCCGCCTGGTACGCCGTCTCCGCCGCTGGGGCCTGCTTCCCAGAACCAGCCCCCAAGCCCGAACCCCTGAGAGCAGATCCCATGTCACACCTTCTTCCCCTCCCCAGGAGGGCCTAGATAGTAGCACTAGTCCGGCCCTTGAGGGTGGGGCAGTGGGTGGGCAAGATGGAGAACAGGCACCCCCACTGCCTGTCAAGGCTCCCCTCCCATCTGCCAGCGCATCTCCAGCCCTCCCAACTGTCCCTGAGGCCCCCGTGCCTCTGCCTTCAGTGCCTCTGGAGCCATCACTGCTGTCTGGAGTGGTGCAGGCCCTGCGAGGCCGCCTCCTGCCCAGCCTGCGGCCCCCGGGACCAATTCGGACCCCACCTGGTCCCCACACAACAGTTCTGCCCCCAGAAGACGAGGACGATGTGCTGCTGGTGCCACTGGCTGAGCCAGGGGTCTGGGTGGTCGAAGCAGAGGATGAGCCACTGCTCGCCTGAGGGGACCTGGCTCCCTTGGGTGCTTTCTAGTTGTAATGCAACAACCCCTTAGAGGGTAACACAGCTTCCCTTCCATACTTCATCCCTGCCCCTCATCTGAGGGGATTGTTGGGCCTCCCATCAACCCTGTGTAGCTGCTGTGAAGCTAGGGAGAGGGCTCACACACACAGACCTCAGTCTCTCCACCTCCTTCCACACTACCACCATTTGGATAGCTATTTTTAAAAAGTAAAATCCTCAAAGTGTCATAGGCCTGGACACTCCATCCTTGCCAAACCCCCACCCAAAAGTGGCCTTAAGTACCAGAATCCCAATTGGCTAGAGACCTTCAGCCCCCAAGGGGAGGATTTGGGCAGGATCTGAAGTTTTGCCAATCATGATCCCTCATAAAGGGTTTGGCTCGTATAAAGAGCACAACAGATGCTTTTGTCTGATAGCTCGGGCATTGCCTAGAAAGTCAAGGTTGAAAATAAAGGAATCGAGCCTGAGCTCTGCCTCTCTACCTCTCTGCCCAGCTCAGTGGATGCTCACCTCACTTTCCTCCTCCCTAGAGAAACCTTCATTCCGTCCCGGCCTCCTCTTCCTAGTCATCTTCTAACCACCCTCCTTGATTTTTATACCACTGAGGAGGTAAATTCTAGGAACACTAAGGACAAACCTTCTCCTCCTCCACTCGCTGCCCAGGCCTCAACTCTACAGTGACTGACACCAGGGGTGGCACCAAGCCTTTTTACTCACTGCCAGGCCAGAATCTGGTGAGCCAGCTGGGCCCTGCAGCCGGGAAGGTTCCCATTTATGGAGTACTCTCAGAGCACAGATCACAGGAGCAGACTGTCCCTGATGGAACACAGGGCCTGTGACTCCTGCCCTCTACCAAGCACTTACAGTCTGTCCTAGGCAGACAGATGGGCTCTCAGCCAGGATGCCTTAAAGTAGGCAAAGATGAAGCAAGAGAAAAATCATAAACGTTCAGGGTGTAAAGATAGTGGTATCACCTTAGTCAAATCCAAGAGACCTTCTGTGAAGAAGGCTCAAGCTAGATTCTAATGAATGTTGTCAGTAGTTGGAATAGAGTCATGAATTCTAGGTCAAGTGAGAGTCCACAGGAGAAGCAAGCTTAGCAGATGTGAAGGGTAGGGGTATGGGCTCTGAGAAAACAGGGCTAGGAGCACAAGCAGTGACCAGAGCTGGGGAGAGTGACAAAGAAGGGAATATCAAAAATGTTGAAACTAACCTCTGATAAGGTGGCAAGCTGTCCAGAGTTTGAAAGGAAACCCAGTACTAAGGATATGGGAGGTGCTTCTGGGGGTGTGCATGAATTCCCAAGAGCAAAGTTAAGACAGTCCCTAGCAAAACCAGTCCCCAGGGAGAAAAGTTCCACCTCAGATGGGCTTTTACCCTTTCTGCCTAGCCTAGTGTATCCCCACTACCCCGGTGGAGGCATTCTGTTGATTACACCCTGTCAGCATCTTCATACCAGTATTGCTTGTTTCCTCTCTCCAGGGACGAGCCTAGGAAAGTGGTGCATTTCTGGGACTCTAACATCTTGGCTCAGGATAGACCCAACCTTTCTCTCCAGACCCTCACCAGAGTTTGGGGAAGAGGCTCCAGAGATCCTGGTCCTTACATACTGGTCTTCCTTTGGGGCTTCCTTCCCAAATGCAAATAATTCCTGGGTCTCACCTGTGAAGCAGGGGCAGGGACTGCCAATTCCCTCCCAACATCTCCATCTCCTGTTCTTTGCCCTGTCCCTAGCTTCTTTCTTCCACCATAGCCATCTCAAAACCTTCAGCTTCATATCTTTATTCTTGTCCTGTGCCAGATCTTTTCCCTCAGGGTCAGGGGGTAGGGGGCCCGCTGTGTGTGTGTGTGTCTGCAACTTGAAAGTAGACAAAGTTTTAAGGTGAAAGAATGTTCTCATTGTGGAAGACTAGAGGGAGGACCTGAGGGAAGATTTCACTAGGAAGGCCTCTGCATATAGGCTAATGGGCCTGGGAGACGTTTCTAGGTGCACTTTAGGAGGTATAAGCAGTGATACCATTTCTGTCTGCTGGGTTGGGGGAGGGGGTTGGCCTGTCAGGCAGTATAAGGAAACTAAGTCATACCTAGTTGCAGGTGGAACAGTGAGAGCAAGTCACACAAGTTAATTTTCACCATAGACCCCAAGAGTAGAAATGAGGAAACTTCAAATCCTGTCAGGAGAAACACTACTACCCATGGGGCCCAATATCAGGGTATTGGGCCCTCATTATGATGTGAGGTGCTGGGGAAGGTGTTGCTCTCAGAACAAAAAGGTGAAGATAAATCAGGCTAAGAATCTGAGATAACAGCAGATTCCAAACTTCAGTCCTCAAGGAGCAGATCTTGGGCCTAAGCCAACTCCAGGCTCTATTGGGAGGAGAGAAGTTCCCCAGCCGTATAGCCCAAGGCTCTGGGAGCATTAAATCCTCAGGCAAACTGCTAAATGCCAGCACTTTTATCACACAGAGCTAACCCTTAGAAGAAGGTATGCTGTGGGTATCATAACCCCAATTAACAAGTTCAGTAGCGGCTTCAGAAGAGGTTCAGGACTAGATCAGTCTCTGAGGCAGATTTAAACCTGGGTAAGCTCAGTTGCAAACTCTCACCCTTATGCCACAATTCTGCAGAACTTCCCCTTCCACAGGGAGGGAGCCAACCGGGTGCACAATGGGATAACTTTTCCAGCCCCCTCTTATTTGTGGGTTGAGGGGGATGGCAGTTCAAGGTAAAACCCAGTCTGCTCCTAGATTGAGGGCCAACAGAAATCAAGGTCAAGAATCCTTGCTGGGGTCTGCAGCCACTGATTCATACTATCTGAAATGAATCCAACCACCTAAGTGAGTTTTCCAGATACATAAAGCTTACCCTTCAAAGTGTAATTTAAAACTTGAAAATTCATCTTGAAAGGTAATTATTTGAAAACATTACACTCATCTTCAGCACATCTGCAATTTAATACAAATTGTCCTGGATAGCTGAGGGTCATTCATAGAATGAGGCAGTGACTCATTCTAGTCTAGTGACTTCTCTGCAGCAACATTTTTAGAACAGTTCTAAGTGTTAGGGGAGCTGTTCGTCTTTATGCCAAGTGACCTTAGACCACTTTTTAAACACTTAGGATTGCTTTGAAAGTTTTGTGGTATTGCTTCCCTGGCTACCTGTTCACTTGCTGCTCTAAATGGGCTTCTAATCTGTGTCCAGGAGCACACAATTAAAATTGTGACTAAAGTAAAGGTAAGCAGGCTGGGGTTAAAGAGGGGAGAGTATCCAATATTGGAGTAGAGGGTGTGACTATTCTAGCTGTTCAGGAGTCCTTTCTGTTTTCTCGGGACCTCACAATGTTACCTTGTAGCTGACCTCTAGGTAACTGAGGTGTCACTGCACCTAAGTCCTAAGATTGCTATTTGCCTCTTCGATGAAAAAACTCCACTGAATTCTGCTCCCTACTCTGTCTCTGGTGAATCCTCTCACCCCCGCACCTCTGGCCTGTACCCCAGTTCTCCTACTCAAAAAAAAAAAAAAGGAAAAGTCCACTGAAGATTGCCAATTAATTGTTCTAAGTAATAGGAGACAGTTGGAATATTCAAGAAAAGGAAGAGATCACAGTATAGAGATGAAAAACAATCCTTGACACTGGAAAGATCTGGGTGGGACCTCTTGGTGTCCATTTTCCAGCTGCATGCATGATTGATTTGGAGGAAGGCCACCCACCTACCACTCTGAACCTTAGGGTCATGAGGATGAAAGGAGGTAATGCAAGAAGGTGCTTAGCACACACCTAGCAAAAATGGGGGTGGCGGGTGGAGGGGAAACCAGGAAGTTAGTATGTGTGTTTGGGTGCCAGCAGGTATCAGGAAGAAAAACAAGAGGCTGAAGGAAAGGGGAACTGGGCTATAAAGGAGACTCTCCATCCCGGCCTTCCACAAAGAGGTAGAGACAGCACTGTGTGTCTGCCTCATGGAGCCCAGGCCCGGTGGCTGCCCAGAGGGCACTAGCATCCCTACCCCCCACTTGGGATTAGAACTTGTAGAGGGCTGTCTCGTTCCCCACCTCTCCCTAACACAGATAGGAAGGGAGAGAGAATGGGAGGAAATCCCCGCACAGTTTGCATCCACCTCAACCTAGCGACAAAATGAAGCTACCAAACAAAGCGGCCATCTCTCTCCTCAAAGCCCTCATCCGCCTAGGAGCCAGGCTGGGAAATGGGTCGTTTGTGGGTCTCATCCCAGAAGGGGTGGTGTGGGAAGGAGAGCTTGGCAGGAAAGCTTGGTGGCAGGGTGGCCTTTTCCTGTACCTGCATATCTTTTGGCTTATTTCTTTGTCTTACGGATCAGCTCTAAGCTTTCTGCCTTTAGCTTCTCCATTTAGCCACTGAGCACCCACCCTGGCCTGGACACTGGGCTGGGGGCTGGGAATACAGACACAAATGACACGTAGTCCTGGCTCCTGGACAAAGACCCTGCCTCCGTCCCCTCCACACCCACGTCATCCTCAGTTCTTTCACCCACTGACCCCTCACCCCACTTCTCCGAACCCCTCTGACTTTGTTCTTTCCACGTCTTAACCAGACTCCGCAATGTGTGTGCTCCCAGAGGGAAGCGACACAAAGAAAGGGGGTGGGCAGAAAGGAGGGAATCCCGCTGACATCACTGCTCATTAGCATGTGTGACCTCATCAGGGGGCGGGGCAATTTCCCCAGGTGTCTTGGGGGGGGGAATATGTGGGGGGGTGGTATTTAAAGGGAAAAGCTGACAGTGCTGCTGAGTGAGGGAACGGGTGCTGCAAGCAGACTGCACACGCACATCGATGCACACAGACACTGACATGGACACGGACACAGAAACCACAGCACTCTGTCCCTCCGGCAGCCACCAGGCTTCCCCCCCAGGGACTCCCACACCAGGTAAGGCTGAGCTGAGCAGGTCCTGCCTGAATCCTTGAGGGTGGGAGCTGAAGCTTTGGTGGAGAGGTCAGAACTAGGGATTAAAGGAGCTTGAACCCAAACAGCAAGAGAAGAGCAACTTAGGAAGTGGAGCCCCCACTCAACCGCACACCTTGGGCTGGGCGGGGTGGGGGGAGGAGAGGAGAGCTGCCTACTGTCCCCTCCCCCATCACTCCCGGGCTTCAGGCTTCGCTTCCCCGGTGCCTGGCCCCTAGGTCAGCCACATTCCCCAGAGGCTGGGACGGGCTGGAGGGAAGGGAGACCGGGAAGGGGCAGCCCACAAGCCTGGGAAGCACCGGGGGCTACCCTGGGGACCTGTTGTAAGGGTTTCTCTGGCTCCTGGAGGCCTTGGCTGCCAGCCAAGTATTGATCCTGGGCTATTTCCAGCCTCTCTCCATCCCCCTTTGTTGTGTCTGTCTTCCTCCTCCAGTTCCCCTGACCCATGCATTGTCACTCTCCCTCTTGCCTCGCTCCTGCTCTCTCCCTCTCTCTCTCTCCCTCCCACCCTCTACCTCGCCATGAATATAATATTTCCTCGGACTCGCAGGCACAGCCAGGGATGCAGGAGGGTTCTCACACACAATCTGCACTGGGGGATGCTCACTTACAGGGCCACGGGAAAGGCAGCCCCTCTTACACACACACCCACGGACACCCAACACACAATCTCAAAATGCAAAGGCTTCCCTGGAAACGGGCTCCTTGCAAAGTTTTTGACTCTCCCAGTATCCACCCCCCAGGAGGAGGCAGGTTTGGGTTCATGTGCCCTGTGCCCCTCCCCAGTGTGGGCATTGCTGGTGCAGGAAGCAGTAGAGACAGCAGCTCTTGGTGGAAGGAGGAGCAGCCCTGGGGCCAGAGGCCTAGTCTGGGGGTGTGCCTGTGTGTCAGTGTGAAGTGCGAGTGGGTGTGCAAGCCTGCGTATAGGTACCTCCCCTGCACGGAGAATGTTTTGAACAGGCTGTGGTTGGAATCACATTGGACAAGCTGTTGGGTCAGCTCCTTGCAGCCCCATGAACTCAGAGACGGTTCAGTGTAAGAGGTCGGACCAAAGATTCTCAGCTACTTCTGGGTCGTGGTCATCAACTGAGCCTGCCTGGGCCTCTAAAGACAGAGCAGACAGGACTGAGCCCTGTGCAGATGGCTGGGCATTTCCCACTCATAGCTTCCTTTTCTTTGTTTGCCCTTCCCCCCAGAAACAGATGCCACACTGCTAAAGAAGCCAGAGAAACTGTTGGCAGGGTTGGACCTGGGTGGACCATCCCCTGCCCCAGGGGCCCCCAGAAGAAGAGGCAGTATGCCTGTCCCCTACAAACACCAACTGCTGCGGGGCCAGGCTGTAGATGAACTTGACTGGCCACCTCAAGCCTCGTCCTCTGGCTCTTCTGACTCCTTGGGCTCAGGAGAGGCAGCCCCCACCCAAAAGGATGCCATTTTCAAGGTCATGCTGGTGGGGGAGAGCGGCGTGGGCAAGAGCACCCTAGCAGGCACTTTCGGCGGTCTCCAGGGAGACAGTGCTCATGAGCCAGAGAACCCAGGTATTGGGGAGCCCTGAAGGGATTGAGTACCCTGGAGGCCTAGTTAGGTATGCAAGATCTCAAGGCATGAGCAGCCCCTGGAAGCCAGAACCTAAGAGAAGTTTCTCCAATGCCTTCTGTGGCTGTGCTCCCTAAAGAGGTTGGGGGGTGGTCTCTGAGACCTGGCTACCAGGTCTCACAAATGTTTGGGAGCTCTAATGGGCTCTGTTCTCTGTCTGGATTTCCCAACAGAGGATTCCTATGAGAGACGCATCATGGTGGATAAGGAGGAAGTTACCCTAGTTGTTTATGACATCTGGGAACAGGTAAGAACTCAGATGGGGCTGTAAGCAGGTAATGGAACCTGGGAGGGCTGGAGAAGGGCAAAATCTGGTGGGACTGCAGGCCCTGGCTCCAGTATGTACCTGTCACAGTATCACCTGAGAGAGCAAGGCTGGTACCAGTGTGCATGCCAGGGCTTTGAGATCGCTGTCTTTCCAGGATCTTCTCACCTAGAGGAAAGTTAGGATCTGAGTTTGACAAACCTTGCAGATGCAAGCCCCGCTGAACACCCTGAAATTGACCCCATGCGTTGTTCAACCTGGAAGAGTCTGATCTGACAGGATAAGAGCTCGGGGCTCTGGAATATCAGGGAAAGTGGGGAGGGAGAAGAGGATTCCTGAATATTTGAGTATTAATGGTTACTATGCAGCAGTGAGAGGCTAGATTACATACACTTGAATAGCATTCACTTTTTTTTTTTTTTTTACATTTTAAAAGGACACGTTTATTAGGAAAAGGACAAAGAAAAAGAGATTCACCTTCACAGTCACAGGCAGGCAGAGAGCTGCCTCTTGCCAATGCAGAAATTGTACTGATAACATATTTAGCATTCACTTTAAATTAAAAGTTTAAGCATAAGAAAGTAGGATGGGTTAACCTAGTCCAGGATCCTGTGCCCCCAATTCTCCCTTGTGGGGCTTGATTTACCAACTTCTCCCTCCTCCACACACACACTCTGGGTGTGAGGATTGCACCATTAAATAGCTCTGCTGTCCTAAGCAGGAACTTTCTCCCTCATGTCTCTGGGTCTTCATTCCTGATGTGGAGCTGCTGGAGGATCTCCCACGCTCCTGCCCTGATACGCTACAACTCTGCCCATCTGCAGGGGGACGCAGGGGGGTGGCTGCGGGACCACTGCCTTCAGACCGGGGATGCCTTTCTCATCGTCTTCTCAGTCACTGACCGAAGGAGCTTCTCCAAAGTTCCAGAGACCCTACTTCGTCTCAGGGCTGGGCGACCCCACCATGACCTGCCTGTCATAATCGTTGGAAACAAGAGCGATCTGGCCCGCTCCAGGGAGGTCTCACTGGAGGGTGTGTATTTGGAACCTCATCCATCCTGCAATCTCTGGGACTCTCCCTTCCAAGTCACCTCTTGTCCCTAAAGCCTTTTCAAACCTTCCGGGCTGCACAAACTCAATTTCATTTAGCACGAGGCTAAGGGTAGACTCTCAATGCCCTTGCCTAGGGGGCTGCAGAACCCCATCACTTGCCCTCACCTCTTCTCCAAGACCCCTTTCTCCCTCCCCTCCATACCACCACTGCCCTGCAAGTGATCCCTGCCTGGTTCTTTCAGTCTCCAGATTCACTTTCCCCAATTCCTTCCCACCTTGGGTAGCTCCCCAGGCTCATCCCTTGGGCCTAGTGCCAGGGGCCAGAAGCCTGAGCCTGTTCCTTCCTACAGAGGGCCGCCATCTGGCAGGGACACTGAGCTGCAAACACATCGAGACATCGGCTGCTCTGCACCACAACACGAGGGAGCTCTTCGAAGGCGCGGTGCGCCAGATCCGGCTGCGGCGGGGTCGGAGCCACGTGGGGGGCCAGCGGCCAGAGGCGGGCAGTCCGGAGGGCCCTGCACCGCCAGCGCGCCGAGAGAGCCTCACCAAAAAGGCCAAGCGCTTCCTTGCCAACCTAGTGCCGCGCAATGCCAAGTTCTTAAAGCAGCGCTCTAGGTCCTGCCACGACCTTTCCGTGCTCTGAGCTGCGGTCGCCATGGTCACCGCGGTCGCCATGGTCACGGCGCCCTCTGTTCGCCCCCCTTCGCCCCGCCCCGCCCTGCCCTGTCCGGCTTCCTTTGTGAAGACCGGCTAGAAAACCAAAAACTCCCAGGCTGCCCTCCCGGCGTGCCTGCCGAGGGGCCGCGGTCCCACCCCTGCCACTGCGCGTTCTTGCAATACCTCTCGCCCCGGAGCGCCTCAGGTGGGCGTGCAGACCTGTGGGGGGCGGCAGGTCGGGAAGGAAAATAGTTCTGCAAGGTGTTTTGTTTTTTAATTTGCGCGTGACCACCTCTTCTGTAAAGAGATCTTAAAAGGTGGAACTGGAAAATTGCTTTGTAGGCTCCTTTACAGCTGTCTACCTTTGTACTCTGCGCAAATAAGCCTCACCTTTAAGAGAGCCGCAAAGGTAAAGACACGGAGATCCAGTCCCAGAGACGTCCCCAAAACATTCCCGCTCTTATCTGCTGTATTTGTCCACTTTACCTTTAAGAAGTCCTTAAAGTCAAGGGCCTGGAAGTGCTGTTTTTGAGAATTGATTCTGTGACTTGCCGTTCTACCACTGCACTTCCCCTTTAAGGTTATTTAAAGGTAAGGCGTGGACAGTCTTTCTGCCTTCAGATGCCAGCGTGAAGAGCTGAGCTGGTGGTAACCCCCCTTAGGCCTGGCCCAGGAGGCACCGCAAGGGGGCCACCCTTACCTTTTCAATAAAGGATTTTTTCTACTGCACTTGCTCGCTTGTACTCTGTTCTCTCAGTCCCACAAAAGGAATGGATGTAACGCATGTTACAAACAGAAAATCAGGCCTAGAGGAGCAGGGAACCAAACCTCTAGGGTGTCTGAGAACCTAGTCCTGGTGAGCTCCATGCTAAGCTGCCTTACAGGGAATTGGGTTCAATTTATCTCTTTGTCAAGGGTTCAACTTGCTCTTTTGCTGATGAGGAAATAGGCCTGGAGAGGCGCAGGGACCTACTGTCGGTAGAAATAATTTAGTAACTTACACTAGGACCAAATCCCCAGATACCAAGCCCTCATCAACTTACCCCACTTTATTCTGCAAGAAGGCTGGAGGGGGGTTGGAAGTGGGACCCCCATCCCACCAGGGAGGCCCATCAGCTGGGGCATGATGGAATCAGCCTGTACCTTCTCTGGCAGGGCCCCTGCACCCCAGCTGTCACCTGCAAAGCCTGTGTGAGAACTGAAGCTGTCAGTGCCTCCCCTGGGGACGCCCACGTCTGCTGCTGCCTGAGCCATGAGTCTGAACAAAGGAGCAGAGGCAGCAGTTCCCCTCACCCCTAGACATACAATAGCTACCTGAGTACCTGACAGGTCTCCACCCCACACAGGTTCCCAGAATTTGATGTCAAGAGAATGAGATGTCTCCTGAATCCAACTGGGAAGGAGCCAAGGCAGAACAGCCCAGCAAGGGTGGTTATGAGATAACATGAATTACAACACTATCCTTTGCACTTTATTCACCTAATCTGTTAATTCTTTAATGACTACATAAGGTGTTACTACCTCTTTTACTGTGGAAGAAACAGGGTTTAAGTAACTAACCTGAGGTCAACAAGCAACAGAGCTGGGATTCTACTCAAGTCTGCAAGATACTTGGTGATTTTATCCAACTTTCACCTGAGGTTCCCCTTTCAGTAAGGATGGGGGCAGGGAGAGAGACAATCAAGGAAATGCAGGGGCCTCAACGGACAAGGCAATGAGCAGTGACTGTGGTAAGAGGATCAGAGAAATTACATGGTTCCAGTGGAGTAAGCAAGCTCTAAACTCTGGGGACCATGAAGAGAGGCAGTTCAAATCTTAAAATGCAGGAAAACACTCTGGACCCATTAAGGGACCAGATGGCTCCACAGTTGGGTTGAAACCTCAGGGACATGAAGAGGAGGGGTAAGAGACGAGCATGAAAAAGATTTGGTGCCTCACTGCAAAGGACCTAAATGCCAGGCAAAGGATTTTTTGTCCAACTCTGTAGGCAATGAGAGTCACTGAAGGTCTTCAAGGGTGGCAGTGACACGATCCTTTGGGAAGTAGAAGCTGGAAGAGGTGTACATGGACCAGAGGGGCCTCCCTCGCAGTGCAAGGTGTTAAGCACAGCACTGTGAAGCTGGCCGCAGCCTCTGCACCATGAGCTCAATCCCTGGCTGGCCGGTGAGCTACCCACATGGTGCAGCAGACCTCTCCTGACTCGCCTGCTGCTCCCCTCAGCAGTGTATTTCAGTCTGCCTGCTTGTTCTGCTCCCCACTCTATCTCTGGTGAATCCTCTCACCCCCCGCACCTCTGGCCTGTACCCCAGTTCTTGTATGCAGAAATAAATCTTTAAAAAAATTTTTTTACATGGATCGGAGCAGCAGAGGCAAGGCCTGAGGAGCTATGTCACTAGTCAGTCATATTTACAAAGGGTAACGAAGGCCCTCCTGAGGCAGGTGTCAGTGAGAAAGAAGATAAAGCATGAGTATGAGAGTCAGAGTCAATGAGACTTGGCAACTGAATGGCTGGGTATAAAGAGAGGAACCAGTCTCAGGTTGTGGGAAGCTGGTATGTTTAGGGGACATAGGTGGAATTAATGGTTCCTTTTTGGAGACAAAGTTTGAGATGCTATAAAAATCCATATGGAGAGCTTTAGCAGCAACCTGGACAGTTGGGTCTGGAATTCAGAACACGTTGGGCAAGAGACACAGATATGTACATAAGCACCATAGAGATGGCAGTATCTGAGGCAGAGGAAAGGCTGAGATGCAGGGCCAGCTTAATGGGTGTGTGACCTGTGCAGTCACACAGGGCCGCACACTTAGTTCACTGCTCTGCTGCTGCTCTTTTGAAATTCTTTGAACAGGAGTCCTGCATTTTCATTTTGCACAGGGACCCACAAATTATATTAAGGGAGACCCCAAGGGAAAGGATGCAATACATGCTGGGATCCTTACTCTCAAACCATACACAGCCCTAAAGGGTCTATAATTCCTGTGAAATGGCACCGTCTGATGTGTTTGTGCAGGCCTGAGGATAGATTTCATTAGGTTTCCACAGGGCTCTGTGAGCCAACAAATTATTACAAGCCGGGGTAGTACTGATTGTCGCTGGGAAGGAACCAAGTGTGTGGAGGACAGGTGTGCGAGGTTTACTTTTCATCCTTTGCCCTTTTACTAGTAGTAAATTTACTACCTTGAATCATATATTAACTGTGTAGAAACTCGGTAATAGAGAACAAAGCCGTGGTGTTCCAAAGAAAGGAGAGAACCAGAGAGTCCTAGGAATAGGCAGATGAAGAAGGCAGAGACGCAGCCACCAAAGAGGGAGTGGAAGAAGTGGGACTGAGCGTGTTGTGGCTGCTGTCAAGGGAGGAGGGTTTTTCTAGAGGCAGAGTATCATCTCAGGTCAAATGTGGTGGGAGGACGAAGAACAAGAAAGCCAGTGTCTTTCATGTGGCAGAAGCTGAAAGTGTACATATTGAGGAGGATGGTAGGACCTTTCCCTTGAGGGGAGTCACACAAACCACAAACCGCCTTCCCTCCCCCCACAGTCCCCCACCAACTCACTTAGTCCCATCAGCCCGACCCATCTGTGTGTTCCCTCCAGACGCCTACAGGGAAGAGCTCAGAACAGACAGAAGCTGAAGCCACGCTCCCAGCAGACTTGGGAAGAGATGGGGTCTCCTCTGAGCGTCAGGCCATTCTTCTCCGCCCCCTTTGGTAAAGGCTAAGTAGGGCCCAGCTGCTGATCTGGGCAGGTGTGAGAGATCAGCGAAGGGCTCAGGAGCATGCCCCCTTAATGGCGGCAATTTCGTCTTGGGGTCTGTGCTCCTTTACCAGCCTAGCCTCTGCCCACCCCTTACTGGCCTCACCCCTCTGGCCCACAAGATCTCCTCATGGACTGAGGGCATGGACTGTGTGTGCTCTCCCCTGAGGGGTCAGAGGTGAGGCCAGAAAGCAGGTTATAAGGATACTGTGCTCTGGGCCTCTGCTTACAGTTGGACCTTTAGGCCCTACTGCACCTAACCGGCTTCTCCAGTCTGAAGCAGGGGCCCCTCCTCTTCTGAAAGGCTGCCAGTCACGGAAGGACACTTCCGGGTTAAACCCTCACTTCCAAAAAGTCCACTCTTAAATGCATTTCTTAATTAATCTAAGAGTTCCAATCCACATCAGTCGAAGTGAATTTTTCCTAGACATTTTTATCTTCCACCCACAAATGTTTGTTGTTCCCCGTAAGTACTGCAGCATGTCAGTAATCGCGTTAGGCCCTATGAGAAAACAAACACAAAAAAGACACTAACCCTGCCCTCAAGCAGTGAACAACTTAACTGGCAATAGCACTACTGTGGCCAAAACAGCAGCAAACTATGCCACATTCTGACTTTCGAAAAGCATCATGTGCTCTAAGAATTCTGATAAAAAGAAACAAAATGTGGAAGACATATTTTAGGAGGTGGTCCTTGAAGATGTAGGTAAAAGAAGGAAAAAAAACTCCCTGTGGTGAAACCACATGAGCAAATGATCAGGGAAAATGGTGGGCAATGTGCTGCATGATGAGGCAAAGAAACTTTTAAAGATTCATTTATTTATGTACACAAGAACTGGGGTACAGGCCAGAGGTGTGGGGGTGAGAAGATTCACCAGAGACAGAGTGGGGAGCAGAACAGGCAGACTGACTGAAACACACTGCTGAGGGGAGCAGCAGGCGAGTCAGGAGAGGTCTGCTGTACCATGTGGGCAGCACCCTGGCCAGGGATTGAACTCGTGCTGCAGTGGCTGCGGACAGCTTCATAGGTTGCATCCTAACCCCTCGTGCCACCAGGGAGGCCCCAAAGAAACTTTTTATACACAAATCATGAAAATTGAGGTGGATGACACATTCAAGAGATCCGAAAACTAGTCAAGGCAAAGGCATCCTACTTCTATCACCTTTATCATCTCGGCTCTCTGATGGATAAGTTCAAGGTCTCTTTTCACCGCCTTCATTCTCTTTTTTTTTTTAAAGATTTATTTATTTATGCATACAAGAGCTGGGGTACAGGCCAGAGGTGCAGGTGGTGAAAGGATTCACCAGAGAACAAGTGGGGAACAGAACAGGCAGACTGACTGAAATACACTGCTGAGGGGAGCAGTGGGCGAGACAGGAGAGGTCTGCTGCACCATGTGAGTTGCTCCCTGGCTGGCCAGGGATCAAACTTATGCTGCAAAGGCTGCGGCCAGCTTCCCAGTGCTGTGCTTAACCCCTTGCGCCACCAGGGAGGCCCAAGATTTATGTTATTGATGTATACAAGAGCTGGGGTGCAGGCCAGAGGGACCGTGTGTGTGTGTGTGTGTGTGTGTGTGTGTGTGTGTGTGTCTGTGTCTGTGTGTGTGTGTGTGTGTGTGAGAGAGAGAGAGAGAGAGAGAGAGAATTTACCAGATACAGAATGGGGAGCAGAACAGGCAGACTAACTGAAATACACTGCTGAGGGGAGCAGCGGGTCCAGACAGGAGAGGTCTGCTGTGCCATGTGGGTTAGTTCCCTGGCTGGGGATCAAACTCATGTTGTAGTGGCTGCGGACAGCTTCATAGTGCTGAGACTTAACTTCTTGAGACACCAGGGAGGCCCAGCTTGCTAATCTCTTAAGCACAGTGCCACTCTGGAGATACAAATTGAAGTTGTGGTTCACAAGGTCCAACATGCTTTCCACAGGATTCACAGGGAACCCATTATTGGATTTGTTGTGTCGGGAAGATTCACAACGGAAGCCTCAGCAATAGTATTATACTGCACAATTTTCCCATCTCATGTTCAAATTGTAACTTTTCTTTAGGCAGAGGACCTGTGCTGATTCAAAATACTTATTAGAAAGAAAACTGTCTGAGTAGGGTAGGCTCTGGAGACCAACAAAGGCAGGTGCTATAGGAATGCTTGTGGGGAGGTTAGGAGGGATGCTAAGCAAAGGGCTATTAAGAGAACGTTCTGGGATTTTCCCTAGTCAGACAAAGCAAAGGGCCCTAGGTATCGTGAAGACACCTGGGGGGCTCACTTTGATTTTTCAAAGCTATCTGGTTGTAATCTGATTGTTATACAGAATTTCAGGCCTGAGGAAATTGGACCAGTGGGCTAGGCTGGTAGTGTGTGACCCAGGACCTTGCAAACCTGAGACTTTAGTCCAGAAAAATTAATAAAAGTTTTACTATTACCACTGCTCCACCCTCAGATCTCCCCAGGAATCTTGAGCATTCTCTGAAGTGGCATAGGAGAATGAGGTCAAGTAGAAAGCCAAGTGTGTAGGCATCCAGAGGAATGGGAATGATGGCAGTGGCAATGACAAGTTCTAAGCCTCTACCTGTATCAATACATTTGAGTCTCATCACATGCCTGATAGGTACACTACTGTTATCATTTCCTATTTACAGATGAGGAGTCTGAGTTAGAGAAATGAGGCAACGTCCAAGCTTACTCAGCTATTTGGTGATGAAAGAGGGATCTGAATTGTGCAGTTTTGTTCCAGAACGTGGCCCCTCTGCTGCAGGATGATCACCTGGCTTGGTTGGGCTCAGGTGTTGGGAGGAGAAGGCTGATTCTCAGTACCACTCATTCTAAGCAGGCAGGGTTCAAGATGCTTCAAAGTTGATTGAAGGTCCCATCCCTTCTGGTACACTGGCAAAAATTTGACAGGTCTCTGATTTCTAAGGTCATGGTTTCCCTTTTCTGCAATCCAGCACTGACTGGCTCTTTTCCAGTCATCAAGCACCTCATCCATCTACCCATTGCCCTCAAAAATAACTGCTTAATGGCACTCCAGTAACTTCAGCCAATTTCTTAAGGGCTCTTGAGAGCAGATCATCTGGGACAGCAAACAGGACTCATCCAACTTTAAAAAGTGATCTTTGATCAACTCTTTCCTTGTCTCGGTACCTAAGTTTGTTGGGCTACTTCACCTCACACTTGCAGAGCTCTCTCAATCAGCACACTTTGAGAGCAAATCAGTTCTGCACACAGAGTGCAAAGTTGAGAGGGAGAAGGGATCCTTGAAGCCAGAAGAATCAGACACAACTTCTCAGACCAGAGTTCCTTTCCTGCATTCAGCTCACAACTACTGACTTCACCTGGTTGGCATGGAAACATCAGTCTCCAGTGGATGGCAAGTAGCGATTTAGGCAGAAAGCATCAAAGGGTACCATGGTAACACCAAGAAGTGTAAAATTGCCTCCCCTCTTAGAGGAATGAAGAATGGATGAGGCTGTTGGGGAAACCAGGCTGGAAGAGTGTCTTTGGAGAGCATGGCTCTAACTTTAACAGAATGGGAATGAATTCAACAGATATTTAATACATACAAAGTAAAGCAATAATGAAAAAGACCCATCTATGGATGGACTTATCAGGCTATAACCATCTAGCAATAGAGTTTACAAGAACTGTAAGTAAAGGCTAAGATCTGTTAAGTCGAGCCAGCTCCCAAGTAGGAAAGCTTATCTTCAAAGACAGGAATTTGACCAACAGACAAAGGGGCATAAAGAGAAAAAAAGGTAAGCAGACATGGATGTAGAAAAATTTTAGGGTAAAATGAAAATAAAGGGTATAAAGGTGGAAAAAGTGATTCTTTCCCATAATTTCAAGTCCATAGCTTCCACAGTGGTGCCAAGAAGCCAAACTTCCTGGGTTGGAATCCCAAATTTGCTAACAATATGATCATGGGTTATTTAACCTCCAATGGGGATCAGTTTCCTAGAGTAGAAGTTGTCTTCAATATTCCTCACCTCCACCATTTTTTCTCTCAACAGAATGCTGCGTGAGGAATGAAGAACCGGGAGCAAGAATTGAGGTGGGAGGAACCAAAGTGCAGGAAGGCCAAAGGAACTAGGGTTGGGAACTTAAGGAAAGCAAGAAGATATGGAGCCCCTCTGGGGAGGGCACAGGGCAAGGCCTGTGAGTATTTATAGTCTGAAGTTCAAGACAGCCACGAGGCGGCCTGGTCCATTGCCCCAGGATGACTAGCAAAAAATGGCCCGCACTGCACTTCTCAGGATGCATTAGCGGCCTAATCAATAATATAGGGGGCCTGGGCCATAGCCAGCTTCTCCTACCTAAAAATAATGCATCCTTCTTCCCTTCCCCCAGGTACAAAATGCAAACTAGGATAAGGAAAGGATGGGGGTGGGAGCAATGAGAACAGCAGCAGCAGGTAAAACTGCCGGAGTCTAGAAGAGTCAAGAACTAGACCGGGTCCCAGTGGCCTTTTATACCACATGCAGGCTTCAAGTACTTAATGTTTCAGTATGAAAATTAACCGGAGACTACATCACCAATAAACCTTCACGCTGCTTATAAGTCTGAGAGCTGACAAATTAAACCTAATAGCAATTATCCGTATTTTTAGCATGACAATAAAGTCTTAACACTGTTGCCATAGAGATGAGTGAAGAATGGGAGCCCCACCGAGTCCTGCCCCTGAACCTTAGGCCTTTTCCTCCCGCAGGTCCCTCTGGCGAACCCTTATTAGAAGACCTACAAAGCAGGCAGGTGTGCCTCCCTTTCAGCAGCACCATTCCTGGAATACTCAGCAACCTGGAATTCACAGTTCCAGGCCTGTGCGGGTCCCAGGCAGAGCCACATGAAAGCAGGAGTTGAGAAAACTCACTCAGGAACAACAGTAGCCGCCAAGCCAGGGGAGACCTGATGTATAATGCCCAAACGTCCTCAGATACTGGACTTGGATTGCTGCAACAAAGACGGCTGAAGCCAATGGAAAGAAGAGGCCAATGGAAAGAAGGGTGAGCTTAGGAAGACTTTTCTGTTTCTAAACTCAAGCTTATGAAACACCCCTAGAGGAAGGTGCAGAATGTGCTACTGTCACACTGCCATCTAGTGGAAAGACAAGGTCTGTCCTGAGGCACACACAGGTCTTGGAAGTGTGTCCAATGGGCACAAAGTTTTGGAGCTAGTTAAAGTGAAGACACACGGAGGACAGCATGGGGTCCAGGGAATAATGTAGACACAACTGGGGTACTCTGCCCAGTTGTGAGCCTTTAGTTCATTTTTCTTTCCATAGTTTAGATAAAACAAAATGAAAATAAAGGGAAGAAAACGCAACGGCGTTACATTTTATCTCCCCAGAACCATTCATGTTTTCGGCTTATAAGAAGTTAACATCAGACAGAAACACTGAGACGACACAGATGTGGGCAGCAGCTACCACAACAGCAGGGCTGGCCTTTTATACAAAGTTTATATATATATATGTATACATATTTATGTACAGAGACACAGGGTATAAAATCCAGTGAGGAGGAGTCACATGTACCCATGTAGGGGACGGGAGCAGCTTTTACAGTGGGGGTTAAGCCCAAGGTAGAGGCACATGGGAAGTGGTGGAGAGTAGCAGCCTCACCTCCATCCTCCCCCTTGGCCAAAGGAAGGACAATTATAGAAAGGAAGATGGAAGATTTTGGAAAGGTATCCCATTTTCACTAAACTCTTGAATGCCCCTAAACATCTAAAGTTCCTGAAAGGATAGCGCCCACACCTCCCAGCCAGATGCTGAGTTCACAGTAGTAGTTCTGGCCCCAAGCTGAGTTCTAAGGCAGGCTTCAAAATGTCCATGTGATCTTCCAGCGTCCTTTCACAGCAACAAGTCAGCACCTTTAAGGTTCACCCCCCAAAATCCAAAGTCTTCTTGGACCAGAAGCCTTAAGGGTTTTTCCTTGACAGATTGCAGGGTAAAGGGAGAGGAAAAGTAGAGGTTAGCTCCTTCAGTTAATGCCCTATGGCTTTCCCAGTGGGGGAGGAATGGAGGCGTCACTAAGAGGTGGCTGGGAAGGGCAATAAATCCAGAAGACAAGATACGGAGAGACAAGTATCCAATGTACGTGGAGATTCTGTGCTCTTTGATTAGCGGCTTTGCTCAGCAGAGTCCATTCCCAGTGGGGCCAGGGGAAGGAGCTCTTCTTGGTGTCTAAGGGTGGCCCCAATTCGCCCAGAGTCAATGTCCATGCCCTCAAGATGGCTTGGTCCACAGAATTGAGAGGGAGCCGTGGAAGGGTAGATTTGGAGAGGGGAATGGCAGGACCCAGAGGCACAGGGAGGCAGTGTTCTGTGCCACTGATTTACCTGTGGCAAGGAGAAGATGTAAGCAGAAAGCCAGTGGAAAGAAAACCAAGGACAAAAACAAACTAGGCCCTGAGACTCACATGGTCTGGGGGGTGAAGAGGCTGGAAAGCTGGAAGCACTGGGAAGCAATTGCCTGGGAGGCAAGGTTCAGGGCTGGACTTAATGCTGGAACAAAGAGAGGGACAGTGAATCAGTGACTCATAGGACTCCTTCTTTCTAGGTCCCATCCCTTTCCTCCCTATCCCAAGTCCAAGTCTACCAGTTAGAGCCGCTGGGTTCAGGGCCCCCAAAGGAATGGCTCCATTCAGTTGCAAGGCAGCAGCTTGGGTGGTGGCGGCAGCGGCAGCAGCAGCAGCAGCAGCTGTGGTTGGCAGCTGGATTCCAGAGCCTGAAAAGGAAAGAAAAGGTGGGGCTAAGCCCTAACCCTTGATGTAAAATCCAACTCCTCTTCACTCTGCAGAGAACTCTACCTTCTGCCAATTTGGCCATGAGCTGTAAACGTCCACTAGCTGATCCCAGATCCAGCTCCTGGTCCCCATCAGGGAAAGTGATGTCTGTGCCACCATCCGGTCGCTCAGTTACTTGGCCAACCCTCATAGGTCGACCAGCAAGCTCAAAGCCATTCAATTGTTCCAGAGCACGCCGGGCACATTCGGAGTCAGAGAACTGAAAGAAATCCAGGTTGTATCAGTCACCTCCTGGTCACAGAAGCTCTCCAAGTCCCACTAACATGTTAGTTCTGTGATTGCACGAAAACTGCACGCTCATGCTCACTGCAGCACAAACTTCTTTCCCAGGGAATGTGACTTAAGATCTCACTCCCTTTGCCATGGGGCTCTGAAAAGGACCTTTGCCAGCTGACTCAACAGCAATCACTTTTTAATCTTCCAGCTCCATTAAGAACTTTATAATGCTGGGGCCTCCCTGGTGGTGCAAGGGGTTAAGCACAGCACTGTGAAGCTATCTGCAGCATGAGTTCAATCTCCGGCCAGCCAGGGAGCTACCCACATGGCGCAGCAGACCTCTCCTGTCTTGCCCACTGCTCCCCTCAACAATGTATTTCAGTCAGACTGCCTGTTCTGTTGCCCACTCTGTCTCTGGTGGGTCCTCTCACCCCCTGCACCTCTGTCCTATACCCCAGTTCTTGTATGCATAAATAAATAAATCTTTAAAAAAAAGACAACTTTATAATGCAAAAGGTGTATTATCCTGTAGGAAACCTAGTCTGACAGACTATTTCAAAAACAAGCATAGGAAAATAGACGTAAGACAGACTGAGAACCAAGGTTCCTGGGCTTCATTTCAGCTTTTAGGAAGTTTCACTTCTTAGTCAAGAAGTAGCAATTTGGGGCCTCTCCGGTGACGCAGCGGTTGAGCGCTGGGTTGCGAAGCTGCCCACAGCCTCTGTAGCGCCGGTTCGATCCCCAGCCCCTGGCGAGGGTCCCACATGGTGCACAGACCTCTCCTGCCGCCCGCTGCTCCCCTCAGGAGTGTACTTCGTCATTCTGCCTGTTCTGCTCTCCGCTCTGACTCTGGTGAATTCTCTCCCCCTCCCACGCTTCTGACTGTACCCAGTGCTTGTATAAATAAATAAATAAAAACATTACCAAAAAAAAAAAAAAAAAAAGAAGTAGCAATCTGGATAGAACTCCAGAGCTCAGCCTTAGGAACATACTCCAGGGCTGAGAGCAGGCCTGTACTACCTCAAGGCCCACACACAACAGTCCTGCTGACTCAGGGACCTGCTCACCAGGGGGCCTCTGTTCTCCAGTGCCTCTTATGCATACCAGCAACAGCCTGGCATAAAGAGGATTCCCTGTTGACTGTTTTAAGTGTCAATGGTATTGACCTAAAAGGCAGCAACACAGTGTAAAATGGTCCCACAGAAGCCTTTCCGCATCTGAGTCACACAAGGAGCTAGAGAAGGTACTTGCCACCAGGAATAACACAGCTGGCTTTGTTTACTCTGTTATTACCTGCCCTAAGGGCCTGGCAAGTGCTACTGACAGTTCCTAGGCAAATGGTGTAGGTGGCTTGCCCTTGGATACTTCTGAGGTGAGCAATTCCCATGGTAGAACACAACCTACCTACCTCCCCTCTGCCCTGCAGGCAACTGTGGGGGTGTATGCTGCCTGGATTGAGCCCAGCGCATATCAGCTTCTATCAGACATTGTGGCTGGCAGCCATTCCTCAGGCTGGAGTCACAAGGGGCTGGAAGAACCAGTTATGGGAGTTGGAAAAAATTTTGTTGAAGTGTCAGGAAAAGGTGAGACCTGCCCACTATTAGGGAGCCTAACTACTCTCCTACAGTGGAATTTAAATATAAAGATACTTCTCAAGGGATAAAATGCTTCTAATGGGATAGTGCCAGGAAGTATAACTTCCTATTCCCACCTCTATCATGAAAATAAACCAATTCTATAAAACAAATCTATAAAAGTCTATTCCTAACCTCCCTCATGTGCCCAGCCTTTCAGCTGCGTCTGGCACCATTACTATTACCCAAAGAGCAAGTTGCAGCACCAGGGAAGCTGGCTGAATTCCTGGATACCCCTATACCAGGGCCACTAAGCATTTAGGACTAAAGCTGAGATCTCAAGCAATGCACCCAAGGGGCACAAGGCTAGCCCAAGCTTCAGGCACCCAGGCCTAAAGGAGGAGAATGAAGCTAAGCTGCAAAATCAGACAAATGGACAAACTCAAACTCAAATGAAAAAGTTAGACTAGAGACTCACCGTAATGAAACCATAACCTTTAGAGCGTCCTGTATCTGAGTCCTTCATCAGAACAATATTATCAATCTGTGGAATAGAGAGAAATCACTAATGGTCTTTTGCCAAACCCACACTTTTAATCATTCCTACCCAGACTATTCTAAACATCTCTAACTTTCTGACTAACCAATTACCTCATCTTTGAATCTTTTTTTTTTTTTTTTTTTGTGGGACCCTCGCCGGAGGCTGGGAGGCTGGGGAACGAACCGGCGCTGTAGAGGCTGCGGGCAGCCTCGCAGCCCAGAGCTCAACCGCTGCACCACCAGGGGAGGCCCCGAATCTTCGTTTTAAAAGGACAAAACAGGGCCTCCCCAGTGGCGCAGCGGTTGAGCGCTGGGTTGCGAAGCTGGCCGCAGCCTCTGCAGCGCCGGTTTGATTCCCGGCTGCTCCCCGGCCATCAGAGGAGGGTCCCACATGGCGCGCAGACCTCTCCTGCCGCCCGCTGCTCCCCTCAGCAGTGTACTTCGGTCCTTCTGCCTGCTCTGCTCCCCACTCTGGCTCTGGTGAATTCTCTCACCCTCCCGCGCTTCTGACTGTACCCAGTGCTTGTACAAATAAATAAATAAATCTTTAAATAAATCTTTAAAAAAATAAAATAAAAGGACAAAACACTTTCTGACTAATCTAACTTAATCTGAATCCCATGATTTAACTGTGCCTCACCCAGTTGTCTACTGAGAATGTAAGAGAGATGGAGCCTAATTTCCACAGCAGGGAAGTTAGGCTCCATAAGCCTGTTATGATGCAAAGCAATGGGTCAATCCAGGTCAGACAGACTCACTCTTCCAACCTTTTCCAGTTCCTTTCAGAGCTGTCCCTCACTTCCAACTCACTTTGCCAAAGGGCTCAAAGATGCCCCGGAGCATGTCCTCGGTGATATTGAAGTGCAGGGAGCCCACATAGAGGCGCATTGGGCCACCGCTGCCCTTCTGCAGGTTGTTGGCCATGGCTGCCAGTCGGTTTTTCTCAGCCTGGGGAAAGAAGAAATGATGATGGGTCATGTCCCATACCTCCTATCTTCAATCCGGTTTTCTCATGGCACTTTTTCAACCTGCTCACCTGGGAGGCCTGTACAACGATCGGCACGCCCAGCAGCCGCTGCCCAGTCAGCCCGATTGCCAGCGGCACAGACTGGATTTCACAGAATTCCACATAGGCGATACCCTTAGAGCGACGTGAGTTCCGATCTGAGATAATACGCACATCACGAACCTAACCAAGGCAAAACAAAAAAACTCTGAGTTGGGTATAAAAGAGAAGGGACATGGACAGAAGGTAAGTTACTCAGAAGAGCACTGGGGAGGAAGGGGTGCGGGGAAGGTGCTAGAAGGGGGAAAGCTACCTTGCCAACAGCAGAGAAAAAGTCCTCCAGGTCTCGAGGTCGAATACGGGCAGCTAACTGCATACAGAATACAGTGCGAGCATCACGCTCCTCAGGACTCAGATTATCAGCTGGCTCCCTAAAAGTGAGTTAAATTTGTTGAAACCTCCCTTCCCAATAGCTGGTCACCACTGTTCAGCCACCCCTACCTTCAAGTACCACACATTCTTGAGGTCTGGCTCCAATACCCTTTTTTAAAAAAGATTTATTTATTTATTTTACTTATGTATGCATACAAGAACGGGGGTATAGGCCAGAAGTGCAGGGGTGAGAGGATTCACCAGAGACAGAGTGGGGAACAGAACAGGCAGAGCCACTGACATACACTGCTGAGGGGAGCAGTGGGTGAGACAGTAGAGGTCTGCTGCATCACGTGGGTCAGCTCCCTGGCTGGGGACTGAACTCAGACCATAGAGGTGAGGTGATAGCACTGAGGCTTAACCCCTAAGCCACCAGGGAGGTCCTCCAACACCTTTTTATTCAAACTTCAAACCCCTAGAAAAAGAGTTGATTATCAACTCACCTGACAGGGCTCTTCTCTCTGAAGTGAGGACTCTTACTGTGTCCATATCGACGCCTATGGAAGAGAAAGCAACAAAAATGAAAATCATGTCACCCAACTACTCACATTGGTCCAATGCTGGGTCTTCCATCATTAAAAAAACAAAACAAAACCAAGGGTCTCCCTGGTGGCGCAGGAGTTAAAGTCTCAGTACTATCAAGATATCGTCAGCCACTGCAGTATGAGTTCGATCCCCAGCCAGGGAGCTATCCACATGGCGCAGCAGACCTCTCCTGACTTGCCTGCTGCTCTCCTCACTAGCATATTTCAGTAGATCTGCCTGTTCTGCTCCCTACTCTGTCTCTGCCGAATCCTCTCACACACACCCTCTCCCTGCACCACTGGCCTACACTCCAGTTCTTGTATGCACAAATAAATAAAAATAAATCTTAAAAAAAAAAAAAACACATTCCAGCACCTTACCTCACATGTGAATTCTTCATACCACCCTCCAGTAACTGGATCTCCAAAGGGTCATAAGCACCCTCACCCATGGATACTATACACATTTATCTCGGATTATAACACAAAAGTGGTGATCTTATTAGCAAAAGGTAGTACCCAGTGGCAAGTGGTGGACTCCTGTGGCGCAAACGATCCTCCCGACGTCGGTCCCGACTTCGGGACTCACTACTATGCCTATGATCCCAGCTATGGTGATGACGCTGCCGATCTCTACTTCGACTCCGACTGTTTCTCCATCTATGCCGATCCCGATCTCGACTACGGCTATAGAGAATGACAATAAGGCTGTCAAAAAACAACAAACCTCTTCTTTAATGTACACCGTCCCCTAGTATCCGTCCATTTATTATGTTCTCAAAACTCCCCAACCCCCAGAATTACTGACCTGCACTTTCTGTCTCTGCTTTTACTATGGCTTCGACTCCTCCTCTTCTTCCTGTGAAAGACAGTGCAAATTTTTATTGCTGAGGCTTCAACATCTCTCTCACCCCACCCTTACCTCTATTAAGGTAAGGGTGGGGTGAAACAGAAAGGAGTGAAAGGTCAAAGCCCAGAAGATGTCTGCAGGGTAGTTCACAGCAACTGAACAACACCTACTAATACACAGCCCTGAAGGCTGTCAGGCATTTGAAGTGGCTATCAACCATCCCTCTGCCCCCAAAGCCAAGCAAAAGCTGGTGTTTTCCTTATCAGGGGTCCTCTTGCTATTTTATTCAAATGAAATCTATCAATACTAGGACTGATCTACAAATCTACACTGGAAAGCAGGGACCAGAAGATCATTAAACTACATGACCACGACTCCCATGATTCAGTGAAGCCAGTACCAAAAGCCAGCAGTCTTATGAGCAACCACCTCTCTGTTTTGGGAGGTTCTCCAGGACAAAGGTGCTTCCCTTGCCCAAGAAGACAACGTGTTTCTTTGAACCCCACTTACTTGTTTGCCTCCCCGCTAGCGCTGCTGCTCCCACTGGTCCCACTGTTGCTGGTGCTGTCAGTGGGGTTGCGAGAGCCATCCTTTTTAACCTCTTTGCTTTGCTGCTCATCCTGAGGGGTTCACCAAGAAAATGTCACAAGGTACAGACTCCATTGGTTAAAGAAAGAACAAAAGTAGACAAGGAAGAAAGCTCAAGAAATCAAAACTCTCAATTATCTAGCCAGATTGTGAGTACCTGGATTTCCTAACAAAGAGAATAAGAAAGAGGAAGGGAGGAAACTATACAAAATTATACAGAATGATAGAATTTGATGTCAAAACTTCAGCAACCCTAAATACATTCCACTGACATCTATTTTCCAGGAAAATGAGACATTAGAAATAGGTCTGAGGTAACCTGACTACCTTTTCTGTCACTGAGAGTTATGAACAAAGCACTTGTTCTCACCACATTATGTGCCCATTTAGTCCCACCCCTGGTTTTGTGAGCCATCTCTAAAAGCATGACCCCTGAACATGAGTCTCCAGCACAGCTCACTAGAAGACTATGCCTTTTATGAACACCTACTGTACCCAATTAACAAACAAGAAAAGAGGATTCACAAAATGTTGAAACTGGTGATCCACCACTGTTTTTTCTTACTAATTTCTGTATAAGGTAATATTACCTCTTCTTTTTTATAAGGAGCCTCCAGCATGGCTTCAATAACTATATCAAAGTCATCAGATGCCATCGTAGCAGATCTGAGGAGAAGACATAGAGACCTAAGAACCTCATTTATATTTTTTCCTTCCTTCAAACATCCCACATCCCTTGCCCTCTCCAGGAAACAGATTTCAGGATAAGTAATTCTGGTTCTTGAACTCCAAAGGGACCTTACTAGTCATTGCTTAACCTAGATTTATTTATTTTTTGCACAGAACTGGGGTGTAGGCCAGAGGTGTGGGGAATGAGAGGATTCACCGAGACAGAGTGGGGAGCAGAACAGCCAGATTTACTGAAATACACTGCTGAGGGGAGCAGCAGTTGAGACAGGAGAGGTCTGCTGCGCCATGTGGGTCAGCTCCCTGGGTGGGGACTGAACTTAGGCTATAGCAGTAATAGCACTGAGACTTACCCCGTAGGCCACCAGGGAGGCCCTAGATTTATTTTTTTGTACTTTATACATCTGAACTGGCTCTGCCTTGTAGTTTAGAAAAGGTCAAGAAATACAAAAAGGCAAAATACAAAACAGATCTTATCCTGTGAAAAGAGAATGTTGGTACTCAAAATTACTATTCTCTCTACAATGAACATAAGTACAATATCAGTCTACTGTTTGAACTTCTGAATAGGGCCTCTCTGGTGGCGCAGGGGTAAAGACACAACCTATGAAGCGATCTGCAGCCTCTGCAGCACAAGTTCGATTCCCAGCCACGGAGCTACCCACATGGCGCAGCAGACCTCTCCTGTCTCACCTGCTGCTCCCTTCAGCAGTGTATTTCAGTCAGTGTGCCTGTTCTGTTCCCCGCTCTGTCTCTGGTGAATCCTCTTGACCCCCTCTCCCCCCACACCTCTGGCCTGGACCCCAGGTCTTGTATGTATAAATAAATCTTAGAAAAAAAAAAACTTCTGGGGCCTCCCCGGTGGCGCAGCATTTGAGCACTGGGTTGTGAAGCTGCCCGCGGCCTCTGCAGCGCCGGTTCGATCCCCGGCTGTTCCCCGGCCACTGAAGGAGGGTCCCACATGGCACGCAGACCTCTCCTGCCACCCGCTGCTCCCCTCAGCAGTGTACTTCGGTCCTTCTGCCTGCTCTGCTCCCCGCTCTGGCTCTGGTGAATTCTCTCACCCTCCCGTGCTTCTGACTGTACCCAGTGCTCAAATAAATAATAAATAAATAAATAAATAAATCTTTTAAAAAAAAAACAAAAACAAAAAACTTCTGAACAGAAACAGGCAATGCTCTAAATAAAAAGGTAAAGATATGACTAAAAATCAAGAGCAAGACAGAGCAACACCAGAATACAAATTTGCCCTAAGATCCTCCCCAACGCCCCCCAACCCAAACACCAATAATTAAGCATCTTTCAAATATCACCAACTACAGTTTAGGTAACTCTGAAAGGTTAAGACTGGTTTAATCAATCCCTCTCTAAAAGTCGTTTTGTTAGGCAGGAAGGACAAGACTTCTGTCCCCAAGTTCTCATATCTAGCAATGATCTTTCCCATTCTTTTCAGAACAGGTCTATCATATAAGAAAAACAGAAGATACCAAACAACATCAATTGCATAAATTATTTTAAAATTATTAATCTGGGGCCTCTCTGGTGGCGCAAGGGGTTAAGCACAGCACTGTGAAGCTATCTGCAGCCTCTGCAGCATGAGTTTGATCCCCAGCCAGGGAACTACCCACATGGCACAGCAGATCTCTCCTGTCTTGCCTGCTGCTCCTCTCAGCAGTGTATTTCAGTAGATCTGCCTGTTCTGTTCCCCACTCGATGTCTCTGGTGATTCCTCTCACCACCAACCCCACACCCTTCTGGCCTGTACCCCAGTTCTTGTATGCATAAATAAATAAACCTTTAAAAAATTATTAATCTGAAATTACTGTTATAGTGCAACCCCTTTATAAAATGGGTTGCTTGACTGTGGGTCCTCACCAGCCACTTAAAGGGGACTTATTAATGCTAAACTGCAGACACACACAAAAGGTTGACAAAAGGTTTATTTACAAGGGAAGGGGAAATGGGGAAATCAATAACTCAGGAAGGAAAAAGAGGGAGATAAGTTCATAAATGAGTCTTACGTTCCGCTGACCTGGAATCCCAATGACCCAGCAAGTGCAGAGAGCGACACCCCCCACCCCTCAAATGGCCAGTTAAATACTCAGAGAACATAGCTGCTTAACTCCGCCCTCAGGTACTCGCAACCTTCCCTTTGGGGATCATGGGATTTGTAGTTCCCAGGGTCTTGATGGCGTGGGGGTGGAGTCCACAAAGCCTGTATGGAGTTTGCTCAGGACATCCTTTCCCCCTAACATTATCTTTATATACAACATAGATTATTCTCAAAATAATAATGCTGAGTGAGAAAACACAAACTGTTCCCTACCCTCCAAAAGAGAATACATACTGTATGATTCCATTTATACAGAATTCTAGAAAATGCAAACTAACCAGTAGTGACATAAAGCAGGTTTGTGGCTGCCTAGGGACAAGAGCAAGTTGGAAGGAACCACTAAGAAAGGATTACAAAAGGGCACAGGAAACTTAAGGAAGTGATGGCTTCATGGGTGTTTATACAAATCAAAACCCATCAAATTGAACACTTTAATATATACAGCTTTATGTCAATTACAGCTCAATAAAACTGGGTAAAAATAAAAACTAATCTGGGAATTTCTGTGGATGGTTAATCATAATCAGACTTTTGTATCCACAGAACTTTGTCCTTTCTAATTAATTTTTTTATTTATCTATGCATACAAGAACTGGGGTACAGGCCAGAGGTGCTGGAGGAGAGAGGATTCACCAGAGACAAAGTAGGGAGCAGAACAGGCAGATCTACTGAAATACACTGCTGAGGGGAGCAGTGGGTAAGACAGGAGAGGTCCGATGAACCATGTGGGTTAGCTCCCTGGTTGGGGATGGAACTCATGCCACAGTGGCTGGTGATAGCTTGACAGCCACAGTGGCTTGTAATAGCTTAACTTTAATGCCTGAGCCACCAGGGAGACACAGACTTTGTCCTCTTTTAAGCAGCTGATGCATCACCCAGTGATACTGTCCTGGTTGCCTGCAGATCCACAAGCTACTTCGGTAGTATAATAAAAGTAATACCAGTGCTATTTATAGTACCTAATGTTGCCAAGTACTGCCCTAATCATGTTATAGATATAAAATTCTTGGAAAAAGAAAACAGTAAAAATTACTTGGAAGTTGAATTTAAGGCTTAAAATGGAAATCAACTGAAAATCAAATAGGTATGTCTTAAACCCAGTGACCAATCTCTTATAACAATATTTACACTTATTTTGCAATCAGATTAACATAGGCATATGTTGGACAAATTGAACAAATGCAAAAATTGAGGATTTGTGAAATGCCCAAAGTCACAGAGCGCCAATGATGTAGACTCCTGATCTTAGTCTTCTGATTCTAATGTATTTGTTATTTCAGATTACCTCTCTCCCTGCTCATGTGCTTCACTTAAAGTTCATTTTAAAAAGGACATAGCACACCAAATTGTCTACTGTTAAATATAAACTCACCTAGAGAATTAATGTTCTGATAGGCTTATCCAAGAATCAGTCCTATTAGACACACCTTACTGTGTGGCTTTCAGATGTGAGATGTATGTACTACAGGCTTCAAAATATTAGAAATCAGGCTAACTGCAATTATACTGCCTGACGTATTGTAGAAAATAATCCTAAAAATAGTTTTTGATCCTCAAACCCTGTTTCTCTCAGTCACTCTGGCTACCAAGTCTATATACATTTTCCAAGAGTCAGAAAGTTCCTTTTTAATTTTTTAAAAAATATTTATTATTTATTTATTTATTTATACAAGCACTGGGTACAGTCAGAAGCACGGAAGGGTGAGAGAATTCACCAGAGCCAGAGTGGGGCGCAGAGCAGGCAGAAGGACCAAAGTACACTGCTGAGGGCAGCAGCAGGCGGCAGGAGAGGTCTGCGCGCCATGCGGGACCCTCCTCCTGTGGCCGGGGAGCAGCTGGGGATCGAACCAGCGCTGCAGAGGCTGCGGGCAGCTTCGCAACCCAGTGCTCAACCGCGGCGCCACCCGGGAGGCCCCTCCTTTTTTATTTTTTGACAATCTGCCTTTTTGTCTTCAAATGGAACGTTTCTGGTTCAAGAATTACTGTGCTACTGCTAGTACAGGGTAGGTATAACAACAAATGCAAAAAACTTTTACCTAAGTGGAGAAAGGAACCATCACCTTCGGAGTAAAGTTCTCATTCAGACTAAGGAACAAATGAACGAAATGTGTTTAACAGGTATGTACAACCCCATCACATTTGGAAACAGGAAATCTCACTGGATTTAGTGGTATTTTCTAGATGTTCTAAAAAGCAGTAAAGTCCCAAACAAGATGCATTTTAAATTGGTAGTTGTCAAAACTTTTTTACTGTCCTAACTTAGGGTTAGATTCCAATCAATCTTATCCATTAAAACACCATCGTGCTGTCTTCCATCCTTGCTCCAAAAACTGCACTAGGGACTCATAATCATGGCAGTGCCTGGACCATGTCCTAGCAGTCAACACCCAAGTCAGCACTCAAGCTCCACTGCTGAGGGAGCAAAAGAGCAAAGAACCACTACTTCAGGCAAAATTCACTAAGCCCTAGAATCCAGGGGTGATGGTAGCACCATTTTCTGGGTCTGGTCAACGCAGTGGGCACAACAATAGCTAAATTAAGAAGAGGAACCATAAAACAAAAACATTTTTTGTAGGGCTGCCTTTCCCATTTTGTGTAATAAGCCTTTAAAAATATGGTCCTGGGGGCATCCCTGGTGCCGCACTGGATTAAGTCTCAGCACTATGAAGCTATCCGCAGCCACTGCAGCACCAGTTCGATCCCAGGCCAGAGAGCAACCCACGTGGCACAGCAGATCTCTCCTGTCTCGCCTGCTGCTCCCCTCAGCAGTGTGTTTCAGTCAATCTGCCCGTTCTGTTCCCCACTCGATGTCTCTGGTGAGTCCTCACACTCCCCCCCCCACACCCCTCTGTCCTGTACCCCAGTTCTTGTATGCATAAATTGTTAAAAAAAATAATATGGTCCCATAAGTGACAGTTTGGCACCATCTGTGCGAGGGCCGGGGTCCCAATGCTAAAACCTAAATTGTGGCCTCACTATACACTCTATTAACACGGAATATGTGGTCAAAAAAGAAAAGTGAGAAGAGTTCACAGAGATCAACATAATGTACATGAATCTCCATAAACTGAAAACTGAGACGGAAATCCCTATTCCTCTCATGTGAGTGGTGGCACTAAGTCCTGACGCCAATCCTAGGTGTTCTCTCAGACCGCGGAGGGTCCATGCTCCCTCCTCAATGAGAACATCCCTAAAGCCTCGGGGCTGTGGGAACCTCGACATGGCATCTTTATCTGTAAAGGACAAAGTCACGCGGATGGCGAGCGTTAAAATCATGTCAGTGAGCTACATTTAGGTAGTGAACACTTCCAGATCAAATTGTAAACAAAAGATGTTTTAACAAAAAGTTTGCCCGTTCCTGCTCCTGACGCCATTTTCTGCCCGTGACGTCAGGGGGAGGCGCCGCGCGGCAACGTCACGCAGAAGTGACGTCGCTGTGGACGGGGGTTTTGGGATTTCTCACCAGTTCCGGGTCCCCGCAGGGGGCTCCCGGTTCTCTCCGTTCCTTTGGGCGTGTAAGGTGACGCGAAGTATGGCTGTGTCCACAGTCTCCGCAGTAAAGGCAGCACCGCAGCCGTAGCTGCTCTTGTTCCCGCAAAATGGCGGCAGCCCCGCTGTCTTCCCGCACGTTCCCCAATCTGCGCAGGCGCCGAAACATTCAGGCGGTGGAACTAATCTCGCTGGTTTCGCGGCAACAGCCCGAAGCACAGATTTCATTGGCTAAAATCCTAAACATGGGCGGAGCCTAACTCAAAAGTATTTTAGCAACTGGCAAATTCCCATTGATTGGCTAACCTCTCGGAGACTCGGGCAAAGAGAAAGCTTCCTTTGGTGGCCGCGCATCGACCTCTCATTGGCTAAATGACTTGCGAAAGGCGGGGCAACGGGGGCACATTACCTAGAGAGCAGGCCTGCCCTTACCCGGCTCCCCGCGCCCAGGTCGGCAACACCAACACCGTGGGCGGAGCCAACGGGAAGATACAACTGACGTTCTTTGGCCGTCCCTATGCTAATTTGCAGACTTGCCGGTCATGTCTGAAACAGCTTTGTGGAAAGGAACGGCGATTGCCTCACGTTGGGAAGGATGCTAGACTCTGCGTACCCGTATTGAATGGGGTGTCTACTTGTTATCATCCGCCTCCTGTCCTTGTTGCTTGGGAAGCCCAAGTCTTCACAGATCTTCAGCAGTGACTTATGGTCATTGACTGATCCAGCATTTCACAGACTTTAGTTTAAACCAGTGCCCCACACGACTCCCTCTGGGTGAACTTGAGTTTCTCAGGTGACTCTTTTCCTCTCTTCTGAGTGGTGGCACTAAGTAATATTCTCAGTCCTCTAATCAGAAGAGAAAGAACTGATGTCCACCCTCATGTTCCAAGGGCTTCAGGGGCCCCAGAGCCTTCAAATACCTAATGTAGCTTCCCAAAAGGTAGCTGGTTATTGGGAGGCCAGAGGACCTGTGTTCTGGTTCTTACTTGATTAATAAGTTAATATTTTATCAATTTCAAATTCCTCCTCTGTAAGATGAAGAATTGTACTAGATATTTTAGGACTTCCAACTCTAATTTTAATCAAAAAGAGGTGGTTTCTTGCTGAAGATGCCTACATGGCTTCCAATTTCTCTCCCAGAAGGTAAAAAAGAGCTGCAGTAGAGCAGCTCAGGAAGGTGAAAGGGAAGTTGACGTCACTCACTAACCCATCTTCTTCTATGGTTGCAAACTGTATGCCTAATCATAGGTCCTAACAAACAAAACCTCTCTGTAGTCATTCAGAAAGGCTTATACCCAGGAGTTCACACGTCACCACTAAGCATCCTAAATAGGGAATAAAGCTAGACTCCTTTCAAACTTGGATAAGGGCACAGATCTGAGTGTGTGCAGGTTATAGTAAGGTGTGGGAAAAGAAAAGCAGAGGGCAGCAGGGGTGGAGCAGGAAAGGCTGTAACTTCACTTTATTTGTTTTTCCTCCTGCACAAAACCATCAAAACAGGAACAGAGACGGGAAGGGAAAGGGCTGAAAATGTGTTCAATCCGCATGTTCTCAGGGCTATCTGTGCCAGGAAGTGCTTGAAGCTGAGTGCTCATCAAGTAGCTTCAGATCCAGCACTAAATCTTCACACCTTGGCCTGAAGTCTTCACAGATTGACGGCTTAAGCCTTGCAGCTAATTCTCTTCCTTTCCCCACCTTTACATAAGGTGGGAAAGCAGACTGAAATGCTCTTCTCTGATGGGCAAAGGGAATCACAGCCCACAGATGTACCTGCATCTTCTGTGCTACAGGAACAGAACCTTAAGCTGCTTCCAAAACTCTGGACTTTTGCAGGCAAGGCTAGAGGCCAATGGTATATGAGCGACCCGTGGGGTTGTGAATAGCAGAACAGACTGGTGCTGTCACAGCCCACTCATACCACACCTTCTTGGAATTGCTGCATCGCCAGAAACGTACACAGATTGTCTGGCCTTCACGCACCGTAATGGGTTGCTGTAAGAAAAAAGACAAGAAGGTTCAGGGCAAAGCTAATGACTATATGTGGCAATGTATTGATCTGGGTGTGAAGATAAAATGATAATATTCCAATTCTGATGAAGCTTATTTGAAGTCTATCAGAACTAATATCTGAATTGAACAATCAGACAATGAACAAATAATCAAGTATGATAAGTTCCCTGAACAATCAGAGTGCTTGAAAGGGAGCGCTGACCTAGTCTAGGAGGTCAGAGGAAGCTTTCTGACAACAGGAATGTTTAAGGAAACCTGGAAGATAAGCTAGCTGAGTGAAGAGATGAACAAAGAGCTTTCCAGGCAAAAAAGAAAGATGTTAGAGTCTGAGACAGGAAAGATGGGATATTAGAGGAACCAAAGGTCCACAGGGCTGAAACAATGTAATGAAGGGAGTAGTAGCTTAAAAGGCAAGCTAAGACTAGATCACAACTCTCACAAGCAACATTCTAGATTTTGACCTTTATCCTAAAGGTAGTGGGAAGGCATTGAAGGGTTTTGAGCATGAGATGATCTGGTTTGAGTTTTTAAAAAATGACTCTTGGGCCTCCCCGGTGGCACAACTCAGCAGCATGGGCTAGATCCCTGGCCAGGGAGCTACCCACATGGGGCAGCAGACCTCTCCTGTCTCGCCCACTGCTCCCCTCAGCAGTGTACTTCAGTAGATCTGCCTGTCTGCTCCCCACTCTGTCTCTCGGTGACTCCTCTTATCTCTCTGCACCTCTGGCCTACACCCCAGCTCTTGTATGCATAAATAAATCTTAAAAAATGAAATAAAATAAAAAATAAAAAATGACTCTTGTTTATGGTAGAGATGTGGGAAAGTCAAGCAATCCATTGCTGATATCCAGATATTTACGATAGGGACCCAAGAGCACATGAGAGCAGAGCACGGGTTACAGCCAAGCACCAGTCTAGGGGGAGGGGAGAGGAGGGCAGAACACCAAAGGCCAAAATTACTTCTTCATCTATGGAATCTTAAAGGTGATTCCTACCTTAATGGGGAAGAGGATAGGAAACCATGAAAACATCCCAGGAGAGTGAGTCTCTGGACGGATGCCTGTGTGGACAAAATAATGAAAAAATTGAAATCTCCATGGCTGTGCTTTTTGCCTAGATCAAGTAGTCTCTTCTGTGAACACAGAAACAAGTAAGCAAAGATCCCCATTCACTAACTCCTGGGCTCCCAGTGACTTTAAATGAAACATGTATATAAGCTGCCCAGGCTGCTCTCAGCCCACCATCCACTGACCCAGACACTTACTCAGAGTGATGTCCTGGTAAAGCACCGTCTCAAAGTAGCCTGCAAAGCCATGCAGCACAGTGTTCACCTCCACAGGAAACTCCAAGGTGCAGTAGCGGTTGTTGTCAATCACAGGATCTGTCAGGGAAGAGTTGTGTGGGTAATGAGGGGCCAGAGCCATAGACGAAGCATGAGCAATAACCAGAAAGGTAAGTCTAGGGCAGGTAGGACCGGGAGGGTGAGTTCTCACACATCTAGCGGGAGGAACCCACCTCTGTTGGGATGGCTGAAGGTAAAACAGGGCTGCGGTGCAGAGAGCTGGTGGAAGTTGTGCAGCCGTACCACATAAGGCATCTCAAACTGGGCCTGTCCCAAAAGACAGAACAAGAGCTGGATAAGATAGGTAAGAAACACCAGTTTCTTCAGGGACAGACGCTCAAGCTTCAGGGACACATAAAAAGATAAAAACATAGTTCCATTTCCACTACTTCTCTACATCCTCAACTCTCCTTTCATCTCTTCTTCTCCAGTGGAAGAAAACGGACAGTAACATAGAAAAAGAAACGGACTAAAGTAAAGTCCTTGGGCCTCCCCAGTGGTGCAGCGGTTGAGCGCTGGGTTGCGAAGCTGCCCGCCTCTGCAGTGCCAGTTGGATCCCCAGCTGCTCCCCGGCCACTGGAGGAGGGTCCCGCATGGCGCGCAGACCTCTCCTGCCGCCCGCTGCTCCCCTCAGCAGTGTACTTCGGTCCTTCTGCCTGCTCTGCACCCCGCTCTGGCTCTGGTGAATTCTCTCGCCCTCCCGCACTTCTGACTGTACCCAGTGCTTGTATAAATGAATAAATAAATCTTAAAAAAAAAATTAAAAAAAATAAAATAAAGTCCTTAAAGCATTCTAGAAGAGGGTGGCTGTTTACCTCAGGGTCACGGTCCTTTTCCCGACAGGCTCGGACCTCATTGTACAGCTTGGATGAGGAGATGGGAGCCAGAAAGGAGGTATACTCCCCAGGGATGCTCACACCATCATCTGCCAAGCAGGAGGGTCACGTTAGTTTCCAGGGGATGGAAACTGTGTGTCTGAATTCATCAAAGACTCAAACCTCCCAAATCAAAACCAACCTAGGCAGCTTGATGTTGTCCCTCTCCCAAGCCCACCTGCTCCCCACTCCTGTCATCAGGGGGTTCCACTTCTAGGTTAATTTGGAGTCACTGGAAGGAAGGATTAAAACTGGAAGGAACCTAAAATATTCTAATCTAGTGGTTTTTAACTTTTATGGGGTCACAAAGCCCTTTGATACTTTGATGAAAGCTAAGCCCAAGAGATATATCATGTTGGCTCCAGGAGTCCACAGACCTCAGGTTAAAGGTCGGCTCTTGTCCACTGCTCTCATTTTATAGACATGAACATCAAGGTTCAGAAAGACTTCTTTTGTTAAGGGACTTACTGAAGTCTAACCTACCTTTCGCTCAATCCCTTAACTTCTTCCTAAGGTTGACGCCCGACTCACTACCCTCACCAGCTGATAATCCATTTCCCACACTCAGTACACCCCAGGCTTGGAGGCACCTTTCAGAAAGTGCTGGGCTCCATCCAGGCACTCAGGTGACAGTTCATTGTCAGCAAAGGAGCCCAGGAGCTCACTGACGATGATGTCGGCTTTCTCTGGAGCAACCCATTCCCGCATGTCTGATGAGACTACTGTCACCTGGCTTCCCCATTCTTCAAACTGCCAGTTCTCTAGCCTAAAACAGAGATGATACAAATGAGGGCACTGATAAGAAAAACTGGCACTAGGGACAAACCTCCCAGCAAGGACACCGTTACTCACGTTACCACAGCATTTGGGTTCTTCTCCACAGCATAGAGCTTTATCCGCCGGTCAGCCTGCTTGGCTGCCCGCAGGGAAGCATTCACCAGGGGACCCCGGCCTGCTCCCAGCACCATCAGCACCCTAAGAAAGAAAGGGGAAGAGTCAAGCTGACCTGATATCTAGAGAAGTCGGTGTGCAAACCTCTGGGACGGTGGGATGAGCACTCACTGGACATTGGTGTCTTTCTCATCTTCTGGCACTCGATCTAACAGACATTTATAAATGGCCTAAGGGGATGGAGAAAAGATATTATGAAACCCGCTCTCACCCACGTCATTTCTTTCTCAGGCTTGACCCAGTTTGGAACCCACACTCTACCTGCTGGTATTGAGAGTATTTGATGGGGTCCTTTTCAAACACTTCATAGGTCTGAGATTCCAGATTGTCCATCAATGGCTGATAATTGAGGGAAAGGGGAGTGTATGTTAGTCAGTTTCTAGCCAGGACAATGTACTAGAATACCAAAAACCACCTCGTCCTACCACGTCCTGAGCTTCGGTAGGATTTTAGGGTAAGTATCCTTAGGAGACATTTCCTCCCACCTCCCTTCACTCTGCAATTCAGGCCCACCTGGAGTGGGGACTGCAGATAGTCTTCATAGCCCTTGGCAAAGAGTTCATAAGCATTGGGTGGAGGGCGGTTCTGGCTCAAATATTCCAAGTACTGGAGGTAGGAACAGAACTCCTTTTCTGAGTGGTGGTTGGTGCCTGTGATGATGAACTGTACCTCCAACTGTGAGAGAAATCAGAATAGCAAACACAGTCCTGAAATTGCTCTCCAGAAACCAGAGTCAGCTCCATAGAAAAATATGTGAATACGGCAAGAGAATTAGGTGGAGCGCAATTAGAACCCTTCTATCACTCACCTTGAGCAGCCGGAAGATTAGCCTCTGATGCATCTTAGAAAGAACAGGAAATCCCTTTTTATTGGTCAGGAAAATACTGGTAGGGAGAATGGCTGCTTTGATGGGCTCTCCAAGCCAACGATCAATGACATGATTTGATGGGAGGTCAGCTCCAATTTCAAGGGCTACATAAGGGGGGAAAAATACCTGTCCATTACTGCTAGGTAAGAAGTCTTTCCTTGCTCTTTTGTACAAGATCTGTTTACTCCTTAAGAACATGGTAAACTGGGCCTCCCCGGTGGCGCAGCGGTTGAGCGCTGGGCTGTGAAACTGCCTGCAGCCTCCACGGCGCCGGTTCATCCCCGGCTGCTCCCCGGCCACGGGAGGAGGGTCCCGCATGGCGCGCAGACCTCTCCTGCTGCCCGCTGCTCCCCTCAGCAGTGTACTTCGGTCCTTCTGCCTGCTCTGCTCACCGCTCTGGCTCTGGTGAATTCTCTCACCCTCCTGCGATTCTGACTGTACCCAGTGTTTGTATGAATAAATAAATAAATAAATCTTAAAAAAAAAAAAAAAAGGTAAACTGAGGCATAAAGAAGCAAAACTGGGGCCTCCCTGGTGGCACAATCGGTTAACCCACAGCACTATGAAGCAGCCACTGCAGCATGAGTTCAATCCCCGGCCAGAGAGATGATCCACATGGAGCAGCAGACCTCTCCTGTCTCACCTGTTGCTCCCCTCAGCAGTATATTTCAGTAGATCTGCCTGTTCTGCTCCCCATTCTATCTCTGGTGAATCCTCTTACCCCCCTCCCCCCCCACTTCTGGTCTATACCCCAGTTCTTATATGCATAAATAAATAAATCTTAAAAAAAAAAAAGAAGCCAAACTGCCTGGCAGCAGCCAGATATACATGGAACTCTTAATTCTTATTCACAGGAAGTCAGAAAAGGGACACCTTTTCTAGGACACTCAAGAACTTACCCACTGCAATCCTCTTGCTATAGTCACACAAGGTTCGAAAGTTGTGCCACCTGTCCAGAGTCAAATACAGAAAATTATAATCAAATACCAATTACCACAAATACCAATTACCCACCAATTACCACAACTCAAGGAGACCTCCCTATAGGTTCCACTCTATAGTTTCCCTCACCCTACCCTCTGTCCTGGCACAGCAGCCAAAGGAGACATACCACATCCACGTCTTCTCCTCGCCACTGTACTCCTCTGCGTGTGTAGTTGGTGCATTCTCAATTACGTCATCTCTCAGGTCTTCTGGTGCCACCAACGGTACCCGCATCCAGAACTGCATATGACAAATACTCTATTTAGAACTCTGCTTTGAACTCACTGGGTTCAGAAAGAATGCCTCAACAGAACTTTGAATCAGATCTCAAATGAACCCCAATATATGCTCCTCCCAATGTGTGACTATATGCATGAGCATATGTATCTTATGTATATCCTTAGGTAAATGTCTACCTCGCCCTTTATTTTAACTGGAAGTTTCTAGAAATAATTCTACAGCCTATCTATTTTCTAACTCTCTGTTTACCACTTTTAGATGGAGGAGGTGTTAGGTGTTAGACATTTCATCTCTGCCAAGTGCACCCGTTACTTGGCTAGGAACAAGAAGGTACTTAGCACAGTCTGACTACCATAATATGCAGTAGGAAAGAAGGCCCTCAGTCATACCATGGAAGAGTGGTGGCCAGTGTGGATGTGGTTGGTCAAAACTCTGGCCAGGTTTGTGTTATCTTCCTGACTTAGAGGCAGCAGAAAAGCTGGAAGACCCAAATAGGCCCCAAAATTCAGCTCCTGTAACATGGCCTGGAATGGAGATAAAGAAGAAAATGTTAAGACCTAGCAATCCAAATAGTTTGAACTACATTACATCAGATTTACTATGTTATGAGGGTGTGGGGGAAAACTCCCCACCCAGACTGGTTTCAGACCTGATCTTTAGAAAGGTCCAATGAAGAGGCTAAAAAACTTACGGCTTCAGAGTTCCTACGAATCTTCTCCACTTTTGAGTCTGGACGAATCCACGGAGAAAGCTTTCCCACAATTAGCGTATTCCAGTCTGCGCTCCCCCACCCAAGAAAGACAAAGACTGAATGAGGTTCAGCACTTTACTTGTTCTATTTCTAGTTCTTAGGAGAGAATAGAGAGTAGAGATAAGAAGTAGTGTTTTTTATATCACAGGTATGGGAAGCCTGATGGAGATAGGGAAATAAGGCTTTTAGCAGGTAAGCAAGAAAACAAGAGTTATCTATATCCCAGGGACTAACCAATATATCCAAGTCAGGAAAGGAGAAGAATGAGGGCACCGATAAAACGTAAGTTGTTACTGCCTCTAATAATTAAGGGGCATAGGGGATGGATGGTCCCTACCCCTTCCTGACAGCAGTAGGTCTGATCGAGTCTGGGGGCCCGGCCGATTCTTAGCAGGTTCCTGAGTGAACTCCCTCTTGAAACGCGGGTGGAAGACAGGCATGCAGAGGAAATCAAACCTACAACCGCGACAGACCCGGATTCGTCACGTAAAGAGTGCAGCAGTGCCCAGAGATCCAAGCAACTGGATTAGGCTATCTCGATTCTGCACAACCCTTTCAGCTGCCATCAGTCACCCGACTGGACTGCTGAGTTCAGCCCACCTTGGGGCATCTCTCTTCCGCTGCACTGTGCCTCAACTTCTCCTCAAAACACAGCCATGGAAAAGATGAGTAAGGAGAAAAGATGAAAACCCACTCCAAGTAGAATTTTTTCTACTCTGCTGTCGCTGGTTTTCCAGGATTGTCACATCCAGATTTGCCCCAATACTGCCCATGTCTCCCACCTCAAGGTTTCTCTCTTCTCTCCCTTGCCCCCCAATACTTTCTCCCACTCTCAGACAATAACCTCGCTCTCCAAGGCCCTGGAGTTCTGAAAGGCCCCGTTTTGAGTTTCCCTGACAACTCCAACTTTCGGGCTCAGGGACCACACAGCCCCAGCAGGTTTTTCTTCCCTCGTAGCCCAGGGCCCGAGGCTTCTGCTCTCCATCCTCCAAGGAATTAATGGTTCCTCCCGCCCTCATCTAATCCCCTCCGACCCCCCTCATCCCTGCCTTTCGGGGATGACTAGCCTGCCCCTCTTTGTCCCCGAGGTGGGACAAAGGCCCGGGCCCTCACCCCTGCTTTGCCACAGCCCCCAGTGTGTCAGCTATTTCCGGGACGCAGTTCAGGTCCCTCCCGCTGGACACGCGGCTCCCACCGGCAGCTCCGACCGCCATGGCCGCCATCTTTCCCTCGCGCTGTCCACGCCGGGATTCCTCGATACCAACAGCCAATCACGAAGCCAGAGAAAGGCCCTCAGAAGGCGGGACGAGTCGCCCTAACAACCAGAGCGTCTCTCACAGCTCCGGACCCGGAGGCAGAGGGTGGGGAAATGGCTTTTCCCGCCAATCCGCGGACTGCACAGTGACGTGCGGTGTGACTCCGGGCGACGCACCAATCTCAGGGCCTGGTTCTCCGGGAGCTTCAATTTCCCATAATGCTTCGTGCGGTTATAGAATTCCGTTAAGAGACTACACGTCCCATGAAACCCTGCAGTATAAGCTTGAAGTTTCATTCTTGAGCCCAGCGCGATTGTCTCAGGGCCAGTGGCGCAATGGATAACGCGTCTGACTACGGATCAGAAGATTCCAGGTTCGACTCCTGGCTGGCTCGAGGAGACTGGGATTTCATTATGTTGCTTTGTGAAACATGGCCGAAAGCAACCATTTAGTCTCCCTTTCTTTCCTTAATTTTAAAAGTTTCTTGTTATCCTCTCATGCCCTAATTTTTCAGGCCTCGTTTTGTTGGCTTCTGCACATGATTAATCTCCGTTTTTCCCGTTATCTAATTCAAAGGTCTCTCTTATGGCCCTCCGTGGGTCCATCTGAACCGTAAGAAATCTGGCTTAATTGTCTAATGCTCTCAAAATGGCCTTATGTGGGCCTTAGTATGTTGTATGTATTTTTTTTAAGATTTATTTATTTATGCATACAAGAGCTGGGGTACAGGCCAGAGATGCGGAAAGTGAGAGGATTCACCAGAGACAGAGTGGAGAACAGAACAGGCAGACTGACCGAAGTACACTGCTGAGGGGAGCAGGAGGTGAGTCCGGGGAGTTCTGCTGCACCATTTGGGTTGCTCCCTGGCCCGCCCGGGATCGAACTCGTGCTGCAGAGGCTGTGGATTGCTTCATAGTGTGATGCTTAACCCCTTGCGCCACCAGGGAGGCCCCTGTATTTTTTTTTTTAATAGTATTATATTTTTAAATAGATTATGGTAACTCAACTACTAATTCCATATGATTCTACATCCCAACACAAAGAGGAAATAAACACCCACACCCCCCCCCCCACACACACACACACCACCTCCCCCTGAAGATAAAGAAAAGGGATTCTTGGAACTGCCTGACTGAGGCCTAAAAGAGCCAACATTTTCTTTCGTCAACAACTTACAGAAACCGAAAATAAGGAAAGGAATGAAGCAAGGGAAGTCATAGGCAGGGAATCTAGAGGTGTTGAGGACCTGGCAGAGTCAGTGGAAGAAAACACAGTACAAAGCCCTATGCAGGAGACACCTTGACAGAACATAGGGACTGACAGGCAGGGAGTGTGAGAAAGGGAAATCTGGGGTGATGCCCTGGGTTCTGGCCTCTCAGTGAGACAAATGAAAGAAGGGCCATGGTTTAAAGGAGAATCAGGGTTGGGGCTTGTACATGCTAAACTGGACCTCTAGGGGGCGCTGTGTAATAGAGAGTTGAATGAACTGTTCTGAACCAGACATGATTTGGAAATCGCCAGAAGAGAGGTAGTGATTGAAGCCCATGAGACTGAATGAGATCACCATCGCCTGTGGGGGACAGAGTCTTGGGAAATGCGGAAAGGTGTGGCTAGGATAAGCTCTAAGGAACTCTGGGTGCAATGTAAGTGCCCCCAAAAGATGAAAGTATGAAAGCCAAAGAACTAAGAGAATGCCTATGAAGCCTAAAAGGATTGGAGACACTTTTGTCCCATTTTCGACTTCATTTGATCCCTGCAGATATTATTGTTGTTGTTGTTATGCTGCTGCCTCTGAGGCTGTTGTTGTTACTAGGCTTTATTCTTTAAAACGGTTTTAGATTTACAGAAAAGTTAAGCAGATTGTCCAATGAGTTCTCATATGCCTCCCCACAACTTTCTCTATTATTAACACCTCATATAAGTATGGCAATGTGAAAAAATTCATGAACCAATACTGACATATTATTATTAAGTAAAGTCCACATTTTTTTACCTAATTTCCTTAGTTTTTACCTAATGTCCTCTTTCTGTTCCAAGATTCCCCCAGGATACCATATTACATGTAGTTGTTTCTTTAGACTCTTCTTGGCTGTGACAGTTTATCATACAGTCTTTGTCTTTGATGATCTTTAGAGTTTTGAAGAATACTATTCCAGGTATGCTGCAGGATACCCCTCTATTGGAATTTGTCTAATGATTTTCTTTTTTTTTTTTCAAACTTTTTTTTTAAAGATTTTATTTTTATTTATACAAGAACTGGGGTACAGACCAGAGGCATGGGAGGGTGAGAGAATTCACCAGAGACAGAGTGGGGAGCAAAACAGGCAGACAACTGAAAACACTGCTGAGGCAAGAGGTGGTTGCATCAGGAGAGTTCTGCTGCACCATGTGGGTATCTCCCTGGCAGGCTGGGAATTGAACCTGTGCTGCAGAGGCTGTGGACAGCTTCACAGCACTGTGTTCAACCCGCAGTGACACCGGGGAGGCACTGTCTAATGATTTTCTCATGCTTAGAGTGAGTTATGGGTTGGGAGGAGGAAGATCACAGAGATTAAATGTTATTTTCATTACACCAAGAGTACATACCATCACTACAGCTAATGACTATCGATGTAGGCCTTTATCACCTGGCAGAAGTAGTGTTTTTTCAGGTTTCTGCATTGTAAAATTACCCTACCCACACTCTTTTCATCCTTCACTCTTTTTTTTTCTTTAAAGATTTATTTATTTATTTATGCATACAAGAGCTGGGGTAGAGGCCAGAGATGCTGCGGCAGGAGCCAGGGGGGTGGGGGCCGGGGGGGGGGCGGCCAGAGTGAGAGGATTCACCAGAGACAGAGCAGGGAACAGAACAGGCAGACTGACTGAAATACACTGCTGAGGGGAGCAGCGGGTGAGACAGGAGAGGTCTGCTGCCCCATATGGGTTCTTCCCTGGCAGCTGGGGATCAAACTTGTGCTGCAGAGGGTGCGGATTGCTTCATAGTGTGGTGCTTAACCCCTTGCGCCACCAGGGAGGCCCTCATCCTTTACTCTTTGGAAGTCACTGTGTGTATCCCACACTTAAGGAGTGGGGAATTATGCTCTCCCTTCTTTAGGGTGGAGTTTCTACATAATTTATTTGGATTCTTTCCTGCAAGATTTGTAAGTAGGAGTTTGTCTACAGGAAAAGGGTGAGTGCTCTGGCAACATTTTGTGGAGGAGCCCTGCTTGTCCCCAGTGGTGCCCAACCAAACTATTTTCACAGAAGACTTATTAGATGCTGCTTCTTCAGAAGCTAATTATCTGGGCTGTGAACCATCTGTGCTCCTGGCATCTCCCCCCATGTCAAGCTTGTGGCTGCTCTATTGGTTGTTATAGTTAGCTTTCATAGGTGAGAGGGAAACAATACTATCAATTTTCCCATCAGTTAAAATAATTTTAAAAGGACTCACGTAAAAAGAATCCTAGAATTTCTGACTGACCTTAGTGTGAGTTTAGACAGGCTGAATTTCATTTGTCTGTGAAATTTTATTTCATTCAAAATATAACAAGCATGACATTATGTAACAAGCATGATGTTATGTAACAAGCATGACGTTAAACAGTCCCCAATAATTCCATACCAAATGGTTCCCGGCCTTTCCTACAGGACTTTCCTGTGTCCTTATTTATTTATTTATTTTTAAAGATTTCTTTATGCATATAAGAACTGGGGCACAGGCCAGAGGTGTGGAGCGTGAGAGGATTCACCAGAGACAGAGTGGGGAGCAGAACAAGCAGATTGACTGAAATACACTGCTGAGGGGAGCAGCGAGGGGAACAGGAGAGGTCTGCTGCACCATGTGGGCGGGGGAATCGAAGTTGTGCTGCATTGGCTGCAGATAGCTTCATAGTGCAGCGACTTAACCCCTTGCACCACAAAGGTGGCCCTGTCCTGTGTCTTTAAACAAACAAACCAGCATGTGCTGTGGATCTGTCCATATGAGCTATAAAGAAGCAAAGGAAGACTGAAAAAGAATATAACCTTGCAAAGCACTTAACCTAGCCATGAAGTCGAAATTGGTGAAGTCTGTCATGTTCTTCTTCCCTCTACTCAGCCCTCCATGCTGAACTCTCCTGAAGCTTGTGGATCACTGTTACCACCTACACTAAATGTAGGCCTTTGCTGGGATGAAGATGGTAAGGCAGGACAGCCAACACCCTGTGCTTGAAATAATGTTACTTTCTCCAACATGAGCCAGTGACCAACAGGCAGAGCACAGGAAACTTCTGGAAGGGAAGGAATACCCATTCCCAGATAATCCCCTTGGCCCTTGCTGCATTCTTTACCTTCAGGCCAGCTCTTCTGTTTTTTTATATCTTTGTTTAAACACCTCCAGCCCATTGTAAAACCTCCTTTCATCTTCTCTTGTGCTCCCCTTCCTCAGCACTAACTTCCCTCCCCAGGACCACCTTGGCTCACCTCTGTGCCTGCCCAGCCAACAGCACTCTTCAACACCAAAATAATGGCTCGTTTGACCCTCCTACTGCTCCAAATTGCTTCTTCACAATCAAGGCTGTCCTCCAGCTACAAAAGTGGCAGAGTTACTGAGGCAATATAATCTATGCCAATTTGCATCCTCTTCTTTGACATCTCTATTATACAGTATTTATCTGTCAAAATGAATAGAAAGTAGAAACTGTTCTGGAACATACAAAAGGATGAAAAGCGACCTAATTTGTTTATGATGCTGGAATATACCTAATATCAAAACCTGTCAGAAATAACACTCCCCCAAAAATATGTAGACCAAGCTCACCTATTAATATAAATGTACAAATCCTAAAATATTTCAGATTAACACATAAAGCTCAACATAAAAAGTATATTATCATAATAATACAACCAGTTAGGGATTATCCCAGGAATTAGCACAAGGTGAGGTAGTAAGAAATTTATTTAAAACTAGATAAAAAATAAGCCAAACAAGAAAAACATTGGAACATTTTTAATAGTTACCAAAGAATATTTCAAATTCTCTAGTTTCAATTCCGTTTTCTATAAACATTCTTAATAGTTCTAAAAGAATTGTTCTATATATATATGAAGTCAACAATTTATGTAAAGATAAAAAAAAAACAATGTCCAGTCTCATTGTTTATTTAATATTATGCTGAAAAACTCAATACAATGAGACTGGAAATTTAAAAAAGGGATTATTACTTTTGTAAAGAGACAGATAAATTTATTATTGTTTACAGATAATACAGTTGTATATGTAGAAATCCATGAGATTAAATTCTTTTTTTTAAAGATTTATTTATTTATGCATACAAGAGCTGAGGTACAGGCCAGAGATGCAGGGGCTGGGGTGGGGGTGGTGAGAGGATTCACCAAGACAGAGTGGGGAACAGAACAGGTGGATCTACTGAAATACACTGCTGAGGGGAGCAGCGGGCGAGACAGGAGAGGTCTGCTCCGCCATGTGTGTTGCTCCTTGGCCGGCTGGGGATTGAACTTGTGTTGCAGAGGCTGCGGATTGCTTCATAGTGTGGTGCTTAACTCCTTATACCACCAGGGAGGCCCCCAGATTCAATTCTCAAAGGATGATAATTAATTATAAAATTCAGAGATAAAAAAACCTGTAGATTTCTTATGTACTAAGAATAATCAGAAGACATAATTACTGAAAAATATCCCAATAATATGATAGTTTAGACAACAGCCTTTGGAACCAGGTCACAAGAGTTTAAAGTCATGTTCATCCATGTAAACCTAACTCCACTGACCTCAGTCTCCTTACCCACAAACTAGAATAAATAATAATTTTTGTCTCATAAAGCTGTTTTGTAGATTGAATTAGTAAATACAGTAAAGCATTTAGGGCCTACCCTACATATAGTAATCATTCAATATCCATTAGCTATTGTGATTTGTACTTTCTCCATTGACAGCAATACAATAGACCACCATAAAATACTTAATGATAACTTTACTGACAAAATGTAAGGAACCTATAAAAGAAAATTACAAAAGTTTGCAGGGAATAAAGCCTAAAAAAGTAGAGAGATAAACCATGTTCTTAGGAAAAAATGAATCTTATAAAGATATCAATTGTGACCAAATTAATTTCTCACTTTTACAATCTTCAATCACAATTCTAATGGAATCTTTTGTTACTTGATAAATTGATTCTACTATTCATCAAACAAAAATCGGTAATACCATACCACATTGCTAAAAATATAGAGCAAAGAAAATTCACAAAAAGGAGAAAGGAGGAACTCTCTAGTGGTGCAAGGGATTAAGTCTCAGTCCTGTGAAGCTATCCCCAGCCACTGCAGCACTAGTTCGATCCCCTGGCCAGGGAGCTAACCCACATATGGCACAGCAAACCTCTCCTGTCTCACCCAGTGCTCCCCTCAGCAGTGTATTTTGTAGATCCACCTGTTCTGTCCCCCACTCTGTCTCTGGTGAATCCTCTCACCTCCCTGCCACCCCAGCACCTCTGGCCTACACCCCAATTCTTGTATGCATAAATAAATGAACTTTAAAAAAAAAAAGGAGAAAGGAGAGGGCATTTCCTCTCTCTATATTTTTTTAAGATTTATTTATTTATGCATACAATAGCTGGGGTACAGCCAGAGATGTGGGGGGTGAGAGGATCCACCAGAGACAGAGCAAGGAACAGAACACAGGCAGACTGACTGAAATATACTGCTGAGGGGAGCAGTGGGCGAGACAGTAGAGGTCTGCCTCGCCATGTGGGTTTCTCCCTGGTCTGCCGGGGATGGAACTCGCGCTGCGGAGGCTGTGGATTGCTTCATAGTGTGGTGCTTAACCCCTTGCACCACCAGGGAGGCCCTCTATGTTTTTAGCCCCTTACTCAACCCTTTTATGAAACAAGCAACATATGAGTAAAGGGCTACAAAAAACATGCAGTTGGTACAAGAATAGAAGAAAGAGCTAAACCAATAGCCCAGAAACAGATCAGTTGTGTATGTGTGTGATTAAATAAATGAATTTAATTTGTAATAATAGTAACAACTTACATTTATTAGTCATTATTTTGTGTCAGGTTCTATGAACAGCACTTTACGTTCACAGGAACCTTGTAAGGTAGGAATTATTCATCTATGGGTAAATGAATTAAGTCTTAAGAGGTTGAGTGATTTGCTTCCCTAAGAAGGGGTTTAGATAGGGGACAAACCTAGGTCAATGGGCTCCGTAGCCTTTATTCTTAATCTTAAGACATATCATCTATAATTTCCCTTCAAGGAAGCTCTCCTAGACAATCTTCGCAAACTGGGACAAAGATTAATTAAGGGAAATGCTTAGTGTAGCATTTTGTATGACTACAAAAAATGTGAAACAAGTTACTATCCTATGGGGATATGGTTAAACAAATCATCCATGCAGTAAAATCCTAAGCAGCCATTAAAATCAATGTTGTCAGAGAAAATTTAATAACATGGAGAAATGCTCATGATACGCCATTAAGTGACACAGATTACAAATTGTGCGTACAGAATGACCTCAATATATGGGCGGAAATTGTGTTTTTCAATTTTTCTATAACAAGCATGCTTATACTATATGGAAAACATTTTTTTTAAGTATAGAAAACCTGTAATATTGCCCTGGTCTTTCTGCTTGTTTCTCTCCCTTCTTTTAAAGGTCCGGCCAACCTCCCCTGGTGGCGCAGCGGTTGAGCACTGAGCCTCTGCAGCACCGGTTCGATGCCCGGCCGCCAGTGAGGGTCCCGCATGGCGCGTAGACCTCTCCTGCCGCCCGCTGCTCCCCTCAGCAGTGTGTTTCATCAGTCTGCCTGTTCTGTTTCCCTCTCTGGCTCTGGTGAATTGGCTTGCCCTCCCGTACTTCTGACTGTATCCAGTGCTTGTACAAATAAATAAATAAATAAATAAATAAATAAATAAATAAATAAAGGTCTGGCCAACACCTCCTCCTCTGCAGGTTCTGGTATCTGTCTACTCTTCATCAGTTGCTCTTAACTGATAGCAATAAAGTAATAGTCCTCCCAGGCAGATCAATAGTTATTAAGTCCTACTATATGGTAGGCACTTTAAATATCTCACTTAATTTTCAGGACATCATCTTGTGGGGTAGGAATTATTAATATACTCATTTTGTAGATGAGAAAACTGAGGTTAAATGTCTTAAACAAAATTATACTTCAATTAAATGAAAGAATCAGAATAAGAATCAGTTCTTTTGATTCCCATCTCGTTTTTTTTTCTCTTATAGTACCCTTTCTCAAAATGTTTATAGCCTAAAAACTTTGGGGTTTCCTGAAACCTTTTTAGGATTTTCAGCAAGAACTCCTACACATTCTGTGAGGCCAGATTTTCCATATTCAACCAAAACCACATATAAATACTGAAAGCAGATATGAGAATCTAATTGTCTTTTTTTTTTTTTAGATTTATTTATGCAAAGAAGAACTGGCATGTAGGTAAGAAGCGGGGTGTGGGGTGGGGATGGGTGGGTGGTGTGAGAGGATTCACCAGAGACAGAGTGGGGAGCAGAACAGGCGGACTGATTGAAATACACTGCTGAGAGGAGAAGCAGGCAAGACAGGAGAGGTCTGCTGTACCATATGTGTACACAGGCTGGTGGTAGAACTCAAGTTGCAGTGGTGGTAGGTGATAACAGGTGATAGTGTGCTGAGACTTAACCACTGCCACCAAGGAGGCCCAATTGTCTTCTATTAAGGCAGATATCAAGGAGATTTGCAAAAACACGTCTCTTGTTACATTTGTTTTTACATTTTTTTGTTTTGGATAATAGGGTTTTCTTTTTTCTTCATTCAAATGTATTACTTATATCAACATGCAGTGGGTTTATTTTTTAAGAATTAAATAAACTGGGGGCCTCCCTGGTGGCACAGGGGTTAAAAGTCTCAGTGCTATCAAGCTATTGCCAGCCACTGCAGCATGAGTTCAATCCTGCCTAGGGCTAAGGAGCTAACCCACATGGAGCTGCAGACCTCTCCTGAGGGGAGCCTGTTGCTCCCCTCAGCAGTATATTTCAGAAGATCTGCCTGTTCTTCTCCCCACTCTGTCTCTAGTGATCCTCTCTCCCTCACACACACACCCTCTGGCCTAGACCCTAGTTCTTGTATGCATAAATAAACAAAAATAAAAAAATAAATAAGAATTTTATTTAAAGATTTATTTATTTATGCATACAAGAACTGGGGTACAGGCTAGAGGTGTGGGGCTGAGAGGATTCACCAGAGACAGAGTGGGGAGCAAAACAGGCAGACTGACTGAAATACACTGCTGAGGGGAACAGCGGGTGAGTCAGGAGAGGTCTACTGCACCATGTGTGTTGTTCCCTGGCCAGGCATCAAACTCATGCAGAAGTGGATGTAGACAGCTCCATAGGTTGCATCTTAATCCCTTGCGCCATCAGGGAGACACCAAGAATTCTTATAAAATAATTTAGTAAACTGATATTTAACAATTTTCTCAGTTTTAATATCTTATTAGAAAATATTCAGTTTATTAAGTGCTATGACTGTCTGGAATATTGGCTACACCATCTCAATATGTAAATAACAAATCACATTTCAATCTCAAATTTAGATTAACTAATTTTTTAGTTGCTTTTCTCTAACAAGAACAACTAACCTGGGCCTCCCCTGGTGGCGCAGCGGTTGAGCACTGGGCTGCGAAGCTGCCTGCAGCCTCTGCAGCACTAGTTCGATCCCTGGCCACCAGCAAGGGTCCCACATGGCGTGACAGACCTCTCCTGCCTCGCCCGCTGCTCCCCTCAGCAGTGTATTTCGTCAGTCTGCCTGTTCTGTTCCCCACTCTGGCTCTGGTGAATTCTCTCACCCTCCCGCACTTCTGACTGTACCCAGTGCTAGTATAAATAAATAAATAAATCTTTAAAAATAAAAACAACTAACCTATTCTATATTTTGTTTTCTTCCGTCTTTAGCTTTTTTTTTTTTTTTTTAATTTATTATTTATACAAGCACTGGGTACAGTCAGAAGCGCGGGAGGGTGAGAGAATTCACCAGAGCCAGAGCGGGAAGCAGAGCAGGCAGAAGGCCTGAAGTACACTGCTGAGGGGAGCAGCGGGCGGCAGGAGAGGTCTGCGCGCCACGTGGGACCCTCCTCCCGTGGCCGGGGAGCAGCCAGGGATCGAACCGGCGCTGCAGAGGCTGCGGGCAGCTTTGCAACCCAGCGCTCAACCGCTGCGCCACTGGGGAGGCCCCGTCTTTAGCTTTTTAAATGATCAAATAAACTTCAAATAATTATCCTCAACTTTTTCCGAATAACAAATGTCTGTTTTTAGGTAGACTTGCATTCGTGTATTTGATATAACTCAATGGCACTTTATCTGTAGTGAGAGAGGGCAATAAAGTTTGAATGAATATTAAAAAAAAAACTACTTAAACCCTTCTCATTAATTGTTACCTCCTTCCTTCTGGCGTAATACATAAAGTTCTTTTGGTTCTGTGTTTGCCACTAATAATTGCTTAAGTAAAACTGAGCTCCAATCAAGATCATATTTAAAGATCAAAGCAGTTGAGACTGAATGAAGCTTAGGTACCACATGTTCCCAGATCTTGGCAAAGAGTTACATTCAAGAAATATTCGAGAAAAGAAATAATTTTCTTTTTCTGATCTCCTTCAGAAAGACTGTTGATATTCTCTCAGTTTTAACTTTTAATAGTAGAAAAATCTATAGATAAAACTTACATAAACAAAAGCTCTTTGGTGTCCTTAAAAGTCATGGGGTAGGGGCTTCCCAGGTGGTGCAGGGGTTAAACACAGAGCTATCAAGCCACTGCAGCATGAGTTCCATCCAGGGAACAACCCACATAGCACAGCAGACCTCTCCTGCCTCGCCCCCTGCTCCCCTCAGCAGTGTGTTTCAGTACATCTACCTGTTCTGCTCCCCACTTTCTGGTAAATCCTCTCTCACCCCCCCTGCACCTCTGGTTTACAACCCAGTTCTTATATGCATATATATATACATCTTTAAAAAAAAAATTAAATAAAATTAAAAATTATGCAGTAAAGGAGTCTTGAGACCAAAAAGACTGAAACACCTGATTACAAACTGTAACCCTCCAAGAGCTTCTGGTGTGTAGACACCAGCACTGTAGTGGCAGTTCAAGGCTATGCATGACAAGTACCTTTAAGAAGTTGTGACTAAGTACTGTGGGATTTAAATGATAGTGAGACATTTTCTAGCTGGAGTGATAATGGGGAAACCATATTTGAAGTGGACTTCAAAGATGATAGAATTTTATGAGCAGAAGAGGTCTTGTCAGGAGGATAGAACCCTAACAAGCACTGGAGAGCATGAAAGGGTGAATAAGCCCAAGGGGGTAGGAGGTGAAAGGTATGGTAAATGGAGGGTGTTAATAGTGGGAAAAGTCTGGCTTCAATCCACACCTGTGGCAAGTGGATGGTATTTGGTATGCAGTAGGGAAACCTGAAACGTTTTGAAGTGAGAAATGACAAAATGAAGTGAGAATTGTAAATTACTTATGTGAACCAAATTAGATTCATAAATATTGACCTGGCATCAGAGTATAAGATGAACGGAGGGATAGCTGGAACAATTTGCAGGGGTCCAAAATGAGGATCTGAATAGGGCGGTGCAGTAGTAGGAGAAAGATGCCCATTGACCACACTGGCTGGTCTCAGAGTGGCAGGACATTGGTGAGGTCTTCTGGTTAAGACAAGGCCCCAGCTTTGTGACCAGAGTTTTCTATCACAGCGTCCTATTTCTCCAATTCCCTACAACACTTCCTAGAGATTGATATTTATACAGCAATGCCAATGTCCATGGGAGAATAGCATTTTCTAGTGGCAAGATATTTATCTGATGCGTGGGTCCTCCCCTTCCCAGGGTCATAGGGATAATCAAAACAATAAGCATGATGTCAGAGGCCTCCCTGGTGGTGCAGGGGTTAATTCTCAGTGCTATAAGCTATAGCCAGCCACTGCAGACCTCTCCTGTCTCACTCCCCTCAGCAGCGGATTTCAGTAGATCCACCTGTTCTGCTCCCCACTGTGTCTCTGGTGAGTCCTCTCACCCCCAGCACCTCTGGCCTGTACCCCAGTTCTTGAGTGCATAAATAAAAAAAATGAATCTTTAAAAAAAATAGGCACGATGTCTCTTGGAGAGTGTGTGGGGCTGGAGGGTTACAGGGAAGGTTAGAGGGAGGGGTCAATCTTACTTTTTACCATTATATACTTTCATTTTTTAAAAGATTTATTTATTTATGCATACAAGAGCTGGGGTATAGGCCAGAGGTGCGGGGGGGTGGGGGATGAGAGGATTCACCAGAGACAGAGTGGGGAACAGAACAGGAAGATTGACCAAAGTACACTGCTGACGGGAGCAGTGGGTGAAATCAGGAGAGGTCTGCTGTGCCATGTGGGTAGCTCCCTGGCCGGCCAGGGATCGAACTTGTGCTGCAGAGTCTGCAGACAGCTTCATAGGTTGCGTCTTAACTCCTTGCGCCACCAGGGAGGCCCCTATACTTTCATTTTTTAAAAAGATTTATTTATTTATGCATACAAGAGCTAGGGTGCAGGCCAGAGGTGTGGGGGCTAAGAGGATTCACCAGAGACAAAGTGGGGAGCAAAACAGGCAGATCTACTGAAATCCACTGCTGAGGGGAGCAGCAGGTAAGACAGGAGAGGTCTGCTGTGCCATGTGGGTTAGCTCCCTGGTTGGGGATTGAACTCATGCTGCAGTGGCTACAGAGAGCTTCATAGTGCTGAGACTTACCCTCTTGTGCCACCAGGGAAGCCCCCATTTTATACCTTCATTTTGATTTTTTTTAACAAGGCATTTTTTTAAAGCCAATAGATTGTTTTAAAATCCCTACATTTTTGAGCAGCACTGTTGCAGGCAAATGTTTAATTTTCTTTAAGCTTTTGGAAACTTAAGAAACAGCTAGTTGTCCCTCCCCAGGCTATTTAGGGACCAGGGCTGGGAACCACTGTCTCAGAAGCCATTTTGCTTTCTCAGGCAGTTAGAAATTTAAACATTTTTCAAGCCCCAGCTCTCCAGAGTCTTGATTGAAGCCGTAAGCTTTTTTCTCAATTTTTAGTCATTTAAGAGGAAGGTTTTACTTGGTGCATCATTTGCTCTTTCCTACCTGTGCCTTCACACACGGCTCCTTCTTTATCTTTGCCCCTTTTTCCAAAATTCTATCTTAAACTCACCTCTACAAAGCCTGAACCAAATCTGCCTCCCCTACTTTCTACATCAATTTACTTCTCTTGGTTTATAGCCACATTTATTTGCATCTCCTGTTACTTTATATTCTTGTACTATCTTGTGTGTCCTTTGTTTATAGGCTACAAACATTGAGGATTGGGTCCATTTCTTTATTATCTTTATTATTTCAAATACTAAAACCTAGTATGGTTGAGGATGAGCGCCTAATTAAATGAGGAGATGCTGAATGACATAATAAATGTCAGGAAGAACTATTTTGAGATTTTTGATGTTCATTTCCAGATGCTACTACTTACAAAGGGTAAATGTACCTTCATATACTAGAAGAAATCTGGCAGTTACCACCTCAACAGAGCAATCAAATTCAGCATAATTAATAATGACATAGTCTGACCTGATGTGGCTCCAGGGTGAGGTAATATAAAGTACATAATGTCATCTCTTAAGTATTCCTCGCAAAAATGTTTAACCTGAATCTAATAAAACCTGTTTACAGGAAATGTAGGCTTACTGAACTACCCAATGGAACTTTCTGCAATTGTGTAAATGTTCTGTGTCTGAACTAATACAGTAACTGTCAACTATTAATTTTATTTCTTTTTAACTTAAATTTGAATTTAAATAGCTACTTGTGGCTAGTAGCTACTACATTGTACAGAAGAGGAACAAGTTAACCACCACAGGAAACAATTAGACAATGGGACATTCTACAAGGTAACCAGTCTGGATTTTTCAGGAAGTCAATCTCATTAAAGAAAAAAAAAAGTGGGAGTTAAACTAACATCCAGATATAACACATGAACCGGTACTGGAATCTACATCATGGAAGAAAAATCCTGAAATTTTGAACAGATATGAAATCATTAATCTTTTAGGTATAATAATTGTATTATACAAGGGAGGACCTCATCAATCTTGTAAGTATAATAATTGCATTATACAAGGGAGTGTCTTTATTTTTAGGAGTTGACTGCTTATTTAGGGAATGAAATGTCATATCTATAACTTGAGTCCTAAATTAATTCAGAAAAAAAAGTTTAACTAAAGAAGAGGAAAATACAGAAAAGCAAAATGTCAGCAATTGTTGAATCTAACAGTATACTGGTACTTATGGCAGTGTTCTTTTAACTTTTATGTAGGTTTGAAAGCTTTCCCCAAAAGAAGTTGGAAAAAACTAGAGAACTAAACAATATTGACTATTTCTGAATTTTTCCATTAATCTATTAACTATTTTGTGTAAGCCTACATTTTTCTTTAAAGATTTATTTATTTATGCATACAAGAGCTGGGGTACAGGCCAGATATGTGGGGGTAAGAAGATTCACCAGAGTGGGAAACAGAACAGGCAGATCCACTGAAATACACTGCTAAGGGGAGCAGCTGGTCTTCTGTGCCATGTGGGTAGCTCCCTGGCCGGCTAGGATCGAACTCAAGCTGCAGAGGCTGCGGACTGCTTCACAGTGCAGTGCTTAACCCCTTGTGCTACCAGGGAGGCCCTGTAAGCCAACATTTGCTTATGAATAGCAATAAGCACTGTTTATAGAAAAATTTAATTTCTCCTATTAACCCAATCCAAGAACATCATCATTTGACATTAGCAAAAGAATGAGTTAGGAACCCTGGAAAATGTTTTGAGTGAAGGTCTTGTGCTTCTGTTCTCAGTCCCTGACACCAGCCAGGGCCCTGCCTCCTTCTAGGCTGAGTACTGTGAAACTTATTTCCTCAGGGTGATCTCTTCCCACCTTTTGCTTTCAAAGAAAGAAGTAACTCTCAAACCATACCAGAGGGAACAGGAAGCACAAGAGGCTTGTGTCCTTTCCTGTAAAAGCTGGATGCCTGGCTGCTTCATCATAATCGCCCCACTGACATCCATCATGAGAGAATAGTTCCCTACTCACCTTAGCATCTAGCTCTCCTCTGATTGTAGTTCTTTAAGAGCAAGCCCGAATATAATCCACCGCCACTCTCCAAGAATGAAACCTCCAAGACTCCACGTGGACAGGCTGGCACTTCCACTGCCTACCTTTTTTGTAGTTATGGGTCTGTCTCTATTTGGATCCACTCAGGTCCCCTTCTTACCCACAAGGACTTCCATGTTCTTTTTCCATCTTTGCCCAAAGGAAAATGACTAGAATCCAAAGACAATATCACCATTTTATTCAGGAGATAATCAAATACAATAAAGGGCTGACACTGACAAATAGCTATACATAAAATTACATCAATCTGTTACATTTTCCAGAAGAGACTCAGTCACTGTGAAAATGGAATAGAAACCAGGAAGGTGCATAAATGACTGCAGTGTTTCAAACAAGTGTCCCCACACTGCCTTGAGTGAGGGTGGCCTCAGGTGGGGTTGTTTTTAGCACGAAGAGAAGGCAGCCCCTGTGCAGAAGCCATTCTCCAGCACCCCCAACACTCAGCGATAAGCCTTGTTGACCTCCTGAAGGGCCCAGCGTTTGTTCTCAGTTGCCTGCTTGAGGTGGGTGTACTCTTTTACCAGCCTGTCAAACTCTTCCCCGAGGACCTCATAGGTGTTCAGGACCTGTCTGGACTTCTCCATGTCCTGTTCTTGTAGGTGAATGGTCCCCTCCAAACGGTCCCTAAGAGCCCAGCACAGAAAGTATAATATAAGGATTGGCTGCTCCAAAAGTAGACAGGAAACAGGAACCCCTCAGATGAATGAGTCTGGGGAGAGTAGGAACCAGCTCTGAATGACTGTACCCGGTTAGACTCTGGAGTTCTCACCTAATGAGACGATGAACTTCCACTTTCTCAGCAGTGTAAGTGTCAGACAAAATCTTTAGCTCCTCCATCCTGACACAGGGAAGAAAGACACGTTCAGCTGAGGCTCTCTGAGAGCAGTAGAGTTAGGAATGTGGCCACAGTACCCGCCCATGATGAAGATACAGGCAAAGCAGTGACACGATAAAAAAGGTCACTCTGAATTCCTAAACAATTTATTTCACAGTAAACCATCTATTTCAGAAGTCTTTAAAATAAAAGAGTCAAGAGTATTGAAGCTTCGGGGTAATCCAAAAGCTAGTACTGCTGTGTGACATTTATGGACTACCCACACGAGACAGGCTTGGTGGAGGGGAAAGAGTAACAAAGGCAAGGGTCGGATCCACTGGGGTTGAGGCTCACCTCAGCTTAAGGATCATGGCACAGCACTTGATCTCCAGGTACTGGGCATTGATGCGGTCTAGTTCAGACTGAGTTTTCAGCCGGTGCTCCTGAAGAAGCCGTTGAAGCAAGGAGAGGCAGCGGAGAAGCACCTGAGCCCCCCAAGAGACAGGAAGAAGAGGGAGTAAACAAAAGAGAGTGGAAAAGAAGGCAGATCAGAAATCCTTTGCTTCCCCACAGGTGCTCATGGGGTCAGGGTGGACCAAGGGGAGGCAGGTGCACTGCCCTGACGACCTGGGAGTACGCGGCACTCTTCTTCTCCAGCAGCACCATCTGCTCCTTCTGTTGGCTCTTTGCATCCTGGCACTGCTGCTTCTCACCCATCAGGACCTCTGCCAGTTTCCATACCTTTGCTGCCTTCAGAGTTTCACTGTCTGAATCTGGGCAAAACGAGAGGAAGAGAGAGGGAAACCCGAATTGCTGCTGCCATCCTAAGGTCACTTTCAGTGCCCCCATATATAGCTCTACGAATTCTGTGTTCTTCCAGATTCTTTTTTTTTTTTTTTAATTAATGGAGTACCATTATTTTACTCTTTGTTAATATTTTGACGATATCGATTTCTCCCCCTGCATGGGACCATCATTGCTTTCCCATCACTAAAGCATTGATAGTCTGCTGTGCTCCCCGCCCTTCCAGATTTTTTTCTGATGGCTTGTTAAAATGATATGTGCTCATATTTAAGTTTTCTTCACTCTTAACTTTAATTCTATTTGACCCTTAAATCTGAAGTCATAGAAATAAAGACTAGAGTAGGCAGCAGTCTTTCTGCCCACCTGTGACTATGCAGGTGTTTCCTTTTGCCAACTCTGTCCCTCCGCAGGGCAGCAGCTTCCTGCCTGCCCATGACCTGTACCATGCTGGGACTTCTCTTCATCGACCTCCCTTAGTGGAGGCAGCTCTCCTCAGGGCCGCAGGCCTCTCTCAGCAAACCTGTCCCTTTCAGGGCAGCTCTTCCTGACCGCTTGTGTCTATGCAAGTATCTTTTTTACTCTTTGTGTCCCTTTTCTAATAAAACGGCTCTTTAAATATAATAATAATAATAATAATAATAATAAAGATTGGGGGAAACTACTAGCCCGAACATCCCTGTCTATTCTATTCTTTTTTTTTTTTTTTTTTTTTTTTTTTTTTTTAGAGGCATGTTTTTATTTATTTATTATATTTGTTTGTTTGTTTTGTTTATACATGCACTGGGTACAGTCAGAAGCGCGGGAGGGTGAGAGAATTCACCAGAGCCAGAGTGGGGAGCAGAGCAGGCAGAAGGACTGAAGTACACTGCTGAGGGGAGCAGCGGGTGGCAGGAGAGGTCTGCGCACCATGTGGGATTCTCCTCCGGTGGCTGGGGAGCAGCCGGGGATCGAACCGGCGCCGCAGAGGCCGCGGGCAGCTTCGCAACCCAGCGCTCAACCGCTGCGCCACCGGGGAGGCCCCCTGTCTATTCTATTCTGATTCTCCTGAGAAGAAAGAATTCATCCTTCCCTGCAGCAGGGGGACATTCCTGCTTGGCACCTTACTGAATAAAAGGAACCTGTTCAAAATTCTTTGCTTTTATTCTGCCAGCAAGGAAGCAAACAAGCCTCTCCAAAGCCTCTCAGCTTCTGTCCCAAATCTAAAATTTAAATACATTATTCTCAGAAAAGCAAACCTGGAGCCCTGAAGGCCAGGGGCGAGCAGAACAGAGTGAGCTGTACTCACCTGAATTGGGATTATGGTAGCAGAGCAGAGTAAAACACTTCTTTTTGAGCTGTTCCTCTACTTCCAGCAGGAGTCGAGCTCTCATCCACACAAAATCCTACAGCCACAAGCCAAAAGAGAGATGCAGATGGACCATTAGAACTAGGAAGATCCAGCTGATGAACATTTATTTGGTGAAAACAATCTCAGTGATAACCAAAGAAAATGCATCAAGAGAACATGAGGGAACTTTGTAGCCTATGAAATTAGCAAAGAGTAAATGACTGTCAAGATGACTGGATGAAAAGGGGGAACCAGGAGCACTGAGCACACCTTTCTGGAGAGCAGTTTGGCAAAATGTACCAATGTGTTATACATGTCTCTCCTCTGACTCACTCATCCCACTTTGACTAACTCAGGAAATACACCAGGGCAAAGACACATATGATCTGGCATGTTCATATGAGTGTGGTTTCTAACAGCAAAAAGGAGGAAAACAACCTTAATATCCATCATTAAGATTAAGCAAATCGTGTCTCCCTGGTGGTGTAAGGGTTAAGTCTCAGCACTGTCACATTTATCACCGCTGCGGCCTAAGTTCGATCCCCCTGCCAGGGAGCTAACCCACATATGGCACAGCAGACCTCTCCTGCCTTGCCTGCAGCTCTTCTCAGCAGTATATTTCAATAGATTTGCCCTTTCTGTTCCCCACTCTGTCTCTGGTGAATTCTCTTACCCCCTGTACCTCTGGCCTGGCCCAGTTCTTATATGCATAAATGAATAAATAAATCTTTTTAAAAATAAGATTAAGCAAATCATGCTACATTTATACCATGGAATCCTATTGGAAATTTGAACTGATGATACAGCAAGAACACTAATCACACTAATTATGTGGCTGGACACTGTGCTAAGAGTGTTTTAGGGATATCATCTTATTTAAAGATTTATTTATTTATGCATACAAGAGCTGGGCTGTAGGCCAGAGGTGCTGGGGGTAAAGATTCACCAGAGACAGAGTGGGGGTCCGAACAGGCAGACTGACTGAAATATACTGCTCAAGGGACCAGCAGGCGAGACAGGAGAGGTCTGCTGGACCATGTGGGTCAACTCCCTGGCCAGGGATCGAACTTGTACTGCAAATAGCTTGATAATGCTGAGACTTAACCCCTGCAAGGGGTTAAGGAAGTATCATCTTGCTTAATTTATTGTCTTGAAAAAAGTCCAAAATATCTTAAGTAAAAACAAATTACATATTGTATACAAGCATGGGGGGACATAATACCATTTATGTCAAAGCTAGGTATATAACACTATTTTTAGATCTAATATTTGAGCTTAACCAACATGAATTTGTATCATCTTTACAAAAACAATAAAGCTTAACAAAAAGCTATATGAGAGAAATTAAACCATGTTGTTTTAGTCCCATTATCTGTCCACCCCAACCTCTGAGGGAGGCATGAGTTCCAGAAGGTCCTCTTTCTCCAGCCCTAGCAGTGGAGGCATCTCCCTCTCCCGGCTAGGGCCCAAAAGCCGTGTCAGTTCAGTCACAAGTAGTCGCTGTTCAAGGGTCTCATGAAACTGAGAAAACAAAAAACAAAAAGCAGTTACTATAAAACCTCTCCACCTCAGGTTACTACACCGCCTCTTTCCTCATGAACCAGTTCTTCCCAATTTTCAAACATGTCACCCTCTTCAGATAGCTTCTCAGCTGCCATTGTCTTCTCTTCAAATCTTTGTTGTTCAAAAACCCTGACAATATACCCACCTCTTCCCCAATATATACAGTCCATTTCTTTTTTGATGACCGTTACTCAAAGCTCCTATTTCTCCCAGATCATAATCAAATAAAGCCGTAACTGGCCTGGTCACTCCTACATAGCTGGTAACCAACTCCTATTTCATCTCTCCTGCCTCACCTTTTTGTCCTCAGATGTTAAATTTGTGTCTTGTCTCTTCACATAGTAGTCTATAAGCAACTCTTGAATGACCCTTTGTAAAATCTCAGACCTCAACCATGTTGTCTTATGCAGTCGAACTTCCTTCCATGCCTAGAAAACAAAAGATCCCAGGGAAAAGCCTTCCTCTCTTGGAAGATTTGTCCTTCTTTCTATCATCCCTGCTCCCAGGACCCTTACCTGAGCCTGCTCCTTCGCCAGGGTGAGGCTTAAGCCACTCTTATCCACATGTTGTGAGAGACTCAGCAGCAGTTTGCTGAAGTGTGGGTTCTGCAACAGGTCCTCTTCACTCAGGTTACAAGGAGGAAGCTGTTTGCTGCACACTTAGTAGCATGTCCCCCACAGTGACAGAAAAGCAAAGAAGGTACGGTCTCTTACTTTATATAGTTGAGCATAATTTTAGCTTAATACTCACTTCTAAAAGAACCCTAGGTTTTTAATAAGGAAGGTTTTTAAAGCAAATGAAAAATTTCTTTTAATCCATAAACTAGGGGTAACATTCAAAGTAACAGCATTTATGTTATATACAAGGATATTAATCAAGAATCAGGAAATGGGTATCGAATAAAACTAAGATCTTAAAAATTAGAAATGCATTTGGAAAATATTAGACAAATAGAATCTATAATAAGGAATCAACAATACCCAAAATGCCTCATTTATACAGAATAACAAGAGTTCATGAGGAAGGTGGTGGGGGGAACACATGGAAAGTTTCAATTTTGGATATGCTCTCTAGTTGCATAAGCAAAGCTGAGAAGGTATATGTGTGTGTGTGTGTGTGTGTGTGTGTGTGTGTGTGTGTGTAGAAGAAGTGGGGTGTAGGCCAGAGGTGCAGGATTGGGGAAGGGTGTGAGGAGGTGAGAGGACTCACCAGAGACAAAGCAGGGAGCAAGGGGAGCAATGAGTGTCTGCTGCACCATATGTGGGCCAGCTCCCTGGCCAGAGATCAGACTTAACCCCTAGGCTATCAGGGAGGCCCCTCAAGGGACTTTCCATCTCTCTTCCTATGTGTTTTCTTCTGGGGGTTCCTGTGTTTATTTAAGATTTATTTTTTTAAAGATTTATTTATTTATGCATACAAGAACTGGGATACAGGCCAGAGGTATGGAGGTGAAAGGATTCACCAGAGACAGAGTGGGGAACAGGCAGATTGACTGAAATACATTGCTGAGGGAAGCGGCAGGCGAGTCAGGAGAGGTCTGCTGTGCCATGTAGGCAGCTCCCTGGCCAGGGTTCGGGGATTGAACTAGTGCTGCAATGGCTGCATATAGCTTCATAGGTTGCGTCTTAACTCCTTGGGCCACCAGGGAGGTCCTGTTTAATATTTACTTTATCTATTTATGCATACAAGAACTGGGGTGTAGGCCAGAAGTGCAGGGGGTGAGAGGATTCACCAGAGACAGAGTGGGGAGCAGAACAGGTGGACCTACTGGAATACACTGCTAAGGGGAGCAGTGGGAGACAGGAGAGGTCTGCTGCGCCAGGTGGGCTAGCTCCCTGGCCAGGGATTGAACTCATACTGTAGTGGCAATAGTTTCATAGTGCTGAGACTTAAACCCTGCACCACCAAGGAGGCTCTGGGGTCTTCCGTTTTATTCCTACTTACTAAACACTTAAATTTTCATTAATTGGAATGTAATTAAAGTCATTTTGGAGAAGACATCTCTTTGTTTTTTCCCCTAAGACACTGAAGCATTAATACGAAAATGGCCCAAATATAGACCATTCAAGTTCTTGAAAGATTTTAGATATAGAAAAGATTTGGGATATGGGAAGAATTCAAGATATAGAAGGATCTGGTATTTTGGAGAACAAGATGTTTGCTGGTCACCCTTATCTTCAGGGTATGCATGCTGATACAGCATGGGAGCATCTTGAGATTTTAGTATACTACACAAGCAAGTACTGAACATGTAATTTGTTTTTACTTAAGATATTTTGGACTTTTTTCAAGACAATAAATAAATCTAAACAAGATATTTCCTTATCATCTGTTTTCTAAAAGAGTATTTAAGAATCATGTATTTGCATTTCCCCTGAAACATAGGCTTCTGTGAGAGACTCCATCTTGGTGAATATTATTAAGGAAGTCAAGAACCTGGGTAAGAGCTCTCTGGAAAAGTCATCAAACCTCTTGCAAATGGCTTGCCTTACCTTGTTGGAGTATTTCCTTCCCTTCTCCAGGTGAGCAGAAGTCCCCAGATGCCATCTGATTTTCTTGGGATTCTGATCTGTAGACTGAGTCGGGGGTGGGGGGATCACAACAGAAAAAGGAATAAACTGCCTGGCTGGTCCAGAGGAAACTAACGTGGATCAGAACTTCGGTTGTCTACAAGCTTTGGGGAGAGGGGGAACCTCAGAGATGCCTCTTATAGGGAGGTACTACATCATACATCCTGGCTCCAAGCTCTTACACAAGTTTTATGGACAAACAGCCTTATAAATGGCAAAACATTTTGCATTCCAAGCACATAAATGTTTCTACTTGTTCCAAGTTGTCTAAAAATGAGCCTCTTATGGAAAGAAAGCTTTCCAATTCGGTAGTCTAAACAGGAGGATTAACCTCCCCCAACCATTATGTCTAAGTTACAACTGAGCGCTGCTTTCTAGTTATGAGTGAACTGGGAAAAGGGGGAAAAATAAAAGTCTGCTCCCCATCCCCCAATTAAATAATTTAGCTATCAAATTCCATAATAATTTCTTGTGCTTCTTTAACTTGTCTTCAACTAAAATGTTAGGATTTTTTGATCATTAATTCTAGAATCATCCTTCAGGGGTGACAAATCATTCCACACTTGAACAACTGGCTTTCTCATAACAGCAAAGGTAAAGAGCACCTAGAGGAAAGAGCATGACAAGAAGACTGACAGGAGGTCAGTGCCAAAGGAGCAACCCAAAGGTGTAGTTAAGGTGGCTGAGGCCCAGATGGGAGCTGTCAGGCTTTTGCCAGAACATGAAGTCCACTGAAAAGAATGACATCAACACAAAGGGCCAGTAAAGATGGGCACAGTTTAGACTGGGGAGGCAAATTTTCCCCCCTCAACATCTTTTCCTTTTTGACCTCCCCCCTTCTCTGTAAGGTATCAAGTCCAAAGGGCAGCTGAGATTCCCAAAGCAGAACAGGCATTGAAGGTTATTATGATTTAACAATTCATGTTCACAGAACATTTGGTTTACTCCCTCCTTTTATGAGTAACATCAAAGTAACTACTCATTTGTTTTGTAACATGGTCTAGAGGGGACGCAGCTGAGGAGTCAGAAAGCTGGGACTTAATTCGCAGCCCAGCTGTAGCTTCTGTGTGAATTGAAGGGAAATACTTTTTTGTGCCAAACTTTTTCCACCTGCAAAACTGAGATAACGATTCTTGCCTTGGATGAGACATTAAGAATTAATAATACGACCGACTTGTCAACAAAAGCCACTACTTAGTTAAGCTCAGTGTTTTAACAGTTCTATTTATCCTTTATCTACGCCGGCAAGTAAGTTCTGAAAGCAAATTTTGCAAAAGGAAAAAAGACCCAGCCAAATTTCAAAGAAGTCAGCTGTTCTTCCCTCCTTGGAGGATCTGCCCACTTCGATTTTCTTTTCTTCACCCTTTTTAAATGTTACGGGGCGTGAACGGTGGCTGCAATCAGGCTCGATTCTCCACCCTCTGCACTCAGACGTGTTAAAACGCTGCTACAGGGGACCCAACCATTTAAATGTTCTGACTCAGGCGTCTTTTAAATTCTTAGAGCTGTCTTTACACGCTGCACTGAACGTTAAATTGATTTTACAGGTATTTTCACAAGATGTGACCCTTACAAGGCCCAAGATGAATCAAAATGCGGAGCGGGCTCTCCGGCGCCTTCTTCCCTTCAGTCTGGACAGCCAAGGATTCCCAAGGGCGAGGGCGGGCTCGGCGGCCGGAGACCTAGACTGGGGGCTGGCCAGGGACGGGGGCTGGCCGGACTGACACCCTCCCAGCTCCCCTCCTCCCCGAGGCGCCGCCCGCAGACCCGGTGAAGCAAACCTGCACCCCTTGGGGCAGCTGAAGCTCCCGAGGCAGTGCGGGGGGGTGCTGGGGAGGGCTGGCCGGCAGCATCGACGCTCGGGACCCCGCCCGCGACCGCGCTCCGGAACCTCTCACCCGGGCGGGCGCCGGCGCTGGGGGAAGCAGGGCTCGGAGGACCGGCGGGAAAGTCCCGGGAGGGACCCGGCCTAAAGAGCACAGCAGGGCGCGTGGGAGGGAGGGGGTGGAGCCACGCTCCAGGCGGGAACGGCGGGCCCCGCCCCTCACCGGCGCGCGGCTTCCGACCCCAACGGCCGTGGGCCGGGTTATGGAGTCGGGACTGGGCGAGCCGGGGGGGTCTCGGGAAGGCTCCTTTGCCCCTTCCAAACGCTAAGAAAATAGTAATGACTAATTGTTTGGGCCTCCTGAGTCAGGCACTAAGCCAAAAGTTTTACTTGCCTTGCCTCACCTCCTCTGGGGAGCTGTGGTTCTCACAGAACCTACGAGGACGTCACTATCCCTCCCCTTTTATTGAGGGGAAAGCTAAGGTGCAAAGAGGTTAAGTGGCTTGTTCAGTCAAGGTCGTGGCCGCACTCTTAAGCCCAATGGCCTCCGGACCTGCCCAGGCTGCCCAGGCTGCCGCGCACGCTCAGCCCGAGTCTCCTCCCTCGGGCGCTGCCGCCCGCCCGCCCTGCCCCGTGGGGCGCCTTCTCGCTCCCCGCGGGCTGCCCGCTCCATCTCTCACCCCTCGTTCACCTGTATTTTTTTTTCCTTAAGCTACATGGACATGTATTGTTTGCTTGTCATAAGAAGTGTGGAGCTGGAGGTTCCAAGGCTTTTCACAAACTCCGTGGTTCACTGTTCTTTGCCGTTCTTTTTGTATACGCCTCCTGGTCACAGGGTGGCTTCCTTCCCTCAATAGCACCCCAGGCAAAGATCTGGCCCCAAAGCATCCTGGAGACTTTCCCCGTAGACCTCGTTGGCCAGACTGCGTCACCTGCCCACCCCTAGACCAATGAGCTGAATGTCTTCTATTTTCCTCCCCCAGATGATCCAGAGTGGACTCTTGAGTGCCCTGAGGAGGCCACTGAGGACTACCTGAAAAACTTTAGGGTTTCCAAATTCTCAGACTGGTTTCAGCCAATGGGGGATCCGAGCAGGAGGTCAGAGGGAGAGAAGACTGGTGAGAAGAGGGGACACATCAAGCCTTTCTCCCTGGGCTTGACTCAGGCTGGCTGTGGTCTTTGACAAAAGGTCGCCAGTCTTCCCAGGTGGTGGCCCTAACTCTGTCTTAACCCAACCCCCATCTTCTGTAAAGTTGACTGGAATCTAGACAAGTGAGTTATTTAAACAAATAATATTTGACGTTGAGTAAATTGCACCAAACTTATCAAACCTCTTGCATCAGAGAAGAAGCTAACAGCCTGGATTGGTAAGAAAGAATCTCAGGGCTAGGTGTGCTGGGAGATGGAGAGTTTCATCTTTAGGACCAAGGAGAGAATCCGAATGATACATAGAGAAATAGTGTGATCCAGTGCAGAAATTTTATATCCCTGGTCATCTTGTCAGCTACCACTTTTCATGCTAATATTAAAGTGCTGTCATTTTCTAAGGCTTTTAAAAATCATTTATGCTTCCTTAGCTCTGTAGTGCAGCATCATTAAATATCAGGCATAATGTCCCTAACAAATGGCACTTGGAACAAAATAGCAAACATGCTTTTGGTGACTCAGAGCTTATCAGAAATCTACTGAAATTTTGTCTCTCAGATTTGCCAAGTTTTCTAATAGGGCACTGCAATAGGAAGCTTTGGCTAAGCAGCTGTAAAGTACTTGGGGAATGAGGAGGTGAAGGGTGCAGAGGCCTGTCTTCAGGTGGAAGGCGAGAGAGGATAGGCACAGGAATCCTTGAATCAAACCTTCATATGCAATTATCTGTTCCATCTGTCTCAAATAAACTGTGTGACCTTGAGCTTCAGGTTCCTTATCTGTCAAAAGGAAGAATTAACATATTTCTAACTCCTCCAATCTCCTAGTGTTGATGTAATGATCAAATGAGATAATGGCTGAGAAAGTGCTTTGGAAAGACTATCAAAGTAAGATGTTTTTAAACTGACACTTATTAAGCACTTATTAAGTGCCTTGGGAGAGACACAAAGATAAAGATGACCCAGTCCCTGCCCTGAAGAAGTTCATACTCTAGTTGAGAAGACATGCACATGGAAAGTAGATAAAATAAGGTAGCAAAAAGGTGTCAAAAGAGGAGTGTAGATTATAAGTACTAGAGAAATTTGAAGATGTCCAGAATTCTTTCTGCAGGAATGAATAGGAAATATCATGAAGTAAATCTTATCCTAGCTGGGCCTGAAAGGAATGAAAATTTGAATTATTTAGAATGGAGGAAACATCCCAGCAAATGAAGGAAGAGACAGGGAGTCCAAGTTGCATTCTAGATCCAAGAGGAAATTGGAACAGCTTCAGGGAAGTACTTTGTAGGCCAGATCTACATAAGACCAGAAAGTTGAGCCTTTAGACCACTCCGACAGTTAAGACTACAGAGTAGTGCTGAAAAAAGGATCTTACAATCAGAGGTCATCTGGTGTATTTGAGCCGAGAATGAATTACTAGATGGGCCCTAGAATCCATTCGCTCTCTTACGTTCCCTCTCCCCTTTTCCTGGATTAAAAAAAAAAGTTTTATTGAGGTATTTTGGCATGTGATATTTAAAGTGTGCGACTCATTGTTTTGACATAACATAACCCAGCACCTCTAATTGTGAAACCATTACCACAGTTAGGACAGTGAACAAATGCATCACCCCCTAAGTGTCCCTTTGAAATTCCTTTCTGCCCCTTCCAGCAACTGATCTGCTTTCTGTCATTACAGATTAGTTTGCACTTTCTAGAGTTTTATATAAATGGAATGAAATAATGATCTATCTATCTATCTATCTATCTATCTATCTATCTATCTATCTCTATCTATTTATATTTGGGTCTGGCTTCTTTTCACTCAGTTAATTTTGAGATTCATATATATATTGTTGCTAGTATCAATAATTCTTTTTTTTTTAAGTTCATTTTTTTTTATTAATGAGAAATAGCTAATCCTCTTTAAAACTATAATTTGGAACCTCCCTGGTGGCGCAAGGGGTTAAGCACAGCACTGTGAAGCTGTCCGCAGCCACTGCAGCATGAGTTCGATTCCTAGCCAGGGGGATAGCCATACAATGCAGCAGACCTCTCCTGTCTCGCCAGCTGCTCCCCTCAGCAGTGTATTTCAGTCAGTCTGCTTGTTCTGTTCCCCACTCTGTCTCTGGTGGATACTCTCTCTCACACACACACACACACCACCCCTGCCGCACCTCTGGCCTGTACCCCAGGCCTGTACCCAAGTTCTTGTATGCATAAATAAATAAATCTTCAAAAAAAAAAAGACCAAACTGTAATTTGAGGGGGTTTGTATCTAAGGAGGTGCTTTCCCCAAGACCCCGGGGTATTTATCTCAGTGTTTGACATACAAAAGGCATTTGTTTAAAGAATGAATTTTTGTTTTTTTCAGGAGGAACGCTTAGCTTTTGTGGGCCAGTCTTTCATCAGTGTTGTTCATCTCACCTTCTGCTATGCCATATGCAAAGTACAGTCACTCACTTTCTAAATGTCTTTAATGATAAAGCCAAGAACGTGATCAAGTATTCCTGAGCTAATTTTTTTTTGGGGGGGGCGTTGTTAGAAAGGCATATAGAATGATTAACTAGATATAACTCCTGCCCACAATCTAGCTCTAATTTCTTTTTTTTTTTTTCTTGAGAGAAAATTTAAATTTATAAGATTTTTATGAGGAAAACTACAAAAACATTATCGAAAGTTAAAATGAAAGACTTGAACAATCAGCTAGCTATTTTATACTTCTGGTATGAAGACAAATATTTAAGGTGTTTATCTGCTATCTCCAAGTTACTATTCATATCCAATTCAGTCTTTGTTTTTTATTTATTTTTTATTAGATAATAAATTTTATTGTTATATTCCCCATACAATTGCAGCGCCCCCATTCTGACCCCAATCCCTCCCCTCCCGCCCCTGCCCCCCTAAAAGTGTCTCTGGTTCATAGTTTTTTGTTGATTTTGATTTTCACTTTCTTATAGTTATTCATTTTCCTGGTCCCTTATTTAAGTTTTCTAGATTCCTGCTATGAGTGAGACCATCCGGTATTTTTCTTTTTCTTTTTGGCTTATTTCGCTGAGCATGATCCCTTCCAGCGCCATCCATGTTGCTGCAAATTGCATGTGTTTATCTTTTTTGAATGCTGAGTTAATATTCCATGGTGTATATGTACCACATCTTCTTGATCCAGTCATCTATTTTTGGGCATTTGGGTTGTTTCCAAAGCTTAGCTATTGTAAACAGTGCTGCTATAAACATAGGGGTGCAGGTGTTCTTTGGAATGGATGTTTCTGTGTCCTTTGGGTAAATACCTAGGAGTGGAATTGCTGGATCATATGGAAGCTCTATGTTTAGTAGGTCCAGAAATCTCCACACAGCTTTCCACAGTGGTTGGACCAGTTTGCACTCCCACCAACAGTGCAGAAGAGTTCCTTTTTCTCCACACCCTCGCCAACATTTGTTGTTGCTAGTTTTTTTAATATGTGCCATTCTCACTGGTGTAAGATGGTATCTCATGGTAGTTTTGATTTGCATTTCCCTGATGACAAGTGATGTTGAACATTTTTTCATATGCCTGTTGGCCATTTGCATTTCCTCTTCAGAGAAGTTTCTTTTTAGCTCTTCTGCCCATTTTTTGACTGGATTATTTTCTTTGTTGTTGTTGAGTCTCATCAGCTCTTTGCAGATTTTTGTGATCAGTCCTTTATCATTAAGGTTGGGTGCAAAAATGTTCTCCCAGTTGGTGGGGTTTCTCTTTGTTTTTGTTATTGTCTCTTTTGCTGTGCAGATAGCTCTAATTTCTTGAAGGCATTGATTGCTCTTAGAGCAAGCATTAAAAAAATATTCATGTAGATGCTTTTAACTTGATGATAAATGTAAATGGGAGTCTGAGAAAAAGTCTACTTAACCTTTCAGACTTGGGTATTTCTTTGTTGCATTGTTTAGAATTATGGAGAAGAATGGAAATCTGCTGAGTACATTGTAGGGACTCTGCCTCCCACACAGTAGCCAGGAAACAAAATGATGCTCCAAAGATAGATATTTCAGGTGAGTATGTAGAATTCTACTTATCCAACTAAAGGAAACTTTTCTCACACTGATAATTCCCGGTTTAAGTAACCACTCTCAAAGCTAGGATGTTAACATAGCCATTGGACCTTGGAATCACACATAATTGAGCAATTGTTTAGAAAAACTTAAAATAAGTCACACCACTTTGAAAGTATCTGAAGACAATAGCCAGAATATATTATGGTATTATAGATCAGGAACTAATTTCAGAAATAAAATTTTTTACAGGCATTCAAGAGATTTTAGAATTATTTTCAAAGGTGTTCGCTGGGAAATGAAGGTATTCAAAGCCACAACTATTGATGATTAAGCTAGAAAATTTCACGCCCATTGTAAGTACATGATTTAAGAAGAAAACAAGTGGATAAAGAAAATATGTAATCAACCTATGACAGCAAATGAAAATTCAGAACAAATGTTCATAATGTACCATTTTTGCAATTGCTTAACCTTTCCAAGTGTATTTCAAACCAAGTCCCTTGCAGCTTCAAGGATTGCCTGTCCATGAAAACTTTTGTGATACAAATCGGAATGAGACCAACTTTACTTTGAGACACAATGTGAATTAATATATAAACAAGACCTGATAAGAAATTTTGGATATCAAAGAAATGCTGAGCAATTTGGCCCAAAAAATGGGACAGATTGAAACAATTTTTACCAAAGGAATATGAGACAGTAAAGGAAACTGATTCAGAAGACAATGACAAGTATCATTCTGGAAAACTAGACATGAAGCACAACATGTGCAGATCTTGTTATAATGGGTCCAGTGTGCTGCAGTAATGCGAAAACATGTACCACGCTGATAAAAGTATTTCCTTGGATTTAAAACTGATGATGACATGGTCTTATACTGAGTTACCTATGAAAGAGATTTTCTCCTTTACAAACTGCATTAGAACCAGTGGGAGAAAAAGACCAACTAAAGGGCATTTGGAGTTTCATGCTTGGGAAGAACATACATTATAAATTTTGAAATGACTCCTATGATTTAGGTGTTATGGCAAAGAAAAGCAAAACCTTGAGGAAGTTAGCAATTTAGTATACTTTTTTATATTCCATTTACCAAAGAGAAATTTTGCTAAACTAATTTACCGTATGCAACCATGGTAGCTAAGTAGATTAAGTATTACATCTGGGTTTCTCATGACTGGATTTCCTTATAAAAGACACAGGCACAGATAATTCTGGAATGGATGTTTTTCTTAGGCAGCATTTCAAAACAAATTTATTGGTGCCTTCAAATGATTACTGATTGGGTAGGAGGTCGAGTTCTATGAATGGGGAGCCCATCAGGATCATCCAAATCAAGAATTTTTTGACTCAGAACTGTCTACTGGAACCAGGCAGGTAAGCAATGTGTGAAGGGCACAGCCAGAGAGTGGTGGGGACTGTGACAAACTAAGTAGGGAACACACAGAATTAAGGGCAGTGTCATTACTTCCAACCACTGCGGCCACGTGGGAATGGAAGCCCAGGGAAGATGGAGCTTCTGATTATGCAATACCCCTTGGAAATATAGCTGTTCCTAGACAATATCAGATTTTGTAAAATCTCTAGAACTGTAAATGTTGGCAACCAGTTATTTTATTTCTAACAACGTATTATTATTACAGAGGCAGTACACATGTACAAAAATAGAAAATGTAGGCCAGTAACAAAACATATTCTCACCACTCTGAGATTACCACTTTAACACATCAGTGTATAACCTTTCAGATCTTTTTTTCCCCATAAATATAGACATTTCAGAAACAAAATATGGTTACCCTGTACATATGGCTTTGGAACTGACTTTTTATTAATGATTTTGACCTTTCCATTTCATAAATTTCCACCTCATCTAATCCCCTGTCCAGATTCAAAATTTTCAAATTAACCCCCAAACACCTTTTTATAATAATTTGTTTAAACTAATAGAGTAACCAGGCCTATACACTATAGAATTATTATACATCTTATGTCTCTCTGATCTAGCAAATTTTTTAAAAATTGTACTGACTTGCTGAATAGAGCTGGCCAGTTGCACTGCATAATACCTCACCTCCTGATTTGTCCAGTTGCTTCCTATAGTGTCCCTTAGTTTATTTCTCTGTCCCTGGTATCTCCTGTAAAGTCAAGTTATATCTAATATTTTTTCTGGGAATAGGGAGCAGCTGTAATATATACTAGGTTGGGTGATGTATTTTGCATCACACCAAAATGGTCTACTGATTCTAGGAAACAGTGCTGAGTCTGATCCCTTCAAAAATACTATTTCTGTCCTCAAGACAAGAGAGTGACACTATCCTTGGCACCACGAATATCCAGTTTACCAGCCATTTCACCTGTGTTTTTTCAATAATCTTTGTAAGAATCAATAGTTTTGTTAAAGATCACAAAAATGCTGTTTCCCAATTCTATCATTCTTTGTAAATTTGTTTTCCCTCAACTAGAGTCCTAATTAATATTATAAAAAATAACTCAATGCATGTGGGAGCAGGATTCAGCCTGTAGGCTGCCACCTTCTGATCTATATAAGCTAAGCCAAAGTCTTACCTCTGTCATCTGCACTCTGTGGCATTGTCTTTTGTGACACTCATTTACTTTGCACTTGTTGACATGTTGCTTGTAATCTTCTCAGGCATTTTATGTATTTGTCTCCCTAGCTAGACTGTGACCTCCTCAAGGGCGGCACTCTCCTGCAGTGCATTTCCTTTGCTGCTCTTAATGTATTTTCATAGGTAGTTGGGTGACTGTTAATTCTAATTAACAAAAAAAGCACAAGAAAGAACAAAAAGTTGTCATTATTCTCTCTGGTGTTCCCTGGCTTTCCCACTAAAACTTCCCCTAATGATGTAGCATAATGAAGTACTTATCTCATTTATAGTCCCTCTGATGGGAGATAGGAAGGAAAAGGTAAAATAAGCTCTTACTAGTCTTCAAAGATTGGAAAATCATTTTCCAGCTGCATGACTTTAGGTCAGTCCCATCATTACTCGGTTTCTATTTGTTCATTCAGTAAAATATGGTGACTGGGCTATCTCTACAATGACACCCTATTTGATTCTAAGTAATACCTTTTAGTAGATATTCCTCCTAAACCATCTCTCCCGGCTTGGAGAGCACCATGGCTCCCTTCGCACTTGTCAGCACTATTCTTTCTAAGCTTAGGTGAAATAATACCCATAGTTGACAGAATTTGCCTCTGATGACTCCTTTCCCTTCCCAGTGAGACAGGCTGGTCTCACCTCTATGTCCTGTAATAATTTGCGCACATTTCCAAGGTCAAGCTTTAGTCCTTTACAATGTGTGGACGTTCCAAGGTGCAAGGACCTACACGGCAACAAGTCAGCGGAGGCCCAACCTGAGATTATCTGTGCGGCAAGGGAGGATGGGAGGCAGAGCGGTTAGAACCTCACCATTAGGGCTCTGAATGACCCCGGCCAGTTCCAGGGTACAGTTCCTCCTGAAAAATAAAACAGGTGTTCCCCATTCTTTTCATCTCAATCCTATTACTCTCCTTTCCCTCTTTTTATTCCATCCTTTATAGGTACAATCTCATCCAACTGACTTTACATGCCGGGAAAGATCTCTTTCTCTACCTCCTTCCTGACTGATCATAAATGGAACCTCAGCATTTCCCTAGCCTTGGGAGGTGAAGAAGGGAAAACAGAATCACCCCTGAGCTTACTCTTCATAAACCACATTTGGAACTGCAGCAGCAAACAAGCTGGCCAGAGCAAATAGCTGGAGTCTGCAGTTAAATGCTGACCCATGTCCTGCGACTTTCATCTGAACACACAAAGTAGATCCATAATTGTTCCATTTTCTCCTCTCTCCATCTCAGGACTAGTGGCTATTGATGAAAATCAGGTAGCAAATTGGCCAAACAAGCCTACCGGTTGCTGTATCCTTGGTAGCCTCACATGAATCTTTCACCTATCAACTGTAAATATTCAATGCCACTATTAAGGATAAGCAACCCCCAGAAAATAGGATGACAGGAAACTCTTGCTTTACAGGCTACACTTGGGAGCCTGCCTCTGCTGTGTAGTGACTGGGGCTACTCCTCTGCTGCAACCTGCCATTCCTGGCCCTGTCCTTGTCAGATGTTAGCACTGGCTTTCCCTCTGAAAGGAGTAGCCCCAGCAGCAAGAAGAGCCTTTGGGGAGCCCCAAGGCTGGAACAGAGGACAATGAACAATGTATGGAGCCTAAATCAGAATAAGAGACAAAGGGTAAGAGTAACAGAGCAGATAACACCCCCAAGAGTGAAAGACAGAACTCAAGGGATGGATGTAAAGCAATACATGCTTATCTGGATTTCCCAGACCTGGAGCAGTCTGCCGAGAAAGGATCTCAGTCATGGTCTTTGTATTTACTTAATTAATAGTTAACAGTTCAGGAGAAACAACCCCAGCTGCAGAACAAGTGAACTCATTTCAGAATATTTATCCCTTAAAAATAGTACATCCCCATACCCCTGGTTCTCTATGAATCTTAACACCTGCTCCCACTCCCACTCTCATTCATAGACCTCTTCCAGGCAATTTTCAGGGTGGTCGGTACAGTCATCTTAGAATCACCCCTAACTGTGGCTTTTCTGTTCTCAGGAGTCATTTCCAATATGAAACACTGAGTGACAGAAATGAAGATTAAAGATCAAAGATTATCAGAGTAATTAGCCTAAAACCAATTCACCTAGAGGCAATTAGTCTAAAACATTTATCAAATCTGCAGCATTTAAGGATTTAGCAGATTCAACGCTTTCTCGCTTTTTGTTGCTGTTGTCTCTATAACCTTCCATTGCCAGTCAGCTGAATGTGCCATACGCCCGTTCATTTGTTTAGAATATATTGGCATTTTAATAGGAATGTAGAAATTAGACCAAGCACCAAAGTCATATTAAGCTCTATTACAATTTTCCAGGCATCTGCTTTGTAAAGAAATATTGGATTAAGAAACAAAAAATTATACACAAAATGTCTGTACCAATTATATTTATTGCTAGAAACTTTAAACTTTTTAAAAAGTAAATAACATAGCAAAAGATATCCATACAGGTAGAAAGCAATCTCATCATTTACAAAGTGCTGCAAATTTGATAAATTTATGCTGCTAATAATAATTTGGAAGTACTCTTGGATGAATACATACAAGTCCTTGAAATACCCAAAGCATCACAAAAAGAGAACGGACACCTAAACAGATATAAAAACATCCAGCAAGGAACTGAGCAGTTGGCAAACCGGACATTAAGTGAGCTGAACTTTAAGCAAACAAGTTTTCCACAGTGAACTGGCTATAAGAAACTTAGCTTTAGGTGAAACAATTGTAGCCACACTGGCTGGAACCAAATCTGTTTTTCCCTCCGGCTCCCCAGAGTGTCAGGGCTGGCAGGTTGCAGTGGATGTAACCTGGATCCCTCTGAGAGGTGGCAGGTCTACATGACTAAGTTACTAGAGTATGAGCTATACTGACAGGGAAACAAGTGTGAGTGACCTGAGAGGAATGGAGTACAAGTACAAGTATCTGTATTTGTGTATGTGTCTGTGTGTGTGAATCCACCCATGTGCTGGAGGGCTCAGTGCACTTGAACCTGGGAGCATGCAAGGTCATTTCTCCCCCATCTGAGAAGAGGGACCAAGTACAGGCACCCAGCTAACCTCTCCAAGCCCACATGAGTCCCTGAGTTACAGGCAATACAGGCAACAGGGCCCCCCCAGAGCTGGACCCCAACCCCGGCAGAGGGGTGAGCCGCTCTCCTAGTCATCAGAGAGGAGGTGGCCAAGAAATAACTCCTTTAATAAAGTCCAGAGTCTCCACCTCTTCATTCAGATACAGAGAAAAGATGCTTATACCCCTTAAGGTGTAAGAGTGAGGAGCTCCTAGATATCCTGTCTTCCTCTAATCCAGAACCAGAACACTGCTTGACTTACGCAAAGACTAGAATCAGGTGTTTAGAAAGCACTGGGACCCGTCTGTGTGTGCCTGCGTATATGCTAGATAGCACATGTTGCACACGTGGAAGGAGCGCCAGTCAACTCTGCCCTTGAAATTCGAAGTGTCCTCCTCTACTGTCCATTTGGAATGTCACAATCTTTGGGTCTCTGGCCCTTGGGGCCCTCCCCAGAGGACTCTTCTGCCAGGCCTACGGAGTAAGTACATTCCTTGCCGCGACTGGCCTTGGAGGGGCCCACTGGCCAGAGGAATTTGTCAACGGTTGTGATGGCAGCAGCAGTGACTGCAGTTCAGATATAGTTGGCAGGGGGCTGTCGGGCACTGAGCCGCTGCATGTGACAGCCGTGGCAGAGCAAGTGCCCGTCCAGAGGGAAGCAGCAGCAGCCTTCCTCATCACTCAGTTGCATCCGGCAGTCCTAGGGGAAAAGGACACCTAGTTCACTTCAGCTCAGGCACCTCAGGCATCTTGAAAGTCTGCCTTGCTCAATACCAGACTCTTAATGACTGGAAGAAAGGAGGTGGAGTTGGAAGGATGGCCATCCCGAAGAGAAACCTGAGAAAATACCTCAGCTGGACACCAGGTGCCGCTGCTCTAGCAGAAACAATGAGACAGGCTCCCCTTTCCAGCAGTTACCTGGAGTCCTAGTTTGATCTTGACTGGCTGGAGAAGCCAGATTCAGCAAAGACTAAACCCCTGGACCAGCGAGAGGGGCTGGATGGCGATAAAAGAGACTACAGATAGGTAGGAGCACCTTGCTGGTTTTCCATGCCCTACAGATGAAAGTCATTCTAGAACTTGACTCCTCCCTTAGCCCCATTCCAAATTCTCCAGGGGCCCTGACCCCAACACTCACCTCGCAGTGGTAGCACTCAAAGTGATAATCTCGATCCATGGAAATCACCCTCACAATGTCCTCACAGCCCTGAAACATGCAGACCCCCATGGGGATAAGAGGAGCATGACACCAACTCCATCCTCCCCTAACAGACCACCCCCCACACGCACTAATGGGAAGATCATATAAAAGCGTCCAGAGCCTCTGTGTAGCTCTGAGACGGCCTTTATAAATTCTACTGGAACCTTCTCCCTTCCCTTCCTTGGCATTGGTTCAGTGTCCTGATGGAGCTGACCCTGCTGTCTAGGAGCCCAGTCTGGCCTAACCTAGCTCTCCCAGTTGTGGGGAAAGCAGAGGAAGGGAAAAAGGCAGGCATGATAAATTAAGAAGGCTAAGCCGGGTACAGGCGATCCAATAAGACTGCTTCTCCCCCTAGGCACACCCTAGGTGCACGAGCATAAATCATCTCTGAACCCTTCCTATAGCCCCAAGGATTCTCCCCACCTTTCCCCAGGCCCTACATCTGGGATAGAGGGACCCTGACCTTTCCTCCTCTGGACTGGTACGGAAGAGATGGCGCCTGAGCCCAGGGAGGCTGTCAGACATGTCTAGGCCCGGATGTTAGGGTCAGGGTGATGACCCTGAGAGCAGAGTCACACGGGAATCTTTGCAGAGTACATTCCTCAGCACCACCGTTTCCCAAGGGAGGTCAGACCACATGTCCCCATTCCCTCCCCAGAGGCAGCTGCACTGGCTGCCTTGCAGGAGAACCCAGACATACTGACCTCTGAGGGGAGGATGGGTTGGCCGCAGGCCGCACATTTGGGAGCGTAATTTCTGTAAGAAAGGACAGAGATGAGCTGAGGTTGGGGAAGCCCCGAGCCCAGTTCCACACCACACCCCAAGGGGCGGACTCACTTGTGATAGTCAGTGACACAGTACACCTGGTTGGAGAAGTCCACTGTGAAGGGAATGCCGTCCAGGCACTTGTTGCAAACGATGCATCGGAAGCAGCCTGGGTGGTAGGACTTCCCCATCGCCTGCAGGATCTGGCTCGTGGCGGGAGGAGAATCAGTCTCCCTCCAGTCCTGGCTCCCCAAGTACCCATTACCCTGCTGCTCCCACTCATTTCATCCCACCCCCTGCTAGCCTCCAGGAACAACGCTCTACAACTGAAGGTGACCAGGGAGTTTTAAAATGGAGACAGAGACCCTGAAAAAGTCTTAGCGCGTACCCAGGGCCATGGCAACCAGGCCTGGCTGCATTAGGATCACCCAGGAAGTTTTTAGAGCCCATCACTGCCTGGGTTCCACCCCGTAAGTATTCGTCACGACCTCTGGTGATGACCCAGGCAACAGGGCCCCCAGAGCTGGACGCTAGGTGATCTGCTAAGCTGCTGGGGTTGAAAACCACTGATGTAATCCAATCTCCTCTCTTGCAGAAAAGAAAACTATGTTCCAAACGATGCCAGTCAGAAACAGAAAGGGAGTTAAGACCCAGGACCCCATGCCATGCTCCTAGCTCAGGCTGGTGGCCTGGTCTCGCCGACAGTTTAGGAGAGGCCAGATCAGGGAAACATGAGGACAGCAGGACCAGGGGTCTAGACTTGATCCCATAGGCAGACACTGTAAACAGCTGCTTATGTAGGAATGAGATGAAAGTGATTTAGCTGGTGATGAGTTTCCTCCCCCTGCCTTTTCTCAGTACCCATTTAGCCCTGGATTCCACTCATCAGCCCCTCAGGCTCACAGTCTCAGCCAAAAACACTATATTTACCTTCTCCAAAATCAAATGACCACAGACACAGCATTTCTCAGCTGCCTCCTGGAACCCTGAAAACTAAGAAGAAAAGACCAAGGGAGTCGTAAAAAGCTGAGAATGACCTGATGGGTGGACCCCATTCCAGGCCCAGGGGATCCCTCACTCACCAGATAATCTTCCTCACAGTACACAGAGCCATTGACGCTGTAGAAAGCCTTGCAGCGCAAAGTTCGCCCTAGAAGCAGCAGACAAGGGCTGTAGGCAATCCCGGGGCCCAGGCACAGGGTTTCCCCTGCTGCAGGGTCACTGCTCCCCAGTGTTGCAAGATGTATTTAAATCTGAACTTTAGCGCTTGTCCTCCACCTGCTGCCTGTCGTCCCTCCCCACACAAAATCCATCTGATGCAATTCCAATCTGCTCTGGTCTCACCCTTGCCAAATTCCCCTCTCTTCTGCTTCCTCTCCTCTGTTCCTCAGTTCCTGCTTCCTCAACAGTTTTCAGTGACCCTCCCCTAAACCAGCACCCTCCTCTCCAGTGCCCAGTGCCTGGGAGCCATCTGAGAAAGCAGAACCAACCAGGGCTGCAGAATGTGAAGGAGCCCAGAAGGTTCGTACAATGTGCGCGGAGACCATCACGTCATCCAGGCCTTGCCCTCTGGGACCTTTCAACCAAGGCACCTCTTTGCCTGAGAAGAGCTATCCTGCTCTCCCAGCCTGTCAGCCTCCTTCCGGGGAGAGGTCAGAAGGCAGTGGAGTGACAGGGACCATCTGCTCCAGGGAGTCTAAATCACCTGAGATGGGGGAGGACTGAGAACCGGGTGGAGGACAGGAGGGTTGCCCACCTCTGTTCTCTGCTCCTCAAAATCTCCACTTCCAGCTCTGCCTGGTGGTCTAGAAAAACTGACTCAGAAACTCAGGAGACACAAGGGTATAGAGAAGGAAAGAGACATACCCAGAAGAAGGACAGACAGACAGATGAACCTAAAGAGAACCAGGCAGAGCGGGGTGTGGGGGTGAGAGAAGAGCTGAGCCTGGAGTCAGGCAGGCAGATAGGAGATTAAAGGTTTAGCAAAGGAATCAGAGTGGGTAAGCAGTGGGGAGGGGGTAATGAGAGAGGTGAGGGAAGGGCTGGGGAGTTAAGGGCACTGGGAGCACCCACCCCCCCTCCAGGCGGGCCTCCTGAGCTAACAGCAACGGGCATTCCTGGAGCGTGATGTCATCAGCTTGGCATGGCCTGGTGGCCTGCACTCTAGCGAGGTGGCTGAACTCTGACCAGCCAAGAGAAAACCCCCCACTCCGCCCCCCCATGGCCCCCATACTCCCCCAGCCCACCCCCACCACCCCCCTTCCCACATTCCAGTCTTTCACTGTCGCCCCAGGCAACTCGGCTGCCCAAGACCAAACCCCACCAAGAGGAGGCTGAGGCCGAGGGCCGGGCTGGAGTCCAGACTGGGCAAGCGGGGAGGCAGAAGAAAGGAGGAACAGAGGGGAGGAAAGAGGCTGAACAGAGGAAGGGAGAACTTCACTTCAGAAAGCAGACCCACTTTGGGGGTGGGAGGGCCAGGTGCTATAGAGGAAGGAGCAGGAGAGAAGGTGGGCAGCAGTGGACATCCAGGCACATGGTGGGACAACTACCCTGTGAACAAATGAGGAGACTCTGCTCCCGTTTCCGCAGGCCCGTGTGAGTATGCATGTAGGGGCCTGGGGGCTGCACTCACCACAGGAGCAGCAGACAAAGCACTGGGTGTGGTAGAGGCTGTCCAGGGCCTGGCAGGCGTTGCTCTGCCCATAGATGCCTTTGTTGCACTTGATACAGGTGCCTGCAGGTAGAGAAGAGGCTGTTAGCATCACACCCTGCTCCCCCAGCTCAAAACCAGGGATTCTCAATCTTTTAGGATCACCAGTCCCTTTAATGAGCTCCCTTCTGGGAAGAGAGGGTACTGAGAAGTGGGATGCAGCAAAGTCTTGGCTGGGCAAATCCATTCATGTTTACTGATTAATCAACAGATATTTTCTGGACATCTATTTTGTGCCTAGCAAAAACACTGTGCCCAGTACTATGGAAGAACTGGAGAAAGTCAAAAACACACTCCTGGTCCCTGGCCTTTAGGTGCTTAGTTTCTGCTGAGGAGAAAAGATTAAATAGGCAAGGAACTCTCACTGTAACCAAAGAGATACCAGTCCTTGAGGGCCCAGCAGCAGACTTAAAAAACTTGCTAGAGAAAGTAGGCTAGGCCCTCTCTGGGAGCTCGGTTTCCCCATCTGTAAAAGGAGCTGCTATTCAGCTGTAGAATGACTTCTCTGCTCCACACCTTCAGGCTTCCAAGGAAAGCAAGAAGGATCCGGCTCAGCAGAGGGCCCTGTGCAGAGGGGACCACGTGAGCGTGACTCCTGTGGGGAGGTGGCTGCTGAGAATGCAGGGTGTGTTCTTGGGATTGAGGGTTGCATAGGAAGGGGGGGAAGGGTGGCAGAACCCCTAATATCTTCCTGTCATCGTCTATCATGGGAGATACAGAGCTGAACTGCGCTTCCCTGATATGCCACCCCCTTCCCCCCAAATACACACACCTGGCTCTGGCACCCGCCTTTCCTGGGTGTGTTCTTTCCTCCCTCCACTCCCCAATTCCAGGCCCATGAGTGAGGGCTAGGGCCTGTCTTTGGGGAGCAGATCCCAACGGGCCCGCCTCACCCCACCCCACCTCTCCCCCTCGGCACTGTGCCACACTCCTTGCCTGTTGGGGCCCATCCCAGTCTTTGCCCAGGGCCTTGGGAGCCCGTGCAGCAGCTGCAGCCACTGATGGGCCCAGGCCTGTTCTGCTCCCACCCTCCGGCAGCTGGGCAAGGCTGGAGCCAAGGAAGAGGGCCCCTACTAGGAACAGAAGAAGGAGGGTACAGTCAGGCTGGGGGTCCTGTAGAGGAGGCAACCTGACCACTGGAGAAGAGGTGCTACCTCTGAAGTCAGAATGTGGCATCTCATGGGAGGGGAGATTTGCCCCAAGGCTGCCATGCAAGGGGGAACCCTGTTGGTGCCATTTCTTTGGGAAACCGTGGACATTATGAGAAGACAAGAGCAAACTGCTCAGGCATGTCCACCTCACCAACTCTAACCCAGCATATCCACACCTATGTTCTTCCTGCCCTCTTATGCTGCGCCCTGACTGCTTCTCTTCCTTTCGGCTCTCATGGTTTAGCCAAAGAAATTTGCCACCCAATAGCCACTTCTCCTGGGTCTCAAATGGAAACTGCTAAAAGGATCCTGCTGCTTAGTCTCCCTTGACCAAAGATCATCTGAGGGTTTTCCTCTCTCAGGGGGGAAACTGGGGTTGAACCAGGCAGGGCCCTTCCAAGCCTTCAGCCCTGCTACCTCTGAATCTCCTCCCAACCTGTCTTGCCTGGTTGTTCTGTTCCTTTCCCTACTCACATTTCTAGCACAGGGGTCTGTGGTGGTTACAGTGCAGGAACATGGATGGTGAGAGAAGTGAGCAGCGGCCTGGAAAACTGAGGCCAACGGCCGTGGGGGTGAGCTCTCCACTTTTCTCTGTACTTCCCATCACAATCAGATGGGCATTTCTTTATAGAGTGAAGCGGTGCCTGTGGGTCTTGGTTAGAAGATCATTCGATACCACATTATCTCCCCCACTCACTACCACCCCCGTGGCAGAGACATACTTTCAATTAATACTTCTCAAAGGGAAGCAAGGACCAGCGACCAGGTTTCCTTAACAGCAGTAGCTAGAAAGGGGCTACCTCTACCCTGAATTCTAAGCAGGTTATGGCCAAAACTGAAGTTACACGGGGTCTTCATCCCTCCAGGGGCGATGGCATCCCCGGGGCACGGCTTCTTGCCCTGACTTCCGGAGAATGGGAAAACAGAAGCTAGAACGCCCATGCCCGTCTGGAGCCAGGGCCCCGGCACGGCAGCAGCAGCTGTATTCCTGCTCCCCATCCCAGGCGCCCCATCCTCCCTCCCAGGCGCCCTTTCCGGGACGGTAGCCACCGCTCCGCGCGTGCTAGGAAGCGGCCCCCAGCACCCCGCCCTGCACCCCGCGCCGCGCGGCGAGCCCCGCCCGCAGGCACCTGGAGCGCCCGGGCAGGAGCCGGCACGCACGCGGCGCGCCCGGGCGCCCCCCCACCCGCGCATTCCCCGAATTCCTGCGGGCGGAGCCAGGGCCCGGGTGGGGGCGCGGCGCGCGGAAGCCTGCAGGGGCACCGCCGCGAAGGGGGGAGCGGGATGGGGGAGTCGCTCACAGCCTCACTTGGTCCCCTCCCTACGATGCCTTCTACAGCAAAGCCCCGAGGCTCCCAAGATACCCAGGAGAGGTTGCGTTTTCTAGGGCTATGGAGCCCCTGATTCATATAAAACCCCGACCCATCTAAAACCCTCCTGCCAGTTTCCCCGGCCCGGGGGTCCACCCCCAACCTCCCAGTTCTCGCCACTGGGGCCATCAGAGCAGGGGGCGCCGGGCGCAGGCGGCGGCGCGTCCCGCGCGTGCCCGGCCCTCCGTCCTACTCACCGAAGTAGTCTTCCCTGGCCTCGGGCTCCCGCATCCGGACCCGGGCGACCTCCGGGATGAAGGCGCCCGGCGGCTCCTCCAGACCCGACGGCTCAATCCCCGAGTGTTCCCTGCGGGCGCCGGCTTCTCGCCCCGCGGTGCCCGCCGTCAGGCGCAGCAGGGCTGTTAGTTCGTCCTGGTACCGGGCGCCCGCGGCGCAGTCCCCGTAGCCGGTCACCGAGTGTCGTCCGGGTTGCGCCCCGCGTCTCTCCAAGGGCCCTGCCGCGCCCACTCCGGCCCCGGCCAGCGCTCCCGGGCTGCCGAGGGCCGGGGGGTACGAGTGGCGGCTTTCCTGGCAGCCGAAGCCCGCGGGCCGGTGGGCGCACAGTCGGTCCAGGGCGGCGTGGAGCTCCGGGTAGGCGGACGGCACCCCTCCCGGGAGTAGCCCGCCGGCACCCCGGCCAGGGGGGGCCCAAACAGGCACGGCCCGGCGGGCAGGGGGCTGCCGTGGCGCTGGTCGTAGCCCATGCTGATGCCGCTGGTGCGGTTGCTGCAGGGTCGGCTGCCCCCGGCGCCGCCGGCCCCCGCCCCGTCCAGCAGGAGGCTGCCCCGCGGGCTGGACGGCTTGCTCGCGTCGCTGGCGGAGCTGCTGGCGAAGCTGGAGCGGGGGCTCAGGGCCGGGGCCGAAGTCTCCAGCCGAAAGTCGGGGGGCAGTGACTGAGGTAGAGGCAAGGCCCGGGTGGGAGGAGGCCCCCCGGGAAAGGAACCTTCGTAGCGCTGAGCCTCAAAGGAGCCGCGCGGGTTCCGCTCAGCGTCCAGGGGGCCTTGCTCCCGGGCTGGGTCCAGCGGCTCATCCCCAGGTGCCCCAGCAGCTCCACGGGGCCCTGATTTCCTAGGGCCCCCCAAACCACTCTGGCGCGCCTTGCCCGGGCCGGGGGTCCCATCAGACCCAGCCCGGCTAGATTCACCCTTTCTGCGGCCGAACTTGGCGCTGCCGGAGTCCGAAAGTCTTAACTTCTCCAGCAGGCGACTGGCCTTCTCCCCCAGGCGCTCCATGCCCTCGGGCCCGGGGCCGCCGGCCCCCGCCCCGCCCGGCGCCCCGCAGCGCCTGGGCTGCCGCTTCTCGGTCCCCGCGGCCGGACCTCGGCTCCCCGGGGGCACGGGGTAGGCACGGGGGGTTCAGCGGGCGGCCCGGATGCCGGGTGCCAAGAGCCCCACAGCATCCCCCGGCGAGAGGGGCTGCTGCCCCCCGCGCATCAGGGGCTCCGCGGGGCGAGAGGGGCCCGCGCGCCGCTGTCCCGTCCGCGGCTCTGGCGGCTCCGGCAGCGACGCTCCCGGCCGCCCCGCTCTCCCGGGCCCCCGCCCCCCGCGCTCCCACACTCAGCGCAGCCCCAACTTCTCTCCCAAACTTTTGTCTGCCCGGCCGGATCTACTTTCCGGGGGGCGGAGCGCCGCGCGCAGGGGAGCGGGGCTCCGCGCAGGGATCCGGCGGCCGGGCGGCCGGGCGGCGGGGCCGTCCTGCGGGAGGAGAGCGGCCGCGGCCGGGAGAGGCGGGCGAGGGGCAGGTTGGGCAGCGGCCGCGGCATCGCTCGAGAATTGGAACGGGAAAAAGTGGGGGTGGGGGGCGGGAACTCTTTGTTTGCAGCTGGAATGCGCGGAGGGGCACTGTGGAATGCCGGCCTCAGATCGGGAGGCGCGAGGCTGGCTCTGCGCAAACACCGGGACTTTGTTCCTAGTTCGGGGAGCAGTGGGGGTGCTGCAGAGGCTGGCTGGGAAGGGGCATGCGGGGAGGGGGGAGAAAGGTAGATGCATGCAGAGGTTAAGAGGCGCTCGGTGAAGAGCCCAGAACGGCGAGAGAGCCCTCGTAGAGAGGAGGTGGGGACTGAGTGATAGAAAGGGAGGGCCAGAGCTAAGGGGATGGGGTGGGGGGACCGAAGGATGACCGGGATAAGAAAAAATAATTAGAGAATGAGAGGCAAACAGATAAACTGCAGTAAAGAGCCACCACTTTCTCAACCCAAAGCTCTGTGCCGGGAGGGAGCGTTGATGTCTATGGAAAAGAGGGAGGAAAAGGTTTGAGCCCCAGCTCTGCGTTCAGGGTAGGGCAGATAGAGGGGTGGACAAACACCCCCTGGTGTTGGGAAATGAGATTTTTAGCAAGTATTTCAGGTGGCTCTGGGTATAGACCAGGTTTTAGGTCTAGCGAAAGCCTCTACCCGCCTTGGTTTGGCGCAAAGGAGAATGGCAAGGAAGAGTAAGTATTAAGAGGAAGGAAGAGGAGGAAATGTTGTTTGGAGACAATGGCAAGTCAAAACAATCAGAGTGGAAAAGGAAAAGTGGTTAATATGGACTATACTAGAAAGATAAAAAAATAAATAAAAGGAGCCATGGCTGAGGCTGAACGTATCTCATTAAATGCCAGCCAGCTGACTTTGCCCAGGCTAGCAGTTTGCCCAGGCTAGCAAGAGTCAGGGGAAGAAAACTGGAGAAAGAAAACGACTCCTTTGTATTTAGATAGTAAATGAGTATGAGAATTATATGCAAACAAATCGTGCATATTATTTTCATCTCAACATTTTGAACACCTTTTACAATCTTAGTGTAGCCTTAAGAGATGGGATAGGAAAGGTGACTAATATATTTGGGGAAATTAATTTAGCACAAACCATTTGGCTGCTTTGTCCTAGCTGCACTGTCTCCCTGATCTCATCTCTCCAGAGAATCAGCCTCTCTGTTTCCCCCTTCAGATTCATAGCTTTTCTTTCACCCAAAGGAGCCTTTACTGTCAAAATAGGTAGCAGGAGAACTGAGGGCATTCCTAGGAAGGGGAACTGTCTGTCAAGTCACATCCAGAACCTGCTGTAAGCCTCCATTAACTATAAAGCTCTCCCTCCTTTCCTGCCTCCTGGTGGAAAAAGAGAACATGGATTCTTCCTTTTAATTACTTACATCTGACCTATCCACCCAGCTTCTAATATTTGGAAGTGTTGCTCCTCTGGGGTGAGGATGGGAATAACTTATGAAAAACTGAGAAGCCCAGTCCAGAAGTTGGTGGTGGCAGCAGTGAGCACAGTTGGGATGAATGACCTGTTTTCAGGGCTAAAGAAGCAGAGACAAGTGAGCAGAAAGGTGCAAAGATGGGGCATGCACCAGTAGTGCTCATACCATTCCATAGTCTGAACTGGAGCCAGGAGCCCATGGGCCCTAACCTCCATCACCATGATTTAATTACCACCTATATACACAGATGACTCCCAAATACATATCTCTAGCCCAGATTTTCTTAGACTTAAAAACTCAACTGACAACTAACATGTCCACGTGGTTGTCTGAGATATAAAACACCCTAACCTGATTTCATCTCCCCTACCTCCCGAAACTGGCTCCTCCAGTATTCCTTGAGTAAATGGCACCACTTAGCTGCTTAAGCCAAAAACTTTATGTCCTCTTCCCGAACCTCAGATCCAACCAAGTCCCATCAAGTCTTCCTAAATATTTTTCAAATCTGCCCTCTCCTCATCTCCATTGTATATGGCAGCTTTTCTCTCTGAACCACTGCAAAAGTCTCCCCGCCAAGACTTTATTCCTCCAGCCCATCTTACATTTGAGGTCAAGTAATGCTTCTAAAACACAAAGCTGATCATATGGTTTCCCTGTTTCAAACTTTTCAATGATTTCTCATTGCCCTTGAACTATAAAGTCTGTACTATTTATTTTATAAGGTCTCTATACCTCTCCAGCTTTTCTCAGCATCTTCCCCTCCCCAAATTGTTCTGCAGTGAAATTTCACCTTGTCTGTGTGTTCTCTTGCCTCTGGACTTTTGTGCTTTCTGTTGCCTGTGTCTGGAACATTCTTCTGGCTCCTGGCTTCCCCTTCCTTTGTGGTTAACTCCTCCCCAGCTGTCAGGTATCAGTCTGAACACAGCTCTAAGCAACTTTCCCAGACTGCCAGAGTAGGCTAGCTCTCCATGCTGTACGCTGCCAATGCACCCCATGCTCCCCTGCCATCACCCTAATCACAGTTCATTTCATTGCCTATTTAACTGCCTGGATTCCTGACTGGACAATAAAGCCTCTGGTCACTAACTGGCGAACAGTATATCCATAGCACCTAGCACAATACCTCATACCTAGTAGACAGTCAATATATTTTGTCCATACAAAATGCACATATTTTGCGTGAGTGTGTGCGTGCCTATATGTGCGTGTGCACACACACCTTCATCAAAATACAGCGTGGCTGACAGGACTAAGAAATAGCTACAAAGCCCTATCTATACTGCTTAGTCCCATGGTGGGAGAGCACCTGCAGGTGAGATGTGGGAACACTTTAAGCCTTAATCTCCTCATGTGTAAGATGGGAATAATAAAATCTGCTTTATATAATTCAATAAACAATAGCTATTATAACTAGATCTCAATTCCCAAACAGTGCCTTACTCAGAAGACTCAGCCCATGGCCAAAGCTGCCCACCAGGTGGCAGTGTTACCCTGGACTGCTTCAGTGCTGCTTCCACTGCAGAGCAAGACCAGCAGTGCTGGGGAAGCAGAGGTACAACACAGCTGCTTCCCCAGGGCTTTGAGGGAAATGGGGAAAAACAACTCAGAGACCAGGGCACATGTTAAGAAGGCCTCATGTTTCTTAGACCCATCCTCCTTTTCTCATCCCAGATTCCTCTGAGGCACTGTTTATGCTTAGGAATAAGCATTGTCTGTCTTGTCATTCACAGTGGGGGGAATTTTCTCGCTTCTAGATGTGTCCCTTCTTTTTTTAATCCCACCAGAGCGGCCAGCTTCCCCTTCCAGTGGGGCCTGTGTTAAGAAGAGAGGCAGGTTTGCTTTCTCAGATTGTACAGGACATCCGTTATTCTGGGGAGTCCCACTGCTGAGACAAGACGAGCGGCAGGACTCGGTCTAGGTTATAGATTTCACTCATCCTTTTCCACCTTGATTTCTATGAATGAGTTCAAGTCAAGGCAGCAGGTTTTGTGGGGTTGGTCAAAAGAGGGGGAGACAGGTCCATTCTCATCCCCTCCCTTATCTTCCTCTTCTTGAAAATTAGGATTGTAAAGTTCTGGTGGGAGAAGCTGGGCCTCAGCTGAAGGTAATCGGTCTGAAGGAGGCCCATACACACGGTTGGCTTTAGTGCCATGCTTTGAGTTGGCATCCAGGTGGTAGCAGAGCTCAGTGAGGCGCTGGGCCCGGAACCGGGGAGGCCGGGCCACCCAGACACCTGGCTCATTGAGACTGTCCTCTTCGTCTGACATCAGCTCTTCTGTCACATCCTTCCACAGGCGCTGGTCCTCAGGTCCAAAATGCCTCATGATACTGGACCGATTGGCAAAAAGCTGAGGTAGGAGCCCAAGATGAAGATTAGGATGAGCAACGAACTATAGATTAAGTTTAGGGAAAGGATCTGAGTGGGGCAGAGACAGTGATATCTGTGCCTGAGAGAACCCAGTCCCCAAGTGAAGTCTGAGAACAGGCTCTCCCTCCTCCTCCTTTATCTGCTCACATTCTTGGCTCCTAACCCTCAGCTGCCATGTGTGTGGCGCTTTCCACTGTGGTTTATTAGGGATAAAAGATGGCCTTGAGGGCCTCCCTGGTGGCGCAGGCGGTTGAGCGCAGTGCTACGAAGAAGCTGTCCGCAGCCTCTGCAGTGCTGGTTAGATCCCGCCGGCCGCAAAGCAACCCACATGGAGCAGTAGACCTCTCCTTCTCGCCCGCTGCTCGCCTCAGCAGTGTATTTCGGTCAGTCTGCCTGTTCTGTTCCCCACTCTGTCTCTGGTGAATCCTCTCACCCTCCCGCACACCTGGTCTGTACCCCGGTTCTTGTATTTAAAAAAAAAAAAGTCGGCCTTGAAACCTACCCGGTATCTGCGACTTCGAAGTTTCTTCTCCTCTTTTTCCTTCAGGCCTTTAAAAGGGTTCAGGGAGTTGCGGTACTCACGCCTCTTAGTAAGGAAATAGGCTACACATGCTCCTGTGGGGAGGGAGCAGAAAGCAGGGTCCTCCAGAGCCCATTTCTTCTGCCCTCATGCTATTGGTTGGGAGGGTGAGTGTCACTATTTAGATGAGGGGCTTTTGGGGGTACTGATCACCAACAGCATCTATTTACTCCTCTTTGGTGTAGCAATCTTTGCACACCTCCATCTCCAACAACAACTCCTTCATATCTCCTTCTACTAGAAAAAGACAACCCTGGTTGCTACTGTAAATTACTCCCACTTAAACCTACTCCTATTCTGATAGTGGATTACAAGTACTTTTTTAGCAGAAGCTTTCTTAATGCTTCAGGGTTAGCTACAGACAAATAAAAGAAGAGCAAGGAAGGTAGAAAGGCAGGATGTAATACTTAGGGACAAAAGGGCAGGCCTGGATTCTGACCTCCTTTCCCTAACACCCTGGATTCAGGCCTTTTCCTCTTTCCTCTTTTATTCCAGAGTGAGTGGGGGAATAAAAAGGCAATTAGAGATAATTCTGTAAATATTGTAGGTGAAAAGAACAGTCAGAAGATTTTTTTTTTAAAGTCCACTATTTTCAAAACCACCTAAATCATCTCCATTATGCCTTTTTCTCCTCTGACCAAGAACAGGGAATGGAAAAAGGATAAAGTAGAGTTAGCTCAGTTTTTCTCACCTTTCAGCTCCTTATCAGTGTAATTGTGGGGACTGGTCACCAGCTCCTGCTTGAGCTTTTCCAGAAGGAACTTCACTACTGAAATATTCCAAGATGACTTGATGCTGTCACAAAGAGAGTGATTATAATAAGGCAGTCAGCTTTTGAAGAGCCAGACAAACAGATTCTCAGCACTAATGAACTTTGTGGGAGATTCCTCCATGGCCGGCAACAAGATACAAGGGGCAACAGTGAGATCAAAGTCTTAGCCTCGTGTTATCCTGGAGCAGCCCCTTTAACTCCCTCTCCTTGGCAAAGTACCTTGTGATTCTTTTCCCTCAAGAGAATCATACCTTTCAGACCCATTGAACCTCTTGTCATTGGTGATGTGGTTATGCACATTGTGGACCAATTTCTAGGGGGAAAAAAACAAACACAGAATCAAGCGAGGAGTGGATATGATGAAACCCTCCTCTGGCCTCTAGACATTGATCCTACAGGGTTCTCGGCCTGAATCCTTCATTGTCTGGGAAATACTCCTGTGAGTGATCTTTCCTAGCCGGAAAGATTTTCCGAATTAGTGTTTCTAATGAAATCCGCCCTCCCCTCTTTCAGTTTGTGTCAAAACTCCAGGATCATCTCTGGTCTTACTTGTTGTAAGTAATGGGATCACTAGAGGGTCTCCAACATTCCCATCAACATACTCCTAATAGCAGTACTCCTAAAGGCAGAACGAACACACATCAGGGTTACTGCAGTGGATATTGCTCGAAGCCCCTACTTTTGCAAATTTTAAATTTTCTTTACAACATATCTGTATTTCCTTTAATATAAAAATGTCTTCTAAAATTGTCTAGTAAAAACCATGACTGAGGAAATTGGCCTCGGTTAGTAGATGGCTTTGCATACCCCTTTGCATATTACCACAGACCCCAGGGGCACACTTGCCATGGCCTGAAAAGCACAAACCTAAAGTAACGGAAATGCGAAATGGAAAGGACCTTGGAGACTCTGCCACCTTCCCTCTCACATCGTTAAATAGACTGTCTTTTAGCTTTGCTTACACACCTTCATCGGTGGGCTCATTCTACTTTTTCAGTCAGCTCATTCTATTGAACATCTCTGTCAGATTTGCCTGAGACGCTCCAAAATGTGGCTCACTTTGCCTATTACAGCACCTGAAATACTGAAGACAGTTTTTGTATACTCCCCAAGTCTTTTCTTCTCTTGTCCAAATACCCCACAAGTCCTTCGGGCATTCCTCATGGCAAAAGGCAGCTGGAAATAAATCTGACTCATCAGTTGGGGTCTGGCCAAAGGGAGCATTATGTCCCTGAGAGGAAGTCCACCTTCCAGGGATGAAACCTGAGATGGTGTTACCTTCCTGAACAACCCTGTCCCTGTTCGCAGTGTCACAGGGCTCTTTCAGAGGAAGCAGGGAGTTAGCTCAAGCTCAGGTTCACATGGATGGCTATCTCCACCATTCTGCCACTGATTCTTTAAACTTTAAGGTAGGTTTTTACTTGTCTTTCTATTAAGTTTACTTTTGTTGTTTCTGATTATATTTTCCTCTCAAGCTCCTTCAATCCCTGGAAGACACACTGTCCCAAGTTGATGGACTCGTATTCTAATCTCAGGACTTCAGCTTAATATTTGAAAATTCCCACATTTGCACTTCTACCTCCATGTCTGACTGACCCTATCAAACAAGCAAAGTGTTATGAATTCTTTATGGAGAGGGTCTCCAGTCTATAGAAAGGACTGATATTGGAATAGCTTATTTTACCTCTGAAAAGTCCAAAATTAAGAAATCATAACAGATGGGATGACTGCTTCAGAAAGAATTGGAGTTATAAAAAAAGAAAAAAGGGTGGGGGTGTTGCATACTTTCAATTCAAGTGGCTTAGAAGAGATCAGCTGATAAAAATCAAACCAGGCTTGAAGTGGAAAGGGAAAATACTCTAGACAATAATAAGTGTTAAGACTGTAAAGACTGCTGGCTCACCTACCGCCTGAGCGAGCTAAAAATAAATACATTTCCCCAATGGGTGGCTGGGATGGGCAGCATTCCAAGGAGTTAAGAGTTCTGGGTTGGCCCTTTTGGATTCCAAGCAGCACTCCATGGCAGCCTCAGTAAATTGGAGAGATGCCTCCCTCATTCCTCCTCAGAGTTAAAGGTTGGGCTGGTGAAGAGTTGCAACTCTCCTCTATACCCAAGGCTGGCAGAAGGACATTCTAAACCTTCCTCCGCGATGGGCAGCAAAATTCCCTGCTGATCCAGGGGCTCCTTTCCCAGTACTGTACTGGAAGCATGACGATGTCCTCCCAGAGGTTCCCAGGTCCACTGAGCTCTCCAAAGAGCAGCAAGGAGGCAGACCTTTTGCTATAGATAGTAGCAGGGAGAGGAATGGAAGTGACTGGAAATCCTGACTTAATGCAAATTATGATTATCACATATTTATTTATGATTTAAACACTGTAAAGTTTTGGGAAATCCCTTGAAATGTATTTCTAGGACTATGCTGCCATTTGTATCACCGACAGCAAGAATGGATGGACTGAGTTAGAAATTCACAACACAGAAACTAACCCCATCCCCTAGTCTTGTTAAGGAAACTCTCCCTGAATATATTCAAAATTTGAAATGAAGGTTAGAAACAAGTTGGTGCTAGGGCCTCCCTGGTGGCACAAGGGGTTAAGTCTCAGCACTATGAAGCAATCCACTGCAGCACAAGTTGGATCCCCATGCAGCAGACCTCTTCTGTCTTGCCTGCTGCTCCCCTCAGCAGTGTATTTCAGTGGATCTGCCTGTTCTGCTTCCCACTCTGTCTCTGGTGAATCCTCTCATCCTCCCACACCTCTGGCCTGTACCCCAGTTCTTGTATGCATACATAAATAAATCTCAAAAAAAAAAAAAAAGAAAAAGTTGGTACTAATTACAAACAGTATCTTCCTCCCCTGCTGGGGGTGGGGGGATCCCTCAATGAAAAATAAAAAAGGGACAGTAAGAGTAAGGGCTCTTAAAAAAAGGAAAAGGAAGACATCAATAATCTAAATAAGGAGGTATAAATGGTAATCAACTGTTCTCAATCTTTACTAAGATTGTAACAAGAAATGGGCTATATTATATAATGAGATTTAGGTTGGATGGACTCTCAAGTTCATATCAGCCATTATCCAGAGAATGGAAACCCTACTACAGACAATATGAATATTCTATGGCCAAAGAACACCCCTATGAATATCACAGAGATGCTCTGGGACACAGAATTGATCTGAGGGACTAAAGATCACTCTAGAAGAGGGTTTCTCAACCTCATACTACTGACATTTTAAGCTGGATGTTTTGTGGGGCCATCCCATGCACTGTAGGGTGTTTAGCAATGTCTCTAGGACTCTAAGCCATTCCAAGATTTCAGGAAGAACTGGTTTAGGTCAGTACTTTCCCTGCCAAGAGCTCTTGGATGGTTAGAATCTCTAAATCTTTAAAACTGAGCCGAGTGTCTCGTGGCCCTCTGCATCTTTGGGAGTTGAGACAACCTCAGGACAGCTTGGCTTTTTTGCCCAAGGGGCCCCCTGTTGCTTATCCTGCACAGCAGCTAACCTGCAGGCAGAACTCACAGGCAACTTCCAGCCATACCCTTCAGTGGTCAGTCTACTCAACCCCTTGAAGATTTTCTCATCAGGATTATTAGACCACGGGGAGATGTAATATAATTTCTTTCTTGTTCAAAGGAAGATATCAATCTATCTGGAAGAGCCGAAAAACATTCCACTGACAGCAGGGAGATACCTATCCCTAAGACTATGGAACAATTTGTCTCTCTGTACCTTTCCCACTCCAGAAGGATTCAAGGTACCATTCATTCAAGAGAGTGGTTTAAAATCAACCCACACTTCCCTCTTCACTTTTCTCTCCAGACTGAAGAAAAATTTATAAAACTGAGCTCACTTACAGAAAGTACCAGATCCCGCTTGCGCCTGGAGTTCTTCTGCCCAGTCCCTCTGGTCCTGCACGGGGAAGCCGTAAATCCTAGAGAGTGTCTCAGCTCCCCAGTTCCCCCAGGGCTTGACTCTTCCAAGGCACCATCCAGAGCAGCAGCAGCACTGAGCATATCCTCAGGCCTGGGCGGTGGCAGCTTGGTTCCATTTTCTGGCCCTGTCTCTGAGGTTGCCCACTGGATGGCCAGTTGTGTGGCTGGTGAGAGCTGCCTGGCGTAAGCAGGGACCAGCACTCGCTGTACTGCACCCTCAGAGGCCACATAATCATCCACCAGCTAAGAACATAAAAAAAAAAAAGAATAGCCTATTAGCCAGCCAGGTTAGGGGAACCTGGTCAACCTTCATTCTTTGGTGAAGGATAGTGAACAGAGAGGGAAGCAGAGGGCTCTAGCACAGTCCCAAGTGGATGGCTTCTCTCTCGGGGACTCCAATGGGAGTGCCGGCAAAGATTAGTTGTGTACAAGGCCACTCACGCTGGGCCGTTACCATAGGACTGGTTACAAGGACAGGGCCTGTGTCCCTTGCTCTGTAAGGAGCCATTTACATTTTACTTTTGGGTATAAGAGATGTAGCCAGGTAAGTGTTTTGTCTAAAAGGATTGGGGGAGAAAGTGATGAGAACCAAGCAAGAGAAGGAGCAAGAAAATAGCAGTAAAGAGGAGAAACAGGAGAAAAATGGAAGCAAAGGAGGGAGATGTGAAGTCAGAAATCTCTAGAGACTGGCACGGACTGCCCCCCTGCCCATTCCCTTTTGGGGCCAGTGTGTGTCCTCAACGTGATCCCATCCTGCCACATGTGCCTGTCACTGCACTGACATCTACTTGCCTGCCTGTGCCCTCACTCAAGGACATACAGGGCAGGAAATGGAAGGAGGGAGGAAGGGAGAGACAGAGAAGAAGAAAAAGGAGGGGGGATTTCTGCAGCCAAGAAAACAAAACAGTGAAAGTGGTGGTGGGGGGAACAACACAGAAAGGAGCGGGGGAGGAGGCTGAGATTTATAGACCTGTGAGCTGCTTTCTGCGCTGTGAAATCTAATTCCATCCTGACGGCTTGGAAGCCTTCCCTGCCTGCAAGAACCACAACTCAGGGCACCGCCTGGCCTGGTACCCTCCTGTGTCCTCCCGCCTTCTCAGCTCCTCCTCCAGCACCCATGGTCCGGCTGGCACAGGCTGAAGGGAGCAGCAGCAGCATCACCCACAGGGCCTGGCCCTCAGAGAGCAGTGACCAGTGGATCTGGAGGGGTCCTGGGGACTGGACAGATTCTTCTCTCAGATCCAGCAGCTAGGCTGGGAGTTCCATGCCCCCATCTACCCTGGATATTCTGCTCCTTTACTCTTTACTGGGTGTCTGTGCCTGGGAGTTCAGAGAGTAAGAAAAGAGAGGGGCAGAGGGAGAGTTGACAGACCTCCCACTGTCTCTCAAGTGACAACACATCTGTTATTTTCCCATCTGTATGATCTCGATAGTTGCTCCATCTCCTTTCCATACTTCCATGTGTGACATTCTGCAGTTTTTACTCTACTCGGCCTGGATTTTCCTGTTCATATGGCCCTGAGCAGTAAAGAAACTGAAACAGACTATGCACATCTATGTCTTTTCCTGCTCACAAAATCTGCTTGTCTGCCTCCCCCTTTCTCCCTTCACATAATTCTTACTACTGACTCTCAATTGTCCATTCCTTTTCCTCATTTCCTTTCCTGTCCTCTCCGTCCCCCCTTACTTCACATTCCCTTTCTCTCTCTTGCACAAATTCTTTTTTTTTTAAAAAAGATTTGTTTATGCATACAAGAGCTGGGGTGCAGGCCAGAGGTGCAGGGGGTGAGAGGATTCACCAGAGACAGAGTGGGGAGCAGAACAGGTGGATCTACTGAAATACACTGCTGAGGGGAGCAGTGGGAGAGACAGGAGAGGTCTGCTGCGCCATGTGGGTCACCTCCCTGACCAGAGATGGACCTCAAGCGGCAGTGGCTGCGGATAGCTTCATAGTGCTGACACTTAACCCCTTGCGCCACCAGGGAGAAACCACAAATTCTTTTTCCATTTAGATTCACCTTTTTTCTAGGCTCTTTTTCTCACTTTTTCTTCTTCCTCAACCTTCCCCTTCTACATGCCTCCGTCCCTACCCATAACACTGTGTATTATCTTTGTCTTCTCCCTCTCCCTCTTCCTTTTCTCTCTCCTTCTCTCCTCTGTCTCTCTCTCCTCTCCATCCCCATCCCTCTGTACCGAATTCCTCTCGCCAAGCACGCCAAGCAGAGGGCCCGTGATAAAATATGAATGAGCCGTCTGTGCACCGCAGGCATTCTCGCCAGGAGAGGCAGAGCCCATGGAGCAGCTGCGCCAGCTGTGGAGGAGAAGGTGCCATGCAGAGCTATGGAGGAGGAGGGCAGGGCGCCCCGGCAACACACACACACACACACACACACACACACACACACACACACACACACACGCGCACGCACCAGAAAGGACTTCCTGCCAAAGAGGCAGAGGATTCAGCAAGAAAACACGAGTGCCGGCTCTCCTGAAGGCCAAGGAAACTTGGTACCATTCTGATTTCTCACAAATGCAACCAAAAGAAAGTTAAGGTTGGTAAGAAAACAGAAGAGAAAGAAGAGAGCACGGCCAGGAAAAGCACAGGGAGCTGTAACACCGGTGTTCTGCCAGTGCCATACTCACAGGATTGAGGATTGGGGGCCCCTCACTGGCAGCCAGGGAGCATCCTGGGAGCCGCAGGTCCCTCTGGGTGCCAGGGAAGCCCAAAGGCCCAGGCCCCCCGGCCGAGGCTGCCCCCAGCTGCGGCAGCTCCTCCATCACCACCTGCACGCCGCTGCCCGCCATGTCACACTCCTCCGCGGCAGTCACAGTCTTGCAGGCTTCCCCGGGGCTCTCCTTGAAGGGCCCCTGCTCCTCAGGAGGGGAACCATGTGCCGGGCTGTCCCCCTCTTCCTCAGGGGCGGGCACTTTCCCTTGCCTCAGCTCCCCCACCTCCTCCTGGAGACGTTTTAACAATTCGTTGTTGGCCCTGGCGAGACCCAGAGCAGCCTCGGCCAGACCCACCGCCTTGTCCACGCGCTGGTAGATAATATGCAAGAGCTGCTCTGAGCTCTGAACTGCCAGGCCGTGTCCGGTCACCGTGATAGGGGTGCTGGCAGGAGGGTTCCCGCCCTGCGAGCTGGTGCTGCCCGCGCTGGTCTCGCTCTTACAGGCACAGCAGCAGCATCTGGCCTCGCTGCCGCCGGGTGGGGAGAAGAGAATAGTGGCGCTGAAGGACATGGCTGACCCGAGCAGTAGCCACCAGGCTCACCCTGCCCGACTGCTCCAAGAGGTGTGTCCCGGGTGGACTGGGCTCCACAAGCTTGGTAGAAGCACTGGCCTCTCTGCATTCACTCTCCCTTCTCATGGAGGGTGGCCCGAGGAGCCTGGGCACCAGGCAGTGGGTTCTGTGAAGGAGCAGGCAAGTCTTGAAGGGGCACACAGTCCATGGCTGCCTCTCCTCAGCCTGCAGATCTTGTGTTCCCCAGCACCGCACGATGGGGGTCACGTTCACCCCTTACTGAAAAGGGGGTGCCTAAAAAGGCCTTCCTGATGAAGACAGTTTCAGGGGTTTGAAGGCAGTCTTCCTGTACCCCAGCATGGAACCCCCCACGGCAACCTAAGGAAGAGAGAGGGGACTCCAAAATACCCACCGGCATCTGGAAGGATTAGATGGTTAAGGAAGAAAATGTAGATTTGACTTCTCCTCACTATCTTTGCTGTAATAATGGTATGGCAGTTTACTGCTTTGACATGCTTCCTTGAGGAATTCAGAGCACTTCACTTCACTAGGTTATCTCAGACACAACAGCTACAGGAAACACATATTACCTCAGGTCCAGAGAGGAGACAGGGAGAGAAATTATATATCTTTTTCAAGGTCAGAGGAAGGCAGCAGATTTCAGTTATTGCTACTTTCAATCTAGTGTGTTTTTTTTAACTGATACCATTTTTTGTTGATATAAAGAATCATGATTCCACCCTCCCTATAATTTTCATACAGATAGATTCAGAGTGAGACTCCTAAATAAGGCCATGCTGTTCACTAGAGCCCGCCCCGTAGCACCAACCTCTCGCTATTACATCATTAATGGCTGGGGCTGGGTCGGGAAATGAAATGAAAAGCTGATCAGAGAACTGAGCTGCGGGAACCCAGGACTGCACAGCCCTCTTGCTCTCACTGTTCTATCCCTAGGTCTCCCTCTCTGCCAAGGGAATTGGCTGCTTGGAATCCTTCAGCCAGCAGCCCAGAGAAATCACCTCTGGAGTCCCTCATCGCCGCTTCTCAGCTACCCTAAGGGAGAAGCCAAAGCTCAACAGGAATGTCAAAATACCTAAGTGCTGCCACTTTGTCCCCCAGGCCAGCCCCCATAAAAGGAGAAACCAGAATATCAATGATGAACCAAATTGCTTCTCTTTTGAATCAGTGTAGTTAAGTAACTAAACTACTTCAGGAGTGAAGAAAAAGTGTGGGAGGGTGGGTTTGTATCACTGAGAACAAGCCAAGGAACTTCTTGTCATTTTCTAAATGATACTTGATTATAAAAAAAAAGAATCCTTCTGCCTGAAGCTCTATAAGTGACAAAATCTCAAGTATGTTTACAATTTTCTCAAGCGAAATATTTGTTTTATCCTGTAAATTATATCATAACATCACAATTAAAAAAGGAGGAGGTTAGGAGAATTTTCTATATATTGAGATTTGAGGTAGGGGTTTGTTTTTTTTTTCCTTTTTTTGAATCAGCAATCTCATTTCAGAAACAGGCATCATCAATGCCTCTGAGGTACTGAAACATGAATCTGACAATGCATTTTAATTACATTTGGTTATTAAAGAATAGTCTTTAATTTGCTCTTTCCACCCTTTATATAGAAGAAACGCTTTTCTGTGCCAGATATTCACTTCTTGCAAGAACTTAACTCAAATCCATTTACAGTTTCTCTGCCATTAGAGTCACTGGAAGGCACAGCTAAACCTCAAACTAAAGGTTAAAGCCAAATTAAAACTAAAGGTTAAAGGAAAGCACTAAGCAATTCCTATGTCAATTTATGAATGAATCATTTAAATATTCTTTTCCTTCCTAAATAAGGGCTTATATGCTCCTGCAGGGCTTTTAATTTTTTTAAACAACATCATGCCAGAAGTTTAATCTGAAACAGGGATGTTGTGGGGAAAAGAAAGTTATGTAGATGACAACATACAAATGCTTGCTGGCTGAGTTTAGTATTTGTAAAATTAGAAATTAAGATTCATCAGGCTGGTTCTCGGGTGGGAGACCCTTTCTGGTGCCCAATTAACAAGGGCTACATTCCTGTCATATACACTGACTCTTCCTTACAAGAGGCCTTTACCCCTGCCAGTGTTGGGTCTGTCTCAAGGCCACTCCCTCATTTTTTAAAAAGATTTATTTATTTATGCATACAAGAGCTGGGGTACAGGCCAGAGGTGCGGGGGGGGGGGCGGTGAGAGGATTCAGCAGAGACAGAGTGGGGAACAGAACATGCAGATTGACCAAAGTACACAGCTGAGGGCAGCAGTGGGCGAGTAAGGAAAGGTCTGCTGTGCTATGTGCGTTGCTCCCGCCAGGGGATCGAACTAGTGTTGCAGAGGCTGCGGACAGCTTCATAGGCTTCGTCTCAACACCTTGCGCCACCAGGGAGGCCCAAGCCCACTCCCTCTTTCAAGAATCTTTCCTAGGTCATCTGTCCAAAACCGCACTGGACCAAGTTTTTAAAAAATGGGGTTCTCAAAAAAAATGGGGTTCTCGGGCCTCCCTGGTGGCACAGGGGTTAAAGTGTAAGTGTTATCAAGCTACTGCCAGCCACTGCAGCATGAGTTCAATCCTGGCCAGGGCCAGGGAGCTAACCCACATGGCACAGCAGACCTCTCCTGTTTTGCCCACTGCTCCCCTCAGCGGTGTACTTTGGTCAATCTGCCTGTTCTGTTCCCCACTCTGTCTCTGGAGAATTCTCTCACCCACTGCACCTCTGGCCTACACCCCAGTTCTTGTATGCATGAATAAATAAAAATAAAAAAAATTTTTAAATGGGGTTCTCATCCTGCTGCACCACTTCAGAGTTATGTGAACATGGGCAAATTATTCATCTTTCTTAGCCCCAGTGTTCTCACCTCTGTCTTCTCTGAGTATTTTTGCGAAGACTATTCATCCTATGTGTTAGGCACCCACAAAGTGTCAGCACACCCTCAGGTGCTGCACAAACAGAAACTGAATGATAACTGTGATTATTCCTGAAACCTTTTGTTTCACCCTGGACACTCCCCCTGATTTCCTAATCTTGAAAAAATGCAATGCCTTGAAATGGAATTTGGGGGATTATTCCACTAAATATAATTTTAAATTTCTAATAAACAATAAATTCAAGTCTACAAGGATATATTTATAGGTATAAAAGCTTCTATAATGCAAATTAGAAAGGTAATTGAGAAGAGTATTTGCAATTTACTTAGTATCATGACCTGGCTGTAGCCTAAGGATAATATTTAACTCCGCTAGTTTTTAATGCCAAATGTATTTTCCTAATGTGAGTTCACTTTGTTCCTCAATTTCTTTCTGCTTTTTTTTTTTTTTTTTTTTTTTTTTATAGAGGCATGTTTTATTTATTTATTTTGTTTGTTTGCTTGTTTTGTTTATACATGCACTGGGTACAGTCAGAAGCGCGGGAAGGTGAGAGAATTCACCAGAGCCAGAGCGGGGAGCAGAGCAGGCAGAAGGACCGAAGCACACTGCTGAGGGGAGCAGCGGGCGGCAGGAGAGGTCTGCGCGCCATGTGGGATCCTCCGCCGGTGGCCGGGGAGCAGCCGGGGATCGAACCGGCGCCGCAGAGGCCGCGGGCAGCTTCGCAACCCAGCGCTCAACCGCTGCGCCACCGGGGAGGCCCTCTTTCTGCTTTTCTACTTTGTTGTATTACCATATTAAGTCCATTGTAGCACGTCACATTTGGAGCAACAAACAGGTGTTTTCTTGAATTAACCTGTCTATAAAAACCTGGTACAGTGCAGTGTAGCACAGCGGGTATTCAAATAATTCTCTCTTTTTTTTTGGTTTCTAGGGACCTTATTGCTGAAATTATTTCCCTGTCTCCTGCTGTACTTGCCCATGAAAACCTAAAGACAATGAAATAAAAGGACAAGCAAAGAAACTGGGGTTTGTAGGTAATAAAGAAATAGTTCACGTTATAGATACTAACCAGATAACATCTTAAATGCTGAGTAAGTGATTAAAAACATAACAAAAACATTAATTTCATTTGGTACCTGTACCCCCATTAGAGAAGGTGGGCACGTCTAAACAGAAAGAGGTGTTTCTAAAAATTCTCGATATGCAAGGCCATGCTACAGGATTAGTCACCAAAGTGAACTGCCACCTGTAAGTACTCAAACAAGGGGCAGACAAAGTCCCTACTAGGAGCTTACAGTGGATGTGAGAATGGAATGTCTAAAGAACAACGCAAAATACACACAAGTGCCTAAAATGTCCACATTAAAGATCCATAGAATGAAAGTATATGAAATAGGGGTCTTACAGAAGAAAAACCTCTAGTTCAGTCTTGAACAATGTATAGGATAAACCAATAGGGTGGAAAAGAGGACACAACAGGAAAAACAAAGTACAGAAATTAACTGGATACATGTGAGAGGTCAGAGCAGAGGGGCTCACATACTGGGGCACCAAGAGTTGACAAAGGATTTTGAAAACCAAGTTAAGGAAACTCTTACAACAAGGGTCAGTCAGCCTTTTTTTGGTAAACCATTTTCTTTTTTTTTTTTTTTTTAACAGAGGCATGTTTTTATTTATTTATTTGTTTGTTCGTTCGTTTTTGTTTATACATGCACTGGGTACAGTCAGAAGCGCGGGAGGGTGAGAGAATTCACCAGAGCCAGAGCAGGGAGCAGAGCAGGCAGAAGGACCGAAGTACACTGCTGAGGGGAGCAGCGGGCGGCAGGAGAGGTCTGCGCGCCATGTGGGACCCTCCTCCGGTGGCCGGGGAGCAGCCGGGGATCGAACCGGCGCCGCAGAGGTCGCCGGCAGCTTTGCAACCCAGCGCTCAACCGCTGCGCCACCGGGGAGGCCCGGTAAACCTTTTTCTGATAGGAAACAATTTAGGCTTCAAAGGCCATTTGGTTTCTGTCCAAAGACTCAATTCTGCGCTGTAGCACAAAGCAGCCACCGACAACACACAAATGAGCTTGGATGTGTCCCAGCAAAATTTTATTTATGTACACAGGAATGTCACAAAATTACATTTAATGATTGGGCTGTAGTTCGCCAACCCCTATATTAGAGACCTAAAATGGAACAGTTAGAGACTAGGAGACTGTTTAAGGAATCTAGAAGTGAATTGATAAGAATGAAGGCTGAGCATCCTGGAGAAAGAAATGATGGTAATTCTTCACTTAAACAATATGGGGAAGAGATACTGGTTAAGGACAACTTCAAGACTATAAACCTGAGGGTTAGCAAATTGTACCACTGACAGAATGACAGAAATGAAGCTGAAAGCAGGCAGCAGCATGTTAGAGAAGATGTATATTTATTCAACAAGTTAAAGTTTTACTAAATGGAAAGCAAGGGACTGGGACTGAAAAACAAAAGCAAGAGAAAGGTCAGAGCTGGAATGCAGATTTAGAATCTTTAGCAGGAGGGATATAGTTGAACCTGAGGCAGTGAATGAGCTCTCCAAGGGTTAAGTACAAAGTGCGAAGTACAAAGGCCAAGGACAGCACTTCAAGCCAATCCATGGAAGAAGCTTCAGTAAAAAAATAGAAGAAAAAAAATTTCTGCACATATGTATGGGCACAGATGTTAACTAGACTTATTGGGGAAATCAGTTTGCAATATATACAAATTTTGAATGATTATACTGCACACCTGAAACTAATATAATGTTTATGTCAATTAGACCTCAATAATAAAAATAATATTTTTTAAGAGTGGGGGAAAATGGGGGGGGTGCAATTGTGTGGGGAATATAACCGAGATGAAAATGCATACATTGTACAATAATGAAAAATGATGTAAGAAATAAATAAAATTTAAAAAAAGAGTGGGGGAAAAATGAATGGTCAGTGAAGGGGGGGGAAACAGTGTTATGAGAACCAAAGTCAATGTCAAGAACGTGGATCTGACCAACATTGCTAGCAAATGTTGCCAGCAAAATGATTTAAAAAGATGAAAATTAAGGAAATAATTATGTCATGATTACTAGCAATACCCAGAGAGGCTTTTTTATGTAGTGAGAGTTATATTATATAGATGAAGGAGCAACTGATGGAGAGAAAATGGAAGCAAGATCTGAAGTCAAGTTCTATAAAGGTTAGTAATGAAAGGAAAAAAGGAAACAGAAAAGGAGTGAGAAGAGGCTTGAGAGCTTCAGCTTATTTAGAAAAGCAGAAAGAAAAAGACTAATGAAAAAAATAAAGAATGAGGATTTTAGAAAAGGATTTTTAAGTTTTCTAGTAAGGATCCTCCCAAATGAGAAGACCTCCTCTCCAAGACTGCACAGAAAAGGTGAACTCAGGGGCAAAGATTCATGAAGGTGGAGGGAGAAAGGTAAATTGTGTGTGATAGAGACACTCCTTTCACTATGAGACCGATTTTCCTCAGTATGAATAATTCAAACTGTTAACAGAACTTTATTACAGGCACTGCTGCATTATCTATTGTTACAACCTGTTCAATTCTAACATTCCAGACCTAACAAGACTACTGTTGCTTTTTTCCATCACTAACTTAAGTTTCTCAAGCCTATTTAACACCACTAACATTAGCACACCTAAATTTTCTTCTGATAGCTTTATTTTACTTCTCAAAATGTATAATGCTAATAACACATGGAATAATCCATGGAATGTTTGGCAACACACTGGTTAACTACAGTAAATTATCTAGGCAGTGTCTATACTATTATTAAACATTAATACTGTCAACTTTTGCAATTTCAGATGACTGAATTATTTTAAAACCAAGAGTTCATATTTTTGTTCAAGAAAGAAAAACCAGAAATAAACTAAGATTGACCACCACAGAATAATATCCGTGCCTTCTGCAAAACGCTATCAACTTTCAGAATTGAGTGTTAGGAAGAAAAAGATCTTCAATCTTATGATATATGTGATGAGTTGTCAACACAAAATGACAGCAGCTGTCAAACTTAAGTTTGCATAAAATATGTGTTTGGGGTTCACTGCAGTATTGTTCTAATTTTAACACATGTGAAAGAAGCCGAGAAATGGTACTTTTCAATAATTTTAATTTTTTTCATAAATAGATAAAAAAGAAGCTCATCTTCTTTCGACAATTCAGAGTGAGACTGTCCATAATCCTCTCTTTCCTCCCAAGTCACATGTATTTTTGTTAGAACTCAATATATCATACTCTTGGCAGCTCCCTTGCTTGCTTCCACCTATTCTGAGTTTGAATTTTCTGCATGACTGAATTCACCTCCAAACTATGCAAAATAAAAGTTTTCTCGCTATCTAATAGATGTGTGTGCTGTGGTATCACTCGGATGATGTATGTTTTTATAATAAGCCTTTGACTCATTCAGGGTCAGGCTAGCAGTAGGCTTCCTTAAATATGATACTGGAAGCATAGCAATTCATACCATAATCTTCATTTTTAGAAATAAAAAAGTAAAATGGCCACTAAAAGCTCACGGTGTGCTAGTCAGCCCTCCTCCTCTAGAAGGTGCAAAACAGCTCGCCTGTTAATAATGCTTTCATGAGAAGACTCTCTCGAAATCCATTTCTATCAGAAATGAGCTCCTTATCACACAAGAACAGGTAAACAAATACCATAAAATACTACTTTCCCACATTCTGAAGGACTGATCCATCTAATGATCTGCAAAGAAAATCCAGGACCTCATTTTTAGGGGTAAAAACAGATGTCGAGCTAGAGGGCAGAACGAGGCCAAGAGGATCCCCAGTCTACCTGTATGGCGGTACTAGGTTCTAACCAGTGTGGCAATCTTGGCTATTTACAGCTGCTAAAAAAGCAGTTTGGCTGAAGCCTCCAGGTGAAGGTTTTCATGTAAACGTGCCTCCTGACATAAAGGGCTCCTCCTGCCTTCCTGAAGAAAATGAAAAGTGAAAAGCTCGCTCCTAAAGCTTTGCCACGGTCCCGGTGAGCCCTTGGTAAATGTTAGCTGATTAAATATTGGCCAAAGATGACAAGGTGGGCACCAGGGACAGCGGAACCACTTCCGCAGAGACTGTGACTCAGCAACAGGCAGGGCGACCGCAGTGACACGGGGGGACCGCAGGGGCCAGGGCGCCCCGCCACGGAGCCCACCCACGCTGCGCGCCGGGGGCTGGCGGGGGGGCGGCTCGCCGGGCAGACGACACGGCCTGGAAAGCTGAGGGCTCAGGCTGAAGGCGGTGCGGCACTAGCCGCCGCGGCCCGGCCCAGGCAGCCCCGCGGGTGTTCCCCGCGTGTGCCCGGCCGCCGCGTCGGCTGACTCAGCGCCACCGCAAGCCGCGCGCGGGAGCCCGACGGACACCGCGCGGCCGCCCGTGTACCCAGCAGCGCGCGCACGCGGGAGACACCGCCCCGCCCGTCCTCCGGCTCCCGGTGATTGGCGGTGGGACGAAAGGACCGGAGCAGGGCCAGGGGCGCTATTGGCTACAACCCGCAGTCACTCAAAGAGTCAGGAGGGGAGGGGCCTCTTCAGGGAGGAACACGACTGAGTGGCTTTTTCAAGGCCGTCAGGCGCCATCTTTAGCTTGTTTTTTTGTTTTTTTTTTTTTCCTGTTTTGTTTACTCGTTTTTTGTTCTGTGCTGTTCACAAAGCTGCGTGTACACGATTATAAGTACAGTACAGTGGCCGCAAATAGGCTTCATACATTTGGTGGCGGGAGGTTTTTAGTTCCTGCCGGCCTTGGTTACAGATCTTTTAGCTACAACTAGCAAGTGGCAATTTAGTTCAAAGAAGTTTTCTTCTCTAGGGGCCCCGCCGATTCCCAGGCAGTCGACCGAGTTTTGCTCAGCTTTGCTTTAGTAAAGGCCAAGCCAAAGATAGGTACGTGGGAGGAATTCTCTTGCTCACAAACGCACAGCAAGGACCCTGGAGATGAGCCTAGGTTGCTAGTAAGAAATAGGAAGTAGGGACTCCGAGTGTACAGCTCTAGGACGAGCTCTCCATTTTCTAAGAGGCTAAAAAGTATGTGGTAACCTGCCGTGAGGCGGGGAAAAAATTAGAAGGGGTAAAACACCATTAAGAATTCCCTGCACTGCTGCCATCACAAAGGTCACTAGATTCTGACTGGGTTTTAAAGAGACACGGGTCTAAACTTGTGGAATGATCCACAATTGAGACAGTATTTATTAATCACTGATCTGCCTTGCATGGTAAGGGAATGAAAATACAGATAATATAGGCAAGAAATCCAGACAGCTCACACAGGACTACTTTCATTATAATGAATTTTAAGACCTGTTCAAATAATGTTTTAGGTATCTGAAATACTGCTTGGTGCTGAGGAATGAAAATGTATCATAAAGGTTTTGTTGTAATGAAATTTGAACTCTCCAGTAAATTCTTTTTTATCTTCAAGTTGCTACTTCACTTGTGACATTCTAGTTTCTCCCTCATCACCCCCTATGCTGCCTATACTTTTTCTCCAGTCTTCCAACACAGATTTGAATGTATTTTCCATATAACTCCTAATAGGAGACAGTGGTACCGTAACAGGATGAAGTGAGAATAGCAAGAGGCTCTGCCCTGAGCCTGTTGGCCTCTAATTCACTTTTTTCATTGACTGTCAGACACGGGCTGGCTTTTTCATTCCCAAAATGCAATATGATGACCAAAACGCATTTCTTATCCCTCCTAGCTATTATCTGTCTCGCCTCTTCTTGGTCCCTCCCTCACCATCACCACCACCAGGTTTTTGAGAATTGGACGTGACTGGATATTTTCCTGGTAGTTTGCCAGCTGTGGAGCTTTTCAAACAAATCCCACCCTATAACGAACATTTTGTCAAAAAGCCAAGAGAGAACTTCCCTTCTGAACACACGAACCAAACCACACATAAAGGCCAAAATATACACAGCTGTACATTTAAGAACGAGAGACAATAATAAGCAAAACCACTTAGGCAAAACAGTCACTAAAGAAGGCTTTGAACCACAGTCAATAAATTGCCTACCCTCATTTGCCACATGGACTGTACACTCCCTGGCAATTATTTAATTATTCACTAATCTGATCCTTTACAAGAGGAGCAGAAAAATAAGTAAATGCATATAAAGTGAAAGTGCTTAACTATGCTAAGCATAGGCTTTCTTTTTAACTCTGCTTTGCACATGAGATCCTGTTTGGATCACATTTGGGAACACAACAGAAAAAAAATTCACATCCCAGGGGCTACTTTGCACACATAAAATCAAAGGTAATCACTTTTGAAAATAATCTGATGTGGCACATATACACACACTGTACATATACATAAAGAACAAACTCCCAAGAACAATCTTCACGAAATAATTTGCTTCAAGAAACTCACGCACACACGTTTTCATGAACATGTGTGCAAGACACACTGCAAAAAGGGCTTTACCCCTCTCCCCAGGGAAATGAGTGTCTCAATTGTAATATCCAAATATTTTTAACCTATTGCCATGGGACAATTGCCATATTCAAGCCACTTGATTTTGGTTCTGGGGGAGGGTGTGTAAAACGCACGCAAACAGCTTTGTGAGTCTCAAATCTCCGCTTCCTTCGATGTTGCCGTGGCAGAAATTTACATTATCCCTTCAGCCCGCTTAAAAAAATAAATCTACACTTCCCAAGCGGCTAATTTTTTAAAAACCCTCGACCATAAGAATTTAAAATGTGACAGCAAAAAGAAAAAAAAATCTCTATCAATTTGGCTGGAAACAGTTGTACACGGCCATCCTGCTTCGGAACTTCTTGGTATATTTAAAACCTTGACCAGGAAAAAGAAAGAGGAAGAGAGAGAGAAAAAGAAATGGGGAGAGCGCAAATTCCCTTTAGCAACAGTTTCCTCACCCCAGCACTGCCACAGATCTCAATTTTCAAAATTTTTGAACACACACACAAGATTAAGGAGGAAAAAAAATGGAAAAAGGATACCCGAAGGTCGTATGGCTCTTTGTATTCGTGTGTGTGCAAAAAGGAGGACTCGCGGAGCCGGAGCCGGCAAGCCCCGCCCCTCCCCGGGCGCCCGTCCCGATTGGCCGCCGCCGGCCGCGGGAGCCCCGCCCGCGAGCACACGCGCCGCGCCCCAGGCGCTGGCCCCGGGGGGCCCCTGAGGGCCGCCCGACCCCCGACCCGGAGCCGGTGGGGTCCCGACCTTGAAGGCCCGGGTCTCGCCTAACCTCTTCCCTGCCTGGTTCCCCTTCCTTTCACTTTATCCTCTCCCACCGGTTCTTCCTCAGCACAAGGAAGCCCCAGTCACAGGGATAAATATCAGTCTAGTCAGCCAGCTCCGGAGAATTTGCTGAACTTGGTTAACTAGTCAGTAAAACTCTAGATTGGGGTGAGGGAGTGAAGGGAGGGACTTAAGCATCGAGAACCTGGTGCTTGGGCCAGAGCTCATGATTTCCGGGGGGAATGTCTCCTCCTGGTCAAGTCTATTGCTTAACACTCCCACCTTCGAATGAATATACAAATATGTCACAATCTTCAGGTGCAAGAAAGTAGTTTTACACTTTGGAGGTTGTTTTTGCTCAGCCTGAGTCCCCAGTTTTTCTCTCTTTGGCTGAGATACATTCTCAAGAACCCGAAATGGCTCCCCTTTTCTCTCCTGCGTGAACATCTGGTTACTTAGACTGGATTTTAAACTACCCATAATCTGGTACCACCCCCTTGTTTGTTCTTAGTCTCCGCTACCCTTTACGCTGGGGTGTAGTGCCAGCAAGGCACAGAGCAGGTTTCCTTAAAGGAGGAGTCCTGGAGCCCTCAGTGGCTCTTTCAGGCTTTTAATGTTCTTTCTACACCATTTGTAGTGAGGTAGGCAGGGAGGCCTGGGGGCCTACCAGCCTCCTAGCACCCACCCACAAATCTTCACTCTAGCACCTCCCTGGTGGTGCAAGGGGATGAATGCAGCACTGTAAAGCTGTCTGCAGCCACTGCAGCAGGAGTTCGATCCCTGACCAGGGAGCTACTCTCCTGACTTGCCCACTGCTCCGCTCAGCAGTTTGTTTCGGTTAATCTGCCTGTTCTGTTCCCTACTATGGTGCATCCTCTCACCCCCCAACCCCCGCACCTCTGGCCTGTACCCCAGTTCTTGTAATCATAAATAAATAAATTTTTAAAAAATCTTCACTCTCTCTGGGCTCTCTGGCCTTCTTTTCTGGTCTCCCGTGGGTCTCCAATGCACTCTGCCGCAGAGTCCTCTGCTGCTGCCCTTACATGCTCAGTCTCTGCTCGGGTGGGCCCGCCTACGCACACCCACACCTGATCCAGGTACTGCCATCAGGCACGCATGCAAGACCACACGTGTCAATCACTGATGCTAAAGGTGGGAGAGCGGAAAAACCTGATCATTTCCATTTACCCTACAGCTTGTTATTTTTGTTCAACTGGCCTTGTCTGCCTGGAATAATGCATTTCTCTCATAACCAGTCACCTTGTGTCCATTCTAGTTAGTCAACACAGACCACTTCCTTCTCTCTTGTCCCTCCTATCAGCATGAACGTCATGCTTAGGTTATATGAACTTAATTCTAGCTTCATTGTCTCACATAGTTTAGTCATTTCTCACGAATAAGTTGTTTGAGATCAGAGATCATATCAAACTTATTTTTCCACTCAGGAACGGTTTGTTTTTTTTTTTTTAATTCTTACTACAGCATAATTGTAGACATTTTGTAAACACTGAAAAAAAAATCACTTGTAATTAAACGAGTGAATTATTTTTTCTAGTCAAGACATAAACTTTGAAACTCAGATTCCACAGAGTACCTTCTAGAGTATCTAATGTCATGAGCACTTACTGTGCAGGGACTATTCTGAATATTCTATTTACATTATGCAATTTAATCTCCATGGTAGTAGGTAGGTATTACTGTATTATCCCCATTTTATAGATTAGATAAAGGCAAAGAGAAGTACAATAATTTGACCAAGGTCATACAGCTAATAAGAGGTATTTGAACCCAAAAATCTAGTTCCACAGTCCAAGTTCTTAACCACTATGCCTCACTGGCTCAACAGAACAACATTTTGAAAAATTATCTGATTTCATCCTCACAACACTCCACAAGACAAATGACATGGACACTTCCAAAATACCAATGTAACCAAACCACACACAAAAGGGAGGGGGGACTGTTCTAAAAACGTTAAAGGACAATAAAGAGATTTAACAGCTAAATGCAAACTATGTTCCTTGGTTGGATCTGGGTCAGGGGAAAAAAAACTAAAATGATATCACCAAGATAACTTGGAAAAATTGAATGTGATTATTGAAATATATGAAATTAGGGTCTGCCTGGTGGAGCAGGGGTTAAAGACAGCGCTATCAAGCTGTCTGCAGCTACTGCAGCATGAGTTCGATTCCCCCCAATCCCCTACTGGCCAGGAGCAACCCACATGGTGCAGACCTCTCCTGTCTCACCGGGGAGCACCCCTCAGCAGTGTATTTTGGTAGTTCTGCTCCTCACTCTGTCTCTGGTGAATCCTCTCACCCCCTGCACCTCTGATCTGTCCCCCAGTTCTTTTTTTTTTTTAAAGATTTATTTATTTATACAAGAACTGGGGGACAGGTCAGAGGTGTGGGAGGGTGAGAGGATTCTCCAGAGACAGAGTGGGAAATAGAACAGGCAGACTGAATGAACCGGCACTGCAGAGGCTGCTGACAGCTTCACAGCGCTGCGCTCAACCACCTGCACCACCAGGGAGGTCCACCCCAGTTCTTGTATGCATAAATAAATCTTTAATATATATATATATATATATATGAAATAGATCACTTGATTGTATTTGTGTTAAACAGGGGGCTTATTGGCACCCCCATTTTACAAGAAGCATGATCAGAGAGCGCTTACTACAAGAGTTCAAAGCTAGCAAGTGGCAGAAATGATCCCATAAACCAGCTGCCTTATTCAGCCCTACAGATTCAGCACTGGCGGTCAGGCCTCCTCCACACAGTTGCTGGTTCTCAAGGCCAGGACTTTCTTGGTAGGATCCAGTTCTCAGCAGAAAGACCTGTTCCTCCAGTGTTATTTTCATCCATCCTAGAAGCACCCCGGCTTATGTGGCAGCCCAGGCAACAGCTTTGCCTTTTACTGAAAATGAAGTGGCAGTGTTTATGTTCTTGAGGGTTGTAGACTTTCTGTGTTTCCTTTCACATGTTTTTCATTAAAAAAACAAAAGTTCGGGGCCTCCCCGGTGGCACAGCGGTTGAGCGCTGGGTTGCGAAGCTGCCAGCAGCCTCTGCAGCGCCGGTTCGATCCCCGGCTGCTCCCCAGCCACCGGAGGAGGGTCCCACATGGCGTGCAGACCTCTCCTGCCGCCCGCTGCTCCCCTCAGCAGTGTACTTTGGTCCTTCTGCCTGCTCTGCTCCCCGCTCTGGCTCTGGTGAATTCTCTCACCCTCCCGCGCTTCTGACTGTACCCAGTGCATGTATAAACAAAAACAAACAAATGAATAAATAAATAAAAAAAAAAAAAAAAACATGCCTCTATAAAAAAAAAAAAACAAAAGTTCATGATATAAGCCAGCCAGGAAATCATTAAGAAAATAATAACTTGATAGGCGTGTACTAGGATATCTCAAATTCTCAAATGTACAGATGATCATTTTCAAATGTTAGGATGAAAGGAAAACAGAATTACTAACAGTTGTTAATATCATTATTATTATTTTTTTAAGATTGATTTATTTATACAAGCACTGGGTACAGTCAGAAGCGTGGGAGGGTGAGAGAATTCACCAGAGCCAGAGCGGGGAGCAGAGCAGGCAGAAGGACCGGAGTACACTGCTGAGGGGAGCAGCGGGCGGCAGGAGAGGTCTGCGTGCCATGTGGGACCCTTGCCCGGTGGCCGGGGATCGAACCCGGGATCGAATCGGCGCTGCGGGCAGCTTCGCAACCCAGCGCTCAACCGCCACACCACCGGGGAGGCCCGTTAATAGTATTATTTATTGCGCACTTAGTTGGTGCCAGGCACTCTATTTCATTTAATCAATTCTAGGAGATAAGCACTATAATACTGCCTCTTTTACTGATGAGAAAACCTAGAGTCAAAAAGGGAAGGTGACTAAAAACACGCAAAAACACTAACTTGAAAGAAAACCTGCACTCCTATATTTATTGCAGCACTATTTACAATAGCCAAGATATGGAAACAACCCAAATGCCCCCAAATAGACAAGTGGATGAAAATGTTGAAGTACATTTACACAGTGGAATATTACTCGGAGATCAAAAAAAATAAACATGTCATTTGCAGCAACATGGATGGAGCTCGAAGAGATTATGCTAACCAAAATAACTCAGAAGGAAAATGATAAGTATCAGATGGTCTCACTTATATTGGAATATTGAGAAACCAAACAAAAGGTCAAGAAAACGCCAAAACTAGCAAGATGACCAAAGATCTGAGGCACCGAGCAAGGGAGGGGATCAAGACATGGGGATGGAAGAACACAGGGAATATGGTGATGGTTCCTACATGGGTGATTTGGTGGCAGGAAAAGTTTGGAGACTACAACAATGTAGGAAAAAAAAAAAAAGGGAAGGTGACTTACCTCATGGTTGTTGAGTGCTTTAAGTGGTGGATTCAGAACTTGAACTCGGGGCTGCTGACCCCAGAATCTGTTCACTTGACTTGCTTTAGCTCTCCATTATTCTCTGCTTTAAATGAAATCTGCTCTGTCTTACTCTGTTATCCTCTTTTGCTCTCTTTTTCTGAGTTCCTGAAAGACAAACTGTCTCCACTCTGATTATCAATAGAATGTTCATAATCCCCACCATATGGTATCTCCTGAGATGGCTTTTTTTTTTTTTAAAGATTTATTTATTTATACAAACACTGGTTACAGTCAGAAGCGCGGGAGGGTGAGAGACTTCACCGGAGTCAGAGCAGAGAGCAGAGCAGGCAGACTGATGAAGTACACTGCTGAGAGGAGCAGCGGGCCGCAAGAGAGGTCTGCGTGCCATGTGGGACCCTCGCCCAGCGGCCGGGGATCGAACCGGCGCTGCAGAGGCTGCGGGCAGCTTCTCAACCCAGCGCTCAAGCGCTGTGCCACAAGGAAGGCCCCTGAGATGTCTTTTTAATTATGAGTCTTTTACTACAAAGGTCAGAGTTGGAAAAATCATTTCTTTTTTTTTTTTATGGGTATAGGGGAATCTTTGTTAGAAAGTTTGAGTGAAACAATTTTGTTCTATTAGGTAATGAGAACTCGGAGAAAATGTACCTTTTTTCACCTCAAAGTACAATTTTGTTTTTTTTTTTTTTTTACTTTTTTTTTTTTTTTAATAGAGGCATGTTTTTATTTGTTTGTTTGTTTGTTTTGTTTATACATGCACTGGGTACAGTCAGAAGCGCGGGAGGGCGAGAGAATTCACCAGAGCCAGAGCGGGGAGCAGAGCAGGCAGAAGGACCGAAGTACACTGCTGAGGGGAGCAGCGGGAGGCAGGAGAGGTCTGCGCGCCATGTGGGACCCTCCTCCGGTGGCCGGGGAGCAGCTGGGGATCGAACCGGCGCCGGAGAGGCTGCGGGCAGCTTCGCAACCCAGCGCTCAACCGCTGCGCCACCGGGGAGGCCCTCAAAGTACAATTTTGAACTCTAATATTTGAGATTTCAAATGTTAAACTTTACACATGACTTGTTGATTAAAAAAAAAAGGCCTATTTGTTTCTGAATCAAGCCAATTTCTTTATTTTAAGCTGTTTCTGTTCAGTGAGATCCCAAAGGGGCCTCCCCATAAAGTAAAATCTGACTTTCCATGGAGTGAGGCCGCGAAGCTCTTCCTGACAGTCATTCATTAACAAACGGGTGAGCATTTCTGAACAGTAGAAGAAAATCCCAGAGCCTGTTGGGAACATGTTCTAATAAATACTAGAGAGTGAGAAATCTGAGAATTGAGATTTGGAGAGATGAAAGAGGTTCTGGAAAAGTGAAAGAGAATGTAAAGGAAAAGAGAAAGAAGACAAGCCGGCTGCAGAGAGTAGTGCTGAAGGAAAAGTGAAGAAAAGAGTATATGTCAGAACAAGAGTGGGGGGGCCTCCCTGGTGGCCTAGGGGTTAAGTCTCAGAGGTATCACATCTACGCCTGAGTTTGATCCCTGTCCTCTCATCACCCACATCTCTAGCCTACACCCCAGTTCTTCTACACATAACTAGATAAAATAAATCTGGAAAGGAAGGAAGGAAGGGAAGATTGATTTTAAAAAGTAAAAGTTCTGAATTTGACCCATTATTAAATGCAAAAGAAATTATATAAACAGCCGGGAAGTCTTTCTTAAAGATCACTAAAAAAACAAATATCAAAATGTAATCAAAATTCAATTCAGGGCCTCCCATGGTGGCACAGCCTTTGAGCGCTGGGCTGTGAAGTTGCCCGCAGCCTCTGCAGCACCCATTGATCCCCGGCCACCGCGAGGGTCCCACATGGCGCTCAGACCTCTCCTGCCGCCCGCTGCTCCCCTCAGCAGTGTACTTGGTCAGTCTGCCTGTTCACTCCCCGCTCTGGCTCTGGTGAATTCTCTCACCCTCCCACACTTCTGACTGTACCCAGTGCTTGTATAAATAAATAAATAAAAAGTTTAAAAATCAACATCTATATCAAAAAAATTCAATTCAACTTAAAATGTATAAAGAAATAAGTGCCAATGGGAGGAGGAAGAAGAAGAAGGAGAGAGAGATGCCAGCTTCTACATATATTAATATGTAGAAGAAATGACAGCATATAAAAAAACAATATTTGGCAGCCACCAATACAAAAATTGATAGAGGACGTATCATCAATGGGTGCTAAAATCATTGGGTGCAAGATTGTGGGAAAGCAGGATAGTCACATGATCTCAAATAATCACTCTGCTTACTATTATTTTTTAAAAAGATTTATTTATTCATGCATACGAGAGCTGGGGTACAGGCCAGAGGTGTGGGGGTTAGAGGATTCACCAGAGACAGAGTGGAGAACAGAACAGGCAGACTGACTGAAATACACTGCTGAGGGGAGCAGCGGGTGAGACAGGAGAGGCCTGCTGCACCATGTGGGAATCTCTCTGGCCAGCCGGGATCGAATCCACGCTGCAGAGGATGCAGATAGCTTCACAGCACTGTGCTCAACCGCCCGTGGCACCATTGAGGCCCAAATCTTTTTCTTTTAAAAGAAGGATATTTAAATATTTTATTTATTTATTTATTTATTTATTTATTTATTTATTTATTTATTTATTCAAGAACTGGGGTATAAGTGAGAGTTGTGGGAGGATGAGAGGATTCACCAGAGACAGAGTGGGGAGCAGAACAGGTGGATCCACAGATACACTGCTGAGGGGAGCAGCAGGTGAGACAGGAGAGGTCTGCTATGCCATGTGGGTTCAGTCTTTAGCCTAGGATCTAAACCAGGCCACGGAGGTGGGTCGTTGAGGTGATAATGCTGAGACAACCCCTAGACCACCAGCGAGGCCCAATTCTTGGATTTATTTTAGGACCCTATTTTAATGCTTCAGAAAATTCCAAAATGCATGTGTATAAATACCACCTAGGATGTCAAAGACTCTTTTAAACAGGTAGAAGGAAAGCAAATGGCAACAAATCAAACCCCAAGAACAGTAGCTTATCTGTTTTTTGGGTGTAGGGCTTTGAGAAATACCACTTCCTTTCTTTCACCACCAACAATTAGTCCTTCCCTTGTAAGAGCAACTCACTCATGCTTCTGATATCCAGGGATGAGGTACTGGCTAAGCCTCTGTTCGAGGAGCAAAGAAACAACAAAACAAAATTCATTAAGAGAGATGCCTTACAGAGCTTCCCCTGGAGCTCAGTTCTTTAGGAACTGACCATAATATGTGTGTCTAATCCCACCACCTGAAGAGAAAGATAGCAAGACTGCAGAATTTGGGCAAGGTAGAAACAGGCAGACTGCTCCTCAAAACCTCTTTTTATGATACCTAATTGTTTTTTTCTTTATATATAAGATTTATTTATTTATTTATACAAGCACTGGGTACAGTCAGAAGCGCGGGGCCGGGGATCTCTCACCAGAGCCAGAGCGGGGAACAGAACAGGCAAACTGACGAAGTACAGTGCTGAGGGGAGCAGCGGGCGGCAGGAGAGGTCTGCGCGCCATGTGGGACCCTCGCCGGAGGCCGGGGATCAAACCGGCGCTGCAGATGCCGAGGGCAGTTTCGCAGCCCAGCGCTCAACCGCTGCACCACGAGGGGAGGCCCACCTAATTGTTTTTATTTACAAGCAGGAAGTGGCATAAATGTCTAAAAGTAATTTTAATTTGTCTTAATTGAAACATTATTATATACTAATTGTTATAAGAACTAGAATATATAAGTTATTGTATAACAAACATATATAAATATATGATTAATAGAATAAATAGTACTATGCTTAGTGTTAAATAAGTCAGACAAATATATTATCATTTCACTCTTATATGATACATAAACAAAACCAAAAAATAAGCTAAATTAAAAAAAAATAAACACTTAGACTCTAAGACCAAATGAGTGATTATTAGGAGGGAAGGTTGGAGAGGTGGTTAAACCAGGAAAAATGGGTCAGTTGGGACCTCCCCAGTGGTGCAGTGGTTCAAGTCTCAGTGCTACCAAGCTATCGCCAGCCACTGTGGCATGAGTATGATCCAGGCCAGGGAAGTGACCCGCATGGGGCAGCAGACCTCTCCTGTCTCACCCGCTGCTCCCCTCAGCAGTGTATTTCAGTCAATCTGCCTGTTCTGCTCCCCACTCTGCCTCTGGTGAATCCTCTCATGCCCCACATCTCTGGCTTACACCTCAATTCTTGCATGCATAAACAAAAAAATGATTAAAAAAATACTAACCTTAACTTAAAAAAAAAAAAAAGAAAAGCGGGTCAATTGTAGGATGAAGGACGGAATTGGACTTGCAGTGGTTAACAATGTACAGATATTGCAGTGATATAAGTTTCATAGTGTGTTTAAGAGCAGCAAAGAGTGTCTTGAAACTCAGCAATAATGGGGAGTCACAGTGCTGAGCAGGATGAGTAGGGCTCTCTCCTTTGTGACTATGGCAGTGTTGCAATGAGAAGGGGATGCTGCCCCCGCCCAGAACCTCATCCTCTATTGACTGCAGGCTGACTCCCCTTTAGGCACGTTCCTCCTCTGTGGGAGATACTGGGAATGTGGAATTATGCTTCATCCGTTGTTCTGTTTTAAAATGCTCTATGGCTTCCTTTTCTAAAAATGAAGCTGTGAGCGCAGAATCAACACTCAAGAGACACGGGTGATAAGGAACCCTCCCACATCACACTGGCGCTCCGTGGCCTCCCTGTAATCAGACTATATCACACATCTCCACTTGAGTTGAGCTGCTGTGAAAGACACTGGCATGTTGTGTGAAACTTGGTGTGCACAGGGAGGCTTAGAATGTATGTCCCCAGGATAAAGGAACTGGGGTGAGGTCAGGAAAAGAGCTGCAGTAGTGGTAAAAATATTCCCTTGACTTTGGTCCCTCGTGGTCCACACACATTCCTACTTGTACCTATTTATTTCCTTCCTACCTGAAGCACCTGCTATTCTTCAGTCTTCTGGGAGTTTGTGCACAGTTGCCTCCTCCCCCCTCCCTCACCCACACACCAATTTGAACAGTGTTGGCCCTGCCTGTGGGCAGGAATAGAAAAAAGGGGATGAGCTAGGTAGGTGTGAGGTGTGTGGTCAGGGGGTATGGAGGTGGGGAGAGAGGGCTGTTCTGAAATTACACATAAAAAATTTAAAGGAACTGGATTTGGGATCCTCCATCGCCCTGCTCCCCGTGTGAGAGAGGTTTCCACTTTTGTCTTTGGCCTGGCTGGGCTGAGGAGATGATTTTGAGAGCTCAAACCTTTCTAACTTTGCACATGCACTGTAGGCATGGAGAGAATCTTGCAGAATGGAAGTGACTGTGACAGTACAGGGGCAACACCCAGAGGCACGTGTTCATTATGTATGAGTGGCGAAATTATCTGTCTCCAGGGGGACATGTTTCATTGTACATTAGCTTCTAGCCGCTTCCTTCCTCCCTGTTTCTCTGCCCACTCTCTCTATCACTGTCCTTCTCAGTCTCCCTTGTCACTGTCTTTTCCCCCCGGCCCCCAGCCCAGCTCTGCTCATCTCTTATCTCCATCCATCTTCCCAGCCACGGCCATGTCTTCCTCTCCACTTGCGCAGTCTCTTTTGCTCTCCAGGAGTTGTGTTTGTTTCTCTCACTTGTCTCCCCTTCTTTCTAGTTCACTTTCATTCCATCCGTGTCTCCCTCTGTCACGCCAGTCTTTTGGGTACCCTGCAGCTAGTGATAACCTTTTCTTGTTATATTCAAGTCCATAGGCAGCACTTGGTTTATTGATTGATTGGTTTTTATTTAAATTCTGCAGTGGAAAGTAAAGGGAATTTTTATAAGGTGAGAGGAGAGAGAAAATGTAAGCTCGTGCAAAGGGAAAAGAGAGAGGGGCAGCCCAACAGAATGGGGGCGGGGTGACGAGGGGGAAGAATCAGAAGAGGTTGCACCCACGGTGGTCTTATTTCCTTTCAAACAAAGTAAGTCAGAGATTCATGGCTGATGCCAGCTAAATCTGGATCATAAAGGGTTAAGTACCCAGTCTGCCTGGCACCTAACTCAGGCAAAAGCTTCAGGGAGAAATGAGTTGGGTTAAATAAACCCAAGAAGCTGACGTGGGTAGAATTTCTTCTGCCTGACCCACTAACTGCTGTGAACGGGACATTTTAGAAATGGTGTTTATTGAAATGCTTCAGTGGGGCATAGCCCCTGGAAGCAAGAACTTGGCTGTGAGGCCAGGCCTGGAGAGCACCACAGGACCTTGGACAGTCAGCTGATAGGGAAAGGAGGGGGCACTGGGTCAGGCAGGAGGGGGCAGCAGCTGCTGAGCAGGGCACTTCTGATTGCTGCGTTGGCTCTCTCCTCTTGCCCACTATAATTAATCCTTTCTCAATATGATTCTGGCTTCCTGAAGGGAAAACAGAATTTTGAAAACAAACAAGAAACAAAAAACAGCAGAGATCCTTGGTTGCAATATGCATATATTTTAAGTCATAAAGCACTTAATCATGCCTTGAGGTCACAGCTGCTGGTCACTTTCAGAAGGTATCTAATCTGCTCTAGCCCTGGCAGGAGGGACTCTTCCAGCAAAACAAAAACGGCAGGGGAAAAAAAAAAAAACCAAAACTAACTCTACTACCAAATTAGATATGTTTCTGTAAATTCTCCATTGACCCAATCACCCTCCTTCCTTCTGAGCCAAGGGAAATGCAGCCTCAGAATTTCCCTCCGCTGTCTTTTATCTTACTCCCTTTTCATCCCACCTCTGGCTTCTCTTCCTTAACAGACCATATAGAATACGTGGACCAGAATAAATCAGTTGTTTTATTTCCCTTCAAAGGTTATAACCTTCTACTCCCCAAATGGCTCTGACAGTTTTCTCATTTGCTGGCTGAGGAGGATATCAAGAGACATCAACCTTCTGGTTTTGCCTAAAGAGGGAACACTCAGTAACTATTATGCTCCAGTCCCTGATTGCTCTAGCAGTGCCCTTCTTCCCCACAACGTCCTTCTTCAGCTTTCACCTTCCCTCACGAACACTCTACTGGCCGCAAGTGCACTCCGTGCCGAGCCGTTGCGGCGATGCTGTAAGGCACGTGGGTGCTCAAGCCAAAGCAGTCCCTGCTAGCAAGAGAAAGCAGGGGCCTCTAGGAGTGTTTGCTCCCTATTTAATCACATCAGTCCCATCACCTATCCTGAAGAGTCAGCTTTTGGTGTTACTGAGCTATCTGTGGAAAGAGGAGAAATTGTCAGACATCACTTAAAGAGCCCTGTCCCTTGGACGCCTGGGAACTGCCGAGAAATTAATCTTCCAGCTATTTAAGGCAATTTCTTTTCCATCATCCTTTGTCAAGAAGACTGCACTGGGAAATGAATCTGATGGGAGTCCCTGAACTGGTACACTCCACTCCACAGCATCTCTCAATGCTATGCGGCATCCATCATCCCACACGAGCGAGACATACAACCTCACTGCAAAGCCAACTCCCGACCAGTCCCCAGCAGCGAGAAACAACTGCACGAGGCGATGGCGCTGGGCCTAGACAACGCAGCTTCCCTACCTCTGCTCGACTCTTCGCAGAAAACCTACCACAAATTGATCTTCCGTCAAGCGAGTCTTTTATCCAAGAACCAGGAAGGCAAAGAAAGTGGGACATGCTACAGAGAACCTGGGACCATAGGGTATGCATTTTCTCACCTGAACACAAAGACTTGGCCAATGCAGAAAAGGTGTTTCTGTTAAACAGCCTGAGTACTGCCGAGCCAGGCATGAGACAGGAACAGGGCAAGGGTAGCATTGCTTCAAGACCATCTCTTCCCTCCGGATTTTTTCTTTCACAAATGAAGAGGTCAGGGAGTCTTCTGCTCTCTGGGGTCATGTAAAGGAATTCCAGTCTTCACCTTTCTTTCTACCCTCAAGGTTGTTTCCCAGGGGCATTGTTTTCAAACTGTGTTCCTTGAGGGTCCGAGAAGTGCTGGCGAGTATGTGTGTGGGGCAGGGGAGAAGTGCTATGGGAAGTGGCTGGAATGGGAAGCTCAATGGTTGAGGCTCTGGACCCCTCAACTTTTATTATTTTCTGTATACAAGAACTGGGGTGTAGGCCAAAGGTGCGGGGAGTGAGAGGATTCACCAGAGACAGAGCGGGGAGCGAAACAAACAGATCCACTGAAATGCATTGCTGAGGGGTGCAGCGGGCAAGACAGGATAGCAGACCCCTCAACTTTAACTTGCTTTCTTTTGGGTATGGGGATTTCTCCTAAGAATTCCTTTTTCTTAAGAGGTTTTAATTTTTGAATTGCTCTGCAAATCAGTGTTCCGAGAGAATGACTGTCCTTGTGCCTCTTGTGCAGCTAACATTTGCCGGCGGCTCTGCTGGAGGACTATGTAGCATGGCTCCTGCCCACTTCAAGTAGATCAAGCTTCAGGCCAGCAGCTCCCTGACTCCAGGGACTCCTGAGGCACTTTCCAGCGAGATGAATCTCCTTAGGCGCGAGAGTCATTTGTTTTCCAAACTCCCTTCTCCAATCTCACTAATTCCCAATTTCCCTGCTTTTGACAAATGCAATTAACAAGCCTTGATCAGTTTCTGGCCCGACACTGTCATCAATCAATACTGCAGGAGGCTGAGGGGGGAAGGGAAGGTACATAAAGGGAAGGTAGCTGCAGTAGAGGACGAAGAAGACTCACCCCTATTTCTATGAACCACTCCTCCCAACCCCTCAGCCTCAACACATGACACTGGGTGGTCACCCTCACTACCAATGTCATTCCTCTTGCTAACTTAACACAAAGCAGCATTTTCAATGCCCTCCTAGCCCATTTTTTTTTTTTAAGGTTTCTTCCATCCACTTCCTCTCTGTACCCCATCTTCTCTTTAACAGAAGGCCTTGCCATCTGCTGCCGCCTTAGCTTGGGAACCAACCTCCTCAGTGCTCGGTGTGATAAATCAGCCATCTCTCTGCTCTCAGCATGGCCTCTTCCCCACCCACACATCCCAGTGGCAATTTTGTGCTGCTTCCTGCCCAGGCTATAAACCCCCATCATATCCTTTTGTCCCCCAAACATACACACACTACAGGGCCAAAAGGATGAGGATCACCAAGATCACGGTCCCTGCTGCTTTCACACGCACCTATTTTTGTCCTCCCCCTTTCCAAGGCCCAAGACTTCCCTTCCCAATGGGTTTAAGATTCAAGATTTACCCTCTTCACCTTACTGTTCTGCATGGAGCATCAGCCTCCCCCACCCACACCACAGGGTGAGCGCTTTTCCCTCCACAGCTCTGTGGTACAGCCCTGCGCATCTTTCCACCTCATCAACTTTTCATCTTTTTGCAAACAGAATTGGGAAATCTTTCCCTCCTCCCTGCCTCTGTCTCCTTCTCCTTTGTTATTAGCTTCAAGAGTGGGGACATTAATGTATTCACTAGACAATGTCTTCACACCACTGTTTCCTGTAATTACAGTCACTTCCCTCCCACTGTCCTGGCTTATTTGACTTTGTGAAGTGCTTGGAGGAGGGACACTGTGGACAAAAGACACAACACAGGCTGAGATGGAGTAGTGTAATGTTAACATCCAAGAGAGTGAAACAAATGATCACCCCTGCAGCAGCTTATTAACTAGTAACAGAGGTTAATGCACCACAGCTTAAAAATAAAAATCAATATAAGTAAGGATCCCTCCATTATGGGATGGGGTACTGTTATCAATAACAGTCACCCCAAGAAATCCAAGTAGCCACATCCCCCCTCCTTCAAGGAGTAGATTTGCTGTACTTGTCGTGCAGATCAGCGACATTGTCACTGGAGACTCGGATCCAGCCATCTTCCCGGACATGGTAGAGGTTGACCGAACCTCCTGAGTAGGCATCTCTGTACGTGGCTTGATAGATGGCTCGACGAGCCAAATCATAGGCCTCCTCCACTTCCAGATCATAGGAGTAACCCCGGTCCATGACCCCATAAGCATACACAGAGCCAGAACCTACAGAGAAGGTGACTCCTGAGATTCGGTTTCCTTCACTGTCCACATAGTAGAGGCCTGGAAAGAGAGATGAGGTTAGCAGGAAAAAAAATGACCACCCCTGGGGCCTTCCTGGTGGCATAAGGGGTTAAGACGCAATCTAGGGCCTCCCTGGCGGCGCAGCGGTTGAGCGCTGGGTTGCGAAGCTGCCCGCGGCCTCTGCGGCACCGGTTCAATCCCCGGCTGCTCCCCGGCCACCGGAGGAGGGTTCCACATGGCGCGCAGACCTCTCCTGCCGCCCGCTGCTCCCCTCAGCAGTGTACTTTGGTCCTTCTGCCTGCTCTGCTCCCCGCTCTGGCTCTGGTGAATTCTCTCACCCTCCCGCGCTTCTGACTGTACCCAGTGCTTGTATAAACAAATAAACAAACAAATAAATAAATAAAAACATGCCTCTATAAAAAAAAAAAAAAAAAAAAAAAAAGACGCAATCTATGGGGCTGTCTGCAGCACGAGTTCGATCCCCAGACAGGGAGATACCCACATGGCGCAGCAGACCTCTCCTGTCTCACTTGCTGCTCCCCTCAGAAATGTATTTCCATCAATCTGCCTCTTCTGTTTCCCACTCTGTCTCTGGTGAATCCTCTCACCCCCTGCACCTCTGGCCTGTACCCCAGCTCTTGTATGCATAAATAAATAAATCTTTAAAAAAAAAATGACCACCCCTTTGATATCTAATTCATCGTCCAAAGCAACAGTTCTTCATCCTTTTTGAAACCCAGATGAGACCAACAGAAATACAAGAAAATACAACTTCTAAAAAATTACTTGACAAAAATTGCCAAAGAAATGAAATGAAATATTAAGACTCCAGGATCCTATAACATAGGCCCTTGCACCTCACATCACAGGAGCTGCCTTGTCTGTCCTCTGCATAATCAAAAAACAAGTATAATTCAAATGACTATGATTTTAAGCAAGAACTTCAGGCACTGTGAGAGAGAATGTTTAAAATAATGATAGCCCTCAGAATTTAGACTACCTAGAGGATAAGACACACATTACACAACAGGAAAATAAACCCCAGAGTTCCAAATCACATTGTAAAGACCTGCACTGTCCCATATGGTTGCAACTGGCCAAGTGTGACTGGACATCTGAACTGAAGCTATTATCATGCTAAATGCGAACACAACGTTTGAACCTACTGGATTAAGTAAAACATTATTAAAATTAATTTTCCCATTTTAATTTTTCAATGCGTCTTCATGAAATTTAAAATCAAATTAATGGTTCACATTGTATTTCTACTGGACAGTGTTGGTATAGACCAGAGATTTGCCAGGCCAACCACCTATTTTTATAAATAAAGTTTTATTGGAATACAGTCATACCTATTGGTATTTATTTTTTTTCTAGGACTGCTTTTTTGTCAAAACAGCAAAGCAGTTGAGACAAAGACTATATTGCCCAGAAGCCTAAAATACTTGCTGCTAGGACCTTCTTGAAAAAGCTAACCTCTGATATAAAGGAGATTTTAATAAAACTTTTAAATAAAAATTTAAAATTTTAATAAAACTTTTATCAATTCCAACTGGATACCTTTGTTATCAAATTCAGAGCCAAACTTCACACTCTCAAATACTTTCAGTGGTTCTCCATTACCTACCAAATATCTCTTTCTTGGTCCCACCAATCAGTACATTCTTCTGTATTCCTGAATTCTGCCAGTGGCTCCACTAATCTTTTTCCCATTTCAGTGATTCTCAACTCTCATCATTAGAATCATGTAAGGAAGTCTTTTAAAAAGATACCTGGGGGGCCTCCCTGGTGGCGCAGCGGTTGAGCGCTGGGTTGCGAAGCTGCCAGCAGCCTCTGCAGCGCCGGTTAGATTCCCAGCCACCAGGCGAGGGTACCACATGGCGCGCAGACCTCTCCTGCCGCCCGCTGCTCCCCTCAGCAGTGTACGTCAGTCCTTCTGCCTGCTCTGCTCTCCCCTCTGGCTCTGGTGAATTCTCTCACCCTCCTGTGCTTCCAACTATACCCAATGCTTGTATAAATAAATAAATTAAAAAATAAAATAAATAAAAAGATACCTGGGACTTACTTTTTTTTTCAATTAGTCTGGTGTGGGGGACAAGCATAGGGCTTGCTTTGGAAGTCCTTCAAGCGATTCTAATACATGCCAGGTTGAGAACCACTGCTTTATGAGCTTTCAGATTCAGATGATTCTGTCTATCCTGACCTAGAACCTCCTCAGTCCTACTGCCATGACCTTGCCTAGCTCACTAACCATCTGGTTCTAACTGACCTTTCTGGCTTTATGGCCCCCAATTCCTCCTACCAGAATTTCTTTGGTATTTTGCTGGTTCTTTTTAAAGTGTTCTTTATCTAGAGGAGGGAGAAAGTGTCAAAGGGATATAAGGGATGGGGGTAGGGGAAAAAAAAGGTCTTCATCTCATTCAGCCTTGTAAGTAATCTGTAATCCTTCCTCAGTCTGCTTCTGGAGGCAAGGGGCTGACTCATTCTAAACAAGCCTGTTTGTCAGGAAGGCCTTCTGAGCAGGCATAACTTGGGTTATGCTCTTGCTTTCTACACTGTCTTTGATGGCCAGTTTCTGTAATCTCTGACACCATTTCTATCACCTGGAACAAACCCATCAGGGAAGGGTTCAAAACAACATTTCTGAAATGTCTCCAGGGCCACACAAGATGTATGGAATTGTTCTTTCACACTTTCAAAAAGAAAAGTGCCTCGATTTCCAAATTAACAAACTTACTTCCTCTCTCACATTCACTTTTTAACCTCCTCATACATCCTCCATTGACTAGTGAACTGATATTGTCCAAATCAAGTGAAGACGTTGTGGTATTTTTTTTTTGAATACTGATGGTGGTTCTCTACAATGGCTTCCAATCTCCATATCCCCACCTGCAGTCTGCACCTCCTCATACTTTCTTTTTTTTTTTTAATTTTTCTAGAGGCATGTTTTGTTTATTTATTTGTTTGTTTGTTTTGTTTATACATGCACTGGGTACAGTCAGAAGCGCGGGAGGGTGAGAGAATTCACCAGAGCCAGAGCGGGGAGCAGAGCAGGCAGAAGGACCGAAGCACACTGCTGAGGGGAGCAGCGGGCAGCAGGAGAGGTCTGCGCGCCATGTGGGACCCTCCTCCGGTGGCTGGGGAGCAGCCGGGGATGGAACCGGCGCCACAGAGGCCGCGGGCAGCTTCACAACCCAGCGCTCAACCACTGCGCCACAGGGGAGGCCCTCCTCATACTTTCTTTTTAAAGATTTTTATTTATTTATGTATACAAGAACTGGGGTACAGGGCTGGAGGTGTGGGGGGGCGGTGAGAGGATTCACCAGAGGCAGAGTAGGGAACAGAACAGGCAGACCGACGAAGTACACTGCTGAGGGAAGCAGCGGGCGCAGCAGGAGAGGTCTGCGTGCCATGTGGGACCCTCGCCGGCTGCCGGGGATTGAACCGGGGCTGCAGAGGCTGCAGGCAGCTGCGCAGCCCAGCACTCAACCACTGCGCCACCAGGGGAGGCCCTGTTGTGGTATTCTATAGCTGCTTGACAGAGGAAAACCAGGTACTTAGTGAATGGCAACATGAATGAAACAAAAACAAGAGAAAGAATAACTATTTTCAAGCATCAAGAGAGACAATTACACAAAGCAACTAGCTGTATTCTAGTATACATTCAAAATTGACTGAAGAAAAATTAATATTGGATTTAAAGTTGAAGTTTCCTGGCAAGGTTCATAAATACTGCAAGGGAAAATAGGCTAAAGAATTTATTTTGAGATGACACAAAACAGAACCTACGGTGATTCTATCAAGCAAGGAAAAGAAATCAGAATAAAAAGAAGAAAGGATTAACTTTGGAGAAGCTGCTTACTATGCATTAGCATTTCACTGTCCAATATAGGAGCCACTAGCCACATGTGGCTACTAAGCATTAGAAATGGGGCCACTACTACATGCTAAAATCTTTCCGATATTTTGGATTAAATGAATTATTTAAATTATTGGGCTGTTGGAAAAGTCATGCTGCAAAAAATGCATGATAATAATTTCACAGCCCAATAATTTTACCTGCTTCTTCTTTTTTTTTTTTTTAAGATTTATTTATTTATTATTTATACAAGCACTGGGTACAGTCAGAAGCGCGGGAGGGTGAGAGAATTCACCAGAGCCAGAGTGGGGAGCAGAGCAGGCAGAAGGACCGAAGTACACTGCTGAGGGGAGCAGCAGGCGGCAGGAGAGGTCTGCGCGCCATGTGGGACCCTCCTCCGGTGGCCGGGGAGCAGCCGGGGATTGAACCGGCGCTGCAGGCAGCTTCGCAACCCAGCGCTCAACCGCTGTGCCACCGGGAAGGCCCTTTACCTGCTTCTTTTTATATTTTTTTTATATCCATTAGAAAAATTTTGATGACATGTGTGCTTCTCTTATCTAATTCTCAAATATAACTCTTTGGAGGTCTTAATCATTTTACAGGAATGAGAAGGAAAAATATTATGTGCTCATTTAACCAACATCACAGATGATGAAACAGAGGCTGAGAAAATAAGCCACCTGCATAAGGTTGGTCACACCAGTTGTCAATGACACAGCTGTTTAACTCTATGCCCTCTCCCACACCGCAGTGCCTTCCTTGCACAAAAAGGGCGGGCGGGCTGAGAAACTAGTCAACACATCCATCCTTAGCAGTGTCAGTTCAAGAATCATGTGGTTAACTCACCAGGGCCTCTCTTATCCCAGCCACAGATCATGGTGCCCATGGACAGCCCCATGCCTTTATACTGATACACCATGTTGGCGAGCAGTTTGGAGGCCGCCGCTACGGAGATGCGTTCCTTGTTTCGAAGCTCATAGATTCGACACTGCCGAGCCAAGAGCCGTTCCCAGAAGCTGCAATCGGCTGCACCCCCAGCCATGGTGCCCAGCAGATAGGGGTTGATTTCAATCACCTTCTTTACCGTCTGGGAGGCAATGTAGGCACCGGCAGTGGCCCGGGAATCGGCTGCAACAATGACTCCATGGCGAAACTGTGAAGATCAGAAGGAAACACAAAGCGTGGCACATCAGACCCCAAGAAAATCTCCACATCTATTTATTTATTTTTTTGGAGGGGAGGCATTAACATAACCCCAGAACATCTCTTTCTCCATGGTCTTATATACTTTCCCACATATTGATGGCACTATGGTGTCACATCAATTCTTTGACGTGGGTATAACCAATATTACTTTCATTTTAAAGATGAAGAAACAGGTACAATGAGATCAAATGACTTGTCCAAGATCATAGAGCTAGTTATTGTAAACCTAGGCCAGGATCCCGCTTGCCTGGCTCTTAGCACAGTGCTCCCTCCCACCAAGCTTCTCCCTTGACCTATAGGGTTTCGCTTACATTCGCCTAGAGGGTCGCCCAATTTCTATAACCACTGGTGAATGACGAAAACAGCCTTTCCTCTGCTAGTGCTACTGCGGTGTCCCCTTTCCTGGACAGGCGCACCCCGGGGTCGCCTAGGAATCAACCCAAGCCGGCTCGGATTCTTTCTTCCACTTAACTCCAGCCCAGGCGCCCCCCCCCACCAACCCCCTTCTCCTGCTAGAGCGACACCCTACGCCTCCCCGGACAATGAAACCATAAATCCAACAGAGTCGGGACGAAACGCCCGAGGCTCCGCCTGGACGGCGTCGCTACGGCCTCGAAGGGGGTTAAGCCCGGCGCGAAGGCTGAGTCCGCACCTTGAAGGCCAGGGTGGTGGTTCCATGAAGCATCTCGATTCTCGGCTCGTCTGGAACATCCCAGCTCGGCGCGGCCAGGCTCAGTCCATCACCGGGACTCCCAGGACCCAGGTCTAGCAGATCCGCACGACCTCCGAGCCCAAAAAACCCGTGCCGGTTCACCGGTAGCGGTCTCTCCAACACGCTGGCCAGCGCCATGTCTAGTAAGGGCAAAGGAACTGCCTGCTGCGGGAACGCCTAGCGAAGAGGCCCGGGCAACGCCTCGCCGTCACAGCTTCACTTCCTATTAAATCTAGCCTGGAATCCATTTTAACTCCTGGCAACCACGCTGCCACCCCCCCCCCCCCCAGTACTCACAAGAGCCAGAAGCAAGGGGCGTTTTTCACCGACAGGGGAAAGCAGTAAATGGCTTCACTGCCTTTAAATTCTAAAAGGATGTGGCCATCATCTTGGGCTGGGTCATGCAAGTAGTGGTGAGTTAGATTAACCTCAAATTCACAGGAAACGATCGGAAACGTCCATGTTGAGTGAGGGAAGTGGGGCCGGCCATCTTTGAGAAGGGCGTGACTGGTTGAAAATCGGTTCTGAATTCCTAGCGGCGAGTCGCCCTGCCCCGCCCGGCGTCCGAGGCGTAGTTTACATCGCTAATACTTCAGCGCGCTGTTTACGCAACTGAAGTTGCCATTTCGTTTAAGGGCCCTCGCTAATAATTTCTGAGTAACGTAACATCTGAGGCCGTTTTCTTGTGAAATTAGTTAAGCCGCAGCAGCTTGTAGTAAAAAGCACAACGAAATAAAAGTATGCTTCCTGTTTGATAGTGTTAGTCACCACACAACCCACGTTCTCTTAGCCAATTCTTAAGATTCGATATTCTTTTTACTCCCACCTTCTAGTGGAAATTCTAATAAGCAATGTATTGCCCAAAAGGCAGATAGAAGAATAATGAAGGAAAAGCAAAGGACCCAGTTAATTCAAAAACTAGGTTTCTCAATTCAGCTCCTCAATAGCTGAGTCAATAGTAATTTACCATCTCAGAGCCTGGAGGAGAGTTGAGGTTCCATAAAGATGTACCAAGAGATTCTCTAACTTAAGCTTGCTAAGACAAGCTGTTTATTCCGAGATGGGCTATATTTCATTCTCTCCCCTCTCCACCCACTTTCATTTTTCAACCCTTTGGGAACCATAATAAGCCAGGAAGTGGGCAAATGTATGCACTGTTGCCTCCTGCTTTATGGTTCTATGAAGTCAGTGTCTGGCCTGCCTCGTTGAATTCCAAGGGGCAACATCCATCAACATCTAAATTCCACTTACCTCTGATGCCCAACTTAGCCCCCCTCTTCCCTAGCAGACTCCACATGTGTTGTATTTTTAATGCTGAAATTTGGCAACCCTTTCCAAGCCCAACCTCAGAATGCAATGAAATAGAAGATCTTTATCTGTCTCACACATGGATGGTGTAGAAAATGCAGAGTGCCTGTTTATTGAGCACATATTATTTTGCAGTAACACCTGCAATACAAGTCGTCCTTATGCGTTCTCTCACTTTCTTTCACTCTGCCTCTGGTAGTATTTGCACTTCTCTTAAGGCTCTTTTACATTTTACTTGGTTGTAAGTGTACATCTGTCTTCTACTAGATTGTGAGTGTTTAAAGGCAGGTATTTCTCTCTTCATCTCTGTGTCTACTGCATACTTAACACATGGGTGACGAATACATGAAAGAATGACAACAGTGTTCTTCCAGTCAGAAACTTGAAACTCTGACTCATCTTGACAACTCCCCTTCCTTTCTTCCACATCCAGTAAGTTGCTAAGTCCTGTTCATTTTTCCACCACATTTCTCGCATTCTTTTTCATTGCAACTGATACCACCTTGACTTCTTATCTCCTTACTCCTGAATTACTGAAATATTCTCCTAGCTGATTTTTCTGAGGCCAAACTACCTCTAGTTCATTCTGCATCACATCAGATTAATTGCCCTAAAACATCTTCTTGATCTTACCATTTTATGTTGTGTAAAGTTCAGCAACTCAGCATGGCATTCAAAGCCTTCCGTAATTTGTTCCCAATTTACCTTATACTAGCTCTCTCCCCTAAGGTCCCTGCTCATGAAGACCTCAAAAAGGAGGGGTACAAGCGATATGTTGGTGGGAATATAAATTGGCACAGGCAGCATTAAAACAATATGGAGGGTCTCCCTGGTGGTGCTGCGGTTGAGCGCTGGGTTGCGAAGCTGCCCGCAGCCTCTGCAGCGCCGGTTCGATCCCCGGCTGCTCCCCGGCCACCGGAGGAGGGTCCCACATGGCGCGCAGACCTCTCCTGCCGCCCACTGCTCCCCTCAGCAGTGTACTTCGGTCCTTCTGCCTGCTCTGCTCCCCGCTCTGGCTCTGGCGAATTCTCTCACCCTCCCGCGCTTCTGACTGTACCCAGTGCTTGTATAAATGAATGAATAAATCTTTAAAAAAATAAAATAAAATAAAATAAATAAAACAATATGGAGGTTACTAAATTTTTTAAAAATAGAACTACCATTTGATCCAGCAATTGCTAGTCTGGATATTATCTGAAGGAAATGATATGACGATCATGTAAAAATATCTGCACCCCAATGTTCATAGCAGCATTATTCACAATAGCCATGATATGAAAAAACCTAAGTGTCCATCAGCAGATGAATGAATAAAGAAGAAGTGGTATATCTATACTATGTAATATTATTCAGCCTTTAAAAAAAAAAAAAAAAAAGGAAACCCCCCCCTGCCATTTGGAATAGCGTAGATACACCTTGAGCACATTATGCCAAATGAAATAAGCTGCAAACATAAAGACAAACACTGTACTAGCTCACTGATATATGGGATCTAAAAAAAAAGCTGAACTCTTAGAGAGTAGAATGGTGGTGGCCAGGAGCTGGGGGGGATAATGAGGAGATGTTGATCAAAGGGTATAAACTTGCATTTATAATAGGAACAAGTTCTGGGTGACTGTAGTTTTATGGCCTAATTTATAGCCTAGTGGCTGTGGTTAATGATACGATATTGTTGAAAGTTGCTAAGAGAGTAGATTTTAAATGTTCTCACCATAACAGCAACAAAAATGGTAATTATGTGAGGTGAAGGATGTATTAACTAGACTTATTGTGGTAAACATTTTGCAATATATGCATATATCAATCTTCACATTGTATACCTAAACTTACACAGTTTATATATCAATTATATCTTTGTAAAGTTGGGGGCAGGGGAGAGAAAAAAGATAAGTGATGTAGTTTAGAGGTGGGAGAGAAGGTCAGTATAGATTGGGATGGCACTGGGGGTCCAGTGAGAGGGATTCCAGACAAGGAGATCTGGGTTTCTTTCTTTTTCTTTTCTCTTCTTTTTTAAAAAGATTTTATTTTTATTTATTTATGCATATGAGAACTGGGGTATAGGCCAAAAGTGCAGGGGGTAGGGGTGACAGGATTCACCAGAGACAGAGTGGGGAACAGAACAGGAAGACTGACTGAAATACACTGCTGAGGGGAGCAGCGGGAGAGACAGGAGAGGTCTGCTGCACCATGTGGATAGCTCCTTGGTCGGGGATTGAACACATGCCCCAGTGACTGATGAGAGCTTCATAGTGCTGAGACTTTAACTCCTGTGCCACCAGGGAGGCCCCTGAGCTTATTTCTTTAACTACTGCATGGGTGCCATTGTTCCTTAAACCCACAGCCTCTCTTCTCTCAGCCCATACTTGGAAAGGATTTTTAGAATAGGTGGTACTTAAGGCAGTCTTTGAAGGATAGGTTGCAAATAGATGAAGGGGAAATGGGAAATGTGCTAGGAATAGCGTGAAAAGAGGTTGTGGTGGATGAATTAGGATCAGACTTTCGTGGGCCTTAAATGCCATCCTGGGGTGGAGAAGGTGGTTTGGATTTGATCCTGTAGACCTTCCGGTTTCCTTAAGAGGAGACACAGGATTTGAGTGATACCTTAGGTAAACATGTCAGTGTGGAGGATAAGACAAGAGGGGAGCAGAGGGAGGTCAATTAAGAGGCCATTCAGCTGTCCAGATCTGACTTGCTAATGGCCTACCTAGGGAGGTGGTAATCCATCTATATATAAAGATCTAAGACTGTCCTTAGGAAGAGGAGACAGTCTTATCTCTTCAGTAAGACCCCCATGTGGCCAGACACAAAGAAAGAGAGAGGGCTGGTTGGGCCTTAGTGTGACCTGGTTTCTCCACTCTTCCCTTGACCTGCTCACACATGCCCTTTGTACCAAGAGTCCAGGAAACTATGCAGCCACAGCCCCATCATCATGATCTGGTGGGGTCCAGCACTTTCCTCTGTGTGGCTTGTTTCTTTGACTAAACTCAATGCCATGGCATCCCTTTGGCCGGCAGAGTTTAGTGAAATTTACTCCTGGTGGTGCTGGAAGAAGCTGTGACTTGTCACTCTGTCCCAACCTACTTTGTCTTTCTGAAGGGTCAGTTGCCAGGGTTCTTCAGCCCCACCCTCAGCCACCGCTGGTTGGTCTAAGACTGAGGCTCAGCGTTATCGCATCAAGGTCAGTTGTTTCTCCTGCCCTGTGAAACCACAAGACAGCTTTTATGCCCTTGTGAATCTTGGGCAGAAGGGTGACCAGGAGAGAGGAGGCACCACATCCTTTCACTACATACTCACAACTTTAGCATGAGAAGGAGAAGCTATCCTGCCAGAGGGCCATCAGGAATGCCATGTTGCACATGGAAGTTCATGTTCACCGCCAAAGCAGAGGGGAGAGAGAGCTCCAGGGTCCAGTTTCCCTTCATCTTGGCCACTCAGTCACCTGCCTTCCTGGAAAGAATCTGAGCCCCCCTCCTCCGGCTAACAACACCCTCGCTCTGTTCTGTCTTTGTCCCCGTTCACTTCTCTTCTACTTTGACCATAAGGTGAAATGTGAGCCCGGCATCACAGTCCCCCAAGAGCAAACCCAACATCAAGGTCCCTGCCTCGGTGTGTCTGTAGCCCACTCTTCTGCTGCAGCAGAGCACTCTGATTCATCTGCACCTCTCCTCAGCTGGGGACTCCTTCAGGCCAGGGACAGAGCCTTATGTGTCTTCCCAGTGCCCGCCACAAGAAAACAAGAGGAACCCAGCTCTGCTCCTCCACTTGCGGTTACCCCAGCAATACCTTTTGCAGGTACCCCAGCCCCCACTCCACTCCAGGTGCTTGGAGGATGACAGACAGGAGACTCCAGGGTGACGCTCAGGGGTGTCACGGGTAGTGGCTTCCCAGTGCTGGGGATTCCACTGCCTTGTCCTCAGCCGTCCTCTGAGCAGGAGGGGCTGCTCTGGCAGCCAGTCCTAAAGCCTGATTTGAGGTTGGGAAGAAGTGAAGCCACAGATCACATGCCTTCCTCACCGGTTCTGGCTGTAGCCCAGCTTTTCCTTAGCGTCCCCCGCCCCCCAACCTCAGTCCCCAAATCCCCGACTCGCGTCCTCCAGCCTTCACTTAGCCCCAGGATGGCGCTGCAGGATGTGTGCAAGTGGTGGGCCCGGGGCACCCAGGAACCATCCCCTCATCTGCCTCCAGCTGGTGGCTGGGCTGTGCCCCGGGGCTGTGACCCTCAAACCTTCCTGCAGATCCATGGCCCTCGGCTGGCCCACGGCACCACCACCCTGGCCTTCCGCTTCCGTCACGGAGTCATCGCTGCGGCCGACACGCGTTCCTCCTGTGGCAGCTACGTGGCCTGTCCAGCCTCACGGAAGGTCATCCCGGTGCACCAGCACCTCCTGGGCACCACCTCCGGCACCTCCGCCGACTGTGCCACATGGTACCGGGTGCTGCAGCGGGAGCTGCGGCTGCGGGCACTGAGGGAAGGTCAGCTGCCCAGTGTGGCCGGTGCCGCCAAACTCTTATCAGCCATGATGTTCCCCTATCGGGGCCTGGATCTGTGTGTGGCCACCGCCCTGTGCGGCTGGGACCGCTCTGGCCCTGCCCTCTTCTATGTCTATAGCGACGGCACCTGCCTGCAGGGGAACATCTTCTCCGTGGGCTCCGGATCGCCCTATGCCTACGGCGTGCTGGACCGCGGCTACCGCTACGACATGACCACCCAGGAGGCCTACGCCCTGGCTCGCCGCGCGGTGGCCCACGCCACCCACCGAGATGCCTACTCAGGGGGCTCCGTAGACCTTTTCCATGTGCGGGAGAGTGGGTGGGAGTACGTGTCACGGAACGACGCCTGGGCGCTGTACTCGGAGCTGCAGAAGCTCCCAGAGCCAGAGAAGGAAGAGGAGGCCAGGGAAGCCGGTCCTGAGCCTGCCACCCCCCGAAAAGCTGGGGAAGGCGGGGACCTCGCTGCTGGGCCAGCCCTGGGGGACTCCAGGATGCCCGGAGAGACTGAGGTGCTGTAAGAAGCAAAAGGACTTGGGGGCTTAGAGCAAGGAAGAGGGTGGGGGGATGGGGCCGCAGGGGCAGCAGCCTCCCACCATTTGGCTCCAGCCCTTAAGGCTTGACGGCTTTATTTATTCCAGGTCCCCATCCTTCCTGCCTCTCAGAGCTATTGATGCTCTGCCCGGCACGTTCTTATTGACGCCCAATAGATTGGTCCAGCCTCCTTGTCGGCACCGAGTCCTTCTTTTCGCAGATGCTTACTGCGTGGCTGCTGCACGCCAGACACCGTGCTAGGTGCTAGACCCTCTTTTTTTTTTTTTACCATCCTCTTCTGCTTTTTTCATCCCATCCCCTCTCTCTCTCCTTCCCTCAGGTTTTCGCCCTCCCTCTCAGTTTTGGTCTTTTCACCTTCTCACCTCCGTGAATGGGGGAGTAGCTGGAGGGGGAAGAGGTGGGGATGGAGCCCAGAGGGCCCAGGCGGGGAGGGGCGGGGAGAGTATGGACACCCACAGGGTGGTGACAGGCTTTTCCCTTCTCCTCTGCCACCTCCCTGCACCCCCACTGAACTCTAATGATTACTTCTTTACTGAATGTGATGCTCATGATAACTCTTTGGAGGAAAAAATTATCCTCACTTTACAGAAGAGGAGCTAGGGTAGCGGGTTGTGTGGCTTGCTGGAGGTGACACAGCAAGTGGCAGAGCTGAGGCTGAGCGCTGGGCCTTCCGCTCCAGAGCTCCGCTCCTCCTGCGGCAGCTGCTCCTCCAGGCCCCTTCCCTGCCCCTCTCCTCTCTCAGCAGGCAGAGCCCTGCAGGCATCTGGGAGTGATGTGAGGGAGAGCGGCTGGGTCAAGCCCCTGCGTGGTGGCTAGAGAGGAGTGAACCCAGAGGGTCCAAGGGTTTAGAGGGCTGAGCCCAGGGAAGCTGCCCGCACCCAGCCTCAGCTGGTCGGGGCTGTCAGGCCTTGAAGACCTGTCATTGCTGCTGCCAGATTCCTCCCCCCGGCACCGCTTGCCTTCTTTCCAGCCTCTTCTTCCCGGAGATCCCTCTGAGGAATGAAGGAAAGGGAGTTTGCCGTGCCCGTACGAACTGTCAGGTTAGCGCATGCTCTCCAGCCCCTTCTTGCCCCCTTCTGCTCCCCTGCAAGCCCTGACTGGAGAGGTAGGCTGACCCCAGGAGGCACACCACCCGCCCCCTCCCAGGCCAAGTAGGGGAAGAAAGCAAGGTTGACCTAAGATGGGGCCTTGCTCAACCTTCTCTCTCTCATCCCACTTCTCCAGCCACCTTCCTTCCCTCTGGACAGCCCTCCTCCGCCAAGGCCTGAGCCCCACCCGTGCACTTCGCACCCCAGACTGAGAATTCCCCCAGGTGGGAGCTACCCAGACAGAGGGGACCCCCAGGTCTGATCAGGGGATGACTATGGAGGAGGGAGCACTGGTCAGGGATCAAGGAAATCAATGGGGGTGGAGGGGAGGAAAGTGTGGTGGGAAACAGGCAAACAGTACCAGCCTTGGAGCCAGGGTCCAGAAATCTGTCCAGGGGCCTCTGTAGCAACCTTTCTTCAGGGAAGGAAGTGTGGGACTCTGGGAATGATAATAGGGGCCTGGGAACCCCTGGGCCAGCCTAGACCCTGCGGGCCACAGGAGGAAGGCAGCCTTCGCCCCCGGGGTTAAAGTGATTGAGTGGCAAGAGGGCGTGTCTCCTGTGCAGAGATGGGGATGGACCTTGTGTGGGGCTTGTGAGTGGGCCTGCATAGGTGTGTGCACGGGAGTGGGGCAGGTGGAACATGTGTGGTTCCTGTGTGCAGAGACAGTAAAGAGACTGGAAGAGAAAGAGTAATAGCAGGTAAGAGCGGCCACTGATGTTCACAGGAGAAGGCCTCATCACTCCTTTTGGGAAAGTGGTCCAGAGTAAGAGGAGGTGGGGACAGACTCATCCTACCCCTTTCCTGAGCCTGCATCGTCCCACCTCTATCCTGCCACAAGGGAGTGAGAAAAGGCAGGGAGGGAAGGGTGCTTGGGAGCTTGAGGTACCACCTCACCCCACCAAAGACTTGCTAGGAGCTGCAAGCAGCTCACTCCCTGGGGCGCTCAGCACCCTCTCCTTCCCATAACCTTGACAGGATTGAACCTAGACATGAAGGGCAGAGAGGAGGGGAGCCCTTTACTGCACCTGCTCCCATCACCTCTCTCCTTTTTCTTCCACGGTCTGCCCCTCTTCACTGCCTGTTCTTCAGGATGGAACACTAAACAGAGATGGGCCCAGGGGTCTTGTTGACAAGCCTGTTTCCCTATGCCTGTTTATCCTTGAAGTTTTTAATGGGTTGGGGTGGATCTCAGAGGGCTGGGAGAGCAGGTGAAGGCTGCGTCCCATTTCAGTGCCCCAGCACTACCTAGGAGTGGCCTGTGAGTCAGCCCCTCCTTCCCACCAGGGACTCCTGAAGCTGTGGTGCTGATGTCAGGGTGAGGCCAAAGGGCAGAGGTCTTGCCTGCCCTTCCTCATCTGGAGGACCCTATTCCTCTACGCCCTGCTGGATGCTGCCTCCTACAGTCTCCCAAGGCCTTCCAGGACAGACAGTGGCCCTTGTACAGGACCCCGGGCAATCAGGGGTCCAGTTCCAGCTTTTCCTCAGAGTAAATAAATGTCAAGTCCATCACTGGTGCCGGGGTCCTTGTTCTCCCAGCTGGCTGCCCCAACTAAGCAGGAAGCTGTGAGAGAAGATATCCTTTTGTTGAAACAGCTTCCCCTATTGCCAGTGCCCACATCAGGAGGGGTGGGTCACAAGGACTTGTTCTGATCCTTCTGCTTGAGCCTCCGTGAGCCCTGCCTGGAGTTGGGAAGCTTGGGTGCTTATGTGGGTTTCCGGGTGGACGCTTCTCTGCTCAGGAGTGGACTTGGAGTAATGCCAGTTGCCCCCTCAGCTCCTACCCCAGATGAGTCTGATTCTGCCCCGCTACAGCCCTTCTCCTGGTGCCCTCCCTCCTCTTCTGTGCTTCACGAAGAGTGAGCCATGGACGGGAGAATCAAAGGTGGGGGACAGGATCAGATCCACTGTGACTGTGCCCTCTCTCCCAGAGCACAGCCCCACAGGCCTCAGGAAGGGCTGGCTTGCCCTCTCTGCCGCCTACCACCCACATTTGTTTCTAGTCTAGAATCCCTTTTCCTCTCTTCTGAGCATTTTTACTTCCCGCCCCCCTTCTTGGTAGCTCTTGACCTTTGCATCTCCTTCCCATCCTCCCTTCTGGCCCATCCCCACATCTTAATTTCCTTGGACAGTTTGAGAACAACAGGGAACCCAGAGAGTTGGTGGTGGGGGTTCGAGTCAGTATCTCTTTACTCCCTGAATGGAATCAGCCCAGACCCTCCACGAAGAGGGACTTGACTGGATTGTCCCCCAAAGGAGAAAGCGCAGGAGGGGATGGGCTGAGGCCTCTCCTCCGCCCTTTGGTGTAGCAATGCTCTGTAGAGAAACCTGAGTGGAGGAAGAGAATCAGGCTCTGCCTTTACAAAATAAAGTGTTTGTTTATTATGAAATTAGAGATGGAGGCCCCTCCCCTTCCTCCCTCTTTCCCCTTCCCCAGCTGCCTCCCCCTTCTTTCCCCTCCCCTCCCCCTGGGGCTTGGGAAGCACACAAATCAATGCCCAGAGCAGGCTGACAGGTGGGCAGAGCTCCAGGGAGGCGGCCATGTGGGGGGCTGGAGCTCTGGTCCTGGGAGGTGGGCTGGCTCCTCTCTTTGCTGGAGGCCATGGAGCCAGGATGAGGCCATGAGTGATGGATGGAACCATGCGGGCAGGTCTGTAAAGACAGGAGAGCTGGTTAGAAGTGATGAGTGGATCAAAGGGCGGGGCTTCGGGCTATCCCTGTGCCCCATATGTAGTCTGGAGGCACTGACCTGGGGCTGAACATCCCCTGCAGGAGAGTGGGCAGCAGTGGCTGGAAGTTTCTCTTGCTTTTGGAATGGATAACAGAGAAAACCAAAAAGCCAGTCACAGGGACCCAGAGAGAATGCGGGCAGATGTGGGCAGGAGACAGACACAGAGCATGTGTGGAGGCCAGGAAGACAGAGCATGGGAGAGATTTAGAATCAGGGAGACAAAAACAGAGCCACGGAGAAAGTGAAATCACAGTGAGAACAGAGGTGCAGTCGGGGCCACATAGCCCAGACCTTGACAGGGAGAGTGTTACAGATTCCTGGAGAGACACAGAAGACTCAGGAGGAGAGGGAGGTAAGAAGGAGGTTGCCCTGGGGGAGTTGGGAGGAGGGGCACAGGGACAGGAGGAGGCCTGGGGCCCCTGGGCTGCTGCTACCTGCCTGGACCCCGGGGCTCACTCAGAGGGCCTGTTCGGCCGCCCCACTGCAGGGGGCAGGGCCAGGGCCAGCTCTCAGGGGGTCGGGGGCTCCTTGGCCCCATACAGCTCGGCCAGGGTGCGGAAGAGGGGTCCCCAGTCGTCCAAGGGCTCCGCGGGGCCAAGGACACCGCCGGCCTCGCTGCCGGACCCCAGGGAGCTGAGGGAGCCGCAGGAGGAGCCCCGGCCCTCGTAGCCGTACACCTGCACCGAGTCGTAGGGCGGCACGCTGGGGTCCTCGTCCGCCTCGCGGAGCCGCAGCGCCAGCAGCTGGGCCACGTCGGCAGGGCCGGGCGGCCGGGGCTGGCGCGGCGCGCGGGTCCGGGGCAGCACGTCGCGGCGTGCAGGCGGGCCCGGGGCAGGTGGGGCCGCCCCGTCGGGGTTCTGCAGGGCGCTGATGTCGAAGGCCTCCGTGTCCTCCTCGCCACCGCCCTCGTCATCGTAGGTGATGATGTTCTCGCGCACGTCCTCCTCCTCCAGCACCATCAGTGCTTCCTGCTTTTGGCGCCGCAGGGCCGCGAAGAGCACCACCAGGGCTGGGGAGAGGCCACCGGGCGCTGAGCCGGGCGGGGCGCCTGCGGGGGCCGCCCGGTCCCCTCTGAAGGGCGCATAGGGTAGGTGACAGAGGGGGCCACGCGGCCGGGGGCGGGGCACACCCTCCTGTGACCGGCTTTGCATGTGAGTTCACCCCTTACTAGCAGTGTGACCTGGGCGGGGCTTAACGCCTCCCAACCTCCGTGCCCTTTAGAGGCCTTGTGGGTGAAATAGGGAAAACATTGACCTCTTAGGGTGGATGAAGGGATGAAATGAAATACCACACATGATGTGACTAATTCCACAGGGGCTGAGAGCTGGGGTGCAAAGAACACTTTTTTTTTTTAATGGCTGTGCCTGCCATTAGATTGGCAAGTCAGGGTTATGAAGGCAGAGCTCTTCTCTTAGGTACATCAGGCAGAGGGGAAATCTAGACTTGAGGGTTTCTTTGAGCCTGAGGGTGGGTTTCCCCATGTTTATACCCCCACTTCCTCTCCATACCCCCAGGGGTCTTGGAGCCCCTATCTGTGTCCCACTGTGATCTGACTCACCAAGCAGGGTGCCCACACAGGTGACAATGGCAAGTAGGGCCCCGGTGCTGAGCCCAGCAGGTGAGAGCTGAGCCTCTGGCCGGCAGGATGCCACAGAGCCGTCAGGCCGGCAGCGGCACACGCTGACAGTCACTGTGGCAGTGCTGCTCAGTGCTGGCTGCCCCCAGTCCCACAGCTCAATGGGAACCAGGTAGGGGGCCTGGCGAGGTGGAGCAGGGCGGGAGGGCAGCAGCAGGCTGGCAGAGCCATCTGTGGGAGAGGAAAGAGGTTGGGACACTTCCTAAGACACCTTCTCATAGGGTCAGTCGGTCCATGCCAGGGAGACAGCTTCCCGTGAGGAAGGCTTGAAAAGAGCAAAGATGTGCAGCTCCACATACACCTTCTGTTGGGTGGAGGCCCAACACCTTCTGTTGGGTGGGCAAGGGTCAGGCAGGCTAGGCTGCGAGGCTGGTGAAGGGGAGGAGGAGGGAGGCAGGCATGGGCATGGCAGTAGAGACCACACACCTCGGTTGTCCCGCACAGTGAAGTTGGCATCAGGGCCCAGGGGACCTTGAAGGGAGACTCGACTACTGTTGCCAGTTTCATCTTTGTCCAGGGCACGGATGACCTGAATCAGCTGGGAGGAAGAAGAAAGGCCTTGTATGGAGTGGGCTGCTGGAGGTCTGGAGGTCCCAACCCCTCTGCCTCAGCTGCTCACCTGGCCTGGGGCTGCAGAATCACACACAAAGGTGTCATAGGGCTCAGTCAGCTGGGGAGCATTGTCATTCTCATCCAAGGTCTGGATGGCCACTTGCACGCGGGAGGCCTGTGCAGAGCTGTCTGAAGCCAGAACACGAACACATACACCCCCCAGGCACACACAACAGATTTACACACATCACACAGGGTGCACGGACAGCACATTGCATGCACATGCAACCCATGAAATATGCATACAATATGCAGGTAGCAACAATGTTATGAAATAAACAGAACAATAGCAACATTCAGGTAGCACCCAAGATATGTACAATAAAAATACATTCAACAGGGATGTAGCACCCAGGATACACATGTATCATAGCCCACATGCAGGGCACACACATTGTAAGTGAAGGTTATAAGGTGCATATGGGTCATACACAGACAATAGCCATGAAATACACAAACATATTCATACCACATATTTGATGGACATTCACCATTTAAAACAAATGCATCACACAAAAAGCAGTGAATGCCCAGATAATGCATTTTCATGCATAGCACCAGTGGGACACACACACACACACACACACACACACATACACGCCCTGTCAGAGGTCTAGAAGGCTGTGGTGCACAATGAATATCACTTAGAGTTACCTTGGGGAGGGAAGAGCTGCGTGACACACTGCCCGGGCACCACAGCCAGATATAGGTCCTCTCTTCACCCACCCCTTCATCAGGTGGCTCCCCCCATTACCCTGCCCTGCGTCTCACTGCCAATTCCACCGGAGAGAGAATGGAAAACGCGCACCCTGGGTGCACACCTCTACTAGGCTGGGCCCCCCACTTCATTTAGTTTCCCCCAGGCAGGATGAGGGCAAGATGCCCTGGTGAAAAGGCTGAGTGGACTGTCCAGCTAAAGGGTTTGGGGTACCCCAGACAGGATAGGACTGGTTGGCTTCCACTCCTTCACTGCAGCAAAGGACCAGGGCCAAGAGTTAATATTGGGGTTGGGGTGGGGGAGCAGGATTTTCAGGCAGGCGAGGAGACAGGGAAACACACAAACACATCACAGCTACATATACACAGCCACAAACACACTACACACACACAGGGATATTCACACAGACAGATACACATGCACTGCCCCGTAACACACAGTGTGTGGGCAGACATCAACCCACACATACATAATCCCACCAAAAGAGGCAGGATGGATGGTGAAGGCGAGAACAGCTTGTTCTGGAGCCTGAGGAGGCCTGATGGCTCCATCCCCTAATCTCTGTGTGTCCTGGGGCAGTTCCTTAACTTCTCTTTGCCTGAGTTTCCTCATTTTAAAGTGGGGAAATAATCATCTCTCCCTCATAAATTTGTGGTGATGACTAAATGAATTCATTCATAACTGGTAACTCAGAACAGTACTACCTGTTACACAAGAAGTAACAAATTACTGTCCATGAACATTCACATGCACAATATATACAAACAGCTTCTTGTACCGATACACATTCAATTACACACACATGCACCCACACTAAAATGTAACTCCACACACCAATTATATACACATACATATCCAGTTATAGATATATATTCACATGTGTATACATGTGTTTTCACTAATGTGGAATTACACATACACCCAAGTACATGCCCACATATAGACACACACACACACAGCTCTGTCAAACACCTATGGCCACAACGACAGCATTCCACATATGACACAGCCAGCGTAGGAGAGGAGAGGGCTCTCCCTGCCCCCGTGGGCCAGCGCTGTCCAGAGGCAGTGGAACAACACTGCGGTGACAGGTGACTTTCAGGCAGAGCAGACGGGCCAGCTCTGTGTGCTAACCCCTCTCCTGCCTAGAGAGCTCCCACAGGGCTTCCCTGGAAGGGGCTGCTGGGACCTTCCCACTCAGTCCCCAGAGAAGGTGCCCAGCCCTCCCCTGGCTCTCAGCTCTATCTGGAGCAGACAGGGCAGGGCCAATGTCTTTCAGGGTTCAGGTTGGGGTCTGTTAGGGGTGGGAGCTATTTGAGGTTTATTTCCAGGTTGGAGAAAGTCAAAGGGAGTAAATTTTAGGTCAGCAGAAGGCTCAGGCAGATTCACTGTGTCCAGCTCAGTCCAGTAGATAGGAGGTGTGCCTGGTGCTGAAGATCCTGGGGGGCCAGTGGCTGTCCACTGGTGAGGGTGTGATGGTGGTAACTGCCTTCCTAGCCCCTCCCAGTGGCCACCTGAACCCCTCAGGGACAGCTCCTCCATGGGAGGCTGATGCCTTCTCCCGGGCCTCCGGGTAGGCCCAGGACTCCTCACCGAGCTCCGTGGCCAGCACTGTGAGGTTGTGCCAGACACGAGTCTCACGGTCCAGGGGCACCGCCGTGCGGATGGTGCCGTCCTCAGGTTCAATGGAGAAGCAGCGCTCTGGGTCCGAGTGGGGTAGGATGGAGTATCTGGGGCAGATGGAGCAGAGCTGGGAGCTGGTCTGGGGACAGAGTCAGAGCTGACCACCGCCCCCCACACCCCCTTCCACTGCCTTGCTGGGTCTCAGGTTCATCTGGCAAAGCCTGCCTCTTGTACCCAGAGTCATAATTCATGTTAGGGATCCCTTAAAAGACAACTATCCCGGGAGTTGTCAACATTGAACATCTGTCCTAAGGCTTAGGGGACTGAGTTCATTGAGTGGGTGGGGAGGAGAAGAGAACTGGAAGAGGTGGACAGGATAAACACTGCCTGTCCTTCAGACTTTTGGGCTCCATTCTGGGGACCGGTGGCCTGGGACCTAGTTCCGCTCTGCCTCAGACCAGCTGCATGACCTTGGGTAAATCATTTAACCTCTGACTACTCAACTACAAAATGGGCACGACACCAGCACTTCCCTCACAGAGCAGGGATAGGCAAGCCAGGTGGCGAGGTGGGAAGTGAGGATTTGAATCCCAGCTTTGCCACTTACTGTGTGAGGTTGGGTAAGTTACTTAGCCTCTCTGGGCCTAGTGTCTAAAACAATTGGCAATGATCCTGCCAACTTCACGGGGCTGTTGTGAGAATTAAATGTTTTCAAGTGGGTAAAATGTGAAGCGCTGAGGGAGTGATCAATAGTGATAGCGATCAATTGCACTCAGCGGATGAGAGAGATCACATCTGTTCGCTTGGCCACTGGGAGGTGCCATTATTACCCACCCAGAGGGACAGGTGGGGAGTCTGGGACTGGTGACCAGCCAGCCTGGGAGAGAGAGAGTTCTGCCAGGAGGTAAGGCAATTTGTGGTAAAGGGGGGCGTATCCTCAAGTGGGACTGGCCTGCTGCGGACTCCTTCCCCAAGGCCCAGCCCTGCCCTCGCCCACACCCCAGCTCACCTAATTGGACTGGCCGGGGAGTCCAGGTCAGCAGCTGAGACCTGGCCCACCAGGGTCCCAGGGGCCTTGTTCTCGGGCACTGCCAGCTGGTAGGCAGCCTGAGTGAAGGCAGGTGGCTCAGGGGCATCCTGCACAGCCACACGCACTGAGGCCACGTCCTTGAAGGGCCCTCGCCGCAGGTAGGCTGGATCAATGAGCGTGTTGGTGGCCTCCACACGGAAGGAGTAGGAACGACGGCTCTCGAAGTCTAGGGGCTATGGTGAGGGGAGATGGAGTGACTGGGGTATGTGGAAACCGGGGCAGGCCCAGGTTTATGGAAGATGGAGTCCCTTCCCAATAGGCATCCAGTGCTCAGCCCTCTTGAGAGGAGAAGACACCAGAGTTTAGGGTGGAGGCAGATCACTTAGTTGGTAACTCTAGATCCGCCCCGGCTGTCACAGACTTGCCATATGATGAGTCTCAAGTCAGTCACTACCCCTTTCTGGGCCCCACACCTTGATATGAAAGATGAGATGACTGTGACCTCTAAGCTCTAGCACAGAGGTCCTGAGTCTGTGCCCAGGAGATCAGTCAGGAATGTGTCCCACAGGGCAGGGGGCAGGTATGAGGGAGTCTGTAAGCGGAGGCTAACCTTGCGGACAGTGAGGAGCCCGTCTCGACCCTGGGAGTCTGTGTTGATGCTGAAGGCCTCGGAGCCCTCCCCGTCAAGGATGCTGTATGCCATGAGGGCGTTGTCCCCCAGGTCTGGGTCCTGGGCCCGCAGTCGGCCCACCAGGGTGCCCGGCCCAGCCGTCTCCACCACGGAGAACTGGTACAGGCCTTGGGGTGGATGGAGGGAGACATTCTCAGCGAGGTCCACAGTGCTCCTCCCTACCCCAGTGCTTCCTTCTCCCGGGGCCGGGCTGGGGGAGGCATGGGGAGGGAAGGCTTCTCCAGAAGCTGTCAGGGTGGGGTGTCCAAAGGACAGCTCAGACAGCAGCACTGGCCCCTTACTCTGAGGGAACTTGGGGGGGTTGTCATTGACATCGCTGAGGGTGACGGTCACTGTCGTGCTGCCCGACAGCCCCCCCATGTGGCCGCCCATGTCCTTGGCCTGAATCACCACCAAGAACTCCTCCTGAGTCTCCCGGTCCATGTTGGGGATGGCAGTTCGCACCACTCCTAGGGAGAGACGCCAGGTCAGTCAGGGGTGTCTGTTCTCATGGCTGCCCCACCAGACATCTGAGCTCCATCCTCACCAGTCTGGGGGTCCACAGAAAAGAAAGGCAGTCCGTCCAGCACAGTGTACACCAGCTTGGCGCTGTTTCCATAGCTGGGGTCGTCGGCGTCATGAGCAGTCACCTGGATCACCGATGTCCCTGGGGGCGGGGGGAATCCCAGCACCCCCATCAGCAGGGTAGGGCCAAGTGGGGGAAGCAGATCAGATGAAGGGTTCCCAGACATGAACAGGGCTGAAGAGAAGAGGTGGGTTCTGGGGCAGGAAGCAATGGGGGAAGGAGAGGTGAGGACACTCCAGGAGATGGCATCTGGGACATTCAGAGCCGGAGTACTCACCGACATTGGACATCTCTGGCACTGTGGCATGGTAGGGCCCCAGGGGAAAGATGGGCGGGTTGTCATTGATGTCTTGTACTTTGATGATGAATTCTGATGGGGGCTCCAGGGGACGGTTAGAGGCTCGGTCCACAGCTTGGGCCAGTAGCACGTACTGTGCCTTCTCCTCCCGGTCCAGGCTCTTGGTGACATGGATATTGCCTGTGGCTTCGTCAATCACAAATACGGTGCCTGCCCCCTCCCCGGTCAGCAGGTACTTGGTGCGCCCCTCGCCCCGGTCCACATCCGAGTGCAGCTGTAGGGGCCGGGGGAAAATGGCAGAGGGTTCCGAGCACAGAGACAGAAGGTTAAGAGTCTAAGCCTAGGACGGGGTGGAGCGCTGGGAGTCCTGAGGGACCAAGGTCATTGGAGAAGTGATGAAGTTGCAGGGCAGGGCCTAAGGGCCTGGAGAGCAGGGTAGACATGGGAGAGCTGGAGTTACCTTGCCAATAAGGACGGGTTCCGGGCCGGCATATTCCTCAATGACGAAGAACTGGTTCCACACCCAGCTCCTTCGGGTCCGCAGCAGTGCTGGTCCTGGGGTCCCCCGGGACCCTGCCCAGGCCCGGGCTGGGGCTGCCAGGCGCCCCATGCAGCCCCAGCCACCCAACCAAGCCAAGAGGAGCCTCACCAGGCCCCACATGTTTGGGCTCCAGCCAGGGACCTGTTCACTGCCCCTGGGTGTTGAGGCATGAGATGGCTGGGGCAGAAGGGCAGAGGCATCCGGGCTACCCCATGGAATCCATGCCTGTAGGACAGGTAGTTGTTCAGGGTCTGGGAAACCCTTAATCCTCCTCTCTCCACTAAAGTTAGATGCTATAGAACAGACCTCCCAGGAGGCAGACACGCCACGACCCAGAGCCCAGTCTGAGATAGGGAGCAGCCAGTCTGATCCTTCCCTCTCTGCCCGTGTTCACCTCCAGTCCTGCAGGCTGATAAATCTCTGGTCAGTCAACTCTGAGAAGCTGGGGAAGAAAATAGGAGAGAGGATGCTGGGAGGGTTTAGAACCCCACATCTGTCCCCCATCTTTCCAGGTGGGGTTTGCTGTGAGGGGGCTGGAGGAAAGGGCTTAACACCTAATAGATGGGGTTCATGGAGGTGTGGCCTCAAGGTACCCAGGGTCAGGCCGAGCGATGACAGGGAGGGCAGCCTTGACAAGGTGGAGAGCCCCAGAAGTTCCTCCACTGGGGAGCCCCACCTCGCCTGAGCCTGACCCCAGTCCACTCTGCCAGCTGAAGTCCTTGCAGGGGGGCGGGCAGAGGGGTGGGTCAGTGCTGCAGGGAAAGGGGTAGCGCTGGGGGCAGGGCCAGGGAAAGCCAGCAGAGGTAGACCCAGAGGCTGGAGAAAACATGACTGAGGGTGAGACCAAGACTCAGGGACTGTCCGACAGAGACAGAATAGCAGCAGGAGACAGAAGGAAAGAGATGAAAGGAGGCAGCCTGAGTGTTTGAAAGGCAGCGAGGAGTCAGAGGTGCCAGGCTTGGGGATGGGTGGGAGGGCGCAGAGGGGCTCTCGGGGTGTGCGACGGGCAAGCAGGGGCAGCCCTCAGCTGCGGGGCGATCAGGCCGCTGCAACTTCATTCTGGGGAAGGAGCAGCCGGGAGGGGTTGCAGGCGGGGAGCAGGAGAGGACCCTTCTCACTGCCGTCCCCTCCTTCTCTGGGGGGTGGGACCCCCTCAGGCGGCGGTGCTGCGCCCCTCCTCTCCCAGGGCACACACCTGACAGCCCTGCCCTCCCGAGGGAAGCCGAGCACCGGCGAGGGAGGCGGGACGCGGAGGAAGGAGAGGGCGAGAGGAGTGGAAAAGAGGATAGCGGGAGAGGAGAGGAGAGGCGAGGGCAGGACGGGGGCAGGAACGGAGGGCGGGAAAAGGGAAAGAGCCGGTGCAGGAAGGAAAGGCAGAGGAGGGAAGAGGCCGAGAGGGAGAGGAGATGGAGAAAGAGCCAGCGGGAGCGGAGAGCTGGGGAGACGGAGGGAAGGGACGCGGCGAACGGGAGAAGGCAGGGGGAAGACAGCGAGCGAGAGGAAAATGGGCAAAAGCGGGATTGGTGTGCGGGCGGCAGGGCAGCGGCCGCGCGCGGGCGCGGGGAGCCGGCGGCGGAGCCGGGAGCCGGCAGCGAGCTCCCGGGCGCGGAGCGCACCGCTCTGAAGACACCGCAGGCTGCGGCCCCGCTGCCCCTCCGCGGACCGCCGCCGGGGCCCCCGGGCGGAAGCCCTTACCTGGATGTGCCGAGGGGCCCAGCGAGGCGCGGGGCGCCCCCGCCCGCCCCCGCCGCCGAGTCGCGGGGCGCAGCCCCGAGCCGATCGGAGCGGGCGCCGCGGCTCCGCTGCAGGTCTGAGCGGCCCCGGCGAGAACAAGGGAGCGAGACGGAGGGGGCGGGGGAAGGAGGCTCCGCCTGCGGAGGAGCGAGGCGGCTCCGCGCCGCGCGGGAGAGCAGAGCCCAGCCTCCGACCCTCCCCGGCCAGCCCCGGCCCGCGCGGCGGGGGCGGGGGCGGGGGCGGGGGCGGCGCCTGGCGCTGCCGGGCGCATACAGATGCGGCGCCCTCCCGGGCCGGGCCGCGGCGCCCGGCGGGCTCTCGGCGGGAGGACGCCCGGGCCCAGGGAGCGGGCCTTTTCCTTAGAGCAGGCGGGGCGGGCTCACCCGCGGGCGCGAAGCGGCGCGCACAGCCCGGGCAGCAGGGCGGAGGGCAGCGCACGGCGAGGCGGGGAATTGGGCGCCCACTGCAGAGAGGCCCGACTCCCCCGCTCCCAGATCAGCCTTTGGGGCTCGCCTGGGCCGCGGCCTCAGAGAGGGAGCGTTTGGGGAGCCTGTGTAGGGCAGGACACCAAGCCGGCTGGGCGCGCTTAAGAACGGCAGAGGGATCCGGGGAACAGGTCAGGGATCCGAGGCATGACAGGGGCGGTAGGGGACGGATTTAGGGAGTGGAGCCGTTTGGGGAAGCTCTTTTGCAGGCGCCGACTGAGCGAGCGGCTGCCGCCCCCTGGTGGCAGTTGCGGAGACACCTTGAAGAAGGTGGCAAGCAGGTGACCAACTGTCTATTTTGCGCGGGACGGGGCCCACCAAGGACCCTCTCCTGGGGGGTGCGTCTCTCCCCCATCCCCCCCCATCCCCACAGGAAAAGCCACAGTGCGGTCTGGTTAGAGCGACGGCTGGAGGAGGCTGCCAAGTCCCTGGGAGCAGCAACCTGCTAAATGAAACCACCCTGAATCTTCCAGCCGTCACTTCAGTTAGATTTGGCTCTCACCCAGGCCCTGCTAAAGGAAAGCCACTCACACACTATTTAAAACTAAGTCAGATTTTTATTATTTTCCATAGACCACATCATTTAATAATAAAAAAAATAAAAATAAAAATTGAACAAAAGGAAAGGTGGATATAAAGTGGAACCGGTGGCCAAGAGGCAAGGACTGCAGGACAGAAGAGACTGGGAACTGCAGGGGCCCGGGGACTCAGGAGGAGATGCTGATTCAGCTCATAGGTGACCCAGTCCTGGCCCCGGCTGTTCCCAAGAGGAGGCTGTGAGTACCCAAGGGAGGTGATGAGCAGGATGGAGGAAAAATGAAAGAACTCCTGGGCTGTTCCACACCTCTGGGCCAACCACCTTACCTCCCTAACCTAGCTCTCAGACTTCACAATGGGAAATGAGAGACAGGAGAGGGCCAAGTCCCAAGAGATAGGTTATGGGGGGTGGGGGAAAGATGGCCACTGCTGCATTTGGTATGTGGGGACAGGTGGCAGCCATACTTCAGCACTGGGCAAATGGTGTGAAAGACCCTTGGTTTCAGGGTGGTGGAGATTGTACCTATCCCTCTGTGGCCTTGAACCCCTGGGGCAGGGTGGCTGATGCCTGCAGCTCTCCCTAGTGTTTTCTCAGCTAGCGGCGCCCACCCCGGTCCCGAACAGGCGTGCTCCGACTCCGGCTCCTGCTGTGGCGCTTAGTATCTCTACGGTCCCTCTCCCGGCCTCGTTCCCGGTCCCTTTCCCTCTCTCGATCTCGATCCCCCCTGTCACGCTCCCTGTCCCTTTCTCTTTCCCTGTCCCTCTCTCGGCTGTGCTCTCTCCGCTTCTCCCGCTCCAGCTGTCGGTTCCGTTCCCGCTCTGCTTCCTTCTCCCGCTCCTTCTGCTCCTCCTCTTCTTGTTCCTTTCGTCGCTTCTCCCGCTCCTTGGCCCGCTCAGCCCGTTCTGCCTCCTTCTGAACAATCTGCAGCAGGCAGTAAAGAGGCCTGTCAGCCCCGCTTGCTTAGAGCAGCCCCACTTTGTCTATCTGCAGCCGGACCCCAAATGCCTAGCTTCAGGTCGGTCAAACTGGCTGCTAAACAGAAAAGAAGGAGCCACCACCCACATGTGTCCTTGATTCAAGAGCTCAGTCCCTCCAAGCTTTCAACTTTTATACCTATGTCAGGCTAGCTGCACCAGCCAAGCCTTTCCTCTGGTTCTTCCCTAGCCACCTAGGATGTGAATAAACTGCCTTTCTCTTTACTTAGCAGTATAAGCCTAGAGGCTCAAACTTTAGAAATTAAAAAGTAGAGAAATAGGTAAGTCTCTCAGCTCACTAAAATTAATTTCTAAGGAGAATGGTTGGCACAGCCAGCTTCCTAGGAGACACAGTTTCCATCTTGTGTTTCCTTTCACCCCTCCTGGTTTGGCTGCCCTCTGGCACACATCAACTGCTGCCTTAAAATTGCGTCTTTCTGGGATGCTTAGTTTCTTCCCTTTCCAACAACAGCTCACACCTGCACCTACGCCCTGAAGGGACCCCGGCCTCAGGGGAAACAAGAAGTCTACTCACCTGGCTGTCAGTCAGTGGGAGCCAGTAGATGCAGGGAGCTGCCTTGGTTTTACGGAAAAGGTCATCCAGCAGTTTGGCAGGTGGTTCCTCCTGAGCTTTCTCTGAGGTAGGAAAAGTTATCAGACTCGTTGTCTCTGACCCTGTGCCCTCCCCAGCTGGCTCCCTTTCCCACCTACTAGAGGTGTGTGTGCCCCACAGCTAAGTACCTTTCTTCTCACTCTTCTTTTCTTTAGATTTCGCACGTTCCTTGCGGCGGCGGTCACGGGACCGTGATCGGGAGCGGGGCCCTTCTCGAACTTTGTCCCGATCCCATTCACGCTCTGATCGAGTTCGCTCCCGCCGCTCCATTTCCCGTTCCCGCTCTGCCCACTGTTCCCGCACGGCCCGCTCCTGTTCCCGCTGCTCTGCCCGGGGGTGCTGTGGTGGCTGGGCTGGGGGTGGGGGTGGGGGGTGCAAGGGTCGTGGTACCCCCTGCTCCTCTGGCTTAGCTTCAGAGGGACGGTCCACCAAGAGGCCCCGGTGATAATCCAGCTGTGGGTAGAGGAGGGACAAGGACAGTCAGGATGGAGATGACCTCACTCTCACTGAAGGATCCCAGGTACCAGGGTATAAAGACTTTGGAGTGCCACGGAAGGAAAAGGGGGGAAGGACTCTCAGTGCCTGCAGGTTTGGCCAGGATCTCAGCTGGAATCTAGCAGATAATGGCCCCCCTGCTCCTTCCCTCCCCTCCTCTCCCTAGGTTTCTTACCTCATCTTGCTCAGCATAGTCAGCACAAAGGAATTTGGGATTGGACTGGGGCCATTTGACCCCGTGTAGAGCTGTGCGGGTGGCAACAGCTTCCTCTACTGTGGAGTACTGGTGGAGGAAAGGAGGCGGCAAAGGTCACAATAGGCCTTCAATTCCTCCCATCTTCCCACATTGGTCACAAAAGGAAATCTATGCCACAAACTAGAGAAGCAGCTTCTTCTCACCGTTACAAAGCAGTGAGATTTGATCTTGTCAATCCAGAAGGCCTCTTCCACCAGAGTTCCTGTGCGTCCCAACAACTCCTTCAGTTGGCCTAAAGTGAAGGGACGAACCTGCCAGTGAAAACAGGAGTTTCAGGATCTTGAAGAAGGCAGAAACAATTCTCATAAAACTTAAGAATTCTCAAGCTGTGGTCACAGAGCATACTCTAAGGTCTGGGTTAGGAGAGAGGTCAGGAACCCTCTAGTAGGAAAGTGACAAGTGTGATAATACTGACTAAGGCACTATATGCCAGGCCTTCTACAAACCCTCAAGACAACCCTACAGAGTGAGAATCTCCTCCCCTTTTCCCATTTTCCCCATACTGACACTGTAGCACTTAAGCAGCCACAAGCAAGAGTAAATAAGTGGTGGCTGTGTTCTAATAAAACTTTATTTATTATAGGCAACAGGCTGGACTTCATAGCCTATTGACCCCTAAAAGGGCCAATTAATGCAACGCACTGTTTAGATGAGAAAGCTTGCGAAGTTACTTGCTCAATGAGTCAATGAGTAAGTAACTAGCAGATCTTAGTGTTGACCCTCAGAAGCTTGAGTCCAAACTCAAACTCTTAAACGTCAAATGAGACTAGACCGTGGGCAACAATGACTTACCAAATTGGAGATGTGGACGATGTTACTGATCTTGCCCCGGGGTGGGGAGGGCACCTGAGCAGTTCGGACTGGGTCATCAATTGTAATGGAAACTCCAGACTTCTGCTGGCTAATGGACCGTCGGGTTAAGGTATCTCCTAAAGTCACTATCAGATAAAGCACCCAAGTGGTTTTTCAGTTGGGAACACGGCTTTGTGGGAGGCTCTTTCACCTCTAATGACTTTTATTCCCCACCCAGCAGTCACCCTTCCAGCCAGAGTGCAAGGCACTGTCTAGGCTGATCTCTTCATTATGGGGATTCAAAAATTACAGATTGGAACTCAGCCTTTAAAGGAGCTTAATAAGAAGTAGGAAGGGGAGATAAGGCAGACACAAGAAACACTGTAATACAAGGCTGAAAGCATTAAGCACTTTAGAAGAGGTCCAAATAAAGTGCTCTGGGAGGGAGTTCTGGCAGCTACACTCAGGTTCACGCATCACACAACACCCACCTTTCTTTATTTCATGCTCCACAGGAGGGGGCAAAGCCACTTCTACAGAAACCTGGGGCGGTACTGGGGGTTCTGCTTCAGGCTCCTTCTCTTCTTCTTCTTCTTCCCTTTGCCCATTCTCCTGGCCCTCCGCAGGTACTACCTGTAAGATAGCAGATAACGGAGGGATTCTTGAACACCAAAACTGGTACACCCTCTTCTGCCTCTGGTTTCTTGGTAGGAAGATATTAGAGTCAACACAGGATGTTCCTTCCATATAGGGGGTAGGGGGGTGGGAGATTTCACCATTAAGTTCACACCACCAGATCCTGGGACTGTTAATGCATCAAGTCTGATAAGACCGCGAATATTTTAGCATTTTTAAGGCATACATTTTTTTTTCCTGCAACGATTCAACTTTGACACTGAAGCACTTAAGCAGCCACAAATAAGAATACATGAGTGGTATCTGTGTTCTAATGAAACTTTATTATTGGCAACAGGCTGGATTTCATAGTCCGCTGACCCCTAAAAAGGGCCAATTAATGCAATGCACTGCCCAGATGGCAGCTCTCCCTTTTAGGACTCCACTTTAGCTCCTTAGTTGCTTGCTCTGCTTCCACTGCCCCATCTCTCAACACTGGGGTGGCAGAAGTCTTACCTGAGTGACAGTCCGGCATATTTTCAGCCCCTTGTCATGGGTCCCATCGTCACCATTACGCTCTGTCTCATCCTCAGAGATTCGGGAGTCATCAGCATGAAGATCCACAACGGCCTCCTGCCCCGCCAGGGGTTTGATGTCGGGGATGAGGCTCTGGGACACAGATACCCCCCACCCCGTTACACTGGGCCCATGTCTACTCCTGCCTCATGTGTCTCATCCTCCCTTCCCGGCTCCTCCCACCTCACCTTGAGTGATTCAGTGGTGATACTGATGGAGGGTTTCTTCTGTGTGGTGGCTGTGCTGGCTCCCCAACGCCGTTTCCGACCAGGCGGGCCCCCCTCAGTGTCACTGTTTCCAGCTGGCACCCCCTTGGTAGCTGCTGTCCCCAAGAAACAGAACCCAAGAGTTAGATGGTCTCAGACCTCTGCTGGTTCATACCACAACATCCACAGATAACCTTCAAATGGAATTTACTGAAAAGTTAACTTAAAAAAACTGTACTTGGGGACTGGGGAGACCATGGCTTCAGAGAGAACAATAAAAGGATTGGAGCCACTTCCTGATGGGAAACTATGATGCCAAAATCTGAGTTTAAAGTTAATATAAGATCATGATGTGATCTGGTTACTTTTAGATTAACTTTCACATTTCAGATTGATAATGAAATTAAAGCGATCCACTACACTTCTATCAATCGAGTTTAACAATGGGAAAATGTCACAAATGTTGCTGTTTGCGGGCTGGGGCGCTCTCATTTCCTTAACACTTCAAAAATAAAGCATAAACTGATAAGCAGTCTCGCAAACCCACCCCTGGTTCTGAAGGTTCAGATCTCTGAAGAATAAATCCATGTAGGATCACACAGAAAGTGGTATGAGACACCTCACACAAAAGTACTGTATTAGAAGCAATGTGACTAGGGAAAAATGACAGGGACTGTCTAAAATTCTGAATTTCAAAATGAAACCCTACGGATACCAAGAAGATAAAAATTTGCTGGGTGACAGGGATAATCCGTGAATGCCACTGAGAGAATCTACCTCTCCATTAACTCTGATATTTGTGGTATTCCTGACCTTTATCAGGGACATGGGGCTAGACTTACAGACAACGGAGATCTTCCTCTTGAATGATTTGGGCATCGAGCTCTGTATAGAGAAGAAAGGGGGGGGAAAGAGAAAGAGACACACCCCACAGAGAGGGGGGGAGGAGGTTAGATGGGGCGGTCTTAGCACAGACTCCAAAGACACAGAGAGAGAGAGAGGGAGAGAAGGAGAGAGAGAAAGAGAGAGAGAAAGAGACACAGAGACAGACAGACCAAAACAGAAGCGGCAAACGGCAAAAACGAAGCAGAATCAATGCAAGTTAGAGAAAAAAATAAAACCAAACATCACAGCAGGGAAAAATCATCTAGTCCATACCACACCTGTGTATTAGCTTAACCAGAAATAAGCTGGAAGAGGAATTCAGAAGCCTCCAAGCCCTTTAAAGGTGTCGGTCATGCCCTCCTCCACTGTCTATGGGTTGGAGGAGGCCAAGTCCAACAAAGTCAGGCCCAGAACAGGGTCATCTAGGCCTCCTAGGTCTTCCTTGCTAACTTGAGAAAAACACAAGGTAACATGGAAAACCACTTTGGCATGGCAACTTCAACAAAGTAATAACCCTTTTCCTCTTCTGAATGTCCAGCCTGACATCTACTGACAATGGCTTTGAGCTGCTTGGACAGCAGCAGACTGTCAAGATTGCCCAACCCCCTAGCACACTGTGGGGAAGGGCAGCAATCAGATCCATTGAAAATGAAGCTCCTGCGCTAATGCCAACACAAAGGACTGAAAGGTGTCTTTGGTTAAAGGTTCTTTATGAAGGGCAATTGTCCCGAGGGAGAGTCTCAAGACTTTTCCAACCAAGTACAGACCTTTAGCAAGGCTTACTTTTTCCTCTCCAACCAGGACTTAAGCCTTAGGGGCTCTGCCAAGGACAAGATACTTCCAAACTTGCTTTGGAGCAAATTTCTGCCCCAAATACTCAGTGGGAGACGACTCTGGACAGAGCAAAAGGAGAGACGGAGAAAAGTGGAAAAGAGCATTCCAAGGTTCAAGTGCTTATTTCTGGAAAAACTAAGACCTACTACCCTTCTAAGGGTAGGGCAGGACCCTCTTGATGAAATCCCTCTTCCCATCCACCGCCCCCCCTCCCCCAGCCCTGTTTGTGTTGTCTAACCAAGTCTCCTTGGTCTTGTTAAGGGCCAGCCTGACATCTAACAGGGCTGCTCTTGATGGGTAAGTTAGTGAGAAAAAAAAAAGGTCTTAATTAAAACAGGAAAAACATGAACCAAATAAATAAATCCAATAAAGAAATCAGAAAAAGATAAAGAAAAAAAATTAAAATAAGAGATTAAAAAAAAAAAGAAGAAGAAAATAAAGAAGAAAATAAACTAGGAATATGACAAATGTTCCAGGTACCATCTCACACCTGGGATCTTCAGTTCAGCCAATCGCACCTCACTGTGTACTGTATCTAGTCAACCGCCGGTCCAATCAGAATGAGCCCTCCCTGCTAGGCGCTGTGCAATTGGTGGGGGGTTGGGTTGGCAAAAAAGGTGGGCGCACGGCGTGGTGGTCAGCACGGCACTGCCAGAGTCCTCCCAGGGGCGCAGGGGGGGCGGGAGGGAAACGTGTGGGGGGACGCTGCCCAGTTTCCATGATGTCAAGACAGTTCACTGGCGGTGGCCAGGCTCAGCGAGGGGTACAGGGGGGAAAAGGGGCAGAGACATCAGTCCCAGCCCTGTAGGGGCATCATCTTGCAGTCCCTGATGAGATGGCCTGTGAGTAGCAGGTATGGTCCTGGCCTTTTATCGTGAGAGGCAGACAGGACCCTAAGTCCACCAGTGGCAAGCTGCAGCAATACCACCACCCAAAACTTGGAATCCAGGTGGTGACTCCAGAGTCCCTTTCTCCTCTGCCTGTACTGGGGAGGGGGTCCTCTCACCGAGTGGGATCATGAAGACTCTGATGAAGGCAGCCTGGGGGTAGTAGGTGGAGAGCCCCAGGACCTGGCAAACATTCAGCAGCAAGGTCAGAATACTTTTCTTCTGAGAGTTGTGTGTGGCATCTCCTCAGGGACTCCAGCTGAGACAGTGGTTCCATTCAGGTGGATGGATGAGCCCCTGCCTCCAGGGATGGAGGAGAAGTTGGAGCAACCAACATGCTGCCCTTCACCATGGACAACAGGGACCAAAGGAAAGTCCATCTGATGAGCAAGTGGTGACACACGGCTGGGCTGTCATCAGCATTAAATCCCTGGGCTCAGACCCTAGACTTCTCTGCAGGTTCCTAGTTGTCACAGCGTAAGCCGAGGACCCCACTCGGTATTTTACAGCATGGCACTGTGATCGCAAACATTGACTCTTTAGGTCTTGGTGCCCTAGATGGGGATCCCAACAGTCTGTAGCAAACAAGGCAACCCACAGTCCTCAAAAGGGCAAGGGTATGTGGGCAAGCGCCCCAGCACTGACACAAGCTCTTCTTGGGGTGTCCCAAATAGGGAGATGATGCAAGTCCACCCCTTTCCAAAGGTTTTTTGCTTTTTCAATACAAGTCTCTCCAGAACAGTGCTCTTCTTGGCCCCCTGATGTAAGCAAGGCAGGGAGGCAAAAGGGGGCCCATCACAGGATCCCATATACATGCCCCCCTCTGGCCAAGACACCTGGATAGCAGACTCGGCTCTGACTGGGCAGCTCAGTAGCAGCGGGTGGGTCCAGAGGAAGAGGCGGCATCAGCGATTGGCCAGTTGGGCAGGGTTATATTTTACGGGCGGATTACCGTACATGAGGTACTTGGACAAAGTTTTACGGGGAAGAAGGACCTTGTAATAAATAATATTCTGCACATCAAATCACTTTCACCGGCCCCCACCCCCGCAACACACACCAAAGAAAGGCTACACACACAACAGTCCCTCCCAACCTGTTACCCCACTCCCAAACCCAGCTAACTCTTTCTACATTTAAAGAGCCAAGACAGACTTCGCTGGCTCTGATGGGGGGAGCCCCCTGAATTGGGTACAGTACACAAGGTAACATATATGTCAAAAATAGGAGATGTGGGGAGAAATCACAGGAATAGAGAAAGGGCCTTTGGGATCATCCCAGCCCCTGGCTTCTAAGTAACTACATCTCTGGAATAAGACCACTGGGGGGCAGAAGAGGAACAAAAATTCCTCAGCATGGCTGGTTAGCTGAGAACCACTAAAGCCCTCTAGATGGCGTTGAGCACCATGAGGCTCTTAAAAAGGAGGGAAAGCTAAAGGAGTTACAGGGGAGAAGCTCCAGAAGAGGGAAAGCTAAGGCTGGATCTTAGATTAAAAAAGGCCATTAACTGGCGGTAGTCGCGCACATCCAGGAGTCTGGACTGAAGTATTCCCCCAACAAGGAAAGAGGAACAAATGAACCCTGTCCCCATCACACGGGGCCTCCCTTGCTAAACCAGCGAATTCTCCCTTGGCCTGATCCTGATCCAAGTCTGCCTAATCCCTTCTTAAAAGTTATCCCACTGTGTAAAAGGGACCACCAGAGTGGTCTGCTCTTTCCCCTAGGTCCGCTCAGGCCCACCCACCCCAACAGGCGGCTTGAATATTTACCTCTTTCTTCTCCTCATCTTCAGCACTGCCCTCTGGGCGGTCATCATTGCTGACTTGGTCTGCAATAGGCATGGGGGGCTCTGGAACCTCATTTTCAGGTCTGTTTTCACTTGTGTCCATGGTCACTTCCTCCTTCTCCTCACTGACAGTATAGGGAGAGGTTGGGAGGGAAGGGCAGGAAAGAACCGAGGGGAAGAGAGAACAAGACGTTAGGTTTTGAGTCAGAAAACCCCCATGCCTCATCATCTGGGTCCAACTGGAGGAATGCTTTTCATGTAGGACTAGAAACCTTGCCCCCACAGGAAAAAGTGGAAAACTGTTTTTCTTGGGAAAAAGCACAGATCACAGCAACCATATCCACCTACTGCCCAGATGGAAAAAAGCTGTGGTGTGGGGTCACACTCCAACTGGTAATTCACCAGAGTACTCTTACGAAGAGAAACACCCCAGGAGATAGGCCTCCCTATCCTCTAACCACAGGCACCTTTATTTAAAACTGAATTGCATGAGGAACTAAGAGAAGTGTGATTCCTTAAAAAGATGAGAAAGAATGGCCAAAACTGTGGCAAATGATCCCGATCATCTATTTAATCAATTACCTAGTAAGTGAAAAAGCCCGCTGACCCACTGCACCTGGGGACACCAAGAAAGGAGAAATGGTGGGGGCTGGGAGGGAAGCGCTGCAGGGAAAGGACTGGTGAAGGCTCAAGCTCTTTCATCCAAAAAGAGAGACTAAAGCTGCCAGGGAGAGTAGGAAAGCTCACAGGAGAATCGGGCCACCTTTACCTGCTCAGAGATGTAGGAATTGTTCTTACATTCAGCTTTTGCCCAGTTTCTCCCACTCCCTTATTCCAACTTCCGAAAGAGAGAGAGAACAGGCCTCCAAGTCAGGACATACCCTCCCCCACACCATGCATCTTCCCCCACAAACACGGAACCCATTTGACACCCCCCCATCACACAAGTTAGCTCCCATAAGGCAATGAATCCCAGAGATTCCCTTTACATAAACTAGCTTCCCATTCTTTTTTCTGCTGTCATCCCTAACTTCTACTTCTAATCTCACCTCCCCCACTACCACCCAAACACTGGGGGGGAGGGGAGAGAGAGAATCAAATTAAGATGATCAGAGGCCTAACCTCAGAAGAGAGGAAACCAAGCCTCCCAGGCTGACAACCACACCAGAAAATCCAGCATTCCCGATGGGCTGACTGACACTCAGAGGTCAGAACCGCTTCCCCAGAGCAGGCAGGGAGGGATGCACGGGAAGGGGGAGGGGAAATCGGAACTGTGCCCCCAGCTTACAGGCCCCCACAGAAACACACCATTCAAATGCCTAAATCTAAAGAAAAGGTTTATCCAGAAAATACCTATTTCCCACACAGAAAGGGCAAGAAGGGCCAATTAGAAATCGGGAAGGAAGGACAAAGGGGAAAGCAGAATGACTGAAAACAAACTAAAAAGAAAGACGGAATGAAAGCCATGGGAAGAGAAGGAAGATGAGGTGGGCGAGGGCGGCAGGGAAAAGGGATACATGGAAATGTGAAGCTCTCACCCTTCTTTGCTTTCTGATAACATGATTTTTTTTCTCCCCCTGGAAGTGCTGTTTATCCCTTTCTGGAATGGAAGAAATAACAAAAACCAAACAAAAAAATCCTAAAAAAATTAAAACACACACACACACAGACCTTCCTTGTCCCGAGAGCCCACCGCTTCCTCCCCGGCCACCCGATCCAGAGAGAAAATTGAGATGCAGCTACTGGGGATCCAAAAAATGGTAAATGGAAGGGGAGGTGGTGGTGGTGAGGGGAAGCTAAAATAGATCAGGCTTTTAAGAGATAAACGTTAAGTCCTCACGGCAAACCCCGAGTTCGGCTGGATTGGTCTCTCTGGAGGAGGAGGAGGTAGAGGGCCAGGCTGCTGGTAGTGGCTGGCTCTATTGTATTGGCGGAGCGGCGGCGATCAGCCGGAGACATGCAGGGGAGCCATCTTGCCACTTACCCAGCAGCCCGTGTGTGCGGATGGGGGAGGGCCCTGCTGCAGCAGGGGAGGGGAAAGAAAAGAGGGAGGGCGCTGAGTGAGCAAGGTTCTTATCCTCAGGCAGGCCACAGGGAGCTCACAGTTGGCTCGGTAGGCCTGGTCTTTTGCCGTCTTTTCTCAGGTTACAACAGCTACAGAGAAGCCTAACCCCAGAGGGAGAGGGTGCTCTCTCCTAGACTTCTCAGGGGGCGGGGGTGGGGGCGGGGGATGGGTGGAGAGGACATACAAAGTTACAGCTGCTTGCTTGGAAGATTCCAGAGACTATATGGAAGGGAAATAGCATAGGAGTGAAAAATGATTAAAGAAGGAAGATAAAATCAAAGTCAAATGAAAAACAAAGGAGGGCATGAACAATTTTTTATGTGCCCACCTCTCTCTATTGAAGCCAGGCGTGGAACACTGAAACCAGATCAGTCACTCACTCTTGAAGGTGAGGAGGTGGGATGACAATTGGCACCATCCAATCACTATAATAACGGCAGCTCACCCTGAGCAATGACCACGAGTTACTATTCCAACCTGTCCTTTCTCCAGGGATGGCATAAAGAGTGGATAAACAGAGTTCCCTTTTGAATTACCAGTAGAAGGGGTTAAGGGGTGGGGTGGAGGGTGTCTCTGAAGAGATGACAGACAACTTTGTTTCACAGAGTCTTTAATAAGGTCTCCCTGCTCCACGGTCCACCGGAGTCAGAAAGGAAAAGATAAACAGGGGAAAGGGACATTGGGTAGCTGAAGCACGGAGGCCGCTTCTTGGAGCAAGGGCTCCAAGGTGAGGCTACACAGGGCAGGGGAGCTCTGCTGGGTAGAAAGTGATAGGGAATGAAATCACAGGCATCTTGATCAAACTAAATGTGAAATGGGGAAGCAACTCTGATTACTCAAAAAAGTATTCAGTAAATGCTCATTTGTTGACTGCAAAGGTGTTCCTTTTGTGTCCTAGTGGCAGTAGAGGTTAAACACTAGGACAAGTTTTTGAGTATTTAAACAAAACTCTTAATTAACTTACTTATAATACCAGAGCTTTTAGTCAGGAATAAAATTTCCTCCTTGCTGCTTAAAATCTTAAACTCACAAGCCAACTGCATGGTAACGCAATCTTGTTTATACATTACTCCATACACTCCCTTTCATTTAGTAGTATCTATCTGCTCTGTAAGGTTGAGTGCTCTGCAGTCAAATTAATTAGGGCCCAATCTGGGCACAGGCACTGGCCCTGGCCCCAGCCCCACACAAGCTGTGTGATACTGGACAAGTTCCTGATCCCCTCTAACTGTATCAGTTTAATCTGTAAAGTGGGGATAACAACAAAAACGATGTCATGAAAGTGTGGTAAGGGTTTGCTCTTAAGAATCTCGCTTGGACCACACCCCAAGTCAAGGTAAGGAGATGCAAACACATGTATGGTTCAATAGGCCATTACCTCATTTGATGCCACCTGGAGCTTGCTCTGCGTTTCCTCAAAGAGTGGACTGCTCTTTCTCTGATTCAAAGGCATTCAGTAATACCTCTTGGCTTGACATGCTTTCAGTAATCCCCTCATCACTGTATAATAACTGCTGATTTACTTGCCTCTTAACTCGACCCAGCAGAGCTCCTCAAAGTCAGGGACTGCATTCCTTGGTCCCTAGACCAGGGCCTAACGTAAAGAAATGCTAAGTAAAGATTCCTGAATTAGGCTGTCACTGTGGGTACCAACTGGACACTTTGATAAGTGCTTGCTGAACTAAAAGTTTTCTTTAAACAATTTTTGGGGATAGAATCCCCAGAGACTGTTATCCCACAGAAAACATTACCACCAAATGTCCTTATGTAAATGTTCCCTGCCCCTCAATAATCCTAAAATAATTTCACATCTGCTAGTATGCCTCTCCAGAAGTAGCTTCCTTAGAGGGAGAATTTTCTGTTGGAAATTTTTTCTTCTTCAAGTATTGCACCATGTTATCCTCAGCCTTCTTAAGACACAGTAGGTTTGTGCCTTCTATTTCCCCACAATCAATTCTGTGGGATCCAAGAATTCCCAAGACTTTAATTTTCATTTTCATGAGAAAAAAGAGGAATTCTTTAAATTGTCCCCACAGGGGACTCAATCCACTTGTAGAACCAGTCCCAACCCCAGTGTCAAAGCCCCACACAGTTTTTCTCTGTAGTCCCTTTTAGACAAAAGGCATCTCCCTTACCACATATTTTTCTTGCACAAATGTTTCTGATAGCTTTGACAAAGATGTGAAGCTGCATGAGGGCTGGGGGATATCTATCCATAATTAAATAGCACACAAGGCATTTATAGCACAGCAGAGGATAAATCTCCTTGGAGGCTAATAATACCGAATTGTAAATCATATCTAAATATGAATGAGGCTCAGAGAAACTAATGGAAAAGCAAATTCCTATAAACATATGTTTAAATTTTAGCTATAGAAAATTCATGAGAGGCCAAGGACCTGATGTGAAATTTAATATGAAACAGTTGGATATGACTACCCCCAGCTATAAGATTAAAGTACAGAACCACCTCAGGAGCATACTACTTTCAAGATAACCAAGGATAGTATGATTTTGAGTGGTATGACACCAACTTCTTAGTAAGCAAACTCTACTGATGACAATAAATTCTATTTTTTAAAATTATGCAGCACTTGGCATATTGGCATGCAAGTCCCTCGGCGAGTATCAATTACACTGTCATATTGGCTTAAAGGATCATTTCCTGCTTCCTTCTCGGGCAAAAGGACAAATAAGCATAACACCAAAAGCCTGAAATTGCTATTGCCTATAAGGTTTGCATACATAGGAAGGTTGTATTTTTTAAAATTCAGGTTTGAATTAACTACTGCTAGATGATATAGTTATAGCAGGGTTCCCCCCTCTCCCATTTTTTAATGTAAAAAGAGTACCATTACTTTCTGTTGTATGGAGACATTTTTTGTTATAGCCACGGCACACAGAAGATTGGATTTTGGAACATGGTTCAACTGAAACGGGATTAAGGGCTCAAAAGTTCCTGCTCCAATGAAAAAGGTATCTCCCCTCATAAAATCTAGAATTCCTCAGGGCATAATCAGAATCAGAATAGATTTAACCAAGCACAGCAAAAAAGTCAGGCATGTCTAATAAGTGGTGAGAGTTCTTTGAAGTCTAATTTTTTTTTAAACACTATACTGAATCAATAGGCCCTACCTCTGCATTTTAAAAATCATGTGACTTCTTGAGACAGATAGATTAAGCCACAAATGGTCTTTTCCATTTAGCACTGCTGACCCCACTTTTAAAATTGACCTGGGCTCCAGAGGCCACCAGTTCGAAGTCTAGGACTACAGATGGGTCAAAAACCAGGTAAAGAGTTGTGAATCAGTTGTAGTAGGGCCTCCAGAAATGAGGCAAGCTTCTCAAAGATTCATTTACCAAATCCAATGCCAGAACAGCTTATGAATTTAGGCCTTTGGCCATGTCTTTGTTAGGTTGCTGAACAGACCCATCTGGAAGGCAGGCAGAGGAAAGTAAGTAAGAGGGATGTGTGTGAGCTACTCCTGAGCTCAGGTTACATTTCTAATCTATAGCCTGTCCCACTGCAGCTTGCCTAGGCAACAATGGACAGTCTTAGTATTTGCTAAGGTGCCAATGGCCTATCATATTGCCAGAATCAATGTGACTAGGTTACTCAGTCATAAAATGAAGATCAAAGCCACCTTTACCTGGGAAGAAAAGTCTTGTATGTGACTCCAAGTTTCATCAGCCCTGGACTTGCATGCAAAAGTCCAGAAATAAAGGTGCTTCAAAATAGCATAAAATGCTGTTCTGTAGCTAGGATCTCACAGACCCACAGAATTTTAGGGCAAGCAAGCATTTCAGAAAATTACTTGCTTCTCAGTGCATAGGTGGCAATTCCTCCCAATTAGTAGCAGATTATCAATATCTACTTCAAAACAGCAAGTATACAAAGGACATGCTGTACTCCCCCTTCCCCCAATGGGTTAGGAGAGGGAGGACAGATATTATCTTTGGTCAACAGATATGGAAGGGAAGGTGTCATCCCATTTCCGCAATGGTGTAGCTAAGGAACCCTGAACACCGTCCAGAATCCGCTGTTTTCACTTCATGGCCCTTGAGGTTTTGAAAAACCCTTTCTCAAAAGAGAAAACCAAAAATATTTCAAAGGGAGTAAATTTTTTTTGGCTTTCAAACCAAAAATGTAATGGCCACAAGATGGCAGTGGCGGCAAGAGAATTAGAATGGACAGAGTGAGGGTATATTCCAAAGCAAAAACTGTACAGTAAGGAGTACAAAACTATTATTAAAGCCACAAGGTAATGTCATCTGCTCACCCCCTCCAAAAATCAGAGGCAAAAGATAGTTCCCAAATTATATAAAGGGTAAAGTTCTACTGTGAGTGTGTTAAATGACATAAAAGCAATTATAGAACAACTTCAGGTCAACTGTCTACGTAAGATATTCACCAAAACAGTAGAGATTTCCTGATGTCTGAAAGCTAAGCTATCCTAGTTCCACCATGCTTTTCTTTTTCATTTCCCATGAGATTATGAAATCAAGATTTTTGTTTCAGTGGCTTAATTTATAATACGTAGCTCAGAATAATGAATGACATACAATTGTAAATGTAATTTTAGGTAAGAGTATCTTTACATAGTATCTAAGACTAAATATAAGAAATAAAAACATTAATTGTATAAATGGTAAACTAGTCCAAGGACCTCAGGGGCACAAGAGTAAACTTCAGACTTGATATAGACTTCATATTTGCCTGTATTGTATTCTAAGAACTAAGACTGTGATTGATAATATGATAGTTAATAACCAGGGAAAATGCAAAATCTGAAAAATAGCATCCTCCTGTGTTATTCTTTGTAGACCCTCAATATCCTTAACTAAAATGTTCCCTGACTCACACACAGCTGGTAACTGTGAGTGAAAGACTGAGTTACAATGCCTTTCTGGAGTCAATTCCATTACATAGTCTTGAGTTTGGACACAGAAACCTCTGCCACCTGCTCCTAAAAGGAACTGACTAATTTGGTAAGCTGATCCCAGATACGGGTTGCTTATACTCTCACCACCAATTTTCAGACTACCTTAAGAGTTCTGGTGGCAAGTACCAACATAGTAACTGAAGTATAGTCTCTGTCCAGAAAAAGGTCTATATTTATGCTTTAAAAGGACTGTTTAGTCAAAAACCCCTAGGGAGAAAAGAACTATCCCACCCTTCCAGTTCCTTGTTATACCCAAGTTGAGATATATCACTTACACAGTGTGAAGAGTCCTTTCTGATTCTGGTAGGTGAGAGGTCTGAGTCTCTGAGGTTTGGGGCTGTGTGGCAGCTGGTGGTTCTGCCTCTTCAGCTTCACACTTCTTTGGACTCCCCTATCAGGACAAACATAGCAAAACAAACACAGCAAAGTATTTAAAACTATTCTGTTCCTTTCTTTAACCTGGAGCTGGTAAAAGGCAGAGCAGGATATATACAGTACCACCTCCATACAAAATCTACACATTTCATTTGAGAAAGTGGAATGGAATATTGTTTAAAGAATTGCTTTCTATGCCAGCAATCATTTTATTGGATTTTTATTATTATTATTTTTGTGTAGAAGAACTGGGGTGTAGGCCAGAGGTGTGTGTGGAGGGTAAGAGGATTCACCAGAGACAGAGTGGAGAGCAGAACAGACAGATCTACTGAAATACACTGCTGAGGGGAGCACTGGCAGAGACAGGAGAGGTCTGCTGGGCCATATGTGTGTTAACTTCCTGGTTGGGGATCAAACTCAGGCCACAGCGGTGAAAGCACTGAGACTTAATCCCTAGGCCACCAGGGAGGCCCCCTTCCTGGATTTTTGAAACAACAGAAAAAAGCCTTCATTTTGGGTAGAAAAAGAGATAGTCTGAGGAAGAACTGAGGAAATGAGTTCAGTAGAATCTAACAAGTATCCCCATACTTATACATTGCAACTGAACTTTTTCCAGACTGATTTTTCAGTTTTATAATTAGTACAAAAGGGAAACTCGTGGCTAATTCTCCATCTCCTTCTAGGGTAGGGGCATGATAGCCTACCCGCTCAAGTTGTAACCTCTGGGTCACATGCTTTTCAGCTGGCTCAGGCTGGCTCATACGTCTCACTCGGACAGAGGATGACATGGAAGTCCTCTCCTTTGGCTCAAGGACCTGCAGTTGTGGCACTGGTGGAGCTGTAACCTCCTGACCAGAAGAGGGATCTTTGGTTTCAGTGTAGCTGGTGCTGCTGTCCCTGGAGACTCCAGGGCTCAGAGACTGAAGAAATGAAACACAGTAAGGCAAGTTACTTTACATGGTACTTATTCTACGGATCACTGAGTTTTCCAACTTCCACTGACCAAATTTAATACTTTGGGTTTTTGTGTATTTCTGTTTGAGTCAGTGATTTTGCTGATTTTCTAGATCAGTCAACATTATTACTAAGTCCCAACTAGGAGTTGGATATTAGGATGCACATGTAAAAAGGCATATCCATACCGTCAAGAAATTTATGATCCAGTGAAGGAGATGGGTAAGTGGATTCAACATTCTTTGGAGTCAAAGGACCTCAAAATCAAAAAGCACCCTATTTTGGGATCAATTAATTAAAAATTATAGACTGAAAAGAGGGGGAGGTAATCAGTGAACTGGGGACTAAAGGAAGCTTTTCCTATTTCTGCCAAAAAATCATGATATGGGGTTCAAAAACACTGGCATACATAGAAAACATCTATGCAACCAGGATTTTCCCACTTACTTTTCTGCTGTTGCTTGATGCTGAACGAGAACGAGAACGGGAACGTGACCTGGACTCTGATGTTGATCTGGAGCCCATCTTGGATCTACCACGAGGGTTGGTATGAGCATGTGGTCGGGATACATCTCCCTGCTTGGATCTTGGAGGTGAGCGAGACTGAGAGCCTGAGCTATCAGGAGAGCGAGATCTTGATCTAGAACTAGAGGATGAAGATGATGAGGACCGGCTAGAGGATGAGTCGGCTGACTGTTTCAATCGGTGGCTTGGGAGATGAGTATGAGAAGCCCCTCTGCCTTCCTTCTGTTCCAAAGATGGCAGTTTCAGAGATTCCTCACTGATCCCTTTGGCCGGTGCTAATTCCTCAATTTTTAGAGGGAGTGGTTGAGCAGATTTTTCTGATTCAGTTTCAAGACCCTTCTGGGTTGTTTCAGCTAGTGTGCTTTTCTGAATTAGAGGCAGGGGACTCTCCTCTGGCACTTTCTCTGCTGGAGATTCTGCTTTGGCATCTGCAGGAGTTGACAAAGGAGACAGGCCACCCACCAAGTGGACAGTATGCTGAGATATTAATAGCTCCCTGGCCTCGGCCTCTGTATTAGGAGGAGATAATTGAATGAGGACAGGGGGTGCTGGGCCTTCCATGGGCTCTATTTCTTCTTCACTTTGGAGTTGTGTATTACGTGGTGGAGAGGATGCCTCCTTGGTAAGTAAAGGTGGTGGAGTCTCCTCCTCGCTGGCAGTTTGCTCTGGTTGTAGCACAAGTGGGGCCTTCTCTAAATCTTCAGTTAGTCTAGGAGGGGAAGGAGACTTTGATTTTTCCTCCAAGCCTTTTGAAGATTTTATTTCTCTTTCTTCCTCCTCAAGGGGAGAAGCTGTTTTCATCTCTTTCTCCTGCTGCTGTCTAGCCAGATGACTTCTTCTTGCTTCTTCTTGGGACCGTGTAACTCTCCCTCCTCTCTCTAAGCCCTCCTGTTCCTGGGATCTTATGGTTTTGGGTTTCTCATCTATCACTTCCTCTGGTTTTGCTCTGGGCAGCTCGTCCCCCTCATCTTCCTCAAACTGTTTCAGGACTGGTGCATCCCTAGATTTCTGTCCCTCATCTTCTACCTCCTCGTCTTCCTCATCTTCTTCTTCCTCCTCCTCTTCCTCCTCCTCCGCTTTCACATTTCGATCTGCTCTGACTCTCAGATTTCTGGAAGGTGTTTCTTGATCTTCCTCCTCCTCAGCAGCCTGGCTACACTCAGAGAGTTTAGCTGCTCTTGCCTGAAGGAAAAGACACAAAAAGCCTCTAAACATATTTACTCACTATCAACAGAGGAGAAAAATACCTCACAAGTCATATGAAGGAAGGAAACCTCAACGATATACCTTCCAGAAATACAGAACCAGATATGACAGAAGACAAGCATTATTAGTATGGGTTCTTATGGTAATCAAAATAGAATGACCAAAAGGGATGTAATAATGAAATTGACTAATTGATATTTTTAGCTTTAAGCTTTTTTTTTTAAAGATTTATTTATTTATTTATACAAGCAATGGGCACAGTCAGAAGCGCAGGAGAGTGAGAGAATTCGCCAGAGCAGGCAGAGGGACCAAGGTACACTGCTGAGGGGAGCAGCGGGCAGCAGGAGAGGTCTGCGCACCATGTGGGACCCTCACCAGGTAGCCGGGGAGCAGCTAGGGATCAGCCGGGGATCGAACTGGTGCTGCAGAGGCTGCGGGCAGCTTTGCAACCCAGTGCTCAACCGCTGCGCCACCGGGGTGGCCCCTTTAGCTTTAAGCTTTATTAATAAATATAAAAAGAACATCCAAAGGTACGGGAAAGAATGACCTATCACCATTTTATATGATTTTCATCATTTTGGTATACTTAATCCCCCCTCCCCTTTTTCTTGCATAATCATAATTATACTACACACACTTTTGTATTCTCAACACAGTATCACAAAGCTTTGAGGTTTTAATTGAGTAATTATTTTGTATCTTTGCTAATAATGTGCTTTGGAAACAGTCCAGCCTACAAACTCCTACAATCAAGTTTCAGTGTTCACATATTCACTTAGAAATCTGAAGGCCAGAGCAAGTCTAAATTATAAAACAAGAAAAAGAGAAAGAAAATGACAAATCTAGAGAGATGCCAACTATGGAAAGGTTGAGGAGGAAGACAAGACATCCAAATCATGAGATGCTTCAGGAGATGTCTGGGTTACCTGTCTGACCCTAGATGATCGTCGCTCTCCTTTCCTTGGCTTCTCGTCATCAGATTCACCCTTCTCTTCAGACACAGAGGAACTTTTTCCTATCAAATGAAAGAAAATCAAGTCAGACACATGAATATGAACATTCATTCAAGGCTGCTTCCTAAAATTCAATCCATCACAGAACACGAGCTGGTCAACACCTATCCAATTCGATTTCCTTGGCTTCTATGTGGAAGAACAGACCACATTAACACCCTAAGGGTCAGTGTCTTAGGGGTAATACTTGTACACATTCCCAAATCAATTCTCATTTACAAATAACGCAAATAAATGTAAAATAACCAGCACTTCAAATTGTCAAGCAGAGATGTACAAAGCACACTTATTTTTATAAAATGTTTTATCACTCTTAATTAAAGCTCAAGACTTCACTATGTTTGATGTATAAGTTTTCTTTGGATTATATATGCTATACTAGTTTGGACAAAGTATTATGGTTAATATACATACCAGTTTGTAAAATAACAACCTTACGAATTAAGTACTTAAACAATGGTTTTCAAGTCCTTAAATTTCCTAGAAATTATTTCAAGCCAACAAGACAGGGATTAAAAACTAGGCCCTGGGCCTCCCTGGTGGTGCAGGGGTTAAAGACAGCACTATCAAGCTATCGCCAGCTACAGGCAGCCAGGGAGCAACCCACATGGCACAGCAGACCTCTCCTGCCTCGCCTGCTGCTCCCCTCAGCAGTGTATTTCAGTACATCTGCCTGTTTTGTTCCCCACTCTCTCTGGTGAGTCCTCTCACCACCTGCACCTCTGGCTTACACCCCAGTTCTTATATGCAGATAAATATAAAAACAGATAAATAGATAAACAGATAAATCTTTAAAAAAAAAAAACCTGGGCCCTGTTGATTGAATATTACAAAGCATGTAATATTGATGAGAAGGCACATATTGATGAGGGTAAGTATGGAAAACAGCCTAAAGATAATTCTATTCCACATACTCACTTAAATAGAATGGCCTCAATTTTAATACACTACAAAAATTTTAAATGATTCACAAAACTATGTTCTATACATTAATAGTAAGTTGTTGCAAATAAAGCAGATGGCGTAAGCTCTAAGTCAAGGTCGCGTCTATGGCCATACCACTATGAGCGCACCCGATATCCTCTAAGTCAAGGTCGCCTTTCTTATTTCTATATCCCAACAATCTAATGAACTAATCTTTGTTTCTATAATTAAAAAAAAAAACAAAAACAGAAAATGAACTATAATACTGCAAATGGTTTGTAGAATTTCACTCCATAATCAGGAATTCAATAGGATCTCTGAATATATACCATTTCCCATCTGGGTTAGTGAATAAAGACTTGCATTATGGATATGAGCACAGGGTCTATGGTCAGGATATACAGTGACAGGCTAGACTCTTTAGCAAGCAACTGAAGACTAATCTATAAGAGAAAAATAATGTGGTAGCTATAACAATAATAATTTTATAGTTACATGAATGGAAAAGGTTTAATTACAACATGAGTAAAACCAAAAGAAAATGTATTATTTTCCATGAATTTTAGGTAAATCTCCTTTACAAGCATAAGAGAAAGAAACTGTGCTACTGTAGTTTAAAAACAACAAAAAAAGGTGGAGGGATGCATAGGAAGAACACAGAGGACCTTCAGAACAGTGAAACTATTCTATCTGGTACTATTAGTGATGGATATATGTCATTACATATTTGTCCAAATTCTTAGAATGTACATCAAAAATGAATCTTTAGGGGCCTCACTAGGGGCAGTGGGGATAAAGCCTCAGTGCTCTCAAGCTATTGCCAGCCATTGCGGCATCAGTTTGATCCCCAGCCAGGGAGCTAACCCACATGGCACAGCCGACCTCTCCTGTCTCGCCCTCAGCAGTGTATTTCAGTGATCCTCCTGTTTTGCTCCCCACTCTGTCTCTGGTGAATCCTTTCACTCTCTGCACCTCTGGCTTACACCCCACTTCTTATATGCAAAAGTGAAAACAAATCTTTAAAAAAAAAAAAAGTGAATCCTTAGCTAATTATGAACTTTAGGTGATTATGATATGTCAGTGTAGGCTGGTCAGTTGTAAGAAATGTACCATTCTTATGGGGGATGTTGATAATGGGAGAGGCTAAACATACATGGTAGCGTAGGGCATGTGGGAAATCTTATTTCCCGCTCAGTTTTGCTATGAACCTAAACATACTCTAAAAATACTCTTAAAAATCATTATTAGGATGCTCAAGAATTATTTATTTTTTTTTATTTTTTTATTTTTTTTTTTTATAGAGGCATTTTTTTTTACTTATTTTTATTTATTTGTTTGTTTGTTTGGTTTATACATGCACTGGGTACAGTCAGAAGCGTGGGAGGGTGAGAGAATTCACCAGAGCCAGAGCGGGGAGCAGAGCAGGCAGAAGGACCGAAGTACACTGCTGAGGGGAGCAGCGGGCGGCAGGAGAGGTCTGCGCGCCATGTGGGACCCTCCTCCGGTGGCCGGGGAGCAGCCGGGGATCGAACCGGCGTCGCAGAGGCCGCGGGCAGCTTCGCAACCCAGCGCTCAACTGCTGCGCCACCGGGGAGGCCCAGGATGCTCAAGAATTAAAAAAAAAAAAAAAAAAAAGTTAACCAGGTTTTAAAGAGGAAATTGAAAGTTGCAGATTTTTAAGCTGATACACAGACCCGAAAAAAGAAGGAAAAATTATACACCTAAATATCAATCGTGGTTATTTTAGTATCTGGGGTTATTGATGACTACCCATCTAAGTATTTGCTACCATCACTCAAGTTCTATACAACAAACATTCTTTTTATTTTCTTTTCAATTAAAAAAAAAGAATTATAAGCATATATCTAAAGTCCTACAAAAGATGCTTTGTGGTAAATCATTAAGCACATATATGCTCTGAATAAAATGATTCTAAGGAAAAAAGGTAACATACAAAGTTTGTCAGAGATTAAAGTGTCAAATGGGTCAATTAAAAGTGTTAAAGTTTTAAAATTAGATACTATAAATAGCTTCTTTCTCTACCTATTGTAAATATTCCATCCTACTGGATCATGTTGTTTTGATTCAGTAAAACAGCAGTGATAGACATCTAGCTCACTACTCTGGAAGCACTTGAACAAGTCATCAAAGAGATGTGAGGAAAATGAGCAGGACTGCTTACAGAGTTTTGGCTATTTTGGGAAAAAATAAATAAATAAACACGACAACTGGAAGAGTCCTTGGAATAAAATAAGAAGTTAGTAAGTCATATAGATACAAGATACAAGGAGGAGATGAAGAATCTCTTACTAGCTCCTTCTAAGGAGCTGATGTGATGCAAACAAGCTTCTGGGAAAGGTAACAGCTTCTATAGTGAGCAAATTGGTCATATGCATATCTTAAGCCATATGTTAATAAGACATGTAGAAATTAAGCCCCTTTAACAAAAGGTGGAACTAAAAATGGCAACAGATAAATGTATTTCAAGAATTGAAAAGGAAGTAACAAAATAAAAAGCAAGTCAGGGTAAATATAAGAGTTCCAAGATTCCAAAGCTAGAAGCCTTTAGGAGAAAACGTGGCTGCTAGATAGTACAAAATTTATTAAAGTAAAGGGTAAGTTTAAGGATGAAATAGGAAAGTAGTTTCTTTGCCCTAGAAAACTAATCCCCAATTTGTAGAATCAAAGTAAGGTAACTAGAAATTACAACAAAGCCTATAGCCAAAGGGTGTCCTTGGGTATGAAAAAGCAGCAGGAATTAAGAGAATAAAGCAGTAAGATTTATACGAAAAATAGGAATGAGGACTAATGCTCTATAAGCCAAAGGCTGGCTCAGATCCTCTGGGGTTATTCCTTTGTTAGAGAATCAGTATTGTGGATAATTATTTTTTTTTTTTTTTTTAGAGGCATGTTTTTTTTTTTTTTATTTATCTGTTTGTTTGTTTGTTTTGTTTATACATGCACTGGGTACAGTCAGAGGCGCGGGAGGGTGAGAGAATTCACCAGAGCCAGAGCGGGGATCAGAGCAGGCAGAAGGACCGAAGTACACTGCTGAGGGGAGCAGCGGGTGGCAGGAGAGGTCTGCGCACCATGTGGGACCCTCCTCTGTTGGCCGGGGAGCAGCCGGGGATCGAACCGGCGTCACAGAAGCTGCGCGCAGCTTCGCAGCCCAGCGCTCAACCGCTGCGCCACCGGGGAGGCCCTGGATAATTATTTTTAAATGTTTTTGTATTTTTCCTTTTAATTTTCCTAAATTGGGCATTAAAATGTAATTAACTAAAGCATGTAAGGATTTCTGTATACCCAGATACAGAAGAGAATAGGACAATTTCTGACTATGGAAAGTAGACACTGACACCTAACACCTTAGAAAAATTTGAAGAAAGTGGTGGAAAGATAAGAAGATAACAGTGAGAGCCAGAGAGGATTTTATAAATCAGTTCTTCCTTTTTGGGATTTTTGTCTACAGACCATAAATGGGAAGTTGCAGGAATATAAGCTAAGGATCCTGGTAAAATACTGAAAAACTATTCAGTCATTCAAAAATTGAGCTGATTGGGGCCTCCCCCGGTGGTGCAAGGGGTTAAGTAAGACACAACCTATGAAGCTAACTGCAGCCACCGCAAGCATGAGTTTGATCCCCAGCCAGGGAGCAACCCACATGGCGCAGCAGACCTCTCCTGACTCGCCCACTGCTCCCCTCAGCAGTGTATTTCAGTCGATCTGCCTGTTCTGTTCCCCACTCTGTCTCCAGTGAATCCTCTCACCGCCCCCCCAACCTGGCCCGCTGCTCCCCTCAGCAGTGTATTTCAGTCAATCCACCTGTTCTGTTCCCTACTCTGTCTCTGATGGATCCTCTCACCACCCCCACCCCCCACACCTCTGGCCTGTACCCCAGTTCTTGCATGCATAAAAATAAATCTTTTTAAAAAAAAATTGAGCTGATGAAGAGAACCACCAGGGGACTTTTTAAAAATATAGCGTTCTAAGACTCACATTCTGAGAAGATTCTTGGGTACCCCTTATTCTTAAAAATAGTAGCATTAAAAACAAATCCTCATGATTAAGAAGATATGTTAATACGATCCTTTTATTAAAAATCTTGTTAAATAGAGAACCCCAAAACATCCAAAGCCAACAAATAAGCTGCCTACGGTGAACTGACAACGTACAACCTGAAAGAATCTTAACTTCTGGGTAAACCCTAGCCATCACCCGATTCTACTAAGCACTGCTAGAACTCTACACCACTGTCCTCATTTAGGACCCTGATCAAACTTTGTACATCTTCAATGAAATTCAAATTCTAGCCAAGATCAAAGGTAGTAAAGACTATTATGGTAGTTGTTGGCCATTGTACAGTTTATTACGTTCATGACTTAAAGTTTATTTTTCCATCTCTCTCTTACCCTTTCTTTTACCTGTTTTTCCTCCATAGTTTACAGCCATAGGCAATATCATGCTAATGACATTAAGCACAGAAGAGACAGATTACCCTCATGGTAAATTCTTATTTGACTAAAAAAAAAAGTGAAGTAACACTGATATTTAACATTATATAGACTTCAAGTTATAGCACTGTAATTTGAAATCTCTATCTACTACATTATGGTTGCCACAAATTTATTTGCTTTTGAAACTGTATTTCTATTACAGGATCCAGTCTTCATTTTCATTTCAAATTATGTTTTTATTTTTATTTATTTTTTTAAAAAAGATTTATTTATTTATTTATTTATTTATCTATCTATCTATTTATACAAGCACTGGGTATACAGTCAGAAGCGCGGGAGGGTGAGAGAATTCACCAGAGCCAGAGCGGGGAGCAGAGCAGGCAGAAGGACCGAAGTACACTGCTGAGGGGAGCAGTGGGCGGCAGGAGAGGTCTACGTGCCATGTGGGACCCTCCTCTGGTGGCCGGGGGGCAGCCAGGGATCGAACCGGCGCTGCAGAGGCTGCGGGCAGCTTCACAACCCAGCGCTCAACCGCTGCGCCACTGGGGAGGCCCTCAAATTATGTTTTTAACTGAAAGGTCTTTTTTTTTTTTTTAACAGAGAGCTCCATATCAGATCCTGGTCCTATCAAGAATTTTCAATGGGGCCTCCCCAGTGGCGCAAGGGGTTAAGATGCAACCTATGAAGCTAACTGCAGCCAACGCAAGCATGAGCTTGATCCCCAGCCAGGGAGCAACCCACATGGCGCAGCAGACCTCTCCTGACTCGCCCACTGCTCCCCTCAGCAGTGTATTTCAGTCGATCTGCCTGTTCTGTTCCCCACTCTGTCTCCAGTGAATCCTCTCACCGCCCCCCCAACATGGCCTGTAACCCAGTTCTTGTATGTATAAATAGATGAATCTTTGGAAAAAAAGAAAAAAAGAATTTCAGTGGTTTCTCTATTATCTTTAGGGTAAAAAAGCTCATACTCACTAGCTTGACATTCAAAGCACCCTGTAATATTATCCCAATCTATAAACCTTTTAATTTCTTGCCAATTCTTGAAAACTAAAGAATACTGATTCTGGCTATTTGTTTACAGTCCTTTAAAAATACTATATTCAGAGCCCACCTGGTGGCGCAAGGGGTTAAGCACGGCACTGTGAAGCTATCTGCAGCCTCTACAGCAGTTCGATCCCCCGCTGGCCAGGGAGCAACACACATGGTGAAGCAGACCTCTCCTGTCTCGCCCACTGCTCCTCTCAGCAGTGTATTTCAGTCAGTCTGCCTGTTCTGTTCCCTGCTCTGTCTCTGGTGGATCCTCTCAACCCCCCACATCTCTGGCCTGTACCCCAGCTCTTGTATGCATAAATGAATAAATCTTTAAAAAAAAAACCCTACATTCATTCCTATCTCTATGCCTCTGTTCCTTCCTAAAAATATTCTCTTGTATATTCTGTGCCAATTCAAATCCTATCCATTCCTAAAGCTTGGCTCAAATCCTACATATCCATCCTGAGGCTCTCTAAGCTTTCTAGTTCTCAGAGATCTTTGACTCTTCTGAATGCCTATGTTGCATGTGTCTGTACTATTTACATGTCACTTAAAAATACAGCATTTTCTGTTAGCCTATATGCAGTTATCTTCTTTCCCCCTAATAGATTTTAGAGTGTGGTAGCTCACCATACATTCTAGTACAGAGATATGTATACAGTAGGACTTCAATAAACATTTCTGACTGATTTCTATTTTAGAAACTGACATCAAATTTGTAAAAGAGCTTTCCAAACCTTTCCTCTTGGCTTTATAGAAGGAAAAAAAGTGCTAAGAGCAAAATGAATCAGTTGAGGGTATGCTATTCTTATATTTGAGGAGAAAAGAGGTTTCTAAAAGAATTTATTTCTCTCCTGTCATTAATATCCTTTTTTCCTCCTGTCATTAGTATCTTTTAAAAATCGATTTTCATGAAAGAATTCTCTATGAATGAGAACAGCAACTTCCATACATTCTAAAAATATTAAATATGGAATAATCATCCTCCCCATGACCAATTAAAAATGATTCAAAATACTTCTCACATTGGCTTAATATAATCTAGCCACTATCCTCACGTCTTATATACATGTTTTCCCAAGAGTATACTGTTTTAAGCAGGTACTTCTTAGAAGACAAAAGCTGCATTTGCAGACTTTTGATTGAAATGCTATGCAAAACTAGTGCTTAGTATTTTTATAGCATGAAAAAATTAATCTTGCCTGAATCAACCACACACATTGGGTTAGAGGCCTCAGTAATATGCTCACATAATATTCTGCACTGCCTCTCATAGCATGGGCACAACTGTAATTCTTTAGGTAACAATGTGTTTAACGCTCATCTCACTAGACTCAAGTTTATTTAGTCCAGAGATTTGTCTTTTTCTCTACTTTATTCCTGGTGCCTAGCAGATGCCTGGCATGCAATAGGCACACAATACAAATCTGTTGAATGGATTCATCAACTGCAGCTGACTGATGCCTGTTTGGGAAGGGTGACTAGTTGTGCAACACACAATATACATAATGGTTAAGAGATGGGAAAAAATTGTGACTGTTGCTAAATTCAGAGACAGAAGAGGTTAAAGAGGTACAGATGAGAAGAAAAATCACACTGTTTTATAAAACATTCTGAGAGGTTAACACAATATCGAGGTGAAAGCAAATTTCAAAAAGGACATCATTTCCATGAAAAACAGATGTCAAATATCAATGTCACAGAATTTTCCTGGGACTTTATGGAGGCTTAGTATGAAAGGAGGCTAACTACCTCCCCCCACCAACTACGCAGGATTGACAAAATAGCGCAGTGGGGAGGGAGATACGTACTGGGCGAATGTCTGCTGAGCTCCAGCTCTGCTCTCTCCAGGCTGCTCTGAAAGTCAGGAGGCAGCAGGGAAGCCACTCCCTCAGGATGGATCATCTCGTCCTCCGACTCAGCTGAAGCTTCTGCAAAGTACAGATTGGGTCGGGGCAGGGAGGGAGTGAAGGGCTCAGCATGTGGGAATATGTAGAGGAGTGAAGGAGGTCAGGCAAAGTCACGGATACAGAGCATATACTAAAAAGAGCACTGTACAAAGAAAAAAACTCCCTAAGATTAAGGTCTACCTCATCTAAGTATAGATTCATTTACTTCTAACGCTTCCTGTTGGCAGGATTTCTAAGATAGTCAAATTAAGAGTCTTCTTCCCTTGACAAAGGGTAAACAGTAACTCACTTGGCTCCATAAACTATCAACAGAAATAAGTAGTATTTTCAGCTTGACCTATTCCTGAAATTGCCTAGTTAAACAGGCCCATCTAGTCAATGACAGGAGTAAGAATGAAGAACTCCTTGTAAGAAGTGACAGTCTGGGCTTACCTTCAAGTTCTGCAGCTTCTCGAGCTTCACGTTCCAGACGCTGTCTAAGTAGTTCCTGCTGCTTTTCCAGATACTGCTTTATGAAACTGTTCTGGCTCATTTCCTCGCCAATCTGTATAGAGAACATGGAAAATGAAAGTCTAGGAAAGCAAAGCAGGAAAATGCAAGGAAGAAAATTCCATGGAGCAAAGATCTACCCCTTATGTTTGAGTCCAAGAAAGGTGAAGGCCCTTTCCTAAGCTACTCCTATACTGAACAAAATGAAGTCCTATGAAACACAAAAGACAGCACATAACTTTTTATTTCAAATATTTAGTTCCCAAAGAGTGATGCACAAATAACTTGAAATCAAAATTGTGTAAAATTATGCCTTTGAACCTGTTTTAAATAATCTAAATTATCTAAAAACAAATTTTTTTCCTCCTAGTAATGCCAAAACTGAGAGAGAAATTACTAGTTCATACTAGCTCATCTTTAACTGACACAAAAGATCAATCTCTTCTTAGCCAGGAAACATTTTGTCACACATCTCCAAATTTTAAGTACAGTTTTTAAAAGCATAATGTCAAGAGACTAAGGAGAGGGATGTGTCTAGTCAACATTTAGACAGAGTTCGAACTCCATTTTCTTTGGATGAGAAGAAATTCTTTGCAACAATACTTAAAATCCAGGAGCTTAATCCCTTTTCCCATTTTTTTCTGCAGCAGACTCCCATGTCACCCTTTTGCCCTTTGGCTTTCTCTGTACAAGTCCTCCTCCTAAGAACCTTCTTGTTTAATAAGTTTTATCAAAACTCCAGAAAAAAGGAGAAAATCTGAATACTTTCTATGTCATTAGTTATCTTTCTTAAGCATGGTAAATGTTTATTTTCACCTAAAGTAGAAATGAATCTCTTGCTACTCAACTGATCTAGAGAATAGATATATTCTCCATAAAACAAAGTTTCAAAGACTAAAATCCAATGGGTAAAAGGAATATAATCCTAAATTGATTAACTTACTTCATTTCTTATGCTTGTTAAAGTTCTTAACTAAACCTCTGAAAGCTGTCTAGATACTTACAGCATAATGAGGTGATAGCAAGGGAGTAGGAAGGCTCTCTTGTTTTTCCACAGTATCTTGGGACTTCATCTAGACTGGAGCTGCACACCACTGCACTAACAAAGACCTGGATTTTTCCTTTAAGTGTCTAACACTATAATGAGGGAATTTTAAAGCTGAAAAGAATCTCAACACAGTCTAAGACTTTAGGTGTTTGGGAAACAAAAATGGAATTATTTCATCTAAAAATATGTAATACATAAAGTCAATATACACAGCAGATTAAAGTAGAACCAAGGTAGTTTAAAAGCGGAGAGTGAACCCCTCCCTACTCACTTTCTTTCTTTTCTTTTTTTTAAAAAAATATTTATTTATTTAAGCACTGGGTATAGTCAGAAGCGCGGGAGGATGAGAGAATTCACCAGAGCCAGGGCGGGTGGCGGGGGGGGGGCAGAGCAGGCAGAAGGACCGAAGTACACTGCTGAGGGGAGCAGCGGGTGGCAGGAGAGGTCTGTGCGCCATGTGGGACCCTCCTCCGGTGGCCAGGGAGCAGCCGGGGATAGAACTGGCGCTGCAGAGGCTGTGGGCAGCTTTGCAACCCAGTGCTCAACCGCTGCGCCACCAGGGAGGCCCTCCCTACTCACTTTCAAAGAAGGTATCTTCCCTAAAGAAGTCCCTTAAAGCAACTCCACAAAACCCCACAGAGCAGTTATAAAATTATGGATCAATTCCAATCTTGTTTCACATCATACATAAGGAAATTAGGGAAACCAAGCCCTCCAAAGGTTAAGCATCTTGCCCTAAATAAGAGAGATAATACTGTTTAAAAGTAACTCCATAGTTAGTAGCTGACACTAGTAATGGTGGCTTTCCTAAGGATTGCATTCTTAGAAACCTATGTCAATACAAGAGTTCTTCTTGATCAGCAAGTATTTTCCTATACTGTCCTATTGACTGTCTACTTCATATCTACATTTAAAGACATCAACTTTCTCCAAATCAATGGTGAATAAAAGACTTCATATGTCTGCACTGCACTTAATCAACTAGTCACATCTTTTTGCACATACCATTTCAAGTATTAGAAATTAGTAATTCCTGATTCTGTTCTTTACTGTAGGCTTGATTAAAATTCAGCTGTCATGGTATGAGAAAACTTCCAAATCAGGGAACTTAGGAAAACACTGATGAGAAATTAGGCACCAAATACACAATATCATGTCCTTCAATGTGTCTGTACATCACAAGAGCCTGCCTCACCTAACGAACCTTCTTTCTTACCTGGGAATTTGGCTGGAATGCAGCATGGGGTGTTGAGTGTTTCTGTAAATTTTCTAGCATTAGAGCCTGTTACAGAAAAGGGCAAAAATCAGACACCAAGGGAAAAATAAAACACCCCTCCCCCAATCAGTTCATTAAATTTAATGACTAATCCATACACACTTACACACTATTCCTTTTCCAAGGACCCAAAGACCCTTTACTAATACTTTTCTCATTCATCTTCAGAAGACCCTTAAAGGTAGCCACAGCTACTTTTCCCAAATGCACAGACATAAAATTGCAGGAACACCGAAAATCAGTCACCTGGCTGCGTAAGCAAATCAGCGACAGTGATAGAACCAGTACTGCACTCTCTCTTCTCTTCTGCACTTTTGACTAGTGCCCCTTCTAAATTCGGCCTTGCAGGTAAAATCACTCAAATCAGTTTCAAATACATGAAACCAACATGAGGTTCTGCTTTGGGCCCGACTGAATCACTTGGTCAGTTACCAGGAACTAGAGCTACCTTGAGTGAATCTGTATAGTTTTCAGAGTGACACCTAGATTTACCAAGAGTCATAAAAATTCAAGAGGAGGCTACAGAACAAAATGACCAGACTGGAAAACTGGTCTGACCCAATCCCCAGAGAGGGAGGGAAAGGAAACGGCCAGCTTCTGCAGAAGCAACGGTCTGCCAACTTAACCCTTGGGCCAAGCCTGCCTTAATCTAAACTACTCACCTCGTATTCTAATTAACCCAAACCAAAACTTCCTAGCCAGCCCTTCTCAGTTTACACCAAACCTATACACAAAATCCATTTACCTACCTCATGACAATCCCACCCTAACCTACTCAAACAGATTCCAAGCCCCCAGCATACACCAACCTGCTTCACCTCTCACATCAATACCCACCCAATTCTCACACACCCCCATTGCTTCGGGATATCCTATAAATTATACACCCCTTTCTAGCCAAGTCCCTTCAAATCAAGGCTTCTCTTCATTTCGCGTCCTAACCTAATCAAGCAGACATTTTTCTTTTACCCTACCTCAACCCTATTCTTCCGGATACCGATACTTACCCCACCAACCCCGCAGCCCAACTATACCCCTAACTCCGACCCTGCCCCACTCGCCCCCCTCAGGCCAGCAACGCCGGTGGTAGTAGTGGGATTTAACTCCTTGAGCGGCGCATGCGCCGAAACCACAGACACAAACAAGGAGGGGGTGGGGGAAGAAGGAAGGAGCTTAAGACACTCCGGGAGAGTAGCGCGCACCCTCCCATTTTGGGCTCGCGCCGCTGCCGTTAAGGCGGGAACCGGCGCTATCTCTATTCCAGAGCGAGCCCCACCAACCACCGTGCGCGCGGATCCCGAGGCTCGCGCTGGCGGCCTGAGCGAGCTCGCGCCGAGCCCCGACACTGCGCCTGCGCCGCGGCAGAGACTCGTCTCTACCGGGTCCGCTCCCCTCCGAAACCCCGGCAACGCCGTCTCCTCACCCCCTTGAGCCGCTTGACCAGGGCACTCTTCTGCCCGCTCTTGGCTAGGCCTCGCTGCTCCAATGCGGCCTTCAGGTCGGTCACCCGGAGCGCCTGAAGAGGCTTCCCGTCCAGAGTCACCTCCTCCAGCTCCGCCATCTTGCGTGAGGTACTCGGGTCCGTCCCGACGGCTTCGGGCATCTTCGGTAATTTCCGCCAACGCCCTTCGAACGTACCGAACTGACCCCGCCCACTGCCGTAGTCAGCCCCTCGATTACCACTTAAAACTCCCCGGGTTCCTACGGAGCTGCTCGGGTGTTTCCGTCTGCACATCGGCACCAATCGGTTCTGTCCATCCTCTCAGCCGCTGCCCCTCCCTTCCCTTGCTTTTAGAGCTCGGTTATCTTCGTCTTACCGAGGCTTTGAATCGAATCTATTCGGAATGCCTCGACTCTGGCATAGCCGCAGTCGGAGTTACTCGGCTATCTCCGGACCTAAGGTTGGGGCGCTGAGGCGCTTGGGTGTTTGGGGCTGGTCCGGCGCCGGAAGTGCGTGGGCTGCCGGGCTGGCCCTGTTTAGGGTTTTCAGGAAATATGGAAGCGCGGCGATAGTTGGGATCTAAGTACTCTTGAGACGGTCTCCGGGTACCCTGTGAGAGACAAGGGGAGGTAAGCGAGGTAGAAGTCCGTTCCTGGGCCCGGTCAGGCCCGGTGCTCGCGGGTTCAGCTAATAGGACGAGCCTCCCCTTCCCTTACGGAAACAGCTTCCGCCTCCCATGCCCTGAATCCCCACCACTCCTTTCTAGGGCTATTCTTTGGGACCTTGGAGTGCCAGACTCCGTATCCTTCAAAGTGGGCAACACCTTATCTTTGGACCTAGACTGAAGTAATTCATGATCATTGAACTTGAGTTTGCTGTGGGGGCCGTGTCACAGGACTCGGGAACAGTTCTCCCTTTCTCTGAATGAGAGAATAAAGTTTCTTTAGAAGGAATTGCTTCATGTACATCACTGAGGGAAAGAAAATACTTCCCTAGACTGTTTTGGACCTGAACAGATGTTAATGGTTAGGGGTTCCCTTTCTTTGTCACTGGAAATACTCCAGCTTACAACAGAAGAAATACAAACAGTAAAATAGGTCATAGACAAATAGTTTAAAATTTTCATTCTTAGAGATTCAAACTGTTCGAGTTAGTTGACCCAGTTGCATAAGTGATGGAAATCAATGGCAGGCATCAATAAATATTCTTAATGTCTAATTAATGAAAATTGTTCAAAGACATAAATTGTCACACATCTGCATTAGTAACACTTGTTAGGTTCTTAAGTCACCAAACCATTTAGACTTTTTTCAGTCTCGAATAAATACGTGACTTATGCTATTCTTACTGTGTTATATTATTTTGAGCCAGGTGCCCTCACTTACTCTGCTTTTTAATTTTTCCTGGTATTTTATAGGAATAAATAAAGGAAGTAACCAATGCTGTGAAGTACCTGGCATATTTCAGAGACAGTATACACTTTGCAAAGAAGATTCTTTTTCATATGATGTTATTTATTTATTTTTCCCATTGTTGATAGCTGTGGAGTGATTAAAGTACAGGTCCTGACCAGCTGCATGTGGTAAATTTAAAAATGTACCATATTTCATTTTAGGGACAACGACTTGGACCAACATTAGTTTTTGTTTTGTTCTTTACTCAACCTGGAATATGGAAGTAGGTGGGAGAAAATGAGCATGAAATACGTTGGTTATTTTTAGAATCTATATAAAAATGATGGAGGCACACAGGAGCTGGCAAATTTGAAATATAGGAAGGTTGGCAGATATAAAATGAAGTTATTCATGAAAACTAAATGAAGGACTTTGTTTTCCTGTAAATCGAATTGGTGAAAAGTAATTTCCTGTGTAGATGGTGACTGAGTGTGGTAAGATTCCTTGTGGGAAGTTCTATTTTGGTCACTCTGTCTAGAGAGTATGTAACAACAGTGCTTTTGTATTTCAGGATGCCATTGGAATCATCATCATCTTGGATGCCACCATCTCTGCTTTCTCCCTTTCCCTCAGTGCCAGACAGTATTACTAACTCTTCCCCTCCCCCAATGTCTTACATCACTTCCCAGGAGATGAAGTGTATTCTTCACTGGTTTGCCAGTTGGTCAGGACCTCAGCGTGAGCGTTTCCTACAGGACTTGGTAGCTAAGGCTGTGCCAGGAAAGTTACAGCCACTACTGGAAGGTCTGGAGCAGCTTAGTGTGTCTGGGGCATACCGACCACCTTGTATCTTTGAGTGCCAGCTACGTCTTTGGGATCAGTGGTTTCGAGGTTGGGCTGAGCAGGAGCGCAATGAATTTGTCAGGCAGCTGGAGGTCAGTGAGCCTGACTTCGTGGCAAAATTTTACCAAGCAGTTGCTGCTACAGCTGGTAAGGACTGATGGACATTAAAATAAAAGAAGATGGGGGCCTCGCTGGTGGTGCAGCGGTTAAAGACAGCACTATCAAGCTATCGTGAGCCACTGTAACATTAGTTCGATCCCCAGCCAGGAAGCTGACCCACATGGCGCCGCAGACCTCTTGTGTCTCGCCCGCTGCTTCCCTCAGCAGTGTATTTCAGTAAAATCTGCCTGTTCTGCTCCACACTCTGTCTCTGGTGAATCCTCTCATCCACCATACCTTTGGCCTACACCCCAGTTCTTGTACACATAAATACATCTTTAAAAAAAAAAATAAAAGAGATGACCAAAGCTGACGGATCAAAAACCACAACTCTACAGCATGAACTTCGTATGTGTCACTTAAAAATATGGGGCTGGTATCCCAATCAGCTGACCGAAATTGCTGAGCACTGTAGACCTGGTTATTTCAACGTTAACAGCATATGCACTGAACTCCTAGTATAAATGTTTTCCATCTCCATCTCAGCAAATCCAGATCAACAGTCTTCCTCTCTTGCTTTCTAGGAGATGCCAAACCCTTAAAAACTTAATAACTTCTTTTGCAGCTATAATGAAAAGAACCTATACATTACAACTCAAGCCTGCTGGTCCAAGGAGTTTAAAGCAGGGCTTGCCCTACTCCAAAAGCAAGAGAGAAGAGCAATAAAGATTGTATTTTTATGGTTTAGCTGGACTCAGATGACTGGTTTCACTACCCTTACAGATTCTAGCATAATTATGCGACATCCCAACCACTGACTTTCCTAGTGATGGTTCAGTAAAATTATGGAAAGTCAGGAGAGGAAGATAACTACTTGCTCCACACTGATGTTTGTTTGAATCCAAATCAAGTGACTTTTTCTAAAGCATATGTGATATTTTTGGTGCTGGTAGCAGTTATTTCTATTCTGTAAGTGCTTCCTGACAACATGGGGAAAAAAAAAAAGCTCATTACTAGTTGAAGGGGTTTTCTTGTATTAAAATAAATTTTCAGAACCTTAAATCTCCTTTTTATTGCAAAGCTGGTATAGCATTAAGTTGCAATACAGAGAAAGGCATTCTGAGAAAAGTAGAACTTAAGTGTGGACAGTAGCTCAGCTTTTCATCCACTTGTCTTCCAAGAAATATTTCCACTGACCCCCTTCATGCTCTGGGTGACATCACACTTCCTCCAGCCAGAACCCCTGTTGTGCCTTGGGCCTCTGGTGAGTGGTCAGGGACAGATGGTCCCACCTGAGTACCAGCTCGCTTCTGATAGGCCACGGTCCCCAGTGTACTTGCCAGGATGAGTAACATTAGGCAGAGTGCCACAGAGAGACCTAGGCGGGTCATGGACAGATTATGGCCCGAGGTAACCAGCAGCCTAGGAAAGAGGTAAGAGGTAATATTTGGCTTGGAATATTTCTAAGCTTAGGGGATGACGTGCTTTTTTTTTATTTTTGCATAGAGGAACTGGAGTGTAGGCCAGAAGTGTGGGGGTGAGAGGATTCACCAGAGACAGAGTGGGGAGCAGAACAGGCAGATTTACTGAAATAGACTGCTAAGGGGAGCATCGGGTGAGACAGGAGAGGTCTGCTGGGCATGTGGGTCAGCTTCCTGGCTGGAGATTGAACTCAGGCCATAGCAGTTATAGTGCTGAGACTTACCCCTAGGCCACTAAGGAGGCCCAAGGGGTGAAGTGCTTTACTATAAGCCACAATTCATGAAACTCTACTTCACTTAGTAAGCTAAAACAGGAAATTGAGAATATAGAACCAAGGCCTCCCTGGTGGCGCAAGGGTTTAAGAGACGACCTATGAAGCTATCCACTTGCCACTGCAGCACAAGTTCTATCCCCGGCCAGGGAGCAACCCACATGGCACAGCATACCTCTCCTGACTTGCCCGCTGCTCCCCTCAGCAGTGTATCTCAGTCAGTCTGCCTGTTCTATTTCCCACTCTGTCTTGGTGAATCCTCTCACACACACACACACACACACACACCCCACACTGCTGGCCTATACCCCAGTTCTTGTATACATAAATAAATAAATCTTTTTTTAAAAAAAGAAAATAGAACCCAAAAATAAGAATAAGGTCACCATCCAAGTCTGGCTTAATTGTTGGAAGTGTGGCAGTGAGGGAAGTGGCTATAGGAAAGAGTCAAACTATGGCATTTAAGTAAGTAGAAACGGTGCTGGGATAATGCTTAAGAAAGGAAGTAGCTCCCCATTATTTGTGTGTGCGTGTGTGAAGAAGTGTCCCATAGGACACATATCCCATGTATACTAACTTGGGTGGTATATGTGAGGAGTGCTGGACTCCAGGAATTTGAAAGAAAACTTAGGAATGTTATCTTACTTGCTGTATTCTGTGGTAAATTGGAATCCTCCATAAAATACTTCCAGCGGCTTCTTCTGGAGAGTTAGGGTCAGGGCCCTGTGCAGCTCATCAGCCAAAGGCCCTTGGCAGCCAGGGGACTTCCGTACTTGTACAGTGAAAACCAGACTAGTGGTAATGGAGGGACTGTGGAAGTAGCACCTGAATGGATATTTGCATCTCTTAATAGAGGTACAGTACCAGGAAGAGTATATCTAATGGAAGGTGCAGGCTTAGGAGTGGCATGAACAGAAAGTCTTCAGAGAACAGTCATAACGCAAAGGACTTAAAAGATTCTCCTTGCCCATTGTGTAAATTCTCAGCCTAACTGTCCCTTTACCTGCCGGCACCTCCTCTGTTCACCAGAGCCTGTAGCACTGCTTCTGCCAGCTCTTCTCGCTCTTCCTTCCCCAGGTAGTGACTTGGGGGTCCGCCTAATCCTATGGAAAGCTGGAGTAACAGGTCTCTGGTTGAAAGTGTCACAAGTGGAGAAGGAACAGCATCCATATCTTCATTAGTCTGACATAGCCGACCCCGGGGACAGAAGAGAAGACCGTGGTACCCAGGTATCTGCAAGGAAACACATAGGGTACAGTATAGACCTGTGGGTTCTCCTAAAGAAAATGTGCCATCTTCATCTGAGTCATGGACTCTGTGGGTACTGGGTAGAAAATGAACGAGCGTCTGAACAGCTTGGCTAGTTCTCCCTTACGTGCATTTACAAGTGTCCAGTGTACTGCAGCTCTCCCACTGAAGACACCCACCTGAACAGCCTCTCCTGGAAGGCAGGGGACCCAGGGTGATCCCTCCACCTGCACCTTGTAGGTGCCTCTCTCTGTGCACTGGTGTAAGTAGCATCGGCCTGTGAGCTCCACTTCCTTCAGGTGTGGGGTCTGAGAGGGATGCCTGATCTGTCCCCCAGGGAGCAGTTGTGAAGTGAGGTTGGCAAGGAAGCAACGACTTTGGGGATGGTAGATCTCCCCATGGGGATTCTCTGCCCCTGGTGGAAATCCGTTTTCTTTCTTCCAGCATTCACTCTGAAGGGCAGGGCAGAAGGTAGGATAGTGTTTGTCTGGATGCCTCAGAGGCTGACTCCTCGGGCTCACTCACTTGCTTTCTATGTTCTAGTCTACTCACCCTGTTGGCCAGGGGCTTATACATGCGGCAGCCCTCCAGCGTGGGGCCTGAGGAGCAGCGTCCCTTGTCCAGGTGCAGGTAGTGGCAACCCAGTCCACTGTGTGGAAGGGATGGTAGAGTGACTCCAGGATCCCTGACAGCTGCAAAGCCCCTCCCCCGCTTGGCACACACACCTGCCAGTACAGAAGAAGTCTGAGGAGTCAGTTCCACATGTGGTCACCAGGCCAAATTCTGAGCCAGATCCTGCTTGACAGATAGGAGGAGAAAGAGCCCCGAGAAGAGGCCTCCCTGGTGGCCTCTTAAGCATTATGAAGCTATCACTAGCCACTGCAGCACAAGTTCGATCCCCAGCCAGCCAGGGAGCTACCCACATGGCACAGCAGACCTCTCCTGTCTCGCCCGCTGCTCCTCTAAGCAGTGTATTTCAGTCAGTCTGCCTGTTCTGCTCCCCACTCTGTCTCTGGAGAAGCCTCTCACCACCTGCACCTCTGACCTTTACCCCAATTCTTGTATGCATGAATAGATAAATCTTAAAAAAGAGCCCTGAGAAACAATGAAGCCCCAAACATTCCTCGGTGCCAGCTATGCTTACAGATCCAGAGACACCCTGTCATTGGCAGCAGGCAATCCCTTCAATCTCTCACTTCCCCTGAGCTGACTTTGTTTGTGAAGGCCTCTGCCATTCTCCCTGATTTCTCACCCTGGCCCCACAATAGTTCCTCTGCAGCTTTGTGGTTGACTTGGTACCAGCCTGAGTCTTGGAAGGCAGCAAGAGTAATTGGGTCAAGTCGAGTGCGTCGGGCACCATCAAAGGTAGCAGTCATTATAGAGCCCTGGAGAAGTCGGGCCTCCCAGTGTGAAGACAAAGAACCCTATTGGAGGAGATAGCTGGTTACCACCTGGCTACTCCCTTTTCCCCCCATGACCCCCTGGTGTTCTCATTCTCACCTCTTCTTCCAAGGGAACACCCGGTAAAATCCCAAGCACTCCCAAATGTTTGGCCAGGCTGTGACTCACAGTTGGTGTGGTGAGAAGCAGCTGTCCCCACTGGCCTTGCCTTGTCACTCCTTGCCTGATGGAACAGTTCTCTCTTACTGGGAACAGAAAGAGGAGAAGACAATAGGAGGAAAAGAAAATGTAGAAAGGGTGAGGGAAAATTGGAAGGATGAGATGGTAGTGGTTCCCCCTGGGTTGACAGGGTGGGAAGACCTCTCCCCTGCTCTCATTTACCACCGGGTCCTGAGGGACAATCTCGCCACTTCCTGAAGAGCTGCCCAGAGAAACCCAGGGCATGCAGCAATTCATGGAGTGTGACCTAAGGACAAGACTGCAGGGTGAGGGCGCTGGATGTGCAGCAGGATTGGCCAGCCACTCTACAGCCCCTCTGTCCAGACGGCTCTTTTTAGAGCTCAAGGCACCTTCTCGTCCATCCTTAGTAGGTTCTTCCACTTCATGGGAAGTCGAGTGATCTGCCCCTACCCCCAACCTGTTGCTTTTCCCTATTGTGCAGCAGTCACCATGACGATGTCACCGTGGCTGAGGCTGGCGCTGGTGAGATGTTGGGCACAGTAGACAATGGCTCCAGCAAGGGGCCTGTCATCTGAGTCCAGCTGGCAGCAGGCAGCATAGGCTATGACAGAGGGCTGTGGATGGGCCAGGACGAGGTAAGGGCCGCAAAGAAAAGAAGAGGCATAACACAGAAGTCTTCAGAAGGGAAGACCGGAAAACTCAGCAGGGCTGTTCTCAGGATGATTGGAGGGGGTCACCCCCACCCAAACTTCATCGGCATTCCCCAAGTTACCCCATCTAAGTATAACTTAATGAAAATGTTTATGCTTCCTGACTCTTCCCATGATATTTAAGCACAAGAGGCAGAATGGGAAAAGACATTGAATTTGAACCTTACCTCTTGGTGACATTTGGAAGTGTGGGCAACCCGCACATATAGGAGAAAATCAGTGTTTTGGACCCCAGGCCCATCTGGCTGGACCAGTTGCGGGGGACCCTGCTCCGGCCACAGGGCATAGCCACGGAGATGGCTATCAGGGATCTGTCAGGGAGCGAGGTGTGTTGCCTGGCTTAGTGGATGGGCTGGGAGCTAGGACAATAGTAAAATGGGGAATTGGAGACAGGCACAAAGTCTATTTTTGGTCAGCCTTAGGGAGTCCTGCCACCACCACCCTTTCTAGTCTCTGATTTAATAAATTGCCAGATTTCTAAGGGCCACATTTTGGGAATCTGCATATCTGATGCTGATGGTCTTGGAGGTCCAGACAGGCTAGAGATATTTAGACCCCCAAGTCTGAGAAGTTGCTCTCACCTTTGCCCCCAGGCAACTCTCTCCTTTGTACCCTGGGTTCAAGAGGCTACACCTGGCAAGAATGAATATTTGTAGGTGAGCCAGAGATATTACTGGGTCCATCTGAAGAGGCATCACAAACAGTCTCAGAGATATGACTCACTTGTGGTAGTTGGGGGTATCTGGGTCTCCCCAGAAGGCATGGCAGTATTGTGCAGGGTCTCGACTTAGAAGCAGAGGTCCTTGCATTGGAGAGACTAACCAAGACAAGAGGTCGGTTTCACCTAAACATTTAGAGTTCCAGTTCCTTTTCCGTGGTGATGTTTCTCTCCTGGGCCTCTGCTCCTCAGCCCTCCCTAAACCCTTCTGTCCCCCAACTCACCTGCCAGGACACCTCGGAGTCGCTGAGCAACCTCTCTCACTGCAGCCACGGCTCGGGATCCCCCTCTCAGCCCAGCTTCCTCAGGACCCCAGGCTCCATCTGACACAGGATCTCCTATATAGCAGGTTTGGATTCGGAGTGGTTGTGGATCATGGGAGGCAGGGAGGGTGAGAGAGGAAGAGCGGGTGTTTGGGGGAAGTTGGGAGAAAGGGGGCCTGAGAAGGCGCACAGACTTCTGTGTCTCCTCATGTAGACATCTGCTTGCGGCAGCCCCCAGGAGCAGCAGCAGCAGCAGCAGCAGCAGCAGCATCCTCCAGGGGTCTTGGCATAACCTGCATCCTTTCTGCTCCCTTCCCCAGCTCGCTTATTTCTGACTCACCTCTCTTTATTATCTCTCTCCATACCCCCCACCCCCCCATGCCTGTTTATTCTTTCCTCTTGAGTGATGTTGACTGAATCTACAGTTCCTGCCAGGAGGTCGGATGTCAATCACAGGAACCAAAGTTGCCTCCTGGGAAGGGGGGAGAGGGCGGCAGTGGAGAGTGGGGGAGGGAAGTGTGATCATTTCTGAGACCTCAGTTTACTTTTCCGAAGCGGGGCCTGCCCATCCACAAAGGAACTCTCCCTGTGCTCTTCCATCTCTCATCCCAGCCCCGCGCAGTGCTGAGTGGATAACATCAGAATCTCCCCAGAACTAAAAAAATGAAAGAAAAGTGGTATTAAAGTAACAGGATATAAAATTGGTGTTAAAGTAATAGTAGTAAAGTAATTGGTGTTAAAGTAATTGTGGTATTAAAGTAATCAGTAGGGGGGCATTCTGTGCTTGGAGGTGTCTGCCTATCCATGGGAGCTGAGCAAGCAAGGCCTCCCACTTCGCTAGGCCCCATGTCAGAGTTGGGTGGACTCTAGCCTCTGCATCTATGCAGGACACTTAGTAGATGCTCAACAAATACGCGTTGGGTAGCCGACAGCTCCTAGGAAAGGCTATTGTGTTATCGCTGTGAAGCTCCACAGAAGCCACTTACACACTGGGGAGGGAAAACCAGCTCTTAAAATGGATATTACTAGACCATGTTCACAGGTGTTCTCACCCAGCTCTTGGAGCTCTCTTTGTTTTGTTTTGTTTTGTTTCTGGTTTTGTTTTTTTGCTCACAGTGCCCTCACATCCTTTTTCCTCTGCCTGGGTACGCCATCTTCCCTGCCTGCTTACCTAATTCCTACCTTCCCTGTAGTTACTCTGGGAAACCTTTCCTAACACCTCCTGCCCAAATTCCACACGTGTCAGAGGAGGAGAGACCTGTCCTCCCAGCCCCCCGCTTGTCCACCTGTGTTCTTTTTTTTTTCCCCAAAGATTTATTCATTTATACATACAAGAGCTGGGGTACAGTCCAATGATGGGTAGAGGGGTGAAAGGATCCACCAGAGACATAATGGGGAACAGAACAGGCAGACTGACTGAAACACACTGCTGAGGGGAGCGGCAGGTGAGACAGGAGAGGTCCGCTTAGCCGTGTGGGTTGCTCCCTGGCTGGCCAGGGATCGAACTTGCGCTGCAGAGGCTGCAGATTGCCTCATAGTGCGGTGCTTAACCCCATGCGCCACCAGGGAGGCCCTTTTCCTCTGTTTTAATCGTTAACTTAGTGGTTCTTTCTCTACATCTTGAACTCCTTGAAGATAAACTTGCTGCTTCCTGGCCACTTTCCTCTCCACAGTTTGTGGATAAAGGAAGAGAATCTGACTCTGGGAAAGAACTTTTGGAGAAGCCCATCAGTGGTAGACAAGGACTGCAGTTCAGAGAAGGAAGTGATGCTGACTCCGTGGGGCAGTTGGTTTTATACTTTTGCACACCAGAGCGTCACCGAATTGCCAGCCACGAAGGAGGCATCCAAACTCTGAAGCCAAGCCAATTCTGCCATTTCCTCTCTGTATAACTTAGGCCCAGTGCTTCAGTGTCCCCATCTGCAAAATAGGAACCCCTTCTAGCTAAGAGCTGGGATTATACCTTCCTGACAGGTTTCTAGGAGGGCCAAGAAGACTAGAATGTGTTGAGGAAGGCCTCTGGCTCACAGTAAATCTAGTCGAGTGAACAGCACATACTGTGCAGATCCTTGCAACTCAGTGGAGAACTCTTCTGTTCGTATTAACATCTGTACAACTCTTGAGGGAACTCTCCTTTCTCTAAAACAAATCTAGCCTTTTCCTCCTCATGTCAGAGGCCTGGGGCAGCCCATTCTGGGGAAGGCTCCAGGTGATTTGCAGGATGGCTCTCAGAAGCTTTTCAGGGCTGACTCCGCAGTCGCAACTAGTGCTTTGCTGTCCCCTTGTGGCCATGTGGAGGCAGCGTGTGCCCCTGCAGGGTCTGGGGTTCACAGGAGTGTGCACTTCATTGCCTTGCAGAAGCAGCACAGAAAACACCTCGTGTTTGGCCTCCCTTGTGGCACAGGGGTTAAAAACAGCACTATCAGGCTACTGCCAGCCACTGCAGCACGAATTCGATCCCCAGCCCCGGCTGGCCAGGGAGCAACCCACATGGTGCAGCAGACCTCTCCTGTCTAGCCAGCTGCTCCCCTCAGCAGTGTGTTTCAGTAGATCTGCCAGTTCTGCTCCCCATTCTCTCTGGTGAATCCTCTCACCCACCCCCACTTCTGGCTTACACCCCAGTTCTTGTTTGCGTAAATAAATAAATCTTTTTTTAAAAGAGAAAGAAAAAACACCTCATGTTTCTTCTGCTGGAATACCTCCCTCCTGCCTCTGCCTGACAAATGCTTCCTCCTCTTTGAAGAATTAGCTGAGAGGGTATCTGCCCCTTGAGACTTTTCTTTTCTCCCCTGGCAGAGTTACTTTGCATATCCTTTGTTCTCCAATAGCATTTCTTTCATATCTTTGAAGTAGCACTTATTATATTGCATTTATTTTTGCGCTTGTTTCCCTGCAAGGCTGTGGGCAGAAACTGAGTCTGATTCATCTTTGGATTTCCGAGAGATATGATGAAGTCGGGACAGAGGGATAATGGAGGCCGGGAGATGAAAGTGAGGAAAGGGTCAGGAAGTAAGGAGAGAGGGTGAAAATAAGAACCATCATATCGAGCACTGCCTTTGTGCACTTTATTTTTTATTATTAATATTTTTTTCATGAGAGTTAATTTTTTTAAGATTTATTCATTTATGCATACAAGAGCTGGGGTATAGGCCAGAGATGTGGGGAGTGAGAGGATTCACCAGAGACAGAGTGGGGAACAGAACAGGCAAATTGACCGAAGTACACTGCTGAGGGGAGCAGTGTGCTGTACAGAAGAGGTCTGCTGCGCCATATGGGAATCTCCCTGGCCAGCCGGGAATCGAACCGGCGTTGCAGAGGCTGCGAACAGCGTCACAGTGCTGTACTCAACCCGCTGCGCCGCCGGGGAGGCCCTACTCCATGCACTTTATACTCACGCAATCCTCTCAGCAAGGTGGTTAGGTGGTAAAGATGGAATTTGAACCCACGCAGTTAGGTTTCTGGCCAGAGGCTTTAAATCCACCTCGCCACACTGCTTTTTTAGTGCACAGTATGCAGGACAAAGAAACTTAGGATGAAAGATGCTTGTACTGGGAAAGATGAGGATGAGGAGGAAAAGTAGAGACTGAAGAGAGAGTGGGGTGAGGAGAGGATGCAGGCGGTGAGAGTGGTGGAGTTGCAAGAGAATAGAAGTTAGGGTGAGGATGGAAAAGAGAAAGAGGGAGTGGAGCGGGAAAGGAGATGGGATGTGGAGAGAAGATGCTGATGAGGAAGAGAGATGAAAGGGAGGGGCTAGGGTGTAGCATGTGGGGTGTGGAGAGAGGATGGGGACGAGGCTGGCAGTGCTCTAGGGGGTGTCCCCCTCATTGGCATACCAACTTCTGCTCTGTCACCACTAGTACCCACCATCCCACTCCAAGGTCAGACTCTGAAGGAGCCTTACTACCCCACCCTGCAGCAACTGTGAAATAACTGCACCAACCATCCCTCTCTCTGATACACCCTCCTTTCCTGAGGTTCCTGTGTTCAGCTCCCAGCAGCTGGTCCACCAAGTCACTGAAGACCCTCAGGCCTTCCTGCCCCTCCTCTGCCCAGGGCGCCAGGCTCACCTCTCCAACCCCTCTTTTGTAAGGAACTTCTGTTCCCCTTTCCTGTCTGTCCTTTTCCTCCACAGACCTGGTTCAGTCCCAAGCGCAGGTGAGCGCTGTGTTTGTTTGCTCTCTGGAGCAGCTCAGGAACACCGGAGCACTGAAGGAAATCACCCAGAGGACAGACTGTGGCCACTCTAAAATTGTCATGGTCACTTCAGTTTCGTGTTCCCAAGTCAGAAATCTCAGTTCCCTTGACAGGCTCAGCTAAGCAGTCGGTCACCGCTGTCTCATCTTCTCTCACTGTGAAAACGGCCTCCGCACGCCATACACCCAGTTGTGTTTGGATCCGTATCTGCTGCCCTCCTTCTCTCTTGTTCTGAGAGGAAATGTTCACTTTCTTTGGAAGGTTCCTCCCTTGTTAGAGCCTCTGAATCCCACAGGAGAGATCTGGCTTCAGGTCCTCTCTGACCTCACCACTTACCTCAGTCTAGTAAGTCCCCTGCCTGCGTACAGTTCTCTCTGCTGGGAACCTCCCTTTGCCATACTGACTCCTCCTCACCTTTTACACAACTGCTCATCTGTTATTTTCCCAAGAAGACCTTTCTGACCCTCACATTTGAATCAGGCAGACTCGTTACTCTCTACCACCAGTCACTCCTTTACTTTGGCCACGTAGCACTGCCCAGAATTTAGAATGATATGTTTACTTGTGGTATTATGTTTGTCTGTCACCCTCATTAATCCCATAAACCCCACAAAGGCAGGGACTGTCCCTCCTGTTTGTCCTGTAGCGCCTTTGACAAGCAAAGTGCAGGGCCTGGGTTGGTGTTCAGTAAGTATTTGGGGAACAATTAAGAGAATGAAGAGTATGGTGAGAAGGCAGGAGGGTGGTAAAGGAAGAGGGAGGGTAAAGATGGAAGATGGACGGTAAGGGGCGTAGATGGCAGTGAGAGAAAGGATGGACAAGAGGACAATGTGCAAGGCTGAGGATAGGGGAGGGGCTAGAGAGGCAAGACCAGGGCCTTTGAGCTGGGCCTTCTTGGGCTTCCCAAGGAGCTCTGACAGCTGGCCATATTACTTGTAAGGTCTGAAGGCAACACTGGTGGGCAGGGCTAGACTTTATCTTGGGGTACAGTCCTAACCTCAGATGGTGACAGAGCAGGAGCCAGCAGGGGTTTTGCAAACCGTCCCGATTGCAGCAGGCCAGCAGTCTCACTTGGGACGGGTGGGTGGTGCTAAGCTTATCTCCCTAGTACAGTCCTAACCTCAGATGGTGACAAAGCGGGAGCAAGCAGGCGTTTTGCAAACCGTCCCGATTGCAGCAGGGCTGGATGGCCCAGCCAGGGCCACAATACTAGGTGTGGGGGCAACAGAGGTTTGGACAGTGTGGGGCTTCAGGGTGAAGCTTGGTTTGTGGAGTATGGGAGACGGACCCAATCTGTAGGGCTTACCTCTACCTACCTTTGATTCCTGAAGGGGAGGCCATAGCTGTGTAGGTGGACCCCTCTCTGTTAGGAAGCCTTTCCCTCAAATCTCCCTATGTACTCTGAAGCTAGAATTGATGGCTAGTTGCAGCCAATTGCCTCTGAAAATACCCCCATCTCTCCCGTGGGGTAGCTTTTGGGGAATTTCTTATGCACCATGGAGGTTTTTCTGAGACCAGGAAGCAGCTGACAGAGGACAGCCAGGAGCTCTGTCCAGGCTGGACCATTGGCACTTTAGAGCAGCCCAAGCTGAGTTCTGTGAACAGAGGTCTGCTGTCTGGGCGCCAGTGAGGTGACAGGAAGTGACTGGCCTGTTGAAGAGGAGGCACACAGCCGCTCAGCCCAGCAGATACACCCCCCTCCATCCAAGTCCCCTCACTGGCCTGGGGCAGGGTGGGGGGGTGGAGGTGAAGAGGCCCCTTTCCACCTCCACAACCCCAACCGGGATCTTGCAACACCGGGATGGGGGCCCTGGGGGCCCAGGCGTGTGGCAATCTGTGGGGGTGGTGTGGGAGGTGTGCACCGAGGTGGGGAAGCGGCTTTCACAAGCAGCCGCCACCCCGGGCTGACCTTGGCAGCCTCACCTTGGGCTGCTTCCTCCCTCTACGTGGTAAGACCAGACAGCCTGCCTTCTCCCCAGCTGCTTTCCTGGGGTCCACGATTCCATCTCTCAGCTCAGGACTCTCTCATCCTCACCCCTTCATAAGTTTTACTTAAGAGCTGTGAATTCTAAAGCAGTAAGAATGCATTGTGTGTGCTGTTTGGGCCTTGGTTTGCTGTTTTTCCAGGCCAACACCTTTCCCCAGGCCTGGCAGAGGAGGGGCTAACTGCCCTTGAGGTGCAGCGGGGGACACTTTCCTGCTGCTTCTTTCCCTGGTGGCAGTGAGAGGATGATCTGGGATATGGGACACCTGCGCTCCACCCCACCCCAGTTGCTCAGGGGACAGTCCTTTCCTCAGAGGGACTGAAGAGAGTCATTTGCAGCTCTGCCTGGAAGAAGGGAGGTGTTCTTGCCACCCCCTTCTCCTCTTCCTCAGCTAGCCTGACTGGGCTGACCTTGGCAGCCCAAGCTGCCTGACTACTTAGGGCCTTTGCATTTGCTCTCGCCTGTGCTCACCCTTCCCCCCCAGTTTGGCACATCTGCCTTCTTCTTGAACATTTTTAAATGTCACCTCCTCAGAAAGGCCTTCCTTGATTACCCAGCTAAAATAGCCTCCCTACCTCCTTGTTTATTTAGACTCCCTAGTGGGCATAGTCAAGCAGGGTAATTAATGAATTTAACATAGAGGTGCTTTCTAGAGGTGTGAACGAACCGGATTAAGGAAAAGCAACAAGCAGTGGTGAAGCAGGCAGGAGTCCCATGGGTGGGAGCTGTGGGGAGTACTTGTATGGTGGGGTATTGGGGGATAGATATCTACCTTTGTCTCCTGCTGCCCTCCCTTCGCCTGGAATACAGCAAGACACCCACTGGGCAGGAAGTCACCTTAGTGGGGTGGAGGGGCAGGGAAGACCCTCAGCACATTTGTTCATGGCCTTTTTTCCTAACCCCTTCAGCACCTTGCAAGAGCCTGGCATGGAGAAGATGTTAAACAAATACTTGTTGAATAAATTGCTTTGGCCCAACCAGTTGAAGTCAAGTTAAAAGACTCATTCATAAAGGGTGACTTTTGGCTGCCTGGCATCTCCCTGGGATATGATCTGCCGTAGAGGCGCTCTTCTCACCACGGGTCTGCGGTGCTTCTGCACCCTCAGTGCCAGCCTTCACCAGGCCCCCATGGGAAGGGAGGGGCCTGAGATATCATACAGTCCAGAGCTGTGGGAAAGTAGTTAGGGGTGGATGCTGAAGCAACCTAGGTCCCATCACCCAGAACCTTGAAAATAAGTCAAAGGCCAGGGCCTCCCTGCTGGCACAGGGGTTAAAGTCAGCACTATGAAGCTGTGGGCAGCTACTGTGGCATGAGTTCGATCCCCAGCCAGGGAGCTGACCCACATCACGCAGCAGACCTCTCCTGACTCACCTGCTGCTCCCCTCAGCAGTGTATTTCATTGGATCCACCAGTTCTGCTTCCCACTCTCTCTCTGGTGAATCCTCTCACCCCCACGCCTCTGGCCTACACCCCAGTTCTTGTATGCATAAATAAATCTTTAAAAAAAAATAAGTCAAGGGCCAGTGGTCTTCGGTGGAGAGGAGGAAATCCGGGGGTTGAGTCACTCACCGTGTTCTGTACAAACCTCCCTTATGCAACCCATTCCCCTGGGCTAAAAGGAAGGTTCAGGATTCTCCCAGGTTTCCACAGAGGGGGCACCTCCCCCTCTGACTCAGGTGCCTGGTCAGGGGAATAAACCATCTATCCAGGTTGGGATCTATACATTCACCAGACCCGGGGCAGCGAGATCCAAGACACAGAAGTGGGGAGATGATAACTGAGAGACTCAGAGGCAAAGGCAGGAGAGGGACTGAGTTCAGATGGGGACAGCTCTGACATGGGAGGGAGATGGGGGTGTAGAAAGGCGGGGGGAGAGAGAGAGAGAGAGAGCAAATAAGAGTGTGCTGGGAGGATCCTGACTCTGGGTCTCTCCCTCTCTGAAATGTATCCCCAACTCGGCCTTTCTCTGAAGCATCTAGGGGACTAACCCTTATTATGTTCTGGGTCTCAGTCCCAGAACTCAGGCAATGCCTGATTATTTATTGTATGGGGTTATCAGTCAACCTAGTGCAAAACACAGAGGAGTAGAGAGACCGAGGAAGGGACAGAAGGTTTCTTGTCCCCTCTGGCCCTCAGCCCCTTTATCAAATGTGGCTCACTCTATCTTGCCTGTCTGAGAACAAAGTCCACCAGATGATCTCTTGAGTTCTCTTGCAGCACCTCCTGAGATTTGTGATTTTACGGTGTTCATTTTGGTTCTACTCTAACCAATAGGGTAGAACAAGGTAAGTCCCTGCCCCTCTCTGAAGCCTCAGTTTCCTTGCCTGCAAAATGAGATGTTCAGAGGAGATCTCTGAGGTCCTTTCAGTTCTAGAAAATGGGAATAAGCACACATATTCCTGTTTACCGTGTCCTGTTTTCTGTAAACATAACTCTACTATGAGGCCACCAGACTCCCATTTTGCAGATGAGGAAACTGATGCATGGAGAGAAGTAAGATCTTGCTCAAGATCACACAGCTAGTAAGCCGCAGACAGGATCCACTCCAGCTCTCTAGCAGTGTCCTGTCACGCTCTTGGGCTAGACTTCTTTTTTTTTTTTTTTTAAAGATTCATTTATTTATGCATACAAGAACTGGGGTGTAAGCCAGAGGCATGGAGGGTGAGAGGATTCACCAGAGAGAGCGGGGAGCAGAACAGGCAGATCTATTAAAATACACTGCTGAGGGGAGCAGCAGGCAAGACAGGAGAGGTATGCTGCACCATGTGGATAGCTCCCTAGCCTGCGGGGGATTGAACTCATGCTGCAGTGGCTGGGGACAGCTTGATAGTGCTGTCTTTAACCCCTGCACCACCAGGGAGGCTCTTGGACTAGACCTCTAAGAAAAGGAAAACACTTCCAACCTGGGACTTTGCTGGCACCAGTGAATTGTCAACCTCATGGTCAGTTTTTTCAGGTACAAACTGGTTTTGAGGTCATTTGCAAGTGATTTGTTCCCTAAGCACTCAGATTCTCAAGCTTTGGGGAACCTGAGCCCAGGAAATAAGGGCTAAAGATGGGAGCAGGTTGATGGAAACCTGGGGGGAGGGGTTCAATCTTATAGCTGAGGCAATGGAACTGAAGAGAAGGCATCAAGGCTGGATCAAGTGCTAAGGGGCCATAGATATGTCAAGCCATCTGGAATTTTCTCTTGGTCACCTGGGGCCAGAGCTCCCAGAACTTTACCTCCAGGTAAAAGAGCAGGGCAGGGTCAACAGGCCTGACATGCTGGACTGGGTGGGGTCTCCCCACAAGCTACAGAGCTCTGTTAGGATGGTATCCAGAAGCCAATTCAATGGGGTAGAGAGGGGAGATGACCTCAGTGTCTAGAAGGGCAGAGTGGGCCCAGAGTGGGGGTGGGAGGAGAGCACAGTGCCTGAGTGATGTGTTAGGGAAGGGCTGTGAGCAGAGTATCTTGAGAATATTTCCAAATATTAAGGCATGAAACTAGAGGTGTGCTGACCCAGCCACATGCATTCCCTACCCTTGGAGTACCCCCAAGCCACACATACACTGTATAGCCCCAGCACCAAGTCATAGTGCAATTTTATTCAGCCACAGAATTAATATGCTAGGTTCTGCCCCCCTCCCACCCCCCCTCCCCACTGTTGCCACCCGTTGCCATTTGTCCATGGTCTATGTCTCAGGCTCCGCCTGTGAGGGGACCTAGGGCCCCAACAGGGAGGGGATCCTCAGGATTGGACCAGACAGGGAGCCAGTGCACAATCCACCAGCCAGGCTCAGCTGCAGCCCCCCACGCCCTTGATGAGGTTGGCAGCCTCAGGAATCTGGCGGAAGAGGTTGCGAAGGGTGTCCAGCTCCTGGGTGAGTTGCTCCACGCGTGTGCGGAGGCGCTCGTTCTCAGCCATGTACTCCAGCACCTTCTGCTGCGTCTCGAGAATGCGCCTTTTGGCCTTGTCTCGGCTCTTGCGCACCGCGATGTTGTTCCGCTCCCGCCGCAGCCGGTACTCCAGACTGTCTTTGTTCACCGCCTTCTTGCCCTTGTGTGAGGGGCCAGCTGGGGAGGGCGCCTTGAGAAGGGGGCTGCAGGGGGCTGCTGCGGAGGCCAGAGGGGCCTAGAAAGGAAGGCAAGGGTCTGGGTGAGGCTGAAGTAGGGTGGAGGCAAGACGGGAATCCAGCGGCCATACTTGGGCATCAGAGGGATAAAGATACAGAGCCAGCTCCTGGCTCCCAGGTCAGAAGAGCCACTGCAGTGCCAGGCGTTCAGGGTCTCCTGCTCTGACCCCAGCTTCCTTTGGTGCTCCCTCACCTTGTATGGGTGCTTTCCTCCTAACAAGCTGGAATCTCTAGGTCTAACTGACCCAGCTTCCTTTGGTGCTCCCTCACCTTGTATGGGTGCTTTCCTCTTAACAAGCTGGAATCTCTAGGTCTACATCAGTGGTGATTACCTCTTTTAGAAGCAGGTGGCAGAGAAACAAGAGTAAAGGGCTGGTGGGCAGCAGAGAAGCTAGTGGAAGGCCCGTCAGGGCACGTCAGTTGGCTACAGGAGCTGCTGGACAAGTTGGGTGCCAGCCACAAGGTGAGGTTCAGGCTGGGAGTAAAATCACAAAGAAGCAAAGGGGTCACGGTTGGGTGGTGAGCACAGAGGGCTCAGGGCTGCCTCAGCCGCACAAAGCAAAACCAAACACAGCCCCATAGCGTCAGTGGGCAGCTCACAGTCCCCCCATCCACATGGGTGTCTCTCCAGCCCTGGGTGGCAGGGAGGAGAATGGATCTGCTCTTACCTTGAGGACGCGCAGGGGCTGGTTGGATGTCGCCAGGGCCGGGGGCAGGTGCATGGCAGTCTGCCCACAGTGTGCCACCTGGTACTGAAGAGGGTTGTAGGTGCCACGGCTGGCCCCCCGGCTGCCCTCTGGCCCTCGGGGCTCCTCCTTTACAGCCACGGCCCTGGGGTCGTAGCTCCCTGGGCTGCTGTAGATGCCAGGTCCCAGCGTCTTCCTGTCAGGGCCGAAGGTATGTGGGGGGTAGGCAAAGGGCCGAGGGTCAGGTGGCAGGTAGTGGGGGAAGGCAGGCGTTCCGGGGCCCTTGAGACCTCGGGTCTCAGATGCCGGCTTCACTGCGAAGAGGTCTGAGAGGAGCTGCTCCTCCCCAGACTCGATATAGGCAGAGAGGTCAATGGAAGCCTCATGCTCACACATGTCCCCTAGCTCCCCAGGCCCCGAGCGGCCCCCTGAGAACTCCAGAGGCGGCTGGCCAGCCCGGGGCTCACACTCATAGTAGGTCCCGTGGGACATGGCTGGCCCGCCCCCTCGGCTCCCCGCCCCCGCTACCCTGCTCTTGGGGCACCCTTCTGGATGCTCCCCTGCCCTTTCTATCTCCCCCAGCCCTAGATCTGCCCTAGATCTGCCCTCTCTGCTGTCTTCTGTCACACACTCCCGTGTGGCTCTCCTCCCTCCTCTGCTGTTTCCTTTTCCTTCCTCTGTAGTCAATGCCTCTTTTTTCTTCCCTTTTTTCCCCTCTCTCCTGGGGTGACTCAGGGAGGGGCAGGGTGCAACCCGAGGGAGGGATGTAGGCCTAGAGAAATAGGGCTCCCAGCCTAGTTAGCAGGTGGGGGCGCGCTTGGGTTATGGTCCAAGCCAGGGTTCCAAAGTGCTAGGAGGTGATGCTTCTGGGAATGTCTGCCCCTCCTGCTGAGTCCAGGGTGTCCAGAGGTCTCCTCCCTCCAATTTCCAGCGTTCTGTGCAGAATGAAGTGCCAAATCAGAATGAAGGGAGAAAAGCCTTTTCCAGGGCCGACCCCCAGGCTTGTCTGAGCTCCTCCCTTGACACACCTCCCTCTGGGTCCCCCACAGTGCTGAGCTCCACCTACCCCCAAGGGTAGCCCCACCTCCCAGGGCGTTCTCCAGGGTGTAGGTCAGGGGGTGTTGTTGAGTAGTTTAGGAATCAGTGATAGATTCTGGGAATAGGCCATACATAGGGGCCTGTGTCGTGGCCCAAAGCATGCTCATTTGCTAAGATTTTGCATGAGGTTGTGCCATGGCCCAAATCCTCACGTGTTTCCAGCCCTGGCTAGCTTTAGCAACCTGGCACAGTCCCCAACTGCCTGGCTTGGCTGGTCAGGACTTGGGCCCTGTGCCTCAGGCTCAGGCAGGCTGTTTGGCCCAGGAGCTGACAGCCGCCTTCCCCTGGTGGCTTCAGTGCCTCTCCTCCAGGCCCTGTGCTGCCAGAGCCTCAGTCTGGCGCTCTGCCACATTTCCTGTGCCCAGCACAGGGCTTAGGCATTGGCTGCAGCTTGCTTTGCTCTTTCCTTCTACATGGCCGTTCTCTGACCTCGATGCATGTCTCTTGGGTCCACTTCCTCTTATGAGGCTTGAGAACCCTTCTCTTTTGTCATCATCTCTTCCTGGAGCTCTGTTTCAGGGTGTCTAGGAGAAGCCCAGGGCTCATCTCTGCATTTTTTGTTCTCGTGAGCAGGTGTGTGTGTGTGTGTGTGTGTGTGTGTGTGTGTGGTGGGGGGAGTCCTCCCTTCCCTTTCCTTTTTCCTTTGGGAACTCCCTGCCCCCCTCTGGCAGAGGCCCAGGCTGTGGCCTTGCTTTTACTTGTCAAATTTAATCTACAAAAGCAACTTGAGGTTCAGTGAAAAGGAGAGGACACTGGCTCCTGCTGTTGGGCCCTGTGGGGGCAGGTATCTTAAGTCAGGCACACCAAGGCCTGGCCACAGTGGGGCATAAACAGAGGGGATATATGTGGCATCAAAGACTAAAATAAAAGATGCAAATACAAACAGGGCTGCCTATAGGCAGGCAAGTTACTCCTCTTAGAGTCTCCCAAAAGCATTCTATGCATGATCTGAGCTACTTTTTCTGAAATTCTGACCTGGAATACAGAGACCTGTATGTGTGCACCAGAGAGAGATCTCAGTCACCAGGTGGGGAGATTTCTGCTTGCTCACCATTTTGTTTTATTTATTTTTTAAGATTTATTCATGCATACAAGAACTGGGGTACAGGCCAGAGGTGTGTGTAGGGGGGGTGAGAGGATTCACCAGAGACAGAGAGGGAAGCAGAACAGGCAGATAGACTGAAATACACTGCTGAGGGGAGCAGCGGGGAGTCAGGAGAGGTCTGCTGCACCATGTGGGTATCTACCTGACCGGGGATAGAACTCATGCTGCAGGGGCTGTGGCCAGCTTCGCAGTGCTGTGCTTAACCCCTTGCGCCACCAAGGAGGCCCTTTGCTCACCATTTTAAAGGACACTGTGGCAAACAAGTACCAAAGCAAGCTGAACTGCTTTAGTTTTATGGCACTGTCTTGTCAACCACCAGGTGGCAATATTGCTTCAAACGCTGATTTTGAATGAGGGTAGTGGTGAGGAAGATGGTGGACAGCAGAGGGCAGCTTTCTAGGGCCCTGGCACCAGGCAACTTGCTGCTGGACTTCCAGAAGGTGGAAGAGGACACATGGTGGGAATGGGGCTTGCAGTACAGTTTCAACCACCAATCTGGGAGTTGTCAGGGAGAGTGGGTAGACGAGAATCAGCTGCCAGGGCCTATCTCAATGGGGAATAATTCTATCCCATGGGGCTTTCCTGGTACCCTAGGGGTTGTCTCAACACTATCATCACAAACCTGAGTTAGATCCCTGGCCAGGGAGCTGACCCACATGGTGCAGCAGACCTCTCCTGTCTCTCCCGCTGCTCCCCTCAGCAGTGTATTTCAGTAGATCTGCCTGTTCTGCTCCTACCTCTCTCTGGTGAATCCTCTCACCGCCCCCCTCCACCTCTGGCTTACACCCCAATTCTTTTTTTTTTAATCCATTTATGCATACAAGACCTGGGGTGTAAACAAAGCTAAAAAAGACAATTATAGGGCCTCCCTGGTGGCGCAGCGGTTGAGCGCTGGGTTGTGAAGCTGCCCGCAGCCTCTGCAGCGCCGGTTCGATCCCCGGCTGCTCCCCGGCCACCGCAGGAGGGTCCCACATGGCGCGCAGACCTCTCCTGCCGCCCGCTGCTCCCCTCAGCAGTGTACTTCGGTCCTTCTGCCTGCTCTGCTCCCTGCTCTGACTCTGGTGAATTCTCTCGCCCTCCCGCGCTTCTGACTGTACCCAGAGCTTGTATAAATAAATAAATAAATCTTTAAAAAAAAAAAAAAAAAAGACAATTATAAATCATAGACACACTGCAGGGGAGGAGGAGGGAGAGGGATCAGAAGGAGGGAGGGAGGAGCACAGGGGACTGAGGTGATGGTGCACGGGTGCCTTGGGGAAGGAGACTCTATGGGGACTACACCTGAGGGGCTGGGGGAAGCAATTATTGTTTAAAAATGAACAATGATGTTAAAAAATAAAATATAATATAATTTTTAAAAAATGAAAAAAAAAAAAGAGCTGGGGCATAGGCCAGAGGTTGGGGGAGGGGTGAGAGGATTCACCAGAGATGGAGTGGGGAGCAGAACAGGCAGATCTACTGAAATACACTGCTGAGGGGAGCAGTGGGCGAGTCAGGAGAGGTCTGCTGTGCCATGCGGCTTAGCTCCCTAGCCTAGGGAACTTGTGCTGCAGTGGCTGCAGATAGCTTGATAACACCAACACTTTAACCGCTGTGCCACCAGAGAGGCCCGCCCACCCCAGTTCTTCTTCATAAAAACAATAATAATTAAAAAACTCTATCCCCTCTTAAGTTTGAAATAATGGTTAAGGCCTTGCATTTTCTGGTGTGCTTTTTCAGTTATTGAAAATTATACTTTTCCATTCTATCCATTTCCCTGTGAGCTAACCAGGAAGGTGAGCAAGGAAACCCAGTATTTTTGTTAGGGGGAAATAATGTCCTGAGCTAATCCCATACAACATTTTCGTCCCAATCTTTTGAACAAAGAAAACATGGCTAAGAGGCTGAGTTGCCCAAGGTTATCCAAGGATGCTATCTTGCTCTTGGAGGGAAATGACAGTGAGCTTGTTATTGAAACCCCAGGCCTGAGAGGATAGGGTAAGGGGAAGCTGATGACTTAGAGAGCCTTCTTTGCTCAAGGTCAGCCCCTTTGGGATACAGGGACTATGTCAGCTGTATCCTGGCTGAACTGGGTGCTGGAGGAAGCAGGAGGAGTGCAAATAAGCAGGAGGAGAGCAGGCAGGAAATGAGAAAGTCGCAGCTCTGCCCATGTGGAGATAAGAGATCTCGGGCCCCTCACCTCCCAGACGTTGCTGGCACATGATCTGACATCAGTGTTTCCAGTAACCAAGGGGTTTTTAGGAGCTGTTGTCTGGGCATGGGAGGCGAGGGCGATTGACAGGAAGCAGGGGGCGGGCAGTGCCCTTTGAGGGATAGGGGAGGGGGTCGTTGGTTCTTGTGTTCCTAGATTTGCTCAGGAGCAGAAGCAGCCTTCCTTGGTCAGCAGGCTCTTTTTCTCCTAGCTGCTGCACAATCTTCCTGTTGGATATACACACACCTCTTGACAAATGTATGTGCATCACCTTAGTGACGCTGTAACAGCTCTCAGTTCCGATACTACCTCCTTTACCACGTCTTTCCAGTAGGGTGCATGGCGGTGCTGTGTCAGAGGGAACTGGGCTCAGATTCTGTCTCTGTCACGTACTAGCTCGGTGACCTTGGGCAAGTTCTTTAATCTTCCTAGTAAAATGTCAGTACGAATAGTAATGCCTGCCCTGTGGGCTTGTTTAATCAAACTTTGAATAAGATTATGTAGGGCAAGATACTGGTCTCAGCAAATAGTCACCTCCTCCTCAGTTCCTGACTGGTCATCCTGGTTTATCGGTGTCCTGTAAGCAGACGCACTATCTGCAGCCTCATCTGACACCTCCATTTGAGGAGCGTTTTTGAGCATGGAGGTACTGGGCACTACACATGCTCTGGGGGATCAGGCTCTGCCTATGGAGACCCCTGCCAGGCCCCCCAGTCAGCCATGCCGAGACAGGCCCACGTGTATGCTGTGTGCCTCCTCCCCCCCAGACTCTGGTCCTTGAAGGTAGGGAGAGAGCCATCCTTTCCATCTCTTCAGCTATGGTGACCAAATTGCCTGAATTGAAATTCAGTGCTGGTGGACTGACACATGTGGATATTCTTATGGAGATGACAAAACAAGTTATTTGCACTAGGTGCTGACTTGGAATTCAGGAATATAAATTTGCTGTTCCCACAGTGTATAGCAAAATCCTTGGACCCAGTGGTTAGGAAACAGTTTGCTATGTGGCTATATTAATACGTAAGTGCCTAAGCAGTCATCTCCAAAAGGTTCCCAAATTGCCTAAGGTCTGAGTATCTGAAATTCCTAGCATTAAAGTGACTGGGTTAAAACAAGGTAAAGGTCTAGGTTAAAAATAAATGCATGTGGCTCGGGAGGAGACCCACATTTGAACATGTGACGGGGTGAAAAGATCAGCAAGTGTCACCTTACCCAGCGAGAGGGGTGCCCCCCAGGATTAGTGTCTCCAAGAAGGGAGAGGTGTTGGGGAGTCAGTGCTGCATGTACCAGAATAGGCAACAAGGTGGAGACCCCAGGCAGCCCAGGGAAAGAAAAGTATGTGTGCTGGGCAAATAGGGGTCCCCCTGGGTGGATATGAGGCTTGGAGAATGGCCTCTTGCATAAGACCTGCCTCTGCCCGTTTTGCCCTCACAGCCTTGGGCTGGGAGATAGAAGAGCTCTTTGAGATTAGGTTCAACCTTTCTCCCCCCCTTCTCTGAAAATGCTTACTAGGTTAAGTGACTTGCCCAAGGACACACTGCTGTTTAGTGTCTGTGCCCTGTGAAAGGCGAGTCTCCAGTCTCGGGCTAGAATGCCAGCCACTGAGCAGGGGGTGCTGAGGCCAGGCCAAGACTGCGAGTGGAGGCATCTTGCCTGCCTGTGTCCTCAGAGTGTCCCAGATGGTGAAGGGTGATGTCTTAACCCCTTCTCCTCCCCCACTCCATGTCTGTCAGCAGTGCTGGCTCCAGAATGATGCCGTCCCAGGACAGGCAGCTGGGAGGGCTGCCCAGAGAGGAGGTTGCTCCAAGCAAGGTCTGGTCTAATCCACTCAACTTCCTCCAGCAATTAACGCAAAGCACCAGGAGGTATTTGTCCCTATCTTAACTGCTTCCTCCTTTGTCTTAGTCCAACAATCCTAGTCTTTCCTCCTCTGGGAAATCCTCCTCTTGGAAAGCTCTCGACAGCTGAGTGGACCCACCTTGCCTGCACCCACTCCCATCAGGACCCTTGGACACCACTGGTTGCTCTCCTAAGTCCCCTCTGCCTCTGTCCACAGGCTCAGGCTGCCCCTTCCTCTTCGGCTGTCCAGGCTTGAGAGGACTTTGCTGACTGCGCTTTGAGGGACCGCCCTGCCTTGGCTTCCCTCCCTCAGCTGGGTCCTGTCGCCCCCATTCCCTGCTTGGACAGGGCTGTTTCTTCCACCCAGCTAGTCTGTAGGCTCTCAGCTTCGTGCCCAGAGCAGGCACGTAACACTCATGACTTCACAGAAGAAATGAGAATGTTTTTGGTTTAGAATGGTGGCTGCTTGAATGTGGCATTTGAACGAGGTGGTGGAGAGCAGGCCTTTGGGAATGGCATCTTGGAAGGGACCTGGCAAGCAGATACTCCCGAGTAAGATAGGAAATGCCTGGATACTCTGTCTCAGATGGTCATTTAATTATCAATAACGCAGACTTCATTTCCATTTAAAATTTTATTACATCAAAAGGAAAAAAAAGCCTCCACAAAACAAAAAACCTTCTAAAGCCTAAATTAACTGAAAGACAGAAGAGTATTATTCTGGTGTAATAACCCCCCCACCCCCCCTCCCCAAATAACAACAACCAACCTTACATTACAAAATCCAAAAGAAATAGAAATGCCAGCTTCAAAAATATTTATCCAAAAAGTAAGGCATCCACTTTACAAAAAACAATAATAGGAGGGTAGAGGAATGAGATGAGGGTATAGGAGGATGGTCCCCTGACCCCCCAGGGGCCAGCCCTAGTTCTCCTGACCAGTCCTGGCATCTCAGCAAGTTGAGGTCAGGCAGGCAGGTGGAAGCTGGGAGGTCTGTCTGGGACAGGAGTGGTTCCCCAGGTATTCCAGTATTAAGCAGAAAAGATGGAGAGTGGGGGTGCCCAGGGAATCTTGCTGTAGGATAAAAGGATCCTAGTCCTTAGCACAGCAGGGGTGGCGCGGAAGCCTTCCCTTGGAGCACAGGCAAAGTGGCCTCAGCCTGCAGGATGCTGGGAGTCTGCAAGCCACAGAGACCTGCCTTTCCCAGGGCCTTCCAGGAGGTGCCAGGCTGCCACTGCCCTCTCATCCTGCCTTGGAGGCTGCCCAGACAGGACAGCGGTGGGACTGTCAGTGGGGGTTATCTGAGTTGGGGAGGGGGCTGGAACTGTTTTTCTGAAGACACCTTCTCCGGAACAGTCTCCAAGTTTATGGGATGGGCACCTCTAGGGAAGTGGAACAGCACCCTCCTTAACTCCCTCCCTTCCTCCCAGAGTGCATTTCATACCAGGTCTGTTCCTGGGTTTAGAAATAAGAGAGTATTTTTAGGTCTGATTCTTGGATGGGAGGTGACTTAAGGCTGATTTGGCTTGGATTTCAGGCCTGATGGGCTCGGGGAGACTTCACACCCAGTCTGGTTCTGGAGGAGGAAAAGGACATGATGGGGCAGCCCGAATAGCTCACTGGGGGTGTGGCTGGGGGTGTGTCAGGGTGTAGCTGCAGGGGTAACTGGGTGACTGACTGAGTCTTCCCCTGGGCATAGAGAGGGAGGAGAAGCAGAACGACTTTGTCATTAGGAGAGAGACGTTGTCTACTACTATGCTGAAAATAAAAAGCCTTTCTGGTATTAAGAAGCTTTGGCACAGAGTTGAGGGCAGGATGCAGGGGCAAGGGCAGGGGCAGGGCTGGGTTCTGCAATCCGAGCCTTTCCCAACTGTTCCACAGGCCTGGCTCTGCTTGGGGGGCGGGGGCAGTTCTCCTGCTCATTGGTCCTTAGCTCAGTGGGGAGGTGGTGTCCTGACAGGAACCTGACTGTGGCCAGGGAGCTCAGGAGGCCTGGGGAAGTACCGAGGAGTACAGGGCAGAGAGAAGTATCCCCTCTGGTTTCTTGGGTCCCTAGTGAAGGGAGGGAGGGAGGGAAGAAGGGAGGGAGATTTGAATCTCTCCAGCTGACCTTCAATGGTGACAAATTTGCTTGAGTCTGTCCCTCCCTAACTGACTACAGTTGCTACCACCTCTCTCTGAGCTGAGGCCTCCCTGGGCTCAGGAGTGGGGAGGGAAGGCAGTAGGGTACTCAAGTTCTAGAGGAGGAAATATAATGTGTGGGCCCAGGACAGAGGGCAGATCCTGGAGTCACCCTTGGTAGCTCCACTCTCCTCTAACAGAATGTGGACAGGCCTGGAGGGGGGCTTTGGACACAGGTCCTGGGGGTGAGAGGCTGGTTCTTTGGGTATAGTGTCAGTCTTGGTTTAGTGTCTCACCGTCCATACCCAGGTCCTGCCCCTGCTTGACAGAGGAGTGTGTGTGTGTATGTTGGGGGGACCTGGGCAGGGAAGGCAGAAAGGGTGTTGAGGGAGGGAGGAGCCTGCTGAGAGGGATGGGGTTCCTCAAGATTAGGGCTGCTCCTCTGAAGTCTTGTCCTTGGAGTCAGTGGGTTGGTAGATGGGCTGTTGCTGCTCCTCCATGTCCTTGTTTATCTCCTCTGTCCCCGAGCCCCCATCCATCGCAGGGTACACAACAACACACATCTTCTGGCTCACCAGGGTCATCCACTCTGAGGGAAGAGGTCACAATCAATGATAAGCGTTCCACCTTCCTGGCTCTCCACCTCAGGTTTTGCCTCAGCAGAGCCACCAGCACCTATGAGACTATTTTCCAGGGGACTGGCCACCTCATCTGCTTCCCGCAGCTACCCCTTCTCATAAAGACCCTAGTCCGCCAGCTTCCCCACACCCACTGACCACCTGGGGTCTCTACCTGGCCCTAGACAGCTCTGGCAGGATAGCTATCACCTTGCCTTCTCTTGCAGGTCTAAGGTCGACGTGCAAACACCAGCTATTCTATTCTCAGAGGCCTCTGGAAAGGTGTCTCCCTTTCCTGTGTGCTGCACCTCTCCTGCCACCCGGTCCCCCACCCCCACACTCCTTTTCCAGAGCTCTGTGCATCAGCCTAGGTATTCCCTGCCAGGCCACCGGCCACTTTACACCAGACCAGGAGGCCCTGTAGCCACCCAGAGCCTGCAACGACTCACCAATGAAGTTATGGAAACACTGTGGTTTGTGTTGCCAGTAAACACCCAGGAAGTAGACGGGCACTCCTGTCAGCATGATGGCCAGGCCGATGCCGCACACCACGGGCTCCGACCAGAGGCTGAAGACCAGCAGGAAGGCCCAGAACAATAAGTAGATGATGGGGAACAGGAGGTTGATCTGTGGAACAGAGTCACCATTATCTGTGAGAGCCCCACGGCCCACAGGGTCAGAGCATCCTCCCTCTTCACCCACAGGCAAGCAACTTTGCAGGCAAAGGCTGGACTTCCCTCAGCCTTGTGGCTTCTCCACCAGGAGTCCTGACCGGGCAACTGCTGCTTCAACAAGTATTGGTGAACTTGGTCAGGAAGAGGAGGGAGGGCTCAGTCCCCCTTGTCTACCTCGTCCCCAGGCCCCTCCCCTGAGCAGGATCAAACAAGGTCTCCTCCTTGTCCAGTGCTGGAGACAGCAGGAGACTCCCCCAATCCCTCAGGGTAGGTGAGCCTGCTGGCATATGGGTGCACTTGCTGAGGTCTTGTGGTGAAGGAGAAGCAGAGAAATGAGTGAGGAAGAAGGAGGGCTCCCCACCTTGAGTCAGCGGGCTCCCCACCTTGCCTACTTTTAGGCGAGCCTCATCGGGGCGCAGTGTGGTGAGTGCCCCTCCCTCTCACCCTGGTCAGCCCCAATTTGCTTTTAGCAATTTGAGGAGATAAACCTGCCAAGACCTGAGGAGTCAGGAGACCTAGCTTGTAGCAGCCTGGGGCCCTGGCTACTTCAGGCAGCAGCTTCACTCTCTGGGCTTCATCCCTTCTGTCGACACTGGTGGGAGTCCCAGCAGAGCTTTCCAAGTCTCCGGATTCAGCCTCCCTTCTGCTCCTGTCCGCTCCTCCCAGGGAGCTTGCTTGTGCTGGGGAGACAGGGCGATTCCATCTCCTTTTCCCTCCAGCAGTCTTTCTAAGAGTGGTAGAGCAGTGGCAGTGGAAAACAGATTTGGAGAGCCCTGGATTTCTCAGCTGGAAGAATCTTCTAGTTTTTTTGTTTCCAGAATCAGAATTGTTCAAAAATTAGGTGGTCAGAAAAGTCATGGCATATTTTTTTTGCCTTTCAAGCAAAAGTACATCATGACTTTTCCGACAACTCAATAGTTTAAGGCTGTGCTCGATTCTCCTGATTTACAGGAGAACCCAGAGAGTTCTAGCAAGCATATTTTGTCCTAAGCAGTTCATCTATTGCTATCACAAAGTCATTTCTTGTAGCAATCAATAGGCTCAACAGACACCCTACTATGTGTCAGGCCACAATAGTTTAAAAAAGGAGGGTTGTGGAATGCCGAAGTGAACTGGGATGCTTCAAGGAAGAAGAAGTGCTTGAGGCCCGTATTTTGGCTGGTATTGGTGTGTCATCCTGGTCCCCCTAATGTACGGAGGCAGAGGGAAGGGCTCCTGCCCCCTCTGCCACATGTCTTTGGTGCCCAGCTACTGAGTCTATCCTCAAGTGCAAAGACAGGGTACTCCAAGGAGGAATCCGAGCACAACTGAGGTCGGCATGCTTCTCCCTGGATGTTAAGGCATGCTTCTCCCTGGATGTTAAGGCATCTCCTTCAATTTCAGGCCTTTGGAACTTCTCCAGAGCCAGAGCTGTCATATTTCCCTCCCCACCCACCTTCCCATTGCCACTAATAAAGGCCTTTGGTAGCATTAAAAAAAAAAAAAAAAAAAGGACTTTAGATAGGCAGCTGGGAGGAGGAAACTCATTCTGGAAACTCATTGCATGGATGGAGACACAGCAGAAGGAAACCCAGCCCCTGGGAGGGAGAGCGAGGAGACTGCCCAGACTAGAGGGCCCAGGACAATGTTAGGGAGAGAAGGGAATTATGAAAGATCAGCTGGCATTTAAGACCTAGAGTTGTAGGGAACAAAAGAAGGATGTGACAAAAACACCACTGACTCTAACTTATTCTTTGATGCAGCTTGCTCTGGCCCTGACCCCGGTGGAGAATGGAAATGGCTGCCCCATTCACATACAACCCTTGTGGCTTAAGGTTTGCTACCATCATAGAGATGGTGACCTGTGCTCAGCACTGAGAACATGGTGATTTAAAAATCTAAGCTGCATTATGGAAAACAATATGGAAATTCCTCAAAAAATTAAGAATAGAAACACCCTGTGATCCAGCTATTCCACTTCTGGGGATCTGTCCAAAAAAATAAAACACTAAGGTGAAGAGATATAAGCGCCCACGCCCACTCCCCAATGTTCACTGCAGCATTACTCACAAGAGCCAAGATATATCCCTGGGTAAAGGAGAGGATAAAGATATGGTATATATACACAATGGAACACTAGTCATATATAAAGAAGATGAAATGTCACCATTTGACATTTGACAACATAGATGGACCAAGAAGGCATTAAGTGAAGTGAAGTAAGACAGAAGGAGAAAGATAAATAAGCAAATGAATAAACAGAACAAAACAAAAACAAACCCTTAGATTACAGTACAAAAAGTAGAAGGGATGGGTAAATTGGGTAAAGGGCATTGGTTCCATGGTGGATGGGAACTAGACTTTTGGGGGCCATTGCACATAATGTATAGATGTCAACTTAAAATGCTGGACACTTGAAACCTACATAATGTTCTAAACCAATGTTACTTCAATAAAAAAAAAAAAAAATTTCAGCAGCAGTCAGAACCAGTAGAAGACAGGGAGGGGACCCTAGAAGGAGGTCTCGCACCTTGATGGGGCGGGGGATGTCCGGTTTCTTCCAGCGAAGAACTATCTGTCCAGCAACTGTGACCCCATAAAAGAGGTAGTTGATGAAGCCCACATAGTTGATGAGAGTATACATGTCACTGGTGACCAGCATCAGCAGGGTCGAGAGGCACTGGGAGGAATGTGAAAAGCTCATCAGTGATCAGAAAGGTATTTGGAAACTTGGGTGTTGATTAAAGGTCAGGGGACTGCTCCTCTGCCTGAGGCAGGTGATGCCAGTTCATCAGGGAGTCTCACAATGAAGATTTTCACACTCCGATACTAATTCAGGCCATTGCTAATGCCTGCACTGCCAGGAATTCTTTTTATTGCAGGGGTGATAATCAAAATATTTAACCACTGGTATGGCAAGGGCACTATCCAATCAGAACATACTGGCCATAAACAACCAGACTGGCACAGCAGTGCCCCTGGCTCCCTATCTGCCCTGTTTTCATTTATATTTCTCCCTTGGTTATTACTCAAGCTAATTTCATTTTTTTTAATCTCTTAGGGAAGACTGTTAACTGCAGATTAAGGCTTTTTTCGTGACCTCATCCTCTTCTCCTGGCTTAGTCATCTAATTTATTTTTTTTCCTTCCTTTCTTTTTTTAAATATCATAAAGCGATATAGCACTTACCAGATGCCATGGCTTGTTCTTAGCATTCTACAAATATTAACTTATTTACTCTTCTCAGTGGCTCTCTCAGAACCATGTTCTTTCCTCTGCTGAATTGTTAAAATGAACAGAAGGCTTAACACAGGCTGTCCTGTGAGGTCTGATGAAGGTAATGGAGGATCGTTTAGGGGATGAATAAGCCAGATTCTAGCTGTACTTGCCTGGGGTCACAGCACTGCACTATGGCCTCGGACTGAAAAAAGCCTTTGGCCCAGTGGGAACATAGGGGCTTCTCCAGTTTCCTTTCACAACTAACTGATCAAGATGACCTTCTTCTTGTGTCTGAACATTCTGACATTGCTCCTAGTGCTGTGCAGTGAATGCCCTTGACTCCTCCTGGCCTAACTGCTTCTCCAGTGGACCAAGTCATTTTCAAAATTTTATTCAGGATCCAGATGGGAAAAAAATAACTCAAAAGACTCAATGGGGGAAATATCTCTGTGTGTTCTCTTTGATTCTTCATGGTTATTTTACTCCCACCCCAAGTTTCCTTTTCTCTATCAGTCTTCCTTCCCTTGTGATTCTTCTTTTTTAACATATACTTAACACTGAATTTGTTTCAGTGATGTTTCCCAAGAGACTGGCAAATCTCCTGGGGCAAGAAGAGCGATGGGGAGGGTGAATGTGTTGTGACCGACCAGAGCACAGGCCCAAAGCTGCAGCCTGTCTCTGGGTAACAGGTGCGGGAGAGGACCAGGAAAAGAGGTTTCTTTGTGAATTGTGAGATCTTGAGGGAGTCACTTCATTCTGATCCAAAAACATAGGAAAATGGAAAGGGGCCAGCCTGGGAACCTTTAGGTTTTTGGGTGCAGGGTCTTTCCTTGCTGTCTTTCTCAATATTAATAACGCCTGTGGATGCCAGATTATCTAAGACCCAGGAAACCTAGGAGCAGACTTGAAGGATGACAGGGGTGTGTGTGGGAGTGTGAACTCTCAGCTCTGAGCAAGCACAAACAAGGAGTATGTGTCTGGGGCTGACAGGAGGGGCCCTTACTGTGAAGAGCAAGGCTGGGATTGGGGTGCAACGCTTCACGTGGATCATGGCCAACACGCTGGGAAGGTGGCCCTCCCTGGCTCCAGCAAAGAACAGCCTGGCAGAGAGAAAAGCAGGTCAGCTTGGCTTGCTCATGAAGTATCCAAAGAAGCCCCCTCTCCAACTAGGCTCCCTCATCCATACCACCTTCTACCCACCTGGGAGCATCCCCCTTCCAACCAGGTACCCACCTTCTCATGCACACCTTCCAGCCCACTAATCACAGGACCCACGTTCACAAATGCAGGTGCAGGCAAGTCAGAGGCAACCAGTGGATAAATGGATGGATCTTGGGTGTGTGGAGACCTGGGTGTGGTCTGGGGACCCTGGGTGACTGGTGATTGTCACTCTGTGGTTCCTGACAATGTCTGAGGCTTTAATCCCTGTGAAAATCTGCCTCCCTTCCACCTTAGTTTCTGATACATAGGGACTGGCCTGTGTGTGGAAAGCTTTTCCTAGCCAGGAAAGTGGAGAATGGGTGGTGGGCCAGGAAGGGACACATGGGAACCTGGGGATTTGTGGAAATGTTCTCTCTCCTGTTCTGAGGATGGTTACATGGGCTGTCTGCAATGGGCTGTTGTTAAAACAACCTGAACATTTACAATTTTTTGGTATATAAATTATACCTAAAAATATATATCCTTAAATTACTTATTCTATTTCCAAAAAGCTATCCTAAAGAAATGGAGTTAGGGCCTCCCCTGGTGGCACAGGTGGTTGAGCGCAGTGCTGTGAAGCTGTCTGCAGCCTCTGCAGCGCTGGTTCGATCCCGGCTGGCCTCGGACTGGCGTCCCACATGACGCGGCAGACCTCTCCTGTCTCACCTGCTGCTCCCTTCAGCAGTGTATTTTGTCAGTCTGCCTGTTCTGTTCCCCACTCTGTCTCTGGTGAATCCTCTCACCCTCCTGCATATCTGGCCTGTACCCTGGTTCTTGTATAAATAAATAAATAAATCTTAAAAAAAAAGAAAGAAAGAAATGGAGAGTTAGGGCCTCCCTGGTGGCGCAAGGGGTTAAGTAAGACACAATCTGTGGAGCTGTCCACAGCCTCTGCAGCACGATTTCAAACCCCGGCCAGCCAGGGAGCAACCCACATGGTACAGCAGACCTCTCCTGACTCTCCCGCTGCTCCCTTCAGCAGTGTACTTCGGTCAGTCTGCCTGTTCTGTTCCCCACTCTGTCTCTGTTGAATCCTCTCACCCCCCCTGCATCTCTGGCCTGTACACCAGCTCTTGTATGCATAAATAAATAAATCTTTTAAATAAATAAATAAATAAATGAATGAAAAAAAGAAAACTGAAAATTGTATGATGCCATAGAATATGATCTAATTAATTTAAAAAACTTTATGTGCATGTAAAAGCAGCTATTAAAATACTGATTAATTCTGGGTACTAGGATTATGAGTAACTTTAATTTTCTTCCTTAAACTTTATAGGAAAAAATATAAAATTCCAAAACACCAGGGCATTTATAATCAAAATAAAAATTATTTTTTTACTATACAAAATTAAACTTTAAACTTTGAGATGATTGTTGGTTCATATTCACCTGTAAGAAACAGTACATAAATAAGAGAATAAAAAATATAAAAAGAGGGCCTCCCCTGGTGGCGCAGGCGGTTGAACGCAGCTCTGTGAAGCTGTCAGCAGCCTCTGCAGCGCCAGTTAGATCCCGACCAGCTGGCGAAGGTCCCAGCATGGTGCAGCAGACCTCTCCTGTCTCGCCTGCTGCTCCCCTCATTAGTGTATTTCATCAGTCTGTCTGTCTTGTTCCCCACTCTGTCTCTGGTGAATCTTACCCTCCCGCAAATCAGGCCTGTACCCCGGTTCTTGTATAAATAAACAAATCTTTTAAAAAAAAAGAAAAAAAACATGAAAAACAAAAAGAAAAACAAAAAACAAAAAAGTGAGAAAATAACACAAAATAGAGAGAAGAAAAAAAAGTAAAAAACAACACAAAGAGCTCCTATGTATCCTTTACCTAATTCTCCCACTGGTAACAATGTGAAATCATGGTCAGGACATTAATGTTTAAAAGTTATTTTTAGAAAGAGAAATTTCAACAGAATAAGCAGCCCTTTCCTCCTTCCCTCTTGTGAGAAAAAAAGTGAATAGTAGAAGCATTAGGAGTCATGTACATATTAATGTGAATTACTGGACTTTTTCTTTTTTTCTAGGACTTTGTAGGGAAAGGGACACCTCTGTAGGGAAAGGGATGGGAGGAAAAGGATGCTGTTGCAGTGGGGGCAGAAAAGCACAGCATCAGCGCACTTTTCTGGGTGTTTGGAAGAGAAGTGTCCCTGACTTTGTAATGTGTGCATGGGGAAAGTGGGTCTAGGAGTAGCAGCTCTCTCCACAGAGTGTGTGTGGATAGTGGTCCCCAGCACCCACATGCATCACCACCAGTTGCCATCATCAGCTACCTAGGCCAGTGTCATTGGTTTCATGCAGCCACATGACATTGTCCCCCTCAGTGCAGTCTCATGCCCTCAAGTGAGTCCCAGGTGTGCTGTGGGCCTCGTCATGCACATAGCCAGGGCCTCCCATTCAATCCTCCCCACATGCAGCCAGGACCAAGTGCAATTGTCCAGGTAGTGTCAAGTTCACAAGAGACCACCCTTGCCCGGCTAGCCAACAACAGAGGAGACTACGACATTAAGCATGACACACACCCACACACACTCCTACTCCTCGGGAAGATCATCCTCTTCATATTCCAAAACACAAAAGAATGAGAGCGAGAAGGAGGGAAGGGGAAGGCAGGAAGGAAAGAACTGGAAGATGAGCTGAGGAGGCCTGGTGGGTGAGCGGCACCTCTGAACAAGAGGCGAGCGCGCCCTGCCGCGTCTCCTGCATGCACACACGGCTAGACCACATGCACGCAGACCGCTGCTTGGCCTGCCCGAGGGACAAACCCCACTCTAAAGCGACTGTAGCCAGTCACTCTCCTCCAATAGATCCCAGAGAGCCTCATGGGTCACTGCTCTTCCACCGCTCGCCCTCGTCTGGGGCCTCCATGGGGCCACTGCTCCTGTGTAACATGCACACGACGTTGCTGTGGGTGAGCATCATAGGGGTCTCGGGTACAGGGGACACCCACACTTCCTCTTTTCTGCCCTGGGTCCTCAAAATTTGCTACTCCTTTGTCATGTCATGGACACTCCTCCCAGATGTGATGGATGACACTGAAAACAGCTGCAGAGAGGGGCTCACTGCTTTTGCTGTATCTTTTCTTGTAGGACTGTGCCCTGGGGGCAGGGGGCTTTCCAAGAACCCTGGAGGGACCTGTTAAACCACATCCATGGAAATCATCCAGCATCTGCTGGCCTCACAGCAAGGGATTTCAAGAAAAGGCCAGATTCCTGAATGTGTGGAACCAGGAGCTGGAGACTCCTGGGCCCATTCACACTTCTGGCTTTCCTAAAATTCCCCTAATGCTTTCCTTCTGCTCTTCCCCACCCCTTTTACTTCACATCCTATACTGAGTCTCCCAGGAGGCCCTGTGACAGCCTCCCAGAGCCACCTGTTTTTTGATCAGGGAGAAGCTACACCCTGAGGGGGCTCAGAGATGGTCCCATCGTACCTGCAGCCAGGTCCCAAAACTTTCATGAGGGACCAGTTCAGAGGCCCCAGCATGGGTCCCCCTAGTTCTTTTCACAGGGAGTTTCTTTTGAACTGGCACAACCTATTTCCAGGCTAGAAGAAAAGGGGCTTGGGTACTGCAGCTGAGACCCTGTGCCGCTGCCAACCACAGCCCCCTGACCTGGAGTTGCACCAGGTAGCCTGGGGGCTCCTCAGCCTCTGCCTCTGCTCCTGTTGAAAGGAGGTGGGATGAGGCATCTCACCATCACATATGAAGCCATACACATCCTAGGTAGCCACGAGAGCAGGACACGCCCCTCTGAGTCCACAGTGACACACGCACGTACTCACGTAAGCAATCACCCTTTCAATGTCACTGCCCAGGTGGCCACACAGACCCCAGCGGACAGAGACAAGAGCCCTCCCCCAACATACAGTATACACAGAGCAATGCACCGCAGAGTGGCCCCTGGTCCAGGAAGAGCCCAGACAGCACTCACCGGGAGGAGGTGAAAAGAGAACCATTGACTCCTCCAAATGTAGACAGGGCCACAGAAATGGGCATGATCCAGGCCATGACACCTAGGAGCTTCTCTCCAAAAGTCTGGGAGAGAAAACAAAGGATGAGCAGAAACCCCTTACCTGCACATCACTGCTTGGAATGCTCCCTCCCAAGCCCACCCTGGCTGAGTCTCTCTGTCTAAGGTCCTTGAGGGAAGGGATGGTCTTTGTGCCCCTTTCCTGCTGCACCACCACTTCCCACTGTGATGACTACACAGCCAAATTCATTAAGTGTTTTGGACTAGTTAGCTAAGTCAGTGTGGTAACAGCAGCAGCAGCAGCAGCAGCAGCAGCAGCAGCAGCAGCAATCATCATCATCACCATAATCATCATTGACGAATATTTGCTATCCCTGTTTTACAGATGAGGAAACTGAGGCATGAAGCAATTCAGTAGCTTGCCTAAGATCACAGGCCCAGGAAGTAGAGGGCCAGGATAGCAAACCAGGTGTGAGTTGGGGCCTCCCTACATTATATGCTTTCCTCACATGGTGAGGGACACAGGCTAGTGAGTCAGGCAAGTTGGAATTCAGCCCTCCATTTAGGAGATACGAGAGCTGAAGCAAGCTTCTTAATTTTTGAGCCTCAGTGTTCCCATTTGTAAAATAGAGATGAATCCAATCCATAGGATGAAAACTCCTAAATTCACAAAAATATATGCCATGGGGAAAAATGATAAGAAGCCACAATTAGGCTGAGAAAGAAAAGGAGGTGAAGTTAGACTCCTCTTCATGTATCAAAGGAATAGAAAATGTTGGGCACCAACCTTTTCGATAGTCTCTGAGCCAAGGACAGGCTGGGTTTCGGGCACACGGTGGGGGGTTTGTTTAGAACAGCCGTCCTACTGGGGAAGGCCAAGGTGACAGGCCTCTGGGGGCCTCTCTTTCTCTCTCTCTCTCTTTTTTTTTTTTTACAGTTTTCAGACATAAGACACGTTATGATGCTATTTGGCAGGTGAAGTTGTGACCCAGGTGAGGCCAAGGTGGGGCACTGAGGTGGAGGGAGCATGGTTCTGGTTCTAGATCTTTCTTGGACATCAAGGACCCCAATGCCTTGGACCTATACTATCTTTCCCCCCAGAGTATAAACCACTTCTACTTTCTATTTACTGTCACACACTTCTTCCTGATGGGTGGAATCACCACACCAATGCTAGGGGAGGAAATGAAGGCAAAGAGAGATGGTATATCTCATGAAAGACTTTTCAAGGGGGAGCCTGTGTCCTTTATACTCACATTTAAAGTTCCCTAGATCAGCAGTTGGTTCAGTTTTCCCAGATAGTAAATATTGTTGGCTTTTTGGTCATGCGACTCTGTGGTAAGCGCTCAGCTCCAACTGCTGTAGCTGTTCTAGGTAGAACCGGGTCAGCACTTTGCCCCCGGGCACAGGAAGAGGTGGTTTCTGCCCCCATGGACTTGGGATGACTTCAAGGGACCAGGGAAAAGTGAGTGAGGCTAAGGGGCAAGTCTAAGTTAACATTCCTCGTTGGAGGGCTAGGAGTTTGATCTCTTACCACAGCGACTGCGTTTGATGCCAGCAGCTCCTGGGGGGACATTGCAGTGACATAAGCGACATTGGCAAAGACATACACAAATGTGACCAGTGGGATGGAGATGAAGATGGCTCTGGGAAGATTCCTGCAGAGGAGAGGGGGTGAGAGGGGGAAGGTCTGGCACCTGGGAAACCTGCCTGGTCATGGGTTCCAAAAGTATCTCTCTTTTTTTGCACTCTTTTTTTTTTGCACTAAACAGACCTTGTAGGCTTCTGTGATATTCTCTCTCCCTGGGAGGTGGATTTTGTCCCAATTTAAAGGAAATGAAACAGCCTCAGCTGGAAATATGCTCACACCTATTCATCTCTTTTTGACTAGAATCTCATTCACAATGCACTGCTTCCCTCCCTCCCCAAGATACAAGCCCTGTGTGTCCCCAGCAGGTGGGTAAGTCTCCTGGGAACCTCACATGTTTTATTCTCTAAGGCAATGGTGCCACCTCACCACTGCTCAGCTTTTAACCTGCTCTGGGATAGTCCTTGGATCATTTTTCTGCTCAGGGCAGAGTGGATAACAAATGGTGTAAGTTCCTGGCAAGTGAACTATTTCTTCAGGATAGAACAGGTCAAGGTCAGAACAGGAATTAGGGGAAAAGTGGGCAGTGGACACCTGGTTCCCTCATTCCAATAGCAGGTGCCAGGACCTTTCAAGGGAGAGGGGAAGAGCTGGGGTATTTTAACTCACTTGTAGGGATCAACAAGTTCCTCAGTCACATAATTAAGAAAGTTCCAGCCTCCATAGGCAAAGGAGCCCTGAAGGAAAGCCAGTGCAATGAGGCCGATGTCAGGTTCTTGGAAATTCTCAAATGCATTCTTTGGCTCCAGCCAGAAGTATTGTCCTGTGGACACAGGGGCAGGAGGCAGTTCAGGGAGAGAGGTCAGGCCTAGCAGACCCTGCCTGCCTGGTCCTGTCTCAGCCCCTCCCCCTGGAAATGATCCAGCTCTGTCTTGACTCCAGTGAACCCCATATAATGGGAGAGTGGAACCCAAAGGAGCAGGGAAATACAGATCCAGGACCCCCTAGAACCTGGTAACCATGAGTTCATATGGGGGCACAGGTTCAAAGCAAAATTTGAATGTTCCTTTTGTAAAAGGCAGCGTTACTTGGATGGAAAGGCCAGGAGAGGTCATTGGGCTGGGCAGGGTAAATTTGAGCTTGCATGCTGGGATTTGGAGATGCAGGATTAGGGCCATGATACCTAAGTTTGTACATTTTCATGAAAGAAGCACCAAGAACAGCAAACAAACTGTCATAAAGCTATATTGTTCAAGCTTGATCTGCTTTCTTTGTCAATATCCTTTTGTCTCTTTCTAAGGGTTGTGTTCCATCTCCCTTTTCACAGTATAAATTCCCTAAGGTTGGGGTCCTTCAGAGACCTTTCGGTTGCTTTCCCAGCCCTTCGCCGAGGGTCCTGCACACAGTGGGTTCTCAAGGAAGGCTGCTGATGAGGTTGTAATAAGACACAAAGTAACTGCCTATAGTTGATTCATTCATGCAGCATTTAGGCAGGAAATAAAGAGATTAGTGTGATCAAGAGACAGCTCAAGAGCCATGTCAGGAGGCACTCACTATCTTTGCAAAGATAGCAGGGATTCCCTTACGGTGAAATTCCTGAAGACAACATAACCGGCTAAAGAACTTCATCCAACTGATTAAAATAATCAGGAACATTATATAGCAGAGCCTTAATTATGTTTCCTGGAGTAAAAACCCAGGCACCCGGCACTGCCTTTAGGGCTTGTGGGCGGTGGGAGGGCTGACTCCCTCTTTGTCATCTGACTTTCTCAGGGAGCAGAGACACTGGGCAGAGCCTAGTGGTGCCACGGGTCCCATGGAAACCAAATGCAGGCTCAGGCTTGGAAAGGACCAAATCCAGTGGGGAATGTTGGCAGGGGTCCTAGGAATGCAGAGCTCTCCTAGAGATTATGAGAATTTTGAAATGTGAAATCTCCAATTCCATCTCCAATTTTAAGATAAGGACAAGATACAATATAAGATGCAGGGAGTGTCTCTGGGGTTGGGACAAGAGGATAACAGAAGTCAAGAGATTTGGAATATTCTCCTAGCTGAGCTGGCGCTATGAGGTCAGCCTGGGAGGAGTGAACTCTGCAAATCAGGGGGGTGGGGATAAGACATGCCCTCTTTCCAACCACCTCATGGAAAATGATTTATCTTCCTCGTCAAGCAAATGAAGAAGAAATGTCATCCAAGGTCAGAAGTAGGAAATCTTAGGGTGTGTACACAGTCCAAGGCAGTTCAAGGGGTGTGTACATGCAAGAGCCTGAGAGTTGGGTGGGGCCCCACTATTCCAATGCCACTCACCTTTGCAAATCTGTACAACCCCCATGATGATGATGAGAGCGAGGGCCAGGAGCTTCCCAGCGGTGAATATGTCTTGAACCCGGGTGGCCCACCGCACACTGGAGCAGTTGACCCATGTGAGGAGCACTGAAATGAAAGACCCCCAAACGTACTCTCAGGGGCCAGAATGAGGCTGCAGGACACCTCTCCACATAAGCAGAAGTATTCTTGCTCCTGAGGATGGGGCTGAAATGGACAAGCCAGAGACCCTGCTAGCTCAGCCCAGTGTTGAGAAAGTTTGGCTAGGTTAATGGGTTATAAATGGGGATTATGTGCTACAAATTAGAGTTTGCCCTGATCAGGGCTGGAAGCCAGAAGTAGGCATTGAAGTGTGGGCACTAGCTTGGGGGCGGGGGGCTCAGCAGCTGGTCTTGGCATGAGTTGGACTTTGTTTTCAAGTGCTGTAAGATCAAGGGGAAACCTGAGCAATTGGGTCATTTGGATGTCATCTTGATGAGTCTGATTTAGGGGCAAGAGAAGTTTAGGGGAGTCTCTTGTTACTTAGGCTTAAGGAGGTAACACATCAAGTAAAATTCACTTTTCCTTTCTTTTTTATATTTAAGGAGCAGGTTTATTAGGAAAAGAGATAGAAGAATAAAGGACACTTGCATAGACACAAGTGGACAGAAAGAGCTGCAAAATTCACTTTTCGAAGTGTACAGTTTGATGAGATTTGACAAACCTTATTGTTGTTTATTCATTGTACTGTAGAACATTTCCAACACTCCAAAAAGTTCTCTTGTGCATAGCACTCTTGAGGTAAGTACCTTTCCCCCACCTCCAGCAACTACTAATTTGATTTCTGTCCCTGTATTTTTGCAGTTTCCAGAATGTCACAGAAATGGAATCAAACAACATGTAGTCTTCTGTAGCTGGCTTTTTCCTCTTTACAAAGGCTTTTGAGACTTATTGAGTCAAAGGGCAAGCCGATCACTTCTAGGGTCAGATTAGAATAGGAAAAAGCCTTGGAGGAATAAGGAAGGCTCCAGAGATAAGGGCAACAAATTCCAAAGGGGACTAATCAAACACGCCCCCTGGACTAGGGGCAACGGGACATTCCCGGACAAGGGCAACATTTACAGGACTCTGAGATAAGGGCTGTGAAGCAAGACTTAATTCTGGGCTCAGAGACATTAAGGCAGAGTGAGGGAGACCACCAAGAACTAACCAATGACAAAGAGACTGATGGGGGCTTTAGAATAATTAGGGAAAGAAGGTCTATATTCTATGAGGCAAGACTCCACTGGCTTCCTTGCCCCTCCCTGGCCTGGTTCCAAGGGCCTGGGAGTCCCACTTTGTTTCTGTTCCTTTTCTCCTTAATGAACTTTTCCTTACATCCATTTTTGTAAACAATTTGCCTCTTTTTTGCTTGCTTGCCTGAGCATCAGCGAAGTTATTGCTGAGGCTTTGTGAGACACCAACCCATGGTGGTCTAGTGGCTGGGGCTCAGCACTGCCACCGCAGCCGGGGGTCAGTTCCTGGCTGGGAGACTGGACCTGAAACCCTGAAGTTATGGTAACATCATGTTGCTGGACATTTGGATTGCTCCCAATTTGGGGCAACTCTGAATAAAACTGCTGTAAACACTTGCATAAAAGTCTTTGCCTGGGTTGTAAAGATCTTTGAGCGGGCTTTTCATTTCTCCTGAGTAAATCCAGGGGTGGGATTCTGGGTCTTAAGGTAAATGTTTCATAGAAGACATCAGACTGTTTTCCAAACTGGCGAGATCACTGTGTATTACCCCAGCAACATGGGTGAGACCTGGTCCTTACCCGCATTTCCCTCTGTCAGCTTCCAGAGTGTCACAGTGCTAATGGATATGCGGTGGAATGTCATTGTGGTTTAGATTTGCATTTCCCTAATGTGGAGCATGTTTTCTTGTGTTTATTTGCTACCCGCCTTAGTCTTCTTTGGCTAGTGAGCAGGGGTTTTTAACTGCTCTATTCCTAGGAGTCACAGAGACCCCCAACACTGTGGAACCTTCAGGGGCTGGGGGAGGGCTCAGATGTTGAGCACTAGGGTAGAGGGGCCCTCTGTTTCACTGCCACACTTCCTAAGCCACCTCCAGAGTCTCTGCCACAGGAACAGGTCTTTCAGTTTCCTGGTGGTCATGAAGTAGAGAATAAGGAAGGGGAGGGGGGGGATCAAAATCCTTTGCTTCTTCTTTGCCTGAAACAGTGACTGGGATGCCATCACACATGTGCTGAAAAGGAAACCCAAATTGAGTCATTTATGTCAAGACCCACCAAAACTAAATACCCACCCTCACTACAATCGCAACCTCTCCCAAAGGTGGAATTTCCTGGTCAGCACTAGTGAGATAATCTGAATAAGACAGCCTGGAGAAAAGGTGGTTTTGCTTGAAATAACTTCTTTTTTCTTTTGTTAATAACCTTATTTCACCCTCTTGGGCTAAGTATAAAAATTTTCATCTTTTACAGCTCTTCTGAGGCCTTCCTACTTGCTAAATGGGATGCTCCTAGGTGGGATTCAGTGGCTAAAACCATTTGATTTTCAAATTTATTCAGTTGAATTTTGGGTTTTTTTAAACACCTGTAAAAGTGTCCCTCTCCTCCGGCTTTTTTTTTTTTTTTTAACATTTATTTATTTATTTATACAAGCACTGGGCACAGTCAGAAGCGCGGGAGGGTGAGAGAATTCATCAGAGCCAGAGGGGGAACAGAACAGGCAGACTGATGAAGGGGAGCTGCTCAGGGGAGCAGCGGGCGGCAGGAGAGGTCTGTGCGCCAGGTGGGACCCTCACCGGCAGCGGGGGATGGAACCGGCGCTGCAGAGGCTGCGGGCAGTTTTGCAGCCCAGCGATCAACCGCTGCGCCACCAGGGGAGGCCCTCCTCCGGCTTTTAACCAGGCTTCTGACTTCACGTGAACAGCTTAATCAAGTGATATCAATACCTGATCCTTAAACTGTGCTTTTACTTTCCAATTATTTTCTAACCTTACTTAATTCTGAGAACATTTCAGCAGGGTAAGGACCTGCCTTTTTTTTTTTTTTTTTTTTTTTTTAAGGATTTATTTATTTATTTTATACAAGAACTGGGGTTCAGGCAAGATGTGTGGGAGGGTGAGAGGATTCACCAGAGACAGAGTGGGGAACAGAACAGGTAGACTAATGAAATACACTGCTGAGAGGAGCAGCGGGCAAGGCAGGAGAGGTCTGCTCACCATGTGGGACCTCGCCAGTCAGCAGAGATCAAACTGGCGCTGCAGAGGCTGCGGACAGCTTCACAGTACGGTGCTCAACCACCTGAGCCATGAGGGGAGGCCCAGGACCTGACATATCCATCTGTAACCTTCCTCCCTGTGCTGACTCTCTACCTGGCAAACGCCCATCTTTCAAATGTCGCCTGTTCTTCCATCACTTTTACAGGTGTTTACTTATTCCTGATAATGCGTCTGCCAGGTAAGCTCTATCAACCTGCACAGAAGGAAAAATTTTGTCCCCTGCCTTGTAAATCTCCTCTGTACTCTCAGGCCATTTTGTTTATATCTAATTTTGGCACTCATTTCTTGTATTATAACTATCTGCTTCTTTTTCTCTGTCTTCTTGTACTCTAGAGGAGTAGGGATGGAGACTTTTTTTTTTCTTTTTTTCTTTTTAATAGAGGCATGTTTTTATTTATTTATTTATTATATTTGTTTGTTTGTTTTGTTTATACATGCACTGGGTACAGTCAGAAGCGCGGGAGGGTGAGAGAATTCACCAGAGCCAGAGCGGGGAGCAGAGCAGGCAGAAGGACTGAAGTACACTGCTGAGGGGAGCAGCGGGTGGCAGGAGAGGTCTGCGCACCATGTGGGATCCTCCTCCGGTGGCCGGGGAGCAGCCGGGGATCGAACCGGCGCTGCAGAGGCTGCGGGCAGCTTCGCAACCCAGCGCTCAACGGCTGCGCCACCGGGGAGGCCCGGGATGGAGACTTTTTCATGTTTCGAATCCCAGGGCATATCACTGGTGCCTGAAAATAGTTAAGTGCTCAACAATTATTCAATTCTTGAGTCAAGAAAATGGCCCAATTCATCAGCCCTCCAATCTTATCTCAGTCTACACATTCCACAATGCATACCAATCTCCCCTGCAGCCCAGGAATCTCATAGAAAGGAGACACGCTCCCAGTTGGTTTTGTAGAGTTGGAAGAGCAACAGGAAAGGTAACTTCAGGAATTGATACTCTTGACTCCTCACAGAGGAACTGCTATCCAGGATGGTGTCATATAAGGAGAACCCAAACTGTGTTGCCAGAGGAAGGATTTTAAGCGTCTGAACATTTTGTTAATATGTGAATGTTCCAGATATACTGAGATGTCCTGATAAATAAACATTTCACATTTGGTTTATCTTACTCAATTCAATAAGGATTTCAGGATCACAGTGCCAGGTGACATTTCAACGTCACCCTAAACTGCTAGGCCCCTAATCTCAAATTCTCCCCCAGAACACCTGAGGCAGGCTGGGTACCAGGTAAGGCCCCTGGGAGTACAGGCAGACACAAGCAACCTGACTAAAGGATAAAGGGGATTGATTTATGAAAGGAAGGAAGACTAGCAAACAAAACCTTTGTGGCTCAGAGATAGGTAAGGATTACAGAATAAAGACCCTACAGTGACCCCAGAGAAGAAAATTATCTTTCACCAAGGGGAGGAGAGGTCAGGGCAGGAGGTGACAAGAAAGTGCTTGGGGAGAAAACGCTGCATGGCAGGAGGTCTCAAACATTCCTCCTCCCTAAGCAGGATGGGGGATGTGGCTACCTCCTCTAGTTTGGGGATAGAATACAAAATCATCTCCTTTTGAAAAGGGATCTTATCAAGACAGCCCGTACTGTAGGCACCACGGTATTCCTAAGGGGGGAGGTGCTTGAGGGGAGGGACAATTTGCCAAATGAACTTGGGGTGGATGTCTTCCATCCTGTTGAGTTAATCTCTGCAACTTCACAAGCACCCAGCCCTTGACTAATATTTAAACTTTATAGGGGTCTTTCAGAAAGAAGAAGAAAAATGGTGAGATTGCAGTGGGGAGACAGGCTGTGTGGGACACTAATCTCTTAGGAACAAAGATTCTCTGCAGTTCCTAATCTCATTCTTGATCTGCAGTTGGGTGATTACAGTAAGTGACTGAGAGGAAAGAGGGCACTGCCAGTGTCCTGGAACCACAGGACAGCAAGTGTCCCTCCTTGTAGGCTGAAACCTGAGCCTCCACCAGAAAGGAAAGGTCAATGAGCGAAGGCCACACTTGCCAAGTGCTGGCCAGGCCCCTGTCTACTCAGTGTCTCGTGGCTCTAGGGGAGTCACAGGTACTTTCCATAGATGACAGACCGTAGCAACAGGGAGAATCCTATCATTCTGGCTCAGCTGAACAAAATAAGTCAAAGAAACAGCAGGTTCAAAATGGAATCACTCCTGCCAAATCCACTTCTCCAAAACAAGATTTAATATCTAACTTAACTGCAGTTTCAACCCCTCCCAGGCAAATAATCCTGACTTGTCCAGGTAAACAACAGCAGGTAATCTGTAGGATAAGACTCCTTGCCTTCTCTAAAGGGATAGTGATCTTACCTGCTGGGAAGCAATTTTCTTAAAAAAAACTATATCCC